>NC_036631.1:881975-2081975 GCF_900079805.1 Fusarium fujikuroi IMI 58289 | reverse complement strand
GGACGGGGGACGTTGGGCGCGGTATTTTACAGTACGCGACTGCTGTTGATGATGCCGATTCTCCGGTAGCAAATCATAACATCTCACGACAAAAGGTCTAGATCAAGAAATAAAAGTTTAATTGACATTAGTTGTGTTGCATTGCGATGATTCGTAAGCGGCCAATTGAAGCCAAAACATGAGATCCCTTGGTTAGGCCTAGGGTAGCTTTCTCACAGTGAGGCATCGTCATGTTACTACTGATTGACAGACAGCCAAGAGATGCGGCTGAATCATGGCGAGATCGCAAACACTCTGGTGCTCGCTTCAGCGGCCGCTTTCATTCAATCAGTCTAGTCTACCACGAGATCCCATCTTGGCATGGGAATAGCAAAGCGTTCGACTTGGCACTGCCTTATGCTTTCTAGGTATCTGCATCTCCGACATCTCGTAACACTTTGGCAAAAAAGTCATGATCATACCACGCTAGGAGTATTTATTCCAGCTTCTTCACGCCAACGTCGGTCCTCCATTACGAAATGGCTAGCTGGTGGAGAGAAACAGGGCGACCGTCAACCGCTCCCGTGACGTAAAAGGCTTGCCGTAGAACATTTCTAGAAAAGGAACATCATTCATCCGCGGTTAGTCTCATGTCGATCCCTCCCGGGAGTTGCACCAGTCAACATGCCAATGTGACCGCCCACGCGACTCATTGGCCTACCCACCGGACCGACACATTCAATGCGACCCTTTAAAGGCTTCTCGGCAATGATGGATGGTTCGATGAGCCTGTAGGAGAAGAGGATCGTCCGAGTAAGCATCATGTCACTGGTGATAATCGCGCGGTGATCCCGCTCTAAAGTATCCCAATCCCACGTCGCCTGCGTTATCGATACAGGAGACGCGTTAAGGGAACTCCACCCCATAATAATCGATCGGCTCAGACGGCATCTTCTGATGGAGAACCAGCGGCGAATTCTTCGGTGCTACCGTCATGGGCACGCTCCGCATTAGCTGCTATTCCCCATAACTTTGTGCCGTTGCATTTTGCGGTGCCCCATGGCGAAACAGACTACTCACATAAAGTCTCTCCAGACTTGCGGGATTGTGGGTTGCATATAAAAACCTGGGGTTCGCCGCGATAAGCAATTCTTCCCACCAGCCTACCTACAGACAGGTGTCACTGACAACCTTTTCTCTCCCTCTATATCATTATATACAATTTTTGCTTAGCTCTTACATCATGGGTAAGAGTCGTCAGAACTCGACCACCACGGTCGACCGTGAGAAGGATGAGATCCAGAAGGCTATGGGCCACGAAAAAGCAGAATTCGAAGCCCTTGAAGTAGCTCGTCATGGCGGTCGTGAGATCGACGAGCTCATCGATGACATGGAGCGCCAGCTCGATGAGTCTGGTGGTCTGAAGAAGGGCTTCTTCCAGATCCAGTTCGCCAACCCTAAGCACTTCACCTGGCTCCTGGTAGCCTTCGCGTCCATGGGTGGTCTCCTCTCCGGTCTTGACCAGTCTCTCATCAGCGGCGCGAATTTATTCCTGCCTGACGACCTTGGTCTCACTGAGCACGAGAACAGTCTTGTCAACTCTGGTATGCCGCTTGGTGCTGTTGGTGGCGCGCTGCTGTTGTCGCCTGCGAACGAGTACTTTGGTCGAAAGGGCGCTATCATCATCTCTATTATTCTATACACTATTGGTGCTGCCTTGGAAGCTGGTTCAATCAACTTTGGTAAGTCGTCTACCCTCGCGCCATCATTATCACCGTGCTGACTGTTCAGGTATGATTGTCTCGTCCCGTGTCATTCTCGGTCTCGGAGTTGGTCTTGAAGGCGGTACAGTCCCTGTCTACGTCGCCGAAACCGTCGAGCGCCGAATCCGTGGTAACCTCGTCTCTCTGTACCAATTCAATATCGCCCTCGGTGAAGTTCTTGGCTACGCTGTAGGCGCCATCTTTCTCAATGTCCCCGGAAACTGGCGCTACATTCTCGGTTCATCTCTCCTCTTCTCAACCATCATGTTTTTCGGCATGCTCTTCCTCCCCGAGTCTCCCCGTTTCCTCATCCACCAGAAGCGCCACCTCGATGCCTACAAGGTCTGGAAGCGTATTCGCGGTATTGAGGACCGCGAATCCCGTGAGGAGTTCTACGTCATGAGTGCCTCTGTCATCTCGGAGGAGAATGCTGTCGCTGAGGGTGCCAAGAACCATCGCTTCCCTTGGATGGACTTCTTTACTGAGCCCCGTGCTCGTCGCGCTCTTGTCTACGCCAACATCATGATTCTTCTTGGCCAGCTCACTGGTGTCAATGCTATCATGTACTACATGTCTGTTCTCATGAACCAGATTGGCTTTGACAAGAAGGAATCCAACTACATGTCCCTTGTTGGTGGTGGGTCTCTTCTCCTCGGTACTATTCCCGCCATCTTCCTTATGGAGAGGTTCGGTCGACGCTTCTGGGCTATCACTATGTTGCCTGGATTCTTTATCGGACTGGTCTTGATTGGTGTCAGTTATCAGTTCGATGTCAAGACTCAGCTTCAGACTGTTGAGGGTCTTTACCTCTCCGGCCTCATCATCTACATGGGCTTCTTCGGTTCCTACGCTTGTCTGACCTGGGTTGTTCCCTCTGAGGTCTACCCAACCTACCTTCGAAGTTACGGAATGACTACATCTGATGCTCTTCTCTTCCTCGCCTCTTTCGTCGTCACCTACAACTTCACTGCCATGCAAAACGCCATGGGCAGGACTGGTCTTGCTCTGGGCTTCTATGGCGGTATTGCGTTCGTTGGTGAGATCTACCAGATCTTCTTCATGCCCGAGACCAAGAACAAGACTCTGGAAGAGATTGATGTTGTCTTCTCTAGACCTACCATGGATATTGTTAAGGAGAACTGGGCTGGTGTTAAGGAGACTACTCACCTCCTCCTCACTGGACATTGGCACAAGGTCTTTGTCGAGCAGGCCATGACTGATCCTAAGGATCAGGTCCAGGTTTCTCATGCTTAGATGATTACTATGACATTGGTGGTGAATAGGTCTGCTTATTTAACGTTGATGATACCAAGAGTAAATAGTTACTATTAATGACAAAACTCGTTTCAAATAATTATGCTGTTGTTCCTTTTGATTAACACTTAAACCCTGAGACGAGCGACAGTCCAATGTCATGCCAAGCCATGCAATCGAATTGCCTGAAGTGTTCTAAACTTATACAGATATTAATCAAATTAAATTATGATCTCTCTAAATTTTGTTGACCTCTCTAAGTGTGTCTGTATCTTGCGATAGAAATCATCCTTTTTAGCCTGCGTGCGTATCCCGACCCCGAACCCATCACCTCTAAATAATCACTTTAGCTTTCCTCTCCATCATACCGATAAACGCCACGATTCTGTAGTTGCGCCTGGAACAGACTCTGTGGTTCAACCCGCTTCCCCGTCTCGAGCAAGGTTCCATTGCCCTTTGGTTCGTTACCAATTTCACCGCACCCAATGCACCAATTGATGCCAGTAGGCGGAGACTCAAACTCACAATATCCATCAATGTTCCAGCCAACACCACCATTGATGGACCAACCTTGCCCCGTACCCTTGATATTGCGGTTCACAAAATACGTCGCGACCGAGGTATCTTCTACCAGTAAACCCTGAGCCCATCTCTGATGAGGATATATAGTCTGAGAATCAGACTGGGTCTTGTGACGAAGAACAGCATTCGGGCCAGGTGTTAGTGATCCCGTTGCGACGGAGAAGCATCGCGCAGACGAGATACCAACCTGCTCGCAGTCTTGAACAAGAACTTGTGAACCTTGGATCATGATGTCAAAAGGGAGAGCGCTCCCCGAGATATCTTTATCTCGGTTCATGCTAGTGTTCTGGATGGTGATGCGAGAGGCGTCCTGGTCAATCTGGAAGAACTTGTTGAAGCCCTTGAGAGTGAGACCACTAGCCCAGCTATCAACTGTCCAAGATGGGAAGCGAACGGCAGCAGAGTTGCACGTCTTATCAGTGAGAGGGGCTCCAGAGCAAGTGCCAGGTACCTCAATGGAGAGGTCCCGAATGCCCATCTCGCTGTTGGATTCAGGAGGGGTATAGACAATGAGCTCTGGCTGCAGATAGTCAAGCTCAATATTGTCTGTCAAGGGTATCTTGAGGGTGATATTGTTGCCATAGACACCGCTTATCTGATTTGGTGTCATGAACCTTTTATTCTCCTACATGAGATTAGTACATACACAGCTACAAGCGAGAAGGACTACATACCGGTATCCAGGTTTGGGATGCACCGTCTCGCACCAGGTTGCTCATGCCATTGGCCTCTATCCAAGACTCTGTGGCTATTCTAGAGACATAGACTAGTTGGTCAACCGCGAAACCACTGCTGTTAACGACCTCAACCGAGGACGAGCCGATGGGAACGTAATCATTGGTAATATTTGACCTGAACCCATATTTGGGCTTGACAGTATTGCTAGAACCAAGCGTGAAAACAGGTACAGACGGTTTCTCACTCAGTGACAGGACGGTCTTTCCACCAGCAGACCCGGTGACGACAACATTGCTGGAGAGGCTCAGGCCTGCAGTCATAGACCATTTACCAGCAGGCAGGATGACAGAGCCACCACCTGAGGAAGCAATACTATCAATAGCAGCTTGTATCGCCGGCCTCACATCGACACTATTATTAAAAGACACAGTGATGTTGGGGGCGGCGATGTTGGGCAGTATGATAGCAGAGTTATGATACCCAGCAAAGCTAAAGTCAGGGATAACATCCCCACGAGAACTCATAACTGTTGTCCAATCAAACGCATGGTGCTTTTTCTTAGCCAGCGTGAAGTAGGTAGCACACGTAACGGTGACGGTGACGATGATGAAAATGGCAACGACGGAGATAATGGTCCAGCGAGAGAAACACTGTCGAGGAAGAGGCATTGAGAAAATTCCAAAAAGGGTAATAATTCAGGTGGGGGAGTAGCAGCGCTGCTACTTATGTCGGAGCGAGGGGTTATATAAACTGTGAAAGGCATGGGGCAGCATTCGGCAAAGTGTGGCTGGAATGAAAAGTGACATCTAGAACCCACTGATTAACTTTAACAGTCAAGCATAATCGTCATCACTGGTTGGTTAGTCTACCCGTCGTAAAAGTATATCATAAGTTGTGTCATTATTGATAGTCACGTATTCAATATTGGATCACTGTTTATGCTGCCTAAAAGTGTGAAAGAAATAAGATGCTAGATGTGGTATATCGGCGAGATCTGTCTGGCGCAGATACCGATTGATTTTATTTAACTGAATCGCCATCGGAATTCAAGCAGATCAGACACTACGGAGATAATCTTACACTTATGTGAGGGGTCTCACTTGGTCCTGCGTTGGTGTCGTGACTGGAATGCATGGCGCCCGGATATGGCGTCGGGAGGCGACCTTTGTACTGCGGGACGGGCTGTAGCGGTGATGTCACTCTGTCTTGATGTGGAAAATGATTTGATAAAAGGGAAATCCTGATTCATGGTAAGCCAACGGTTAGTGACAATCGCCGTTGTGTAATGGGGGAATGGGGATAGTGAGACACGCGGCAAACCGCAAACGTGGGATCTCGGCGAACTCAGTCCACGCGACCCCGAACACCACTTAGAATTGAGTTAAGTAAATCAACGGTTTTAGCAAGGTTGCCAAGGGAACTGGATTTCTGTATTCAGAATATTGAAAGATGACCAAGCTTCTGCCGAGGCTTACCTAGTTAGACACTGTATGGAGTCATGACACATACCCAGAAGGCGAAAAACGGTTACATCAAACTATCATGACCGATTGAGTCTGGTAAATTCATGATGCCATTAATTAACATTTGGGTCTAGCGGTCTATAGCTAGTAATCTATACACTAGCGAGGGGGGGAAAGAAAACTCAGGACCTTGATCCTAAATGACAAAAAGACTTAGGTAAATTCACATACATTTAGGATATCTTTACTAAGTTCAGGATATATTTTACTGAGTTTATTTTGACACCCTACATTAAGGTCTGGTGTTTTCTTGCTCCCCGAGGACTAGCATTCTACATCTCCTCGCTCGTCCTTGAGGCGACAACGCTCTGGCTTGGCTATTGTCTCATCATCTAGCAAACTTTTCAACAACAAAGGCGCTTCTCCCTTTTCGGCCGCAGATAAATCATCAATTTCAACTTCAAACAGTTTCGCCTCTTCATCCGTTATCTCCACTTGAGGAGGAACGGGACCAGAAGATGCCGTGACTCCAGACACACCCCAGACTTGACTTCCCAGATTGGTGGCAACCTTGGTGAAGATGATGACGCTCATGACTGGTGATACACACTTGTTGATCAAGTATCCAATCGCAAGTTTGTGCCCTCGTTTTCGTAGCTCGGGTTCAAGGAGAATTGAACAGAAGAACCAGAGAGAGGGCAATTGGCCAACGACCAACATAGGTACAAGCTTGATAGCAGAGACATGACGAACACAGCTTGCGATGAACAAGGCAGTGTTGAGAATGCGGTAGTACACCAAGCTTAGACGGATGACTTCAACAGAGGCAGCAATGCGAGTGATGGTGATCATTTTCTCGCCAGCCAAATAGAAGTAATTGTTGAAGTAGGCATTGGAGCCCCATCGACGTCTTTGGCTTAGGTAGTGGAACAGTGACTGGGGAGCAACTGTTTCGCTGACGGCATCAGGGACGAACAGGGTGCGTAGATGTTCGCCCTGAGACAGCATTGAGTAAGTTAGTCGCCTATCAGTGCCCTATAGAGTTTAAGTTAGCCTTGTGGGGAGACTACGGGAAGTGGGAGGCAAGACATTTGGGGGAGTTAGGGAAGGGCTAGGAGAACTAGGGGGTCCACTTACGAGGTATTGCACTTGGTGGTTAATGACTAGTTCACCGGTGACAGGTTCGGCGTATTTCCGAATAGCACCGGCCATTTCTGGTCGCACTGCGATCATGGTGATGCAACCAGGTAAACAGGTGACTTTTCCAATGAACCCTTCGGCTCGCCGTCTGACATACTGTCCAAACGTGTACTATGAAATGTTAGACAGAGTTGTAGTTGGATAGGTGGGAAATATACCTGAAATTGTTGATAAAGATTCCAAAAAGACCATTCATATCCAGGTTCAAGCTCAACCAGGACAAGCCCACAAGCAGCAATAGCCTTGTCATCACGAGCAAGAGCATTGGCCAGAAGAGCTACAGCGCCCTTGTAGATAGTAGAGTCGGCATCGGTGCAGAAAACCATATCAAAGCCCTTGAAGTCCTCGCCCTTGGTCAACTCAGGGAGAATCTCGTCCCACATCTCCTTTCGTAGAAGTTTTGTGTACAGAGGAGAATTCTCACGAGGAAAGTTAAAGAGGTCGTGGCAGAGGATGAGGGAATCCTTCTTGCCAGCGTTCTTGACCTTCTCGATAACAATGACAGGGACGTCTTCCATGAAACCGGCGAGGACGTTCAAAACACCCTTCTTCCATTTGAGGGAAACGTAAGGGCGCTGGAACTCGCGGACCATTCTCGTCATGTGTGATCGAACATCTCGAGGCTTGCCATCGAGGATGACGACCATGACTTGCTTGTGAGGCTCAACACCATTATCCCGAAGAGAGAAGATAGTCTTGACGATCTGCTCCTCACTCTCGGAGTAAGCAGGGATGAGAGACAAGATCCATTTTCGGCTGACAGGCTTTGGTGGGTAAAACTTGTCATGGATAGCACGATACATCATCCCGGTGGGTGACAGGATCGCAGATAGGAAATCCTTGCTCTTGACGAACAAGATGACGATGAAGATCAACTTGCTCTTCCTACCAAAGAAGGCAGTGATCGCCATGCAGATGTTGATAATGACAATGATTCCCATGAAGGCGACTCTCTGGTTGCGCAGATCCCTTTTCGATAGGATCCTCGCAGGATCGACAGGGTCGTCGATCTTGGGATAACCGCATGTCTCAATGCTGTCATTTGCATACACTGGCGCCGGTGCAACAAATTTCGATGAGACGATCTTTGGGGGGAGAGAGGTGGCAGGGCTAGGGATTTCAGGGTCTGTCTCAAGAGGGCAGACACTCTCTTCACTGGTGGTAGAGAAGAAAGAGTCCTTTGATGGAGAGACTTTGAGCTTGAAGGGGTTTTCTGTGGGAGGGGAGAAGAAAGGGTCTTGTTGGATCTTGGGCTCTTCAGGTGGTGTAGGGGGTTGCTCTGAGATGACATTGAGAGTAAAGAACGGGGCATCTTTCTTGTGATGGTGGTGATCATGATCATGATCACCAACAACAGTCTCTGCTGTAGAAGAGAAGGAAGTGTTGTGCCATGATCTCATATGCCGCATAGGAGGACGGTCAGGAACATGAAGGGTCTCATTGACAAACTTGTTATCAAAGTAAGCCTTCTTGGCCTCGAAGGAGTACATGGCACTTCTCGGCCGTGTACTTAGAGAAGCCATGTTTTTGATAAGAAAAAAGGCGTAAAAAAGGGGACTGAACGAGAGAAAGGAGAAACTGGGGGAGGAATTCAAGACATGGGCTTCAAATCAACAGCTCACTTGAGGCAAAAAGATCATCCAAGCAGGGTCCCCCCATCATGACAACAGGGAAAGGGTCTTGGCAGCATTGAAATCCTGGCTTCGCCCCTGTCGAATTCCAGTTCTCTGGGCCGTTTTCGACCACGTCGGCCGTCCCATGCATCCCACACGTTTGTCATTGAAAGGATATGAGAGCGTAAGGGGAGGCAAAAAGAAAAACGCAAAATCTCTATCATGAATGACGAAATGATCTAGGAAAGCTTAGTATATCTTGGCGGGTCTTTAGACTAGTTAATTTTGACACCCTCTTCCAAAGTCTTAGGTTTTTCCTTCTGCCTAAAAGCCTGAAAGCAGATCAATACTGAAGGTAGCAACGTCCAGGAACAATTCCATCAACGTCGAGATGAATATGGTTTCGTTGATCATTGCTCCTTTCATCATGGGTGGTTAAATGGGTGGAGTGTGCTCTTTAGACTGACATTCCTCAGATATCCGGAAAGGGCGTTCTGTCCCGTGTGCCCCGTGTGCCACGCCGCAACGCCTCGCAGAATTTCAGAGACAGAGTGAAAGACATGGCGTTTTTGTTAGCCAGAGATGGCCTAGTTTAGTCCTGATTCGTGCCGTGGGGTATTTGATAGCGAACGGCTTTACCTATGTCAATGGCGGGATATGTTCAACCGATGAGTATCGGAGAAAATCTCGTTCAGGTAACTAAACGAGTTTTCTGCAGTATTTCCAATTATGTACGATAGTCATGAAAAGTCTGCCTCCGTGCGATCGAGAGGTCCCCTGAAGACCCCTTCTGTTCAACAGAATCTGACATGTCTTGCTTGGCAGCATCCTCTTAGAGTCTGAATCAACTCTAGAACACTTCGCTACCACATGGCATGAAGAACTGAACCCTCCATCGTACGACAGACCTGACGATCACATAGCCAAGGCCTACCGAAAACAACTGCCATGTCCCAGGAACAAAGGCGCCGATCCCCGTTTCTCACGTTCTACACCTGCATCTGCAGTCTGCACGTTGAAAGAGTGCTGGGGCCTATGTGACAGGTCAAGTTTAGGCAGGTATGTGATAAGTGGCGTACCCCAATTACGCCATATGGAGGGGGAAACGATGAGAACGGTCTTTTTTTGTTTAGGTCCAAGGTCGGGCCTTTGTTAAAGTGGTGATTTACCTTGGCAGGCCTTGGAAAAGGGTCCGAATTAGAGTTATCTCAGGGTCTGGGTCCACATGCAGCGCAAGGACGGGGAATCGGGAATAGATGCCCATGCCAGAATGTCACTCCCATGACCCGAATGTCACTGCTATACAACCCCTCACTTGTTTATGGCATGGCCCTGTTATTTCCCTGATTTGACCCAATTAAACCTGAAATAAACACAAATTGATCTGGCATTAGCTCGCGCGCGAGTCTGTGCACTGGATCTCCAAAGCATGGTGCCCCCCGATCGAACCAACCTATGCCCCAGCACAAGGTCGATCGCGTGCAAATCGCGTGCACTCTAAAATCAACTGTAATATATCATAATGGGCCGGAATGCTATTGCCACTGTCATAGGCATGTAATAGGATTGGATTTCTGCTTGGCGCTGCATTCCTCGCTTGCGCACTAGGGACCACTAGCACTTGTTGCCGGCCGGGACTAATCGCCACTTTCTTTTGCTCCGACCGTGATGGTGCTTAACCCACACAGTGGCTGCGGGAGCCGCCGCTATGTCTGTGCTGTGCAGTTCGTTCATATCGATCGAAGAAGCCTGGGCGCCTTCCCTTATTCGTACGGGGTTTGCGTCTTCTCGGGGCGAGATTGTGAGAGGGAGGGTTGCAACATCTTGGACTAGGAGACTTGGGTCGACAGATAGTCCGTTGAGCTATTCCTAATGCTGTCGAATCTAGACTGGTTACTCATAGCTCTCATCGAAAAACTGTTCAAAGTTTCTGCTTTTGGTTGAGTATGGAGATGATGGAGCGAAAACTTCGATCAAGAAGCGTTTTCAGTATCAACTAACAGTCTATAAGAACTCAGCTTCCAGCAGCCTACTTCACTTCTAATCACTCATCTCATCAGCACAATCATCTCTTCAGAGTACTTTAACACACTCTTCACTCCCCTCCTTGTCTCACTCTCCCATCATCACATCTTCTATCTCACTATCCACATACTCTTACATCAACAATGCCTATCGTTGCCAATCTTGTCCAGAGACCTGCTCCTCGCAGCAAGGTTCTTGCCCACCATACCAAGACCAAGCAGAACCATGCAGCCAAGACTTCACCCGCCAAGCCCATCATGGCACCCACTGAGGCTACTCCTCTTGTCGCAGTGATCGGCGTCGGCTTCGTTGGTACTGGTCTTGTTGACTCTTTTTCCTCCAAGTACGAGATCATGGGCTTCGACATCTCTGAAGATCGCCTTGAGTTCCTCAGGGGAGAGTTCAGTGCTCGACCCAACGTCTCTTTCACTTCCAAAGAGTCTGATCTTGGCAAGGCTACCCACTTCCTCATCTCTGTTCCTACCCTTCTTCGCTCTGACCGCACCATTGACCTCTCATACCTTCGCTCTGCTCTTCGTCGTGTTGAGCAGTGGGCTCGTCCTGGCTGCACTGTTGTCATTGAGAGCTCCGTCTCTGTCGGTCTCACTCGCGAACTTCTTGGTCCCATTGCTAAGGCCAAGGGTCTCTTCGCCGGAATGTCTCCCGAGGTAAGCCGAGCCATTTACACTATCGTACCATGACTTATACTAACAAGTACTAGCGCATTGATCCCGGCCGAGTTGAGCCTCCCATGCGATCCATCCCCAAGGTCGTTTCTGGCCTCGATGATGTCATCCCTGGATCTCTCGACGCCGTTGTCCGTCTCTATGGCCGCGTCTTTGACAGCATTGTCCCTGTCTCCAAGCCTGAAGTTGCTGAGATGTGCAAGCTCTACGAGAACTGCCAACGCATGATGTGCATCGCCTATGCCAACGAGATGGCTGACGCTTGCAAGGGTCTTGGCATTGACGCCTTCGAAGTGTCTCGCGCTGCTGCCACTAAGCCCTTCGGTTACATGCCCTATACTCCTAGCCTCGGAGTTGGTGGTCACTGCATCCCTGTTAACCCCTACTACCTCCTCTCCAACTGCGAGTTCCCCCTCCTTGAGGCCTGCGCCGACAAGATGAACAAGCGCCCTGCAACCCAGGCTCAGAAGATCGTGGATGAACTCCGTGGTACCAGCAAGACCAAGCGTCGTGACTCTGGTATTGATCTCAGCAAGCGAATCCTCGTTGTCGGCATGGGCTTCAAGGCCGGACAGGACCATCTCGTCAACTCTCCTGGTCTGCAGCTCGCGAAGGAGCTCCAGAAGCTTTCCATGGACGTCACCTTCGCCGACTCTCTGGTGAAGCAGACTGCTGTCCCCGACATTCCCCGATTGGCTGATGAGGACTGGACGAAGGAGGAGCTTGAGAGCTTTGACATGATCGTTGTCAGCTTCAAGCAGTGGGGTATGGACTTTGATGTCTTGGACGGGGTCTCTGTTCCTGTGCAGATGTGGTGCCAATAGACGGTTCAAAAAGCTTGATATAGGCGTTTTGGTTTCTGTTTTGGTTTGCTATAATACACCAATGCCTTCTTTCTTAGCATAGGTAGATGTAATAATCATATGTTAATACAAAGCTGTTAAAATACTTACTTCCCCCCTAGTGACTTTCTTTGCTATAGGATGATTGCGGCCTATAAGGTTAAGACTTTCTTTGCAATTGCAATAGTAATTCTTCTTGATGCATTCAGACCAGCTTTGCGTTGCACCAATTCGTGTTGATAACCTTATGGTCATCACGTGAGACCCGACGGACTTGAATTGTTCCGCTCGCATGAAGGTTATATCCGCCAGTGACACGGACAAGAAAGTAACTTTTACACAATTTCCGCCTCATGCGACATTACACTCCCAGTACTCAATTGACCATTGGCTCGGTGCCTGGTTTATCGGCCAGATTACACTACGCATGATGCGACTATAGGGACTCGTCACGGACCTTGTCATGGAAGAACGCATAGAAGCTTCGATGTCTGAGCATGATACGACTCTAGGAAGATTAGTCCATGCGCCAAGATACTGCCAAGGTACTGAGGTGAGTGAGGGTGTACAGAAAACGCCATCAGCACGCCAAGATGTCAAAGACTTGCCAAGATCTCGGCTTACGCCGCGGTTCCTGCCAAGAGTCACCAATTACAGGGCTTGGACGACGTAGCCCAAGATGTTGACAGTTGTTTCATCTCGTATTTCCATGTTTGGTCGCGTGACCATGGCGATGTATAAACAGTCATTTTGTAAGTGGCTGACTTTGCCAGTCTTCTGACGCAAGAGTACAAGGCAGCGGAAATTAGTATTTGCTTTTGAGTCATCAGTGCGACAAAGAACTAGAGGTCTTCCAAGTACAGGTCAAAGGTTAGATTAATCACAGGGGTCGCTGATCAGAGAGCGAAAGAAGTAATGTAAAAGAGAGTATTCTCCGTCAATTAATGGTATAAAGTACTATAAACAGCTTTGACATCGGTATTCTATGCAGTCCGATCCTCTATTTTCATCCCAATCCCCAAATGATTGTTGCATGTAATCAAAAAGAACGATAGAGCGTCAAGCCCTCAAAGGTATCAAAAGTCGTGAGTGAGATGTTTAGAAGTGAGGGGCGTTGAGGGCGAGACCCATGAGACATCCACCGATAAGACCGGCGATGGGGATGGTCATGATCCAGGAGAAAACGAGGAGGAAAACTCGCTTCCAGTTGACGGCCTTGAGGCTGCCGTTGCAGAGACCGACACCGACGGTGGCACCAGTGATACACATGGAGGTGGAGACAGGGAGCTTGTACTGAGAGAAGACGAGGACGGTGATGGCAGCACCCATCTCCATGGAGGAACCACGGCTGGGAGAGTGGTAGGTGATCTTGTTACCCATAACTAGTAAGAGTTAGTAGTTGTTCAAAAGAGACGATATGATTGAGACTTACCCTTCATGATGTTGTAACCGTAGGTGATGAAACCGATGCAAATGGTGGCAGCGACAATACCAATCTGCCAGAGAGGAACCTCGGCCTTCTTCTCGGCGGGCTTGCCAGAGTGCCAAGCAGCGTACATACCAGCCCAGACACCGACAGCGTTACCGACATCGTTGGCACCGTGAGCGAAAGAAGCAGTGCAGGCAGTGATGACCTGGACGAAAGAGTACAGGTACTCAACCTCGTTGGGGTACTTGGGAGCGTGCTCGTAGACACGGGCCATACGGCGACCCTCGGGAGTAGCCTCAATACCCATCTGAGCAGTGTGGATGTCGTAGTGAGCACCGTAGAGAAGAGCGACGACGATCTGAGCGGGGATGCGCTTGACGAGGGCAATCAGGTTGTGGGTCTCGTGGATGGAACCGGCACCGATGGGGTTGGCGTGGAGAGTGCGCATGGCCCAGCCGAGAGGCCCCTTGCCCTTGCGGAGGTTGGCGTGGTGCTTCTCCTCAGCCTTCTTAAGCATCTTCTGGTAATCCTCCTGGGTAGACTCGGAAAGGTTGAGGTGCTGCTTCTCGTTGACCTCGGAGCTGGGGGCAGCGGCGGGAGTGATCTCATCGTCGCTGATCTTCTTGGGGCTGGGGTCCTCAGACTCTTGGGAGACGGAGACATCATCTTCCTCGGGACCGTGCTGGATGACAGCGTAGTTGGGAACGCGAGCGTTCTCGGCATCAGGAGGAGCGGGGCGCTTGAACAGGAGAGGGCCCTGGACGGCATCCCACCAGCGAAGAGTGTAATCCTTCTTGATGACGACGGCGTGGACGAAGGGGACGAAGAAGATGGCAGAGAGGAAGAAGAGACCGAATCCGACACCGAGAGTGACGGAGGCGATGTACCAAGCAGGCTTCTCAGCGAGCCCAAGACGGGGAGATCCCTTGTAGACGATAGAGAGAGTGCAGATGGTACCGGCGATGAGGAAGAAGAAGGGAGAGGTCCAGACAGCCCAAGGAACAGGGTTCTTTCGGACGTGGACAACGAACTTGACGAGGGAGAAGATGATGGCAGCAAAGCAACCAGCGATAGCAGGAGCCATACCGAGACCAGCAAAGATAGCACCGAGACCCTGACCACCGTTCCAGCCCCACTCGACCTTGCTAGCACCAACAGTAGCGATACCGACACCAGCGAGCGACGAGATAAGCGAGTATGTGGAGGAGACGTGGGCGTTGTGCTTGGTGCACCACATAACCCAGATGGAAGCACCGGCCGAGGCACAGGCGAAGGCGAGGAGCTGGACACCGGCGTTGTCGCGGAACGACTCCATGGGGATGATGCCGTTCTTGATTGTCGAGGCGGTTCGGGCACCAACTGCTAGGGCGCCGAGGAGTTCGAAGATACAGCAGAGCACCATGGCTCCTCGGTATGTGACGGAGCGCGATGAGACACTGGTAGCCCAAGCGTTGGCGACATCGTCTGTGAAGAGAATTGTCAATTACCCATGAAATACAAGTGAAGATGAGGGGCTACATACTGGCACCGTTGTTGTAGGCCTCAAGCAGAGCGAAGCAACTGCCAATGGCAAAGACGTAAGTATAAGCCTCGAGAACCATTGTGACGGATCCTGGCTGTTGTGTAAAAGAAGGGAGTAAAAAGAAGGGTAGCTAAGCTGTATGAAGCTTGCTTCTTTAGTGAAGTCGGAGAGGGGGATGGATGAAGGGATGCTCGAGCAAGGAAAGACAAGATCTGAGTTCGGGGTCCTGGAGGGGAGACTTTAAAGAAATTCTGCAGTACGACCGAAACATTAAAAAAAGTTAGGGATCCATGGGTCGTTTGGAGCTCCCCCTGCCAAAGAGGCTAAAAACTCAAAGGTCCCTAAGCTTACAGTAGTTCCGTGCGTACACCCCCACCCAGGTCCAGAAGCTGGGAGCCACGCACTGCGTGTTGTGTTGTGTGTAGCTCCTCGGTGAGACGATATGGCTACCGATTACACGGTGGCTTCACGCCTTTCACACCCATCGTGCGTGTTTGCCGCATTTGGATCCGCAGCCGAACAAGAGTTGGGGTGGAGTTTATTCAAGGGCACTAGAGAATTAAGCATATCAACCCTATCACCTCTCTCCAACACCCCACGTGCGAGATCTCTATCTCCAATTCTGCGCTTCTATTGGTCAGACTTTTGAGGACCAAAAAGCATGGGGGGCTACGCCACAAACTGCGGGACAAGAGATGGCCAAGCGATCGGTGACACTGCTTGGCTAGAAGCTGATTTCTGGGCGAGTCGCGTGCTCTCTTTTCGAATCGTGGGTATCTAGAAGGCAAAAACCCTGCAGAGATTTTTAGAGTTGTGGAAATGCTTGAAAGTAAGTTTATTCGCAAGCACAAAAGTATGCTTATTGCTGTTGCATTGATGATGAGTGATGCGCACGTGCATATGCGTTTGGGATCTTAAGACATAACAAATCTCCCCCAATCCAAGCAAATAACAAGATTAAAAAAAAAAAAGAATACAACCTTTTACCCGCTGTAATTTGTATCACCATTACTGCTCGTAACACGGACATCCTCCGATTTCCAGTGCTCGAATCCATCGTCTCGGCTTAAGAGTCTTGGCAAACTGCACCGTATTCTCAGCAAGTAAATTTACCGGTCGTCGCAGCGATTGAACTGTAAAACCTAGCCCTCGCCCGAACATACTCCACCGTTCGGTCTCTCTTCCTGGTTAGATCGCAGTCTCAATCGCCAGGTCCTGTTCTCTTTTACCAAATCTAGACCTTCTCCCCGTTGAGCCCCCCATCTCCCCGCGCGAAACGTGCAGAGCCATTTGAAACGGCCACATGGGGAAATGGAGAGATCTCACTGGATAGATTGCACCCCGGACACTAACACGCACTACCTCTGTTTATTGGGGCCTTTTGCTGGCCACTTTTTTTTAACGGCAGGGATTATTTATCATTTTTTGGGTGTTGGTGAGTTTCTTTTGGCCTGACATTTCCGATTCCCGCTTTGTCTAATGCACGTGAAGTTGCCCGTTGTTGACGGTACCCTTGGCTGTCGTATGTACGCATGATACCCGCTCCCTCGGCGAACGGATGAGACCTTGACGAGTGTCTGACCATGTCGTTTTGGTAAACCGAGTCTTGAATTCGGTGTCTGTATAGAGAATTTTAGATCACTAGTTTCATGAATAATTCCTTTTTGGCGCTCAGCTCTAGACTTATCTCTAAGCTTAAACCTAACGTCGCATATCAACTTTCCCGCTCGTGATGTCCATTGCCACCATCTCATGTCCAGCTCTCGACACCACCACGGCAGCTTTTTCCCGTTCGCCAAGTCTGCGCCAAGCTGTTGTATACCGAGATACCAAGAAGGCATCTTCCGGAACACCCGTTTCTGCCCTGGACGCCCAGAAAACGCCTTCCGTCTCGGCGATCCATCCCTTAGCTGCCCGCGCATGTCTTGGCCGTTCCTTGCACCACGGGGACACGACGCGGGCCCTAGATTGGGTGCAGCAAGCAGAAGAGAAGAAACCACACCAACGGTCCGCTAATCGTGACGTCCCCGGTGCATGTATCCTCCTTAGCGGCATGCCCGTTTGTAGGCCTCGCGAGGATCCTCAGCCAACCGTATCCACCCCGTTGGCGATTACAAGACGTTCTAGCAGGAGATTGGCATATGTCTAACCCTTGTCTGCATAGGTGAGCTGCAGGATCAGTGACCATTCCTGTTCTCGAAGGCTTAGCGGATATCGCCATCGCCGTAGGATCGTCGGGGATACGATAGCACAAAGATGCCTGTTGATATTATAGCTGTAGTTACTTTTTAATTCTCGATTACTGGAAACGCCACTCCAAGATGGGAAAGCATTTCGGACTATCGTGAATTTATTGATGGCTCATATTGCGTTCTGTGTTTTGACGTCAAAGCTGGAAACCATGTTGCCAACCAACGGTGTAGTTATGACGATCAACACTTTTATCGAAGACAAAATGACGTGAATGATGTCAAAAGAAAAAAGACGCTTTAGATAAATGTAGAGATTGATCACGATGCAAGGATTATGAACGATTATACCTCTCTCCGTCGATCGCCATGTGTTATCACCGATATCAAACTGAAGGCAAAGCTACCCTATAGAGAAAACTCCTCGTTACTGCGACGAGGCCATTCCCAGAATGAGCAACGCCTCTTTGATGTCAGAACCTAGACACGGCCTCTAATTGGCTCGCCTTTTATCTTCATCAAAGGTCTAGCCTCTGACTCGGCAGCAACAGGCAACTCAATCCAAACCTTGAATTTATGCATGGAACTTGAAGCCTTCCCAAACACGGCAGTGATGCACGCTCTCTATTTCCGTTCTGTTCCCTGATATCCGCTCTCAGGCATGCGCGTAATTTTGACCCTCTTATCTGTGATGAATCCGTTGCGAAATCAATGGAATGTAAAAAGTCGCATTAGTAACCGTTGCCCTTCACATTACCCTCTCTCGTCTCAATGGAGTAACAATGTCTTTGAGCGTTGCTGGTGACGATAAATTTGGCTGATCGGCCAACCCGTTCCCAAAAGATGGGTTTCCGAAACACGGGGGCTCTACGGCTTCTGATATTGGTTGCTTCATTTCGCGTTGCTCCTCCACTAGATCATCAACGCTAGTCTCGTGTCACCTCTAGCTGAACTTATTTGATTTATGCTTCTTTGGCATCTAGAATTTCGCTCATCTTATCAGGTGCCAGACAAACATTTTTTGGTGCAGTCTTTTGAAACGAAAAAAAGCGCATCTCAAAAAGACGTTTGCTATCTCTACAAAGTCAATCGCGAGACGCGTCGCGAACGAACATAAGTACTTAATTTCCTAGAAATGTCTCATCGTTGAACCTCTCGATCGCATTCTCTCCAGCGCTCAATTGAGAAATTCCAGAATCGCGGAGACTACAACATCGGGCGCCTGCTCCGGAACATAGTGTCCCGACTCAACACTGCGACCTTCGACCAGCACACCAGGATCAGCAACGTCTTTCCACTCTTTCACAGCATCAAAGCACTTCTCAATAACCCCATGCTTTCCCCATAAGACAAGCAGAGGGCTCTGGATCCTTCGGCCTTGCTTCAGATCTTCACGCGCCTCCTCCAGATCGACAGTCGCGCTCGCGCGATAATCATTGCACATGGCATGAACCGTCGCAGGATCTTCCAAATTCTTGGCATAGATCTCAAAACACTCTGGCTCAAAGATGGATAACCCATCGCCTTGGCGGCCGCCCATGAACATCTCTGCTAACTCTCTAGGCTTCGCTGTGATAAGAGTTTCAGGAAGAGGTTCTTTTTGAATGAGGAAAAACCAATGGAAGTATGCTTTGGCAAAGTCGAAATCCGTCTTGGTATACATCGCCAGTGTAGGACAGATGTCGAGTAGTATGAACTTGCGAATGCGATCAGGGTAATCGACGGCGAGTTTATGCGCGACTCTGGCACCGCGATCATGGGCACAGACAAAGAAAGACCCAGTATGGCCGAGAGCATCCATGACGTTGATACAGTCTTTTGCCATGGCGCTCTTTGCATACGAAGCTATATCGTCAGGCTTGGAGGACTTTCCATACCCTCGGATATCGATCAATACAACGTTGTATTTGTCGAGAACCCGAGGCGCAACACGATGCCAGATGTGTAGTGTTTGAGGGAAGCCATGGATGAGAAGAAGAGCGGGTTTGGAGGAAGACTCGCCGCTTTTCAAGCCGTTGATGGTGATGTCTGGGTTGGACTTTGTCTTGATTGCGAAAGGTTCAAAGTTGTCAAACATTTTGAGAAGCTGATAGAGATAATATGGTAAGAAGAGGTTGAGGAGCCTAGGCTGTATGCGCCGTTTACCGGGTTTATACCTCGTCAACGCCCTTTGGTAGACAAGTTGCTTAAATAATGTATTCTGGTGATGATTAATTGCGGAGAGTGACTATGCCGTCATAATTTCACAGGCGCTCTGCCAAACCTCGGCCGTTTATCACTAGCGGGCTTACCTTCTGCCGCATGATATCTATCAAACACGCCGAACAAGAGGTCAGAATAGTGATTGACGAAGTGATGGCATAGTAATTCACTTCTCAGATTTGTGTTTTCTCAGCTGTTTCCGTGATTCAGTCGCACAGGCAGTCGGCCAAATAGCACTCAGTCCGAGCTTATCGGGGCCTGGACGCCGATAAGAGCATGCGGACAAAGAAAACCCCGCCGGTGGAAGGGCGGGGATTCATCATCGGCTTTTCTATATCCCGACATCGTCGGCGTTTGGTATAACCGTTGAACACATGAAATGCAAGTCCAGAAATAAGTAAGATAGAATCCTCTCTCAGGACAAGCTTTCTCGCCGAGTCGAAACCCAGAAATTCAATTCATAAACCTCTCACAATGTCCAAAACACTCAGGATCGCCGTCATCCCCGGCGATGGCATTGGCAAAGAAGTCATGCCGTATGGTGTCCGTTGCCTCAAAGCCGCAGCCAAGAAGTTCAGCATCTCACTCGAATTCCAAGAGTTCGACTTTGCAAGCTGCGATTACTATGAAAAGCACGGCAAGATGATGCCTGATGACTGGAAGGATACTCTTCAACACTTCGACGCCATCTACTTCGGCGCCGTTGGCATGCCCGACCAAGTCCCCGATAACATCAGTCTCTGGGGTAGTCTCCTCAAATTCCGCCGTGAATTCGACCAATACATCAATTTGCGGCCATGCCGACTCATGCCCGGTATTCCATCTCCCCTCGCAGGCCACAAACCCGGCGACATCGACTTCTGGATCGTGCGTGAGAACACGGAGGGAGAGTACTCCAGCGTCGGAGGAATCATGTTTGAAGGAACGGAACGAGAGACTGTGATTCAAGATACGGTCATGACGCGTGTTGGAGTGGATCGCGTTCTTCGCTATGCCTTTGATCTTGCGCAGAGTCGACCTAGGAAGAAATTGACGAGTGCGACCAAGAGTAATGGCATCAGCATCACTATGCCATGGTGGGATAGTCGCGTCGCTGAGATGAGCAAGAATTACTCTAATGTTGCGGTTGAGAAGTATCACATCGACATCTTGACGGCGCACTTTGTTCAGCGACCTCAAATCTTTGACGTTGTTGTTGGATCGAACCTCTTTGGCGATATTCTATCTGATCTGGGCCCTGCGTGCACGGGAACGATTGGCATTGCGCCATCAGCAAATCTCAACCCAACGGGCGATTTCCCTAGTTTATTCGAGCCTGTTCATGGAAGTGCACCGGATATCTACGGCAAAGGGATTGCTAATCCTATCGGAATGATATGGGCGGGGCAGATGATGTTGTCGCACTTCGGGTATGCAGATGCCGCTGCGGGGATGATGACGGCTATTGAGACTGTGCTGGCGAGTTCGGGAGCGGAAGTCAAGACTGCGGATATTGGTGGTAACGGAAATACGCAGACATTGGGAGAGGCTATTGAGAAGGCGATTCTATTAGGCTAATGAGACACGCCCACATGTTATCTTCAAATAGATAAGAAATGAAGTTCCGGCGTATTATTGGGGCACTGCGTCTCATTTTATCCCATGTTTTACTATAGAGGTTGGCCACCAACACAGCGATGGGGACACGCCATGAGCAGAAGCATGGCGCATGTACCATAGCAACGATTGAAAAGTAGTAAAGCTCTAAGCGATGTACTCTTGCATGAGCTGAAAGAATGTTGGGCGGGCTAATTCATCACCGGGCGTAGAGAACAGCCTCGTATTGGTCCGTTGACGCAGCTCTGCAGAATCCTTCACAGCCTGATTGCCAAGAACAAGCAATCAATGGGTGCAAGACTCTACAAGTGGCGGGTCTTTTGCTTATCACAAATGACAGTCTAATCAGAAGTCTTAGATAATGAAATATAGCCACCATCACGTCTGGTAGGGTGTTATGAAGAATGCAACCGAGATGAGGGATAAAACACACTGCGTTGCCGCGTTATCTGCACTCTGGTGTCTTGAAATGGTGTCATTTACCAAGAGTCATCATGGCGCAGTATGAAGCTATTCTCTCCACTGATACGACTGATCTTCCTTCAGGAAGCCCAGAGCAGGATATGCGATTAGAAGAAACAACTCCTCCACCCCCTGGTCGTTACGAATCATTCAGGGAGGCTGATGCTGTATCACTTCCCCGCGCCGATACAGATTTTGAACCAGCATTATTGAAAACCGCTCATGAGGAGAATGTCTCAGGGAAATCGCAACCACCAGGCCCAATATCATGGAACAAATACGCAAAACATCGCTGGTGGCACAAGATAGGACTCTTAGGTCTCATCACACTGATGGCTGGTACACTGGTAATTTTGGCCTCATGCGCCATACTGGTGTTTCTTTGGAAAGGAGCACAAACAGTCCGAGATCGCGGCGACCCAGCCAAGTTTTGGAAAACCATAGTCTTTCGCGACAGCTACCAAGGTCATCACCATCTGCTCCGCCGCCATTCGTGTATCGATAGGCCTTCACATTAGCCTTGTAGCAGCAGCTGTCGCTGCGCTAATGCTCGAGACTACTGGCACCAGGTTTTGTGACGTCGCGGCAGTTTCAATCCAGCGAGCATCGGGTTCGAGTCCTTACACAATCCTTCCTGCTTCATTACGACTTACTAGACTCAGTACATTCGGTGTGCTGCACGCTTCGATCATGATTCTGGGGACAATTATCCTAGTCGCTTCGACCTTTACGTCTACGATACTGCTCACAGACTTAAAGAACGTCAATATAGCTGGACCGACGCAGACAAAGCTTCTTCCAATTAGACTCGGACCGAATACTACCTTGTCTGCGAATGGTGTTCTCCACTACAGGTCTAGTCCCTCTGCGAACTGGCGATTCGGCGAGATGAAATCCGGCAATGTTGCATCGACTGCCGAGATTGCCGACACCGGGAATACATACCGTGTTCTTCTGCCCTACATGAAGGAGGAGTCTAGAACAACGCTAGAGCACTACTCTGGGCCAGGACTGGTGAGCAACTTCAGAACAGTCTGTTTCAGTCCCAACCTTGAAAGGATTCGCTTCGGTCTTACTGCAAGCAAATCGGGCCTTCAGACAGAGCTCGATATCAGATCAACGAAAAATGGCCCGGAATTTCTCAAGAATTGGTCAGATAGTAGATTCACGTTTTATGCCCAGCTTCCAACAAAGTGGAATGAAAGCGACAGAGCTACCTTGCCACTCTCACTCGCTAACAATTTCCATGCTGGTCCCCGTGGGGATCTCGGACTTCAAGATCACCCTTCAGGCCGGAACTTCACTTTTATCCCCCTGATGCTTCTCAAGTCCAGCCCAATCCTGCTGCGTGGATTTGGGCACCTGGACCTAGGTGGCGAGACTGACGAGAGCGAGGCGATGGATAAGATTGATCAACTGAAAGGACTAAAGACAAATATGGACGGCCGTTGGACAATAGCTTCGTTGAAGAATGGCACGCAAGTGCTCAGTGCGACGCTGTGTTTTGTCGCGGATAACGCACCAGAGCTGTACGAAATTACCATGACTGGGATGACTATCCCATCTGAGCCGACAGTCGGGTGGCAGAGGAACGGCACTTCAAAGAGTAGTGCGCAGCTGCAGAAACAGCTTGGCATTGGAGTTTCCTATAAGGACTACAGAGATCGGCATATTATGCAGCTTAAGGTAGGAGTGCATAACTCGAAATACTCAAAGTCAATGACAGGAGCCAAGAAACCTTGCTCTTATCCAAGCGCTATTGGGGTACTCTCCCCAAGGAGGCTGGGCAACGACAAATTACAAGGATCTCTATGAGGAGGACTGGATCGCTTGGTGGGCCGCGCACGCTGTGCATGTCTCTCTTATCCAAGACATCCTTCGAGTCACGGGCGACCCTGCATTAGCCATACAGGCCCTTGCCTTCAGGTTTCACTCCATGATCTTCTACGACAGTATAACAGAGTTTGACCTGTACAAGCCAGTCACCACCATAAGCTCAGTCGAGATGCTCATCTCAGTGCGGTGGACAGGGCTGGCCGTGGTTCTGAGCCTGATCTTGGTCCACCTACTGCTACTTTGCAGCACGATGGTGCTGTTTCAACTCAAGACAAGGGCTTCTGGTCTGGGCAACGCTTGGCAGGCTATCGCCCAGGTCGTGTCGACTGAAACGCGTGCGGTCATGGAGGAGGCGAGTGCGGTGCGGGATAAAGAGGTTGAGGCTTGGGCTAGGTCGTCAGGTGTTTCTAGAAGGTCATACGCTGTATCGATGTCCGATGTCAGGAACAGAATGGAGATTATGGAACAAAAACTGTAACCGACATCGGAAAGCCTCAAGCGCTTGGGTTCAGCTTCTCGAAGTAAACTTATGTGCATAGATAACCGGAAGAAGTATCGTCTACTCCACGACCTAAGGCATTGTCATTATCTCCACCTGATTAGCGCTCTGATCGCTCCCCTGAGCGACCTTGCCGCTGTGGGTATTCTCGATCTCATCTTCGGGCGATGCTGCCGATCACTTTATGGGTTCCACCAACATGCACGTCTCGTTTATCATCCAAGGCTACATATAACAGAACTCCTTGTTCATAAGTTTGGCTCGTAATTCCCGCTAGCGCGGGATGCTAAATTCCCTCAGCGACCATGCACCGTCCACTCACAGCGCTGGCCTGAGTTCTGTGGCATGACCATCAATCATGACATTTCAAACAGTCAAACTATTTTACTTCTTATCGGACCGACGGCTTGCCTCGGTGAGAGGTTAAGATGGAATATGTGTGCGTGCGTTAAACTTGCTCTTCGTAATTAAAAGGAAACATGCCAGTGCCTGATCATCCGGAATGAGCCGATTAGTACGGGGTAATTTAACGCCTATTCCTACAACGACCTCTAACTGTCGTGATCTACGGAACGGGCCGGAAGTTCCGGTGAGTCGACACAGAGCTTCCCCAGAAAGCCAAGCTGTAAGTGTTTCAGTACCGCTGCACTACCGGTAACTCCAATTTTACCGAACAAGGAGACGGACAAGTCATATCTTTTAGTCTCACTTCTGAGGTGGTCTGGAACAATGGAGAAGCCATGACATATGATAACAGTCAATGGTGTAGTTCTGCAAGGCAGACTTGGTGGTCGGTTATGAGACGACCTTCCATTCCTGTCTTTGTGTTGATAACTTTCATCGTGCGGGCAAAATCATGATACGCCAAGGAAATCCTTCACTGTATTAAGAAGTTGCGAGAACGATGGCACGAGCTCCAAAGGCTAAAGTAACTGGGAAGATCCCAGGACGCTGGGTGTCTTATACGCGGTGCTAAATAGAGTTTGGACCACGGCACATCAATACCAGTACGCGACCTTCTCATCGCGGCATAGCGGAATACCACGTCAACTTCGACATCCAATTAGACCCGCCATTTAATGACGCAAACACGTCTCAAATCCGGTGAGGTTGGTAATATGTCAGGTAATAAGGAAATAATTAACTTTGTGGCTTATTTCGTCTAGAATATCTCGTGCTCTTCCCGTACGAAATAATCGGCTGATTTTCCATCGCTTATCTGGTTAGTGGTGGACCGTTGGGGTTACCGTCTCGCGACCATTTCCAAGAACAGACCAGTTTTAGCTCCAGGACGACACAGGAGGAAGCTTGTCAACAGAGCGAGAGTTCGATGTCGACAATCTCCGACATGTTTCAGATTTTAGCTCGGAACGAAATACAGTAGGTCGTATTGATGCTATGACCATTGCAGAAGCCATGTAGTTGGGCATCATTTAGCTACAAGGAGAGAAGCTTTTATTTATTATCCACGAGAAACCAAGAGAAAGAGCTCTAGAATGCGTCAAGTTCAGTTCACCATCGATCAGTCAAGCACTCCAATGCTTTCAACAATGTCAGGTCAGTCCGTTCTTGACTCAATCCCTCGGACATTTGACCGGACATCGTACCAACCGACCACTCTGGAAATGGATGCAACCATCAACAATGCCTTTGACGCGTTAGACGACATCCAATTCGACCTTCAACCATTCACTGTACAGGGAACTCTCCGGAAGGATTCGGCGACTCTCGAACGACGTAGATTCTCTTGGGAAACTCTGTCAACGTCTTCATATCACCCTATTTCCGATAACACGTTAGCCAGTGATGAGAAGGCACAGCTCTATATCTGTTCTCCTTCATCTGTCATTTCAACGAACGATGAGAAGCTCCGTTCCATTTTACCAGATGACATCACTGGAACCTTTCCAAATGATTACGACAGCCTTGATCAGCAGGTGTATCGTTGGCTCTCGGAACTCCCTGATATTCCATGGCTGGACGTGAGCTATGTTGATGTAAGCTTATCATCTTATCAAGTATCTTGCAGGATCAAGCTAATGCGCACCGTAGGCCCTCCACGATACCACCGAGGACGAGTCTTCATCAACGGTTGATACTGAACGATCAAGAGAGTCTATTCCTGGAACCCAGGGTCTTTTGAATTACCTGGACTTTTTAGACACATGCTATGAGGGCATCCAACCTACAAGTCCAACACGCGGGTATGTAGACTACGGAAGTCCTGAACTATATGACACGACGGACCCAACAACGAGCCTCGATGCTTACCACTTGACCCTTCTGCAAATCGACACATCTTGGCCTTTCGCTACAGAAGCCGACCGCAAGTTCTGGCCGTCGATGCGACGACGGTACCCTAGAGGCTTGGAAAAGGAAGCCCGTAAAAGTATTAGCGTGGTAGCATCTTCGAGATCTCACGAATGAGGTCATGCGCATTAAAAAGGAGCGACTACTCATTTTGACTTGAGCGAAACATCATCTCTGTATTACTTAGAAAGACCTTACTAATAGACAAAACTTACTTGAAACATCATAAAAAAGGCCAATGTGACCGACCTGAAGATTGACTACTCATGACTGAGCCTGTTCAAGCTTGCTCCGTTCTTCCCTTCCCCTTTCCAGCGCTGCACACCATTCTACAGAATAACAACAGAACGTTACGCGAACAGTCTAGAACCAAGCCACCACCCAGAGCTTGTTTAGCAAGTAAACTCTAGCCAATCATCCGTTGTTCGTGACTGACGTTTTGCCGTCCGTGCTACATGATAAACGGTGAATCTCGGGTCCCCGTGCACCCGGTATTGTCATCCCATAGCCTGCCCAATCGGCATAACAATAAGCCTTGGTAGTCATTAAGAGTATGCCGCGGCATGCAGATCTATCGGTAGGTAGATCAGGGGGATGATGATTTGTGATAGCTCGGTAGCTAGTACTTGATGGGTCAAGCGTGGATGTTCTAGGCGGCATTTCGGGATGTGGGTTAAACGCAGATCAAAACACGAGGACACAAATAGACCGGTAGTTACGTGTGAATCATTTGGATGACATGGTAAGTATTCCCATCTATCTAAATTTTATTGCAACCTCTGTTACACTTCCATGCAGAAAGGGAGTATCGCAATCACATCATTTGTATTCGCAGCCTAAAGTTTAACCTTCGGCAGTAAGTATCTCTATAGGTATCTCATGAAATAAACCATCCGAGCAAGCATCGACGTAAAAGTCATTCGATTCTGACTCGACTTGTGAATGTCATATCGAGTTGACGTAGTCTCTTCCGAGGGGGGAAAGAAACCTCCATTCCCCGGCAAGGATTCCCCTGCTACAGTTGTCGAGATCGCCCGGAGACACGGCCAAGCTTGCAATAGACTTTGTATCGTGTTTCACGGGGGTAACCGGAACCGAGTGCGACGCTCGTGGATTTAACTCTATGAGAGTGTCAGCGTGATGAAAATGTGGGATAAAACTGACTGAAAATTGACCACATTTACATGCCTGACCCGAAGATCGAGTTCCGCTATTGAAAGGATGTAGCATAGATGGCTGCAGTGTGATAATTGATGCTTTCAAGTATAGGAAAGTGAAATACAAGGACGTTCGAGAAACGATAAATATAGTCAATAAACATTAAAACGTCACCGTTTGATCGTTCTTTTGTATAAACTACTGGCCCAATTAAATGATCTAGGTTAATAAGTATCCGCAAGTCATAAATGGACGCATTTGCCGCGATTCAATCGTCAAGGTAACTTAAGTTAGTCCGACTTCTCTCCTTATTAATAGAACCCGCGTATCGAGGTCACGAGGTGAAACAATCCGCGGTTCTGGGACAGCTCACAGATCACAAAACAGGCACTTGCGCTGAGCTTAGTGGTAGCGTGGCGTTTATGCAGCGTAAATTGACATATCAGGGTGCGCTAAAGTTTCCCTAATATGTCACTATCCGCGCTCTGATAGCAAAAGTGGTTTCACTAAGGCTAGCTCAGCCCGGTAGTAGTCGCTCAGCTTCGTAATGTGCCAACTGTAATTGCGGCCGAGGTCCTGAAACAAGCTTTTTAATATAATTCATGACGGGCATTCCGAAACGTCATCCAGATACTTAAGTCTTAGGAGGATCTATAGTTATTCCACGACAAATATCGTCATTCCTTATACTATCACAATGAGAAATCAGAACTTTTACTCTCCTTCTAGCGAGGACATGCCAGCGCCTGTAAAATTTCCTCGGCGCACATCGTCCTTGCGCAACAAGCGGCCACTACCTCATATCGTCACCACTATTGAGCCTGGGTACAACAGACAATTATTCACACTCCACGAATGCGCCGACGATGCTTCTCGGTCTTACCATAAGCGAAGCTTCTCGCTGAGTTCATCGCGGACGCCTACGACTCCTGGTCACATCGACTCGCCATTCAGTGATGTAGCGCCTACGCTGCGCATGTTTTCAACATCATATGTCATGACGAAACCGCTGGAGAACTCTGGAAGCTATTTCCAGAGAAATATCAACGATCAACCTGAAGTACCAGGACCCAGCCAACAGAAGCCGCAAGGAAAAGTCCAAAATTGGCTTTCTAAGCTTCCCGATCGAAGGGAACCCTCCTTTGAGGAGAGGGAGAGAGACGACGAAGTGTGCGGAATATCGAAGCCTAGACAGCCATGCGCTGTTGTCGACGCTTCCACGACGCCCACTGGAGCTCAGAAGCAATTTCTGGATCTGGAAGAAGACGACGAGTCTGAAAGCTCCGATTCCGAGGAGACCGGAGACCTTGACGGCTACCACGAGGCTCTTTTCAGATTATCGGGCACAAGAAATGATTGCAGGCCAATATTTCGAGCATCGATGCGACGACAATTTCCAATTGATCGGGAAAGAGAAGCTCATTTAAAGAGGTTTTGATAAGAGAAAATGAGGCGGCGAAAAGAATTGAAATCAAGCGACTTGAGTTAAATGGGATATTTCCTTTGTTAAGGGTTGGTTTTAGAAGTAGCAGGCTGTCATGACGAGTTCGATGTCCTGTAGAATCACGGCCTTGGATAAGAACTAGATCTCGTTATTCCGTCACAAATCGACAAAAGAAACTTTCAATAGACTAAGGGTCGAGAGGGAAGAGGTTATTTAGACTTGAAAAAAATAAATAGACCTAAACATGAGTGCCAAGAATCAGCCTTTCAAATCAAGTCACCAAGAACATGACAAGCGACTCATGACCACACAAGAAAAAAGTTTTACGGTTGACTATCAGGCCAAATGATTCAGGTTAATCATTGCGAAGCGATCAGTGATCTCGATTTGGGCCCTGGCATGACCCCGGACAAGAAACGGTGAGCTCAACGCCGATCATGCATTTTGAAAAATATCATGAACTTCATGATGTTGCTTACGTTTAACAACGCAACGCCCAATAAAACTTCAAGAAAATGTCTAAATGAGTGGATCACTTTAGTAAATACCATGAATTGTCTTCTTGGCAATATTGATTAAAATATTTTCTTCAAAGGGACCGTGAGCATCATGTTTAAAAGGCTGACTGTCACCTCTTGGCTCTGGTCTTGTTTTAGAAACTGAGCCGTCGCATCTAGTCAAGTACGTACTTGATGATATTTTGCAGAATAATTCTTACCGACTCTATGGAATCGAGACTTACTCGACTCCTAATCCCTCGTCAAGCTGCTCTCCCTCCAGAAGAAGGTTACACCACTTGCTGAGAAGCCAGCCAATTCCAGTCTGAAAATGCACGTATACGTTCATAGCGCCAATCCCTGGCTGGACGGCCATGTACAAGAATGCATCAAACGACACGTACCGGACGCTATCTGCCATAAGAATTTCACCGATATTCCAGAAGATGCCGACACTGTGTATCAGCTTCTTAATGGATGGGAGCTGAACCATCACTTTGCAGTACTGAACAGAGCCAAACATGGACTCCTCAACGCGTACCCCAACAGCGATGCATTGGCTCGAAAAGACCACATGGCAAGTGTCGTCGATTACTGGATTACCAAAAGGCCAGAAAGTGTGCTCAAAGGTCATAGCCCTGCGACTGTGAAGCTATCCCTCGACTATAGTGAGTATGTCGAGGATGCGTTGGCTGCAGCTGATGATTTAACTCTGCTGTACTCGCTTGAAGATAACGAAGCAAAGGACTCATCGGAACGAAGTTGGTGGATTCTTAAACCTGCCATGATTGATTGCGGTCATGGTATTCGAATATTCAGCACCATTGACGAGCTAGCGGGTAATCTTGAACTTGCTGCCGATATTTCCGAGGAGGACGAAGAGAGCGAAGAAGACGCTGAAACGCCGGATACCAAATTCGAAAGTGACGACAGCGCTGAGGGTTTCAAACCAAGTCTATCGGCACCTGGACTTGATTCGCTAGATGCCCTGATCACAGCAACTGGAAAGCTCTCCGTCCAAGGAACAAACAAGATACAGGATCTGGTCATCGACGAAAACGAGCGCATCCCATCAGCCCTTCTTCGAGAGTTCGTCGCCCAGCAATACATCGTCAACATTCCACCCATCGACGGCCGAAAGTGGCACGTTAGAGCCTACGTTCTCTCCGTCGGTCGTCTTAAAGTCCACGTCTTTAACGAAATGCTCGCGTTACTAGCCCTAGACGACTATGAACCTCCTTGGAAGAATCCCAGTCTCAAATCATCGTTGACCAACACCGCTCTCCAAGATGAAGAGGAGTTCACCAGTAAAGAATCCATGCGAGACTTTTGGAAGATCGAGGATGATCTACTTCCTGGTGACTGGAAGAAAAGGGTCTTTGATCAAGCTTGTCAAATCTCAGGAGAGTTACTTCGTGCAGCCGCTCACACAATGGCTGATAAGTTCACACCATTGGATAAGTGCTTCGAGCTCTTCGCCATTGACTTTCTGATCGATTCCAAAGGGACGGCGTGGTTGTTGGAAGTTAATGAAACACCGGCGTTTTACGAACAAGGTTACGCGGGGGAACTTGCGCAGCGGCTCATGGAGTCGTTGATCTGTGTGACGTTGGAGCACATGGGGATGGCTGATATGGAGAATGAGAAGAATGTCGAGGCGAGAGGGAGGATGGTGGAGGTTTTGGATGCGACGAAGGAGTTGGCGAAGAGTAATATTACGGAGATTCTGCCGGGTGATTTATAGAAGATTAGAGCAATAGAGTTTGTGTTTTCTTGATTTTATGAGCTGGTTTACATCACTGCGAATGAAGAGACGTTAGGAGGCAAGGCTGCAGATAAAGTAGAGAAGCACAACACCTGGGGGGTACATGAAGGGTGCCCTCTCTCTGATAAGGGAAGATCTTAGAAGTTCAATTTACTAATATTATTCTAACTTTATTAAGACTTTTAGAAATTACCTAAGTGAATCATAAAGTAGTCTTCCTAACTCGACTAAATCTCGGATAGACAAACCCAAGGGGAAGTGCTACCACGATCTCTCCTGCTTTGACTACAGGTGCCTCTCTTCCTTCCTACGTTATCTACGCCTGGATTCTTTTCTCCCTTTCATCATCACCACCATCATCAATCCCATCGTCGTCACAGCATCCCAATTCTCCGCATCTCTAGCAAAATGAACAACCCCATAGGTTCTGCATCGCGGCCTATCACGGAATTTGACTATGATGCCGAAGATATCCCCCACATCATCCAAGCCATTGGCTATTCACGATTAAGTGCGCAGTATCTTCCTGGCGCGATCCACCGCCCAATCGCATACCCCCCTGACGTCCTCGATTCGCTGAGACCATTCCCCGATTCCAACAGTGGTCCCCGTCCTCGTGGCCTCTTCGATCGTCATCGGCGACTCATTAGCCATGTTCTTTCATGGTGCGACGTGCAGTCCCTCTTCAATCTGCGACAAACGAACTTTCGGCTACGCAAAATCATAAGCAGGCACACCATATACAGGCACATTATCAAAGCCCTTCCTCTATACCACGCAATTCTCAGCACAAGATATGCGCAACAAGTGCTGGTCATCGACATTTGGACCCTTCTCGCCACAGAATCGTGTGAGATCTGTGGTCAATTTGCCATGCTCATCAGCATCCCTGAGTGGTAGCGACTTTGCCAGGGTTGCGTTGAGCGTGGTCACCGACTTCGTGGCGGCCTAGACCCTAGGCTGAAAGCTTCCAGATTTGTCCGATTGAGCACTTTCGAAGCCAGGTGGCTGGATCCAGAAAAAGTGATCCCTCCTAAGTTCTGGGACAGGGACTTTGGCGTCGGCTTGAAAGGCTAGAGGCAAGATGTCGTGGAATACGGCAGAGTCAAGCACCTCGACATCGGAAGGCCACGCTTGTGGAGGACCTTGGCCCCGTTCAATTACTTGGTGATGTGCGCAGTACCTTTCATGGATTCGGTAAACTTCCAGATTGAGATTGGAATCGCGTGCAAAGGATGCATCAAAAAGCCCAGAAAGAAACCCCAGAGAAGACGGAATTGAGAGGGTTTATGGCCGTCAGGAGTTCCAGGAGCATTTCGAATGGTGCTACAGAGCGCAGTTGTTATGGCAGGCTTATAAGCAGGACGGCTCAAATATTCCTATCCACACCACAGATTATGCAGTAATCCAGGAAGCGATCACCACAGTCGAGACAAGTCAGACGGATGATTAGTTTTTACTACTGGAACGTCGGCCAAAGGATGTGGTTTGGAGTTGTCCCTTACATGTTGCACTCTCTTTCGGTTTCACAAGGCGTCTTAGAGCAAAGGGCTACGTATCATAGTTGATAAATAAATTGTTTAAAGGTTTTATGCTATATATGTACACAAAGATCAAGTGTCAACGTCATCGGGCTACGAGGTGCCGACGTCGGTTGAGAATTAAAGAGGCTTACAGATGCTTCCAGGGCCAAACTCATACACAGAATGAGCTGATGAAACGCAACCGAGTCACGACTCAAAAAGTCATGATTTAGCAAGAAGCGACACTGGGAACGTTCTTGCAGCTATCATACTTCTTACCACCAGTGACCTGAACATTCTGCCAAGTCCAGTTCTTGCAACCTGAGCTTCCACAGACGATAGCAGCATTCTTGCCGCTGGAAGAAACACCGTTCTTGCCCTTGATGTTCTTAAGGGTGAGGCCGGTGATGGGAAGACCGCTGGTGGGCTCGCCGTGGAGATCACCGCCGTCGTAGTTCTGCTCAATGAGGATTCCGTACTTGGTGATGCCGGAGAGGGTGATGTCGGAGTAGGTGACCTTGTTGACCTTGCCGGTGGTGTTCTTCATGGTCTTGACGCGGATGCCGTTGGCGGAGTTGACGACCTCGGAGTTGAGGAACTGCACGTTGTCGACGATGTTGTCGTCGCGGCCACCGACACTGCCGATGGAGAGACCGTGGCCACCGTGGCAATAGCCGTTCTGGAAGATGATGTTCTGTTGAAGTTAGCGAGTTGCTCTTAGAGAGTTTTAAGAGTTGCTGACCTTTCCGGAGTTGACGGCAACACAGTCGTCTTGGTTGTAGACCTTGGCACCGGTGATTGTAACACCGGTGGAAGAACCGATATCAAAAGCATCAGTGTTGTGACCGCCCTTGCTGTCACCGTCCTTGTTATCAAGAGTGAACTGGTTGATAGTAAGACCATTAACACCGTTGATGCTCACAGCCTGAACAGGAGTGTTCTTGACATAAAGATTGTTAATCTTGGAGTCAGTAAGCTTATGAGCCGCAAAGAACTTGGGCTTTGTTTTTCCACTGTTTCCTCCATTTCCATCCCAATATTTCTCACCACCAGCATTAAGCACAGCACCAGATCCCTCAACAGTGATCTTGTTTCCAGAGATCTTCATAAGAGGCCCCTTCCACTCCTTGTAGCCCCAGGTAGTGGTTCCCTTGAAGATGACCTTGGTGTTGTCCTTGAGCTTGCTGAGATCCAGGGTCTCGCCGCTGGGGACAGCAACGTTGTTGAGGATGATGGTAGCGCACGCGGCTTGCGACTTGCTGGCCTTGGAGGCGCCGTCGGAGCCGGAGAATGTACAGGATGTGGCGCGCTTGGCGTAGGCGTGGACGTCGGGGGCCTGGGTGACTGCTGGGGCGGGGACAGCGATGGCGCTGCCGGCCAGGGCAGCGAGGAGAGCGAAGCCGAGTTTAGTCATTTTGAGTTGAAGAGAGAGAAGTATGTATGTAATGAGTGACGAATAAACGAATGTACTTAGTGAAAGAGTAACCTTTGGCCGGCAAAAGGAATGTGATGATCTTGTGTGTGCTATTCTTCTTCTTCCGTGCTACCTATATGCTTATATATTCCCCGAATCTTCAATGCCCAGCCAAGCGATTACCCGTTATATCCGAACTTCTATGTTTCCCAGAAACCACCCTATTCTCTGCGTATGCTACGGAACATGATTATCCTCCAATTGCGAAAAGCGCCGGGACTGTCAACAAGGACCGACTTAAATGAGAAGGGTCATTTGAAACCCCATTCTCCAAACGTCACCGTCTGTACGCGGATTCCTCTCTCTGCAATTGGGACGAATGGCGTGTGGAGATATGGCCCCTGGCTTGACAGGTGGACCGTAGAAGGCCGATTATCCGGAGTAGCGCGATATGCCGTCCTTGGCAAATCGGGAATGTTTCCGGTTCATGTTTCAGGTTTGACCTTGGCCAGAAGAAGAGCCTCACTGAGTTGAAGATCACTTAGGTTTAATGGCTAGTTTCGTGTCAAACAAGTGCGTTTGGGAGTATGTTGAGTTTGGCTTCAAGATAGACTTTGTGCACACGAATGCGACGTTGCATCCGAGGAAAAGCATTGACTGTTGTGATTCAGATATCGGGAGATAAGGTCGTATAAGGGTGGGTATCCTGGAAAAGAATTTAGCTCACAAGCAAGGCTCTCCTTGTTTTCGTCCGAGATTCATATCCGTATCCATAGTGGCGGTGTTTGACGCGCTTATACCCGTCAGCTGTAAATTTACTGGTTAGCCCTAAGGTTAAACGCTTCTATCTTTATTATCCCTGAGTGAGGTGCTGATTGGACCAGAAATTAAGCATATACTATAAGTGAGTGTCGACGCCAACTACTATACCTTATGAGATAGACTATGGCATAGAAGTTTGGCAAAGTGGAAAAATCAAGACTTGGCTGCATACTAGCTCGCCAAGACAACACGGCACTCACACGCGAGGATAAGCTAAAAGGCCAAGGAAAAGTGGTCAGACGTTGGGGCTAATTATTTTATATTTATGGGGTCGTGAGATTACGATTCTGCCAAGACTGGTACTCCTTAGCAACGTCGGCCAACCTAAAGACCTGATAGACTTATGTGCATTGCCCTATTCACTTGTAACCTCTACTCTTCTTGCTTTGGTGGGATGAGGCAGCTGGGCTGTAGTGATGATAACGACAAACAGGTCATCGCTGTAGCGTTTATCTCAGTGATGTTTGGACTTCCGCTACCAGACGGATCCGTCATATTTTCTCCCACAATATATACAGCAAGAAACCTGCTCTCGGGACATAAAATACTTGCCTGCATATGCCAGTAATACTAGTATTCCGGTGATGTATATACATAAGTGTCCATTCCAGCCATCGGGCGCGTATGATGTAACCATGACTGAATAATGACCAACTCTTCATTCTTCCGAGCGTACAAAGCCGGATTTTCTCCGGAATTAACGCCTGAATGAATGATGACACCCAAGACTTTATGTTTTCTTTTTCTATGTCGTCTCATGCCTTCTTTTCTCACACCGCTTGGAAGGTAAGAGTCACTCTGTCATGCCTTGTGTGACCAAGACATCCATTACCATCCTGCACTGGAAACATGGCGAGCGGTATCCCCGTACCAGTGAAATCGCTAGGCGGCGCAACTCCGAGATGTAGAAACTCTCAATGACCTTCCTTGTTTGAGTTGTGTAACCTCAGCAAGCTGCGGCGATCTATCTCAGGATGCAAGTTGCGCATCACGCCCAAAGATGAGATGATGCAAGTATTAAGATCATATTCGCGCAACGCCAATATTGTATCGCAGAGGCGGGCTTAGAAATAAGAAAAGAAAGTCATTAGTGTAACACGACATTGCATATGGAGGACCGTGGCCCATGTTCTGACCTGTCCTTTTCTTCCCCTTCTCGTCCAGAACATGGACTAAGGGCAGGGGTTGACGCCGCTACTATGGGCTCAGATGCATGATGACTATGAGGCGTCGTTGAATGAATCATCTCCTTTTTTCTCTCACTGAGATTCTCGCCTTGTCATGCATATTCGGCTATAGTGTTAAAACAGAAACAGGAAAAGAAGTAATTTGACAGACCTTATATAGAGCGCCTGCTCGTTGCTTGCGAAGCCCTGACCTACAATCTCTACAGGCAATCTTATACATTAGGAATTTACCCAGCTGTCTTTATCTTCACCGTCAGTGAATTCCCTTGCGATTATTACGAACAAACATGGCCCTTGCTGTTTCCAACTTGATGGAATTATGCTATGGAACCAGATCCTTTCCTCAGTCGATCGACCTCCCCGGTGCCTGGCAAGGCAATCAGTTCTCTGATGAATCCGAATATGTATACCATCTGAACTCTTCTGAAATCGACGAAGTGAAAAACGCTCTTTTGTACTTCAAAGGCAAGTTCCCTGTAGATCCTACAGCAAGCAGAATCTGATTTAGTAGGCCTTGAGCTAGATGGTGACTTAATCTGCCGCCAAAACTTCCCACTTCCAACAGTAGGGAGAAAGCTTGATCTTATGCGGCTCAATGTTTATGAAGGAAAAGGGTTTGGACTGGTTCGAGGACTCAACCCCTTGAGCTATTCTACGGAGGACTTGACTATGATGTACCTCGGTATTCAGTCTTACATCGCTAACCGTCGAGGTCGGCAGGACAAGAAGGGAAACATGCTGGGTAAGACAACACAATGGAGTGGAATGCCAAAATCATGACTCATTGTGACTACAGTCCATATCGTGGCCGATAACTCTTCTCCAATTTCTAGTCAGCATCATCGGCACTCGACATCGGAAATCGTAAGCATGACTCTTGAAGTTAAGACTATGGCTGATAATTGAGCTCTCAAGATGTTCCATAACGAGGAATCCGGAGACATTGTGAGCTGGCTGACTCGGAGTAACGCAGCTTCAGGCGGGAGATGCATTATCGCTTCAGGATATGCGGTATATAATATCCTGAATCGACACCACCCCGCATCTATCCACCAGCTTTCTCAGCCGAAATGGGTTTTTGCAAAGTAAGAATAGCTGCAGTCGTCTTCTGAAGATCCTTAATGACAGCCATATAGCCAAGAAGGATATCCCAGACCGATCTTCTTCCAACATCGCAATAGAATCATGATCAACTTCGGTCGAGTCTCACTAATCGGCAACGCGATCCATCCGCGTCCGGCCCATCTACCTCGTGTTTCCGTGAAACAGCTCAAAGCGCTTGAAGATGTTGAACGCGCAGCTACAAAGGTTCAGTTGGAAATTGAGACGAAGCCAGGTGATATTCACTTCATCAATAACCTCTTCGTTCTGCATAAACGTGATAGCTTCAAGAATGGGGATGGGGTTGGGGAGAAGAGGCATCTAGTGCGTATGAGGCTTCGGGACGATGAACTGGGCTGGAATCTACCGGAGAGTTTGAGAAAGGAGTGGGTAGATGCGTTTGAGCCAGGCTTGGATAGGCTTTGGCATATTGATCCTATGCCGGAAGGATACTTTCCTTTGAGATCGTATCCGAATTAATGGGTTGGGCATAGAGGCGTAGAGGACACGAATTCACTTTAGATGGATCTATATATAGAGTTATTTCTATAGAATACGGATAGAATATATCGGCTATTGGAGTTTTCTATTTCGAATATAGAACTCATAACATCATTGTATCGTGTCTTTGGATACGCTATGCGTGGCCATTAGAATCTAAAAGAAAGATATTGTGGAGCGATCTGCGAGTGTCGGCTCAGCCACAAATGAGAATTGCCACGATCCAGGGCATTGCAGGACATTTGTGTTATTAAATAAGCCATCTTGAGTATCTCCTTGAAGTAAGTAAGTGATTGCTCCAAAATGGGGCCGTGATGCTGACCCCACATGACCCGGAGACCCCTCTCTCGGGAAACCCACCTCGGATATATCTCATCAATGCCCCCTCAGCAAAGACACTACACAACATCATCTCAAAGACATTATGACCGCAACCATCTCTCACGAGTCACTGAATGCCACACTCACAGGCCTCAGGACTTCCGACGTGATTCAATTTCGGGGCATTCCGTATGGCCGAATCCTGCGACGATTCGCCGCGCCTGAGAAGCTAGACAGGTATCCCAGATTTCTCGACTGCACTAACTTTGGGTAATACCTCCTACTTCTCATATAATAAACCTGAGAGTAACTGAAATAATCAGACCTCGGTGTCCGCAAGTCGCTGTCGATGTCGGACATTTGTTGCGCATCCCTCCAGAACATAGGTTCCCAGACGAACCGGAGGATGAGTTCAAATGCACCAATCTAGACGTCGTATTGCCTGACAGAGGACCAGACGTGGCAAACTCAAATTTACCGGTCTTAGTCTGGATACATGGTAACTTGCTTATCGAACCTCTATCGTCAGAAACTGAATGAGGGACAGGAGGCTCACAAGCCGTGACATTTGGAAGCGCTGCATCTGGAGTTTGCGGTATGGATAAAACTCAAATGATGGCATGTGCTGACATATTCCGCCAGATATGAGCAAAATAGTAGCTGACTCCCTCCACCTGGGAAAGCCAATAATCGCTGTATCCGTTCAGTATCGACTTAATGTCTTTGCTCTGGGCAACGGAGAAGGGCCTACAAACTTAGCGCTTCGTGATCAAGAGTTAGCTTTGCAGTGGGTTCAAGATCATATTTCAGGCTTTGGTGGTGATCCGGTACTTGAACACTCTGGAGTTTAATAAGAAATAAGCTAACAAAACGTACAGAATATGATTACTCTAGCGGGTGAGAGTGCCGGGGCGATTTATTGTCACGCCCACCTTGTTGCAAACGCGCGCGTGCGACAAGTCATTCTCTCATCTGGCTCATTGTTCCTGTCGCCACCTCAGCCTCGACATTTGGTAGAAAGTTTTCGGGACACAGTTTCCACGAACTTGAAGGACATTGATCGAACGCACGATTTGGAAACTGCATCTGCAAGCAATGTTGTTGAGGCAGTCAGAAGATCTGGTCTGCAGTCATTTTTCCTCGAATGGGAAGAATCTTTCAATGCTTGGCAGACCAAGACGGGCTGTGCAGAGAGAGTACTCCTCAGCGATGTAACGAAAGAGGTTAGTTCGCTCATAACATTGGGAGTGGCTGTGCTAATGAGTTGAAAGGGAGCCATTTACCAAGCTGGAGTATGGGCAACAGACCCAGACGACATAGCGAAAGCCTTTGATGCGTCCGAGCAATATGGCGACGAGCTCAAGAAATTGTATCATATCTACCCCGACCGACCTTCATCCTGCAAAACAGGGGCGTTGGACTTCATCAACGACTACAAGTACCTACTACCAGTCCAGCTGCTCGAGAGATCCTTCGAAGATGCAAATAAGCCTGCTTTTAGGTGCCTGATTGACGAAGCAAACCCATGGCAGCCTTCTAGTGGAGCTCATCACGCCGTCGACCTCGTTCTCTTGTTCGGAGGCTTCGATCTGAGCTTTGCGCCTAGTGCTGAGCGCGTTGGCCAGGCTATGCGCGAGGCGTGGATCAAGTTTACATGTGGCGGGGATCCATGGTCTGGCGCGATGGACAAGTATTATGGGTTCGGTCCTCATGGGAGTATAAAGACTCTTGAAGATTGGGAGGTTCAGTCACGGCGACGTATTGGACTAGCGGAGAAGTTGAGTGAGATGGAGAGCTCGTTGTTGGATAAGACATCTCGTGGGCTCGCTGCTGGAAAAGTGAGTTTGTTGAACTGATACAATCATTTCAAGATCCTTATCTTATTACTATAATATGAGGCTCCAAAGCCATGGGTATTCCTCTTCCGTATTATCTCCTTACATCAAATTCACCCTCATAAAGACGCCATCAAAGACCGAAGGCGTGATCGTTTCCGCGCCACCGGCTGCCTGCGAATCGTAGCTAGAAGAGCCATAAGACTCGACACAACAGTGATGTCAAACGATGGCGTAGAATCAACTAGAAGAAGGAGAACTCCGTTGCTGTAAGATGCAGGCAGCTCGCTCTCAAAGCCATGGTGATGATAAATCGCTAGGATCGAACCATCGTCATCGCCATTTCGTTCTAAATCCACCAGATCATAGCGCAAAGTTCCCTTCTCAGCGGGGTGAACTTGCCAATCACAGCGACGATGTGAGTCTGCAAAGGCCCCATCTATGCTCATGTAAGGATATCGAATGATTCTCTTCTTCGTTTCCTTCTCAGGCAGAGGGTAACATTCCCGTGCCGTGAGTTCAAACGAGGAATGTCCCGAGTGTATCTGCAACGTAACACTCCCATCTCCATCAATCGGCGATGATCTACCAATCTTATCAGTATAAGCTTTCTATCCACACTGATCAAACTTACACCTCCGCATCCAAAGGGTCTCGACCCATAACTCTCTCATGAATAGAAACACTAGCGTCCACGTCTACCAGGAACCGAGCGTTGTCACCGGCATGATAGCCGCTAGGCTTTCGAAGAAGGCATAGCTCCACCTTGTAACTCTCCGAGCCCATGGGATGAACGCCCACCTTTTCGGAATATTCCTTTGATATATCGTAGATCGCGAAATGGGAGGTTGTGTCGTCATGTTTTGGGATGTAGAGCGCTTTAGTGAAGCGTTCGGGGACGTGGGATATTATGTCGAGCATGTTTACGGTGCTGCGTGGTCCGTGATGAAGATATGCTGAAGAAATGTCAAAAGCCATGATATTTATATTATGCGATAAAAACCGTTGGAAGTTTATCTCCAGATTTTAAACTCCAGATGAGGAAAATAAAAGAAATCCATTTTACCAAGAAACCTTGTGACGTTTTATCGAAGCTTGATCTCATGATCAGGCGTTGCCAAGATGAACTAAACAGTTTGCATAACGTACATAGCCGCTCGTCACAATCACAATTACAACGGACTTTTCCTGATAATTTCTAATCGAGTGTGATATTGGTAAATCCGAGTGGGGCTGACAAGTCCGATTCTGTCGCCACTCACAAAACTTCCTATTTGGGTATTAAGACAGTGACTAAGAATAGAAAAGTCCGATTTATCGATAATGAGATGTCCGATCTGGAGTAAGCAGAGCATGTGAATGGCTTCGAAATCGGATTTGGCTGGGATGTTTTGGGACTTAATAAAAGCCACGGTCCCATACTTTTCCACTGTTACATTTGGTTACATTGATCAGATGCCAAGTTTGCATTTATTCACCTGCCACTGGTAGCATTTCGAGCATCGTCTATAAAGTACCAAGACTTTGCTTTATTATTTATCCTCTTGCTACGCCGCGACCCAGCAACTCCATTTGGAAATAATCACTATGTCGACCAAAAAGTCAATGCGGTCTATCATGGCCAGAATAACAGGTCAACACCGACCTCGCCTCACGATACGGTACATCTCCCAATCCCAACTCTGAGCTCTCACTAACCTTGCAGACCGGACTACGATTATGTCTTCGTTAGCGGAAGTGGTGAAGATGCAAAAGGCCAATATCTTCGCGGCAAGCTATCACTCTTCATCCCAGAGGGACAAAACATCACCAGCGTTCAGCTGAAGTTAACTAGTCGAATGTGGCTTGGGTAGGTTCATCCCGAAGATTAGAGCCTGGCGCGGGAGCTAACGGTTACGATTAGAGACCACAAGGTTGACGCCGAAGAGGCTGTAAAATGGCAACGGGGTGAGAGTACCGTTCATCAATGGAAGCCATTCAATGTCAACGATAAAATCGGAGAGCCGTTTAAGAATGGCAAGAATTTTGAATGGGCTTTTGAGTTGTTCATTCGAGGTGATCAGGAGGAATCGTTCAAGGGTTGTACGCGATGCAGTATCACATACCTACTTGAAGCATGGACGGTGGATGGAAATTCATCGAACAGCTTCAAGACGTTTTCACCGATTCGAATCATTCGTACACCGGGGTTCTCTTCGTACGAACTCATGGATCCGACGACTGTGCAGGGGAAGTGGTCTGAGAAAGCGGAGTACAACGTATCCATTCGACATCGAGCGATTGCGCTGGGAGGATTGATTCCTATCGAAGCTCACCTTGCGCCGCTCGACCCGGCGGCGAAGATTACACAAGCCAGATTTTTCTTGCGGGAAAAGCACGACGTGGCGAATGAGCCTGATGTAGAAGAGCCCGGGTATGAGGGACAGCGGATAGTGACGGAGTGGCCGTTGGAGTTGAGCGATGAACCTCAGCAGCGGTGGCAGCAATGTCTACACCTGCCAATCGCTGTGAGGAACTGCTCGCCTGACTTTTCAGTTTGTGGAGTCTCCATCTCGCATTCGCTGCATTTTGAGGCTACGATAACTAACAATGGCGTCACGACGGAGGAGGAGATCTCAATGCCAATACATCTCTTCATCTCGCCGGAACTGCCAGTGAATGGCTGGGGTGTTTTCGTGAGGGATCATGTCATTGCTGCAAAGGAGGTTAAGAGCCTTTTGGCAGAGGGTATTAGTGTTCCGCCGAAATACTGCAAGGGGGACTTTGTGGTGGAGGATCATGAGGTTCCTCCTCCAGCGTATAGCGAAGCATGATGGGGAGAGTCGCAAGGGGCGAGGAGTTATATCAGGTGCATATAGTCTTTTTATTATACCACGGACAAGGGTTAGCGCGTTCTACCTATGATACCAAAATTCATTAATACCAAGTCGTCAAGCCATCAAGTCATCATAGTCGTAGCATCATCAGTTTGTGGAGTGATGTAAGCCGAGCCCCAAAGTTCCTACTCCAGTTAGTGATACCCTCGACAAGCTGTGAGCCATTACCTACCCAGTCAATCCCGTCGGGTCTGAACCAGTCGACATTGGTAGCCCAGTCCTCGAACCTCAACTCGACATCTTCAGGCAAGAAAGTCGGTGCAGGATCTCGCTTCGAGAGATAAGATCTACCTAGGTCAGTCACCAATTCCGTGGCGGGACAATCAAGAACGACTTACCGTAGACAACGGATAACGCGATAAACACTTGAACAAGCCGGACTCTTCATCTTGAGGGCTTCCATTCTCGTTATAGCAGCATCAATAGTAGATATATGCTCCGTCAGATCAGAGTTATCAGGCATGTCTAGCATGCATGACGTAAGCGCAACAGCTCCGTGAAGTGCATTACAGCTAATAGCGCCCTTGACGAGCCATCGATAACACTTCAGTCGCGGCAGTTCGTAGAATTGGTGATGGACATCAAGCAAGGCAAGACCTGACTTTATGCACTTGTCCCGTGACTCAGCGCGAAAGTGGCTCGCCTTGGAGCTGTGAAAAGGTCGATGAAGAAGGAGGTAGAGTTGATGCGCGTAGGTTTGGAGCATGCACCAATGCGCATAGCCTGCTGTGTTAAGAATACTCCGGCGACCGTTGACGAGATATGCCGCATCCCATTGCAATTGTTCTTTTGCTACAGCTGTGTCATACTGGTGTAAAATCGTGGTGTTCAATTTGTCGTCTCCAGAAATATGTGAGCAGATTTGTGTTGACAATTGGAACAATCGGACTTGGAATTTGAGGAGTGATGTATCGGTGAACTCGCAGGGTGAATCCTTGGGCGACTGTTTTATACTGTGTTCTTGGATATCTTTGTCGTTGACCCATGCCGGCATTGTCGCCTTCATGTTCAACAGGAACGTGAGGTCGATATCTCTGAAGCAGAGGGCTTGGTAGGTATGGATGATCAGGATACCTGCCCAGCAACGTCGGCGGCGCTCTTGTTCAATACAATTAGGTCCTTCAATATCCGTATGACAGCGTAGGGCAATGGCGATGTTAAGAGCACTGCCGAGAAGTGCCCAGCCATACTCCGGTCCTTCGTTATGCGAGATCATATGAACCAGGATGAGAAGAGCCTCGAGCGTGCTCAGATCATGACGAACCAGGAATTGGTCTTGCGAAAGGGCCGTCATTGCCGCATTTCGGTATTTCTGTGACAGTACCGATAAATCTCGAGGGATCGTGGTGTCTTGCCACAGCACGACCAGGCCAGCATCAGTCGGCTCAATGGTCTTTAGAGTCAGCGAGATGATAGCGAACAGAACAGCAAGCCATGACAAGCTCGTCTTCTCGGGAGCTTCGAGGAATTCCAAGTACTGATTCTGGAACGTCGGGCCATGGAGAATATGAAACAGCGATGAGAGTGTTCCAAAATAGCGGCAAACCAAGTACTCCGTCACAGAAGTCGGCGGTAAAAGCGCAAGCAGTTCGGTGATTGGAACGCAAGGCCCAAAGGACAAAGTAACAGTTGGATTCGGCGAGTCTGGTATAACACTCCTCTCAACAGATGGTCGACGCAGAATATGATCCCATCGCTGCTGTATCGGCTCAGGCGTCGAACTCGGAGACGACACTGTCTCTGTAACCTCTACAGATTGAAGCTGTATCTGCTGCTGAGGCACCGGCTCAACAGCCTCAAGCCTCGTTCTTCGTCGTTTCTGCGGTCCAGTAAAGTTTGACCCGTAAGCGCAAGAGTCTTGCCAGCCTCGTTTGAGGCATGTAGCGCACGGCAGTCCCCGGTCGCATTTCAGCTTGGAGTGTCTGCAGGGATCGCAGTTCAAGGGTTTTCTGGGGCGGCGCTTCTGGGCTTGGCTGCGGTTTGGGGAGCTGGAACTGCTCGGACTTAGTTGCTCCATATTTAGGAGAGTATGGGAGGATGAATCGGTGAACGGGGAATGTTAGTTGTTGTTATGATGTCCGAGAATTGAGATTGAATGATTTGGATGGAGTAAGCAAAACAAAATCGGAGTCGGAATCGGAAATCGGATTTAGGCTCAAGGATGATTACGTGAGGGTTTAAACCAATCAAGGCGAAACCATGTTAAAATCGGACTTTAGGACTACCCGGAAGAGGTCAAGGAGGATCTACTACTTAATCTTTCCCGTATGACTCAATTAATACGAAAATAACAATGTGAAATTCTTGCACTCAGCTTGATTTTTGTCATCCATCACTTATGGTGCTGCCAGCTGGAGAAGCTGCCTTGACCTTGAAAGCAGTGGCGCACAACTCGGCAGCTGTCATTCCTGAGCCTTCATATCAAAGTACAGTCACCATCACAAAAGTCTAGATACGTTTTCCGATTACGGTCACTGTCCGAGACGGACTTGGGAGAAACACTATCTATTTCATTCCTTGTCGGATAATTGGATGCAGGCGTCTCGCCGCGCGTCTTGCTCAGATTACTGGTCTTGGGCCGTTGTAAAAGAAACACCAACTTGTTTCAACATGTGCAACAGCACTAAAAGGTTGTTTTAGACAATAAATACCACGCCTCCACTAATGGCTTGATGAGATTGCACCCATGCCTAGGTAGATAAGCAGAAACCCTGAATCTGCACGTGTCTGCCTGAATCTAAGTTCACGATACAAACTCACGACCATACTTCTCGAATCACAGAAACCCACGTTTCCTTCTCTAAGTTATTTAAATACCATGGAACCTTTTCAATATAGACCTTTGCAAAATTTCCCCCTCTCAATATGAGGTTCTTCCCACTGTTGCTCCTACAACTACAACTCGGCTTGCTGTACGCTTGCCTAGTTGCCGACCAGCCAAAGTTATTCCTCCCTCGGAGTTCTATGACCATGGCGACACCGACTCATGTCTATCCAGGCGTGAGTCTCCCTTTGCGAGACATGCCTAAGAGGTCATTCAATCGTAAAGATGAGTATTTGTTCTACCCCATTGGGTTCCCTGAATACAAAAGGAATCAATCTCAGGTGATGCCGGTGAAAGAGGTTGCGATGATGATTCTCATGGATACCTTGACGGATAAGCCAGATTGGCATAAGAAAGTGTTTGACGAGACAATTGTTCAGAAGTGGAGAAATGAAGTGCGCCAGCAGAGCGAGGATGGATTGTATGCAAGGATCATGCAGGATAAGCTGGAGAAGGGTCCTCGTAAGCCTCGGGATAGGATCATTACTGATACGGCGTTCGACTACGTGAGTTGGCGGTGAAGCTCCTATTTCTTGTTGGTTGGTAATTAATGTTTGACAATGCATTAAAGAGCTACGTGGAAAGGCAAGGTACTTCGAGAAGTCTGGTCTCATCCCTACTCTTGATGGACCCGGCAACACGATCATCAAATCAGACTCGTTCATCGACAAAAGTCTTCACCGTGATATCAGCAGAGCGTGCTACACGCTTTTGAAGGATCAAGAAGGCAAAACCGATTGGCACCCGCGAAGTAACGACATGGTTCAAAACCTTATCCATCCTTCCATGCACAATTTCGTCTACGGTATGTCCCCTCCACCAGAGACAAAGACTTGACACTAAGGGTCAACAGATCGATCACCGTTCATCCAACACGAAGTCGTCGGCGTATCGAACGCACTTGACTTCATGGGCGAAGGTAAGCCCGTGCGAGGTCAGCCCCCTGTAGTCCGACAGAATTTATTCGAGCATGTGTGGGAGCCAGAATTTGCCATTGGTTCAGGAAAGATTGGCTCAGAGTACTGGGCCGATAAATACCAGTGGTTGCCCGCCAACGTTAGATTTCGCGAAGATGGCAGTGCTGAGTCTACAAGCTACGTAAACAATCTTCACACGACAAAGTTTCCTGAAATCTACAGGACTATTGAGAAGTTGGTTGATAAGGCGATCCCTGCTTGGGATCATTGTCTGCGAGAGGTTAATCGTTTCAACGACGGGACGTTTGCGGGGAGAAACAAGTCAGGCTTTTAATGGATCAAGGAAGCATCGTAAGTCTCATGTTCATCCAGGGGGTGTCTTCAGCTAATGGACTTTAGTGACGGAAATGACGACTTATGGACGCCAAAGTTCAATGGGGACGAATTTCTTCATAAAGACGTCGAACTTACGCATCAAGAACTACGTGACTTGGAAGAAGGATGCTACCATGAATCAGAGGACTCAGTCGAATTCGACGAAAATGAGGATCAGCGCAGAATGAACGAGGGCCTCCCTCCTCTTACACCCAATGTCGATGATGAGACCATGGCAGAAGTAAAATGGCTCAAGTACCGCGACGCTATACTCTCTGACCCAAAGCCCTTTGAAGAAGTTGACTACGCGCCAAAGCAGAGCTTACGAGAAAAGTTCAAGAAGGAAGGGTTGCAAATCATTGTCAAGATGGCGAGTATTGAACTCACACCTGAGAAGCCAGAGTTCCCCGCTGGAAGTTGGCATGTAAGTCTACCATAGTACTACTAGCATGAGACTTGGCATACTGACATTTTTTCAGATCGAAGGTCAGATGAATGAGAAGATTGCCGCCACTGCGCTGTACTACTTTGACGGTGAAAACGTGGCGCCAAGCCGTTTATCGTTCCGCATGCAGAGGAGCTCGTATCTGAATGATGAGATCAAGGCTGGCCAGGATCGTTACAACTACCTTGAAAGGGTGTTTGGGACAGATCTTGGAATGCAAGGCGGATTAGCGAGATCTTGTGTTCAGAGCTACGGCGACGTTGACACGCCAGAGGGTCGACTCCTCGCTTTCCCTAACGTCTTGTAAGTCCTCTCCCCTAAGCATCCACAGCTTTACTAACATTCGTCAAGTCAACACCGCGTGTCTTCTTTCAAGCTTGAAGATCCGGCAAAGCCGGGACACCGACGCTTCATAGCTCTTTGGCTGGTTGATCCGCACCGCCGAATCCTTTCGATGGCGAATGTGCCGCCTCAGCAAAAGGATTGGTGGACTGGAAGCGGTGAAGTGCCTAGCGGCCTTATGGATATTGAGGAAGCGCGGGCGCATCGGCTCAAGTTGATGGATGAGCGGACTGCGGAGAAGGCGAGGGCTCACTGGGAGTCGATTGACTATAACTTCTGTGAGCATTGATTGGATCTTGGCGTCAGCGTGAGATGGGTTGAAGACGAAGAAAGGCAGATGATGCGCTCATAGGACCTTTCAAAGATGAGCTGTGAGTCTCATGGAGGCAGCCTACGACTGTAAGTATCAAATGCCAAGTGCACATGTTGTACAATCAAGCCTCAATACGAATCTACATAGCCCAGCTAGGACATTACCGAAGTTCTCTCCTCTCTCCGCTTGTCACATCTAGGCATATGCAGCGCTCTATATGACACGTGCAAATCACGACGTCCAAAATATTATATCATCTATAAATGAATACGAGATGGCATTAATCTCGAGATTGTCTCTCCACCCAACCATATCGTGATATATGTCCAAGACAGAATCCTCTCATGATCGACGGCTCACTTGTCTCAGATACTGACCTCTGAGTGGTCACGGAGAAAAAAATAAGACAGTGATCGACATCCGTAGGACAGGGCCAAGAAGGCTCGTAAATTTTGCAAGTGCTGACATGTGCATCACACGACATGGGGGCCGAGACGGGACTTGGGTATTTGAGGCGCGATGCTATTATTAGAGGGTTGACGTATGCCAACAGGAGAATCAATAAAGGCATAAAAGCATCGTCTTAGAACATCTAGCCTGGTGATTTTGATGTCAGTGCATCTACATCTCAACACAACATAGAGCATCAGGATCATATTATCACCATGCATTTCACAACCCTCCTCACCAGCGCCATCGCGCTCGCCTCAACAGTAGCATCCCAACCAACAGCGCGTCAAGCCCCTACCGCCAACGCAGTCATCATGATCGTCAACTCGGCGGACCACAGCCGTCAACCCGTCAGAATCCCCCTTGCGCAACTCACCACTCTCAACTACCAAGTCACCGAGCTGCGTCTCGAGAGTCTCAACGTCAACATCCCCGATATTGAATCACCAAAACTCAGCGATGTTGTTTGTCAGCGGTATAAAGATAAATATGGCGTTCAGCTGGGAAGCACTGAGTTTAGTCACGAGAAGCCAGCGCTAATCAGTACCAACCCTGTGGAGTTTGGTTGGGTTTTGTGCTACCATAAGAACAGGGCTTGAAGGCGGTAGACGGAGATCGGGGGTATATGGGGGTTTAAGATGGCAGATGGAATTGGGAAAATTGAATACGGTTACATAGTTATTAATCGCGAGATTATTCACCGTCATTCTTGTTCCTGGCGTGTTTTGCAAATGCTAACATTATTAATGCTCGTAGGGCTTAGCAGCTCGGTTGAATTTTGGCCGTCGTAGCCAATCACCACGTAGAACGCTGGGGGATTTCAAATCATTTAACACTGAGTCTCGAATCCAATTGGTCGGCTCGTAGGGTCACCTCTCGTAAGGAAGATGACGTGGGGGGCATGGAGTAATTCTCCGATTTCTTCCCCCAAAAATGTTCCCAATGGCCCTGATTATCAAGCATTCCTAGCCGTATCACACGTTGAATTATGAGGTGATTAACTGCAGAATTAGTGATTTGGTCACCGTGGGCTCCACGGCGGCGTGCTGTTTCAAGTGCCGTGGACATGCTTGCCAGTCGTATTTCACGCTGTATTAAGAGGGTTCACTCTGGAATTGCCGAGGGCTCCATGGAGTTCGTATGGGCCTTTGAGTTTCTAAGCGTCTCAACTATTGCTCCGAATGCTACTTTGCACCATCTTCGCTTGATAATCCAGAGCACGGTGAAGCATCATTGCCTGCCATTAAAAATGTATTTAAAGACAATGTGCCTCTCAATTTTAGAGTCTATCATCACAATACAATCACAAATCATTTAGCATCACTTTCGACCAAGTAACTATCAAGCGATAATACTCTTCATCTCAATTAATACCCATTATGTCAACCGAATCAAAACTCTGGCAGCCCCTCAAACTGGGAAACGCCACTCTCTCCCATCGCGTCGCCCTCGCTCCTCTAACACGCTTCCGTAACGACGATGAGCATCTCCCCCTCGACCTCATGATAAAATACTACGCTGACCGCGCTTCAACCCCTGGAACTCTCGTCATCAGTGAAGCAACCGGCATTTCCAAAACAGGCGAAGCAGCCCCCAACCTACCAGGTATCACTTCCCCAGAGCAAATCGAGGGCTGGAGAATGATCTACGACGCTGTACATGCCAAGGGGAGTTACATGTTTCAGCAGATTTGGGATCTTGGAAGGGCGGGTGATCCGGATTATTTGAAGAAGAGAGGGTATAAGTACTCATCGAGTAGTGCGGTTCAGATGGAGGGCAAGAATGGAAAGCCTGAGGCGTTGACGGAGGAGGAGATCTGGCAGAAGATTGGAGAGTTTAGACAGGCTGCTAGGAATGTGGTTGATGCTGGTGGTGATGGAGTTGAGATTCACGGTGCTCATGGGTAAGAAGTGACATTCTGGCTGTATGAACCCGGTTAATAACAGAGTCTACCGCAGATATCTGATCGACCAGTTCATCAGCGAAAATATCAACAACAGAACCGACAAGTGGGGGGGCTCCGTTGAGAACCGCGCCCGCTTTCTCCTCGAAGTCATCAAGGCCACCGTGGAAGAAATCGGCGCTGAGCGAACCGCCCTCCGTCTAAGTCCCTTTGCAACATTCCAAGCCGCATTTACCACCAATACCTGGGAGCAATATGGCTACATCTTCAACGAGCTCAAGAAAGCAGGCTACAAGCTCGCTTATGTCTCGCTCGTCGAACCGCGAGGTAACCCAGCTTACCTCGATGCTGCACCTAAGGATCTTGGTTCAGATAAGGTCAATCCCTTTGGAGACAAGAAGCAAAGTCTCGAGTACTTTCTTGAGATGTGGGATAATCAGTCCCCTGTTATTGTTGGAGGTGGATATATCCCCGAGAACGTTTATGATGCAGTTGATGGGAGCTACAAAAAGTGGGATGTTATCGTGGCTTTTGGGCGATGGTTTATCTCGAACCCTGACTTGGTCTTCCGGCTCAAGTATGGTGTTGCTCTAACGCCTTATCAGAGGGATACCTTCTATGCTCCCAAGACTGATCAGGGATACAATGACTATACTTTCAGTCAGAGATATCTGGAGGCTACGAAGGCGCAGACGAAGTACCAGGAGTTGGCGGCAATAGAGCAAGCGGTTGAAGCATGATCATAGAATTATAGAAGCTTGAACTGGGCACCTAAGACTTTGTGGATCTCCGACTATCCATTTTCTTCATAACCGTGAACTATACTGAGCTGCAGAATACCCTCTAATCACCGACGCTGATTACTTATTCAGTCTCGGCGCTCTCTCGGGATCTCTCCACCATAGACAAGCCTCCGTTCGAATACTGTCCTTCTCAACCTTGGTATCCCCCGGCTGAACAACGATCTGCTTCGGCGATCTCTCTCGTCCATTGTAATTAGGCCACTTTGGACTTCCAGGATATCGATGCTTGTTGGGATCGCCCGTAGCAACGAAACTAGCCAAGTACCCGTGGTAGATGTGGCTGATCTCGGGGTACTGAGTAGTAGGCTCATCCCACGTGAATGCCGTGTCAGCGGTGTGAGGAATACCCTGCCACGCAGGGAAGCTGTTGTTGGTGTTGAAGCGGACTTTCCATGTCGGGACTCCGGCGGTGGAGGCGCGGTATGCGGTTTCTTGGCCGGGGCAGATGTAGGCGTAGTCGCTCCAGGCGGCGGAGATGCGGTTGTATTGAGTGCTGTTGGGGGAGTTTGCGAATGGTGAGTCTTTGTACTTTGCGGGATCAAGGTATAGAGCAGATAGCTGCTTCAGGTCTTTGTTGGTCAAAGCTGGTGAGATGTTGTGGAGATAATCGAGGAACTCCTTGTTGGTCTCCAGGTCACCAGGAGTGTAAAACTTGGCTTCGTCGGTGACAGTAGAAGTGATCGTCGGGACGTGGAAAAATGTTCCATCGTAACCAGATTGAGAGCCAGGTTTCTCAAAAAGAGGTCCACCATGCACGGGTTGGAATGGCCACGTCAGTTGAGGATCGTAGTCATGGTACAACTTGGTACTGATGTTTCTGATAGCGTTGACATCTGCTCCCTTCAGGCACTTGAGCGTTGCCTTATTTCCCTTCTTCTTGTCACATCCAAGGTACGTAATGTACTCGTCATACTGTCGCTTATACAAAGGATAAGTATCATTCGGAAAAGCCCGTGAAGTGACCGAACCAGACTGATGAATCGCCCGAGCAAACATCTGCTTATTATCCTTTCCGTAGTTGTGAAAGTAATGAATGCCCACTGAATGGCCGCCAGCAGAGCGACCACCAATAGTAACAGCATCCTTATCACCGCCAAAAGCACCAATATGCTTCTGCACAAACTCCAAGAAGAATCGCTGGTCTCGAATACCTAGGTTCGACAGACCTTCATCTTGGAAGAGCTTGGATGGCAGAAACCCGAGAGAGTTGACGCGGTAGTGGAAGTTGACTACCACGATGGGAACCTTGGACGAGGCAGCGAATGCAGCGGCGTCGAAACTAGCCCAGCTGCCAGCGTAAAAAGCACCGCCATGGATCCACACAAGAACAGGAAGTTTCTTGCTCAAAGGTACGCCCTGTGGACGAAACACATTGAAGTTGAGGCATGCCTCACTCTGTGAGTCGAGAGGTACTCTAGATGAGACTTCTTGAATGCAGGCTTTGCCGAAGCTGTCCGCCTTCTTGACACCCTTGAACTTCTCAGGCCAAGAAACAGGATGAAAGCGATGCTCGCCGGTTGGTTGAGTGGCATAGTCGATACCCAGCCAAGCATCAACAGGCGCAGGGAGCTTCTGCTTGGTGAAAGTGCTGTTGACAGTGGTACCGGAGAAACTACCGTAGCCATCAAGCTTAACGGCGTTGTAATGTCCTCCAGTGGCTTGCGCAACAGGCGACAACGCCAGAAGCGTTCCGAGATTTGACAGGACCTTCATGGTGATGCAGGTGTGAGAGAACGAAGGGAAAAGAAAAAGGGAGGCATGACAAATTTATATATCGCGCTATCAATGCCGTTTAAGCTTAAATCCCCCGCATATCAGTCGACATCGCCCCCGAAATCGTGCAAGAGCCGACAGGGTCGGATACGAACGCATTACTAGTGGAGTATGGCATCACCATCCTCGGTTTTCCGGGTGTAGAAATAGGCCCGACATTATGTGCCAAGTTATTGGCTTGCGAGCGATGATCAATTTAACAGAATGTGAAGTCTAACGTTGGGGGAAAACAAAACTTCGGGACTTCGATCCTAAATGACAAAGAGACTTTGGGACTTTAGCATAAGTTTAGGATGCCTTTGCTCATTTTAGATGCCTTTACTAACTTTAGGATACCGTTACTGAGTTTAGGATATCTTTGCTAAGTTTATTTCGACATTTTGTTTCAATGTCTGATGTATTCTTATTCCTGAGGGAGATATGCAGTATCGCCAAGGGTTGGTGATATAAAAAAAGAAAGAGGAATGTGATTCGCTAGTTTAATCGATGAAATACAAGAGGGGTCTGGTGGATACCGGGACCGGCAACCTCGTACTCTTTCTCAATCTGCTCTCGGGACTCTGGATCGATCACTAGAGTGGATAACTCCAAAAGCCGAATCGCGTGACCGTGAGATATAATATCCCCCCTTTCAAGCTGTTTGCTCTTCTCTGACCACATGTAAGGATGGCCATGCTTCCTTGCAACCTCTTCCCAGGCCTGCACGGTGTAGCGATCGAACTCCAAGTCCTCGGTGCTGCACCAAGCAATTGTGGCAACCGTTTTTGTTCTGCGGTAGGTAAACGAACTGGCATGATGCTTCCTGCTCGCACTCCACAGCACCATGATTTCGAGGCTCGGCATACGCAACGCGACCTGTGCGGCGTTTTGGAGCAAGACCGAGACCGCTTGTGGTTTAAAGTGGCGGTTGAAGCGCCTGGTTGTAAGGACAATCGTTTGGAGATTTTTCCACGTCCAACTTGATTGACAATGTGAGAAGAAGCTTTCAGCCTCGGCCATGAAGGAAATCGACAAATGCTGGAGGTTAAGGCTCCTCGCGGCGAACTGTTTACTGTTTTCGTCCACCCAACGCTGTTGCTGAACATAAACGCACCTGGGGCCATGAAATAGCGGAGCGAGTAGCAAGTGTTCTTTGCAGAAATCCTCAAATACCGTCAATGTTCGCAGCGTGGTTGGGTGAATATTCGCGATCAGGTCATCTGTAGTGCCCTTCAGTATAAAAGACTCGTCCGAGCATTCGGGAGGTACCCACATTCTTGGCGGCTGTTGGAGTTCTGGGACGTGATGAACTTGGCGTCGCTGTACGCCCACGTCTCTAGATGAAGATGCACAAGTCTAGGACAAGCGTTGACCAATCTCGCAGTGTCTGAAGGTCGGAACCGATTTCGGTAGTAACGGCGAATTACGAACTTCGTGACTGCATCGGCCAGGGGCAGTTTCATGTCGTTGTTAAGACGTATCGGCCGAAAGCAGGTCGCTATTGCCCTCACAACAGAAGCCAATGCAACCGTTCGCCAGTCGTGGCTTGGATCAATGGTGAGTACCGGTATCCTTTGCGATTCTCCAGGGCAGCCGATAAACCAATTCTTGAGCCAATGAGCCTGTTCTCGGACGCTGTAAGCATTGAACTCTAACGTCAAACCTCTCTCGGTACAGTCCCAAGAGCTCAGGGTGCTGAAGAGTTGGTAGAGGTAATATTCTGATAGTCTCATGAGTTGGGCTACTGCGCCGTTGATCGTCGGCATTTGGCGAGTGTTTGCAGTGAAGCATTCGCGGCATACGGGGCCTCGGAGTTCCATGTTGAACCAAAGATGCTGTATTGCAGCGCGTGGCTGTGCACTCAATTGCGCCAAACTCGCGAGACCATGCTGGCAGACCGTGAGGTTGTGGAAGATTCTCTCTTCCATGAATGTTCGCCATTCTCGGCATACGGAAGCATAGACATGTCTGCCGCGATAATGATGGGATAGAAAATCTAGAATGTAGTGCTGAATTTCTCGGGGCAGACGGTTCCATCTCGTCGTTGTTCCGACTGGGGCAGTGCTTTGGGTGGCTTGTGGTGGTGCTGATTGGACTGAAGGCTGAATAAAATTAATGCAATATGAGTGCGACATGATGAATTGAAGAGATGCCGGATAGACGATGTCTGAACTAAAGCTTTTGGTGAATCGATGTGATGTTCTGGGTAAAATTCGAGCTTCTGAGGTGGGGAGGAAAGAGAGCTCACGACCTTCCTTGACCCTAAATGACAAAAAGGCTTAGGTAGCTTGCCATAAGCTTAGGGTGCATTTTGCTGAGTTTATTTTGGCATCCGATACCAAAGTCTGTTGTCTTCCTGCTTCCCGAGGAGGGACTCAGCACAGGATGCTTCTTACCTGCAAAGCTGTTTGACTGACGACTGACCTGATAAAAGAAGCTGAGAACGCTTCAGGAAGAGCGGTTCCACATACGGAAAGCCGAGCAAGAATGGAATCCTTGGCGATGCAGCCAGGACTTGGAAAGAAATCAGGCAAGAGTTCCCAATCTGAGATGTCTTCATATGATCAAACGTCACCAGATGTTGAGCGCCCATAAGTCCGGTCAGATGAAAGGCTCCAGGTTCGTTGATGCATGGCGCCTTGGTGGACATGATAATATTTAAACAAAACATGTTGCCATTTTAACCCTTCCGCCAGTCTACAGGCCTACCCACTCCAAAGACTTATCCCATAATCTGGCCGCTTTCTCAGTATCACACGCATGCTCCCCATGTCCTCTTGCATACAACAGAGATGAAGGATCCCATTTCCCAACGATTTGACAGTCCTCAAGATACTTCCCGCCTTGTCCTTCCAAAGCCTGAGCGACAGCTGCCCAGACACTTGTAGCAGCACCTTGGTCCGGGAGCTTCCAAATGGTCTTGAGATATGGATCCACTGCAAGGCCGCTCTTTTGTTCCTCAGATAAATGCCTTCCCAGATCTGTGAGGACACCGCCTGGCTGAACACTCCACGCATGGATACCCTCACTGGCGTACCTCCGCTCAATCTCATTAGCTGTCCAAAGATTGGCAGTTTTACTCTGTGAGTATGCTTTGTTGGGATCGTAGCAGCCTTCCATGTTGACGTTGTCAAAGTCAACCTCGCCAAAGCGATGCGCAAGTGAGCTTAGCATGACGACTCGAGATGCATGATCAGACGTCGCACCTTTGGCGAGGGCAGGTTTGAGTAGCTGGAACAATAGGAAGTGGGCAAGATGGTTTGTTCCGAATTGAGTCTCGAAGCCCTCTTTTGTGCGTCCTTCTGGTGTACACATGACCCCAGCGTTGCAGATAAGGATATTGAGTTTCGGACTCTCGGATAAGAACTTGGCGGCGCATGAGCGAACACTCTCCAGCGATTCCAGGTCAAGTTCGAGAAGATGGACACGCTCACCCTGCGCGAGGTCGCCTAGGGCTGACTTTGCCTTTTCGAGGTCTCGAGCCGTTAGATATAGAGTTGCGCCAGTGAGATGCAGCGCTTTTGCCGTCTCAACGCCGATACCGGCAGAACATCCGGTAATAAAGACAACTAGGTCGCTCAATTTCCCTTCCAGTCCTTCATCCTTGATGATCTGGACAGCTGTTGGTCGTGAGTCTCCTGGTCCATTGGGAGACTCATGAATGGTGACGTAGCGATCGGCCATGGCGTTGATATAAGAGAGTAACGGGAAGTAGAGACTCGACTACAAGCAAGGCAACTTGGCTAGAAGAAAAAGATAAATTTGGTTTTTGGGGAGGCGATGAAGCTGGTATTTACACCGATATTCTCTCGACATGCCGCGTTTCACGATGCAACATGTCCGAGCTGAAACGCCTATGATTCACCACTAGACCCAGCGGGAAACGGCCACCAATTAATCCGCTAACTTTGACGCCATCAGAGAGAAATGATAGGCCAGTGGCTTCGGCAGTGGAACAATGCGCTAGGCTTCTGATACTCAAAGCCACCATTGCTTTGCTCGCTCGGCATCAGCAGCCGAGTAGGCTCAAACAATATACAGAACAGAAGAACCGAGCTTTCCCCAACGGTTTATCCACTTATTTCGTATACCTAGCGCAAGGGCTCAAACTCTTGGCCTTGCCAGCATCCTTGGGAATGACGCCCGCAGCGACAGCAGCTTGATAACACCATCGCCAATCCTTCTTCCCAAGCTCTCCATCACACTTCCAGGACCAAAAGAACCATCCATCGCCTTTCTCAAAAGACTCAGCTTGAGCAGCCCAGTAAGCCTTGTACCATGTTTCCTGGCCCTCGATCTTGAACTCGTCGGTGTTCTTCAATGTTGAGTTAACTGACAGGGACCATTCACCGACGAAGACGTGCTGGCCCATGTCGTCCTTGCAGGCAGTTTCAATGTATGCTTTCTTATTGCCAGCTATCCTGTTGTCGAAGGATAGATAGCGGTGGGCATCGAAGAAGATGAGATCGTCATCTGGGAGGTATTGTCTTGGGTCACCTGCGCCCCAACTTTTGCCCTGCGATTGAGTCAGCGTGGGATTCAGGAAATTCCTTAATCATGGATGCTACTTACCATGTATTGAATGTGCAGTCGATCGGCTTTGGGAACCTTCAGATAACCCTCCATGGCCTGGATGCGCTTGTATGCACCAGGGTAGTAATTCTTGATCATATCATCTGCCTCAGCCTTCCACTTTCCGGCACGTACGGGTTCATTCAGAACCTCAAGCATGCCAACGGTAGTGTAGTTCCCATTAGTATGGATGCGCTTGGTCATCCACTCAAGAAATTTAAAGGCCCTCTCATAGTTCTCCGCAGTATAGAATCCAGGGTTGGGGATGGACTGCAACTTGGTTAGTAGATGCTTGATGATGTGAGATAGTCGCTTACATGGCCGGTGAACTGCTCATTCGGCGAACTGATACCAGGCGCAGAATGGAGGCCGATGACCGCGTAGATGCCATGCTTCTTACACCACCCGACAATACGGTCAAGATGCCAAATACCGCCGCGAGGCCAGTATTCACCTTTCTGGATGATGTCCTCGTACATCCAGTATCCAACAGGAATACGAACGGCATTAAGACCAATGCTTGCAATCTGTTTAATGTCATCTTCTGTGATCCAAGTCTCCCAATGCTTCTTGAAAGCGGCATTGGCTTTTTCTTGGCCGATGCCCTTGACGCATGCCCATTCGTCGTTGTAGGCACTGCAGCCCATGTTCTTCCATGATTCTTCAGCCATCCATCGTTCGATGATGAATTGTGAACCGAGGTTGACGCCCCGGATTTTGTCATCGTTTGGGAGCCATCGTTCAGTGATTTTCTCACCGTTGGCCTCTGCAATAGCTACATGAAGTGAGTATGTGCACCCTGATGATGACGTTGATTTACTAACCTCTAGACTGTGGAGTCCATGCTTCTGCTGCGGCGAGAAAGAATGGCAATACTGATTTCAGATGCATGTTTGAGACAGGTATTTCTGTTCAAATGAAGTGAACGTCTATTTGACTGCACTTGTAGAGCCGAAAGAAGAGACATAATACCGTCTAATGTCTTGGATATATATGTCTTCAATCAAGGTTAGCAAGGATTATACTCCATTCACATACCTGCGCACATGGCCTGATAACAACGGAATACATCCGCCCGATCTCTCCATCCAGCACCGATCCATCCTGCAGATTTCCGCGATGGAGAACAATCCTGAACATGATTTGCCGGTCCGACTGATGGACCGTTTCGTTTTGGCATATGAAACGGCCGATCATCAACCTTGATTTTTCACAAATGGGACTTTCGTCATTCCACATTCCTCTCGCTTGAGAATACTGCTGGTTGGCTCGTGCCAGGATTGCAAAATGCAAGCAGATGAAGGACTGCGGCTGAAGGTTGGGGTTTCAGACGAACTCCACTAACAACCCTGTTCATCTAATGAGAGCATTCCTCATGGATCACATATCTATCTATTTGAGATGAACCCTTAACGCATAACCCTTCATTTTTGAGGCGATATATCGGATGAGTCGGATTCAAAGTATAAATAAACGTGGTCAGTGATTTATTGAGAGCGGTTTCAGTGCTCAATACGGCTTGTCCTGGTTCTTTTGTTGTTTCGTGGGGTCGGTGGACCAGCATGTTGGCAGAATGCGACGCTGCAAGTTGACCTGTCAATGGCCCATAGAATAACAAGTTCAAGTCAACACGAGAGGTATTTTTGACGTATGATAGTGTCTGCAACAGGAGAGTCCGCCTTTGCATCGGCGATGCCTGTGCATCTCGGTCTATCTCGCAGTGTGCTGCGCGGAACTACTATCAGATCACCGGGAATAATGCCGGAAATTAGACAATGGTCGCCGAAAGAGGCAGGTCTAAAAGATGATGAGCCACGTGGGGGATACAGCAGTTATCGGATTGCATCTGATGATGAACAGGTGAGGCGGCATCCAGAGCGGATGGAAAAGAATGTTTCATTTGCAGTTGAGGTATGTGGCTGACAGCTTATATCACCACAGAGAAGGGTAGAATGCCAGTGACTCGCTCGTACGGATAGTAGCCGTAGGGGCTGCCACCCAATTGACTTTCCAAATGACGGTTCAAAAGGCCTCCATGACAAAGACTGACATATAGAGCATTCACTTATGGCAAACGGTAAGTGTCTTTCTGTATGTCGACTGGATTTACTGGTCTATTCCTTCGACACTCAATAAATCTCAAAATATTGGAAAATAAGTCGGATCCAGTTCTGGAATAATCCCGTTGCTGAAGGTGAGCTACTGCTTGAGTAACAGATTAAATTTCATCCATCTATACTTGACAAGCCCCTACTACAGTCTCCGTGATAAGGTTGAGGGGTCAAAAGAGGCTTCAGCCTCCAGGCCACAAAGGTGAAGTACACAAATGGGGTGAAGCTTGGCTACAAAATATCACGGAAGGAATATCGAGGGAATCTCTCCATCTTGTCACATGGATATACCCTCCTCATTTACTCTACCTCTTTTCTTTCTACATTTTCTCAAGCGATAGTATACCAGCATCGGTGCAATCAACCTTGACAGGAACCTTATACATCAGAAAGTTCGCATAGTGGACAATTACTGTCCCTTACCAGGTCATAGGACTTCGTGCTTGGATTTCTCGACGTATATCCTTTGGTCGACAACGGAAATAGGAAGACGCTTCTATCTTTATTCAAGACTTAGTAGAGCCTTCAGGGTCTTGTGATGACTACAAGTATTTCATCATACTCAAGGAAGGTTGCGGGAAAAGAATTTCACAAAAGCTTTGGCTATTAGGTCTCTGTCTGGCAAAATCCGACTTTGTTCAAAGATTACAAATGAGCAAAAGACCAAATAAATCTTGGGAAGTCATAGACAGAGGTGTCATCCAGGCCAACTACATATACTTTGCAGAGGTCCACGATGCTTTCAAACATGGTTGCCGGCTACACGGCAAAAGTACCTTCATTTTGAGGCAGGCTTCCTGTGGTATACACCCGAAAAAGACACTATTGCAGTAAATACTTCGTTCGCTGTAACCTTACCCTACTTGAGAATGCTACACCGCTCTTGGCTACTCCGTACCTCCTTCTAAACAAGCCAAATGACTCGTTATCCTTATCATTTACCTTATCAAGTCTCATTTTCGCAATTGCCAGCTTCCCAAAATGTCGATAGTAGCGAAGCAAAAGCCCTTGTAAGCGAAAACTTGGTACGTTTACGGCAGTTCATCTGATTAAAGTTTTTCCCGCATGAATAGCAAAGGGGCACGGTTATTAGCCTTGTTTATGAAACATTTACTAAGCAAATTTCGGCAAAGTACCTCGAGTTTCACGATTCGTCGATCTTTAACCAGATCTGCCGTCGACGATATGGGACGCGGAATGTCTTCCTCCGAGGCCGTTAATGACGTTGAATCGAATGAATATAAGACATCGAACGATACCCTCGTTCTCGAATCCAGATTTTCTCTCAAAACGCGTAAGCTTAAAAAGAAGTCGCCGAGTTTACCGATAGGGTTGGTTATCTGATCAAGATCAATAGCCCCGGCTAAATGACCGACGTCAATATTCGGGGTAGTAATATAATACGGTCCGGATTGGGTCGCCCAGGTTATCCAATAAGTGTTTATTAAGTGAGATATTGGTTTTCGGAATGTGGTCTTCCGAATTCCTTGATCGGCGATAAGATGTCTTGGAAGCCAACACTCACTTACAGCAAGATAATAAAGATCGAGAATCATCGATGGACCTTAAGTTCCAGATAGTAGAAGTCAAATGACTCTTTGAATCTCAATAGACGGCACAAGCTCCCGTGCTTCCAGGTATCTAAGAATCTCGGCTCCCACTCCGGAAGGGCCAACTGCACTGCAACGCTGATCTGGCACGCAATTTCACCACAAGTTCTCAGCATGACCTGCCAAGAGATGTCCATCGAGGCATGCAGCGAACGGAGCAAGCGGCTAGACGGTTAATCGGGCCTGCAATGGGCCGATGACCGAAACAGGACCCGGAAGCAGGCGGAGAAGTTTTGGTTTTGATAGAGGTTCTGGAGCGAGGAATTAGAGTTTCCCCGTGGGGATTCTTGGGATGAATCACGATGGCCGGAGTCGAAGCGGGATGATGCAACTGAAGCATTGGGCGTATGGGTAGTAACGTTGTGATGTGATCTGGTGTTGGTGTTGCTTGAATATCCTGGTCGAGGTCTGGGCCCGCCAGCCTGGTTGGGCTCGATGATGGCACGTCGATGTATAAAGCAGGTGTCATCCACCGGCCTGTCCATAACACAAACTCAAAGCTATATCACCGCTATTCTATTCTATAAATTATCACTGGATGATCTCATCTTTGCGCAATCTGCGAATATTTTTGATATCATTTTGAACATCCTACCATGAACCGTCAATGGGGTAGCGGCAGCATGGCACTGCTAAACTCCCTCTCACTGCTGCTGGCACTTCAAGTCAGTTCAACATACGCTCAGGGACTTGAGGGATATGGATTGACTTCGTACGATCCTGTCTGCGCTGAAGCATGTCTTCGATCCTTTACTCCTCTGATGCTACCCTGCTCAAGCATGCACGATGGACACATGGCGACTCCACCAGCTTGTCGAGCCAACGACACCGCCTTCTTAACATCGGTGGCTTGGTGTATGAGTGAAAATTGCGGCGATGAAAAGTTGTCAAAGATTGAAGGTTACTGGGAGGAGTGGATTACAGGGAGCAAGTTCGTGCCCGCAAAGTGGTCGTACTCCCAGGCTCTCATGGAAGTTGATCCGAAACCACCTCGTTATCAACTCAACATGACAGACAAGGTTCTCAACCAGACATCAGCTCTTCCGCCAGTCGCATATCTCAGTCAATGGAACTCACTCTGGGCGACGAACCATGAGATGATAATGGGAGCACGATACGGGTATGTTACTCAGTTTCCCCAGAGATGAAAATTACTAACTTGTACAGCATCATTCTTGTTGTCATTGCCGTTGGAATACCGATTCTGATGACCTGGTCCGGATACCTCCCTCTCATCCCATCAGTCTATGATAAACTCAAACCATACATCCTCTATCCAAGCATGATCGGCACCTACTCCGTACGTCCTCTACCATTCAAACTGGGTAATGCTCCCTCTGTTGGTCAAGGTCTATATATCGCCTTGATCCTTGCTCTCGTCGTTGTTTTTACCGCCATCGACTACGAGCTCCGTCAGCCGCATGCCAGATTCATGGGTGAACGGAGAGAACTACTTGCGTACCTTGTCTACCGCACTGGAGCTCTTGCATTTGCCTTACTTCCGCTAATCATCCTCTTCCCCTCGAGGAATAACCTCCTCTTGTGGCTGTCTAATTGGTCACGCTCGACATTTATCCTACTTCACCGATGGATTGGCCGAACCTTTGCTCTTCTCGCTGTCCTGCACGCCATTTTCGTCCTGGTTGGCTCTGACAAAATGGGTACTACTGACTGGAGACGCTGGGGCTCGGTCGCTGTCATCTTCACTGTGATTACCTGCCTTGGTAGTGGACTTTATGTTCGAAAGGCCAACTATGAGCTTTTCCTGCTTATGCACATCCTCATTGCTGCGCTTGTCATTGTCGGATGCTGGTATCATCTCATGCTGCGATATGCCTCTATTCGTCTCCACTCTCCCGGTTACACAACTGGACACGAGATCTGGCTTTACCTTGCCATTGCTCTTTGGGGTTTTGAGCGCCTTGTTCGAATCGTACGAGTAATCAGACTGGGTATTCTGAGATCCAAGGTTAAGGACATTGGAGCTGGTTACGTTCGAGTTGATGTCCCAAGCGTTCGCTGGGGTTTGGATCCTGGAAAGCATGTCTTTGTCTACTTTCCAACACTTGCTCCGATGCGACCTTGGGAGAATCATCCATTCTCCGTAATTCCCACGGTTGCACTTCAACGACGCGGAACCTCAGCTACGCCTGGATCTCCAACCTCACCAGGCGCTTCCTCGGGATTAGAAGATATTGAGAAGTCGACGACTCAGATTGCAGTGGTCAGGCAGTCATCAGCCTCGGCCGAGATCTCAGCTGGAGTCACGCTCTTCATCAAAAAGTCGACCGGTATCACAAAGTATCTCGAGAGCCATGACCGCTTACTCACCTTCTTGGAGGGTCCTTATCCTGGCAGCGACACACGACAGGTCCTGCGTTGCGACAGACTTCTTCTCATCGCTGGTGGTGTTGGTATCACTAGTCTGTTTGCACTCATTCACAATCACTGGAACGTCAAGCTGGCATGGAGCGTCAAAGCAGAAGCCCGATGCCTCGTCAACGAGATCGAGCCAGGCCTTGATGCCGTGAACACTGCACAGACCGACATTAGAATTGGCTCAAGATTTGATGTTGCTGCTCTCATCGATGAAGAGGCATCAGCAGGCTGGAAGAGAGTCGGTATCGTGGTATCAGGCCCTGGGTCCCTGTGTGATGATGTCCGAGCTGTTGTTTCTGGCATTGGACGCAACTCTAAGACTGTGTTTGAACTTGAGGTGGATGCCTACTCCTGGTGATTTCGGCATGATGATATAAGAGTGAGAGAGACAAGGCACGTGATTATTGGGTTGTTCTTGTTTCAGCATTACTTATATCGTGTTTATGGTATCATTTCAATTACGTACCAGATTACTTACTACATTGCCTAAGCCAAAACTTTTACTTAAACGAACTTGAACAAGATCTGTGACGACCCAGTTGTGACTCATGAAACCCCGTGCCAGCTGTCTGGTGCCATGCCCGTTGCATTTTTCTTTTTCTGCGGTTGCTTCGGCTTAGTGAATGACAGATGCACCTTCAAAATTGCCTAAACGGAACGTAGGCAGTCTATTCCTTGGCATTCGCCACAAGGTTATCTCAGCACGATATCAACTTGCCCGATGTTCACAGACCATGCAATGGTGTCACTCCTGTTCCCGCTTCATCTCTATGCTCATGAATCCTCCGGAGGCCTTCCGATCGATTTTCGGCACGGCCGGCTCCGTTATCTTACAAGATGGTTACAAACCAAGTGGGATACTCCGAACGCTGAAGGCTGTGAGAAGTCGAACCACTGTCAGCACCGAGATAAGGAGTAGGTTCACAGTCAATATAGCTAGCATACCACGTGCTCGAACCTTTTCATTCCGTATCACGGTTCTTGGCTGTCCCGAGCGTGCTGCATACATGGGCTGGTCCCAAAAGACTCTGCGGCACATGCAGGTGAGATAATGCAACACCAACCCTCTATCGCACGCTCAATGCAACACTACTGCTTGCCGTGGTGATCCCACTTCGGGTTGGACCGAGAAATATGGAACTTTCTGGCCATTTGTGCGAAGTGGGAGGAGAATACAGGCTGAGGTTACATGAGACAATGACAAGGAAGTAATGATATGTATACTTCAGGTGTTAAGTTAATAATGTCCCAAGCTATTGGATGTCCGGATCGAGCCACCTACAGTATCTTCAGACATGTCTGATAAACCAACTGACTGAACTGCGTGGAGTAGTACAAGTGAAAGAATGTGAACGTTCTTTATTATAGTTTCGTTGATATCAAGATAAGTCTGAAAAGGATTTAGAAATCCCTGTTCTCTAACGCCATTTTAGGTCATCATAAGCTTGACGGCAATACTCTCTAAGCAGAGCTCTTTTCAAAATCTAAATCTTATAATAAGTATAATTTACCAGTTGGTGATTATCTGATGATTGACTTTCTTAAGATGGAGTCTCTTAAGACGATAAAAAATAGAACGATAAAGCCTCCAATCAATCGAAAAAACAGCTCAAAGCCCGATACACTCTCTGGCTGATTTACGTGAATGGCCGTGCACCAAGGTTATTCTTTTCTCATCATGCCTCTCGATCTTGATCCCAGCAAGCTTCGATAATGGTTCAGCTAGACCGTTACTACTCACAGGAACAACATGAGCTTAGTCGGCCATTTGCGAGGGAAAATAATAGTCGTTTATTAAATCTGTCAGTTTTTGGCCCGGACTACCGAGTGAGTAGCGGAGCTCTGAACCGGCTGTTTGGTCTGTCGTTTGCAGCTGATTTCCGGCAGCAGAAGACTTCTGGATTTGTACAGTTTGTCTAGTTTACTGCTTTGCGTTGATATGAAGGTAATAGAAAAGGTTTAATCAGACAAACTTGCCGCCAAATGAGATACCTAAACAAATCGTTTGAGACGAAACTTAGGGTAATTCTGGGTATTGCCAAAGTATGTACCAAGAGCTCAAGGCATAGAGTAAAGTCTCTTTGATATAGTGTTCACTCAATTACATTTTGCATCATTATGCAGATGATCGTCCCATTCGTTTCAACCATTTTCCCAGATCAAACTCCCCCTCCTTTAAATCCCGCGGATTACCAACGAACATGAACACATGGCCAGAATCCTCACCAGGTTCTTTCCCGTCTGTATACTGAATAAGGCATGGCTTGGCTCTGTAGTTGTTGGTCTCGTACTGCGCCAATCTCTTCGCATGAGCAACAGACTGCACATGATACACAGAACCACTGACTTGTGCATCCCGCGGGCCATCTTGCATAGCAGGATACTGTCCCCAGAGTTTCCGTGCGTAGCCTCTGATCTTGGCGGGCCGCATCGTGGGCTTTTCTTTCAGCCCGAGGATATCGGCGAGCATCTTTGGATCCATCAGTGTTCCGTACACGAAATAAGGCCCTGTAGGCGGCTCGAAGAGATCGGCTTGGGCTGCATGCCTAGGAGGCTGGTAGAACCAGTCTTCCGGGTCTCTTCTCACTCTCGGCTTAAAGGAAGATGCTTGCGACTGCTTCTTCGGGACAGCAGGCGGCAGCGGAGGCGCCGGCGGTGGACGAGGTTTATCATTAGACATTATGTGCGTATGACAACAGCAGCCGCTGCGAGATACTGGCGCATCAATATACTCAGAGAGGCTCAGGCCACTTATATCATCGTCTGTTTCCTATGAGGAGTTGCACATGTTTGCGCAAGGCTGGCAGTCAAATGACGAGTTGCTGCCCAACGACTGTGAATCTGTGATTACTGTGATGATTAAGCAACAATGCTACGCTACAGGGTAGTCACCAATAGCTCCGTTATTTACAGAGGAAACAAACGTTGTTCTCTTTGTGAAAATGAATTATTTATCTGATCGAATCTATATGGCAACGCCAGCCTTCCGTCACAAGCCATACTTAAGGATTGAAATGCGGAGTGAGCTTGAGGCGGTCAATGAACTAAAAGGCCACCATTCCTCAGCTCAGTAGTTAGCCGACGCTAAACCAACTTGCGGACCGACATCACGAGTCTCGAAGCGACAGTCTGTGCGTGCACTTCTCGACGCGTAACATTCGTTTATCGCCAACCGTTGCTGTGATCGTCGCTGTACAACACTTTGACTTCCGCTCGGAACGGTGCGCTTAAAGTCAAAGCGGCAGAGACCAGTCACCAATTCACCAAAATGAGCTTTCAACGGGGATGAAACGGTCCAGATTGAAGCACGCGCCCTGTAAACAACAGTGCCATTTTAGAGTTCGCCGTTCCCAGTTTTTGAGCAAAACCGTTAATTAGAAAATGCAACGCTGCTACGCCGCAGAAACAAATCACCATCAATTAAAAGTCTTGTCCTTCATCTGAGACAGTGCAAGGTCCCCTGCATGTCAAAATGCAAGGATCGCCGACCGTTTGCACAACGATCAGAGTGACGAAATGAAGCTTTCTCACAGACAAAGAAACATTACTCAGGTTGACTTGTGCGCTTTGAAGTGGGCGCAACGATGCCCGTTGAACGATAGCTCAGTCGTTAGCTCAACAGCCCTAGTCTGAATCCTTCCACATCACACCCCGTAACCGAAGCGCCCACTCACGAGGGATTTGAATGATCCCCAGATCCTTTCCCTTGGGTAACGACCCGTTCCCCGCAACCCGGCAATTCGCCTCCCCCAACCCCATCCATCCATCCATCTCGCCCTCCTCCACAATCTCCCTCTCTTTTCCAACAATGACATGATCTCCAGTGTAACAACACCATGAGCAGGCATGGCATCGTCCTCGGACGCAGCCCTCACGTTAGCATCGACTGCTATATGCGTCGCCCTCATCGTAGCTAGGTGTCTGTACCGCCTCATATTCCGCTGCCACATCCACAGAACATGCCACCGACGATGGCGTATCGACGACTTTTACATGACCATCGCGATAATACCGCTCATCGGGCGCGCTGTGTGTATACTCCTCTCGTTCACACTGAATCCGGACCATACGTATGATCCTGCGACGCAGGCGGAGGCGCAGACTTGGGGGGAGAGCGTGGAGAGTATTGATGGGGATAGAGAGCTTTCGCATAAGCTGCTCATACCGGCGCGGATATTCTACGCCATGTTGTACGTGGACCGTTACGCTTGAGAGGGAATTTGCTGATTTGGGTAGTTTGTGGTGTTTGAAGTTGGGGCTGCTGGCCTTTTATTCACGCTTCATCGATGTCTTCCGCTGGGGCAAACCTGTCACCGATGCGCTCTGGTGGTTCATCATCGCCACGTTCATCGCAGTGTTTATAACAATTCTCGCCGAATGTCGCCCTCTATCACTGTACGTTCACCTAAAAACTGTCCCCGGGCATTGCTAACTAGATGATAGAATGTGGGCGCTTGATTACGATGATACGAGTAAGCAGCGACGAAAAGTTTTCGCCACCTCATGTCAGCTAACATCACCACAGAAGTCGCATGCAATCGCGCCGTCGGCAACCTGATACTAATGGCGGTTTGCAACATAATAATAAACATTGCGCTCATAATTCTCCCGTTTCCGATGCTTCGACATCTCCGACTCGATATTAAGGAGAAACTACAACTTGGCTTCTTGTTCAGCGTCGGCGCTGTCCTGGTAGCCATTACGATCCTCCGCCTCCCTCTCATCCTCAACGAATCCGTGTCTCAACGATCCCGATCAATGGTATTTTCTCCTCTAATTCCCGATGTTTTCCTTTTTATTAACGTGTGTAGTGGGCTTCAATTGAGATTCTCTGCGCATGCATCGTCTCCAACACCCCCTTCTTCTACGCTCTTGTCAAAGACATGAAACGACAGCACGACGACCGACCCGAGCGATCACCATCGAACGCTACAAATCCAGGGGACTTTGACTTTTACGATCTACAGAGCCTACCGTCTTCCGCGGGTGTGCAGATGCCTGCGAGGTCATCGCCTGATACGTCGAAATGTACAATACGGTATTTGGAGAATGTTTGAACAGCAATGGAGGAAAGCGCTGATGGCGGGATAGCTAGCTAATGATACCCAATGCGAAGAGATATTTTAATGAGATTTTATTGTGCAATTATTGCTGTCGTTTGATTCTCGCAGATTGAGGATCGGATGAGCGGATGCAGTGATCCGGTCAGACCATCAGCCTAAGGGCGATGTCGGACATTGCGTGGTGAACCGCGTAGAATTCCTTTGGTGGAAATGAATATCAGCAGTTCAATCGCATGTCGGATATCCGTATAATTGACATAATTAGATAGACTTTAATTTAATTTAGACCAAACTCTGTCAGTTCTGCCAAGATCACAGCTCCGTTCAATCGGCTCCGGGTTCCTGGCTCGCCGTGATCGGCAGTGACTTCTATCCTTCAACGCGGTCTCTTCAGATGGGCTTCACTCGAGTGCCTAGTCAATTTATAGAGACAAACACTGTTATGTATAATATCTGTCTTTTAAAGTCTTGGACTTCTCAAAAACTTAACGGCTTTTAATGATCAAGCATAAAATCAACATCGCTGCAGTCCCAATACAGTGGGGCTGTTGTCGCGCCAACCCCACGACTTCTGTGACATCAGCTCCAGCTTCAAGCATCGATCTCCAAAAAATGCCCATCAAACAAATCCATCATCGAATAATGTCAAAATCACTTCACCAACGCCAACCATGCTTGAGAGGCGTGTAGCATCTTGGCTCGACTCCCTCCCCGACGAATACCTGTCATCCGAAGCCCTCTCCAAGACCCCCAAGCGAAAGGCAGCGCTGCCTAGTCCGCCTACTTCAGATTCAATGGAGGGAACGACTCCAAAGCGTCGTCGCCTCGTCGATCCGGATCGTACACCACGAGCTGCAAACCTGCCTCCTACTTCATCTACTGGTTCATCTGCCTCGTGGTCTGAATCAGGTGAGGGGTCACGATCGAGTTCGCCGAAGAAGCAAATGCTCAGGCTGAGACTGGAGGAAAGAGGGCTCGAATGCAGACAATTAAATGTCGACACTGCGCCTCCGGTCATCTCCAGTCTTCTTGATACAATTCAGGAAATCGGGAGTAGGATTGAGATATTGCCTGCTGACAAGAAGAGTGCTATTCTGGAGAGTCCATTTGTAAGGGAACAGAATACGCGCCTGTGGAGGTTTGCATTCAAAGAGGGTGACGATACGTTGCCGGGACGAGTTCCTCTCCCAGAGGAAATAGCTCAAATCTGTAATTTTGCGCGTCACTGTCATGACACGAATCATGAAGAGGCGGCTTGGAATATGGAAGTGCATCATCGTCTGTTGCAAGCTATCTTGAGAGAACCCGACGCTTCGTCAGCCGCGCCGCTCAACTTCACTTCCTGGTAAGCCTTTCAACATCCGGTATCGTCGATCTTCCAGCTAATTCTTTTCCAGCACCACCGCCCGTCCACATCGTCGCTTCGTGCCCTACTCCTCGACTGCCAAAATGGTCGACTTCTGTCTCTACCTCAATCCCACCGACTTCCCCGCCCTCCAAGCCCTCGGCCGTCAAACACCGACCCTGACCGTAAACCACACCGACTTCGCGCCGCTACAACTATCCCCCATAGTTCTCAGCATCGAGACTAAGCGTCCCGGCAAAGAACTCGACGCCGCGCAGCTCCAGATGGGAGTTTGGCATGCCGCGCAGTGGGCTTTCCTCCGGTCCGTTGTTGGCCTTACACCAGAGCCCTTGACAGCGGAAGAGGAAATACTGCGGAACCAAAAGGCGACCGACGTTTTGGGGCAATTGGGGTTTATACCGGGGATCATCGTGCAGGGCCATCGCTGGCTCTTTGTGTTTTCGTCGTTGGAAGGCGACAAGACTGTTCTTTGGACGGAGAGACAGTTCGGCACGACGCAGAGCATTCTGGATACGTATGCTGTTGTCGCGGGGATACGGGAGTTGGCTAGATGGGCGAGGGATGTTTATGCTCCTTGGTTTAGGGCGAATGTTCTTGATGGGTTCCAGCCCCAATTCGAATATCCCTTCAAGGTAACGTCTGAGATGATGCATGCTCACACGGATGTCCGGCCTGGCCTCGAAAGCATATACCCGGAGGTGGGGGTACAACAACATGATAAGGCAACGAAGCAGAGTCATACTTTTTCTGAAGGAGCTCCAACTACAAGAAGCGACTTGGTCAACCATGAAGCAGCACAATATGGGTAGAATTCTCCTTTTGTGATGAGTAACCTGATAGAATGAAGGCCAATATCCCCATTACCATCATCCTCTTGTACTTGGAAATGAGTTGATGCGAGCTTCTTGGGCACGTCACTTAAACTCATTACGCCATTGGTCCTTGCTCAAGATGGCTTGCTTGTGGGAGATCGCATAACCTTGATTTGCGTACTAGTTCTCCCACGTCGCGCTCGCGCGTCTGATTGAGAGGACCTTCTGAAGCCCGTGGAGTTGAGCACAGTCCTTCACCCGAGGTGCGCATTGTGATGGTCTCGCGATTTCCAGGATTTTGATCGATTCGAGAGACTCAGACGGTCTGTTGCGATTCCCTCATGCCTCCCGTCGTTTACGGACTCGACCGAAATGACTGCTAATATCGAATTTGCGGGTCTGCGGATACCGCCATTTGAGACTTTGAGACTGCTTGAAGATAGTCCCCGACAGCACTTGCCTGGGCAAGTGGTGTCATGACGTTCAGACCGTATCCTGATGCAAGGCCAGACTCTTCATCACATATCGTAAGACTTCCGTGATGAGTAGAGAAGGCTCGACAGAGAACTGCCTCAAGAATGTTCCGTTGGATTATATCCCCCATCGTGTCAGAATCCCCTTTTCCACGAGGGAATTCCCATAGTCTGATGAAACTGGCTGTGCGTCTACCATTTCCTAGCCAGACGACGAAGTAATGGAGGCATGAGGTGTCTCCTTTCAACATCGACTGGCTGTGCTGACTGAAAAGCCTTCGGGGTGCTTTAAGACTCTGACCAACATACATTCGAATGTAGCCGGGATTTCGACTGTCTGTCACGTAGTCTAGGTATCCCATAGACGTCCCGCTCCAGTCATTGCCATCCTTGACTTGCAAGTCCTTGATTATGTCCAGGCGCTCCCGCGTGACCAATTTCCCTTGAAGATGTTTGATCTCAGGGCAAACAAACGATACGAGATAAGCGGCCAGATCTCTTGAGCCAAGCTTGCATTGGATGACATCCTTTTGGGAAGGGGTCGCCCCAGGAAGGCGATTGCTGAGGATTTCGGCAATAACAGATCGACATAATTTGGTCAGATCGGGGAACAGGAGATCTTTTTGCAGATCAACGGCCTATATTTGTTATTTCAAGAAATGAGTACATATTAAGTGAAACTGAATAGTCATACAATGCTGAATACATCAAACTCTAAAAGCAGAGTCTATTTTGCTTGGAATAAGGAAAAGGTTTATAGGTTATCTTGACCGCTCGTGTCGCCATATGTTTCAATAGATTGAATTTATCCGTGTTCCCATTACGTCCTTTCTTCCATATCACTAGCATCGTATCTACGGCGTCACAACCAGTCGTCTTTGTTAATTCTATCGGCTCTTGTGCTAGCGCATTAACATCTTGACTTTACACAAATAGTTTGGTGATAGCGATGATGGTAAGAAAGATAAGGGGTTACCGCAGAGAGGATAAAGTCTTGCAGTATCATTTTTGGATGTAGACAGGTGCGCAGATGCGTCAACAGGGCGTTATACTCGTACCAACACTGCCTCCTACTTTTATCCCTGCCAACTCATTATACGGTCAGATTGCCAAGCTCAGTCAGTTTCTGAGCCTACACTATCTGCTCGTTCAAGGCCCTATCGTAGATACCCTTACATAAGTAGCCATATTCAACATACAAATTAATGCTTTATAATGTCTAGGAGGATCTCAGGCACCTTAGAATAGCCCTAGATCTTGTTAATGGCTATCCCCTAGCTAGTAAAGCGATTGACTTAGAAGGGTCTGAACCGCTTCCTAATTATAGCTTGGCCGATATTTATCTTAATAATAATTAAATTTTAATTGTTACTAAATAACACTAGTAAGTAATAAATATAAACATAATATAGAATGCCTATAGGAGCTTGCAGATAAACTCTTCTTGTTCTTCTATGATGATATGCCAGAACGTTTTGAGCCACCTACCAATCATGATACGGCAGAGCTTTAACATTTGGATTCGAATGATCGCCAAATGGCAGCTCATCAGCGAGAAATACAAATGCCCTATGGATCTCGACCTCAGCGTGGGTGCATCTCAGCCGGTAAGATGCTTATACCATATAATAGTCTAAAATAAGGTTCGTCACGAGGAGACGAAATTACTGCCGAGCTGATTTTTGAAATGGCTGTGTTTCCTTTGAAGCCTCGGGGGGCATTCTGCGGTGACATCTGGTAGCCAGATAATCTAATAGAGTAAACTGAATTATATAAAGCGGTAACTACATATAAAAGGAAGAAAGAAATATTCTGACTTACCTGGAAGGATTGAAGGACTAAGGTATAGTTAGAATAATTTAGGGTAAGTTTTATAGACTTTAATTATATATTTCCTGCAGCTTGAGGCAAAATCTACAGTTCTCTTACTCTACTTGCAAATATACGGCATGGCAAATTGGTTTATCTATGGCTAGCTTATTGACAGACAAACGTGATGTAGGCTTGCCAGATATTTTGCCGTTTTGCAATTAAAATATGCCATTCCGTTTTTGCAACAGCAAACACGTTTTCAGCCACAACTCCACTATTTGAAGTTAGAATGAAACAAGAAGATATTCATTTGAAAGCAAAATCAATTCTAATCACTTTATTAAGTTCAAAAAGTTAAAAAAAAATAACCAATGGCGGGATTCGAACCCGCAGTCTTCTGATAATCTTCTTAGACTAATTTTCTCATTAGTATATTCTCAGGGATCGAACTTAAGGACTTAGCAACTTACAGTCAGACGCCTTAGCCATTAGGCCACACCGGCTTATTAACGGCAGAATAGTTCCTAGCTATAAATGAAGACGCGACTGGGGCCTGCTAAACAATTAGCTGCAAGGTAACAAATTATCCCTTAACCAGTTACTAAAATGAAGATGTAGGCATGGTAAACATCCAGTTCTGAATTATCAATTATGAACAACGTGTCTAATGCCTCACTACACTAATAACAGTCTCCTATTGACTAGTTTAGTTGGCGTTGTTATTACTGACCTTTTTTTGTGATGTTACAGAGCATCCTTGACATGGACTTGAATATATGTTGCTTATCTGCAGTATTGAATACAGTACAAGCCAGGCATTTATTTCTCTTAAGTTACCCTCTAAGCCGATTGTATGTTGTATTACTGGCGCATATGCCACTATGCCTCTATTAAGTTGGTAATGGTCCAGTACAGATAGCATTTGCCCCTATTAACAAATAAATTTAATAAGACGACTTATGGGAAATCCCTATTCTCATTAGCACTGGGTGTCGCTATTTCCAATTTGCCATTTTATAATGCAAGCCATGCCGATTCTTTTCCGCTCGAGTGATCATGTCGTCTCAACCAAGAGATTGTCTCATTAAGGCAACTGGTTCCTTACCGATGCAGGCATCCTCAATAGATGACATCGCTGCCTTGACGCCTCATGGAATGGCCTGCTCCTTCCTCACTGGTATTCCGCAATGGATGCCTTCTCGATTTCCCAGGCTTCCCGTTCATATTTCTTTTTTTACCTTTAAGCATTATCTCCCATTGCATCGCCGCCGCTGCCGCCGCCGCCATGCCTCCAAAGATGCCTCGACTCGACGACTTGCTTGCCCTCCTGGAAGTGTACTTTGCCCCAGAGATGGGGGTCCTTCCAGGAGGGACGGCGACCAAGGCAGAGCTTGAGGCACAACTTCGTCCTCCTCCCGTCTTCGTCCTCCTCCCAAATCCCCGCCTCCCACCTCCTGCCGCCGCATTGGGTGGATCGGCCGTCGTCTCTCGTCATCGCCGTCTTGAGCGGCTTTTTTGGGCCTCCCAGACTTCCACCCGCCACGACCTCCCAGAAAAGCGTGAGGTGACACTGCTTCTATGCACGCCATTCGACTGCAAACTTCCGTGAGTTTCACCAGATCCACCTTGCTACTTTGAACAGTCGCTAAAAGTTGCATGCTGAAGGTGCTTCCAGTGCCCTTCTAGTGCCAAATTTGCCTACCGACGTCGACTTTGACTTCCCTTCGGCGCCTCCCTGCTATAACTCGAAGCTAGTCAGCCTTCAACAGGCTTCTCTCCTTTGCTGGCGCTTTCATTGGCTTCGCCTGACCTTTGAGATTTCCGCCTCACCGGCTTCTCCTCTCCCCTGCCGACTCTGTCATCCCTTCGAAGGTGCTGTCTCTGCAACCTTTCCCTTCCCACCACTTGAGCCTACCAGTTTCATCGAGTGTCGCCACTTTCGCCTCTCCTTTGAGGATACTCTTTTGCCCTGCTGATCCAGTTCAATACGTAGGCTTTACTTGTTATTCTGAAATCATGGTCCAGATTGCGGAAACTTTCGCTGGGAAGGCTGGGAAGGCTGGGAAGGGAAATGACCGGTGGCGGATTGTGCAGGAGCTGGGATCATATGGAATGGCTGTTTATGCCTGTTATTTGTACTGGTTGGTTAAGATGCTTGTATCTTCCATGTTTCGTCAACATCGAACGATCAACTATGGGGATGAATGCGACCTGTAAGGTTAACCTTTAGGCTGCAAACACAGGTAACAAATAAGAACACGGTATTTTTTACCTCAATATAAGCTTTTACCCAGAAGCTTTCACGATGACCATTAATCGAACGATCAAAGAAAAGAAGCCAAACGCTTGTGGGTACTCGGATTAGATACTGCCAATATCATCATTATACAAGGAAGACCATCTGTTTCAGGCAAGCCAAGTCTGTTGCACATGTCAAATCTCTTTGTGATCAAGTACCTCGCCTGCCTGCACTGGTCCATCACCAACGTGACGTTGCCTCAAATTCCCAGCCTCGTCATGCTCTGCGTCCCATTTCTCAATCTCAGTAAGAGGCACCCTGACCAAGCGATGCGTGTTGGCGCCATTTGTGTCAACTTCGAGAACTTCAGGCCGAATTGCATAGCCCTTCCATTTGGGAATGATATAGATCCAGAAGACGTAGTACACACCACAGAGAATCATGCTGGCAAGGTTGCACGATCAGTTTGGGGTCCAATCGTTGGTAATAAGGGAGGGAAAACTTACATTGCAATGCCAACTACACAATAAGTCGCATACCAGAAACTCACGTCGCCAGCGTACGGGCCGCCCTTGGGAGGGTACCATGGCATGACGATGATGAAGATCTGGATGAGAATGAAGAATATGGCTGCGACATCCCAGGCTTTGAACTCCGGAGGTCCCCGTCCAACGTGCTTGTTGTGACGTCGGACGATGTAGAGGCCAATACTCATGGCTAGGAAGAAAAGGCCTTCGGGGTATGTCTTGAGACTCACCACTGGCTCAAAGTCAGCAGGACAAACAACAGAAGCTTGTGAGATGAGAGACTCACCAAATTGGAATGCATCACCAGCAGGAGGGGCTACAATCATGATGAACGTCATGGCCCACTTCAGTAGATAGGGTCCGATGGGTGTACCGAAGGGCTTTGTTGATACCCAGAAAGTAGTGAAGGGCAAGACTCCTTGGCTGTATGTCGAGTCAGTATACGAAGAGAAGCTGTGGGGATACGGCGACCAACCGTCCGATCTCACGAATCAATCTTGAAGCACCAATCAGTGTTGCAAGAAGGTTACCGTATGCACTGAGGAGCACAAGAACATTCAACGCTGTCACAGCACCACTGGTACCAAAGACACTGGTGAAGAAGACCGATGCGGCGATCTCGTTTGACTCTGCAACCTCTTCCTTGGGGACTAAAAGCTCGCATCAGTACATCAGGCCGTGAAGCTGATGGCGTAGTAAAGCTTACCAGCAGAGAAATACGCGATGTTGCACAGCATGTATAGGACAGCAACGAGAAGTACAGAGATGAAACCGTACTTCTTGATCGTAGGGATCGGTCTCTTGACTTCATTGACTACGTTGAAGGCGTTGGCATAGCCAGTGTACGAGAAGACGATGTTGACCAAGGCTGTTGAAAGGTCGTTGCCGTTGTTAGTTGTGCCCTTAAAGGCGTTGCGGAAGTTGGCGTTTGGATCTGGGATTCTAGAAACATTGCCACCGAGAACTACGAAGCCCGTGATTGATATGCTGAAAAGGTTAGAGTGAGAAGATTGACGAGGTGGTGAACTGACAAGATGAGGGTGATGATCTTCAAGAAGCCCAAGACGTTGACAGCCCAAAGGGAGTATTTGTTGTGAGCAATCACACCTGCATCTGGATTAATCAACTCACGTTTTTATGTCCCTGGGATACTCACAAATCACAGCCAGCGTGTACGCAGCGATGGCGACGCCCTTCATTTCCCAGTCACTGGGCGTCTTGCCAGCGATTCTCCAGAGATAGCGAGACAGTACTACACAACCAGTCAGTAACTGACAGCCCGAAATACTACTGAAAACAAACCGATAGCATTGCTGCTGCTAAAGGACAAGACAACAGATTGCACTGCATATGCAATGGGAAAGAAATGCCTTGGACGCGGGTATGCTTGTTCGAGATAGACGACTTCGGCTCCGGATCGACTTGGGAAATAACTGGCAAACTCGAGATACACGCAGAATCCAGCAATGGCCATGATGAAGCCGATGAACCAGTAGATCAAAGCGAGGCCTATTGATCCTGTTGAGTTGAGGATACTTCCAGCTATAGCAGCGTTAGTCTACTGATGACCACTCGATAAACGAAGCAATGGTACGTACGCGTCGAAAAGATACCAGTACCAATCATCTGGTTGACGTTCAAGAAAATGATAGTCAACCATCCAACATGATAACCCAGAGGTGAGTTTGTCTCCACGGGCGCGCCGATAGCCTCTTGATACGAAGCCTTAGCATCATTTCCGCCCTGCACACGCGTGAAAGCAAGGTTGCCATCGCGAAGAAGCGCAGGATCTGAGCTGTCAGATGTATAGTTCTGATCGACATCGATAACAGCTGGTTTTGCCTCTGGCCGAGGACGCCATTTCGATAAAGAAAAACCCATGGTGGGACAATAATGGAGACAATTCTTAAGATGGCGAGGCTCTAATGCGAACAAACCAGTGCAACCTCACATCTTTAAACAATTCCACTTGTTAGTAGCTATCGGGATATTTCAAGATACGAGCATGTCGATCCCTTTCCCCCCGGTTCCATGTCGATTGCGTGACGCTAATGACCTTCCAGACTGGTAGAGCACGCCATAGGCCAAGGCGTTGACGCCAATTCAGTGTTACGCTGACAAGGACCAAGACGATCGACGAAGGACCTTTTGGCAAGCCAAGACACTAAAGAAGGTGATTGTAATGTTGATTCGAAGGTTTCAGTCAAATGATAAGCGGTAGAAATATGGTCTAAGTCTTCAAGAGGAAGTTGTCAAGACCATAGCCAAGGTTCGTCTGCATCAGCGCCCGTAGCTTGCATTTTGCTTTTGGCTAAATTGATCACTGCAAGGTCTTTAAATTAAGCATAATGTTAGCCCAAAACTGTGTCACAAGTCTCAAAAACCTGTTTTCAGTCATGCCATGCTAGGTCCTCGTATCAGATTACAAAAGTGATGGAGGACAAGCGACGTCTTATAGGAACAATGAGATAAGAGGATAAATACTTCAATTGACGCCGACCTAACATCTGATGATTCTAATGATCAGATAATAGGAGATGGTGGTGAAAAAAGCCGTTGAAAGCCTTATTGGTAAAGACAGGCTGGGTTGACGAGACCCACGAGGTAAGCCAGATGCGAGGGGAGTTGAAAGATATTAAAAGACTCCAGAGTGGAGATGAAAAATGCTGAAGGCAGATGCAGAGACAATGTAAGAACATAGACAGAAGAAGAATGAGACAAAGCTAGCTAGATACACGGACACGTGCAACTCGCCTATAACAACTCGTCGACCTCCTCAGAGTGCTCACGAAAGGTTTCACGCCAGACATCATTTGTCTGACGAGCAGCACTAGCCATCGCCTGTCTTAACCGCTGTTCAGAGGAACTGACTCTTTCCCTCGAGGTGGACGGCTCATCAACTTGCATAATGTCCTCGTCGATCACAATGGAATCAGCCCTCTGGCCTGAAGAAACTTCCAAGGAAGGAAAATTCATCTCGCAATGACTCTCATTCTCCTGCAGAGACTCCTCGTCGTCTGAGGGGGGGATCGTTGTCCTTCCATTGATGAAATCAGAGAACTCCCAAGACCTCACGGGAGATTCTCCAAGGTTGTGTCTGCTGGATGCGGCGTTAGATTCCTCGCTGGGATTGCTACTGTTGAACGGCTTAAGGTTATCGTCACTATAGATTTCTGAATCCTCGTCTTCATCTGGGTAGAGTCGGCCAGTGGGAGGGCCATTGTCTAGTGACATAGACCTGCTACCGCGACGATACGTCTCGCTACCTTGGCGCTGCTGCGGCATGTGCTGAGAAAGATGAGCGCTGGTATGCCTTGGTTGAGATTCCATGGCGTCGCGGACCAAAGCATCTCCGATATCGCCAGCGTTGTCATCACTGTTGGGTGACTCTGCTCGCCTCGACCCTCGATTGCTATTCAAGCGTTCATTCAACTCCATAAAAGAATTTCGGAGTTCGTCGTCGATGTTTCCGTTCTCAGGTGACATTTCTGGACTTGATTCCCGAACGCTGCTTGAGCCGTCTGATGATGTCTGATCGCCTGGCGGCGACATCAATTCTGATATCACTGTCAGTAACTGAAAACCAGAAGATATATGAGATGGTCAACTTACTCATTCTGATCAACTCATCATCCGGAGTCTGGCGATTCTCTCTCGCTTTCCAATGATCAACCAACGCCTTGAACTGAGGATCTTCCTTGTCGCCGTCAAAAACACGAAAGTCCTCCTCCGCGACCCAAGCAGTCTCGCACTCCCACGGAAACCTCTTCCCAAGAGTAAAGAAGATGACGGGGTATACCCGCTTGTTCATCTTTCGTTGGCCATCTTTGGATCCCTCTGCCCAAACACCAGCGAGTCCATAGGCTCTGTCATAGCAGGCTGGCAACTCATCTACCGTCTCCAAAAGTCCACGGTCAACTGGTGCGAGGTACTTGCTCCAAAATCGCGGGAAGGATTCCCAAGGAAGAACGTAGGCTGGATAGCAGATGCCATCGTCTGGCCACTTGATCCAGTAGATCGTCTTGGCAGTAATCTCAAAGGGCCTTTCAGTGCCGTCTAGCTCACGGGTGAGGATTGTGCGCTTTCTCATTGCTGCTGCTTGTCGGACCGGAATATGCCGTGGGTGGGAGGGATTAATGTCACCAAGAAGTGATGCCATCTCGTCGGTGCGTCGTTCACGCTGAGGACGATAAGCACTGCCGTCAGTGCCTCGGTTTGCTTGAAGGCCAGCCTTTCGCTTAGCTTGCACGACGACCCGATCGTTATGTGCCTTTGCAATTGCAGCGTCACAACCAACGATCTTGATGCCAAAGGCTTCAATGGCAGATGGACGAGTAGGTGGGAGCCTATGCGTTATAGCATGCCTTGCGGCAGCCTGTGCCGGTCGCGGAAGGCCATCGAAGCGCAAGCTGTGCTCTTCACACTGGAACACGTACCACTCGGCGCTTCCAGCTGGCGTCTCGGTGATCTTCTGACCGGAGAACCCACCTATCTCTGCGGCTGTGATCTCACGGCAACGTGCACGATGGTTGGGAAACGGGGGGGCTCCTGCGTCTGGGGAAGTCCTGTTACTCGTGGGAGGGATCCGGAGGGTAGGATGAGGAGAGGGAGGGGAATAATCAGGTGTATCGAGTATCGCGTCGTTGTCACTATCACCGCCCACGTCGGTAGCCGGAGTAGGTGGCAGGTTCGCTCCAGCTTGTGCCATGAGTCTGTCGTGATATGCAAGCATGACCCCCATGGCTACATTGGTCTTTCCGGTGAACTCTTGAAGATATGGCTCGATATCCTCTAGTGTTACTGGTTCCTCATGCGCTTTCCTGGAGATATCGCGGGTGGTTTGTTTCAGCTTCTGTCCTAACCTTTTGGCCTCATTGGCATGGCTAGTAATGTCTCGATTATTCTCTTGACGTTCGCGCATCTCAGAACCCAGGTCTCTGATTCGATTGTCGAGATCTATCTGGTCGTCTTTTAGACTTAGGACTTGGTAACCCAAGAGTTTCCTGCGGCATTCTATGGCGTTCTCCTCGATGAGCTTGACAGCGGCTAGTATGCTGGAGCAAGATTCAAGCTGGAAGCGACGATCGCTATTCATGATGTCTGTATGTGTGAAAGATAAGACGTAGACGTTTGTAGTATAGATATCTGGATAAGGAAGCGTTGGTAGTGGAATACGATGTTGAAGATGGCAAAGACGATGGAGAGAGTAAAAAGAAAGAGGGGAACGAGCAAAATAAATAACCACTTTCTGATTGAAAATGTCTGTTCCCGCGTTTATGCATCTACAAACACTTTCTCAAGTTGAGGCGTCATAAAATTGTGTTTAGTCGTTTGTTGTGTTACACAGTTTCCAAGAGATGGCCAATGACGCTCAAGTTTTTCTGGGCAAACATGAAGTGGCTTGCAGAAGTGCATAGACCTTGTTATCTCTTTTCTCAAGCATTTGAGTGCCAGAATACACCTACCAGAGAACACTCACACAGAAATTACCGGCAGAACATATAAAAATGGTATTTCTGTGTTTTGTTGAAGATGTCCTCGCCAGTCTCTTGGTATGCTTGCTGGTCCCATGCTTGCCAAACCTCAAGATCTAACATTTTGCGATGAGGCAGAGTCTCCGGCTATATGCAGTACAGTGGAGTCCATATATGGGTACTTTAAGACAAGCTGCCATTCGTGTTACCCAATCTGCCAAGGCGATAGAGTACGTATCTGGCCAGTGATGAGTTGCGTTTTTCCAAGGCCAAGATAGCCTTTCGTTGGGAAAAGAGGCCGTGGCATCGACAAGCGCCAATAAAATACCATTAGAGGCACTTCAATACTGCAAAGTCCAATGGCTCCTCTTGAGTCGTTATAGCATCTCCCTCGCAAGAGCACAAACAGACTGGCGTGCATTGCATCCCGTCCCTTGTCTGAACCACCGTGAGAATTGAGGGCCTGGCATCATGTACGGTGTCGAGGAAATGGAATGGTGAAGAGAAAATTAAGTTTCTCAGTAATGTGAAGCATATAAACAACTCTGATTGCCTCTGGCGTGTTACCTCTTGACTATGTCACCCAGGCGGTGAGACAAGGATGCTCGGTTATCGCAGCAGTAACAATGTCGCACAAGCTTGATCTAACGCTGAGATCTAGGTCAATGCTGCTAACAACAGAACTTGGATGTTTCAAGCGAATGCATGGCGCATGGCCCCAGCCACCAGAAAGCAGCGCAGCCTTGTAATATTTTCGATGACTTGTTGTCAAGTAAGACACAGTATCGTGGGTATGTCTCCTTGGGTCCTCCAGCTTATGAAAACCATAAGCGGGCTTCAATACAAGCTGAAAGAATGGCTAAATGAATAACCAGTACCACGTACAACGATATCTATTGAGCTTAACATCAGAAATAAATTTTCTAGCAGAATTATTCACCGCACTTCAGAACATCACAATGGCGTCTCCCGAATATTCGCCTCCTGAGGAGGAACTCTTCAAATTATATCGCGAATATCGTGAAACAAAGTCCATCGAGGCCAAAGCCCTCTTTTTCTCATCTCAATGCCGTCAGATATGTCGCACAGACCCAGCCTACGCCGCAAAAGGCAGAGACATCATTCTCCACTACCTTCGTGAATCAGGCGACGTCCTCCAGAGAATCTACCGCGACGCTGGATGGGACATTAGTGAAATGGATCCAGCGTCCGTGAAAAGCTTTTACACCATGCGACCACTCATTACAAGCGAAAGAGAAGATTTCGCAACGATCAGGGAACTGGCTCCCGCTGGTTTTGCGTCTTTGGAGGAGGTTCGCGACAAAGCGAAGACTGAGAAGTGGGAGGGGCTTAGAGTTAATATGTGGACGAAGGATAATAAGGGACGAGGGATTTTGGTCAAGGTTCAGTATTGGTGGCGGGAAGAGGATGGCGCTTGGAAGCAGATATTGCATGATATCATGTTTTTGGGGCCTGTTGATGGGACGGAGAAGGATGGGAGAGGTATCTTGGTAGAGGAGGGGGTTTGATGTAACCAGTCGGGTCTCACTTTATTTCGTCTGAAGAATAAATGTCCTTCTGCGGAGGCTAAGGTAGGGAGGCTCAATACTCAAGGTGCTGTTGATAAGAAGCTCCAGTGATTAGTGCCCACTAATGCCCTGTAACTCGACTGCTCTTTATCGGAGGAGCAAAGATCATTCTTCTCAGCAGCAGTCAGGCTACAGGGCGTTGGTGCTGTATTCAACCGCGGATCAGTACCCGTACTGCCAAGAATTCTGTAAACGCTGAATTCAGTAAAGCCCAGGCAACAGAAGCTGACTCTAGACCACTACAGGCATAGTCCCGCCATTTCAGGTCACTATTCTCACCAGCAGCACCGACAACAATTGTCAACCTTATAATGTGGCCATCCCCAATTCGTTTTGGCAGCTTCGCTTTGCAATACCGAGGTTAAAATATCTCTCAATATCAGTCTCTAATCACAAAGCTCAATCCACTGCGACAATGTCCGCTCACCTTTTCGAGAACCTACCACCTGAAGTACTATTCGGCATTTCGGATTATCTTGAGCCAGATGATCGAAAGAACCTCAGTCTGGCCAATTCCGGGCTTCGGACCGCAATGGCGCCGTGTCTCTTCAAGGTGCTGCGAGTCAATTGTCCGCTTGTAGAGGATCACATCTTGCCAACTATTGTCGACAAATATGGAGTAAATATTCTGGAATTGAGGTTGAATGTTACTTTCTACCCGGAGGAATCGACTGAGACGGCGGATGAGGAGGAGGAAGAGGAGGATGAGAGTGAGGATGAGGATATGTCAGAGAATGAGGAAGGGAACGACGGCGAAGAGTCTGGACCAGAGCCTGAAACACCAGACGAAAGCGGCAAGGAGGGTAAAAGAGAGGAGGAGGGAGAGAGCGACAAGGACGATTATCCTGACAGATGGTGGTACTGGTCAAATCCTCCCGCATCAGTCTGGGCCCGAAAAGAAGCAGACACATCAATCATCCAGGATCTCATCCGATTCAAGGGCCTACCACGCTGCAAGGCCCTGACGATACACACCAATGGCGAACAAGACTTTGAGCTCGATGCGGACTGGGACAACAACGATATCGGCAAAAACTACATCTACTTCTGCTGCGAGCCTGAAAGTTGGGAAGACGTTGAGCGAAAGGAAGGGAGATATTCATGGCGTGCAGCCTTGCGGGATATGTACCATGACATCGCTACGCTTTCGCCAGTCGATGAGTTTACCATCTTGAACTTTCTCCCTCGAAAAACCTCGTTCTGGCAGGAAAAAGAATGGTCTGAGTTTCTAGGCCGGTTGAAGAAGTTGACGCTCAATACGTATGGTGGTGACAATGGGGCTGGTTGGCAGGCTAATACGTTACCTGGCTTTCACGCCTTCTTCAATGAACTGCCGACGAGTGTTCTGGCTCATGCAATTGCCTTGGAATACTTTAAACTCAAGACTCACGACGATGGCTTTCTGGGCGGCGAAGGCTCGTTGTACATACCTCCTGGCTGCATGCCCTCGTTGAGGTCGTTGCACGTGGATGGTATAGCAGTGACCTCTGTGCTTACAGATTACCTCAAAGCAACAAACGGCACGCTGTCCCGACTCTGCATCACGGAATGCGTGGCGTTTAGTTCCGATCCCAATGGCGACGATGCACCAAGGTGGGCTGATCTGTTTAAAGCTGCACGGCAGGCTCTGAGAGCACCTGCAGAGGTTGTATGTGTGCCGACCAAGGAACGTCCTATTACGGAAGATGAAGGGGACTACTATGGTGATGAGGTTTATGTCCCGCCGACTGATGAGGATGGCAAGGTTAAGAACTGGAGAAGGAAAGTCAAAGAGGAGGAAGGGCTTTGTATTTGGCCTTATGGGTGGTTGGATGAGAAGTATGGATCTATCTTTCCTGACCATGAGGTGAACCTCGAGCGCCTTGAGAGTGGAGAAGATAATTTGGAGTTTAAGTTGTTGATGGAGGAGGTGAAGAAGGGAGGCGGTAAATGTACAGTCTCTTGACTCGTCAGATGCATGGCTGTAGCATGAGAGGCAGACTAAGCTACAAGATGATATACCGTCGGTTTCTAAGTCTATAGGGGGTCTTTCCAACTAATACTGACTTCCATATCACCCAATGCCCCAGAGGCAAATGCAATGCGAGCCATGACAAACGCGATACAATGATAGACCCCGAATCGGAACCACAATGAAAAGTTCATGCTTTTCAACGATGTCTTGATATCCACCAATAGTTCATGTGTACTCCTCTCTTCTCCTATCTCATCTATATCAGGAGCGGCTTCGACGCCCGCTACCGTCTGTGGAACACTGATAACGGCGTGTATTATCTGCACCGTGGAGAAGACACTGAGGGTTATCATTCCAGTCGTTGTGATCTTTTCCTTTGACCATTCCTTAACGACATCAACACCCTTTACCAACAGCAAGAAAAGGCCGAACTTGCAGACAAGGCCTGGTATCTCGTCGACAACGTTGCAAGCTAGCAAGGTACCGATGAAGTGAAACCACTGCTTAGCTGTGACGCAACGAAGAAGTCTGATATTTGAGCTGAGAGGTATCGGATGCTCGGACATGATCGATCGAATCCACAGGAACTTCAGAGGTGCGATGATGATTGTTATAAAGCATTTCGTAAGGAAGGATGGGAGAAGCATTCGCAGGTAATGCTCGAGAGCGGATTCTGCAGCCACGCCAACAAGCCATGTTCCCAAGCCTTTGGTGGGATATATCGTCGACCAAAAGGATGTGTTCTTCGTCCGACCTAGAATTCCTGCCGCTCCGTCTTCAGAGGTCGGGGGTTTAAGAGAGCGCACGTGTCGCAGCGCCGTAAGCAAAGGGTAATAGTCTTGATATCCGTAGAGCCCCTATTCACGTCAGCTGTAATCTCATAGAGGTGTCATGATACGCACTGCATAGACAATCCATTGGACGACATAGCCCAGCGCACCCAAAGGATTCATCCCAATGGTGTCGCGTTTCAGGACGATTGTTTTAACTTTTCGGAATTTCAGGACTGAAGTTGCGTGAGCTTATACGTGAGTCAAGTGCCGAGATGATCAGTAAACAAGCTTAAAAGGATGCATCTTGACACGTAAAACGTGGCTCATCGGTCAATCTTGCGTAGCTGAAGGATTCACGGACATTTCCCAAAGCCCTACTTGTCCGGCCGAATTGTGCTGCCTAACACTATTCTCGGCGCTATCTCCCAAGTGAGGCTGAAGGAAATAGACGCAATTGGCTGGTCTATACGCGCAGGGAGGGTGACTAGCAGCCTTCTAGGGCCGGAACTTTAGTAGCGGGGCCTTGGCATGGAACCACTGACGAAGCTTCTCTGCATCATCATACACTTGCTGCACATCCTCAGTCATTCTTATCTGGGCCAGTCCACGGCTCATCGGGACAACCATATCATCCGTGGCTTCTTATTACCAAATGGATAGGTCTATACGCGCTCCGCGCGTAAGAGCGTTCTCACGCAAGACTCGTACCGGCTGTCTCACGTGGTAAGTCCCGCATACAATCCGCTTTTCTCCCTCTTTGACCTACTGATTCAAGATACAGTAAGAAACGACACAAGAAATGCGACGAGGAGAAACCCACTTGTAAGAGATGCAAGGATGGAGGGTATGTTTGCGATGGATATACGCCCCAATCAAAGGCTGTCACGACAAAGACGCAGAGCCGCTCTCTGCCAATTCTGGCTGCCAAGGTGTCGACTCCGGCGGTGCCTCTGCTACCGGGCGATACGCTCGAGTCGAATTACTACGTTTACTTCTTCTCTGATATCATCAACCAGTTGGAGATCACACCGTATCTGAACAGGGAGTTCTGGAAGAGGAATATTCTTGTTCCGAGTCAAAGTAGCGAATGCGTTCGACATGCGGTCCTGGCTTTGGGGGCGACGCATTGGCAGTATTCAGTGCAGAACCAATCATCCGCGGCGTCGCTTGATCGATTCGTTTTGAAGCATTACAATGAAGCTATTGCGAAACTCACAAGCAACCAAGAGTCGCCGCCGGAAATGTCAACGGTCTTGACGTGTTGCATATTATTCGTTATTCTTGAGAGTCTCCGTGGGGACTTTGGCGAAGCAGTTCGACATCTCGAGTCCGGGACTAGAATCCTGACAAACCACGTCCCAAAAACATACTTCCCCAACCGCGATTTCGAAGAACTAGCTGCAATATTTCACGCAATCGCCGCCCAAGTCGCCATCTTCTCGCCCGAGCGTGTCTTTCCCGACGTGACGCATCTCTTAATGCCAGCGGGGGAAAAGCAGAAGAGAATCGAGGGAGAATTCAGAAATCTTGATGAAGCAGAAGATGTCATGAATCAGTTTGACGACATGGTGTCCCATATTTCCTGGGATCTTGATCAGGAATGGGAGAATGAAGACTCAGAGTGTAATACGCAATGGTCGATGTTACAAGAGAACGTACAAACTTGGAAATGCCAGTTCGACATTCTCGTGAAGAAGTTGTCAGCTGGCAAAGAGCCTATTGACAGCGAAAAGGTTCTTAACCTGAGGATACAGCATAAACTTTGGGAACTTCTCATTGAAGAACAATCCTGCGTTGACGAAGACGTCGAAGCTCATCTTGATCCCGCTGAGTGCAACATTCTGCTTGATCAACTGGAAAAGTTATGGTGTAACCCATCCCGACCACGCTTCGGTCTCAAAATCGACCTTACCGCCGCTCTATTCCAACTCTACGTGTACTGCACGGACGAAAATGTTCGACACAGGATTATCTTCATGCTGAGAGCGCAGAGCAGGAGGGAGATCATCTGGGACAGTGGCCAGTTAGCGGATTTTCTGGAAAACGACATGGTGTTGCGAGCTGTTGGGCTACAGACGGAGCGATGGCCTGAGATAGGACCCTCAGCTAATGACGGAGCATTGTTGGTGTTTCGCCCAAAGAGCTCAAGGGAAAGCTCCGAATCTTAATTCATCTCAGATCCAATCTGTGCACATTCCGGGATGAAGCGCTCCATTGAAGGGGCTAGAGCATGTCACCAAGTGGGGGGTCTTTGTACGCGCTGTCTAATCAGGTGCTGACGTCAAAGCGCTAATGAATCGTGGCTGGCAGTGCTTGTCAATGCGGCTGAGGGCTTGCTTATATGAAGGATCTGTACGCACTTTGGGAACCTATTTGATGAGCTGTACGCCATGTCGTGCCGAGATACGGGAGGCAACTTGTCTGGAATGCCGACCAGAGGCGGTTTGGATATAAATATGCCAACAGAGACGATGGATAAAGCTTCAGAACTCAAATCAGCACCATCAACTCGAACTCACAAGCACAACAATCGATCACTCTATTCAAACATCATGCACTTCAGAAGCCCATTCTCCGTCGCAATGGCTATCATCTCCTACGGAGTATCAGCCACTCTGTGCGCACAAGCACGTCCTAAGGCAGTCGTATACCGCGGCCCAGCCTCATCAGAAGGTTGTCCTGAAGGCGTCCGCGACCTCTTGGTCTCCTCCCCATCCAACTTTGAGGTCGTCTTCGCTGGTCCAAATGAGCCAATCGATGTGATTGAGGCTCTCAAAGGCGCAACGGTGTATGCCCATGGCGGCGGACCGAACTGGAGCAAAGCATACCGCTCCACAAAGAAATACGAAAAGGCTATCCAAGAATTTGTCAAATCCGGGGGTCATTATCTTGGCTTCTGTCTTGGTGCTTATCTCGCGGGTCCTGTTAATGGGTATAACCTTCTGCCCAAGGGCGTTGATACGGAGCAGGAGATTGAGCGTCGAGGGGCGCAGATCAAGGGTCAGGAAGATGCGGTTATCAATGTTGATTGGACTTTTGACTCGGGAACGATAGAGCATAAGAGATGGCTGTATTTCCAGGATGGAGTTGTGATTCGGGGTCTGGATGCGAGCAAGCCAGGGAAGATTGTCGGAAAGTATTCTGCGAATGGAGATGTTGCCGCTTCGATTACGCCTTATGGGAAGGGCTCGGTTGGACTTGTTGGACCTCATCCTGAGGCTGATCATACATGGTGTAAGTCTTGAACGTTGACGTGCTTCGGCTGAGAAGACCTGCTAACTGTCTCGCAGATGAAGGAGCGGGGATTAAGAACCCTGAGGGTATCAGATTTGATATTGGGCATGATTTTGTTGAGGCCACTATTCATGCAGGCTCTGGCAAACGCTCTTGATTCAAGTTTATATCATGCAGCAAAGGTCTCGGACTTGGCTGCATAGACAAGCATGAGGAATGGCAGAGGCCATAGCAAGCATAACATATCTTCTTCTCTTTTAGTCGTTCACAACGCATTTCATTGTTGGTTTATATCTGCTCTAACATTCATATTCACAAATAAATTGTTTTACAAGAAGTGAAAAGTTTCATTAAGCTAGGAGATTCTCTAAGCATGTGTTAACAAGACCAGCAAAGCCAATCCATCAGTCTAAAATCCACAAAGTCAAAGCACGAGGCTCATTGCATCTGCAGCTTAGTGCAGACCAACAGCCGATCGGATGGAGTTGATGAGGATGTTGTTGTAGTCGCCACCAGCCTCGTAGGTTCCGAATCCAGCGAGCTTGTTCTTAAGAACGAACTTGCCCTTGTCGTAGAAAGACGCAGCGTTGTCGTAGCTGACATAGATCTCACGCTTGGCATCGTAAAGAACAGGCTATTCAAGTTAGTCCTATATCCATGTATCTCCAGGTACATGACTTACTGTCTGACTGCAGTTATCCCAAGCAGAAGCAATACCAGAGGCAGGGTTTCCCTTGGTATCGAGGAAGTGAGCCTCCTTGATCAAGCTCCAGAAAGGATAGGTGCCTCCAGGAGGGTTGGGGTTACCGCAAGCATCGATGAGAGGATCGTTGTCCCAGCTGCTTCCCTGGAAGCGATCGGTAGAGTTCTGAGCGGGGTACAGCTGGAGCTTGTGGTTCTTACTCTTGCCATAGGCGGAGGTGCTGTTGACCTTGAAGCCGTGGCCGTAGTTGGGAGCGCCGAGGACGAGCTGGGAGGCGGGCATGCCGGCGGCGGTCCACTTGGTGACGGAGTCCTCGGCGGAGCCCTGGTCGTTGCGAGGATCGCACGAGCGGTAGAGAGGGGCGTTGGGGCCGGCGACGGCGGACCAGGCGCCGTAGTAGTCGTAGTTCTGGAGGTTTTAGTAGAGATCAGGGTTGGTACTGGGGGATAGTTGCATACCATGAGCATGATGTAGTTGAGGACATCAGCAAAGCCACTGACATCCTTGGAGGCGACACCAGTGTTGTCGTTCCAGGGGAAGACAGATCCAGCGGCAGTGATGTAGTAGTTTTTACCCTTGGGGTCCTTGCGAATCTCCTTGAAGAATTCGAGAAGGTTGGCAGTGTCATCCTTGTTGATGACGTTACATCCGAGACCCTGACGGTTGGGGTACTCCCAGCTGAGTTCCGTCAGTCACAATCTTCCTCTTGCTTAGGGATCATTGACTTACTCAATATCAAAGCCTTCGAAGCCATACTTCTCAACAAAGTCGATGACATTCTTGACGAAATTGGTGCGGTTCTTGGCACCGTCGATGTTGCTAGACAAGAATCGGCTTCCAGCCCAACCGCCGATTGAGATAAGAGGCTTGACGTTCTAGAAGCATGTTAGCCAGACCAATCTTGTAGATTTCGTAGCTTTTCGGTAACATACGTGCTTCTTGGCATCCTTGACGAAGCAAGGAATGTTCTCAGGGTGCGACGTGGAAACGTTGAGTGATCCATCAGGCGTAGTCTCAGCAAACGCATACTTCACATCAGTGTACTTGTCCCAAGGCATCGCCGAGACAGGAAATCCCCTAGTGGAGTGGAACCCCGCAAAGTAGGTCGAGGCAACCAAGTACCCCTCACTGTTCACAGGGGGAATGACGCTGGCGCTACCAAGGCTCAGCAGGCCTACAAGCGAGGCCGAGATGGCTTTGAAGGATGGCATTGTTGCACTGTTATTTTTAACCGAGAATAAAAAAAAGAGCGTAAGAAATGAAATGAGTGAGAGTGATGGGCATCGGCTAATTGATCGGGGGTAAGCAGCGGGTTATATATGTCTGTCGTTATTAACGTTGCATTACAATGCTACTCTAATAAGCTTTGTGAACAATTTCGGCGCATCGCAATAACAAAAACGTATGAGCTGCCGCCGCAGAACAGAGCATTAAGCCTCAATGCCCAGCGCCCGTCGCAGCGGCAGTTAAAATCCCCTGAATTGAAGCGCTAGTGCAAAGTTTATTCCCTTTGACTCCCCGCTTCTAGAAAGCTTCCTCCCTGTCATTTCCGCATCTGCCGAGCTACGGTTCGTGCTTTTTTGCTGAGGCTGTCTCAGGTTTAGGCCCCAACAAGCATAGGGGGGGACGCGTTGGCTGACCATTTCTAGACAGGTTGGTTGCTATGTACGTCATTGACTGTCGCTTGCATTACCGAGAGAGAGGATAGATCTGATGGCGCTGCCACTGGTGGTTAAAATGCTACTGTGCCGTGCCGTTGACGCGTATGATGTGACGGTGTAATTGACGATACGGGAACTTTCTGGGTGATAGACTTCATCTCATTTCACTGTGAGGGTAATTCTTTGGGTACAGGTGATTCAAAAAGGTCCGGTTTTGCCGTGTTGTGGTTGCAGTGGGTTAACTACCGTTCCAAAGGGTCGGGGGGATCTTCACTGAGGAGAGTTCTGTTTTAACCGCTCGGCACGTATGCTGGAGGGTATCGCGAACACGAAACGGCTGCGATGGCTTGGGATTGGATCACGTACGGATGATGAATGGAACTTATTTTCTCAAGAATGAAGGAAAACATCTCCATCAAGTTGTGAAGAGAATCTTGTGGTCACCCGACGCGTCAACAGTCGCGTAATACCCGCGTAAGAACGATGTTCGGAGAATTTCACGGCAGCGCAACGGCATTACCGTGAACATAACAATTAAGATGACAAGATCAGATAAAAAAGGCGATTAATTTGTATCACGTACCTCTTGCGCGACCTCCTGTTTTGTTATGCGAATGCTGGCAATGCCTCCGGATCAAATTATCCCGGAATTGCCGGCGCATGAACCCCGGGCATTGACCTTCATCCCTTTTAGTCGGCACGATCCGGCATCCCACCGTTAAAATCCCACTGCCAAGAATAGACACTGTCGATCGTTTCACGGGGTAGAATGATTGGAGGCCAATGCGAAGTTTCTACGGATGGTGAAACGTCAAAGCCAGGCAAGAGTTGAGCCCGTTGGTAAGAGGGCTGTGTGGAGCAGCTCCATGTTAGGTGGTCAAAGTAAGGTGATTGAAACATTCGGGCTGACATCAACGGCTGCATCAATGGTGAACGGTAAGATCGCTTTTATGGGCTTGAACTTTTTTCTTATCTCAATGGTCCTTTGTTAAACGCTCTAGTAACCCTTTCCAACGGTTTGCGATACATTTATTTGAGTTCGTTGCATTCTGAAAAGGTCTAGGGTAAGCAAACCAGCGAGTCAGCCAATACGGTCATCTCGGGATCTCCTGCCTATTGTGCAGCCCTCAATTCTTCCCCACGCACTAACAATCAGCTTGCCTGTTGGGAAGACGATTCATCCTTATCTCGACTCCAGCGACGATAGCCGTCACTCTAACTCTCCATCTGGCGATGGCCCAGTCTCACTGTCGGGTTCACTATCTTTCTTGATGTTGTTTCGGCACTTCCGGGTTGTTATGCTGACGGCTTAGCCCGGCATTGACAGATAGCTATTCGCTATACTCTTTGGGAAACTGACATGTTTCTGGAATTGAAGACGTAGGCCGTTGGATAAATCATGATGACTGAAATTGAAAGATGTGAGTCTGGGGAAACAAGTAACAGTTTCCGAAAGACTTGTGTATATAAACTCTTGTGAAGTCAGCATCAAACAGACTTCATCACCTACAATCACAACCATTTTCAGTCTCCGACTTCACTTACACTTCTCCTCCAAACCTTTACAACAACCTCCAAAATGGCCGCTCTCAACGCAGACACCCTCGACATGTCCCTCTTCTTCGGCACCCCCTCCCAGAAGCAAGACTTCTGCGACTCCCTCCTCCGCCTCCTCAAGAAGCGCGGCGGCGTCAAATTAATCAACCACCCCATCCCCTCCGCCGCCATCCATGAGCTCTTCGCCCAAACAAAGCGCTTTTTCAACCTCCCCCTCGAGACAAAAATGCTCGCCAAGCACCCTCCCCAGGCAAACCCCAACCGCGGGTACTCCTTCGTCGGCCAGGAAAACGTCGCCAATATTAGTGGTTACGAGAAAGGCCTTGGACCGCTAAAGACTCGCGATATCAAGGAGACTGTGGATTTTGGATCGGCGACTGATGAGCTTGTGGATAACCTTTGGGTTCCGGAGGAGGAGTTGCCGGGGTTTAGAGGGTTTATGGAGGGGTTTTATGAGATGGCTTTCAAGACGGAGATGCAGCTTCTTGAGGCGCTTGCTATTGCTCTTGGCGTTTCTCCTGATCACTTGAAGGCGCTGCATAACCGCGCTGAGAATGAGTTCCGAATCTTGCACTACCCTGCTATTCCTGCTTCAGAACTCGCAGACGGAACAGCAACCCGCATCGCCGAGCACACTGATTTCGGTACCATCACCATGCTCTTCCAAGACTCTGTCGGCGGTCTTCAAGTCGAGGACCAAGAAAACCTCGGAACATTCAACAATGTCGAGTCAGCTTCTCCCACTGACATCATCCTCAACATCGGTGATTCTCTGCAGCGCTTAACGAACGATACTTTCAAGGCTGCATGCCATCGCGTTACGTATCCTCCTTCTATCAAGGCTGGTGACGGCGAGCAGGTCATTCCGGAGAGATACTCTATCGCTTACTTTGCTAAGCCCAACCGAAGTGCGTCTCTGTTCCCGCTAAAGGAGTTTATTGAGGAGGGTGTTCCTTGTAAATATGAGGATGTTACTGCCTGGGAGTGGAATAACCGCCGCATTGAGAAGTTGTTCTCTGCTGAGGCTAAGGCTTAAAATGGGAGAGGGGATCCAAATTGATAGTTTATAGCATAGCGGAATTTTATTTACTACAGTGTTCTCTAAGTCTCAGTTGTCTGCATCATGTCTGGGTACCCACAACTTACAACCGACTGACGCCCTTTGTCTTGTCTTTCCCAAATCTCCACCAAAAATGGCACTATCGCCCATCACGCGAGAAACAATCTCGAAGCCTCAAGCCTCACACTAGAACACCTTAGCTCCCTCTCCCAACCTATCAAACACTCCCAATTCACTTCCTAGGTTCTAATTCGCCAATCCACGTCGCACTCGCCGATAAGCCCCCTCCCAAAAAAGCAAGCAATCCCGATCCCCTTCCTCTTAAGACAAACCCTCACTCCCCATCTTCAGATGAATTAGTATCGACTCAAACGAATTAGTATGTCCAACATCAAATCCAGACGAACGCACTCTTTCGGCGGGTGCAAGACATGTCGGAAACGCCATCTCAAGTGTGATCAGTCTCTGCCGAGGTGCAATCGCTGTAAGCAGGCGGGACTGAACTGTGAGGGTTTCACGCCGGCGCTGAGATGGTTGGTTTCGACGGGGAGGGAGGTTTATGATAGGCAGCCTACGCAGATTGCTGATGTTGGGGCGGAGCAGTATTCGAGGAGACATTTGTTTACTGGTAAGTGGATCGAGCGTGTTGTATAATGGGCTAGGCTAATTTTGTAGAGGAGGATAGGGAGCTTATGAGCAATGCTCTTGTTACGAATGTCCCATCGACGGTGACGGCAGCTCTGAACCAGATTGATGAAGAGTCCAAAGGGTTGGATGTTAAAGATGACGCAGCGAATACTTGCGAAGTTGGTCCTTTTCAGGTCTTCAAGTTCGAAACAAGTCAGTTCGCCACAACGCCTTCAGACCATGTCTCATTCAACGACATGGATCTCGACACTCTTTCGGAAAACCAAACACAAGACTTCTCAGAAACCATCGAAAACGATCAAATAGCCTCCAACGACTTCTCAACAACGTCCCTCGACTTTCTGCACTGGGGTGATTTATTCACCTGGGATGTCAGCGTTCTCGACAATCCACCTCAACTCCCCTTCGACAACTTCGACAGTTTGCCCATGAATCTCAATTGGCCTAATGAATCCAACATGGGCTTCTCCGAATCTCTGGAAATGATGCCTTTTGGAACAGCGAGTGATGACGTTGCATGGCCGCAGCTTGATCTCATGATGGACGCACCTCTTCTTCTGAAGCACTTCAACGACGATGTCATCAGCCAGATGGGTTCTCTCCCCATCAACGAAAAGTCAGCTTGGAAGACTCTTCACTATCCCTCTTCTATAATGACACTGAGCGAGTTGACGATGTTGGATGTGGACAGAAATCAGATCAAGCGTGCTAACCTGGCTACCTTTTACGCTCTGATAGCTGTTTCGTCATTCCATCTGTCGCTCAACTCCATCACGTTCCCGAATCTAGCTCGACCTGGCGATCACTGGAAATCACTCTCAAGGAGGACATATGAAGCTGCTAAACAACATCTCAAAGTCAGCCTTGAAAAGGAATCGCAGCCTGGACCGCACAAGGCCAAGTACAAGGAGCAATTAATGGGTATAAGTGCCGTGCTAGCAACAGCAGTACGTTCCCCTACTACCATACACCACTACATAGACTAACTATCATAGCTTCTCTCCGGCAACGAAACAGACACTCGCTGGTGTCTCACAGAAATGGAACGCCTCATAAGCTGGCGCGGCCTCACCAAACCAAGTATATCCCGCCGCGCCCGCCTCCTCCACAACATCTACGCCTGGATGCGCATCGTCTCTGAGAGTCTAAACGTATACCTCGACGAGAACCACGCCATTGAAACACCCTTCCGCACCACAACCTCTCGCTCCATCAATCCCGACATGACACTCGACAACTTCCTGCATCTTGAACCCCGAAAACTCCACGGTCAGAAGACGAAACGCGATATTAAAGACATTCACCTCGCAGATGCATCGCAGGATCATGAGAACATGTATATGCAGATCTACGGCGTTCCAGAGACGTGGCTCAGTCTGGTGTCGCAAATAACACGCCTTGCCAACGTAATGGATCGTCTATCCGCTTCTAAAAAGTCCGACGCAGAAGCACTCATGGCATTACAGCCGCGTGCTTCATACCTAGAAAACGCAGTCTGTCTTTTCCGCTCCCGCCACAACGAGAACACAACCATGAGCGCCAGTCCCAGCGCCCCAGGCGGAACACCACATATGCACATGGTACGCGCCCTCGCCTCCGCGCTGGTGATATTCTTCTACCGTCGTATTCGCAATGTGAATCCCCTGGTTCTACAAGATAGTGTCAATGATGTTGTTGAGTCGTTGCACGCGTTTGATGAGGCGCTGGAGAGGAATAATCTGCTTGGGCCGGGGACGGCGTGGCCCGCGTTTATAGCGGGGGCGGAGGCGAGGGCGAGACAGAGGAGGGACATAGAGAAGTGGTTGGATAAAGGGTTTGGGAGGAGTGGGTTTGAGAGTTATAGGGCGGCGAAGGAGGTGTTGGTGGAGGTTTGGAGGAGGAGGGATGAGGCTGAAGGGATGCCGTCTGGGGATGATTGTACGTGGATGGAAGTTTGTAGGGATCTACGTCGGTGGCCATTGGTGTCATAGCCACTGGATTATGATTACGAATTCATGCAAGTTGTGTTAACTGTGTATCGATTGAGACCATTACTTGGTTTCGAACTGTTGCTCTCAGCCTTGCAGCGATACTCTCTTGCAAGTTACATGTTGCCCAATGTCCCCGCTGGAGCAGCTGGCAATTTTTGCGTCGATCATGGTTATCGAAAAACAGTCGCAAATGAGCCCACAAATAATAAGCTTCGTTCAACAATTCATCGGCCAATATGGAGGTTTTGATAAACTTTGGGGTACGTCTGAGCCTTGTAATGGAAGTCTAGCTTCCGGATGTTCAATGATATCAGATCTGTTACCACTTCCAAATTTTCTTCGTTTCATAATTGGACGCTCGGTCGCTTTGGTGATAGGATTTTCATCAATGGATTGGCTCAAGTCGTGATGATCAGGCAATGGCATCAACGAAAGACTCTTTGCATTTTGCGGTAAGTTAGATGGTCTGCACGGACAGCATTGGTAGACATATCGCCGGCAGCTTTTAGGGTCGATCACCTTCGAAGTAGTCAGCAGATAAGCCTGAGTTGCAGACATTGGTAATCTTCGGTGACCATTCCCCTGACGACAGTTTATTATGGCCTTTGATACATGGCTTCGAACCATTAAAGGGGCTATTGATATAGTATCGGGTTACCCCAACACTACTGCCATTAATCTTGCTTTAAATTTTGGATGCTTTATATACCAGGTCTTGCAATACCAGCTATTGGAGCAGCGTTACTAAGGCTGACCCGTAAGCGTAAAGCATTAACGAGCGATCCTAAGTTCCGCCCTCAGCCCACTCGGATCCCAGATGAGAAGAATTCTAAGACAGATTTAGAACAATAGAGAATAAGTTTAGCAAGCTGTTGTTGAACTTTTCAGCTTCAAAAGAGCTTGCAAAGGTTATTACCTATTATCCCCAGCTTGTCTTCTTATTAGCCTATTTAACCTAAGTAGGTAAACTGTATTTAATATTATAGATAGATTAAGTAGAGTAAGAAGTCTAACTATTTATTTATTAATTAAATATTGTTATTTCTTAATATTAATATCTTTATATTGGTAATTAGTATCTATTTAGTAAAGAGGATAGCTGCTAGGATGTAAAAATTAAAAATCAGCAAGTGCAATAACGTGACTCCTTACCAATTGAAATTTCTCTGCTCTGCTTACCAACGATTAGAGAAGCCCGTATGGCCTAATGGCTAAGGCGTCTGACTGTGAGTAACAAAGTCTTTAAGTTCGATTTCCATACTAACTACCCAACCGTCTAAGTAAGATCATCAGAAGATTGCGAGTTCGATCCTCGCTATGGGCTCCACTTTTTTTACTTTTATCACTGTACAAAGTGATCAAAATCGGTTTGGCTTTCGAATGAACTTTTTTTTGAACTGTTTTGGACTTGAAATGGTGGAGTTGGGGCCGAAAACGTGTTTGCTGTCGCGATGTTGAGCGTCGGCCAAGTCACGTGGCTGCAACAATCTCCATCTACGATAATGACGTTTGGATTACCAGCGACTTCAACGCAACTACTGCTCCCTACATCAAACTTATTTAAACCAGTCGACTAGCTCAATTTTTTACCTATCTTTCAATAGTCTTTCATACCAACACTATCTGTGTTTAGATTACGATGAAAACTAGGAGCGGAACCGAGACTCACGAGGATAACGCCACCGCACGCAGTCACAAGATACAGTCAAGCAAGACGGACTCTGCGCCGGAGCCCAAGACCAAACAGGCCAAGACGAGTGAAGCTCGCCCTTCGACGCCAGATGGGCAGAAATCCACACTTACAGAGTAGGACCTCGAGTTCGACTTAGACCACTCTCAGATCCGGGACCCGCGAGAAACGCCGGGTCGCGTCAAGCGTCCCCAGTATGAGGAGCGCGAACTAAGTGAGGAGTTCCTATCCAAGTTCCACATCCCCAAGCATAGAAACAAACATACGGACCCGTTGTATTCATTCTACGATCTGCATCGATGTCACCGCAAGGGTCCAGATGGGTCCCCGACGTACGATAGCGCGGGCTATCAACTCGACTATGAGAAAGTTGCCAAGTGGATGAAGCCAGTGGCTTACAATAAGAAATCAATGGTGAATGGCATGGAGCGCCATTTGGAGAGAGTCGAAGAGCAGACCAAGAAAATCTACGACAGCTTCTTTATTGATGGGAAGGGACCCGAGGGTGAAGATGGCAGTATTCAGGTCATGGATCAGATAAAAGATCAGGTCTCCAAGGATCTCGGGGTCCCCTGGCACCAGATCGACCCGAGGCAGCTGAAGAAATGGGAAGATCAGGGGTTCGCCAAGGTGGACGCGGATAAATGGTGGCATCGGCCAAATCAAGTTGAGCGCGATCGCTTCATGAAGATGCTAGACGGGGCTTCACTCCGGAAGGATTTGTAGCCGTGGAGTGGATTCAGATCCTAGAATGTCTTATCTCTCGCAGAGTGAATTAGTACTGCAATTCCAGTATAGCTTTGTTTATCATTCCTCCACTCAGGGGTCACGGAGTGCCTGCTAGTGAAGGATCTGGTAAACTATCTCGATCTTTGACTAAAGGTGCAACCACTACGCGCAGTAACATGGATTTTGGCATGCGAATCCTCGGCTCCGTTTAAGTGGGTTAGACTAAACTGTCATTCCCAAGCCACGTTAGCGCTGACTCCGGGGCCCTAGATCGCATCGCCTCGAGAGCAAAAGACCCTACGAGTCTCCCTTGCATGACATTCTCCACATCAAAAGGGCGCCACTTCTACACGCCCTTCTGACGTTTTACATGGTGCTTATGCTTATGTCTCATAGATAAAATACAACGACGAATTTGGAATTTTGAGTATCACGTCGAAAAGACATATCACATTTTTTGAACTGCCGAGAAGCAAGATGGCCACTCAGACAGAAACACTGCTCGAGGATATGCTGCCCTCGACTGCCGAGGCACAGAGTTACGTGGACTCTCCACTCAACACCGTCGCCAACAGCACCCCAGCAGCATCTCGTCTACAGAAAATAGCAGTCACATTCCAACTGTCCGGCGTCAACTTTGCAGCCAGCGCTACAAACGGCCTCATCGTCGTGGGTCTGCCCCAGATGACCGCCGACCTCTCCCTCCCCCCGTCCCTCGCCTTCTGGCCCTCCTCCGTGCAGGGCCTCGCGACGGCCTCGACGCTGCTGCTCGCGGGTGCCCTCGCAGACGTGCTAGGCGCCAGGTCCGTCGATCTGCTCGGGTGCATCCTCAGCGGCGCGCTGATGCTGGCCTGCGGATTCGTCCGCGCGGGCGAGCAGCTAGTTGCGCTAAGGGCCCTACAGGGCGTTGCGCTCGCGCTGCATCTCTCGAGCTCTGTGGCGCTCGTGACGAAGACGCTGGCGCGGGGACGGGGGAGGAATTTCGCGTTTGCGTGTCTGGGGTTGAGCCAGCCGCTTGGCTTCTCGTTTGGGCTCGTGCTTGGCGGAGTGCTCGTCGAGACTATTGGCTGGAGATCAGGTTGGTTCCTCTACGGTGGCATCAATCTTGTATTGTCCGTGGTGGGTTTCTGGTCTTTGCCAAAGTCCGAGCCGCTTGGAACGTTGCAGGAAGTAATGCAGAGCGTTGTGACAAAGATTGATTGGCTCGGCACTCTTCTCGCTTCAGCTTTCATGGCACTGATGTCATACTTTCTAGCGTACGCCACCGTCTCCCGTGTCTTAATTCAACGGCCCAGCATAGCTGACGACTTCATAGCATCATCAGCACAGACGTGTACCGCATCAAAGAGGCAAGCAGCATTGTTCTTCTGAGCTTGAGCCTCACTGCACTGCCGCTCTTTATCGGCTGGATGCATCTTCAGGTGAAAAGAGATCTACCGGCCTTGATACCGAATGCGTTCTGGCGGAACCACTCTTTCACCACGATCTGTGTGACCATAGCCTTATCCAACGCTGTCATAAACTCGCTAGAGCTATTTGCGAGTCTGTTGTAAGTGTTAAACCCGAATGACAGCTCGCAATGTCCCCCACGTTGTTAATCTTGGCCTAGCTTCCAAGAGGTGCAGCACCTATCAGCTCTCAATGCAGCTATTCGCATCCTACCTAGCGTCGTGGTGGGTGTGGCCCTCAACTTCACAACAGGTCTGGTTGTCCACAGGATCCCTGCTATATGGCTCGTTGTTATCACATCTGTCCTCACAGCAATCTCGCCTCTGCTCATGGCAGTCATCGACCCTGCGTGGACGTATTGGACAGCTGCGTTCTTCGCACAGGTGCTCATGCCCTTCTCAGTAGACGTGCTCTTCACAGTGGGTCTGATAGTCGTCACTGAAACGTTCTCCAAAGATAAACAGGCGGTGGCTGGGTCAGTGTTCAACGCAGCGTCCCAGTTTGGAAATGCCATGGGTTTAGCCGTGATGCAGGTTATTTCAACCCTTGTCAGCAAGCAACATGCAGGATCGAAGCCAGCTGAGGCTCTTCTCCAGGGCTACAAGGCAAGTTTCTGGACCATGTTCTCATTCATGGTTCTCTGTGCTCTCATTGGAGGCGTCGGGCTACGTAAAGCCGGCAAAGTCGGTCTGAAGCAGGAGTAAAAAGGGGGCGCTGGACAGCTACAGAAGTTGAGGGCGACGATCTCCCTAGAGACAGGAAAGTGGAATTTGGTGACATCTCGATATAATTCTATTGAATGACGGGAGATGGTCCTTGTTCCGTCGTAAGTTGGGGCGGGCTCGCAAACTTAGTCGGCTCCCAATCAAGTTATTGCGTCCGACATGGGTCCTTGGCATTAGGTACAGCTTTCAGAATACTAGTAGTGTCGATCCCACGGAAACGTGTCTTGGAGCTCAGCTGCTACGGAAATACCTACTCGACGATCCCTGGAGAGAAATGCTAATCCCTAAGATTCATTTCCTGAATAAATCCACGATCAGCCCTATCTCATACCTGTTTCATCGTTGGTGGTGTGCTGTGAAAAAAGGTTCAAGGAGGCCGTGCCGGAAATTCCTCACGGAAGTTCCGTTGACCCCCGATGGGTGAACTAAATGTGCCGCCGGGTAGTTAATAGCCAGAGGGATCCGCTGCGGCTCTTGCTCCGACTCTAAGGGCCTAGACCGCCTACAGCATCGACGCGCTAGTTCGTGTAAGGGAACGATCTTAGGGGCGTAAACGCGCGCGTTCTGTAAGTGGCTTGATCTGGTGGCAGATTCATTTGGTCGGCAATTCCAATATCCCGACCAGGTCCCAAAGTCTCAGGTACGGTTCAACCGTCAATTTATTGGCAATTAAATTAATTTTCGAGACATTGTCTGTGACTGCCTGAGACATTTCCGTTCGACGTTTGATTGACGCATTATGAGATCAGAAGAATGCCATTATGACTTGGATATGGTATTATCTAGAATTCCATCCATCATCAGTGATCATGCACCTCGTTTAGTGGGCGGCCTTGGGGGCCGTCAGGGCCGTTTGGTGAAGCGAACGCGCAACAAACGCCAAACTGACATTCCACGCCACGCCTTGTGACATCCCATCTCATCCCATTTCTTGATCTAATTAAAGTCAATCGCTATTGATCGTCCCAATACAGAAGGGGATCGATACTCGGCCCTAGACAAGCTGAGATCCCTGCCGTGTATCAGTCAATAGGATCGATAACCGTCATGATCTCGCAGTGTCCAGCGACCAAGAACCTGAATCGCTAATCTCACATGCATGGTTGACACCTCTAGTTATCCAGGATCCACGCGTGTCGAGCTACAGCCAGGATCAGGATCTTATCTTGATTGCCCAGAGCCGCAGTCGCAGGGTGAGGTAAGGTTACTTTGAGATGTGAATCGGGACTGGTTTGCGAGTCATTCATCCAAGCGAAACGTTTGCGCCCTGTGGAGATGCTGCGGGCCTATGGCTTGGCCCTTAGGAACTGCCTGAGAACCGGAAACTCGAGAGACAGACAAAAGACATGTGGACGCACACTAGAGCTGAACGGACAGCGCCACGGATGAGCACCCTAACCCCAGTGCCGGGCAAATCGGAGCCAGCCGTTGAGGGTTTAGTTTGCTTATTGCTGATTACATCAGTCGCCAAATCTCGGTGTTATCCCTTTCAGCTCCATTGTGGCACTCTCTAGCGCTGAAACTTGTTTTCCCTGGCATGAGCATGAGTCTGAGCCTGAGCCTTGAGGCACAGCCCAAACAGAAGAAGCGGCGGAGGCTCCCTGGATCTTGTCTTGGCCTGGCTTGACCTGGTCTACCCTGGCTGCTGGATAAGGTGCTTTAGCATACCTACCGTTCGTCGGCACCTAAACTAAATGACTTGGAGGGTAGCGTGAACCGATCAAAAGCCCGTGATCCGCTTCCCCAGATTCACTTCCACGAACCCCTCTCCACCTCGTCTCGTCCCATCTCATTCTCCCTATTTTATTCTGGGATGTAAACGGTAGACTAGCTCCCCCTCCAACGGATATAAGTCTGCCTGTTGATCCGGTCGCATCTTTTCTTCCCATCCTCTGTTTCTTGCCCCATCCCTGAAGGCGATCACCATGTATAATGAAACCCAGACCTCGACTGCCGAAGCCCGTCGGCTCAAGAAGCGGGAGCTCGATCGCAAGGCCCAACGCCTGGCGCGCGAGCGAACAAAGAGCCGCATCGCTCAATTGGAGAGCATGGTCGACAACCTTCGACAGGACGACTCTAATGCGCAAATAGCTACCTTGATGGACCAATTAGGCAAGGTCACCAAAGAGAGAGACAATTTATTACAGGTCCTCGATTCTTTAGGCTCCACGATCCGTCGGCACATTGGCGATACCACCAACGCCACCACCACGAGCGAACGACGATCAGAGTCAAAATCCGAGTCGCCAGCCTATGCACCAACACAATCACAATCACAATCACAGTCGCAAACACCAAACGAGCGAATAGTCCCAATCATGACCCAAAGAGCAGCGTCGGAAACAAGCAACTCTACAATACTAGAACTCCCCATCAACCACCCTCCCCCGCACGACCCCTTCTCCTACGACGGCTGGAACTACGCCGTGACAACAGAGCACTACCCAACCTCGATGGCCTTCGACAACTCGATCCTCCCTCCCGCCGGCAACGGCTTCATCCCAATCCAGCCTCTTCTCCCAAACCTCCCCCCAACACCCGAAGAGGACGACGTCATCATCCCCAAGGCCCCTGTGCTCTGCCACTGCTCCAGCCCGACGAACTGCGCCTCGGGCTACCACGACGTCAAGCCCAACATCTGGCGTGCTATAAACGAAGTCCTCGTCAAGCCCACAAAGCTCTCCGCCGAGGAGATGGCGATCGAGGAGTACAACGCCGAGGATATACCCGTGCGCGCCTTGGTCGAGGGCTGGGATAGCATCGAGCGCGCGGGCAAGATGACGCCGACGTGGCGCAAGCTGCGCAGGGCGGATGAGCTGTGCTTTGCGAATTGTGCGAATACAGAGCGTTTGGCTGCCATGAGGATATGTCATCTTTTGCTCACGTATCACGGCGACCCTACGATGGAGAGACGCGCGAGTTTACCGCGATGGTACTGGAACAGGTGCGACAAGCCAATTCCCACGTGAATGGGTCAAAAACTAACAAATTCACAGACCATCACAAGCATTACCGCACTCATACGGCATTGACTTTTTCGTCTGGTAGGTCCAACTCAATTCAATTCACCACCACAAAAAAACTAACCCCACCCGCAGGCCAGGTCTCCGCGAACGCCTCATTTTCTCCCAACACCAATACTGCACCAACACCTTCTGGGAGCTTCTCCAATCCAATCTAAAGATTCTCTGGACGGACACCTTCCAGGATACATTTTACCACAATGCGCACACGGGCAAATACCACATATCACCACTTTTCGAGCAGCGCATCCGCGACATCAACGCCTGGACCATGTCGACGGAGTTTTTCCAGCACTTTCCCGAGCTGAGCGACGATATTCCAGAATATATGGGAATACCAGCTTCTATGGGGGGAGTGCATCCATCCGCTGTTGTGCCGTCGAGTAGGAGGCGGTATGAGGATGATGAGAGTAAAGTACATAAAGGACAGAGGGCAGCTATATGTTAGCGGTAGACACTCTTCCAATGATAAAACGAACGGAATGATGTACAAGTTGTGTGTCTTTGTGATTCTATTGCTTCGACTGTGTTTTTTAATCTTGAGGAAAGTCTATGTAGAGCCATGGGTCGGCTAGAAGCTCTTTGGCTGTGCTTCGATCTTCGGGGTGCCAGGTTATCATTCTCTTGACGAAGTGGATGAATCGCCTCTTTTCCTCGCCAGCCATACATGTAAGCGTGCTCTCAAGGCTGAAATTGCTGGGTACACGGCCCGGGTCTTTCAACTCTCCTAGTCATGCATCAGTAAGCCTTACCTTAGCAAGCCATCTGGAACAAATACATACCGCTCTCGTGATAAAATGAGGCTGACCTTCTCCCTTTCGTCAAAAGATTTTGAGGGGCGGGGCCTAGCAGGGCGGTGATCTGCCCCAAATGGGTTAAGTCGACGTATCCCGTCCCGTCCCCGAAAGACACAGGGTGAAAGAGGCTTTTCTTTTCAAGCAGGTCCGAAAGCTATCAAACGCATGGTCAGACACGGTTCCTCCCGCTTGACAAGGGAGGGATAAATACCATTACTCCAAGGCTCCAAATATCCGCAGAGTAGCTGTACCCAGAGTTGAGGATCACTTCTGGTGCTCGGTATTTCTCTCCTTGAATCGCACCATAGTGCAACTTTCCTGGTGTTGAGCGAACAGCAAGGTCAAAGTCGACGAGCTGTATGATACCCGTTGGTCGACTAAGCGGCCCGAAGTTGTTTCGAGACAAGTAAATGATGCGGTCGTCTAATTGTTTCTCGGGTAGGGGATTGTTGTATTCTTCGATTGCATCCTTTTCAAACATCTTGGGGTCCTCAATCCGTATCATGATGTTGTCGGGTTTGAGATCTGCAATAAGCTTTATGAGTATCCTATACCTCAGCGTCTGTTCAACCGCTTACCAGCGTGGATAACGTAGCATCCGGTATGGAGGTAATCAAGCGCCAGAAGAATCATCTGAAGCAGAATCTTCAAGATGCCTGGAGGGATAACGCCACCGATGTATCTGGAACAATATAGCCAAAGCGGCTCACGCAGAGGCTCCAATACTAGACAAGGGTGGCTACCATATGGGCTTTCGAGGTGAAAAGTGTCGGTAAGTTTTCGAATGAAGTGCCACCCATTGTGCTTAGGATTTGTTCGGTTGATATGCTGGAGGATGTTGATTTCATCTTCTGCAGAGGCCCGTGTTTTTGAGCTCTTGGTTGCCTTGACTTTGATAGCAACGTACTTCTCTGCAGACCACTTCCATCTAGCGGAGTCAGTCTCTGTCTCACATCTCAGATCTTGTGAATTTTGAATGGCAAACCTACCGGTTTAGATCTCGAGCAAGCCAGACAGTCGAATTAGCGCCGTACCCCAGCTTGGTTGCCATCTGATATCTTCCATTTAGAAGCTGACCCAACCTGATAGGATAGAAACGCTCTGGGCTGTAATTGCGTGTCTTTTCCTCCTCCACAGGACATGTAAGATCAAGGGGTGCTGCAGGTATGGCACACGGCGGCCATGGTTGGTGGTACAGCGCCATGAAGGGCCTGGACCTGGTCATTTCCTCACGAATGTTTTATTGGAATGCTAATCTGAACAAATCCTTGCATTGAACTTTGGAGGCGCCATTTGATGCGTCAAGATCTTTGAGGCACTGTTTTTGATGATGACGAGAGCGCGAGATTGAACGAAAGTGGCGTCGATAAGCAAAAGTGGGGCGACTTGTTCATGTTCCAAGTTCATTGTTGGCCTAACGCCTCAGAAGTCGCAGCCAAGACTGCACAGATGAAAGGGGTCAGCATATCGTCATTTTGCTTGAATGAATGAAGAGAGATCAGTTACCAACAGAGCTTGCATAACACTTGGGATCAGACGACCAGGGCTTTGGCTGAAGTGACATGAGATTCTTACAACAGAAGAGATGCTGGCCCCTTTGGGTCGATAAACTGCCAAAGCTCTGTTGGAGGATAGGCAAAATTGGCTTGAGTGTTTCTCCCAGATGATTTATTGGCGAGTGAAAGAACAATATACAAACATACTCTCCATTGTCTCAATGACATGTCTAAAGCATAAATACACATCAAAGGCAAGCTTAACAGTGTAACCATTCTATCATTTCAAACCAATTCTTTGCTCCTCTCCTAATCATGATTCTAGATATCATGTGGCAAGGCTGTAAACCTATACGCTTCTATGATTCTAAAATATGCTATTTTCTCTATTGCAATCCCAAGCTATGGAAGGCGACCAGCGTAGTTATCAGGTCAGAAGTCAAAAGCAGTACCAGACTATAAAGTCACTAATCCTTCATCCCAGTGGTCAACCGCATACTTCGAGGAAAGATCCCAAGCCTCATGTGTCTGGGCAGGTTTGCAGGGGTTCCAAAGTGCTGACTTCGTTTCACCGGTACGACGACGGGAGCGTGAAATTTTCGAAGGACAAATATAATCAATCTCTGGCAAGATTTCTGAGTGGTATGATACTTACAAAGCTAGGTCGCCCTCCGTGGCGAGGCCTGAGGTCTCGACAGTACAACAGTATGGCGAAGGCATAAGATCTCTTTGCAACATCGGTATGGTATTTGCATGGCAATCTGGATATGCCATCTGCAAGCGGAACCCAGGGAATGAAGTTTTGTCACATTGAATATGTTTAAGCAGATATAATTAAATATTGAATGGAAATTATATTCTGATGAATTTAAGTCTTGATATTATCATAATCATATTTTGATTTCTCCCCTTCACTTCATTTTGTCTTGCCGTGCGGCTCATAGTACGCACCAAGGCTACAATGTGTTAGCAGATTCATCCCCAAGGGCCAAAGGCAACTTACGCAATAATGACATAGCAGGCAAACATCAGAGCGCCTTTCAGCCCGATAGCTCTGATGGCAGTGCCCGCACGACTCAGAATCAGTAGGTTGATCAATAAACCCGATCCAACTAATGTCGTGGTTTCAAAGACGTTGAACGCCATTTCAAGATCCCGACCAAGCATCCAAGCTATCAGGACCGTTAATGGTGCGACGCAAAGTGCAATCTGAATCGCTGATCCGACAGCAACAGAAATAGCGAGCTCGAGCTTGTTTCTCATGGCGACTGTGACGACAGTCACGTACTCCGCGATGTTTCCAACCACGGGAAGAATGATCAGGCCGATCAGAGCTTCTGATAGACCACCTTCATGAGTGACATCGTCAATAGTCTTGACGAGAAACTCGGCGTTCATCGACATGAGCGCCGATGAGACAAACAGCACTGTAACAGCAGCTACAGTGCCGCTCGTGCTGGAAGGGTGCGATGGGTGACCCGGTACTTCCGGTCGTTCCATAATAGTCGTTCTCGACTGCGCACTCCCAACCGAAAGGTCCCGCATCTCCGAACCATGAAACTCAGTCCTCGAGCCAGAACGCGAGTGAGATCGTGAGTTCCCCCTGATCGATGCGATAAATTAGCACGACTCGCTTCTCTCTTCCCGCGCTCCTCTTCAGCTTCCGCTACGCTCATCGTATCAAGCGTTGTGCTCCTCGCACGCGTCGGAACTTCCTGGTCTGCAAACCGAATGAGCCTCGCACTATGAGACGTTGAGCCTTGATTTCGTCGGTGTTGGTGATGCTCTGTGTGTAGTGGTTGTAATGGAATTGCTGGGGCTTCGACATGCTTGGGTCTCATCTCATACGCGAAATACACGATGTAGATGACGAGGACTACCAGCGATGAAGCACGGCTCATGCTCAACGCAGCTTCGCTCTTCTTTCCTTTCATATGGAAAGTGTAGTCAAATGCAGTCTGTTCAAGTCAGTAGTTTGTACGAGTTAGGATAAGTGGACTTACAGGAATGAGAATGACAAAGACTGAGACGAAGAGGAGAGCGGCCAGGAGCTCAGACTCTTCCATGCTGCTGTGAGGGTCGATATTGGACATGCTGCTTGCAAAAAGCGCAGAGCCCAAGATAAGAAGAAGGTTCACGAGAACACTACCTAAAATCGAAGCTTGAACGATGCGAATGTGATTATTTACCAATGCAACGCTGTCAAAGTCAGTTCTCAGCCTCACTAAAACTCAATCTCATCTCAACTCACACCCTGCATCGCATTAGCTAAATCTCTCTCAAAGTCTCACAGCAAAACTCACAAGATAATCAATTCAACAAGATTTCCAAGCGTAATGTTCAACAGCGCACCGATCGTATCTCCCGCATCAGCAGCAATACGCTCCGTCGCCTCTGTCAACATGACAGACAGCGGCACGATAGCAATTGCATTCGTCATGAAAATCGCGAGAGGATTAATCTGGAACGAATGCGCCGCCAATCCAATCGGTACAAAAACAAGCAACCAGTTCAGTCTCGATGCAACGACCGTTGATCGAATCTGACCGAAAAATGAGACTCCCTCATGGTGGCTGCTAAAGTCGAACTGCGTACGGTCAAGAGGCGGTGACTGCGTCTCCAAATCATTTGAGTTCGAAATTCCAAGCTGTTGGTATCGAACGCCATCTCCTAAACGCGATGATGCACGAAGCGCTCGTTTCATGGTATCTTTTGGTTTCCTTACAATCAGTTTCTCCCGTCATCTCGTTTAAAAAAGGGGGCTATGCGCGCACCTCGTATACTGAAATCGATGCCATGGTGATTCAGCGGGTCGGGCGCGTCATCTTCATCTTCGCTCGCACTTGACGGTGAGCAGTCATTGTATCTGGTGGTCTCCGTTGCGAGGGAGGGACTCATTGAGGGTGAAAAAGGGTGAGTTCTGTGTAGAAAAGAGAGATGGAATCAAGAATTTGGTGAAGAAAGGGGGGGTCACATAATTTAAAAGGAGGCCTCGCGATAATTTGATCGCTAAAGACGCCGCTAATAAGCACTGTTGTCAATTTACCCCTTATTTCTTAGGCTGGGTACCTGCGACGATAATCCCAAAATTCCTCCTCCCTTGTTTTTAATTGATAACATTGGGGACGGGGACCCCCAGTGGATAAGGATAAGGGTAGCGAGCGAGCGATTTTTTAGCGTCACGAGCAAGATTGATTGATCTGTCTGCATTGCATTGCAGTGCAGGTCATAAGCACCGCCTCTGCGCCATTTATGCCATTCGTCTACTCTTTTAGCCTGTGACTTCTTCAGAATATCTTGCTTTTTACCTTAGAGATCGTTCCATCGAGCTTCTAGCCCCGGAAGAGGGGAGAGAAAACGCCCCCTGGTCAAACTCTCGCGGGAGATGACGGCGCCCCGCATGGAGGGTCCAGGGAAGCTAAGGTTGAGCATTGACGAGGTAAATCGTAATTAAAATCTGTTTAAAACCGAGGGGGCCTGACGCTTTGTCGGTCTCAAGGTGAAGCGTGAGTTGTAGCAGGAGAATAATGCTGATCTTGAGGACACTGAAGATCAACAGGCGTCGGAGACAAATTGATAGTGGTTGAGCCGCTGGAAATAAGCATTTGCCAAGGCTCTTGTGACGCAGCCTCAACGCTTACTTTGCTTCTGTTGGTTCATGTTTCAAGTGCCAAATGCACTGTTATCTTATCTCGCATGGAGACGGAACATGGCTGAGAATCCAATATCATTGATCTTCGAATCTGTTGATCTGTCCACAGCTGATCAAGATAGTGTTTCATACAACGATTGATTGTGACGGTGCCCTCGTGGTGCATTGGCGCATCAGAATTCGATATGCAACACCCTCAATCGGAGTTGCGCTCAACCTCGTTTCGTCGCTGAAGATGCAGAGAGAACCGACAAAGTTGAAATATAGTAAATAAGTTCATATACTATAAGTATATATTTTCAAGCTACCATAGGATGTCATCCGAATATTCGTTCATTGGCTGATAAATGCAGTAACGCAGCCTTGTCCTTGCAAACTCACTTTCTGCCAATGACAAACCCTAATCTCCAGAGCAAACTCGTCCAAAACTCTCTTTTATGATATTACTGAATATCCTTCAATTGGTCCCTAACGCCACTTCACGACAGTCCCCTCTACTAAAGTTAGATGAGGAGAAATCACAAGTCGATTACGTAGACGACTCCACCAAAGCCAAGCAAACAACGCATCCACTCGGACAGTTTTCGTTGTCCGATGTCTCGCTGCAATCCCAAAGAATATATCTTGAATCGTCGATTGGGTGACGTCTGTGGCGACTGTACGCTCTGGCAAATCCCGATGCATCGACTAACCTCGATATCGGACAATGTAGAATACCGATATTTATAATGAAAAGGCCGATTCCGAGAGACGGTAAAGTCAAAGAAGAGAAAGTCGAGTATATAATAAGCTATCACATCTATTTTATATCCTGAGGGCAATTCCAACTTATTTCAGATTTGAACAACCAGATACAGATCACCATGTCTTCAGTCAAAGCCATCATCTTCGGCGCAACAGGCGCAGTCGGACGTGCTGCAGCCCTAGAAGCCCAATCCCGCGGTGCACAGGTCACACTCGCCATGCGAAACACCCAAAAACCCATCCCAGGCTTCACACCAGAACTTGAGAAGAAACTAGGCTTCACTCGCGTCCAAGCCGATCTCTCAGACCCCAAGTCCGTCGAGCGCGCCGTATCTGAATCAGGAGCAACAGTAGCATTTTCATACATACTCTTCGAAGCAGAAGACGGTCTTTTAGAAACATACAATGCTATGAGAAGGGCTGGTATCACGCATGTTGTCCTGCTTTCTTCGTTTTGTGTTACGGAGAATGGAGGTGCCAAACCTTCTTCTGAGGCAGATGAGATCCTGGCTGTTGTTCATGGCAAGGCTGAATTTGCACTTGCTGAAAGTGGCCTTGCTCACACTATCATACGTCCTGCGTATTTCTCAAGCAATATCCAGATGCTGGAAGATTGGGATGAGGTCAAATCAGGACAGCTCGAGTTGGCTCATCCCGACGCACCGTTCGATTATCTCGCCCCCGAAGACGTCGGCGTTCTCGCAGGTACACAAGTCGCAGCAACTCCTCCCTCTGGAGAATTAGTCATATCACAATGCGGACCAGAGTTGCTCTCCCAGCGCGCAGCATGGAAAGTTGTCGGCGAAGGTCTGGGGATGGATATCAGCATCAAAGAGATCAACAGCGATGAACACAGAGAGAAGCTCAGATCGAGAGGTTTTCCGGAGCCGTTGATAGAGTCTGCTGTTGAGAGATTGGCAAATCTTGCGCGTGATCAAGAGAGTTTGTATGAGCCGGAGACGTATAGAGAGGCGTCGATGAATTTTAGGAAGTATACGGGTAGACAGCCTACTACATTCAAGGCATGGGTTAATAAGCATAGAGAGGAACTTTTAGCGAACTAGACTTAGATACAGGTTGAACAAGTGGCTATAAATATCATTCCAAACCTCAGACATTGAATGGATAGTTTGACCCTTGTTCGTCAACACCATAACTTAGCGTGCAACCAAGCTAATCTCACAACCTTATCTGATATCACCATCACAACGCAACCAATCAAGCCTCAGTCAAAAGATCTAACGCCAAGCCCTTCCTGTCAGTAATCTGCTGCAACATTGTCAGCCTCAAGTGGTCAACGCAATCTCAGCCCGTGCTCCCAGTGAAACCCGCTCAAGCCCCAAGGTGTCAATAATCCGTATCACAAAATTGGACTACAAAGGATCTACAACACGTAGTGCGACGAAACATCAATCCTTGAGACCGCCTCACCGCCTGGTTTCATAGCGTGACATGGTGTACCTGTCACATCCCCACCCCAGTAAAGAGTGACTTGCGAAAATACGGGCCTGTACTCAGTAAACTTTACCTCTTGAACATCACGCGACCATCACCGCCAAAGAATAACATCACGAACATGAAAGTAAACGGTAGTCAAGTATGCATTTGTTCAAAAAGAAACCTCTAGACGCTATACACAAATGATCCAAGAAGCAATACCCCAGAAAGAACCATGCCATAGCGACCGTGAACGCAGTCCGCATTCCCCTTCCGCCGAAAACTCCGAGTAGGTAAAGTTCAAGCCTGGTTATTCAAGCCAGAAAAACTGATAAAAGAAAAATGATGACATGGATGTTTTATCCGGCCCGTTCCCCTTTCTATCACGCATCGTATCGTCGCCCTTTTTACAAAGAGAAAAGTATATCGAAAAAAGAAAAAGAGATTATTATTGTCGCTGTTCCAAGATTCGAGAGTGAGACCCACGTCTTCATCCATCCGGGGATAAAGGAACTGGGGGTTGTTCTGTCGTGATGCTTGATGATGCAATGTGTGTTGAAGGTACACACAGTTTAAGCAAAAGGTTTGTTTCCCAAAAACGCCGGTTTGATGCAGATATAAAAAATGACATGCCTATGCGGACAAAGAGTGGTAGCGCCAGAGACGCTGGCGCTCCAGGGCCCACCATTGGGCTATGGGTATGGCTTCGTTGGCCCACTGCGCGGCTTCGTCGCCAAAGGCAGAACGGACTTCTGTTTCGAGCTCTTCGGGTGACCACGCAGCTACGGGTTTGAGCTCCATGGGATCGTTGACGGCGTCGGTGACTCGATATTCGATGACCTTGTTGAGGGGGATGACCAGACGCCAGGGGACGTCAGCGGAGGTGACGCCGAGCATGCCAGCGCCCGAGTTGACGACGGAGAAAGTCCAGGCTCGTCGATCACCATCGGTCTTCTTGTAGGGTCGGATGAGGGATTGACCTTCATAGTCTTGGACGAGATCGGAGGCGATGTGGGTGTCCTTCTCGCTGAGGGAGCCGCTGTTGATGAGGAGGTCGAGGATGGTCGGGAGGATAGAGATGGTGGTGGTGTTGGCGTCGTATTGGACTCGGGGGAGGTGGGGGTGTCGGAAGGTGAGGCCGACTCGGTAGTTGGAGATGAACTGGTTCTCGTATGTACCCTCCTTGCCAGCGCCGTCGTCCTTGAAAGAGTGGCCGTGATCACCGGCGAAGACAACAAGGGTCTCGTTGGCAATCCCTTGGTCGTCGAGGAGATTCATCAAGCTGGCCATCCATCCATCGTGCCAGCGAAGGGTGTTCAAGTACCTGTTGAAGTTGTCGTGCACCTTGTTCATCCCGGTGTGAGAAACGTAATCGTAGTAAGGAGTGCCCTCGGGAAGACCCCAAGCGTGGTGAGTAGTGCTGGTGAAGTGAGTCAACCACATGCGCTGGTTGTTGGCGGTCGTGTTGGTGATGAAGTCTTGGAGATGGGGCATAAGGATGGGCTCGGGGTAGGCGAAGTAGTTGATCTTCTTGCCCAAGACGTCCGACTCGTTGAAGCGCCAGTGGTGCTCGAGCTGCTTCTTGGTGATGATGTGTTCGAAGCCAAGCTTTGCGTCGAACTTCTCTTGACGATCGTACTCTTCAATCTCAGCCTCGAAGAGAGCAGTCTTCCACTGCAAATCGCGAAAATCGGCATCATCAGAGGATGTGTTGGTCTTGACCTTGTTAAGCATGCTGAGAATCTGAGGAAGGCAAGGCTGGTAGCTGTCGGTGTCGGCTTCGGCGAATTTCTCAACAGGCATGGGATAAGCACCGCAGTGATTGGCACAGTAGCTTTTGGTTGACATTGTGGCGGCGGTGTAGGCGGTCGCGACATTGATGCCACCGAAACCCTCCTCCGCTTGATCGTGCCATGTGTAGTTGGGCTTCGCATACGGCTTGCCGTTCTTGTCGGTGAATCCTTGCTTCAGGCCAGTGATCTTCTCAATGTGAGGCATCATCCAGGACAATCGCTCGTTGGCCGCTTCCTTCTCCTTGTCGCTCTTGTTGAGATCCATGATCAGGCTGTGAGTATGGGAGCCTTGCTGCAGAGGCCAGAAGTCTGCACGCAGACTCTCCATGAGAATAAACACAACATGCTTAATTTTGACGTCACCATTGCCAAGCGCCTCCTTCAGTGTAGGCAGAATATCGGTATCGAGGTTGGTGATCTTTAAAGGGTCCTGGACGGGGTTGTAGTAGGGATCCTTCTCTTGCAGTGAGACCTGGGGACACTTGTGTTCGGAAATGATAGTGCTGCCCTTGCTAAGTGAACCGTGGTAACCGTTCTTGAAACGCTTGGGATCGAATCGGAAAAAGCCACGGGGCAGGTCTCCCTTCTCGGGCAACCAATCGACAGAGTGATTTCGGTACGCCTCACCAAGAGGGCTCATATCCTTGTTGACCAAAGGCGCCCAGCCTCTGAAATAATCGCCCTCAGGTTGTTTCCATGTCGAATTGTTGATCAAGTCGGGGAACGGGAAGGCGTTCTGGATCAAGCTTCGCTGCGCTTGACAGAAATCGGGCTCAGGAGCGAAAACATCGAGCATCGAAACAGGGAGGGTGATTGACAACAAATCGTACGGCTTGGCAGGTCTAAAAATCAGCGTGAGCATGAGGAAAAGAGCGAGAGCAATTTTCCACAGCCACGAGAAGAATGGGATTCGCGCAAAGAATCGAGCAATCTTGCCTCGAACGGTGGCAAGCTTCTCTCCGCCCGCACGCGGAGGGTTTTCGGCGCTGGATCGGAAATCCTCATCCATCGAGTATGTATCGGTCGATTCGAGATCGGTATCGGCATTCTTGAGAGCTGAGTATCTACCGCGCTGGATACCAGGAATTCGCACGCGAAAGCTTCGGAAGTAGGAGTAAACTAGCGGGTGAAGCAAAACATTAGTGGGCGGACCAGCAAAGCCGACATCGCAGACACGAACCTGACAGGATGTTGTCGCCAATTGCGCCAACGAAAGCCCCAAATGCGCGGTAGAAGAATCCATGGATGGGAATGGCGATAATGAGCAGACCAATTCCGCATGCTATCACGGCTTCGCTGCCGCTGAAAAGAACCTTGAGACCCTCCTTGCTTGTAGCGTAAGCTGTCGCATCGCGCCAATCGAGCTCTCCACCGGTCTTAACGAAGAAACCAAGCTGCGACGCCGAGCCGCCGATCGAGATAAGTCTGCCAAGTCGCGAAAACGTCAGTTTGCATGTTCATCTCATCTCAAATTGGGGGCCATCGCAATCGATCGCCGAGGAAATGACACACGTAGCAATGGTACCCAACAGACACCCTATCCAAGCCCACGGTGTCTTGGACTGACTTAAAAACAGCCTCGCTATGCATATCGCTAACAAGTCGAAGAGGAAGAAGGTCGGTAGGTATAGGATAAAAGCCGAGGCTGGCACAGTGAAGAAATGTGTCCACAGATGTAGCAGTTTGCTGGCGATTACCGAGACGAAGAAGACGCCGAAAACATAGGATACCGAGAAGAGGAAACACATCTTGCCTAGCGTCCTTGCGCGGTCTGTCGTTGAGAAGAGACTCAGACGCAGTGGCCGCTTCGCTGATTGTTGAAAGGAGGGAGGGCGGGCGGCGGCGCGCACGTAAACGAAAAACGACAACGATGTTGATTAGAGATTTGTAATGGGGGCGGAAAAGAGAGAAGAAAAAGGGGGGGAAGGGGAGGGAAGGGATCGGGGAAAAAATGAAGAAAATGATGGAAATAAAACAGAGCCAAGAAGTCTCGTCTGTCTCCCCCCCAAGCTAAAGAGTCTAACGTTAGCACCGTACAGTTAATGACTGACAGGGCCGAGGTGTGTCGTGTGTCGCAATGGAACGAGCTGGTCTGGACTTGGGCGATTTTGCACCTTCCTTTCCAATGAGCGGGAGAATGTGGGGTAGACACCATCAAAAAAAACATGCAGAGCACAGAGCTCGAGGCCAAATAAGAAAGGGGTCGCGTGTTCAGGGGTCAGTGGCACTCCAAAAGTAGCTCATTAGCTCCTCCGCGGCCAGATTATTAGGGGCTCGTTTTAGCAGGGTACAGCCCCGCCAATGGTTTTTCTAGGGAAGCCCTTACAACACAGGCGCCAGGGTCGCAACGTGGCTAATACTGTATGTACTGCTCGTCAAAGCTTGGTGTGCACCGCCAGTGTTGTGCAGTTGGCGGAACAAAGTGACCGGCTGAAATCACACAATTATGGCGCATCTCTTTTGGTCGAGCTACATCAGCATGCAGTCGCCGCTGATGGGCTTGAGGTATTGTTGTGTTTCCATGCTACGCCACTCGACAACCCCCAAGCATCCATGGCGTGCATGTCAAGGGCCGCCGGGGCCGTAACAATGCTCTTCCGCGGTGGGGTAGACAGGCTGTTTGTGGTAATTACTGCGTGGCACGAATCCCAAATCCTTTAGAGTTACTAGGCTGAAGAGTATTTTACACCGCGAAACCGCCCAACGTAATCAATCTGCATGCACCGCCACCACTCTGCACCACTCGTCTACAGCCATTCATTGCCTTGATTTGGGGTGTTCCTTTAAGCGGGGGTGATTTATTTTATTTGGCAATGCGCCTCTCGGACTGTTTCGATCTTCGATTGGGATCGTCTTTTTGATGGATTGCATTGGATTACATCCTGTCTACCGCGGTTACAGGATTAAAAACTTGGAATGCTTGGCACAGTAAGCATAAACTAGATCCTTCAGCCCTTCATAATCCGTCATCTTATGTATTATTGCCGTTACCCATCTGGCTGCGGGATCGACCGTTGCGATGCATGCCTACCTGCCTAGCTGCAGGCTACAGTTTCATCATGTGCTCACCGATGGATGAATCCTTTAACGTCTCCCATTTTACGGCCCTGGCAATATAACTGGTCGTGTCGTATATCCTTCTCCCCATGGCTGACTCGTTGGGGTTGAGAGTTCGCAGCGGGTCCCCGTAGCACGCACCCTTCTAGCGTGCTTCTGTCATAAAAAAAGAATCAGAGCCTTTCCAACGGCGGCAGTTCACCTGCAAAGGCTGCATTGACAAGCGGGGCCCTCTTCTCCTTTTTCGGTCAACACCAGGTTCCAGCCTCCAGGCGATGTCGATGGTCGACGGCTCGGCATTGCTAACCGTGAAGGTCATAACATGTTCCCAATGTCATTTCCGCCAATACGAGCATCTCCATCTCATAGACTTTCGATAGCCTCCTCCTTTGTGTTCCGTGATCCGAGAAAGAGGCGGTACACGGCACACGAGATAGACGATCAACCTCCACTCCACTGTCATGCCGCTGGAACAAGCCATGAAACACCTTGTCCCTTGTCGTATCTGACGATCACTAATTTCTCGTTACATAACCGACGACCGAGAAAACAAAAACAGACCAAGTCAATGTGTACCTGGCAGACTTAGCTCGTAAAGTCGAGCTATTGTTTTCTCTTGGTAATTGAGCACGCGACACATGATTCAAACAATACGACGTGGTCGGATGTGCCGAGACTTTTAGTCACTCAGAATGGCGACAATTTGCTTGGTACGAGCGTGGCCAACATTGGCACATGGACAAGCTTTTCTGGTCATGCACGGGGAGTTCGCTAAAAATTCTCACCACGCTAGCACATATTTTGCTGTTTTTGTCAGCTGTAGGGTAGTTTTTAACTCTACGTCACCTCAACTACCAACAAGACATGATGATGGTCCATTCATGTGTCATTGAGTCTGTTGCAAGCTTTGAGGAGCTTCAGTTACATCTGCATCTATTAAATACATCAGTTGGGGCATGTGTTGGTCAAACGATTCAGGTAGAACATTTAAAACTATAATGCTCTAATGGCTGAGCATGGAGTGATATATTGACATTTTTGGTATACTGATTCACATGTTCTTGGACATGATCTGACTCGATGAAAATTAGAGATGGCTAGAATGATGCCGACCTCCGGCAAATACATTCTTTCTAAGTATAAGCTGAACAGACTCAAGAGAATCGAAGATTTTGTTGCAGAATGCGTTGAGATCAACGTACCATTCAACAACCCAATTACTAGGTTCTACGCATTCACCCACAAGGCTGGCGTCCATGCCAATGCAATCCTCAACGACCCGTCCACGTGTGAGATCCTCAAGCCCGAGGATGTCGGTCTATAAAGATACGTGCACTTCACGTCGAGACTCACGGGATGGAACGCCATCAAGAGTCGTGTTGACCAACTTTGTCTCAAGATGACTGACGCCCAGATTGAGGAATGTACGGCTAAGCTTGAGAGCATGGCGGATCTCAAGGTGATGTCACTTGATGAGAGCGATGCCCTGATCAGAAGCTTTCACTTGGAACTACAAAATGAAAATGGAGCATAGGTAGACCAAAGAAGAATAAGGGTGCTGGTGTCCTTGTGAACCACTGAGCCTGGCGGGTTTAAGCCTGGGAGGTAGTACCTCATATAGCACTTTGCATTAAGGTATATTGGTCTGCGAAAAAACTTGGGAGACCAGCGCTCTGGCCTTGTCAATTGTTAAAAGTTTTTCTTCTTATCTATGCCCTTCAAACTGGCTTAGCTGTGCATGGGAGCTTCTAATATCTTAGAACCGCTGCCTGGCCTGCCTAAAATACCCCCACATTCGCACGTGATTTCGCGATCGGTTTTCGTGAATTGACGAGATTAAACAAACAGCTTCCTACGCATCTATTCACGGAAGAATGTGGATATCAACCCCCAAACGGCTGCTGGTATTGCGTATAAATAAGTACAGCGCGTCTGCACCAAATCAACTACACCGTAAACTTCCAATATCTCAACTCAATCGCGTCGCCATGTTCTCTAACAAGAAACCTGACCCTCCAACCGTCGGCTGCTATCCGGGCCTCGGCATGAACCTTCGGTATCATAACTACCATCATGAAGGCGAAATTTATCCAACTGCAATTCACTACAACTCTGTCGGGGCTGAATCTGATATGCTGCTTGTGCGCGAGGCTGCCATGATGATTGTGATGAATCAATTGACCGACAAACCTGACTGGCATGTAAAGGTATGAATGAATGCATGAAACATCGAATGGAGAATGAAGCTCATCAGATCAAAGGTCTTTGATGAAGCCATTACGGAGAAATGGATCCAAGAAGCCCTTGCACTTCCGGTTGATCCTTTGTACGACGAGATTGTGCAACATAGGAACCCCGGATTCAGAAGCGGTGCTGGTTATGGACCCGACAGACTCAAATATATTCTAGATCGGGGCTGTCTCGAATATGTGAGAACGCTCAATTGTATCTTCCGTTCCGTGCTTATTATTTTAGTGTATCGAAGAGCTTCGTGTCAAGGCCAAGTTCTTTGAAAAGACTGGTCTCATACCAGCTTTGGATGCGAATGCAACGGTCATCAAGTCAGATACCTTCATCGACAATACCCTCCATGAACGTCTCCGAAACGCTTTTGCAAAGCTCAAGGATGAACAGAAAGATAACCCAGATTGGCATCCTCGGACCAATGACGTGGTCCAGAACCTAGTACACCCTTCTCTTTATCCTCTCGTGTATGGACGTTCTCGCGTATTTCGCGATGAGGTAGTTGGCGTCGAAGATGCGGTCGACAAATGGAGCGGCAAAGGAGAAGTCATACCTAAAAAGCCGGCCGACGTCCCATCAGGCTACGATAATCGCTACCATATAAATTGGGCGGTGAATGGTAGCGATTCGCATAAGCTGTTTTGGTCTGATGCCTACCAGTGGCTCCCGTCCAATGTCAAGCTCATGGATGATGGAAGCGTCAAGTTGACGAGCTACATCAACAATCTGCATCCCAAACATGGTGACATTTATGAGACGATTGAGAAACTCATTGGAAGAGCTCTTCCCGCCTGGGATCACAGTGTGTCGTTTGTAAGAGACTGGGACATCGTCTCCGCTGGACGGACCAAGGCTCGCTTCCCGCGCCCTGAAAATCCCGAGTAAGTTACAGCCATTTACTGGAGTTAGACTGGGGAAGGACCACTAACGCTCGTAGTGACGACAACGAGGCAAACTGGACCCCACGAATCGATGACTGGACGCCTGATGATGCAGGGGAGGTTGAGTATGAAGACGTCATCAGAGATGCAGATGGCGATCTCCTTTATGACACCCGCAAGAAGAATGCTTGGGAAGAGATCAGAGAGCCCGTTCAACCCGAGGCCCCCGAGTTTAAAGCATGGGACTATGGTGTCAAGCCAGGAATGTCACTACGCGAACGATTCAAGGACCTCCAAGTCATCGTCAAAATGGCTTCCATCGAACTCACACCTGACAAACCGACATTTCCCGCCGGAGGGTGGCACGTAGAAGGCCAAATGAACGAGCACATTGTCGGCACAGCCCTTTACTACCTCGACTCAGAGAACGTAAAGCCCAGTTATCTGCAATTCCGTATGCAGACTGACTATTACCAAGAGGACTGGAATATCGGCCAGGATGCTTTTGGTTGGATGGAGCAAGTTTACGGCACCAATCTAAGAGGCGGAGATTGCCTTCAGCGTTATGGAAAGATTGAGACGAAGCAGGGTAGATTGCTGGCGTTCCCGAATGTCTTCCACCATAGAGTTTCGCCTGTGGAGTTGGATGATAAGAGCAAACCAGGGCATCGACGGTTCATAGCGCTTTGGCTTGTTGATCCAAGAACGAGGATTATCAACACAGGAAACGTGCCGCCTCAGCAGAAGAGTTGGTGGTCGGAGAGTGCATTTAGGGGCTTGAATGAGGAGAGTGCGAAGAACATTCCAAACGCAGTCGCGAAGTTAGTGTCTAGGGGAGAGCGAGAGCACTCTGCTCTGAAAGTTGCGGCCGAGAGTGGTAATCCCCTTCCGGAGGAGCTGGTACACATGGTCCAAACTGAGGCTGATGAGTCGACGATGCCGATGACGTTGGAGGAGGCGAAGGAGCATCGATTGAAGCTCATGGACGAGAGGACTAGTTATCAGCGTGACGCGGAGCAAAGTTGGTCTGGTATCCAGTATAGTTTTTGCGAGCATTGACCGTTGTGTTGAGCTTAATTTTATGCTTATTTCAACGATCAGACTTTGGGTTTTGGTGTAGGTTTAATGGACGTTATGCAGCGTTAGATACTTAAAGAGTCTAAAACAACCTACAAGGACACTGGGTTCATTATCCGAAGATGTGGCTCTGGAGTAATTTACAACGTGGTATAGTGAAACCTGGAAGCGGTCAATGAGAGGAGTAGGTTTTCAGAGTGAAAAGCTATGGAAAAGTGTATACAGCAGAGATTATTTGTGACTATCATCAGAGACATAACTGTCGTCAAAGACAGGAGCTTTAGCTAGGTATCAATAAAGACAGGAGACTGAATGTTGAAGACTTTGGAAGAGATTAGAGAAATGAAGGCTTAAGATAGAACGATACATTTACATATCAGCTAATCAGACGCTGATGCCGTTATTCAATTCAAACGATCCGTAAACAGACACGACCTGAGTTCACATTGCCACAGCTCAGAAGCAATCCAGCTTCTCGGCAACATCCTCTCGAACCTCAACAGTTGAAGTCTCATTCCCGTCATCGAAGAGAGTACCAATCTCTTCCAATGAAAGACCTTTAGTCTCAGGAAACATAAAATAAACAACAGGGGCACCAAGGAGTGGCACGATGACAAAGACAAGGTAGTACTTCCACCCGACCTGAGCGAAGGCGATAGGTGCAGGCTGCGTATAGACTAGCAGCATATGTCAGTCATCTAGTCAATTTCTAAAACGAGTTTCACTTACTCAGAGTCATGGCGAACAGGCCAATGACAGAGTAGCTAACGCCCTTGGCGCGGATGGAAGTGGGAAAGATCTCGGTGCAGTAAATGTAGCTGATGGCATCGATACATGTGGCATAGAAAGTAACAAAGACGAACAGGAAGAATACACCAGCTGCGTTGATGGCGTGGTTGTTCTTATTCTCGGCGGCAACAGCGACGATGGCTGCCTCGCCAGCAACCATCAGTGCACACCCGACCTGGGTATGATCAGTATTTCCATGCCGTAAAGGGGATCAGGATGTAACACGTACAAGCCCAACAGTAAGCATAAGAATTCTACCAAACTTATCAACAAACATAGCGCCCACCCAGTTGAGCAAAGCCGCCCAAGCTGTATACACTCCGTAGAGGAGGAGTGGGAGGTAACCTGTTAGACCGAGGCCGTTGTACAGAAGGACCTGGTAGTTGTTGATTACAAGAACTCCAGTAGATTGGGCAATGCACCTAGAGATGGAATCAGCTCACGTTCGAGGCATGCTGTGGCTCATGGTGCTTTCAGTTTACTTACTGGACAAATATGCCAATGAGGAGTCGCTTGCGATAGGAAGGTTTTCTCATGATGCCGACAAATGACTTGGGCTCACTTGACTCAAGTGTCAACTGGGTCTTGATAGCGCGGCACTCAGATTGGGCCGCTTCATTGTTCAGGTCGCCCGGTTGATGGTGGAGTTTGGTGAGGATATCGAGGGCCTCGGTCCCACGGTCTTGCGTTACGAGCCACCTGGGAGATTCTGGAATGAACGATGATCCAAGACCAAGGATGCCGGGAGCAACAGCTGTGAGCGGGCCATGGCGTCAGTGATGTGATACTCGAAATGTAAAGCTTGCTCTTTACTAACCAGGAAGAGCAAGGCAGAGGCGCCACTGCATTTGAGGATTGGTCGCAAAGTAACAACCGAGTCCGGTCCAGGCGGCAAAGTTCTATAATGTGAAGATGGAATCAGCCATGATGAAACAGATTGGGAGCTGAGGGTTTAGAGGGAACTGACATAGCCGAGGACGAGACAAAAACCATGAGCTCCGACCATGCGACCACGGATGTGTGGCGGAGCAACTTCTGACTGGTACAGAGGGATGATCACATTCATCATGCCGGACCTATAAGATTGATTAACGTAAGCTCTGGGCTTTATACGCGAATAGCGTAGTTACGCTCTGAACCTACCCAAGACCATTGAGGAACCTGCCCACAAGCAACATAGCAATATGTACAGCAGCAGCCTGGAATATGACCGAAACAACACAAACAGCGCAGATTCCCTGGATAGCCCTCTTTCGTCCAAATTTGTCGGCGAGTTTCGTCATAAGGAGGCAGCCGATGATACCTCCAGCGGAGAATAGGCCGTTCGTAGCTGGGATGAACTCTTGTTAGCAAATGTCTTGATGCCTTGCTTGAGTCTTTCGTACCGCCGATCATTGAGTTGGCATAGTCTGCACCGGGGCCGGTGAGGTTGAGACCGAAGTAGGAGAAGAAAGGGGCAAGGCCGAAGACCGTGCCCATGATGGAGGCGTTGAAGCCATAGGTGAAAGAGCCAAGAGCTACGAAGAATACAAGTGCGAAATTGTATCTCGTCGCTGGGATCGATTTGTTGTTCATGGTTGCAGCCATTTCGTCTCTGCTGCTCCTGACGACGGTTGCTTGTTTGTTCTTGTCTTGGAGTCAGGGTTGCTATCTTGAGATGCTGCTGCGCCGGAAAAATCGCTTTCTGGAGAAAAGCGACTGCATCTATATATGCAGAAGATCTGGGGATGCGGGTCTCTCCGCGTCTGGGGTAACAGATCGTGGGGAAGTGATCAAGGGATTTCTCAACATGACCTTAGGGCAACTTGGGCAAGGGGCCGTCCATAGAGGATGCAGATGCAAAATCAGAGGGAACCAAACCAACGGCCTCTTCGGCATCTCAAGAAGCCGCCTCTCAAACACGGTACCAAAATAGGTAGTTAAGTGAGTGAGGCGGCGTCTCGGCTTTTTAGGCCCAGTGTTAGTGCGATTTAGTTCAGCCACATTTACGACCTCCAGGTAGAACCTTCTGTCAAATAGTGGAGGATGTCATAACATTTCTCGATTTTGGTGACTGGCCGATAGACCTGTGAAATTTGTGATCGACGCGACAGCCAGCACTACTTGCACAATCATGAGCAACTTCTCTTTTCCCGAGTTTGACGACCTTCCAGTGGTAAAAGGTCAGCCAAAAGGATGTCTCTGGGGCATTTTCGACGTTGATGGTCAGAAAGACCAACTGGGAAGTAAGTAGGGCAGAAAGCAAGTTCAGGATCAAGATATCCCGCGCTGTTTAGTCACAACACAAAGATAGCTACTACTGGAAGAGGAAACGAAAGGCGAAATCGAAACTGATAATTAAACTGCAGCCCTGAGACTCCTCACCAAGGAAGTTGTACAGAAGGCGAAAGACGAGATACGAACCGGGACGCATGTGCAGCTCGACTGGCCCCTCCATAACATTGAGTTCCCAGGTTTCGGACGAATTCCACTACAGCACACCGTCAAGGACCTTGCTGAGGAAGGCTTTGTCGCCTTTGACGACGTTATTTCTTTCAACACGCAGACAAGCTCTCAATGGGACAGTTTAAAGCATGTATGTTCCAGCGGTCTTCACGCGTTTTCATTTAGTATAAGGTTAACAAGTTACCCAACTCGACAGTTCGGTAGCCAGAAGACAGCAGTCTACTACAATGGCTGGACACATGATCAGCTCAAGACCTCAAATGATCTTGGCATTCACAGTACGTGCCGCTTGACCAAGACTAGTCTCCTTGATCACTACTTACCTTGTCTCAATACCAGAGATATGTGACAGAGGCGGTATAGTCGGTAGAGGCATTCTCGTAGACTGGGTACGTATCTGTGTTTAACCTGTCTTATCCTAGCTAATCACTCGACGAAACTAGCTGAGCTGGTGGGAGCACAAGAATCCGGGCATTGAACCACCGTCAGCCATCAGCTGTCACAAAATCCCAGTTTCGGAGCTCGAAGCTACGCTCGCCTACCAGGGGACAGAGACAAGACAGGGAGATATCCTCATCGTGAGGAGCGGTTTCGTGAGATGGCACAAGTATGTATTCACAGCCCCCTCTCAGCAGAAGAACAAGTCTGACAGAGCTCTCTTCTTCCAACAGCAACGCCAAGGCCGATATTCGAGCTCTAGGCACCGAGAAGCAGCATTATATGATTGGATTGGAAAATAATGACGAGACGGTCAGATGGCTGTACTCAAAGCACTTTTCGGCAGTGGCTGGCGACACCATGGGCTTCGAGGCATGGCCGTACCCAGAAGATTGCTGCTTACACGAATGGCTTCTTGTCCAGTGGGGAACACCGATCGGCGAGCTTTGGGATCTGGAGGCACTGGCAGAAGAGTGCAAGGCGCATAACAGGTGGTCCTTCTTCTTAGCAAGCGCTCCATTGAGAGTGGTTGGTGGATGTGCCTCGCCCCCCAATGCCATCGCTATCCTGTAGCTGGCTAAAATAGTCATTTGACGCCTAGAATCAATAGAAGGTCATGAGAATGTACTATTGATCGACCGTGCAGTAAAAGAGTGTCTAGAACGAGCCCGGGGGCAAAGGTGTAGACGAAGTGAGAATTATTTGGCCTGGGCCGGGTAGGAAAACTGGCATTGTCACAAGACTCAACTCCAGATTACTCAGTCAAGCCACAATTCAGATAGTTGATTACTGGAATTGGCAGCTTCCTTCTAATTGATCCTAGAAGAGTAGTCGTAACATAGTTTGATCGCCATTGGCCACCCGGCATATCACTAATTCACTGTGATGCCGCGGGGACTGGGCTAAGATGCCGTCTTCATGGTACCCAAATGCACCGAACCATTGTTCCCAGTCAGAAGCCGAGCCCGCCGCGGTAGCACTGCACCCTTCCATATCCTCTGATCCATCTACAACAGCAGTGACTTGGATAAAACTATCGCTGTTGCTACGATGCTAACCTCTCCTCCTGGCACAGAAGATTTACCTTTGTGACAAAAACAGCACATCATAGCGCTTGTATCAACAGAACCGCCACCAGAACAAAACTTTCAAGATGGGATCTCAAATAAATCGTCGTCCTGTCCGTGTGGCATCAGCATCAGGCGCCATCACAGATATGGTTGAGAACCTGGCAGAGCTCGCAAAGAACGCCGATGTCGACTTTATCGTCGGAGACTGGCTGTCAGAGTACAACATGGCAGCACGCGGAATGCTCAAAGCACAGCGTGCTGAAAGCCAGAATCTCGACTTTGCTCCTGCTTTCGAACAGCAGTTCGTCGACTCCTTCCAGTGCGCCCTGCCAGACTTGTCTGCACGAAAGATCAAGATGGCTGTCAACGCCGGGGCATGCGACACAGAACTTCTGTATCAGCGTATACAGAAGATCGTCGAGGAATCTGGAACAGACCTTCGAATTGTCTGGATCGAAGGAGACGAAGTTCTCGACACGGTCCAGCAGTACGTTTCTGAGGGAGCGAAACTTCGAAACATCACTACGGGCCAGTCTTTTCAGGAATGGGGACACAGCCCGGTGTATGCGCAGTGCTACCTAGGCTCACGAGGCATATCACAGGCTTTCATAAATGGGGCTGACATTGTCCTCTGCGGTCGCGTGGCGGACGCAGCTCCAACCATGGGAGCTGCTGCATATTGGCACGGGTGGTCTAGCACACAGTACCAGGAGCTCGCACATGCCTTGATCGCGGGTCATCTGATCGAGTGTTCTTACTATGTCACCGGTGGCAACTACACCGGCTTCAAGACACTCCCTCGGGGCAAAAGTCCCTTGTTAAATCTGCCCATTGCCCGCATTCAGTGTGATGGTACCTTCTTCATCGAGTGCCACCACTCGAAAGACAGGGGCGGCGAGGTATCTGTCAACACGTGCCGCTCTCAGCTGCTCTATGAGCTACAGGGCAAGCGATACTACAACTCGGACGTGGTCGCCATCGTGGACCAGATCAAGATGGAACAGGCCGGTCCTGATAGTGTCTTTGTACACAACATCGGCTTCGAAAAGCCTCCGCCAACGACAAAGGTCGGCTTGACTGCCCCCGGAGGCTACCAGGCTGAGGTACATTACTTCATCGTGGGCCTCGACGCTGAAGAAAAGGCTGCTCTGTTGGAGAAACAGCTAAGATTCTACCTCGATGTCGAGTCTATGTCCAAGCTTGCTTTTACAGTCAGTGGGGCCTGCCAGCCCAACCCAGTATCCCAAGACGCCGCCACTGTTGATGTGAGGGTCTTTGCCCAAGCACCTGAAGCCGATGCTCTGTCGCCGTCCAACTTCCGCAACAAGTGCTGGAACATAGTCATGTCAACATACCCCGGAGCCACCTTTGCCGTCGATGACCGCCAGGCATTTCCGAAGCCTTACAATGAGTACTTTGTCACTATAATGCCACAAGCCCTTATCAGGCAAAGAGCTCATCTTCCTTGGTGTGAGCGAGTGGTCGACATTAAGCCACCAACTGATACAGTTCCTTATGTGCATCGGCAGGAGATACAACCAGTGTCTGAACCACAACCGCTGCTCTCCTTTGGGCCAAGCATCATGGCACCGCTAGGCTACATCGTGCACGCCCGGTCCGGTGACAAAGGTTCAGATTGTAATATCGGCTTCTTTGTCCGTCACGAGGATGAGTATGCCTGGCTGAGGTCCTTGCTCACTGTGGACCGAATCATCGATATTCTACAGAATGATTATAATGGAGGACGTGTCGAACGATTCGAGCTGCCAAATATCCAAGGTAAGTCGACCCTCAAGTTCGCCACTCACTGGCAGGGACCACTAACAAGTCCGTTCTGTAGCTGTTCACTTTCTGCTCAAAGATCATCTGGACCGAGGTGTGGCGGCAAGCTCGACTTATGATGTGCTGGGAAAGAATGTGGCTGAGTATCTAAGAGCAAAGCATGTGCCTATCCCAAGAAAGTTTCTTGATCGCGGAAGGATTTAGTCTTGTGTTTTTAGTGAGAGCGCTTTTAAATATTTCTTCGATGCGGGAAAAGTAATTCATTTTTTCTCAGCTGAAAGTAAATATATCAGGAATATAATCCTCAAGCAAGAGACTTTGGGCTGTCAGATCCAAGAATTGATGCGGCGAGAAAGTCTCAGCTGAATACAGAGGTGTAGGTAACCAAGAGGCTACCACGCCCTGATCGGCATTTTCATGACCTTGCCATCCTTGAGAATCCTCTTGAACGTCATCTCGACTGTCTTCTCCTTCCTGATCCGCCTCCTGTTGAATAGACGGATAAGCTGGCGCTGGTTGATTCACCAACCCTGAAGGTTCAGGCTGTGCATACTCCCGCATTCGGTTTCTGATCATGGCAAAAAGGCGGTACACCCACCTTCCAACAGGCCAAGATTCCTGTAGGACTTCGAGGCCTAGCATGCAAATGTCTGAGCGGGCTTCGGCTAGACCCTTTCGGACTTGGAAGTTCTCCAACTCCCTTGATTCGCAGAGCGAGAGGAGATGCATAGCTAGAGCGTTGAAAAGGGCTGGTATTCTGCCAAGGGTGATTGTCAGTCTAGAACCACGGTGGATTGATTTCCATCCAGTTACTACTCACGTGTGTATTTGGCATAGCCTCCCCGCTGAGTCTGCCAAGATATCTTCTGTTATACGAGTGATCTCATTCGCTGCATCAAAAGCTTTCCGACGGTTTCCCCATCGGCAGTTCTCGCCGGTCTGATCCTCATTCTGTGGACGACAAAGAAGTATGGTAGCATAGCTGATGGACCGAGTTAGTGCGAGGGCCAGGGCCAAGTCTTAAACACAGCGGTACCCACCACGTTGCCATTGCAAGCATAGCGGCCCAGAGGCCTTGTTGATCTGGACCAAGACCCCTGTAGACCATTGTTTCTGGGAGCTCTGAACGAAACTGTTGAAGATCATGCTCCAGATCTTCAGATCCTTTGCTCGAATCTACAGGTTTGGAGGCTGCATATCTGGAGGACAGAATACCACCGACTGGGGCAATACAGCTAGTCAGCTGGGTGGCCAAAAATAGTTATACTGCTGGTGTAACTACGTACATATCTTGGATAAATGGGCCATATATATAAAATAGGCGGTAAGTTCAGGCCTCTCGGAGCTAACCACGCTCTCGAGATCCTCTTCTGTTGGCGCCTCAACATCCCAGTCTGAATCCGATATGTGACGAGGCTTGCCGATTGAGCCACTAACAAGGTTCTCCCGGATCTGGATCAAGTTCAGTCAGCAACAGTCAATCGTGACGAAGGAACTTGGCGTATACATAGATAGACCACCAGATTCTCTTCCACCTTGCCGCCGTATTAGAGTCCACGGACGAGTTTTGAGTTCTATTAGGGAGAAGACAGGGCGGTTAGTTTGTGATAGAGATAGCCAGAACAAAAATAAGACTTACGATCGATGCATACCAAGACTCGTTGCAAGGTTCGATGTTATTCCCAGCCAATGCCACGAGTCCTTGGGATCATTGGGGCCTCCCCACCAAAAGCTCATCAAAAAGGTGCCCAAAATGATATCAACTTTGCTGGGCTCCTGATCTGCGTCGTATAGAGCCTTTGCTTGATGATAGTAGATACTCCGCGCGCCGTACCGGCTGACAGATCCGTTCTGTTGGAGGACATCTGTGGTGCAGATACTCACGGCGACCATGAGAAGGGCGCTGAGAACTATCAGAGAAGTCTCGCCTGTGTCGGTGGCTCTGCGAAACGAGGACTCGTCGAGTATAGGAAAGGCTGGGTGAAAGGCCTCAAAGTAGCAGTCGATGAGAAGGTGGAGTGTTTCGCGACATGGGAAGTACAGGAGACGTTGAGACTTCAGATGGCTGATCTGACATGTCACGATATCTACTCGGGAGCGCGAATCGGGTTCACCATCGCCGTGGCAAGTCAAAGGGAAGTGCAGTCTGTGGGGATGAATTGACGAGCTGGAAAATAAGGGCCCGATGACATTGTGAACGACATAGCTGAGGCTAAAGGCCTCACCGAGAAAGGCAGTCCTATTGGTGTCGGTGATGGTTGATGTGGAGTTGTTATTTGCACTATTTTCGGCGATGCGGGCATAGAGAAAACCAGGTGATTCAGGCGTGTCTTGCGTGGTAGCCGTGCTGTTGATGTTGGCGGCGTTGGTGTTGCCATCTCCTGAGTCGGCAGCCACAAGAGTCTCGTGAGCGTCAGTGGCGTCGAACTCTGCGCCTCGATGAGAATTCGACGGCGACGCCAGTGCAGGGAGATGGACTATATGCTGCGGCGATAGAGATATCGGTGGTGGGTTTGAGGAAGTTGACGAAGACTGTAGTGTCTCATCAGCCTTGTCCACGGTGGAGGGCTTGTTTGGCCTGAGCCGTCTGTGACGCGGGTACTTGCCCCTTCTCGACTCAATGAGTTGGCAATCTGCCCCTGCGGAATCGCAATTGAGACAAGGGACACCGTTTGGTGCTAAACACCTGATCTTGCGGGCATTGCATCGGCGACATGCGACGGCAGTACGGACGGGCATGGTGGAGAGTGAAGACAGGGGAGGAGGCAGACATGATGCGAAGGCGGCTTCTTAATAATGATGCACCAACCTGGCTCTGGCGGTCTACATGGATACGATCTGAAGACCCCGCGTCTAGACTAGGGAGATCGGGTTTAGACTTTAAGCTAGACTTTTGCGGTGGTGTAGCTCCGCCACTAATAGCCCCATTCCCCGAATGTCGAGAAGCCGTGCCCAAGAAGCCGAAAGTCGTCCTTGTCTTGTCTCGCGGCTCGTAACCAGTCAAAATACTCCAGGTATATCAGTTAGTCCAAAGGCTTGTGTTCCAGAGCGCCTCGATATTTGGTACGAGGACTCCCTACCACAAAGCCATGACCGACACCACCCCGCGCCAGATCGCCCTTGTCACTGGGGGCGGGTCAGGCATCTCGCTAGCCTTTGTCAAGAAGATTCACGAGGCCGGTTACCATGTTCTAATCGCAGACCTTACTCTTCATCCCACCGCCTCGACATGGATAGGCTCACTGCAGCCAAGCGATGCAGACAGGGTCAAGTTTTTCAAACTCGACGTCACAGACTGGGCTCAACTCGAGGCAGCATTTGACTACTGCGTGAAGATTTTCAACGGCACACCTACCGTCGTGGTACCTGGAGCTGGTGTCTACGAACCCTCAAGCAATTCCTTCTGGGAAGACCGAGATAGCGACTCGAGGTACAAGGTTCTCGACATTAACCTCGTGCACCCTATTAAGACTACACGCATTGCTGTGCGGAGGCTTGTCGAAGCCGATCTTCCGGGAACTATAATCCATCTGTCGAGCATTGCTGCCCAGAGAGCAAGTATCATCACTCCGCTATACACTGCTTCAAAGCATGCACTGAGCAGCTTTGTTCGAGGTATGGCACCTCTTGCCCAAACCTCGGGAATTCGGGTCTTGGGAGTTGCACCAGGGTAAGCTACACATATATATATCTTCCCTCATTGATTTGCCTCATCTAACATGCGCGTTTCAAAGAACCGTGTCCACACCACTATTCTCAGAGAAACCCGAAGCAGCCAAATTTCTTGACATGGAACGAGATTATCTCCTGCCGCCTGATGCTGTGGCCAACGCCATGATGGCTCTACTCACTCAGACTGAAGAGTTTGAGCCAGGCACTATGTTAGAAGTCTGTCATGAGACGGAATGGAGGAAGGTATCTCTTCTTGATGACCCTGGGCCGCAGGGCCCTGCTAGTCTCACTAGTAGGAAGAAAGATGCAGTGAAGGATATCTACAAGTACCTGGCTCCTGGAAAGGCCTCAGCAGATGGTATTACAACTGACTAGCAATGGAGGTACGTGCCTATGGATGTATGAACCTGCTTCAGTATCCCGAACTTAGGCAATGATGCAATTACCTGCTCAGTCCTCATGTGACTCTATGAGTATCGCTGCTCTTACGTTTGAAGCCGCTATGTCTGCAATTTGCCATTGAGATAGGATAAAATGCGGTACCCTAGATTCCTGCTGATTCAGATAAAAGAGCCATTGTGTATGTATATTCGTCTACAGGGGCTTGCAAATAGCAGGTGTCACATAAAGGGACTGGATTAATTAGATTTTAGAGTTTCGGGACCATAATCACAGTGGGAGATAGATTGGCGGGAATTGGCTAGTCCTCAATGCTAAGAAACATCCAGTACTTTCAGTCTCATCTAGAAAATACACGATCATTTTTCAGGGAGTAACAGAATTGTATTTGCTCGGCTAATTACTGTAGTGGCTTTGCATGTCTCGAGGGGTAATGCCCAGTGGGACAGACAAATAGCTAACCAGAGTGATTGTGGGCAAGCCAAGATGCCGCCTGTAAGCTGAGAAGCCGGGGAAATTAAGACGCCGCGTTAATCAAGATGCCGCACGAGATGCGCGTCCGGACACCGTTGAAACACCGACAGAAGCAAGCCAAGTCTAAGACAGGATTTCTCATTTAAAGGATTTGAAGCAACCTAGAACCAGCCCCCCAGTACACTCAATAGAGATTACTATCGACTTTTTCCTCAATTGTAAAAGATGCCTCGTTCCAATATTGAGTTTGCCACATCTGACGGTGTCACCCTTCGAGGGTGGTTTTACCTGCCATCAACAGCAAATTTATCCAAGCTGCCATGCTTGGTCCTCTGCCATGGCTTCTCCGCATTGAAAGAAATGGATCTTGACGCTTTCGCCGAACGCTTTACCAACCGGCTCAAGATGGCCTGTGTAGTTTACGACAACAGAGGACTCGGGGACAGCGATACCGGGCCAGGCCAGCCGAGACAAGAAATTGTTCCTGACCTCCAGGTCGCCGATGTATCCGATGCCATTACCTTTGCCCAGTCGCGGAGTGAAGTCGATCCAGAGAGGATCGGCGTCTGGGGAAGCTCTTACAGTGGCGGGCATGTCCTCCGCGTTGGGGCCGTTGATAGACGCGTCAAGATAGTTCTCTCTCAGGTTCCGTGTCTGAATGGATGGGACAACTTCAACCGGCTTGTACGGCCAGATTTTGTAGAGTTCATGGAAGGCGAATTCCAGAAAGGTTGGTCAATGTCCCTAACAGTTAGTTACGCGCTTCTCATTGCTGATCCTCGTCTCCTTTTCTAGACCGACTCGAACGAGCGGCCGGAAACGCCCCGGCCACAGTCAAGGTGGTAGACGAGAACCCTCTAGCACCCTCTGCACTCCCCACGCCTGATAGCTACGACTTCTTCCAAAAGCTCTGGGCTCCCAAGTCAGCATGGAAGAACGAGGTCACGCTCAAGTCGCTGGAGCTCTTCCGTGCCCACGATCCATCAGCGTGGATCCATCGCATCTCGCCAACGCCGTTGTTGATGACAGTCGCGGAAAACGATGTTTTGACGCCGACGGACTTAGCTCTCGAAGCTTACTCTCGGGCACGGGAACCAAAGCAACTCTCCATCTTACCAGGGGGCCATTTCGATGCTTATACTGGGAACAACTTTGAACGAAATGTGACAAGGCAGATCAAGTTTCTTAAAGAGTATTTGGGAGTTGAAGATATCTAGCTTTGTAACTTACCAAGTTCTCTCGGCTGATTTAAGCTGTCAGACACAACTTGCGTTATCTAAGGCGACGAATTGATATAACCCTCTGTGTTGAGACTTAGATTCTTTCATACAACAGAGCCATTGTTTAAATTAGACGCGCAAGTTCCAAACGGTATAGTTGAAAGACTGCTATTTACCCAAAACGAGATTTGTGTCATGGTTCAGCAATGTGATATCTGTTTAATTTGTGCCATCACACGGTTGTAAGATAATTGCCATTGCTTCCAGCGTGCTCCAAGAACTCTTATACTCGACTTGGTGTCACCCAGAATTCCTTCGACAATTCTACGAAACTATACCTTAAACCAACCTCCAGTTATCTGGACGTGCTATAATTCGTCCGACTGGAAGTACATGCACGAGTCGAAAAGCTTTTCGTCTATCTGCAGATGAGATCAATGACAATCTCTTGACGATGTGTAAAGTCATCCATCGGCTTTCTCATAGAGCTCCTACAGAAACAAGATTTCGTGTAAGTACATGGCCCATGATTCCTCAAATGTCGTCCCATCCAAGTAAACCCACAAACCAATACGGTCCCATAAATTGGTTCATGACATTGTTTTCGAAGACCTCTTTCCGAAGTGTATCAGTAAAATAGATAGAGGAATCGTTCAGAAATTAGCTTGAGATATTTCCAATGGTCCATGCAGTCATCTTTCTTCCTAAGATTGACTTTTATGAACGTTCTGTCGTTGGCGTAGAATGGCTCGTTGAGTTCCGGATATTTATATGATCTTTTGAGGCTGTCCTTCTGGTGGCAAGTACCTTCTCGTCGTTTAAGGTTGTGGTCGATCAGCCAAATGTTGGTCGATACCCAGCTGCCGCAAGCGAGCTCGGCCAATTTATCATACGGACTTGCATCGATATCCATGCCCCATTCGATGTTATACTCAATGCCTAGGCTGACAACACCATCAGGAAACCATTTATTCGTATGGAACAGAACATCTAGAAAGTCCCAATTGAACTTGAGCATGTCATCAAACTGCAAGACAATCAGGTCTTTCCGACGGTGAATTGTGATGTATGACGTGGCACTACCTGAGAGGTAATGGGCAGTTGTTGATGCCAAGAGGCGCCGGCTGGACGCGTTGTCTTCTTTGAAAACCCTTTTCATCATGGATCTGGACTCTTGGCAGACCGACGACAGGGAGCTGTCGATCAGATATGTAGATATGTCATGGTCGCTTGAGCCATCGGTGCTGTCTGGATATTTGTTCCACGCTGGAAGTGCAAGCCGATATGGGCAGGGTGGAATATTTTGACGGTGCCAAAAAGAAGGTTTCTTGGGTGCAGATCCAATTATATCTTGCGCATGTCGAGAGTTGTCGAGCTCAGGATGATACAGTCGGAATGTATGAACCCCCGGCTTGTCGGGGCGTATCGCCATCAACCAGATTTGTTCCCGAAGCTCCGGGGGGAGTTGTGGAAAGAGGTGGAATGTGCGTTCGTCCATGATCTTCTGTGCTGGTCGTGGATATTGCGAAGAAGGAGGAGTGAGGGAGAGAAAGAGCGAGCAGATGTTGATGGGAGAAGGAGAAATATCATAGAGGATGGGGGGCAGTATGTGCGTCATCTACATCTGAACCTGAGAGAGATTTTGCACTGCCAGTGGCATAGACTACCTATGAGTCATTTTCAGTTAGTGCAAGTAGATGCACCTGCTTGCCAGCTGTTCAATTTGTGGGGGGCTTGCTTGTTCTGGCAGCTGTGTAACGTTCGGATTTACGTGAATGTTTGAATATTCTTGAGTGGAACGAGGTGTATTGATAGCCATGTATCAGTTGGTTAGTGCTTGTGGTATAATGTCTAAATCTGTTAGCCGGATGTGCTATTTGTAGTTGAGACTTGTGGCTAAGGGCTTAAATCAGCAGAGAGAACTTAGTATTAACAGCCAACTAATCCATTTTGTCGATACCTGCACGCAAGTGGTCGCATAATCTGATTTGGAAGACCAAATACATCGTTTGCAAGCTCTCCCATTCGCCGAGTCCGGATGTTCAACCACTTGTCCCAACATCAGAGACGGTCCCACCCAAGAAGTCCCGGGATTGCTCCTGTACGTTGCTCAGCCCCCTCATATCGCTCTTCATACAACTCATGCAGTCGGTCCGCAAAGTATAACGAGGACTTGCGATGCTCTCCATCTGCAACAGGGTTTATATATTCCAGTGAGCCAGGCGGTCCCCTCCCTTCTCGAGACCAGTGCTAGAGAACTTTCTGTCGGCCCCATGAAGAAAAGAAACATTCTCACATGAACAGAAATCTTGACCACGCTTTTCATCGCAAGGAGGAGCGTCTACCTTTCGTCTCAGATTATGGTCGATTATCCAAACGCGAGTTCCGTAGTAGACAGCCCTACAGAACCGATCGATCCTGTTTAATACATCGGCTTCAGTGCCCCTTTCGTCTTCTTCGTAAAGCTCTATGGCCCACTTGTGTCTGTACTCAATGCCAATGTTCCTCATGTCTTGTAAGCGGCCCAATGTCTCACGACCCCATTTTCTAAAGTTGAACCTGTCGAGCTTAAGGATAACCAGATCATTACTGTAACAAATTGTGAGGTACAAAGGAGGACCACCAGAGATGTAGTACCCCTTCCACGAAGGAAAGCGAGTATATTGGAATGGCTTATTCTTCAAATGCTTTTGTATCGTGAGCCTTGACTCATGGCAAGCTGTCCACAAGCCGACATCGGTTAAGTATGGCGATATATTGAAATCGCTGTCACTGTCGATGACAGCGAGATATTTGTTCCATAATGGAATGGACAAACAATTACCGGTCTGTGAAATGAGTCGGTAGGCAGAGCGACGTCGAGGGAAATGGATTGTGTCTTGTGGGCGACCTAGGACTCTCGACCCAGGGACGTGTAGACGTAGCGTATGCACCGCTGGCAGATCTGGCCGAATAGCGTCCTCCCAGATTTTTAGCCTAAGCTCTCTTGGAAGTGCTGAGAATAAGTGGAATGCTGATGCCATTTTGGAAGTAGCCCAGAATAGTAAGTGTAAAGGTTGTGCGATTATGTTCGGGCTCTGAATGAGGATACCGCCGAGATGTAAGGTGGGCGACGTGGCCTGAGTAGATGAGGGAAAACGAGAGAGGGCACCTTTATAAACCATACCATGATCAGGGCTTCAGGAAGAATGTCACCAATGTCATGCGAACCAGAGCACGGAAGTATAAAATGTCATTATTTTCTCTCGTGGCCTCTCATTGGCCTATATGGTATCTTAGACGGATAGAGTTCCTTGCAGCAAAGCTTGCATCTAAGGCCAAGCCCTCCCACCTGCGTCAAGCTGACCCGAAGCTGAGAGCTTAAATCAGCCGAGAGAACTCAGTTGAGACATTAAACTTTTGCCTTTGCCAATTTAAGTATCTGATTCCTTGAGAACATACTTCTGTGTATTGGGAGCAGTCCTGCATCTATGCATCAATACGTATCCCATCCAAGAAGATGTACAGAAGTAGGGAAAGCCTCGGACTTTTCTTGTCGCACCGCTTCGTGGTATGGATTTTGTGTCCTGACATCTAGCCCTAGTGCGAACGCGAATGAAGACCTTTCTATATCTGGAACTGGCTCGATATACTCCCAGTGCTTCAGAAGACCGTCACCCCAGATGTCCACCTGTATTAGCCTCCTGTCGCGTGCATAGAAGCATAAACCTTCAGAAGGAGGAGCGTTTGCCTTTCCCTTTAGGTTGTAATCGACAAGCCATATGCCTTGCGAAGTGCAGCTTTGGAACAGGGTTGAAATCTGGTTAAGTGCTGGACATTCTCCGTTGTTATAGTGCATTTCAAACAGTTGCGGCCCCCAATCTGACTCATATTCGATGCCAACATACGAGATGCGGTAGCTCAGCGCCTGATCAATGTCTTCCAGGTTGAGGCTCATACTGTCCGGTCGCAGGATAAGAAGGCCATGCGCAGGATTTATTGTGAAGTAAAGTGGCGCACTTCCAGAGATGTAGTAGCCCATCACTGGCTCCGGGACACGAACTTTGCCGCACTCGACACTCCTGGGCCTTGTAAAGGCTTTTCGCATCATGGTCATTGATTCATGACAAGCAATCCATAGTCCAGCATCAATCATATATGTTGACACACTCTTCGCGCTAGGCTTGTTGGCAGGAGCCTCGTGGGCCAAAGGTACAGCAAGACCAAGCTCATCGCAATTCAGTTCACGAAATCGATCCTTGCTGTATGAGAACTGGACGGCCTTCGGAGACTGATGATCCCAAGAAGTACCGTAAACTCGGAATATGTGAACTCCTGGCTCTTTCGGGCGAATAGCTAGACTCCAGATCTGTTGCCTTAGCTTGGTTGGGAGAGCAGAGAAGAGATGGAACTCAGTCGGCATGATTAATAGTAACCGGGTCTGGGATGTAGGAGATAGGTTAGATAAACGCCAGTAAAATGGGTAGGGGCAGGGGAGGACTTTAGTTGCGTGTCGAAAGAAGTGGAAATGGTGTCAGCGAGAAAGGTCAGACAAGGGATATATATATTGCCAAATGATTTAGCTTTACGAACACTAAAATATCCGAGTCATCATGAGTAAACTGAGTTATATTTAAGTACCTCAGACGTATAGGGTTTGTTACCCAGCCACGAGCAGTGCACACGTGATGCGTGCGATGAGAAAGCAGAAATCCATCTAGGCTGAGTGATTCCACTACTCAAAATCGACAAACATTCTTCCGCCTGGAAACGAAAACTTCTGCTTCAAAATCTTAAAAGTCATCCCATCCGAGAAGGTCTATCCAAGGCCCGAAAGTTGCTTCATGGTCGTCCATTCCCACTTCGTCAAGAGCTTCCACCATACGCTTCGCAAAATAGAAAGAAGACTTGCGATAGTCTCCATCTGGAATTGGGTCGATGTATTCCCAGTGTTCCTCTTTCCTTTCGTCGTCCGGATCCGCCTCGACAAGCCTCCTATCCCGTGCGTAGTAGCAACCAAGATCTTCGGGCCTGGGCCTATAAGGAGAATCTGCCTTGAGCTTCAGATTATAATCTACTAGGCATACACCTGAAACCGTTTGATCCCAGCCTAGACCTGTAATCAGTCTTGCCGCTTGACAAATCTCGCCACCTTGTTCCTCAGCATAAAGTTGCGATCCCCATTCGGGTTTGTACTCAATGCCCAAAACTAAATCAGTTTCACTAAATGCCCCATAAATCTCCCGCAAGTCGAATTCCAGACTGTCCGGTCGTAAGATAAAGAGGCTATGTCCTGGTTTTGTAATCGTGACGTAGAAGGGAGCACTGCCAGATAGATAGTACCCCATCGAGTCAAAGCTGTATCCCTTGCGTGACACAAAGGCTTTCCTCATCATCAACCTCGATTCTTGGCAAGTATTCCACAACTCCGGATCGTGAACCTGTGTCGAAATATCACTGATGCTCTCCCCAGTGACACTGGCGAAGCTTTTGTCCGGCAAAGGTATACCCAGAGCCAAAGGGGTACGGTTGGGAGTGAAGCCCGAGACGTCTTCGAGCTGAATCGAAGGTTCTTGGGAAGCATCGAATACTCGAAAGACGCGAACTCCGGCGCGCTTTGGGCGAATAGCAATAGCCAGGTCCCAAATGTCTAGCCTAAGCTCAGTTGGGAGAGCAGGAAAGAGATGGAATTCAGTCGGCATGATTGAAAAGCGTCGGTTCAAAAGCGTGAAGAGATTAGAGAAGTCCCAGTTTGACAGGCGATCCGCGATATTGTTGAGGGTAGAATAATCCCTCCGTGCGATGGAAGAAGGGCAAATTATCTCGTCTAAAACGGCCGGACATGGAGAGTAATATATGCGCCATCAAATGATCAAAACCTTGAAAAATACTCCGCTTGAGTCATCAGTAAGGATGATGCGCATCATACGTGGGGACTGTGCGGAAGTGTAAAGGAAACAAAGCTATCACGCCGGATGGGTTTATTGGACAGCATCGGTTATAACGGAGTTAATTAATTGATGGTTAAAGCTTATGACTTCTCAACGAGACATATCAAGCCAACACACTGAGAAGTCCAAATTTACTTCAGCTTTTGGAAGGCAATATGCGCAGCAAAGTTTGTATCTTGGCATATTGGTCACTGAGCACGATCCGTACTAACCTCCGCGCGATTATAATGAGCTATCAATCACGATCTCAACTGCACGTATCACATAAAGCCCATAATTTAGACATTTTGATGCAGGCGCTCCAACAACACCCGAGCTCGATAATAAACAGAACATACTTTATTAGGATTAAAAGTCTCTACCCTACTTTGCCTGTGATATATCTATCTTCGACTTTCTCCTTGAAGTATTCATCTACATCGATAGGCTCACTAGAAAAATTGATTAGAGATGGTAGCATTACTTGAGATATACTTATTTGTGAGCTGATGAGATACTTTGCAACTTCATCCATTCAGAGCCAGCATCATGAATTTTCTAGATCCTCCCATCCAAGAAGCCCGATTTGATCTTCGAGATGCCGCCCTGGGAAACGCCTTGCCGCTCCATTTGCGAGCCATGCAGAGTGAATAGATGATGCCTCGTAGTTTCCGCCAGCCACAGGATTTATATACTCCCACTCATTCAAGTTATCTACCATATCATGGAGAGAAACTTGTACAAATTTCCTGCCACTGGCGTAGAATTGCATTGTGTCTCTACCATAAGACGAAGGGGCACCTGCTTTCCGTTTCAGGTTTGTATCAACCAGCCACAAACGGCGCTTTGGCAATCTTAGAAGTAGAAGGATGGCGGTAAGGATCACATCTGGTGAAACGATAGAGGTGTCATTCGCCAAGCTGGCGTCCGTCCATGCTAAATCATACTCGATACCAATTTCCTGACAAGACCCCATAAGCCAAGGGGGAGAACTCGGAGTCCAAAGAAACTCTGAAATACGGGCCTGGGTGGTCCGCTTGCTAGCGGCGAAATTGCCAATTTGTAGAATGAGAAGGTCTGAGCCTGGCCAGATAGAAAAGTAGAAGGGGTTACTACCTGAGCAATGGCTCACTCTTCCAGGCTCGGGTAGTCCATAGGGGCTGTTCGAGGGATTGGCGAAGTGCTTCCGAATAACACGCCTCGATTCTTTGCAGGCGGTCCACAGTCCGGAATCGATCATGTAGGTGGAGATATTCTTGTCTAGCGTTCCATCGAGGCCCTTATGATACTTAGAACACAGGGCAGCGCCAAGAGACCAGGGCCTGGCGTCTTCCCTCGCCATGAGGCTTGCCCAATAGCTGGCTGTAAACTTCTCGAATACGTTGTAGAGATAATTCATGAATGAGCTACTCATAGGTCTATTCTCGTCATGTGAGGGCGGGTTGTGTATCTGAAAGATTTGGACTCCACGGTGGTGTGGTCTCATAGCGAAATGCCATATCTGGTCCCTGAGCTCTCGCGGAAGGAGAGAGAATTGGTAGAAGGTCGTAGCCATCGTGACGAGAGAAATCCGGTGGAGACAAGGAGCACGAGCACTTCTTATGGAGAAAATGAGGAGTCAGATTTTGTGTCGAGGTGAATTAGCAAGGAGGAGAAAAGGAACGGCTCCAGATAAAGGAAAGGATTTATGTAATACAATGGTATGGAAGCTTATTTCATTGGATTCTCCGTGAAAGATTAAACTTTTATCGTACAGTATGCTTCTACAATATTGATTCATCGTGAAAGCTTCTGGGTAAAAGCTTATATTGAGGAAAAAAATACCGTGTTCTTATTCGTTACCTGTGTTTGCAGCCTAAAGGTTAACCTTATAGGTGGCAGTCATACCCATAGTTCCACAATGTTGATCACTTGACTGGAATAAAGTTTCAAAGTCGTGAACGCAACTCAGTCTTGTTCTGTAGCAATTGGTCAGACATTTTGGTATGATGTCTAAGTTGTGAACTAGATGTGTTATTTGCAATCGATAGCTTGTGGCTAAGAGCTAGAATGAGCCGAGAGAACTGAGTGAACGTAGCATACATCAATCACCGCGAGGGTGTCTTGATAAGCAGCCTGAGTTGTTATCTAGACGTATTATTGGCAGTTGATACTTGTGGCCTATGACACTCCAGAGCCTCGGGTCATACTTCTCGCGCATATCGTGGAAACTTCCCTCAGGCACAGACGACCTAACGTCGCGAGCTTCCTGAACCTATTGCCGACAGAACGCATTTGTTTAAATAAGCTCAATAGATAGTTGCCCCTCTCGGGTCATATCCTCAAAGTGAATGTTTGTCTTTTCTGTGCAGAAATGTCCTACTCTCATGTATTGAGCCAGTGTACCTTCTGCCTGGTTCGAAGTACCGGACGCCGGTCGAACCAGAATTCCATGGATTTGTGGCGTTCGAGTCATCAGGCCAACTCTGTGATTAACAAACTCGAGGACGGGCAGACATCTTATCTCACCCCGCTCATGGTTCTCCAGCGTATCGTACACGTATTTTAATGACGAAGGACCAAACGATCGGAGCTGGCAGGACAGCTTCAGCGTGGCATCGTGGGCCATGCCGTTGACCACATGTGTAGCTTGAATCTCCAGGTCCGATACCAGGGACTCTATATACTCCCATGAATTGGAAATGCTGCTGCCATAGACCGTTGAGCTAGACCTTGAGCCAGATTTTGGAGTTGGGTCGACTCTCTTGAGACAGTGCGAGATCTTACCATCCACTGAGGCCCAAGACCATGAGGGAACAGATCGGCCATACGGTCGCCTTTTGACTCCAGAGTCTACGACCCAGAGGAGATTGAAGGGTAATGTGTCTTCCCAGAGACCAGCAGCGTACTTGAAGCCCGTGCTCTGCTGGATGAAGTAGGCCACACCGGCAATGGCCATCATCTTGTCGTTATCATTCGTAAGGTTGCGGACTGAGTAGCTGGTCACCATCTCATACCATCGTAGATGGAATTCTGCCTTCTCCTTCATATCGTGTCCTCTAAAAGACCAAAGAAAGCTGAAAGCTCCTCTAATACTGAGTCGTGCGGCGTTAGTCCTTATAGACGACATTTGAGCATCATAGCGTCGTTTCTTATTGGCCCACCGTTTATGCTCGGGATTGGCATACCAGCGTTTTTTAACTGTGTTCTTGGCCGGACGTGTGACTGGTCTTGTAGAAATTCCGGCGCGTCGTACAATTGTCCTGCTGCAAAGCTGCTTGGGTGGTTCACGACCTGGATTAGGAACCGTCGGCGCGTTCAGAGTCCCATGCTGGCTGAACTGGGTGTTCAGAGGATATTCTTCTTCCCGATGACATTCAGAGGTAGTCAATGTGTTGCACTCGAACATCTTAAGACCTGAGCAGAAGTGCAGAATCCTGCTCGCCAAAAATCTTTCTTGAAAGGTCCAGCCTCTCGTAGCTAGAAACGAACGATCCACCTTCTCCCCGAAGAGCTGGACCAGGTCGGCATACCTGATCGGCGAACGGACCACGAGTGAAGAATTCCAGTTGCTACAGAGCACGCAGTCGTAGGGGAAGAGATCCTTGGGTTTGTAGCAGCCGCCTTCTGAATTCTTGGATGCTGTCGCAGATATCACGACCTTGGCTCTTGCGTAAACGAGGCCCATATCGCCAGATTCCTCTTCCCATTCCTGGGTGCGTTGCATGATGCAGAGCGAGTCGATCCATAGATATTTTATCCCCATTTTGTAAGTTATGTCAACAGCGTCTCGAAAATTCGGATCCAGGGTATCTATCAGAGTCGTCTTCATCGTTTCTTCATTGTCCTTCCTCAACTCAGACTTGACCGTCGTACCCCAGCAGTGACTAAGCGCAGCATACTCAACGACAGTGTCAGATCTGAGGGCTTTGCTCAGTACCAATTGTATGACCCCCTTTTCCCTGGCTTGCACATCGATGAGCCGTTTAGGAAGATATCGCTGACTGGTAGGTCGGATGAAGTGGTTGCGGCAATTGTGATGCTCTCGCTCGCACTTCTCAACTATGTCTCGAGCCCATTCAAAGCTGGCCTCAGAGCCAGTTATGTTAGACTGCCCGCAATTATGCTTGCTGGATACTAGGACACCAAATGAGTCATGAACACGCTGCACGGCATATATCAGACGTACCATAACTGGTATCTTCGATTTGTAGCCACGGGAATGGACTAGATCCTTTGTCGTACAAACGAACCTGAAGCGATTGCCAGCTACCAAACTCCATAGTTGCCGTGATTTGGATTGAGAGGTTCCTGGCTTCGACGCCTTGTTCACAGTCACGAGAATTGCATGACCTGGGAACTGCGGAAAGTAGCGGCGTAGTGATATCCGGTTCCCTGACCATAACATCTTCCGAGCATGTTCCTAGCACCGGAGTTGTCTGGGCGTCAAATGAAGAATGCCAGAGGAGGCTACATAGATGGCAGCCTTTGGAGGATTGCTGGAGCTGATCTTTTGTATAAAAGTCGTATTCTTCTTTTGATCGCGTCAATCTCCAACGGGTGCCGCGGAGGATGGAGGACTGGTCGACTATGTTGCTACATCTTCCACACAATCTGCAGTCTTTGCCTGGGGACCTTTCCAACCGCGACGCGTAACGTAGCGGCCTTTGAGCACAGAATAATGAAAGACACCAAGGACCGAACCCAGCGCATAGGTAAGGGAGCGCTAGTAACAGTCGGTAAAACAACCCAAGGACAAATAATGGCGATAGAAGAACGAAAATCGCAAACAAAACGAGGTGAAAGCTTGCCAAGAGACTAACGATTGAAAATATTACGCAGGCGACGCTCACAAAGGTACTAGGCGGCTGGCTATTGACCCAAGAATTGAAGAAGTATGCCGACGGTGTCCAAACCAAGCCAATAGCGATAATCTTGGTCCAGTCCAAGGCGTCCATCGTGTCGTAGTTGGAGGACGCCATCGTATTTTCTCATTCTTTCAAAGGAAGACAGAAGCTGATGACCTGTACAAAAGTTCAGCTCGTCGGGTTCAGCTCGACAGATTCAACAAGCGGGGTTGGGCTGATATGATTGGATTGGGAGGTTCACACCCTGCTTACTGCGTCTGTGCGTTGCTTTGTGATATTGTTGTATACGGGACTAGCCAGTGCAACTGCATAGAAGCCTATATTGCCTGACACCTCGAATGCCATCAAGGGGAACCAACTTTCTGGGCCTGTTGATGGACGATAGGTTTGTTGACAATCTTGGTTATTTAGATGCTCTATGCTCGCTCAGTTCAAAGATATTGCCTCAGTATCACTTCCTCACCTCGTATCCGATCTCTTCACAATCTCAAATGCTTTAGACAAGCGAAGCCTGAAGCCTTTCTCAACGCCGACTCATGCTATAGTTAGCTTCTCGATTCAAAACTCCGTCATAGAATGGGAACTCACGAATTGCCAGATGGGCGTATTTAGATATCACCGGCGCCCAAATCAGTACAGCCACCAACTGCCCAACACTCCAAGTCCTTGTCTCTCCTCTCAGCAATAAATTCAGCAAGGGGGCTCGAATTACTGCCAGTCCGAAACAAATGCAAGCAAGAGCACCAGCTTCAGCAACGTGTATCCCAAGGAGAGAGGCCTTGATCACGATCCTTTGAATCCAGTCCCATGCCTCAAGTTGACGCTTCGATAAGGACTTATGCTTTTTGAGAAAAGCTGCTGGAGAGTTGCATAGACTCCAGATCTTGGCCCACCATAGAATAGCAAGTGATCCGAGGAAAGCATATATACTTCCAGCCGGAAAGACATACCAGTATATGCTCTCTCGCTCTTTTACACAAAAAGTTCGAAGGGAAGGATGACCACCGCATTCTTCAAGTGTATTCTGTCCTTGAAACATTTTGTAAATCCGATCTGGGTCTGGATTTGCAGCTGTATCTGCTGCAACTCCAGCAAGTACCAACGCAAGTGTAGAGAGAAGGAGGTAGTACATCGAGTCGAGCTCAGCTCTTCGGAGGGAGATCTGCCCAAGAATAATGGGCCAAGCCCCCATGCCTGCAAGGAACTGGACACTATCACGATTCCACAGAAGGCTCTGCCAGTTCTCTGCGCCAGTAAAAATAGCTGATCGTGAACTGGCATTTATGAGCGCTATCTCGATGGCAACGACGAAGAAGCATTGTGCTTCGTGAAGCTCTGCGAGAAAGGTGCTCGTTGCGTGAGCGAGATTCGTGCGCTCGAGGCGTTCAAGACCTGATACACGATGAGCCAAGAGATTGGGACCCGGATTTCTTTTTCGAAAGAGATGGGTGAAAATCGATGATGAAGTATTGATGAACTTGTTGAATTTTAGCAGTAGGAAGAATAACCATGCAAAGACCACCATGGCTGTTTGCGTGACGTATGTTATTAGTACCTGTGATCGATGAGCATGAGTTACGATCGCTGAATTTACAGACTTACTCCAGGTCCAGCAATATCAATGTTTATATCGCTTTCTAGTCCATCGCACAACGGCGCAAGAGCCTCATACACTTTGATCCACTGAATGGCCTCACTCTGAAGATACCCAGGGTCAAGCTGGCCGATGGAACACTCCCCCATGCTAGTATCGCGGCAACTTGCAGCAGCACACTCATAAGTCAGATTCAGAACCGCCCTTCCATCAAAATCTGTCCTATTGGTAATGCCAAAAGACGTCAAGGCGCTCGAGATCTGCTCCCTTGAGGTCCCATTTCCTACCCCGCCGTGCTGTTGATCAAGTGTAGAGAATGTGGAGTTTGCGAGAGTTAGGGCTGTGAGCGACAGACATTGCCAGAGAGTCTTCCAAGAGGCGAATAAATTATCGGGACTGGTGCATATGACTGAACAGTTCTTCTCGGAAGAATCGTGCCCAGAACAAACGTCGCGTAACAAAGTCACGGGCTGAGTCGCGGCCATATCTTCTCCTTTATCGAGTGTTGTGAAAAGATCCCATGGTTCGTAGAGAGTTGCCAAGAGAATCGTGCTCGTGTCGGGTCGCGTCACAGCATCTCGCGTAAGCCCATCTATCCATCCGCCATTGACAACCCTCACTATTCCCTGATCCATAGTAACAGATTGTTCATGATAGAATTAAAGAGTTTTCTTGTTGGTGAGTTTGCTAGGCATGAGGGTTGATTGATTGTTGTCTCATGGTTTGGTCTATCTGAGACATTTTCGTGATCTTGTTTCATCTGATGGTCCACCTCACGTGGCCTCTTGAGACCCCTGTACCTGAACCCTGCAACACTGACTTAACAAGATCTGGTAAGCTCATAATCTGAAAAGTGAAGGAACAAAAAGAAGAAAAGACATCTGTCAGATCATACTATGTCGCCACCCTTTCGATATAGGACTGTATCCCAACAACTAAGCTGCTCTACGAGCACATAACCCTACTGTGGCCCATCTCGTCGAGCAAAGCGCTGCCAGTGATTCCATGCCAGTAATTTTTCCTGATCCCCGATCTCTGATGCGACACCTCACGATCGCCCATTAAGGTCCTAGCCGAAATCTTGTCATGCCACTTTTGTGATCGCCGAAACTTTTCGAATTTCCTTTCCATCTGACTGAAAGAGAGGGCCCTAGACGCATCAAGCCTTTCTCGTTCCATCTTGAGCAAGGCAGGCCTTTTGGGGAATAATGACAATGCCCCTGTGCCCTTTGGGTAGTGGCGGTCGTCATCGAAGAATGGCCATGCCCGCTGTTGAAATATCTTTATCTGCATAGTGTCATGACATGATAGCTGCGAATTAAGGAACTCCCACCACGCTGGCTCAGCGGGACCCTGACTATAGGAAAGTCCGCACATTGGTCCCCGCGAGAATCTTGCTATTATGAAGTGATCTTCCATTCTCAGGGAGTGGTCCATTTCAAAACTGCAAAGCCTCTTGACAAAGCTGTCCAGAGGTTCGGTATCTTTTGGTCTTGCTGCGGCAAAGCGAATCATCCTGACGATCAAGGGAAACACGTAACAAGCCATGTTCCTGACGGCCACCTCCATTTCACGAGAGCGAATACCAACGTCCCGACCATACTTGACTGGGTCTACGAAGAGCGTATCAGGAAATAGAAGTCCAGTTTCGGGAGGTGCATCGGCTTCAGGCAACCATGCGTCACCGCAGTGACCAAAGAGAGCTCCATATAGTGAGGATGCATACGTCCAGACGCAGTGAAATCCCTCAATTCGTCGCCTTGTGAGTTTTCTGGCTAGTTTTCCAAATAGAGCGCGGTTTCCCGGGGTGAAGCTGAGTACCTTGTAGGCCAGAGACGACAGCTCAACTCGTAGAAATGCTCTCAAGAGACGTCTTCTTTCACCTTCCTGCAGGTGACATGAATCGAATCTTTTTATAACCTTTTTCCCCTTGAATATGAGGTAGCTCTGGATGTGAGTAGGCTGAGGGAGACAGATGTATTCCCGAGGTGGGAAGGCCGCTTTCGCCTTTGTGATGTAGTCTTCGACAAACATCATTAGAAGACTATGCAATTTATCGAGTTGTTTCATGAGAAGGGCATCGCGGGTCACAAAGGGATTTGGAAGCTCTTGACCCTCCCATGAGTTTAAATGTTCTTCAACGAGGAGCAGACTCTTTCGGGACTTTCGGGCCTTTCGAAGAGACGGGAATAGAATGATTGCCATGGCATCTTGAATCATTCCGTCATCGAAGTCGCCCTCGAGCAAATTTCGTATTATTATGCTTTTGAATTCAAGGTATTGCTCGCACATTACTGGAGAGGCTTCGAGGATGCTCGAGAGAGTGGCCTTGGATTGAAGGTACGAGAATATTTGCAGACGTAACTCGGCGGGGATTTTGGTGAAGGGATCCATGGTGGCTATGATCCCGCTTTCTTGGACAAGGAGCTGAATCGAGGGATGTTTCTAGGGTGAAGCTGTTTGATCTTGTGATGAAAGGTCGATAAACGGTTTTTCTTTGCTGGGGGAAAAGATAAAAACTTGATAGAAGCACGCTTGTATTTATACATGTTATCTCGTTTCGCCACTTAGTAGTGTCTCTGAAATTGTGTTCTGTGTGAAGGCTATCCCGACTTTGAACTTTATGTCGGCAAAAGATTTTTTCTCATTGGGCAGCATAGATTTACAATTTACATGGCAAAGCTACTTCAGTCTAATGTTCTAGGTAAGCGTCCTTTTACTTTCAGTTTCAGGCTTTTTCTTTTAGCTGGGAAACTTATGTTTGTTGGAGTTATGTCTATATTTTTGTTCCAAAGCTTGGGCAGATTTTGACTTCGTAGTGAGTTAGCTCGACATATCACGTCGAGATTTGATGAAGTACACCTGTTTCATGTCTCAACAGCCTCAGAACACCAACAACACTTGACGTCATCGAACTTTACGATACTGTTGTCAACTTAAGGTATTATGTATTATGTATATGGTATATAGCTAAAGAATGGATGTGAAGATCTCAGGATCGTCTGCTGCTAGACATGGAAGGGTTGCGGCCAACCTCCTCGACCATCATCTGCTTAGGATGTCCGGTATTTGAAGTTAAAGGTAGCTCATCTCCCGAGTCTGTCCCCTCCCTGAACGGATTCTTCTGGGGCTTCGTCTCGACAGTAACCTCAAACTCTGTTCGACGATGAATGCCAGGTCCGCCGTTGTGTCTACCCATGGTACCAGACAAGTCCTCATCAGAATCACCAGCGACAACCTTTGATCGATGTGTCAACTGGACGTTGTTACCCTGAGTCCATGGTGCGTCGTTGGTCCGCTGGTTGTTGCTTTGGTGGTGGCCAGAGTGCGACATGGATGGGTAGTAGTCGTCGGCGTTCTCACCCTTTGCGAGGCGAGTGATGAGTTTGGCCATGGACATTTCGATGTTGAGCTTGACCATGTATGCGACGGGGTGGAATTGGATGTAGACGACCTGGTTGGGAAGCGACATGAGACCAATGAGCATGCCCTGGTAGAGTCAGCACGGGCCTTGGGATGGGCAGAGTCGAGATACTTACGTCCATGAGGATCGAAATGACCATAAGCTTAGCGTTGAAGCCAACAAGAGGCTCATACTTCTTCAAGCGATGCTGCTCGACGAGTCGTTTCTTGACAGTTCGAAGGAAGTACCAGTTGAGACCAGCATCGACGAGAAGGATGAGGACCTTGGAGATACGATCCCAGACTTCATTGATGCGTACAAAGCTGCATTGGTCAGTAAAGAAAAGTCAAGCCTTCGACAATGACTTACGTTTGACTGACGGGAGGAACAGTATGAGCAGGAATCCAAATAACAAAGACGGCAATGTTAATAAGAGTGATGGTAATGGCGGTTCCCCATTTCAGCTTAAAGATAGTAGACCGATGTTCGGCGATGATGGAGATTCGGTTGACGATAATCTGCATAAGAAGCTGGACCTCAAAGACCCAAAAGAAAAGAATAAAGAACAACACGGGTACACTATACACTGTTAGCACGCCACTTTCGACACTGGCTGAGTGGCTGTCTTACGTCGGACCGATGATTCCATCCAAGAAAATCCATCCGATGATAGCGATGATGATATTTGCTAGAATCTCTCCCCAGAGCATGTAAATGTAACTACTTCGCAGCGGGTTTCGGTTTCGTCGAGTCTGCTTCCACGCCTCCCAAACAGTGAGCAGGCCAAAGCCAAGGGTGAACCCCATGGCAATGGAAGCGATCTTGATGTCACTCGTAGTCGCCGACATGATGTACAAAGGAGTGATACAAAAAACGCAAAGACGAATGAAGGATCGGCCGGGGAAAGAGAGGGAAGAGGGATGGAATCTGGGGATCCAGGGGTTTATACATGCAGACACTACCAGAACCACGTTTTGGGTGCTCCTGGCAGGTCGAGGTAAGCGTGAAGCTGGAGATATTAGTGCCCCGGGACGAGACTCCAGGAACGGTCTGGCGTGGCGTGGCGAAACGACATTCTCTAGCCCAGTCTCTGGATGAATCGCATCTGCGCTTTGACCTTCGCTTCGACACTTGAGCTCTAGTGAACAATTGGACTACCTGATTTGATGGGAGAATACGCGGTTCGAATAGCTTAACCATATCCCTGCCATTACCCGAGGGTCTGGTCCCAGATGCATGGTATGATCGTCTCTCGGTACGCATGATCTACAGGGATGAGCATCACATCACCGTGCAGAGGCATTGTATTTCCGCACTTTAATTCTGCAACCGAGCTCCAATACGGGAGAGTTACCAATGGCTCCGGGCCACATTTCCCTTTATGTCACCCTGCCTCGGTTTTCCCCTCTCGCGCCTCAACGAAATGTCATCACAGACTCTTGCGCTAAAGGGTTTTCACCCGCTAAAATGGCACTTGACTCAGGGGGGGGGGCGCCACTGAATCAGCGCCACAGGAGATGGCAGCGTATCAAATTTCGGTACTTGGGAATCCTTTGAGAACAAGTTCCGCTGCGCCAAGTTGCTGGGCTTCCACTTTGGTCAACGCCACTTGGGTCTTTTGATGGCGGAATGAACTGTTGTTCTTCGCTGAAACGTTAGATGAAGTTAATATCGAACAAGCTCATTCGTTGTCAAAGTTTGCCGACACTTTCCAAGACTTATTTCGTGTTGGGACAGAGACATCTTCTTGACATGTTCTACCGTAGAATTTCCGTCGTTAGGTCTGCTCCGAGCTCCGGGCCGAATGTGCATGATCTCCATTGAATTGAAAGGGGCCACTGAAATAAAAAAGATTGTTGGGATGATCTGGTCCCCCGAAATGGAGACATTCTGAGACGAACTCCAATTTGCGCTTGTCCAACCGAGGTCTCGGAATAATTCCTCCTCTGTCAACATTCCAAGAAACCGGATATAACATTGGCAATTAATGCCCAGAAAAGATGTATACCTCGCAGTACGTTTCACAGTCCATATGATCATCTCTGGTAGATCCCAATACACGACTCGATTCATGAGTAGCCCTGCCTATAGTGGCACATGGTGATTAAAATGCAGAGCCTCAGAGTCAGTAGGGGCAGATCGTCGGCGCTATGTTAGTCATTAGTGGATCGGGGTAACAGTGCTGGTGGAACTGATCAATTTTTGAGATCCATCACCCACGTGGATCGTCAGTGCGTTCCTTGTTCAAGTGGACTTGATGATACCCTACACGTCACTTATCTTTCGGTTATCTTTTACCTGAATCTTTAACAGACTGAGAGTTCAGTTGAAATGTCTTGATGTGGTTGATCGTTGACTTCACATATGCTTGGCAGTCACGAAACATTTTTCAGCTTGTTGTAAGGTAGGTTCAATATAATGATCCTTGTGCTATCAACCCATCTTTGACATACACGCCACCAGATACAGAAAAGTTACAGGAAATCATTCATACAATTTTTCATGAGTAAACATCTTCTAGCAAAGAGCGTGGAGATGGCAATAAAGCATCTCATTTAAAATTTCCGTTCGATCGGTCACGGCATGAAACGCCAAGCTACTACCTAGTGCCTCAACAATCATTACGACAAGGCATTGATTCTGATCATGTGTTTCGAAACTCATCTGGGGTGTCACTTCAAGTTTTTCATTATGTAGCTTGATAAAGATTTAAGTATTAAGCTAGTAGTATTATTTGTAGTTACAACTTATAGCTAAAATATTAAATCATAGAGAACTTGTATTATCGGCAATAAATTGAAGCGCAATTATGTGCGTTGACACTAATAAACCCCCATCATCAGTGCTAGAACTGACAGAGCCACGGGGCCGGTCTTGGGTCAATAACTGAAGCATCGAACTAGATATAATGTGCATTGCCACAATTGCTTTCCTCAAGAAGCTTTCCATTTTCCCTTCCTGAATCAGCCATCTGCGAATCACCAACTTGATCAGCGGATGCATAGAAACGTCATCGAGTTGTCCAATTGACACAAGAGAGAAAGTCTTCAAAAGCCCAACGGCTTTGAGATACTTCAGTGGCCTTTCTTGCTTGTGAGTGGACGATGAATAGGCAACCAAAACCCTTTCTGGGATGTGCTGATGGTGGAACATCGATATCAAGGCCAGCAACTCGCCTGCTAGTTTGTTTTGACGTTGTATTTGTCGAAATGAGATGGCCCAGGTTTTGTCAACAGCTCGCAGTGAGTCCGGATCCCTTCCGCTGGTCTCAAAATCTTCATTGAGCAATTCTACCATGTTCTCATCGTTCTCCAGAAGGCTCAAGTACTCTTTGACTGAGATGCTATTCTCTTGAATGAATGCAGCGGCTTGCACTAGTATTAAAGGAAGGTACTCAAGTTTCAAAGCCAACGTCGACAGATCAGCAGCGTCGGGTTCCGAGCATCCAAAATGAGTACCAAGGAGTTCCCGCGCTTCACTGTCGGTCATATGCAATACTTGATGAAGCCCCGACCTTTGGTAGCTCGTACAGCTACTTGCCGATTTCTTGTGGTGATAAGCAACTTGCCTTGAGCACAGGCTGGAAGATATCGGCTAAGACCACCAGTCCCATAGAAAAGGTCTAGATCGTCGACGTTGTCGATGACCATAAGCCACGGTTTGTGATGCTCGGCTTCTAACCATTGTTTCATCAGCTCGAGAACATCCGATTCGCCTTCGCTGTGGGGAACCTTGAGCTGTTCCATAATAGCGACACATGACTGTCGCATGCGTTCTTCGTTGCTTGCGTATATCCAAAAGACGGAATCGTCTAGACTCTGGGCGTGTAGTTGGTGTACGTAGGCCAGAGCGATTTGTGTTTTTCTGTATGGTTAGTTCCTTTCTCTTCATTGCTTGACACGAGTTCGCTTACCCTACCCCTCCTAAGCCGAAGAGGGCTGCGAGAGCGTAGGACTTTTCAGGGCTTAGTTGTCGACGCAAGTCGTCAAGAATGTCCTGTCGGCCAACAAAGTCTTCATTTGGTGGGAAAGGGACCAAGACTATCGGACCTTTTATTAGCTACATCACTTTAATGTAGGAGGCGCACGAATACGTACAGTGAGGCAAGTTTTCCTCTCCAGCTGGATCTATCTCATGGTCAAAATGGGTCAAGGAGCGGTGGACAAGTCACTGACCATGACAGGTTGGAACCATCCAATGATGCAGAATAGCTTTGTTGCACGCAGCGGCAGTCGCTGCAGCGTAGTTCTGAGTAGCTTGAGCTTTATGGCTATCGGCATAGTCGCAAGCGCCCTTGACAACCAAGCATGGTAGGCTGTCCCAAACGCCAGCACTCTCCATTTCGAATGCAATGACGCCAAGTTTTCTTGCGATATCGTCGCGATTCTGTCCAGACTTCATGACCGTGTCGCCTGAGGCAATTCTTCCAAAATGTACTTTGGGCTCTGGCACTCCCTGTCTCAGCCGTTCCCACAGCACAAGCTTTCCATTGCAGCCGCATTTATCACACGGCATGTCTTTGTCGATATGTCGGTAGGTAGCCTCGTATAGGCGATCTGTACCGGGTTCAGGGTAATGCGCTGCCAGTTCTAGATCTTCCTGCAGGAGGGCGAGGAAACTTGTCACGTCGGATTCGAATGCTCTTCGAGCTCGGAGGCTCTTCAGCTTCGAAAGCAGGGACCGAATCTCAATGTTGGGTCTCCCAAGAGCCTCTGCATTGGCGTCTTTATACTCAAAGCTGTCAGAATATTGCTGCCCCAAGTCATACTGGACAACGCTTTGGCTGACGATAACATCGCCTAGTATAATCTCGTGGTGTGCATCTCGAGGTCCAGGGCTGAAGGGGACTGCTCCACAGATCCGGACGACGATGGCCAATTTGACATGGGGGAAGCTTAAGCGGCAATTGGTCGCGACAGCGGCTCCGTTAGCCTTTCCTGCTTCGGGCATGTAGGCGAGTACGACATTATGGCGGCCGATGCGTCCTGTTGAGTAGGGATTGGGGTCGCCGGGAACTTTGCTGTACACGTTACAGTCCCAATGTTCATCAAAAGGATCAAAAGGGGCTTCTATCGCATCGGCTTCGAAAGAGAGGGCGCAAATGATGGCAAGCGGGAAATCGGCTCTTGAGACGGGACGTCGCGGTCTGCCATTTGCAGTCGACATTTGGGCTTTTTGTTGGACGCTAGACTGTGGTCGGAGATCGGGATACTTTTACTAGACGTGAAGCGAAAGTGCAACAAGCAGAGACGACGATACACCCAGCCATCAAATTAGCATAAGAACTAAGTAAACAAGAGGATATCAACTTTGAGGATCGAAAATAGGGCTGAAAAAAGGGGAAGTCTGCCTTATTCTGAGGACGACCTGCGGCGAACTACGTGTGACTTGACGAGCAGGGAATAAACAGCCAGCTAACCAACCACAATACGAAAGGCCAGGCTCCAAGGCTGACAACTCGCAGTAATATGATTGCTCATAATAGCTACAGGGTGTATCCTTGCCCGAGTTCCATTGAATGTTGATGTATCTAATGCCCACGGCCTCAGTTGTGAGATTTGACGTCGCCATAAACATAACAGTAACAACCATAGTTATCGCAACCTTAAAGGGATGATGTGCTATATTCTTAATGACATTTGAGTCAATCAAAGCAAGACAAACTTGGAAACTCAATGACAAAACTTGGGCCAGTCTCCAGCTTTTGGTAGATGCCATTATAATTTTGAAGGATTGAGAACCGAAGCATACAACTCCAGTACTCTGTCTCTCGGGTCTTCTAAACGAGCCTGTGTTTCTTCAAATAATCGAGGCAAACTGGTCTCTTTGAATGACGCGTCGTTAAGGAGAAATTTCGCCATCGCTTGTCCGCACAAGTAGATTTGTGGCATGCCATGGCCAGTGAAACCTCCCATGATAAACATGCCTGGTCGACCAGGTATAGGGCCTACTCGAGGGAGCCGGTCGGAAGAGTACCCCATGACTAGTCGATGTCAGCTGCTGTCAGCATTTCAGATCATAGGGTTATTGGACTTACTTCCAGTCCAAATGTCGTCAACATATGCCCCGCTGTCCTCCCATCCATGGAAATGCCTCTGCATGTAACCGTCAAAGTATGAACGGGCTTCGTCGATAACTTGAGTATCGTCGACGTTCCCATACCATGAGTCAACAGACCTGATATACGCATCTCGAGCTCCACCAACTATGATACTTCCGTCTAGTCGAGGGATCAAATAGTCAAAGTTCCAGTCCGAGAATCGAAGAGCGTAGGTATTATTGAGGAAAGGATGTGGCCCCGGGGTTTTGATCCGACTGCATACAGCGCGATATGGAATGATCTTGCTTTTGTATTCGGGAAGCAAAGAACCTGTGTAGGCATTCGTTGCAAACACGACCTTTCGCGCTCTGACTTCGCCCCTGCTGGTACTCAAGGTCCATTGGCCATTGGCATCTTGAGTCTCGGAGACGGAAAGAACTGGCGTATTAGTTTGCAAGTTGATTCCTTGGCTGATTGCTTCTGAAAACATATGGTGAATAAGTTTGTAAGGCCAAAGGTGTCCTGCCGTGTAAGTAAAGCACCCCTTTGCGCCCTTGACACCAGACATCTGAAGACATGATGTTAGCATTGAAAAGACAGAGATATCAAACACCTACCATCTCGGCATCCTTTCCCTCAACGCTGAACGTGTTCTTTGTTGGTTCAAGTCCCGCGGCGATAAGCTTGTCGTAGCCTTCCTTGATTCGACATTGATGAACAGTGGAAAGCTGTACGTCAACCGCCCTCGTAAGCACAAAGTCGCAATCAACTTTGTTTTGTTGGATATATTCAGTAACAGCTTTCACATTGGCTACTTCGAATGACGCAACTTCTGCAGCAGCTTCCATCCCATACTCAGACGCGTACGCAGAAATCGCGTTATATGAGTCTGGCTTGAGGTGGCCACCTTCAACTGTCAGTGATAGCGCAAGAGCCTGATGGGCTTTTTGGCTCACCATTTCGTCCAGTCGCACCTGAACACAGTTGCCGGGCTTCGAGAACAAGAATTGAGGGTCTGTCCTCAGGTGAAGTTGTTGCCAGGATATGTGTTAGAATTGCTGCTGCAGAGTATCCGGCACCAATGATGGCAACGTCTACAAAAGGCGGAAGCTCTGCAGTTGACTGATGATCATCGATACTGCCTAGTTTGGTTCTCCAGAAGGAACACATCCCTTCTGGCGGGGGGAAAGTAGCTGAGCACATTATGCCGAAAAGGTTAACAGCGCACAGGCAATGAAGAGAAAGCCAAAGCGAAAGATAACACAACAATTCCCTTTTGGACGGTTACTGTCAGGGCAGTTTGTATGCGATCGGACAAGACTCTGAGAGTACCTGACGCTACCCTACGCGCGTTGGTGTTATCGTGGGACTGACAAGGGTGGATCGATACTCATCGCACCTCAAGCGTTGATCTTTACTGCTTCTGGTAGCTATCGCAAAGTTGCCTGTTTGATACTAGTGCAGATATCCAGAGTCCACTACCAGAAACTTGCCTGATCTGGAAAGTAACCTGTTGTGAGCCTGGAGCACTTAGAGACCAGAGCATATCGTGATATAATGTTACTGACTGATATGATCCTTTATACTGAAGTCAGATCTCAAAGATAGAAGTCATCATGAGCAGCGAGCTTTACCAGCAACTAACCGCTCCGAATGGGGTTACCTACAACCAACCGTTGGGTCTCTTCATCAACAATGAATGGCGGCGATCAAGAGCAGAGGAATTCATATCTGTTGTGAGTCCGATGTAAGTCTATTTGTTGTGCACCCTTAAAAGTCAATTTACTAAAAGACTCCAGTGACGAAAATGAGATTGCCAAAGTCCATGCTGGCGGCGAGGAAGACACCGACGATGCTGTCAAAGCTGCACGGGCAGCGCTCAAGGGTCCTTGGTCGCATCTGTCTGGAACCGAGCGAGGCGAAATGATGCGCAAGCTCGCTGATCTTGTTGATGCTGCCACAAACGAACTTGCTACTATTGATACCTGGAATAACGGCAAACGGTTTTCGTCTGCACAAGGAGATGTTGGTGGGCTGACAGGCGTGCTTCGATATTACGCTGGTTTCGCTGATAAACAGTACGGACAAGGTAAGTCTGCAGGTAGCACAGCGCAAATACTACGAAGCGTTGACTAACAACCTCAGTGATAAGTACAACTGAGAAGAAGTTTGCCTATACCACTGTTGGTCCGATAGGCGTTTGTGGGCAGATCATTCCTTGGAATTATCCTTTGGGAATGGCTGGCTGGAAGATCGCCCCAGCCCTTGCCGCCGGCAACTGTGTGGTACTCAAGCCAGCCGAGCAGACACCTCTGTCCATCCTATTCTTTGCAGACATCGTTAAGAAAGCAGGATTTCCGCCTGGCGTGATCAACATCGTTAACGGGTTTGGAAAGAAGGCTGGTGTAGCTTTAGCCGCTCACATGGATCTTGACAAGATTGCCTTCACTGGATCCACAGCTACTGGACGCGAGGTAACAAGACTTGCAGCGAACAATCTGAAAGAGATTACTATTGAGTCGGGAGGAAAGTCTCCTCTGCTCGTTTTTGAGGATGCAGATTTGGATCAAGCTATTAAGTGGAGTCACTATGGCATCATGGCCAACCAAGGTCAGATCTGTACTGCAACAAGTCGCATCTTAGTACATGAAAAGGTGTACCCGCAATTCATTGAACTCTTCAAGGAGAGAGTCAAATCTTGTAAGATCGGCAACCCCTTTGACATCGATACTTTCCAGGGGCCGCAGGTCTCAAAGGCACAATATGAAAGAGTGCTATCGTTCATCGAGAGCGGTAAAGCTGAAGGGGCTACTGTTGCTCTTGGTGGCCAACCAACTGCAGTCAACGGCAAGGGCTTCTACATCGAGCCGACTATCTTCATCAATGCTTCGGATGACATGAAGATAGACCGTGAGGAGATCTTCGGTCCTGTAGCTGTCATCAGCCCATTCCAAACGGAAGATGAAGCGGTGCGTCGGGCTAACGACACGATTTATGGCCTTGGTGCGGCCATCTTCACGCAAGATATCACTCGAGCACATCTCATCGCGAATAAGATTGACGCAGGAAGTAAGTTGCAAACCCGTCGAGTTTAAAGTTCGTTACTGACATTTATAGTGGTGTGGATCAACAGCAGCAATGACTCTGACTTCCGCATACCTTTTGGAGGAGTCAAGCAGTCTGGTATCGGTCGTGAGTTGGGAGAGGAAGGAATCCGTGCTTACACGAGCAGGCGGTCAGTTCATGTGAATGTAGGAAACGTGTTATAGATCAACAACGGGCTGTGTGGTAATCCAAGCTTTCTGCTACAACATTATGAGGTCAAAAGAAGCTTCAGCCCCAACGTTCAAAGCTCTCAGCCACGGTTCTCGTTGTAACTTTAGTTTGTGTGAACTTTAACAACGTCTTAGCGAGATTGACCAAGGCAATTCTAAAAGATCCAGTAACTTGGAAATACTCAATGTGTTAGCTCTGTGTGTATATCATATGCTTTGTTGAACGATCGATTTTCAAGACGAATTATAGACACCAATTTTTCCGTGGTCATGTGCTATTGTCTTGGATGACTGGCCGCTGAAGAGTGCTTTCTCTAAACGTAAATAGTAGGAATCAAAATCACCACTTCTGTCAACGAGGTATAAGCTTTCGGAAGCTAAATTCTTCCATGGAAATGTATTACGACTTTGACGAGCGACAAAACTGTTATGGTTTAAGGAATATTGGATAAACAATAGATCCCCACAACCAAGCACCTCATACCAATGCAAAGCGGTCAAGCTGCAATCTCCGAGTTACCTGTTATCCCGTACAGCAAAACCATTAGCCACCCCAGAAACGAGCCCAAGTTCTGACAACAACATGTTTCTTAGCCAACACATCCCTCTCAGCTTCATCGCCAAATCCCTCCTCCCAGAAACGACACTCCTCATCCACGGCCTGTTTCTTGCCATCGGCGAAGATGTCGACGGTGGCAGGTGTAACAAACTTGGTTCGCTTGAAGACCTTCCAGAAAATGAACATAAAGAAGAACCAGGCGAGACCAAAGTAACTTGTGATGAAGCCCTTCAGAGACCAAGGCTGGAAGATGTCGAATCCAATAAAGAGAGATGTGGAGCCTCCAATGAACAGACATAGGTAGGGAGTCCATGATGCACACGGGGCAGTGAAGGGAAACACAATACCTGGGACAGGTTGCCTACCCGAGTTTCTCTTGAAGAGTGACTTCTTGAAGTTGTTTTCGCCTTGGCGAGTGATACCCTGAGCTTTGAGGGCTCGACGCCATCCGATGAACACCCATGTCATGGCCGTGAAGTTTACAACCAGTGCGACAGTAGTGAGGTCCAGGAACCAGGAGAAGACCTCACTCGCACCATTGGAGGCTACCAAGAAGGACAGAAGAGATATAGCAGTCACTGCTGTGACACATACCCATGGCACACCAGACTTGGTGCATCTCAAGAAGATTTTGGGTGCTTGTCCGTCTTGAGCAAGTGAGTATAGAGTTCGGCTAGACGAGTATAAATACGCATTTCCGCAAGACCATCCAGACAGCAAGATGAGAAAGTTGATAAGTCCAGGAAGAAACCCTCTGATGTCGAGACGGAGAAGACCCAGCACCCAGGGAGATGCCGCTGCGCCAGCTTCGCCGTTCTCGATCGCTCCCAGAAGGCGAGGATCACGCGAGTTGCATATGATGCCAACGGCAAGGATTCCGACAACGTAGAAGAACAGAATTCGACCGACTATCAATTTGGCAACTTTGGGAATCGTCTTGCGTGGGTTTCGGATCTCGCCCGCCGAGAGGGAGATGATATCCGGGCCTCCAATTGTGAAGACGGCGTATCGCACACAAATGCAGATACTGAGAAAAATGCCAGTGGCTCCTTCAGCGTAATATTCATGGGCCATGTCTCCATTTTTCCAGTTCCGGAAGCCGTAGGCATCGTGATGAGGGTTGCCGCCAACCATGGTGACAAAGGTCGCCATGATAAGACCGAGAATCAAGAGAATCTTGGTGGAGCCCATGACAAACTCGGCTTCGCCATACCATCTTCCCAACCGTTAGACCTTGTATTGTTTCTTCAATCGAAGGGAGACTTACCTAACAGCGACCATATTCATGAAGTAGCACACAGACAAAGCTATGGCGATCCAGACGGCAGGGTTGATGTCGGTATTCCAGTATTGCATGACAGTTGCAACAGCAGAGTATTCAGTGCAGACCAACATGGCTCCCGCGTAGAAGTATGTCCATCCCATTGCAAATCCAAGAGCTGGATCTACAAATCGGGAGGCTAGTTCGTAGATTGAACCGCGAATCGGAAGCCATGCTACCATCTCGGCCACATTCAACATGGTAGGCCAAATGAAGCCGAGACCGTAGATGAGGTATCCGATGATGAGAGGCAATGGACCAGCTTTGGACAAGACTCCGCCGACGCCGACGAAGAGACCAACACCGATGCCGCCGGCAATGGTCATGAGCTGAACATGGCGAGGCGATAGGCCTCTGCGAGTTTGTTGCATAGTGACGACGGCATGATCAGCGACAGTTGTCGAGATGTTCTCGTCGCCATCTGCTTTCTCAAGCGAGGCAGTCATGGTATCAATCTTGATACTAAGGAGAAAGGAAATAGGGCTGGGCTATCCAAAACAGTAAGAAGATATGAACTGTGTTAGACAAGAGCGAGCTCATTCCAATGTGGGGTTCGACGATCTTATAGAAGAGAGGTCTCGACCCAAGCTGCCATGAAAGGCAGCAAGATACAGTAAACAGCCATTATCAGCACTATCAGCTCCACTGATAATAGATCCTGGGGCCCCGGAATCTTGAACCTGGCATTTGGGAACAACTAAAGCGAATATGGAAACTTCGTGTCTTGGCTTGATAACGCTGGCTCGGTCCTGCTGATAGTTTGCCGATAATGCCACTCGACACTGATAGTCCATCGTTGGGGTCGCTGATAGAAATGTTACGATATTCAGTTAGTTCAATGGCACTCGGTTGACTCCACTAACGAACACTGATTGGAAGTCTGCCGTGAAGGACGCACCACTGAGCAATCAGAACTCGCCGTTCAACAAAGCCCCATACGGATTAGCGTCTTCATCAGTTGAGCAGAATATCATTTCCCTAACATGGAAAGATTTGTGATTCAAGGTCATGCTCCAAACAGCAAGGCGACTCAGACCAGAGACTATGGTCAAATGATTCGAATGATAACACAAGCCACGCTGTGATACGGAATGTTTGCCCGAAGAAGACTGGCCGCACGCCAGGAGCTTGCTAAGCTATCCGATCTGCGGCGGCATGCGTTGATAGCTCAAGTATATCAGTGAGAAAATCATTCTGTCACTGCTATCTCGGCCATCACTACCAACTAACAAACAAGTCGTATCAACGATGAATGATACAGGCAAAGCCACCGATCGGCTTCTAGCTGTTGCCCGATCGTTACAGCATCCTGATCCAAACTATGGCTTACCCGACGAGTTCATGAAAAAGCTTCGTGCTGCCCTTCTATCAGACCCATTGTTGCCGAGACCCAATCCCTCCATCTCACTCTGGCAAGAACCTGCTCACCCTACTGTATCAAGCATTCAGTCTCCAACCCTTCCACAGTACGCTGATATTGTTGTCATTGGCTCTGGGATAACTGGATGCAGCGTTACCAAGGCCCTCCTCGAAGATCACAGTCTGGACTCTACAAGTCGCATTGTCGTACTCGAAGCGCGTACCCTTACCAGCGGCGCAACAGGCCGTAATGGGGGCCAACTCGTCTCTCCAGTCGGATATCTCTACAAGACTATGTGCAAAAGACATGGAGAAGAAACAGCCAAGGAAATGTGTCGCTTCAGCTTCATGAACATTCGACGGATCATGGACATGCTCGACGAACTGGATCCCGAGCTCCGGGAGTCCAGTGAGATTCGACATGTGCGTAAAGTAATGGTTGCTGGGGATGAAGAGACTTGGAACGCTTCGAAGGAGTCTCTGGACTCCTTTCGGGAGGCAATCACTAGTCACCAAGCCCTCCATCGTGTTACTGAGCAAGATGGCTTAGCAAAGGTATGACTCTTTGACTTTTGGCGATCCTTTTCGCGTTCTATTGTGAGTACTGACGTTTCTTGTTAAGGAATTCAACGTCAGGAATGGCCATGGCGTGATCGACCATCCTGCCGGCGCCGTCTGGCCCTACCGCCTCATAACTGGCATTTTCGAACGTCTTCTCGTCCAATACCACGACCGCCTTTCGATCGAAACAAACACTCCCGCAACAGCGGTAAAATACACACCTGGCACGACAACTAACGACTCTTCTATGTCTGACTACCCATACGTCATTGAGACTCCACGAGGTGACATTCGAGCGAAGCAGGTGATTCACTGCACGAACGCGAACGCTGCCCACTTGTTGCGTCCATTAATAGGAAGACTCTATCCTTATAGAGGTACAATGTCTGTACAAAAGGCTGGTCCTCATCTAGAAAACTTGGGCAACAGTCGATCATGGAGCCACCTGACTAAATCCTCTCTTGATCCCGTGTCAGAGCGGTTTGATGGGGGCCTGTACTATCTCCAGCAGCATGCCACAACTGGCGATATATGGGTCGGCACTGACTACTCTAATGTCTTTGATGTTATCACGTCTGACGACACTGCTGTGCCGGGTCACTCGGTCGAGGCTCTGCTGAAGTTCTTGCCCAAATACTTTGTAAAGGGGTGGCTGAAAGATGAGAGACCGGAGTTGAAAGGAGTCTGGACTGGACTGCAGGGTCATACATCGGATGGACTTCCATTGGTAGGAAAGCTACCGAAGAGTGTCTCTGGGAGAGAAGGCGATGGCGAGTGGATTGCTGGGGGGTACAGTGGGTACGGGATGGACAAGGCTTGGATGACTGGTGAAGCAGTTGCCAGTATGATTTCAGGCAAGGGGATTCCTGAATGGTTACCGAAAGCGTTTCTTCTTACAGAGCAGAGACTCGAGCGAGACATCACGGTGGAGAGATCTGTAGCTAAGTGGGTGTCTATAGCAAAGACTGGCGATTGGTAGAAGACAGAACGTAATATACATGCATGGTAAATTCCGAGAATCTACCCAATGAGTGTGTTGAGCTGCTTCCGAGTGCAAATATCCAACCAGTAGACATCAGACTCCCCCTCATCCAGAGCACTCCAAATACTCGTCACCAGCTCAAGTATGTTGCTCACCTTCCTCAAGGGCAGGACATCAGCATACGCCGACAATCGACTCTTCACAAAGTTCCGCGCTTGAGCAAGTTCAATAATGCTCTGTCCCATGAACCGTGACTCTTCATCCGCTGCGCCTAGCGATGTGACATCCTGCGGCATGCGACGAAGTTCGCTCGAGATAGCAACCAGAATCAAAGGCTGGATGCACCGACTTCTCGATTCGAATGGTATATCTCGAAGAAGTTCAAGGGTGTACAGCGCTAGACTCGTCAACCAGTAGTCCTTCTCAGCTTTGCTTGGGACCTTGGACGGCGGTCTCGCTGAATAAATGTGATTTGCATCCCAGGGGTTGTATCGTTCAGTCAGAAGGTCAGAAAACACACGGTAGATTTGGAGTAGACCAACACATCGGTATGCTTCGTCAATCTTGGCCAGGTGAGCTAGCGTTGTTCTTGGATCGCCTGTATCCTGGATCTTGGACGTGTCGGCAGGCGTGTACGCCAGCAATCTTTTTTCTAGACATCGCGCCTCTCGTATCTTACTCTTGAAGAAGTTCATGTCGTCTTCCGTGATGAATCTGATAGACGAGGCTCGAGAACGGTATTGGGATACGAGATTTCCAACGTCAGTGAGTGTCTTGACTGTCTCTCCCGCCATTCCGACAAAAGGGTGCAGCACAGGTTGGTTGCATGGTTCTGAGGGCCCCATCAGAGTATCACAATCAGAGTTGCCCGAAACATCAGTAAAGAACGACAGAAGCATCCCCCAGTAGTCGACCGCAGTCTGGAAGAACTTGACCATGGGCTTAGACTGTGTTCCGCAAGTCGAACTCCACTTCAGAACTCGTCTTTGAGTCAAATGATATCTCTCTTTGGCCAGATTACCGGGATCATGCCAGCTTGCAGTGTGGCATAGGAGAACCGTTGCCAGTAATCTCGCCTCAACATACTCTGCAATATTTAGGTCCTCCTCGTCCAAGCATTGAAGGGCGATCAAGCGTTCTTGAATCGCAGTGGTGGATAGTTCGGGAAAGACACTTGTTAGACAAGCGGCTGACATGCTTTGCATCGTGTGATATAGAACCTTTGAGGACTGCCATGAGCTCTCTGCTACTACTCGCATCAGGTTCGATTGACTATCCCATGCGCAGTAAAGTGGTATGACTTCTCGTATAAAGAAGTCAGAAAGAGCTGTTGGAAGGTTGCTCAGCTGTTGCGGTATTGCTAGTGATGAGTGGTGATCAGGGTCTCCAGTGTTGTGAGAGCCTGCAATTGGAAGTGTTGTATTCAGCTCAGGACGAGATTCTTGACTTTCATCGTGCAACCAGCTCATATCGATGGAATGATCCGTCTCCGTTCCCGGATCGTTCCACCGCCCAGTCTTATACAAACTCGGTGAGCCATTTGTAAAGGCCGTATCGTCTGGTATAGCGATGGCCTCCGAGGCATCTAAATTTGGAAATGGCCACTGTGAAGCAGAAGGGTCCTCCCCTAACCCGAGAATGTCAGAAGCATTCAGTGCTGGGAATGGTATCGGGTTGGTATCTCCAAAATGAGGGAATAATAGCAAGGGATCCAATGTTGATACCGTGATATCAATGGTTGCTCCCTCATTCATATGGCTAGTTGAACTTGAGCTTGATTGATTGCCTCTTGTCGCCCGAGGCTTCTGGCCAGAGCTGACGGATTTCTGTTGAAGTTGGTTCTTAGCAGACCACCGCAAGCTCAAGGTATACCCAGGGCATGAGGAGCCTGCATCCTCGCATCGTTTGCACCCCGGCCTTCTTTGATCGCATTTTACCTGTGTAAAGGTTAGACTCTACTCGCAATCAATTGCGCTATACATACCCTCTTTTCTTTACACTTTGAACATCCGTGGCGAGACTTGGTGTAAGTTGGTCGGTATGAAGAGTTCATTATGAGTGGCACGGCCGATGATGTAGTCTTTAATCACTGCAGCCAGGATTAAATGCGATGCCGCAGCTGAACGGATTCACAGAGATACTGCATGGTTGTTATCGCGACAGGGAGGACAGACAGGGTGGGGTAGGATGCCTGAGGTATCCGACTAGTTTAGAGCCTCCAGTGCGACCTTATCGCTAGTAAGTTGGCTAGCATGACACTGGACTGTAACTGAATCGCTTCATTTTACATTTTGGCAATCAATATTGCTTCACCAGTCTTTAGTCAAAGATATGAAGAGATACGGGCTTCCCGCACATCGGTCATTGTGTGGATTGATAGATGACGAGGACCCGATGCGCTATTGCACAAAGCTTCACCTCAAGCAACTGCAACAGGCATGTAGACGGTCGGCTCTCAAGCGCCTTTCTTAACACTCTTAAGGTGTCATACATTGGCAATTGAGGTTGAGGTGCGCTGAGGCTGTGCTAGAACTTCGTCTTCCAATGCAGGTAGACACCTACATAATGAGTAATTCCCAACCCGCACAAGTTCTCGCAGAGGATCTTTGGAAACGCAAACGCACAACTATTGTTCCTTTTGTTCCCTGCCAAGTTAATCGTCTAGCCATTGGTATCGAGGTCAGCATTATGTAAAACTCCGAAGCTGAAGCGTTGTGCTAGTGGTCTGGATTATTAATCAAACGAATAGAGTAATCATACGACCTTCAAGACAAGACGGTCAATCGGTTACAAGTTTGCCGACAACAGTAATAGGAATGAGGAAATATCAAGCAAGGAAATATTGCGCGGTAGGGCGTCACACGCCCAGCACTTTGGACCCATGTCGGGGGCTATAACCGCCGACCGCCGATGCTGAGACCATTTAAAAAGACAGCAGCTTTCAACAACCGCTGGTGATCTCAAGCCAGTAATCTCATAGAATTTCATCTTCAACTAAATCTACGTTTCAGAAATCATCAAATGATGGCAAGCTTTCACGAAGTCTCCTTCGCGGGGGCGGTTCTACTGTCCAGCCTCATCACCATGTCCTGCTTCAAGCCGCCCAACGAGGTTCCACGTGACGGCTGGAAGCAAGACAGTCTCGGAACATACGCCAGCCCGACAGCAGCACGAATCCGACGAGTGCTTGCTGTCAGCGTCGGAGTTTTCCACGCCCTCATCGCTATAGGCTACGGTGATTCCAGCCTCGTATGTCCTCATCCGGAGAACATAAACTCGGAGCTGTTCAGCTGGAATTCATACACACTGGCTTGTCTCTCGATGATCATTGTCATCGGCGGACCACTTCGGCTCACGGCCTTTGCTCAACTTGGAAAGAACTTCACTTTCCAACTTGGACCACCTGACACTTTGATGACGGATGGTATTTATCGATATATCCAACATCCTGGCTACACGGGACAAATTGTGGTCTTGGTCGTCAACCTCGCACTGTTCTTGCGCTGGGACGGCGCATTCGGTTGCTGGATTCCTCATGGCTTTCGATCGGCAATCAGCGGCTGGGGCCTGATCTTTTGCTTGGTTCTCGTGTTTGGAATTCTGCGAAGACTTATGATGAGGGTGAAGGATGAGGAGAAAATGTTAAAGGAGACATTTGGCGAGAAATGGGTTGCATGGAGTCGGGTCACCGCGCGCTTCATCCCGGGCGTCGTTTAAATGGTCCTGACTCTCAGACGGAAGTTCAAACAAGGATACAAATGTGCCATTGAGGTTGGGAAGTAGGAGAGTGTACATGCTGAGCTGCTGTATGAGTTGTTGGTAACTTTGTTGTGTTGTATCGTTGTTGATGGGAATCACTTCACTTGTATCTCTAAAAGGTTTCGTCTAAAACATAAGTAAAACACATCTCGTTTTAGCACTAAGTTACAGTCAATTTGAAGCTTAATTGAGATCATGATTACGAAGACAGTCGAGTAGTCCGTTTCTGCTCCATCGGTGAGTCAGGTTAACTTCAACAGGGATAAATCACGCAGCAGCAGGGCGTAACACAAACGAGGTCAGCATGTCCCATATCGGGTTTGTAATTGCTCCGAGTCCAATGAGCTTCATTCTCTCCCAGCTGCCAATCCAATTGAGTTAGTCCAGCCTAATTGGGAAAACGAGGCATACTGACCGGCAATGTCGGCACGGAACGGCATCAGTGGGGCAGTACCGTCCAAGTATAAGTGCTTAGCTGAAATATTTGACTCATTGTGAGATTTTCTCGTCTAATATTGCTGAAATCTGTGTGATAAGATGGGTCGACTAACTAAGTTTCTGTCCGATGCGGAGAAAGCAGTGAGGCAAGCTGGGAGGGATTTGCAGCAACAGCAACAGCCTGCTGGGTACCCACAACCGCAGCAGGGCCAACAGACTCAGCAGTATCGCAACTCTCCCGGATATCCGACGCCATATCAACCTCAGCAGCAGCAGCAGCAGGACTACCAGACTTACCCTCCTCCACCAGTGCAGCCCCAGGCGGAACTCCAGGGCTCACCTATAGCCTCTCCGCCGCCGCAGCCACCGCAGCAGCAGCAGCAGCAGTATCATCAGCAACAACAATATTCTTATCAAGCTCAACAGCTTTCCCAAGGACTACCAACGAGCAGAAGCGCTCCTGTACCTCAACATGCCGAACCTTCACCCAGCCAGGCTGTCTCCAACAGCAGTCCCAGCACTCCTATGCCATTAGGAATTCAGCCGGTAACTGAATGTATCGACATGCCATTCACACTACCGACCTACTGGTTCATACACAGTTCCTACCCAGACTTTGTCATTTGCAGTCGTTGCTACGCAGACCGCATCCTCAACTCACCGTTTCGAGACACGTTTACACCAGTGTGGCATGATGACAGATTAGAACGACAGTGTCTGTTTGGGACGTCACGCGTCAGAGACTATCTTTGGCCAGCTGCTCTCTCATCAATGAGCCTCGATAATATTATGAGCTTCATGGCCACGAGACCTGCGCTAGGTCGTTGTCCAGAGGATAAATCAGTCGAGGGTCAAGAGTGGTACTATCCGCCAGATCGACCGGAGATGGCAATTTGCAAGCCATGCTATGAAGATTATTTCAAGCATACTTCATTCGGCAACAGATTCAGTACTCATAAGCCTCAGGGTGCGGCAAGTTGTGATCATAATCTTTGGTATATCCGTCGAATGCTCAAGCTCTATTCTCCCAACAATAACTGGACGTCTTTCACTACAGGATTCTACAAAAGACTACAACTTCCGCCGTGCCCCAAAGCACAGCCTATCGCAGGTCCCGAGAGGACTTGGTTCATGTCCTCACGCGGCCCATCCAACTTCTCGGTCTGCGAAGCCTGCTACTGGGACTACTTCCATGAGTCTACCGAAAGTCAGTCCTTCCACACAGTTCGTCTTGGGCCTTCACAGCAGGCATCGTGCGACATGGGACAGGCCAACATGCTTATACCAATGATTCGGGCGGTTGATAAGGGCAACTATCCCAGATTCTGGAACACCCTTCAAGGCCTCTCGCAACACCCGCCTTGTAATCCTCAGGGCGCAAGTGGAATTCGCTGGTATACGCTTCCGAGTGATCCTCCAGAATTCGATGTGTGCGCGACGTGTATGGCGGGTACTATAGCTAATATGAACACGACGCATTTCTTCAAAGTCAAACAGTCTGTTGGGCCGTCTGAGGCCCGTCTCTGTTCATTCAACCTGCCAGGATATCCGCGTGGGGTCCTCTTCTTGCAGAAGTTCGCCGAGGCAGCTTACATTAACGATTGGCGACCACTCAGCGAATTAGCAGTAGACCTCAGTACCGCACCAGCTTGTCCCAAGATCGACCTCGAATTAGCGAAGAATCGTCGCTGGTGGGGATGGGATAATGCTCATATCTGTCAAGAATGTTATGTCGTCGTGGCGAAGGGTACAAAGCTGGAGAAACACTTCACCATGAAGGGAAGCCAAGTCGCTGAGTCCCGACTCTGTGATCTCTACTCCCCTCGAATGCGAGAGCTATACAAGAACGCCTGCAAAACCCAAGACCTAGCATCGTTTTTGTCTTTCGCCCGTCAACGTCGCGAGATTTACCTCCGGACAGTCCCCGAAATGAACCGGATGCTGGCAGCTGCCAAACACGCTCTCAGTCAGGCTCAGACACTTGGCCTCGCGGCCGTGACGTTTAGCGCAGCAGGAAATCTGAACGCAACGAACTTTTATTATGATCATACGGTGGGAAACTCGACGGTTGGGCATGGATATCAGAATGAGCAGTTGTTGCAGGCGGCGATGGCGGATCATTCGATGCAACAGGTCGGGGCTGCCGCGACGGGTCCAGCGGCGGTGGCGAGGGTTGGTGTTTTGGAGAGGATGTGGAAACAGGTTGAATAGAAGTGTTCCAGTGCGTGTTGTAAATGCCCAGATTGAGGCGTTGTCGGAATGGTTGTTAGTTGAAGACAATCGTGGAGTAGCACGTGATCTCGTTAGGCATCGATCCATCTTTCGTCTCAAGAGAAACCAGCAGTCACCAAACTCCTGCCTCGCCGTAGTCAATCAATCGTTACCCATTCACTAATTATTATTCAGTGCTTTGGTAAGACTCTCTATTCCGCGCGGTGACCATAGGCTCCCAGTCACAGATCACGACTTCCTACGAGCAACAAGCATGTGCTGTTCAAAAGAATTCTCCCCGCATCTACCGAGTGTGTAACGTTGAATAACCCTTCATTCGTCATGAATTCCACTGTCGATCCAAAATTCCAGGAGGCTTTCTCTTTCATTCAGAGCGAATACCTGCCACATCCTCTGGGGAAATTTCTACGTTCCTTTATTGCGAATGCGTTGAACCCTGCTTCCGCCGCCACTCATGTCCTCAGTCACTGTCGGCAGGGTCAACACAGTAAGGCTCATCTTCTTGCCCTTATTTCAGATTGGACATTTATCGTAGAGTCAAGTGAGTTTGCCTAGATAAATACAACACCCTGGCTCTGACCATTTTAGTTACAAAATACGGGACTACACCACCTGCCCCCGACAGCAGAACCCAAGCTCAAATTATAAGGAGAGATGGAAACCGCTGCTGCATTACAGGCAAGCCAGGGAGCTTGAAGGACCCCTTGGTAGTGATGCCCGTTATTCTCGCGCCATCCCGCTGGCTTGAAGCCGAGGTACACGGGATGATCTTCCTACCAAGCTTGGCCATGGCTGACAGGTTGACTAGCCGAGAGTCCATGAAATGCTTCGAGCTTTCTTCAGCCCCCTTACCTCGATTGGTGGCTAGCTTATACAGAACGATTGACGCTGGTAGATCCCATCGATAGCCACTGGCTTGTGTGCAGGTCAGCCGCCGAGGCTTACAGGAATGGGCTGGTAAAGCTGCATCGGCTGCATCCATCAATGACCGAAGTAAGTGATATCATTCGCCTGGCCTCCTTGTACTAAAGTCATTGCAGTACAGAGTTGTTTGGTGTTTGATTGGCACTGTAGGACCAATGATCGATGTCGATGGCCAATATCCCCTTCTTGGAGACCACTCACGCTCGGGGATACGCAAGGTAGACGCACGTTTCATCGGGACCCAAGGCCGCTTGGCCTCGAGCATGCGATGGCTGGAGGTCAAGAAGAAAATCGTGGATAACGAAACAGTGGTAGCTCAGGCAGGGATACAACCTTTAGCTTCCAGACCAAGTTTCGTATCCGCTGTATTCCAGATGTGCCGCACAATCTTCTGGCAAGCTTGGCTCCTAGCCCCCCCATTCATTCGATTATCTACATACAAAGTATTGCGAAAGATGGTTTCCCATCTTTATGGAAGCACAAGTTCCTTGGCAGTTAGCCGTCTGCCTTTCGGTCTTTACCTGAAGGCCACAAACGAAGGGGCTTCCAATGAGTCCAATGCGCTTGGGCTTGTTCACAAGTACACTTCCGCACCAGTACCTCTTGTGCTGGATCTGGTAGCAGACTCGCGAAATACGTATCTCTTGACGACCGGTCTTCGCGGTGAGCCACTCTCCAGAGCAATGGATATGCTCTCCGATCGAGATTGCCACGATTTCATCGACCAAATGCAAAGCTACATTTCCCAAATCCGAGCAATCCCCTCCGTTGATACCAGGAACTACATATGCAATACTCTGGGTGAAGCATGTCGCGACCCAAGAATTCGAGATGGCAATCCCATTGGCCCTTTCGAGGACGAAGCTTCTTTCAGTCAATATCTTCGCCATCCAGATGACCCTGCCCGGAGAGGTCATCAAATTGTATTTACCCATGCTGATTTGAATCTGCGAAACATCCTGGTGGACAAAGTCACAAAACCAGACGGGACAAGAGGTTGGGCGATCTCGGGGATCGTTGACTGGGAAAACAGTGGGTTTTATCCAGAGTACTGGGACTGTACAAAGGCGCAGTTCGAGGGATTCAGGTGGGATGAACGCTGGACTAGAGCTTTGGTCGAAGTGTTCCGTCTATTCGGAGGTTATGCGAAGGAGATTGAAGTTGAGAAGAGGAGTTGGAGTGAAGGCGATGGCGCGTTTTGAGACACCCATCGCTCCTGGGAAAAGGCTTGAATTATTTGGTACATTTTTGCTTTTACATCCTAATTTCACAATTCTATTACTTCTTAGTCGGTGTTATTAAGCCCCTTGTCATTCTGCATCACTACAACCCGAGATAAATGAGTTACAGGACATGGTGATCGTGATATTCTCGTTGTGTGGCGAATGTTGAACCACTAAGAAGTAGCTGGCCACGAAATTAACGACTCCCACACTCGCTGAGCGATAATGCTGGGTTTCAGATGTTTCCCCTTCTTTGGTAAGTCTTTGAGCTGATGAGCCGATGGGCCAAAAGAGTCAAGGCCTCGTCAGTGATACTACCAAGCTGATGTCGGACAAGCCTGCCGGTGATCTTGGGTTCGATTGGATTGGAGAGCGGGGCCTGTAGTGCGCATATAATGTTTCCTTAAGATCTAAGAAGAAGGATTGAAGTCACAATGCACAAGAGAGTCGGCTATGTGACCAAGGAAGGGCAAAAAACCACAAGAGGTGGTTTCATTGGTAAAAACAGCCGCCACAGGCTTCCAAATCAGATCCATTTGCCAAAGAAGTCCACAGAATAGTCCTAATGTATGATAATGGAACATTCCACACATTCAAAGAACTTTGGCTGAGTTATTCGTGACGTCGTCAATCCCCCAGCTTAGCTCTATGCTGTCACACTGTGGTACTAGCCTGAGGAGGACATAAGACCTTGAAAGTTCTCAATATCTTCACTGGATCAGTGCCGCCTAGTGAAATGAATCTTTCTGGCATTGCCCACAAAACGAATTCGAAGTTGATTTGACGAGCTCCTGCCGGGTCGCCAGTTTGAAGTCCCTCTCCATCGTTGTCAATCTGCAGTATGGCCGTGATTCGTGACTCAAAGGCCTCTATTCCATCCTCGGTATCTTCGATCTCAAAATGAATATCGATGATTTCGCCGTTGGTTCGGTTTTCGACCTTGATAGGCGACACAGTGAGGGCTTGGGTGTGAGGGAGCTTGTAGCTATCATCTCTACCTAGGGTATCGCCAGTGCGTCAGTATTTAGAGAACCTCATATAGTTTCTCGTGATCTTACCCTTAGTGCCATTGGAGCCAGAGACATTTAAGTTAGCGCCTGAGGGTGCGTTGTCGTGAATTGTTGTCAATATCTGCGACCAGGAACTGTTCAATAGAGTTGTTCGATCCGAGGCGCCCGATACCGACCCTGTCCATATCGGAAAAGATTTTGTATCACCGCTGATTAGCTCTCCGATCTCACTCATTGGACTGGAACCCCTGTCACTTCCTCTATCGATGATCGCATCTGCCCAAGGATCTGGACCCTCAGTTGGCACTTCTTCCTGTAGAGCGCGAAGGGTTACACGATAGAGCTTGATCGGCGTACTCGGTGCCAACGAGAGCACTAGATCTGAATAATTTGACTTTCAGGTTCACCGTTGGTAAAGAACCACCGCACTGCTCACCTATCTCGTATGGACCCCGGATCGGCAACACATCGTCCTCCACTGAGGCTATTGCGCGAGACACCTGAAACGTGCAGGATACGGCGAGATCCAGATCATCGTAAGTGACCTGTGATGTCGATATAAGCGTCAGGGTTATTGATTGATTCCAACTGTCAGCAGTTTCAGAGTTTGTCGCCATGGCATGGTTGTTGAAGTGGTCAAGGACGTTGGCTCCTCTTAGCGCTTCGGGTACTCTGCGGCTCCAGGGACCAAACTCAGTGCAACGCCCGCCAATAAGAGCTCATAAAGGCTAATTAGTGCTCTGTGTCAGGTGAGAGATCACAAGCTTAGGCCAGGCATGAATCCTAAAGCAAGGAAAGTGATGAGTATACTTTTATGATCTTAGGAAAGTTTAGGATGAGTTTAGTATATCTGTAAACCAAATACCGGTAATTATTCTTATTTATTTTTTCGTGGTTTAGCCAGTGCTTTTGATCATTCTAACCACATTACCATATAAACATCATCTGTAGCTACCTGGACGTGAGAGATGATACCTGTCGAGAGGCAGGGACCTTCTGCATGTGGTTGTAATTCTTGCTGACCACAAGATGAGCATGTTGCTGTGTATCAGAAATGGCTGGTAATCACTCCTACTACCAGCCTCATTGCTTTAAGAAAAGGAGAACAGTCACGGGTCAATATCTCATTGGATTGGCATGCCTCGCTCAGGCTTTAATGAAATTAGTGTTTCATATTGAGGCGTTTGATGGGCCTAGGACGAGTATCAGCATGATGTGAGATGGCTGCTTTTTGCGCCTGGGCTGAGGAGGGATTATAATCACTACAAAGGACAGCGAGACAAGTGAGTATATCTGTGTCAGAGCATCTAAAAATCCCAGGAGAACGCTTTGAAGACTGACTGATACGATGCATTTGGACGATTCGTGGGAACTTAGAGTGGGTGAAATGGCACAGCTGGGCAGGAGCACAGGCTGCCTGTGGGGTCATCTGCATGCAGCCGTCAGTTGGTAGTCACTGAGGTGATAGTAACTTGCTGTAACTTAGATAAGTTTATATTGACTTATTATAACTTAGTTTTATATAATTATTTAAGAGATTTATAAAATTAATAAACCATTTATAAACCATTAATAAACTTATATTAACTTAAGTAAAGATTTTATTTATTTTATTTTTAATATCCTAAATTTATAGAATCCTTAGACTATTCTTCCTAAGTCCATGCTGCCTTAGGTACCGAGTTACCAGGGTTCCTCCTGCCCTTGCTCTTGAATCTCACTCCCACAGCCTCGCGGCCTCGACGCGTCCTACCTAGGTACCTTTCCTACCTTATAACGCCGTTTTCTGTTCTTGTTTTTTACTCTCAAGACTCCCGATCCGCTTTCCTGTCATAAGCAATCACCACAATGTCTTTCGAAGCGCCACCTGTGCCTGCCCCTCAGAACGAACACCCCAAACGCACCAACGAGCTCTTTGCTATCTTTTACGAAGAAATCGGGAAATGGCCCTGGGAGGTCATCGACTTCGGCCCCCGAAAATGGGGCCAGAATCTCGTCTCAGACTTCACGAGACTTCTGAGCGTTGACCTTCCTAAGACTGACAATGTGTCACTTAAGGAACTTATCGACTACTTGCATGACAACTCTGCGAATCACCCGATGGTGCAGTACCAATACCAGTTGAACATGATGCTCGTCGCAAAAGCAACCAAGTGGTTGGCAGAGAAGCGTGAGCTCGTTGACGACCCCGATTCCGATGCTGACTCTGACGGCTCTATCCTCAACGAGCCTCAAAACGTCACCCGGCACAGAAGGCAGGCCCGGGCTCTTCGAGCAGCTACAAGATCCGCGCGTGTAGTTTTTTTTTTTCTTTTTTTTTCTTTTCTCTTTTTTTTTTTATCTCAGAAGAATGACATTAGGCTAACAAGGCTAGCAATTCGAACCGCTCGCAAGCGTCCGATCAACTACAGTGATCGTCACCATTTCCAACTCCATAATGTTGACGATTCTGAAGGTGACGACGATGGAGATGGAGGAAACGAGGAAACCCAGGAAGAGGTTGAGCTCGAGTCAGCCGAGCCTGCGGCCAAGCGAAGGCTAATGGTCTTCTTCAACTTTTCACCCGAGAACATCCAGGAGCTATCTAAGGTCATGGTAGGAGCCCGCCGCTCCATTATCTTTTGCAACAGATCTAACGAGTCGATATAGGGACCTGGTGGCGGCAACGGTAACGGCGATGCATCACGACACTCGATTCCACAGCGAAATGCCACAGGAGAAAACCGCCCTCTCGATACACCTGTTAGTTCACATTATACGCGGCACCGACTAGTCTAATTGAACCGTATAGAATGAAGTTCGACGTGCCTATGCCGACCATCTCAAGCGCGAGATCACCAAAGTGGAAGAGAACATTGCCCGCACAGAAGCTAATATCAATAACTCGTCCCGGCGCCGTTTAGGCTATCTCGAAACCGTCCGCAACAGCGCCGAGGCTCTCGAAAAGGCCACGAAAGAAGCCACCGAGGCTTCAAAAGTGGTCCAGCACGCAAGAGCACTCTGCGAAGCCGACGCTCAGGTCGTCGAGGAATTGCGCCGTATAAGCAGCGATAACCCAAGAATTCTCACCGAAGAAAACTTCCAGCACTTCAAAGACAATACCCCTGCACAGAAAGAGGGGAGAGATGCTGAGAGTACACTACGCGCCAAGGAAAAGCGTCTTAATGATGTCAAGACCAAGATACAGATCGCAGAGGCCAGTGTGGACCCATTGAACAGCAAGATCGAGGAATTATTTGACGTACTGAACGCGAAGCGGAATGTGCGTCGAAGCCTCGTGGCGATGCATCGGCTGGTGGGAATGGGTGGGGACGAAATGGAAGACATATTGGGAGAGAATGGTCTTGAGGAGTGGCTGAGGGAGCAACAGGTCTGAGAAGATGTCTTTGTGGTGAATTGTCGTGAGTGTTGGGTTAGATGTATATGAGCTTTTGAGACTTTGAGAGTGGGAGGAATGGGGTAGGGGTTATGGAGGAAATAAGACTCCGTCCCTCCATCCTAAATGATAGAAACATTTAGTTAACTTTACATAAAGTTAGCCTAATTTTAATGTCTTTTGTTGAGTTATCCTAAGTTTGGTATCTTTTGTTAATTTATCCTAAGTTTGGTATCTTTTGTTAAATTTATATAAGGCTTAGGATTTTCTGTCCTGGGAAGGAACCCATCCAATGAACCCGCCCCACGAAGAAATCGGCATACCGGACAAACTATTTCTCCCATAGCGAACAGCTCCACTTCATCGCCATTCACCGACAGCACAATCAACTGTTCATTCATTCACGCTCGCTCCATCACGCACGCATGTTCAACCCAGCAGCGTCGCAATGTTTTCTTCCCCCATCATCCCACTCTCTTCAACTACGCCCTGCCAACTCGTCGCGTCCAAGAAGAGGCGGTAAATCGCACTACAGACCGTCATAAAATTCCGACTTGTACCCTTCAAACGAGTGCGTTTCGTGCCTCCTTTGCTGGAACAACCGGGGTCTGTAGAAGGGATCTCTGGTCTCGCAGCGCGCTGGAGATTCAGAGATTGCCTGTGCAGCGAAGCTCACCCTCTTCTGGTCGCGCGCGTTCTGGCACCGGTGCAGAGCTTACGCAGGAAAGTTCCATCACGTTGTGAAACTGACTGGTTGCAGGAATGTCGACTTCACCATGCCTTGACGTCCATTTCACTACCCGTGCTGTCATTGAGTGGCAGTCCGATAACGAGGTAAGGCTCAGAGTCACCTCACCCCGATTGAATTCCCAATAACACATTTGCAGTCAGATCGCGCGACACGGTTTCTGGCTAAACCCGATCCCAAAGTCAGCTCTATCACGTTGACGACCCGGTTCGATTCGAAAGGTTCTCTCTTCGACATACACATTCCCTTGAAGCTCAAAGGCATTGACAACACGTCCGATATCACACTTCGAGCCTGTGCTTCCTCCGTTATCTCTCTCGATATTATTAAGAACCCGACCGTCTCTAGTGAGGTTGAGCAAGAGTTCAAGTCCCTAGCTCTCGGCCTTCGCTTCCAGCTGAACCGCCATCTTGACATCCTGGTCCCTATCCCTGCTCTCGAGCCAATACGTCCAGCAGGTCGAGCACGGTCAGGTGTTGTGCTCGATGCCATTCGCGAGTTTTCTCGGGCAACTGTTTTCACCCTCTATATCGAGGCGCGCAATGCATCCCCAAAACTCCAGTCCGTCGGCGATGCTGTCAGCCAGGGTCTTTTCAAGACGTCCTGTAGCAGCGGCTTTCAACTGGCTAGCATGTATGCCGGTCTTGGAGCAAAGATTGTCCAGCTTGGTATGGATGAAGCGCTTGCACCGCCGTCATATGAAGAAACCGAACCCCCACCGCCGCCGCCTCCGATCGACCCCAAGCCTGACAGAAAGCGTCCACGACAAGATACTGCGACCGAACGCGCCGAAGAAATCGCTTTGATTTGGGCAGAGCTGCAAATGCTCAAGCAAGCGAAAGACGCAGACGGGAAGCGCATTGCGTTCTTGGAGATGGAGAACCAGGAACTGCGGGAAACCGTAGCCAGGCTCCAAGAACAATATGAAGCTTTTGACAGGTCACAGCAAGATATCCACCACAACTTCGGAGCCCTCGAGACCACGGTCGAGAAGAATACGCAAGAATTTGAAGAGAGCGTCGGCAACGAACTAGCAGAGCTACGTGAGGATATCAGTCAATTAGATCATCAACTTTCCTTCATTCAAGAGGGACAAGTTAGCGATGAGTCTGTAGCCAGGATAAAAGACGCTGTACTATTGGATATCACGACCCGATTATCAGGGGATTGAGCCCAGGCATCAGCATCCTGTGTGACAGGTTAGCTTGAGACCATCTTGAAGATTCCCTCACGGCATCGACCCACAAAGCAACGCGCTTCATTCTTGGCCTTGTCCTTGAACCCGAGAGCTATTGCTAGCCGCTATGGTGTGACTTTCAGCACTCCCGAACAATTGCCTCGCGCGGATAGGTGATGCGTCGGCTCCGTCAGCCATGTCCCAGGGCGACAACGGGAATAGCGACCTCATGATGAGTCTACGCATAAGCCGCATGTCCTTAATGGACGGCAAGACCCTCGAAACAGGCTTGGGCCTCCTTTTGGCATCCCGGACCGGGAAACTCTGGCCAATGCTCGTGATCGCAGATGCAGCCTGGGACGCTTGACAACACAATCTGCATCACAGCATCAAGTTCATTATTAGTTGTCGCTACGCCTGGACTTTTCGAGCCTGAGCCCGCCGGTGGTAGTGGTGAGTCGAGGCAAATTCCCTCGCGGCCTTCGATAAGCTAACCTTTCAGCAGCAGCAAGAGTCAACTACACCCTGGAACGACCCAAGTAATACCTATCGAGATGAATAAACAAACCGATGATCGGGCCTTGGATATGCAGTTCCATATAGATTATACCAACAATCCATCAGAAGCGTTTGAACCGTGCATCAAGAACCTTTTGCAGAGTGATTATGACCAGCGGAAACAGCGCGCTGCGGGCCTCGACGTCTCAAATGCTCGTGAGCTCACGTTCAACCTTGTTATCTAGGCTATTCCAAATGATTTCAATGATGTCACGGCTCAACTAGCCAAGATGCTCAAGGCGTTCCAATTCGGCGTACAGCCTCTCCTAGTTGCTGCCATTGTGCGATCTCAGTCACTTGTAGGATCACGCATTTTACGTACAAGGCCCGCAGTAACGGAAATGCTACGTCATTCATCTCCAGGTCACGATGCATCTTTAGTCTGGGGCTCCAGATGGGTCCTGATGTAATGGAGCCTCATTTTATGGAGATGCAGGAAATCATCGACGATCCGATGGGGATTTTCTAAACAGGATTTGATTGCGGAGACAATCTCCATAGATCAGCGGACATGTAGGAATTAACTCGAGTGTACATGTAGAAGTGGCCAACCCGTGGATGAATAGACTACAATGCCAGAGGCATATAGCTTGGGGAGATGAATGAGGATGAAGATGGTCATGAAAGTTCATTAAAATATATAGTTATCAACCAAGGAAATCCGTGACGCCTTGTCCAGTTCCAGCCTAATCCTGCATCTAAGCGCCATGCTTTTAGTATAAGTATAACACAACCAATGCCGGGAATCTCTATATGCTACATGCTGCTTCTAAAAATGAAATAAATGCTCATTTAGTCGTCGCGGGTCTTGCTGTAAGAGCCGGTGCCACCAAGACCGTTCAGGTCGACATCAAGACCACCGACGCGGGGAGGTCGGGGTGAGTGCTCAATGCTGCGCGCAGGCATCTTCTCCTCCTGGGAGGCCTGTACGGGCGCATCGGTCTGCTGCTCAAGACCCATAGAGGCGAGGAACTTGATGGCGTCAGCCTTCTCCTGCTCCTTGCGGGCAGCACTCCATTGGAGCTCAGCGGACGCGATGTCGAGAACGCGGGGAAGAGCCTCAAGGGCCTTGTGGGAGTCGAGGAATGAGAGACGGGTGCGGCGGGCGATGATGTCAGGGATGGTGCAAGCGGCTTCGGAGCGAATGCCGTGAGAGACCTCAGCCTCGATAAAGGGAAGAGACGAGACGAGACGGGTGTTGAGGGCCGGGGAGATCGAGAGAAGAGTCCAAGCGCGATCACCGTAGTTGTGAGCGAGATGGTCAGCGATGTCAGCGTCGATGTTGTAGACCTCCATCAATTGAGAGGCGAGAGATGTGGAGTATCCGTGGGCGCCAATAAGAGGCACGTTGCGCGTGCAGCAGACGCCGCGGGTGGTGAAGCCGGAAGCGCCGGCACCGCTGATGTCGGGAAGAGCCACGGCCTGGGGCTTGAGGTCGAAGAGCTTGATGGCCTCGTTGACGGTATCCTCGGCCATTTCACGGTAGGTGGTCCACTTACCACCAGCGCAGGTGAGGAGACCAGAGGGAGAGGTGGTGATGAGATGGCTTCGGACGAGGGACTCGGTGTTCTTGGCGTTGGGGTTCTTGACGAGAGGTCGAATGCCTGTGAAGTGTTAGAAGTGTTCGGGTCAGGTCAATAGAGATGATGCGACTTACCAGACCAAGCAGCGAGGACGTCCTTGCGTGAAAGAACAGACTCAGGTGTTAGAAGCTTGCTGACTTCCTTGAGGATAAAGTCAACATCCTGCTGTTGAGCAACAGGTGCAGCCTCAACTTCGCATGGGTTGTCGGTGGTGCCAGCGAGGGTGTAGCCCTGCCAGGGAAGAACAAAGATGACGCGACCGTCTGAGGTAGCAGCGTCGAGAAGACCAAGGCCGTTGGGGCAGATCTCCTTGGGAAGCATGATGTGCACGCCTGAAGCGGGAGCGACAATGGGCTTGCGAGAGGGATCGTCCATTTGGTGGATGGCATCAGTGAAGGGACCGGTTGCGTTGACGACACCCTTGGCGCGGACCTTGAAAGGCTGAGCGGCAGCGGCATCACCGTTCTTGGAGGCGAGGACATCGCGGACTTGGGCGCCCATGATCTTGCCGTTCGCATCCTTCTCGAGACCAGTTACTTCAACGTGGTTGAGAACAGTAGCGCCGTAGTGAGAAGCGGTCAGAGCGAGAGCGACGTTCATTCGAGAGTCATTGTGCTGACCATCGTAGTACACCAGCGCACCAACCATGTTCTCCCGTCGCAGGAGAGGGAATGCCTCGAGAGCCTTGTTCTTGCTCATGTAGTACGAGCTCTCAAGACCCTGCGACCCAGCGAGGAGATCGTATGCCTTGGTACCAGCCCAGAAGTAGGGCGCCTCCCACCATTTCTGGAGGGGTAGTAGAATCGGCAATGAGCTGGACAAGTGAGGCGCAATGTTGAGGAATGTCTTGCGCTCACGAAGAGCTTCCATGACAAGCTGCAATTGACCATAGTCGAGGTTCCAAACAGCCTTTTCTAGATATCGCACACCACCGTGGACGAGCTTTGTGCTCTTTGAGCTTGTGCCAGAAGAGAAGTCATCGCGCTCTACGAGGGCGACTTTGAGGCCACGGGTGATGGCATCAACAGCGATACCGGTTCCTGTAGCGCCACCTCCTATGATGAGGAGATCGTATTCTGTGTCTTCGCCGCTGCGACGAAGTTCAGCGAGTTGTGATGCGCGGGTCTTTGTGGCGCTGAATGTAGGGGGCACGATGCGGTTCTTGTCATCGCGCTTGACGGGGACGAGGGGCTTGTCGACGATGTGTGTCTTGCTGCGGGAGGCGTAGTATGCTCCGCCGAGGGTGACTGTTGTTGTAGCTGCTGCTGCGAGGAGCAGAGGGCGCTTGAGCGACCGTAATCTTTGCTGCATTTTGTGTGTATGTGTGTGGTATTTGGGGGTGTTGTTGCGCCGGGAGCGACTGTTTGCGCGGGAAGCTTTTTTAGGTGTTAAAAAGCTTGGGGGAGGGAGCTTGGAGAAAAAGATGGAGAGTCTGGGTCTGGGGAATAAAGATCAGTGGAATAAAGAGAGAGAGTAAGGCTTTGGGGTTTATAAGAAGTAAATCGAAGTGCGATGATCGTGGAGAATGAGAATGAGAGTTTCCATAAATTAGCGGAGTTGGAAATGGGTCTGCGAATGTTGATTCTGATATCATGGATAGTTTAGGTTTTAACAAGTTTTCACGAGGGCGTTGTGAGCACATGAGAAGCAAAGTTTGGGGGTTCAGACCCAGAATTAGGCTATGCAATGCATCATCTGTCTCTGCTTGATTCCAAGAACGCCCGAATTACGCAAAGCATCTGACCCGCAAGCGAGATGCACTGAGTGCAAAAACGGTGCAATAGACGTCGCGAGCTGGGTCGCATGGCTCAAAGAGGAATTCCGGGAGGTCCTGAGCCTCAAGCCCATTAATGCACGTCGGGGTGAAAACACCGAGGAGCTGACGTCGACACGAGGATTTTACCCCTGGTTTTATGCAGCTCGGTATGAGAATACCGAAGCTAAAGCCCGAACGTGACCGAGAATGGAATAGCCGAGCCCTGGATCAACAATGAGCCGTGCCGATGTGCGGAGAGTTACATGTGCTGCCCCCACTGTCGGGGAGGGGAAGCCCGAGGTTCTAGACTTTGGGGTGAGAGTGAAAAGGTTCAAGAGGTCATGAGTTTTCTGGCTAAAACGATGCGGGAAATAAACTATGCCTATTCATTTGCTTAACGTCTGCTCTGTATGTGTTGTTCTGTGTACGGCTTGACTGACGAAATTGTTCCACTAATCAGAAGGCGAATGACAGTCTTGCTGTGATTTGACTGGTGGATGTTATGTCGTTATGGCTTGAGAGCTGAAAGACATACAAACTGACAACATGTCCAGCTTGAGCACTACTGCAAACATACGTTTTCTTGTGTGCAACTTCTGTACTTATGAATGCTAGAAATTGACGATGCATTTTTGTGTTCATGGTGAGGTTCACAGTGCTGTTGTGCCGACGCCGATGGATCGAGACGTTGAGAGTGCTGAAGGTCTAGGGTTGGTGGCTGACCGTTGCGGCGATAACCATCCAATTGGTGAGTGCATCATTCAAACCACCAGCGACACAACGAGGACGGCCCCCGCGAACTGCACAGAGATTTGACTTCTGGTCAGGATACGAAAAGTCTATCCAAAGGTAAGACCCCATCAATGCATACTTTTATGATCGTTAAAGGGGTTTATCCTCTCTTTACGAGGTGTACGCTTCTTGTCCATCGTCCCGAGATACCTGGCTCAAATCTTGGGCATTGACGCGATACTGATCCCTCACCAACACCACTTTTCCAACAAAGAAAATTGCTTTTGCTATCACAGGATGCTGACGGCTTGCAGATTTATACCATCAGGATTGCATAATGTCATTGTCGCTCACCGATCACGATCATTTGAGAATTTTGAGTCATAGCATGAGCTTATTATCTACGCTATCAACGAACACTCAACACCGCCGCCGCAAACAAGCAACGAGCAAAGAAAGAACACGAACGCCATTCTCGTATGCTAGGCTCGTCACTTCTCGAACGAAAAATTTGCCATTTTAGCGCCACTGTTTAGGCCATGTCTCTGCATTCTCACGACTCGAATTTCAACAATCGTCTACGCCGCTACGGTCTCGCACCCTTCGCCCTCACCACAAGCACTCAGATTTTCAAGGATCGAGCGCGACTATACGGGAGAGGAAGCACTGTAAGTGTTGGACCACGTTGAGCGACGAGGACTCAAGAGACGTGGGAGACCCATGCCTGGCGTGTTGATCGGACTGGGTCCTGTATAGATAAAGACATCATACAGAAGGCCACCGAAAGCACATCCCATGAAGGGTGCCACCATGGGAATCTGGATATCACCGTCAGTTGATATTAAAAAGAAAGGCATTGGAATTGGACTCACCCAGAAGTAGTATCCGCCAGCAGACCAGACCTCACTTCCATATCCGATCATGTACGAGACCAAACGAGGCCCGAAATCACGAGCGAGGTTGATGGCATAACCAGTCTCCCAACCGAAGCAAGCACCAATTCCAAAGATCAGGAAGAACAAGCCAAGCGGCATCAAAGGACCAGCACCGATGTTAGCGCTATCAGCCATAGCGAAGATGACAAACTGCAGAATCGTGCTGGCGATGAATTCGGAGAAGAACATGCCAGTGCGTGTCATGAATTCCGCGGGATATGTGCAGAATACACCAGCGGTTGCATTCTCGCCAATCACTGTTCGAATTCCTGGTCCGCCTTCATAAGCATCAAAGGCAGACTTGTAGTTGCCGTACACGACGGCGGCAGCACACATGGCTCCGAGGACTTGAGCGACGGCATACACAGGGAACTTTCTCCACGGATGGCCTCTGAATATACAGTTGGCGAGAGTCACGGCTGGGTTCAAGTGACCACCTGATTTACCGCCAACGTATACTCCAAGCATGACACCGAGGCTGATTCATGTCAGTATGAGCTCAATTGGCCGCGGCAATAGCGACTTACCCCCATCCCCACGAGATACTCTGGTAATCACCCTTTGTTCCTCGACTGAGAACAACCTGAGCAACGACGCCGTCACCAAAGAGGAGAAGAATGAAAGTACCAAAGAATTCTGAAAAGGCATCTTGGCAGTACTCCCTCACTCGACTCCAGGCATACTGCTCAGGCGGGGGAGGAATAGTGGGCGGTTCACTCGGAGCCTCACTGTACTTTTCATTCTGGCTCATCTCGACTTTAGTGGGGATGGAAGATTTGTGCACAGAAGATTCAGAGATGGAGTCGTTCATGGTAGGGATAGGCATCCTAGAGTGAGCCTGTGAAGTTTGATCTTTTGAGACAGAAAGAGGAGAAAGGTTGGCGGGTGCAAGAGAGACAGGTTACACTGAGAGGATTGGCGTCATCAAGCATCTCTGGGGATCACGTTACAATTTATGGTCAGCAAACGAACTGAAGCTTGGGTGTCTTTTTTGCCCCTCATCTCATCCCCAAGAGATGGGATCCTCTTTCTTGCTCTCGGCCTCGGTATTTGCAAACACCACCCTTTTCATGCAGAGCATACCGAAGCCCGCGAGGTTATCAGACATCACCAACGAGGTGGGCTTTGCAAGCATGTCGATCCGCCACTGCGTTAGGAAAGAGGAACACGGACACGGGGAGACGCAGCGACTACACCCGATGAATCGAACCATGGTGCGGTGCGGGCGATACGAAAGCTTGGACGGCGGCGGTGCAGAGTACCAGCGAAATGCCGCTCGGCGGCACACACCGAGCGACAAGAAGAAAAGAAAGGGGCGTTCAGACGTGGATATCATGACCGAAGAATCTGCTCTGATCAGGTTGCTTACACCGAAGGCCGGGTGGGATGGAGATAGAGGGGGGGGCCACGTTCGAGACTTGTGTTTGCAGATTTGACTCCACAGTCCGAGCCAAACCCCGGATCGTCGTGCGAAAAGAGAAAAGGATTTGCACATCCACTTGACCGAGGTTGGCTTGGCTGGGAATTAAGGTATGGTCAAGGTGTGTTTATCCCAGACCCGCTAGCATATGCGCCCAGTCGAGCTTCTGGAACAAGACTGCGGGGAAACGTAACATGAACGACCCCTCTCTCTATCAGATGGACATGGATGCATCGGTAGGTGTTGTTGGCTGTGTTTCGCTTGTTAGATCCCCGATGGGTTTTGTCTTGTGACATGGGGTCTGTATTTCGGTATCACCAAGCCGAGGCTTAGCTAGCTTACTTGCAAGCTACATCAGGAAAGTGACGTTGGTCTGTGGTATTACAAGGGGTGTGCGTGAGACGAAATGCCAATGCTGTGAAGGATTTCAATACCCCGCAGATTGATCCCAGGGTGGTGGGAAATGCTTCCCCGAGATGCACTTTACATCTGAAATCTCGGTGTTTGTTGCCTTGAGTGAGCCCGAGATGGGAGATACTTAAACACCCCAATATGATACGCTTTTGATCCTGCAGTCCCCAATCAATTTTGCTGCTGTTGCTTCGTTTCTGCTGCTACCTCTTAGTCACTGTTGCATTCGCTCTCCCCGGATCTGACACCTTTCCCCGCAATTTGCACTACACTCTCACTATGCCTATGCTCAACGGAAAACAAAATCCTACCTTTATTGGTGCCATTGATCAGGGTACGACAAGTTCCCGTTTCCTGATCTTTGACACCAGTGGCGATGTTGTAGCTACTCATCAGCTTGAATTCAAGCAATACTATCCTCATCCTGGGTAAGTTCGTCTACTACATGATACGCGAATGATTGTTGATTTTTGGTTTAGATGGCATGAGCATGATCCTGAAGAGCTCATCAGCTCGGTTGAGCAGTGCATTGATGGCGCCGTAGAAGCCTTTGAAGGTCAAGGCCACTCTCGTGAGCAGATCAAGGTCGTTGGTATCACAAACCAGCGTGAGACTACTGTTGTATGGGACAAGACCACAGGCAATGCTCTGCACAACGCCATTGTCTGGACAGACACGCGATCGAAAGATCTTGTCCGTCGTCTGAAGCGTCGTCTTGGCGCAAGCGAGTTGATTTCGCGATGCGGAATTCCTCTCTCCACATACCCCTCCGTCAGCAAACTTCTCTGGCTTCTTGAAAACATTCCCGAAGTCAAAGATGCTTACGAGCGCGGTGTTCTCGCTTTTGGAACGGTAGACACTTGGCTCACGTACAAGCTCAACGGCGCAACGGAGCGAGATGTCTACGTTTCTGACCCGTCAAACGCGTCGAGGACCATGTTTATGAATCTCGAGTCTTTGCAGTATGACGAGGATATTCTGGACTGGTTCAGAATCGATGACAAGAAGATTACGCTGCCAAGAATCGTGCGGTCGTCTGATAGCAAGGCATACGGCACACTTGCTAAGACCTCGCTCAAGGGCGTCAAGATCACTGGATGTCTGGGCGACCAGTCTGCAGCTCTTGTTGGACAGAAGGGCTTCACCCCCGGTCTCGCCAAGAACACATATGGCACAGGCTGCTTTCTTCTCTACAACGTCGGTTCCAAGCCTGTGATCTCAACACACGGACTTCTCACAACGGTGGCCTTTGACTTTGGCGAGGGCAACACCATGTACGCCCTCGAGGGCAGCATCGCCGTCGCGGGCTCAAGCGTCAAGTTCCTGGTCGACAACTTTGGCTTCATCGAGTCGTCGGCCAAGCTCAGCGCCCTCGCGGAGACGGTGGAAGATAATGGTGGGTGCACCTTTGTAACGGCCTTTAGCGGCCTGTTTGCGCCGTACTGGATTGACGATGCGCGAGGTACAATCTTTGGTATCACGGCGTACACGCAGCGCGGGCACGTTGCGAGAGCGACGCTGGAGGCGACCTGTTTTCAGACAAAGGCCATTCTCGACTCGATGGAGAAGGACAGCGGACATGCGCTGACCGAGCTGGCCGTCGACGGTGGCATGTGCAACTCGGATCTCATCATGCAGGTACGTAAAGGAATTACTCTGGGAACCCTTGTTCTTTGATGTTGCTGACACTTTTTTTTCTTCTCAGACCCAGTCTGACCTTATTGGGATCCCTGTCAACAGACCCGGCATGCGTGAGACAACTGCACTAGGTGCAGCTATCGCGGCCGGCTTCGCCGTCGGCATTTGGAAGAGTTTTGATGAGTTGAAGGAGGTGAACACCCAGGGTCGTACCATCTTTAAACCGCAGATCGCCGAGGAAGAAGCGACGAAGCGGTTCAGTCGTTGGACTAAAGCGGTTGAGATGTCCAGAGGATGGGCCAACGAGTAGTTGATTTGCTTTTTTGTTTGTTAGCTCTGTAGTTACATTAGCTTGACTAGGTCTGATTCTGTATTAGTATGTTTTACATGGATAGTCTGAAATACTGCTGCCTGATGGAACACCATATGCACCAACCTGTACGAAGAAGGTAAGGTAACCTAATAAGCCCGACGTACAGTAGCGTCCACGACTCGCCACGAGGAAATAGATAAATATGGAACTTGGCTTGTTCTGGAACAACCACTAGACTCTTTGGTGATCGTACCATAAGCGGCTCCGCACTTTTATTGTTATTTCCGGGGGAGGGGGGATCTGTACCATCTGCTGGTGTGGCATCCCTCACAGGCTAGACACGCTACGGGGTGCATTTTGCTAGAGAGTCAAGGATCGGGATGTTTGTCGTCAAAGCCCCGAGTGATCCGGCAAAAAAAGATATTTCCCTCATACTGCAGTCTACATATGCCGGTGTTTGTGGTCCGAAGATGCACATGTCACATGCGTAACGGCAATGCAAGGTTAACCATAGATAGAAGGTCTTTGTTGAAACCACGACATGGATATCGTTCCTTGTCCACCAACAACAGCACGTAAGGTACTTGGCTTTTGGCTAGACAGGGATATCGCCTGCAACGTTGGCCACATGCATTTCTACTGGACCGCGACAGTTTTTGCAGTGTTGTAGTTCCATTGCATTGGCACTTGAATTGAATGGTTGCAATGGATTGATTGATGCAGTGATATTTTGCTTGGTGTTCAGTGCTTTTGCTTGGGCCTCTAGCGCTTCTGCTTGGCCATTGACTTCACTAGACCCAGTATTAGTCAACTAAAGCCATGAAGTTGCTCCACTCTCTGTCACCTCCAGATTTTCTCTTCCCCTTCCCGCGGCTCGGCCTTACTCCGTCGCATCCAGTCTCATAATACCCAACAGCACGTCTCACCTCCACTAAAACCCGATAACAAGCCGTGCAAGGTTTCTGCTTATTCCATTCCCCAGTAGCTTGTTTCCCCAGACTGCGGAGAGAGAGCAAGATCGACATGCCATCCACGTCGATGAGCGGACCCTCAATCGCTGAGGAAGAGGCAAATTCCACGCTGAGCAACGATGATGGCTCCAGCGGCGACGAGTCGAGAATGACCAGCGCCGGACCTAACAAGAAGCGCAGGAGGGAGAAGCATCAGAAGATATCGTATGTACGCTCTGTAATGATTGAGAAATTCAGGCTGAATGGCGTCATAGCTGCGAAATGTGCAAGGCGCGTAAGGTGAAATGTGATCGCGCTGAACCTGCGTGTTCGTGGTGCGCGAGGCATAACAGAGCTTGTGTTTACCTTGAAAGGCAGAAGCCAGGTGCTGGCCGTAATGGCTTTAGCATTGAGCTTGAGGCAAAGGTCAACAGGATTGATGCATTGCTTCAAGCGCTGGGAAGGCGAGTGGAGGAGCATATCGTTCAAGACCACTCTTCAGTCGGTTCCCCAGGTGTATCGCCGTCAATAAACGGATATGGACCACCGCAAGTGGATGGGAGACCGACGCCGAACACAAGTCTCCCAAGACAGTCTTCGTTCTCGCAGGTGAGATCACCAGGCATCACAAGTCCATGGCAGCCTATAAACAACCAGAACACTACTCAGTCGCCGATGCAGACTCAACAAGGCGCCAGTGCACCAACGCCAAGTCAGTCGAGTACTGCGCTAAATCCAGCTGGCGTAAGGCGAGATCCATCGTTCCAGTCATACACGATTGATCTACCGCCGCACGACATCATCTACAGCCTCGTGGATCTCTACTTCAAGCACTGCAACACATGGTGTCCTATCCTTGAGCGAAAGACTATCTTTGCCACCTTTTTTGGCTCAACTTCCATGGAGGAAGCTGATCGGATATTGCTCTACGCGATTGTGGCTACGACGTTGCGCTTCCTCAAGGATCCGAGGTTATCAACGGAGATGAGCTCATATTATCACAAGGTCGCCAAGCACACAGTGCAGTTGTACGCTATGGAGCATACCACCATTCCTGCGATGAGAGCTCTCGTCATCATCACTCTGGATGAGTTGGGGACGTCCAATGGCCCTCGTGGCTGGAATCTACTGTCTCTACTGGCACAAAACGTCAGACAGCTTGGCCTGAGCGAGGAAAGCAGCGTCTTTCTATCGGCGGATGCTTCCGAAGTTACGCGTACCGCTTCATCTCACAGAGTCACCGCTGGCAAACCCGAATCTTGGATCGAAGACGAGGGGCGGCGACGACTGTACTGGATGATCTATGTTCTAGATCGATACGCAACAATCGCAACACCGACTTTTGACTTCATCCTCAATGACGCAAAGATCAACCGTTTCCTCCCCTGCTCCTATGATCTCTTCTCAAAGAACGTGCCAGTCGAAACACGCTCCTTGAGTCCCTACAACGAAAAACAATCACCAATAATGACATATCTTGTCAACAAACCCGAGAATCTTGGCAGTTTTGCTTACCATTGTGAGATTCTTGTTATTGTGAGCAGAATCCACGAGTTTCTCAAAACGCCCGTTGATGTCACTTCATCAAGCGACATGGCTGAATGGCGCAACACATATCGCAACCTGGACAGGACACTGGATGGTTGGCTTCAGAGCTTACCGAGCGAATATAGCAAAATCTCGGCTCTTTGCCATTCTGATCCTGCGAGTCGCGTGGCTAATTGGTTCATGCTTCACAGCGCGTATGTCACGGCTGCTGTGAGACTTCACTCTTCGGCTGCGTATCCCACAGTTCGTTCTCACATTTTTGTTCCTTCGCACTACGCCATGCAGAGATGTTTATCTGCTGTGCAGAGTCTGGGGGATATCACCAAAGATGTTCTTGAAGCTGATGGTCTGAATCTTCTGGGTCCCTCGTTTGCCTTCTCGCTTTGGGTTGCTGCGAGATTACTTCTTGTTCATGCTGCGACGGTTGGATGTCCGGTGGACTCGCAGATTGACTTCTTTATTGATACGTTGCGCGATGTTGGACAACATTGGGAGGTTGCGAATAATTACTCAAAAATTCTGCATCGTGTTATTCAGAGAGTCCGACAGGGTGACATGAACTTTTCAGCTATGCGAAGGTGAGTCCTAGCCTCTATTAGATACGGTATCTCAACTAACGATCGCAGGAGTGCATATGACCTAGTGACCCTTACATCGACAGCACGACACTCTGGCCTGGAGCCAACATCAACACAGGCTACGTCTCTCAGCGAGCTTGATAGCATCGATGTGTTTGAGTTCTTCAACTGTCCTCGACTGTCAGCAAGCTCAAGCAGCCAGTCACAGCTACAGTTACAGCCGATGCGGGAACCAACCAGAAACAACGGAGTGCCCGACCCGGAGGCTGATTGGTTGGCCTTTGGATCCCCGTTCAATCAGGTGTAGAGGGTAGTTCATTTCGTTTCGATCATTTCAGACCATTTGAGTGCCTCGCGGCGCGTACAGCCATATCTTTAAAGCGGTATTTTATCTTGAATATTACACATATGTTACTCAGTCAGAATGAAAAGTTCCTGATATTCTGTAAATTGATAGCCGAGCATAATGATCTGCGTCACTGAGTCAAATATGATCCGGACTGGGATCCCCAGCAACATGATCTGCAGCGATGGAACAGTCTGTTATCTTCACCCTCTCCGTGCACTTTTCGCTCGCTTCAGCCATCGTCGATCAACTCGAACTCAATCGGATTGTAACGAGAGGCTAGGTCAACCTCAAAGTCAATCCAGCCCCAAACTTAATCTCAGCCTCCCCGATGCCAAGCACAACTACATTCCAACGCGCGAATCTTGACGAATATTGTTTCAGATCGTAACATGTAATCATTCATCGTATAAAAATCGTTTCCGGCATATAACTCATCCCAATCGTCCGAAACATGAATACATACAAACGCCACAACTTAAAACTCCAAAATCAAATCATATACCTAACTATCCCAGATAGCACCATAAGCTGGAACACCACGCGTTTCCAAACCGTAAACCACCTTTTTCGTAATCTTCTCATTCGCAATGATGATAACTGCCTCAGCTTTGAAGCCCTTTACCAGATTGTAGCCCATCTTTACCAAGTCAGGTCTTCCGAGCTTCTTAGTATCGTGAATGACTGCGTTTGGAATGCGCTCGCTGATAGTCTGGCAGATTTCCTCCCCGAAGGTTTCTTCAGGGTTCTTAGTTGACCAGATGAGTTGTGTTGGACATGTTGGGTTTTGGATATGTCCGAGAACAGGACCGATGCCGGAGCCTGTTGCGATGAGGACGACGCGGTTAAAGAGCGTTGCGATGCGCATCACGCCGCAGGTTGGGACTCCGCGTGTCCAGATGTGGGAGGGACCATCTTGGATGGTGGACTTTGTCCAGTCGCCGGCGTTAGAGACGACAAGGGAGTAGCCCTTGGATCGACCGTTGACGGCTTCGGGAGCCGGGATAGTGGCAAAGGAATGCCACTCCTTGAGAGGTTTGTGAGAGAGACGGGTGAAGGAACCGTTGACGGGGACAGTGTAGTCAAAGTGAAGCCTTATAGCGTGGTCTGACAGTTTTTCAGCTTCAACGGGGACTTTTCGTAGAAAGCACCAGGATGAAGCAACACTGGCAGTCGCTACAGCCAGTAACCAGAAGGCAGGCGACTTGACACAAGACTCTCCAAGTGTAGTACCAGAAGGAGTGTTGTCGTGGGCTGAGAGCACGGTTTGCACCCAGAAGAGAGCGAGCATAGTCCATCCAGCAAAGCGGTGAGTTCTCTCAAAGAGATCGTGATAACGCTTGCGCACTGAAGGCCAAGCCATTCCGATCATGCCAACGAACATGGCAGACAGGATCCAAGAGATGACTTGAGAAGTGATGGATAAGGTACCCCAGTTCGCACAGCTTCCGAACGAACAAGCAATGTCGGCGATGTTCGTTGCAAGAAGCCATGCTCCTGCGCTGACAGCTGCACCTGAATGGACTCCGCCGAGATGGTAGATCTTTGCGCATCGGGTCCTGATAGCAAAAGGCCAGGTCTTGGGGACGCTGCAGGTGATGGTGTATAAAACGTTGATAACGAATTCTTGACGAACAAGAACAGCGGTGGTTAGGTTGATGGCTGTGATGATACCCATCCACTCTCTGGTGATACCAGTCAAGAGGAGAGCGATAGCAGCACCGATGTTGAAGAGTCCAACAAGGGAAAACAGGCGACGATAAACAATGAGCAACCTATGCCGCAGTCCTCTCGCATGCTTAGGCATATCCTTCTCAGGAAGAGCCTTCTCAAGATCATACTGATGCTCATCAATAAGCGTTGTATCACTCGCATCAGAGAAAGAACTGAGTTGCGTAGCACTCGAGGCATTCGAATCCATACGCGTATGCAAGACAACAGGCTGGGGTTTCCCAACCTCCACCATATCTTTCATTCTCAAAGCTCTCTTGTCGATCTTTCCGTTTGCAGTCATAGGAAGACTGTCCAGTTGGTGGTAATGAGTTGGCATGGCGTAGTAGGGCTGAAGGGTCTTGAGATGGGCTTCAACAACGGCGATAGGGCAGTGGTTGGGGGTGATGAAGGCGTGGATCTCATTGTTGATGAGGAGAGCAGTGGCGGCTTGAACGGAGGGACAGGATTTTATGGAGGCTGTTACACCGTCGAGTTCGACGCGGAAACCTTTGACTTTGACTTGGTCGTCTATCCGGCCAAGAATGTGGAGAGTGCCATTGGAATTCCATTGACAGAGATCACCAGTGTTGTACATATTTGATCTGAATCTTAGGTCAGTATCTCGTTCAAAGATGTCATGACTTGAAAACTTACCCTTCTTGGGTGAAAGGGTCAGGTCTGAATCTCTCAGTTGTCTTGTCTGGCAAGTCAACATAACCACGAGCTACGCCTGCACCACCAGCCCAGACATTACCGACTTCTCCAACAGGTACTGGCACAAGAAACTCGTCTAGGATATAAACATTATTTCCTGGTGTTGGTTTACCGATGGAGAGAGGTTGACCTGTTTGGTGCTGGTGCATGGTGTTGACGATGGTGGTTTCTGTTGGGCCATAGCAGTTGAAGTATGAGACGTGAGATGCCCATAGGTCAGCGAGTCTAGAAATGTTAGTTGAAATCAGAGAGTAAGCGAAAATAGGGAACTGACTGTTGAGAGCTGGGCTCTCCTGCTGTGGCGACGGTCTTCAGTCTTGGAAAGTCCTCTGGCTTATACTTTGACAGGATGCTTGGAGTGCAGATGAGGACATCAATCTAACACAGTCAGTGACTAGCCTAACATTTGGATATAGTAAACTCACTTGTTTGAGGGCTTTTGACCAGTCAGAACCCCGCATGACCAAGGTCCCGCCATTTGATAGACAACCAAGAGTCTCCCATGCAGCTTCAAATTGTATGTCAGTAAGGTCCTTCGTCTTTGGATACTTGGTTTACTTACCCATATCAAAGCTGACATTCAGCACTTGGCCAACACATGTTCCTGGGCCAATACTCAGATTGCCTGGTGCTTGACATAACAGGTTTGTCACATTGTTGTGAGTGATGTCGACTCCTTTTGGTGTACCTGTTGTGCCTGATACATGTTAGTCTAATGAGAAGTAGTATAAGATAAGTCAACATACCTGATGTATATATCACATAGCAGCCATTCTCAGGCTTACTGACTGGAGTAAAGTCTGCAATACTTTGTTCACTGTTGTCTTCATCCTCAATAATGACAACACCTGTTACATCCGTGTTCGAGATGCGATGTGCCGTAGCCTTTGAAGACAGAGCTATCCTTCCTCCGGTCTGTTGTAACACAAACCGCAAGGTCTCGTCTGCCACTACGCCTCCATCAAGAGGAACATACTGCGCTCCACAAGACAAGATGGAAAGTATACCAACCAACATACCAACGCCACGCTTGACAACAAGCGGCACACGATGTCCCGGCATGACGCCCAGATTTCGTAACCGTTGCGCCAACCGGATGCTTCGTTCAGCAAGCTCGCCATAGCTTATCTCAACTGCTGGCTCGGCAGATAGATCTCGTGCCGCAGTTGCCGAAGGCTGTGTGGTGGCATAGTGGAAGAATGCCTCTGTGACAGTTGAGAAGCTAGGTCTACCGCATGTACCTCGTGTAAACGAGATTGGCACGGCAGCTCCCCGTGGGGACGAGACATCAAGCACAGATGATGCCATGCTAAGCTTAATCTGAGGTGTGTGCAAGATAAGATGAGGATCGTCGTACAATTCCAAATAGACAGAAACTCAAATAGATTGAGTAGGAGTTGGGTCGGGGATGGCGGGAGATTGTGCATCAAAGATTTGAAATTAAGGAGTTGCATAAGAAACATCTCTCCACACACAAAAAGAAGGTCTGTTCTTAAATAGAGCCAAAGCCCTCTTCCCGCTTTTTCCTAATTCTACCCAGCCTTCTCGTCATGCTTGGCAGGATAGACCCAACGCCAGCAACCGACGGATCGTCAACCAGTCAGCTGCCCTTTCAAGTTGCACCTCGGAAGAGTACGCCCCCCCAACCGCCCCCAGAATGCGTCTTTTTTCCTCTATCGAGATACAAGAAGGATCCGCCTTGAAACTCCGGAGTCAGCCCAATACGGTAAAATCTGTTGGTAAACAAGAAACCATCTGCCAAGCTAAGGCATGTAGTTCCAGATAGCGTCGAAAAGAGGGCCAGCTCAACAGGTATACCACATGACAGATGGGGCAAGGATGTGTTTGCTTTGGTCCGTTGGTCCCAGTTAGGTAAGTAAGTAATGTACCTGAACTCATCGAGGTCTTTGACCGAAAGGTACAACAAGGCGTGTGATGTGGTCTGCGTGCGTACCCCTGTAGGTACAGCAGAATACATACATACGTACCGTAGGCCCGCAGGCCCGCATGTAGAGAGGGATCTGCCCTGCCCTGGCTATGGCCATGGTTCCGTGGCTGTGGATACAAGGGCTGGCCAAGACATCGTTAGCACGCGGGTTCTGCGGGAGCTGCAGGATCTGAGTTCGGCATCTGCAAAATCTCACATGAGCCGAGATGATATGAGGTGGAGTTGGGCTGTAAGCTGTGCCGCTTTTCGAAGGAGGTTATCCAAGATAAGCCTAAATGACAGATAGCTTACTCATCGCCTATATCGTATGAAATATAAAGAAAAACAAGTATTTGAACTATTTGAACAGGTTTTTACCAAAGGCTCACCGAAATCTATCAGTCAAATCTTACTCAACAAAAAGATCATCGGGTCTAAGAGCTAAGCATGCGAACGGCTCGACACTTGGACCAAGCCAACGGAATGACAGACACCAAGATCGACACGAGAGACAGCAGACTACGAGATTTGCACCAATACTTCCCGACGTGGAATTAGTCCCCGACCACCGCCCTTTCAAAATGCCTCAGCCAACACCAAAAATCTGCAGTGTCTCACTCTCTGCAGTGCAGGCTGCTCTTTCTGCTGGGTTGACCCCAGCCATGTCTCAGTTGAATCAAAGACACTTTTGGTGTCCCCACTATCGATTGAGTGATCGACGCGGCTAAGCTCGCGTTATTGACGTACCCGAACTATTTGATCCAACGCAACCCGACAAGACGGTCAATCTTGCCAAGTGCAGTGCTTTCAGCTACACTTTTTTCTCGCTCTCTTTCTTACGATCCTGCCATCGATATCGATCTGATCATGGAGGAGCAATTGGTCCTTGCGTCGACGCCTGCAGAAGGCGTACGCGTCCTCGCGTTAAACAGACCCTCCAAGCGAAACGCCCTCTCGCAGGAGCTCATTACCGTGTTTCTGGAACAGCTGAACACGGCGTCCAGTGACGATGGCGTGCGAGTCATTGTCATCACCGGCAGCTCTTCTTTCTTCTGCGGTAATGTACCCTGTCCTACCCATACCCATAACCATATGTACTCCGTACCCATGGGTGAATCCACACGCCACGCCACAGGGGTATAGCCCCCCCGGCACTTGTCGCGCCCTAAGTTAGTGGCAGGGCTAAGCTGAACTGGAACTGACGTGCCAATGATCCTTTAGCGGGAGCTGATATCGGGGAGATCTCGCGGCTCGATGCGGAAGACGCGCGGGGCTGTCGCTATCTGGCGGACCTTTGCTCGGGGATGCAGGCCGTGCGCAAGCCCTTGATAGCGGCTGTTGAGGGAATGGCGGTGAGTTTAGTTTTTGATCGTACCCGAGGTGTTGGTTGAGGCTAGACTGACGATGAGCTTTTGCTGGGGATTGACAGCTCGGAGGGGGCTTTGAGCTTGCTCTCATGGTGAGTTGAGCTCTTTTTTCCTTTCCGTGGACGGAACCCGTGAGTTGCTGACGTCTCACAGTGTGACCTGATCTTTTCCGCGGACGGAAGCCGCTTCGGCCTTCCAGAAGTCAAGATTGGTCTCATCCCTGGCGCTGGCGGCACACAGCGTCTGACCAACGCCGTGGGAAAGTACAAGGTATTTCCCTTCCCCCCAAACCTCGTGCTACCTTGTGCTGATATGCGTGATAAAGGCCATGCAGATGATCCTCCTTGGCCAGCCCATATCAGCGGAAGAGGCCCGATCCGTGGGTCTTGTTGCGCAGCTGTATGAGAGCGGCAAAGTCCTCGAACACGTTGTGAAGGATCATGCATCGACGCTTGCGGCCCTGAGCCCCACGGCGTTGGTATTGGCTAAAGAGGCTATCTGTAGATGTAAGTGGCCATCACGTAGTTTGTGTGCCACACGTTGACTAACATATTCATTATAGCTGATGATTTGGGGGCCGATCATGAGTTTGAGAGGAGTTTGTATTACTTTGCGTTTGGGACAGGGGATAAGCGAGAGGGTGTCAAGGCGTTCTTGGAGAAGAGGAAGCCAGAATGGGGGCCTAGGTAACTGTACACGTTGGGCCTTTTGTAAAGTGGCAGTATATGCATGACGCGGCGATGATAGTTAACGCTCAAAGTGTATGCTTCTGTTGAGGGATATCATTTGTGCGCGGCGTTTGCCTGTATTCTCTTGGACGATCCCGCGCTGCCAAGCTTTGCTGTCAGTTGATGATATTGTCGATCGTTGATTATCAATCATCCAGCGTGGTTGGCCTCAGCCGAATACTGTTGCTCAGTTCTCACATTTTTCAGGCTCAACATTGAAGTTGCCAGCCTCCCAACACTTGTGTACACAGTCAGCACTTCTGCACTCTTGCCAATCCATCTTAGGTGTCAGCCTCTGGCATTGGTATATCCACTCCTATTTTCTACCCCCTCATGAATATCAGGTGATTACCTGTTCATGTCAACGTGTATCATGCGCTACTAAACGTCGTCCCGTCTCGCCTCGGTACGCAAGTCAAGCTCGGAAGTCATTCCAGACCATTCAGTACTTTTTCAAGCCTCATGCAACTGTGGGCCATGACTGCAGAGAAAAAGTGATGCAAGGGTCTAGGGTTGGACCGGATCTGTTGAAGAAAACTAGCTGCATGCCAACACATGGTCCGGCACGGCACGTTGTATAATCGAGATGTAACCTCGTTTGAGCAAAACGACGTACCTAGTTCAGTCTCGACCAACAATCTTGATAGCGTTCTTTGATTTGCTATCACGACAAGGATCTTGTCAAAGCGTGCGTCAATACCCTGTTGGCACAAATGCTAAGCTGTCCGTTGTTAACCAACAATAATTCTTGCGGCCTCGCCCAGTCTTGAAGCCACGATACGAATGCCCATAAACCAACACGAGAAATAGCACAATTCGCGCGCAATTACTGCATTTGCCCATGCAGAGTCGTACGATTTATGCTCCAGGCTAGGGTGATCCTCCCGCATCTCATCGTCCTAACCAGCGCCACGCCGCGACTAGGTAACAATAGTTCGTGGTGAGACCCTGGCACAAACTCGATTCTTCATTGGTTAGTGCATTTCAACGCCCAGGGTATCTTGTTCGCGTATATTGATTGACTTTCGGACATGCTTTCAATAGTCTTCAATGTAACATCCATTTATGCAGCCTTGAACCTTAAATTAATGAAAACGACCTCTCGCTGAACAATGTCTTTGCCGATTAGATCTTGCCGCGGCGGGATGTCACTGCGGATAGAGCGGTTGTGAAAATATTCGATTTCGACACTATGTCAAGATTTGTACCCCAACTCATCCATCGATGATTGACAACTATATAACTGAAGAAAGAAAGACAGATCCTTCAAGTTTATCTTCCATACTGGTCGGCTGAAATCGAGTTCATAAACGTAGTACCAGCCAGTCGGAGAGTATCAGGCTGAGCCATCGATCCATTAGGATTGAAGTAGAAGTGCTCGCCGTAGCCACCGCCATTGTTGAAAACAGGCCACTCGGGAATACCGGAAACTACAAAGGTTAGTGATATTGCACATGTAGGGGGCATGAAAAACTTACTTCCGTGTTCGTTGGGGTTGAGCTCGGTGATGAAACTGATCCACATATGGCTCACGAGCTTAGCAAGGTCGAGAACCTCTTTTGACGCGTTGACAAGAGGGCCTTGGCCCTTGCCGTAGCCTTGGCCGAGCAAGTTGTAGAAAACGTAGGCGACCTCGACGAAGTGAGGAGTTCCAATGTAGTCGGCTACAGTCCATGTCAGTAAGTACAAATCATCTCAAGCGTACGAGGCTATACTTACGCATATTGGTGTTGGGAGACTCGAATAGGTATGCGTATGAAGTCACGTTGTGCTTAGACCAAGCATCGGTTCGCGCACGTCTCCACGACATGAAGAGCTGGTCGCCCTGCAGAGCAGCCCATCTCTTATATTGCTTCTTGACAGGATCACTTGGCTTGTAACGGTAACCCGATGGAATCCCAAGAGCGTCGATGTTGGGATACAGAGCCAAGAGCGTGTCGATAGTATCACCATCAAGTCCAGCAGCTCGAAGCTTAGAAACAGCCTCTTCAGTAGAGTCAACGCCGGGCAGACCAAAGAAGCTACCCTCATCGGCATTTGTTCCAGCCATGAGAGGCACCTTGGTGAAGTTTCCGTCGGCGAGAAGCCTGGAGGGATAGTCGGGAACAAAGTCATCGTCAACGACAGGGTAGAAGCTGCCCTGGATCTTAGTACTCGTGGCATTGAGCTTCTCGAAGGGAACTTGGCGGAGACAAGCAAGCTTGTCGGATTCCTTATCACAGCCAACTGCCTTGACGATAGTGTCGTAGCGCTGCTGCGGTCCGGTGTAGTTCTTCATGTCAGTGCCATCAGCTCCAGATTCGGCGATGATACCACGGAATAGCCCCTCGTCAATACCTCCGTAAGCCATGGCTTGGTAACCGACGTTACCACCGCCAGCACTCTCACCGAAGATGGTAACCTTTGAAGGGTCACCACCGAAGGCAGCAATATTCTCCTTGACCCAGTGCAGGGCAATGCGCTGGTCCTTCAAGCCGAGGTTGGCAACTCCAGCATCGAGGATATCCTTGCTGGCCATAAATCCCCAGAAAGAAAGTCTGTCTGCTGACCGTTAGTCACAGGTCTAGTTGGTAGAGGATTATCGGCTTACAGTCGACGGAGACTCCAATGAAGGGCTTGCCCATCTTGACAGACTCCTCTACCATGAAGCTCATGTTGTAAACACCGTTGGCGCTAAAGTCCATGGTCCAACCTCCACCGTGGATAAAGACACCAACTGGAAGTTTCTCCTTCTTGCCACCCTTGGACACAGCGGGCCTGACAATGTTTAGAGTCAGGCAGTCCTCGCTGAAGGTCGCAGGACCTTGATCAGGGCTATTCTAAGCAATGTCAGAGACGCTTCAGACGAACATGAGGAGGAAGACTCACCCCATAACCGACACAAGAATCAGCATACTTGGTGACCTTCTTGACCTTGAAAGTCTCGTTCAAAGGCTGAGGGTTCTGGAGACGAAGTTGGCCGACGGGAGGTTGAGCAAAGGGAACACCGAGGAAGAGATCTTGATCTAATCCAGCGACATATTTGCCCTCAAGGGTACCGTTCTTGACTCGCACAGCAGGTGCTTGTCGTCCAAGAACGCCTCCAGTGAGAAGGGCGACCGCAGTGGCCAGTTTCAAGAGAGAACGCATGTTGGAAAGAAGGCTTGGCGTGACACTTCTCGAGTCTCAGAACCATCTTGCTAGTGGAACTCGAGATTATTTATTGTGCCGACAGTATTGGGAAAACCAAGGTCTTGGTCAACTTATTGACTAAAGCTCCGGCTAGAGTGCCATCGAGCGGAGAACAGAAACGTCATGCGGAACAATTCCCATAAAACCCATCAAAACCTCTCAATGCATCACGTATATTATCAACCAGGGATACCACGCTACAGCCATGCCATTCCCTATTTCGACCACAGTTCCGAATATTCACGCTTGCCGAGGTCAACTGCCGTCCGCCCTTTTGCTGGATCGCAGTCGAATGATGCACGCAAGAGTATTCCCCATGGGGAATCGCAAATAAACATCATGCGGGGACCTTGGATGGCAAAACATCGGGAGACTTGAAACCCCGGATATATCGATGGGGAACCACAAACGGGCCGTTAAGGTTCTTGTGATCGGACCGTAATTGGCAGCTGGACCACTAGTGATGGAACCATGGACCTGGAGTTGGCCGAGGGGGACTTGGCCGATACTACCTCGTCATGATTATAACCAGTCATGATCGTAAATCCCGTCGGTGTTCACGACTCGTGGGTAAAGTGATTGTCATCTATTCTGCAGGTCAAGATGTTGCAGCCAATAAACGACCTATATTTCTCCCCAAATTCTCGTATGCAATGCAACCCTAGCTAAACGGTTCTAAGAATATTGAACCTCGATATTGAACTGGCCATTTTTGTCATCAATCAACGTGACCTTGACTCCCCATCCCGAGGCCTCAAACGACGTCTTCCCATTCATCGACAAAGTCCCGTCGTTCAATGGTTCCGCGCCATTGTTATCCCCGCAGCCGTTCGATCCGGGCGTCGGATCCAAGACCTTGATTGAACCCTCCGACGTGGCTAGCGTTGTATCAACAGTATACAGAAGAACTCCCGGTGCGCAAACATCCCCATCAACGCCCTTCGCCACTCGAGCTTCAACAACCAAAGCAGAAGTGTCGCTCTTAGCAACGACAACAGCCTTGACGCCGCCCTCAACTTCAACAGGAGTCAACATATGCTTTGTCGTACCATGCTCAAGAATACAGTCAATGGCCCTATCGGCCAACCATCCAAGTCTCCATTTATCCCAAGCAAAGAAATCAGGTGCTACTCCTCCCACATTTCCCATGATACTCCATCCTCCAGTGTAGTAGCCAGTCGGCAGATCCGGCGTATTAGGGTAGTAGTCGGGCAAACACATCGAGTGTCCTGTCTCGTGATTGACCGCCTTATAGCCCCACGAGATGTAGGGATCGGCGCCGAAAGTGACAGCTCTTCGGGAGACGAGTTTCCCATTACGTGTAGAGACACTGAAGCTGGATCCGAGTGATCGGGTCATCTTGTCGTTGTTGCGTGTTGTCGCGATGTAGAGAATGTCCGTCTCGGCGGGCGGTGCTCTCGCGCCATTGTTTGTATACGCGTCGAGAGCATCTTGGATATAAGACAGATGTTGTTCAGCGCTAAAGCCCTCTTCCCATCTATACGATGCTGCAGATTTGGGCATGCGGTAGAACTTGGCAGTATCGGCTGTGATATTGAGTTCAAGCTGGCCATAGCTGGCCGTCTGGTACCATTTTGCTGCATCCGGTACAAGAAGATCGCGAAGCTCTTTGACGGATTCGGAAGCTGGTGATTGAGCGTCGGAAAAATCGACAAAGATCATGTAACCCTGGATTGTACCAGTTCCAGAAATACAGTCGTCCTGAAACCCATGTCCAACACTAAAGTGGGCATCGGTTCTTGGCAGTTTGCATGTTTTTGCGGCTGTTATCGCCGAAGGCAATAATGCCGACAATAAAGATGTCTTGAACAGCATTGTGAACTACAGTTGAGTCTGGAAATTTCACACGGCATTTTAGGCGTCTTTCCCAGTTTATATGCCAGATAATTATTGAGTTTACTGAGTATGCAAGAGCTTGGACCTGTAGATGGTGCGTTAAGTTCCTAGCATGTTTTGTTTATATGGAAAACACGAGCTTTAAATGAAAAGGATGGCGATGCGAAACGAAGCCTTGAATAAGCTTCTGTTTCAGACCGTTCAAAACTGCCTATGATCATTTAGGGTCTGTATGAGGGATCGTCAGGCCAAGCCCTGGATAAATGATCAATTTGCATTTTAATATGCGACAATAGTTTTGTATTGCCCTTCCGAATTTCGGAGTCTGTGGTGCTGTCATATGAGGATCGTAAGCTTTGTTGGTTTCCGTTTTCTTGGTACCCTTTCTTCTCCGTCGCCTTCAGAGGCTTCTCGCCGTCAATCTGATAATCTAGTGGGTGAATTGCTTTCTAGCATCATGAATAGTTTGCAGAGCCAGCTTCATTCGATGTGAATGTCATTCTGGAAAACTTTGGCCGCTCAAGTGGCTAACCGATGGCCCAACTTGGTGTATCAGGACCTGCCTTCAATTCCTTGTAGCATTTATTATAACCGTTGATCTCCTTATCTCTGCAATAAATTTTAAGAGATAAACGTCGTTTTCAGAAGTTCGTTGCACTGATAATCGAAGACGAAGTTAGAAAGGAGCTTCTAGCTTCTGTCACTCTCGGTCGTCCACAATTCATCAAAGCTTATAGAGCTCTGACGCCACTCAGCTCAATATTCTGGAATGAGAGACAGTCATCGAGGTCCACACGTCCTCGAATGCTACATAAACTTAACCATACCTGCCATCGCTTTGAAATCTCCGGTGGCCATGGTGATGACGACTAGGGTCTCCCTACTTCGCGAGTGTATACGTTTGTATCAAAATGGTCTCGGTGCGAGAAAGGTAGAAAGAAAAGCATAACCATCCTTCTCGTTGATCTCTTCGATCAGCGCCAATGCCTCCATTTCAACAACTTGCAACACCCGATCCAATCATTTCATATGCCCAAGTACGTCACCTTCAACTCAACTTCAAATATCGTCGTGCCGAAGGTATTGCAAGAATAGCTCCGACTTGGGGCTCAGCCACTAAGCAGACTCGTCCGAGGCACGCTCGTTATAACTTATAAGGTAGTGCTGGCAATAAGAATACCTAGAATACCCGTAAGGGCACCTTGCAATTTTTTGGTAGAGGCAGACACGGTCAATCACCTTCGACTGACTGACTCCAAGGTACAGCCGCTTATTGATCTCTTATGAGACTTTTATTTACAGGTAAAACTTCCCCAGTCAACTTGGTAAGGTCGGTGGTACACAATTTGCTCTTCGTTTCCGAAAACACGTTGCGAGTGTTCTTGAGCTCTCCGACATTGCCGGCTTTCAGGTTGGTCGTCTCTGGCACTATTGCCGAGTGACTGAAATTGGGTTGGTTGCCCATAGTAATATTTGAGAATTTTGTGAAGGAGGCGGGCTCAGGTCAGTATGAACCTTGTTCCTAGAAGAGGCTTGGAGCCTCTACACGATGACTTGCGATATTTTAAGCACCTCAGCTTGACGATGAAGGTTTACTGTCAGATCTAAAGCATAAATTATATTAGTAGGTAGTTTTGCAGTATATTCTTGGAGCTTTTCAATTATTTATTATCAAAATCTTTTGCAATACCGGCTCAGACTTGTCCCAACTTGTCATTTATCCCAAGTGTTTGATGCTTACTTGACCGAGGTATTATAGACCTGTTCATATTCTTGTGCATCTGATGACAATATGGGCATTTCAAGACTGCAAACTCTCCACACGTCAAATTTCAGAGATACTAGGCCTTTGTTGAAGACATTTGGAACTGATGCGTTTCCCATGGACCTGATAGATTTCTGTAGACTTTTGCATGTTTTCGAAGAAGATCAGTTATCTTATACAATTCCTACAATTTTCTGAACAATAAACATATTTAAAATGGCCAAGTGCACTCGGTAGTCAATCATTTTACAGGAACACGCCCGTGATCTTAGCCATGGCTAAGTAGGCCTGAGTATTGGCTATTGTGAAGATGGTTGGGGAGAAATGAAGTGACGACTTTGCCATACCCTATAGCTGGCTGTTCGAGGCGCCGGCATTGCGGATATTGACGACTGACAGGTGGTAGCACCTGAACCTAACGAGCCACAAAATTTGTACGAAAATTAATTGCCCCCTGAATCGAAGCCGCAGAAACTGGCGATAGCTTCAATAGCGTGACAAAAGGAGTTGAAACAAATCGATAGCGTGGAGGGACCATGACCCAAAACATCGTTAGCCTAGGGTGGAGCAGATAGATGGATGCTGATTGGTGGCTGGGCGCGCTATTGACAGAATGCGTTTTCAGGTGACAGGGATTAGAATCTGATCAGGGACATAGACTGCGTTAGCCCAGGGGTTTATCGGGAGTTGGTTATCGGAGTAGCTTGTCGCGATGGTCATTGAAGAAGCAGAGCACGGAAGCAGTTGCTTTGCGCTTGAAGCATATCAACGCGCAACTGACAGTGCTGAAGCGATTCAGGCCCAGAGGATTCCTACCTACAGGAATGATTACCGGTCATAAGCATCATCACCAAAGCAAGGGGGCGGGCGGAGTTCAGCAGCCATCCAATTAAAACCCGTTTCAAGTGGCGTCTTTAGCTTCAGCTGAGGAATCGTGGTGTAACAAAGAGCCCCCTCTTTTTTGCAGCTCAAATGAAGACAAAAGTAATCGAGAGAGGAGAATATTTCTTCTGTTCAGTGAGTGCACATGGAAAGCTTCATTTTGCGACGGCAGTGGACATTTGAGGGGGCGTCGTTGAGGCAGAGGTTGGTTTGGCTCAAACCGTGGCGCCCGACCGTTGAGTCTGATGCTAGCGACGGCAGTTTCGGGAGGAGAAAAACAGAGTTACAGCCCTGCAACATTCAAAGTTTAGAGGTAGCAAAGCGTGATCAGACACTGATTGCCTCGGCGGTGATGTGAGATTGTGAGTGCTTATTGACTCCTCAAGACAAAAAGACGCTGCAATTGATGGCAGAGCCCTTGAAAGAACATTCTGGCGATGCGCTTCGAGAAAGACGCTGGAAGAGTGACGAGATCTGGGTAAGAAATTGCTTGGCGGAACAGGATCCGTTAAAGGGACCAACACCAAAAGGCAAAGTAAGCGTAAGCACCCCCGCATCGCGTGCAACCTACAGTGCCCAGTACAGTATCACCATCAGTCAAGACTCTAATAATAACCTTATGAAGACACTCCAATCTTCGATTTCATCAGTCTCATCGGCGGAAGAACACTTCATCAGAAACAACCGACAAAGCAAGGTTAAATCCCAACTACCGTGGCCTCATGGTCCCCTTTTCTACAGGCGTCGTCGCAGATTGATTACAGTGGATCAACGAGGCGTCAAGCCTTGACCAACCGTTATGAAGCGCTACCTGTGCTGAGACAAGCACCAGCAAGATCGCTACGGTAGGGAGAGCCAAAATGATACTGTATCTAAAGTAAGAACCCCCTGGACCGGTTTAAAAAAGAGAGTCAGGGGTCTGTTGTCAGTTCCTTTATTCCCCCCTCTCTCAGCTCAGCTGTCTGTCACTTTCTTGTCTTGCTTTATTTTTTATTTTTCTTGCTTTCCGACATTCGTTTTTCTTACATTCTTTTTATCATCCCATCACACAGCAGATTAATCGTCGTCCGATCGCCAGAAAATGACCGTCCCAAGGTCAAACAGAGCCGTGCTCTTGGCCGCCGTCGTTTTCGTCACCATATTTCTTGGTCTTGCGCATTTCCACCTAAAGACTCCCTCCGAGTCGACAGCTGCCGTAAAGAGCGGAGTGTAAGATTTTCCATTTCCCCCTCTTTTTCGCAGCGATAAACTTTATCTGACAATTATCCCTTCTAAACAGCAACGAACCCGCGCCTTTTGTCCCCGAGAAAGAAGCCGCTGCTGCTGCCCCGACTTTCGTACCCGGCGAAGATGAAGAGATCGGCGCGACACCCGCTGTTGAGGTCGTAGCTGAGACGCCGAAGCCTGAGGAGCATCACCATGCTGTTACGCCCGATAAGCCTGAGGCTGATCCTGCGGAGGAGCCTAGCGATCCCGAGGAGATTGCTGAGGCTGAGGAGCAGGCTGCGAATGCTTCTCCGACTCCCGCTGCTGCTGCTTCGCCTGCCGCTGAGCCGGAGCAAGAGCAAGAGCATGACCACGAGCACGAGCACGAGGAAGCGCACGACCACGAACATGAACATGACCACGAGAATGAGGAAGAGTTCATCCCCGAAACCGAAGTCGAGGAAACACCTGAAGCTCCCGCCATTCCCGATGCGCCCACCGGTCCTAATCTCGATGCCTTCACACCCGAGCAATGGATCAAGCCCGCCGTAAAGGTCAACGAGCCTGAATACTACCCCTACGGCCACTGGCCCTCCAAGCTTCCCTCCGACAAGCCCATTTGGAATGAGCCCCTCGGCAAGAAGCTGTGCATCATCGACCTCGAGAGCCGTCGCTTCGACAAGCCCGGCCAGATCTGGTCCGACGAAATGACGTGGAATAAGAGCCGAGAAGTCCACGGCCCATCCGGTGGCACACTGAACCACTGGGTCTACTGTAAGTCCCTCGCTTATACCCTTCCCAGCATTCGCGGTGTACTGATGTCTCAACAGCCAAGATCCACGGATACCAGTACTACCACATCAAGATCAATGGCTACCCCGACCGTCGCGATTCGTGGAAGAAGCCCTCCGTCCTCTCGCAGGTTCTGAAGAAGCACGACGTCTGCGTCTTCATCGACTCCGACGCTCTCTTCAATCGTCTCGACCTCCCACTCGAGTGGCTCATGAACTACTGGAGCATTTCTCCCCAGAACAACTCCCTTGCCCTCCCCTACGATCCCGACACCCAGCATAACCGCGACCGACGAGGAAACCTGTTCCTGAACACTGGTTTCATGATCATGCAGAACAAGAACAAGACATACGAGATCTTCAAGGAGTGGGATGACTGTGCCAATGACGGCGGCAAGTTCCCCGGCTGCACTGAGTTCCGCAACCGAAAGGGCTGGCAACCAACCGACCAGGGCGGTTTCGGCACATTCATCCGCTACGAGTATCCCGATGAGATTCTCTCCCTGCCTTGTACCGAGGCTAACGGCTTTCCCGAGAGCCGATCAGGCTGTGACGGCAAGTTCATCAAGCACGTTTGGATCGGCAAGGAGGATCGTCTTGTCCAGGCTGTCGGTGCTGTCTTCCCTGGTGTTCTTCTCGAGACTTTCCACAAGCAGTTCCTCAAGGAGTCGGAGAGCTTCAAGACTTCCGAGGACGATCTGATCAAGCAAAACGGTATGCCTTGGTAGACGGTTCATTTTGATGCTGGAGTTTTGTGGTTTACAAGGTCGATCGGCGTTTCAATTCCCCATGTCCACAGTCTGGAGATCAATACATGGGAGTCGGTGTATAAATAGAGAATGTAATCGGATATAGATCTACGAGGAAGGGGGCGGTACGGCAAATCCTGAATATACAAGTTTGACTGTTCATTTGATCGATCCTCTCAACAAGTCACGCTCGACCCATGCGAGAACACTCAATTCTCTCTGTTAGTTTAAGCTTTCCGCCGCAAGTCTCGACTGCAAATAACACATCTAGTTCACAACCTAGACATTTCGCATGCAGGAACGCGAGACCTCGGTCCCCACGTTGCGCAAATTTTAGACGAGCCTTAGGGGGGTATCACAGTAGCTTAGACCAGCTTTAGGGGAGTTTAGTATGGGCAAAGCCTAAAGTTTGACGAGTTTATTCCTTTTTCATCCCAAATACTGGCCCTCGCAGTCATCTTGGTTTGTGCCATGGTCCATTTCCATCCTTGAACAGTGTTATCCCCCAACTATATTTGCCATTGTCGTGAAATTCTGATCGCATCACTTTGCAGACTCGGGCTCCCGGTCGCCGACGCAACGGAGTGGTTGGACTAATCACCTCTCTGTCAGAAACCCATGCCCTCCAAGATCTTGATGTGTTCGGTCGATGATAGAGTGGTACGTACTGCTTTTCGGGACTGTGGAAAGGCTGTCAGCATGTGTACGACATTGAAGAATATAAGCGAATGCGACGAGGATGTTCCATGAAACCTAATGCTAGAGGACAAGGGATATGTGCTTACACTTGTGTCCGAAGACACGGATGTGATACGTTGCTAGACAAACATTAGCTATTGATTCATGTAATCATCGACTGTTCATGACTTACTGCCAAAGGCACACTGCTGAACTTGATCTCCTAAGAAAGTTGTCAGTAATCGTGTCCATGAATTGATGATCGCAGTCGCATGTTATGGATGGGTTTTAGGGAGGGTGCTGGAAGGGACGGTCACACTCACGGGTCTTTTGGGAGCCATCTGTAAGGACTATCAGCAATCCTGTGCATAGCTAGGCGTGTCGTTACTCAGGTGGTAAATTGATCTTATTGCGTTTGATGTGTTGACTGTATGACTGGTCAGCTGAGAGTGCTTGGAATTGGGGGCGGATCAAGCCACGGAGGGGAAACTTACAAGTTTGAAATTTTTGAAAGGACTAGATGAAAACAGACATGTTAGAAGTGTCAAAGATGGGATGGAGGACAAGTTGAACTTACACCGGTGGGCTTTGAAGGGCTCTGTACGAACTGCGTGTTAGCGGCAAGACGAGGAACGGCGGAGATGGAAATGTACGTGGACTGCGATCAAGAATCAGTCAACAGTCTCAGCAGGACGCTCGACCAGGAACGTCGAGTAAAAAGGGAGACTCACCGCGCAGAAGATATCGAGGGCTTGCCATTTGAAGTGGCTTGAATCTTTTGCGCGATGGTTTGTAGCGTGAGGTTGGCAATGCGGAAGATGTGGGAGTTGAGTCATGACAAGAGGAAACACAGGCAGAAGAAGGTGGCCTTTGGCGGCAAAACCAAGGCAGGCGAGGGTGGGAGTCGAGGGAACTACCCACCTCGAGATGGACAACACCAAATGGAAGCAACCACCACTTGCAGGTACCTACAGTGCACGCAGAGTTTAACTGTCATTGGCGTTTTATTGTTACGTCAAGAACACGAGATCTCATGCACAAGTCTTAGGCCAGCTTTAGGTAAGGGCAGCATAATCTTAGACAACTTTAGGATACTTCAGTATGAATAGACCCTCAAGTTTGAAGAGTTTATTTCTTCTCATCCTAAATGCTGGCTCTCGCATCCCTCCTGTACCTTATGCGCCCTTCCCCAATTTGCCATTGCTGTGTATTCTTGATCGCGTAACTTTGCAGACATGCGAGCACGCATGCGAGGCCGCCGACTTTAGTCTCATTGTCGATATCTTTCCTCCTCGGGCTCTGTCTCCTCGGGCTTGGCCTCCTTCTTCCTTTTCTACAAGTCTGTTAGCTAAATCTGTTCTTACATGGTTACAAGAAGCATGACTTACAACCGCCGCGGCGAAAAGATCCTAGACATTATTAGTATAGCTTTTTTCAGCAGATTGGACGATTCACTCACCTCGATCGAGGAGGACTCGGCCTCCTTGGCCGCAAGCTTCTGTACCAAGGCTGTGGGGATGCAATTAACCTCACCGCCACTAGGGCCACCAGGGCCAGTCGTTCTTTTTCTCGGGCCTACACACATCCATGTCAGTGCATGTCCACAGTGAACACTACATGCCATTAATCTTACTTCTGCCCGGCTTTTCAGCCACTATAGAATTGTCAGTGTATTGTTCAGTAATGGAGGATCGGGAGAATACTTACGGCGACCATTTCCTTGGCGTGCTACAAAGAGAAACATCGTCAGTTTGGTCTTGTCATAAGTAGAAGCTAAAGTGTGTTGACACTTACCGATAGTGTGCCGGTGTTCTGAACAAGTAGTTTAGTATACGGGAATGAGCATCAGTGGGATCATGAGGATACAGGTTGGACTGACTTTAAAGTTGGGCTAGAAATTGAACTAGTTAGTCAGTGAAATTGATCGTTGAATAAATGGAAGAGAGCCGCTTCCAAGAGTGACTTACTTTTTGGACCCCCGCAGGGGAGGGCAAAGACCACCATTCCGGCGCTTCGTCTCAAATACTATAGTCGAGAGAAGGCGAGGATGCTTGTAGCGGCGGCGGAGAAGGTTATCGAGGTGTTGAGTGAACCAGGTGGTTCCTTGTGAAGTGACCAGACGGGTGATGTTCGAGGCTCGCATTTGAGAAGTGGCTTGGATTTCTTGCGCGATGGTTTGTGAGGAATTTGGAAGATGCAAGAGTTGAACGATCATGTTTGCAAGAGAGAAACAAGAGGGGTGGTCAGCATGGTAAAACTATGGTAGGCAAGAGCAGGAGGGCGGGAGAGGCGGGAGAGGAAGTTACCTCAGGATGGCACCAAATGGAAACAGTGAGTTGCAACTTAGGTAAGTTGCTGTTCTCTCTAAGCGACAGTTTGTACACCGCGTTATATTAAAATTCGTGCATTGGGCGATTGAGAATGGCTCTAAGCAACTGAAGCTGCCCTCTGAGCAGAACCTGCAAACGGTACTTCCTTAGCCCAAGGATCATTTCGTTTTACTTAGTTATTTTAGGTTGTTAGTAAAACATTTCAATAGAAAATAATATATACTTACTCCCTTCTAGGAGCTTAACTTGATTAGGATATTTCTTTGTGTCAGCATGATGTTTCTCATCAAGTTATCATAAGCTCTAATTATCATTGACAGCAACCCATACCATACCATATCTACCTATTAGTGAAAATGAGCTGTCAGCGACAGGTCTCGGCTGAAACAGTGAAAAGCACATCTGAATCTTACTGTGAATGGTGTATCAATAGAACAGGGCATCAGTTACTCGATGTCTCCCTCAGAACATCATTGTTGTATTATAAACGCTCGTCTCGCGACCTCGCTCCTTGGCTATTGGGGCAAACTGAACAGCCCATCTACACAAAACCTCCCCCTACTGTTTAACTTTTAGTGGCCATGCGCGATCATATTTCAGGTTATGACGCCTTATTTGGAGTGAACGCATAACCTGCTTCCGCCTAATATGCTGTATCGCCTTTATGGTAAGCTAGTTACCTATATAAGAGTTGCATCCACCCCAAAATCCGACGCCTCTCCGAGATGGCTGCTTTATTTGATGATGCTGTGGATCCTCGCGCATCTCAGGCAAACCTTCTTAAAGTTTGGGCCTCTGTAGGGGAGTATTGATACATTAATCCATTCTCATTACAAGATAAGGCTATCCTTGCGTGACATGACTTTAAAGGTTCAGTGGGATTCTCTTGTCCCTCGTCCTCTCATGCCTCTTCTCGATTTCCTCCAAGCTATAGCCTTTCGTCTCATTCATGAACAGAACAACCATTATCGTTGTGGCGAGACTGCATCCGGCGAAGAGGTAGTATGCGCCAAACGAGGACTTGTCGAGCAACACCGGTGTAACGAGGGCGACGATATAGTTAGCAGCCTATCAAACAAGTTAGTACATATCACAACACCATCTTTGGAGCTTCACCCACCCAGTTTGAACTTTGCGCGAGACTCGAAGCACTGCTTCTCGTCCGTCTTGGCATACTCTCAACAACCCAAGTTCGGAAGCCAATGGCCCAGGTGAAGCTGAAAGCAATAGCGAAGAGATAGATGCAGACGATGACAACCCATCTCCCTGCGCCGTACTCAGGGTGGACTTGCCCAGACGCATATAGCGATCCCATGATCACCATCAAACCGACGATCAAAACTCCACCCAAGATACTTTGCATTCTCCGACCCCACTGCTCAGCGAAGATTGTCGCAGGAAGAGTAGCTGCGAGAATTACGACAGCAGAAATTCCTGATGCCAAGAACGAGGCTTTCTCGCCGCTTAGACCTGCTTGTGTGAATAGAATGGGCGCATAGTAGAGTACTCCATCTATGCCACTGAATTGCTGCATACCCATGAGAAAGCAAGCGAAGGCTGTTCTACCGCGGTATGGTGCCGAGAATGCACATCGGAAATCTCTAAAAGTATGTTGAATGTCTTGCCACAGCGATGTCTCGCCATCTAAACCACCCGGGGTATCATAGACCTGAGCGAGAAGCTCCTTCTCTTCAACTTCATCAATGCCGAGTTGTCGACAAACCGTTCGAGCTTCATCTGTGCGTCCCTTGGACAGAAGCCACCGTGGAGATGGAGGGACGATGAAAGCCACCATCGACAGAAGAAGGCCGAGAAATGCAACAATGGCGAGAGGCAGACGCCATGTGATAGACGAGCTACCGAGCCGCGATGTTCCGTAGCAGGTGAAGTACCCAGTCACAATACCAGTAGTAATGGAAAACTGCGGAAGCGCGGTCATGATGCCTCTCACCCTGGAGGGAGACATCTCTGATACTTGAACGTAGACATTGCTGAGAAACAGACCCTCGCCCATTCCTTTGATGAGCCGACCGAGGATGAAGACACCGAGATAAGGAGCGCCGCATTCGATTGCAGCACCGATACCGAATATGATGGATCCTATGGCGATGAGTCTCACTTGTCCGAAACGATGTGCTAGAGCACCAGCAATAAGCGCCGTCAAAGCCCCAGGGATGAGAATTGTCGACACGATAACGCCGTGGATAGTTGCGGAGAAGTCGCCAAAGGTTTCCTTGAAGGCAGTCATAGTGGTGATAGGACCAATACTCCCAGTGTCCATTCTAAACAACGTAATTAGATAATCGTTCTCGGAGCTATCACGATTGGAGAACATACCCAAAGAGGAACGCAACACAAGAGGTTGCGACACCAGCGCTCGCATACAACGGCACCTTCATCTTTGCAATTCAGCAACCTTACGATGAGACCTATAGAATCATAGTTAAAGAAAACAACTACTCGATATTTAAGCTTATCTCTCTAGTCTTGCGCAATCTTTTCAGTCGGTGTGATCACATTTTTATTATGGAGACGCAGGCGCTTCGGATTTCCTCTTTCATGGCCGATGGGGCTGGCGGAGTTGCCACTCTCGGATTGATTACCTGGGGCGTTTATCAGTTCGCGTTGAAGTCTGTTTTGAGATATGCATGTGATGTGATGGAGATAACATTATCTTTCTCTCAATCTCTTTTGTCTATCTGATGTGTGCTACATGGGTCTGTGATCCTGGTGCAATGCATGGTATGGGAATTTCTCGATTAGATACACTATAAATAGCATCCAACAATTTGAGGCTCTCATCGACGCGGACCCTACTTTTAGTACATCTAGCGAGCACTTTTATGGTTCAACACCATCTACGCTGAAACTCAATACCGGGTATATGTTCTTCCATGGTTCATTGCTCGCGATACGCATGATGTGGCCGAACCTCGCTCCCGAAAACACGCCCTACGCCCTACGCCTTCTGTGATTGACATCGTTGAACTTATTAGTAGGCATAAGGCGTAAAGACGAGAGGTTTATATATAACTACATTATCAATCTCGTTTATTACTATCTAGTCTTTAAATATAACGCAATCTAAAGCCCAGTCCAGGGCTACAAACACCAGTTTTCCAATCTACCTATAAACCGTTCCAAGGAATGTCCTCTTTACCGTCTGCCAGAAACCCTCAGTTGCCTGGAGAACCATGAACATGATGTTCTTTGAAACACGAAAGCCAGTCCTTGTTATCCGCTAGCGTCTGATCCCATGGATCCGAGGTGTCGTATACAATCCTCCTCGCTTCAGTCTGAAACATCTCATCTGTTGGGATGACCCCGAGACTCATCTGTCGCTGTGCGTATCTGCCCAAGTGGTGGACCAGAAATTCGGGGAAGGCCATGGAGCTGCTGTCCTGTGTCATTGAGCGTTGCGGCGGCGCTGCAGTTTCTTCTACTGCGTCCAAATTGCCCAGATTCCCCTCAGTAAAGTCCGTGGATCGGCCGACGTTCTCTCGAATCTGAAGAAGATGGTCTCGACAGCTTGGATCAGTCGCCGAGAAGGGCACGGGACATTTTCCTTCGACCTCGATCATATAAGGTGACAGCGCATTCGTTACACAAGCCTTGACATGCGGTTCAAAATCATGGTCGCCCTTCCAATCAGCCATAGTATCACCCTTTCGAAAATGTTTCGCCAGATGTTCGATTCGTTCTTTCCACGTCTCCATTCGAAGCCCGCAGATTCCACATCTCGATTTCACGGGCGGTCCCTCAACCTTCCACGAATCTATAGCCGGTACCGTTTTCACGTGGTGGACGAGTCGAAGGTGTTGGGTGAGATGATCCTTCCGACTGAAGACAGGAGGTTTGTCGTCATTCTGACAACCAGCGTGGTTGTGAGTTTCGAGATGCTCTGGAGTTGGGTCGAGTTGGCTGCAGTATGCACAGTGGTTTCGCCCTGTTTCCGGGGACACCACTACTCCTCCGAAAGGCGCACATCGCCAGCCAGCAAGGTCGAGATGAAGGGACTTTTCGTGTCGAGCCCAGTCATACTTACTTTTGAACTTGTCGCAGCAAAACGTGCAAGGAAACCGTCTGTTCTGGGGTTCTTTGGCTTTGGTGGTAGAAGAACGTTTTGACTTGGTGACTCGCCCTTTCAACGAACCTTTGCGAGTCGTGGACTGGGGTGATCCAACTGATGCAGAAGAACAGCTCGTCGCACTTCCTAAACTATGCGTTGACCCTGCGCGACTCCCAACTCGACTTCGACCTAGGCTCCCAGCGGATGAGCGAGTTCTCAATGGTGTTTTTTGTAGTGCATCAGCAATGGCGGATAGTGACGCCGCTTCAGCTTCCGGAGGCGATTCTTGCCATCTCTGCATAGGATCCAAAGTGCTGTCGCGTTGATGGTTATGGCGAGGTATTGAGATTGGATCACTCCCCGTTCGATGAGGCTGGCGACGGAAATAATGGCTTCGTTTCCGTGGAAGTCCGCGTTGGGAAGTCTCAGCTATCGGAGAACCGTTGAACGATTGTCCGAATCCAGGAACTCCAAATGGGGATGTCGTTGTCGGAGTTCCCGCTCGATTACCCGATGTTGCCAATGGCGAGATGGTTCCCCCAGTTGGTGTCTGTGCCGCAGCGGGTGTTTGCCACGAATTCAGGCTCAATGCAGGATCAAGCCAGAATTCGCTTTGTTGTTCTGGTGGGATCATGGAGTTGAGCAAGTCATGCGTGAAATCGAGATGCTCATGGCCGAACGAAAACTCGTCATTCTGAGGCGGAAAATACGATTGCTGAGCTCCCTGGTCCTGAATCGGCGTGTTTCTCTCACCAACTGTTCCATTCGCGAGTCCAAGTCTTGCAAAATCGAGTTCCGAGAAGGTCAAGACTATCGGGTTACGCATTAGCGGATCTCAAACCCGAGATGAAAATCTGCTTACTATCGCCATCAACGTCATCCGACGGCGGCCGTCTCGGTGCACTGGACCCCATTGCTTCGACCTTTGTCCCTGCAATTACCTGCGGACAATCGCCTGTAGTTATTAGGTAGTTTTGCGATGGTGTTGAGGCCAGGCAAAGTCAGTCATAGAGGCGCCTTCTTGATGACAAAAGGCGTCGTTGACTTTCCGGAATCGGAGTGAGACTAACCCCCACCTTGACCAAAATTTCGTGACACCGAATATGCGATACTACGTCTCCATCACGGAACAGTCAGAGGCGATTTACTTCTGATCTTTTCAGCCGCAATCGTAGTGTTTCCCCGACTTTCTTTCTCCATAGTTTGCCATATTAGAGTGATTACTCATGCGCGTTGGCACAGACCTTCTCCATATATGACGAGTCATAGATAAGATTATCTCATTAAATCTCCAACGAAGACAAAGCCATGCGTCACTTTAGCGGTATGAGCTTGCTTCTACGGATTGTTGGTTCAATATTCTCTCCGGAGACGGCCTGACTCACCAAGCTCAGCTCTGAGCGCTGGTGGTGCGGAAGCCTTTTACGCTGGCATTGAACAGCACGTAGACTTGCAAGCCGGCCAATTATTTTCCATTCTTCAGTAGATGCTTATTTGAATATCCACTAAACGATACGTTCCAGATCTCGAGTACCCCATCTTCAGTATAATCGCTGCTTCTTATTCCCCAGCGATGACGGTGAAGAAGCACGACAATTCTATGAGAGCACTGCAAATGAGTAAATCATGGCACAATTCAATTCTACATCTCAGATTACATAATTATTCCCAAGGCAGTTTGACCTCGATTGTTCAAGAATTGATGCCGCAGCTCACAAAGCATTGCCTTCTGCTCGCCACCAGCTGGGTCAGGCTCAGCCCAACGAGTTTTGGAGAGGCTGGTACACCGATCCTTACTTTCATCCGCGCTTACTACAGAACATCGAGCGCGATCGGAGCTATCTCAGAGCCATCACAAGGTTACATCCTTTGCCAGCTGCTGCACCTTGAAGACCAGCGAGCCGGTAAGCGTGTATGTACCAACGGAAGAGGTTTGACGACATGAGTTGACTAAATTACCATTCTGTCAAGACCTCGATAATTTCATCAATAAGATAACATTCTTTGACTTTCCATCTATTTTCCTAAGCGTCGCTGCTGTTGTTGTTGGTGACATTCGCGAATGATAACACAGCATTGGTCCAATCGGTGCTGGTAGGTCGTGGCGCGTGACGCTCTGCGTAGGGCGTGAAAATGGCTTAGCTCGGACCAAAATCGGAGCATCATTTTTGAGAACAATGACGCTTACCCAAAGCGATCAAGTTCAGTATGTTTCACATGAATAAGTAATTAAAGAGGAGGACGTATACGAAACCTACAGGCTGCAGGCGAATAGCATGTCACCTTTGAATCAGTTGACTCGCGCTGAAGTATGACATAGCTAAGTCTGTGGCTTTGGATAGCAATAGCAGCAGCAGCTGTCGACCATGCTGATCTGCAAGCCTCATCACATTCTCTTCGAGAAGCTAATGAATTGGATGAGAATATCAAACCGCCTCTCCGTGTTTTTCTTCATCCTCCTTGATCGCATCAGCCTGGACTATCGAATGCGACAGTCCCTTACCATCCTCCTTCTCATCAATGACAATAGCCGTCAAGCTCTTCCCGTATACACAGCCAGAATCTAGACCAAAGGTATATCTTGGAACCTCGGGCAAGTCTGCGCCAACCTGTATTCCAACTCTTGCATCATGGCCATAGACGACAATGCTACGTTTCTCGGGATCCTCGATCGAGCTCTGCCATCGATTCCAAGCATCAATCCACCAGTCGCCTTCTCGGGTCTCGAGAGGAAATCCAACAACGCCCTCTTTATACTGACCACTGAAGCCTTCGCCGCCATTAACGACATCTACCCATTTCGCCAACTCGCTTCTTATATCGGCATCAGTGGCATCGTGATATGCCGCGTATCGTCTCGTCCGACTCTTGGCTCCCTTGAGTAGACCTGCTCGAATGGGCTCAGTAACAGTAGCTTCTGGGTCTTTGTACACCAATCCTCGCATATTCATGACAGCCCATGGATCTTGCTCTTCCAGTGGAAGTAAGGGAACCAGGCCGCCATGTGCGACAAGTAGAGTCCCAGAGTTCCAGGGCGGTGAGGTCGCTCCCTTTCGAAGCTTGATACGCAGAATCAGCGGCTGCGATGCCAGCCAGGAAATCTGCTTGTCGGTAAGATTGGCGGCAGTTGTAAAGTCACTTTCCGAACTGTAAGGCTTGAGGTCCTCCGGTGATATTGACTTCAAATCCTCCTTCGACTCTGATGGGGCCAGCTCGCCATTTGTGACCTCCTTCTCCTTTTCCGCTTCGAGCGCCAGCCTCTTTGACCGTTCAATAAGCTTCGTATCCTCCCCCCTTTTGATAGCAGTATGCGCAGCAAGCACCCTGTCCTCATTATTCCCTCTTATCGCACTCGCCCCGAGCTCCATCGCCAACTGGACAACACCCGGGCTATCAGGCCCCTTGTTGATCAAGTCCCCGACGAAAATGAGTTTATCTCCATCGGACTTGCTATACGCGACTTTTTCCAGTAATTTCTTCAGTTCGGGCAAATGGCCGTGTACGTCACCGACGATTATGAGTCTGCCTGGGGCGATGACATCTTGAATACGAGACTGCAAGGGGTGCCACGGAAAATCGGCATGAGAGCGCGCGGCAGAGGAATGGTTATTTATCTCGTATTCATTTTCGTGAGAGGGCATTTTTTGTTGTTAATAATAACCCTTGGCGAACTTTTGAGTTTGCGTTTTTGGTGAGGGAGGAGAAGATATGGGTTTTGTTACGAGCGGACGAATCAGCGGATGTTGATTGGTGATTGAATCCACTTTGACGATGACGAATGTGATACAGAACAATTGCACGTGGGAACAAGGAAAGAGAAATTTCGTACTTACAACTCAAAAATACAGAGTGCCCAAGCCTAAGAAGATGATTTTTAGATCACCGACAGTTATAGCTGGTCCTGTGCGCGGGGTGAAGCTAATTCCCGCTCCACGATATAACCACCCTTGGAGCATCGTCTAGCAACTGAAAAGGCGTGGTGGCAGAGTGGTCTAATGCGATAGACTAGAAATCTATTCCCTTCGGGGGCGTCTGTTCGAATCAGGCCCACGTCGAATGTAACTTTTTGGCCTTTTCCTAATTTTATTACTTTAATATACTACAATCTCTCCCTATATTCCCCCCCCCCCCCCCCCCTATTTCTATATTATCTTTAATATACTTGGCCTCTCTAAATAGCTATAATACTGTAATAATTAATATTTATATTTTACCTAGCTGTTACTAATATATCGGTGAAAACCAGCATAGCTACTGGGACATTTTCTTTACTAACAAAACGCAATGAAATGCAATAATAGTACATGGTTTACCTTATGCTCCCTGTATAAGATGATTGTATGTATTTTGAGAGTTTCGAGCTTGTTGTTTGGTCTATAGAGCATAAACCATAGACTCATTCTGTGTGAATTAGGGTAGGTTGTCTACCCGTTGTCTACCGTTTAAGCATAGACATATGCTTCCGCAACAACCTACTCCCAGGATCTCGTAATTCCTTAAAGGCCTTTAGGTTGAGTTAGTTTCACATGAAAAAGATGGTTTGTACGGCATCTAATGTTAGACGCCTCGGTGGAAGCAGACCTCCCGAAAGAAACTATGCTCAGCCCTCCATAGCAGGGGATACGGAAAGTTCACCAGATCCAACAAGATTTCGCTGACGCGCTCCCAATTTGCCCTTGCTTCAGAGGGCCAAAGAGCTTAATCTCCGCCAAGGCAGGTGGTGTGACAAATGCATGATATGATTTGCTTCAGCTCCATAACTCTGGTCGGGAAATCCCCAGCTTCCAGTTCCCCGGGATGTCCAGACCCAAAGCAGCAGGGCTGAAAGAACCAGAAAGTCTAGAAATGCGATATCTCTCACATGGCATGCTGCACGGCCCAGCCAGAAGTTTTTCAACGCCTGGACCTCGAAAACTCGCTTAATAAAGAAGCATTCGGTGGGTAGCGTCGCATACCGAACGCTCTCGGCGACTAGAAGCGCCCCAAAAAGCTTGATTGTAAGCAGATACGACGAAAGCGTGGAAACTTTGATGCCGGAAACTACGAGAGGACCAATCGTGGCTTGCGCTGTGTGGGGGGCTAGAATCGTTGGCCTTTGTTGATTGTCGTGTTTATTGCTGTTTGCGTAACCTGATAGTTTGGCCCTGCATTCCAAACGCGCGGGCCCCGTTGACCAGCCCAGGTTCCAGGTACGATGCCGACAATCATTGCCAGGGACAAGGGTTCAATCGTCTTTTCCAACGATGAATATTGTGCTATTGGGCGTTGCATTACCGCGTCTTGGCATTGTTGGTTATATTTGAGCTGTCTGAAAAGCTGTTGTAAGACATGTCAAGGGATGACGAAAGACCAAGAAATCCCGCGATAAGGGCGACACCTATTTTAGCGCATCCCTTGTGCCTTGGAGGTAAAAGACAGATTTAGTCTCTTTTACTACCTCGTAGTGGCTGTAGCGTAAAGAGTCAGGGTCTTCGTCGTCTAAGGAAAGGTCTAATTCGGCAACTCGGATCTGGTGGAGCCGAACCAACTGAACTTGGCAACTTCGGATGGTGAGGCCGCTGTAAGCAAGCCTCGATCATTCCACACTAACAAAACCGCTCGGAATCTAGGCCCTGCTCTCCACTTCAGCTGCGATAATGGGCTCTTGAAATAAAGATCCAGCTGTTTCCCTGCTCGTTCTGGGGATCTCCCTTGGTAGAGTCGCATCATTCAGTGTTACGCTGTACGCTTGTCTTGTAAGTCAAGTCTACACAAAAAACAGGTCGAGTCATGTTACACGACTCAACTTGCAACATGGCAAACATACAGTACTGACTTATTCCTCCAGGTATTAAGGGCCAGATCGTACCCAGGTAGTCACCCGACGGTCACCTCGTCTCCTCCCGACGACAAGATGTCGATGTTTGGTCGGTTCCAAGAGAGCAAAAAACAATGGCGTAACTGTATAGTGGCCTGTTTCGCAATATATGCTCTCGGTTTTCTCTTTTTCTACTACAGCTTCCCTGCCTTTGGTGACTTTCATCGACCCCACCATCACCATGCCGTCTCTGTCACAAAGCAGTCAAAACATGTCAAGCCGGACAACATCACCGTCAGCGGACTGGTATTCTACGGTCGACAAAGCCGAGTTGAGATAATGAAGTGCTACATCGAGCGCAACCTGGTCGAGAATGGAGGATGGCTCGATGAAGTCCTCTGGGTCGTCAACACCGAGCAAAAGGGTGATCTCCGATATCTCGAGGAGATCCTTGCTTCCAATCCTCAGCGATACAAGAAGATTTATTCCGACGAGATTGCAGGGACGTACACATACAAGAACATCTGGAAGAAATTGGACCGCGGAAAGTATTACGTCAAGATTGACGACGATGTCGTACGTGCAATGTCAATGTCTTAATTCGCTAAACACTAACCATTGGTCTCCCAGGTCTGGATCGACGACAACGCTATCCCCAGTCTTGTCACACGTAAAGTCCAAAACCCCAAGGACTTTGTTGTCTCTGGCAACATTATCAACAACCCCCCTCTTGGCTTCTTCCATATGCGCATGGGTGCCATTCATCCATACTTCCCAGAGGCTTTTGAGCCATTCAGCGTCACAAACGCCACTGATTACTGGAGACCATCACGACATCCTTCGTGGGATGGCCCCAAGAAGTACAAGTGGGAACTCAAGAATGAACCTCCTTCCTGGCCCAACCATCGATGGCTTAGAGTCCCTGACGATGCGATGCTTGATCAGACCCCTGCTGCTGAGCTCAAATACGACATTTGGGGCGATAGCTACCGCAACTGGGCTATCGCTTCTCAAATGCACATGTCTCTATTTGAGAACATCGAGAAGAACCAATTAGACCTGTACAAGTTCGAGAAAACTTGGACCATGTACGAAGATCGAATCCGAATCAACTTCATGTGCATCTATAGCGATGATATCCTCGACACAGATCCTGAGAACTGGCCCCAAGGACGGGGTGACGAAGACATGATCGTTCTCGACCTCCCAAAAAAGCTTCGACGCCGTAAGTCCCCCATTAGAAATCCAACATGCTTTATGCATAACTAACACTCTCTGCCAGCTGTTGTGATTCAAGGCGACGCTCTAGCCGCTCACTACCAATACATGGACCAGAAGAAATTGGAATCAACCGATATCCTAAGACGATACCAATCCATCGCAAAGGATAAATACTGCCTGAACTTAGATGCAGCGCGGGACGTCGCGGAAGCAGATCTGAAACAAAGGTCGATTCGAGGTCTCTTTTCCACCCCAAGTGGGTATGATGTTTGATGTCTATAATACGGAGTTATATATCCTGGGATGGGAGCGTGTCGGTTATTATGCTAGAAATTGCACCAGTCGTTTTTTCACCGCTTCCTCTCGTGCCTTGCGGTTTGTCCACCATCGTGAAACTTATAAATATAACTTGGTTAACAGGTTGTTTTATCTCGGTTGTTTGTTACCGTTGAGGTTACATGGCATAAGATGGTCCTAGTCTGAGATGGGGAAAGGGGCCATTGCCATCGAGACCCTCTTTTGAGAGAAATCGAACTATCGCCACCGTTATTTCTATTGGGATCTTCATTCATTGTCAGCTGGCGATGCCTAGAAGCGCAAGGCGATAGGAGACTTTGGCCTGGACGAGAAAGTTGCCTGGCCATAGAGCGTGCTGAGCTCACCACAGGTTTTTTCGATACATACCTATCAATCCAGGTTTCAGGTTGTTTGACATTTTACGCATGGCGAACTAGTTTACGGCTTGAAATGAGAGGCATCTTCTCAAAGGAGCCATGGCCTGATACCTGAACAGCGATTCGAGACTCACGTTGAGCCAGTTGGTAGAAAAATTTATTATTTTCAAGACAGTTACAGAATTTTGCCTGCTATATACACTGTTGCAATATGACTACTCTACTTTCGGGAGTGAGTGACTGTCCATCGAGTCTCAACACTGATCTCGTTATTCTTCATCTCAGAAGATCCAACAGTCAAGTTCTTCTCCGACCCTGACTCATCAGGGAATCCTGCGACGGCATAACCGTGCTGAAGCTTATCATTCGGCCTATAATCATCCATCTCCCAGGTCGACAGGTTTGGGTCTCGAGCAATCTCTGGCTGGGTGCTGACGGCACCTGATCGGCTGGCATCCCTAAATCCCGTTGAACGCTCGGTAGAGTATTCATCCAATCGAGACCCCCCCATTCGCTTCTTGTACTTGGCGTAGAAAGGTCGGAGCATGGGAATGCTAACGCAGAGGATGGCCAGGTTAGGCTCGAGGATGAAGAGGAAGATGGTGGTGGGCATGGTTCCGGTGATGTTGTTGTTAAGATCGACAGTTGAGATGTAGATAAGTCGGAAGACGGCGCAGACAACGCAACTGTTCGAGTCAGTATATACTTCTTACATCAAGAACTAAGAGACCTACGCAAGACCCAATGCGAAACAAGAGGTGATACCAATCTTCTCCGCACGGCGTGTCTTCAAGTTCCAAACGCTATGCATAGGAAGCGCCATAATGATCAAGTCTCCAATAGCGTTGGTAGCGATCAAGGACTGAATCATGGGGATGTACGCTCCACACTTTCCTTGGGCAGTCCACTGAGCAGAGACTGGGTTGCAAAGGAAGATACAAGAGCAAAGATAGGCGATGAGCCACATAGCAACAAAGACGAGGGCAGCCTTGGATGACTTTTGCATGAAGCTTGTTGGGAAGACTCGGATGAAGAAGGCCAACATGCTCGCTTTGACGGAGGCGAGGAGTGTGACATAAATGGCTTGCATGCAGAATGTCAACTTGAGAATGAAAGGAATATTCGCGGCGACTGAATCGAGGAGTTAGTAAATCGTACTAGCACAGAGGCAGATGATAGTCGACTGCGGGTGAGGGAACGCACGCTCAGGATGCTTCGCTAACTCGTATCCATTTCCAACAGGTGCGAAAAGTCCTTGACAACACAACATTGCCACGCCCAGCGGCTGCAATCACAGTCAGTAATGGCCGAGCTCAGCCAAAGATAGTCACCAACCGTTGCGAAAATAACGAATCCATCATCCCATCCAAGTCCAGGTCCCATAAGTCTCCCAATGACCCGCAGAGTGACGACGATCAGAACCAGCAGCACAATCAAGCAGTTGATGACAAGTTCGGCTTTGACATAACCCAATATGGGCATGAAAACCTGCGGTGTCGATATCACCTCTACTGCTTCCGCCGACATGATGGGAAGCACTCAAAGCGAAACAAATACGCCGAACAAGAGAAATTTCACAATACAGGGAGGAGCAAAAAGGAACCCATTCTTCCTTATATAAACAGGAACCATAAGCAGGTCATGTCGATCACTTTACTCCAACCGAACGGCCTGGGAAAAAAGGACCTGCATTAGCTGGGGGTTCTTTAGCGGAAACTTAGCCCAAATAAGACTGGTTTGTTACAGATGACTGAGGCAAGACATGCGAGTGTGCACTTGGCTGTGGTCTCTTTGCCTATTCGAGTACAGAGGCTCCGCCGGGTATGAGGGTAACCCTGGGATCCTTGGGGGCAACGGCCTTGGAAAGATGCAGTGATGAAGCAAGGAGATCCTTGACAGGGCCCTTTAGCCAGCGCGGATGACGGATCCGTGGCGAACGGGACTTGGCGCGGCAATGGGAGGAGCCTGAACGCTGGGTCTTGATACGCTCAGGGGGGAGGGGGGATTGGATGCTTCGGCTGGTGTTGTATATCCGAAGCTCACGTGAGAGGCTCACATACGATCCAATGGAAGAAAAAGACGATACGTAAAATAACCTCTTGGCACCCAGAATATTGGTGAAGGAACAGGCGAACCAACCGAAGTTGCCGCATGAAACATTTTTGATTACAGACTACTCCACATTCAAGGACACTTTCTTGACTCGACTCCCGCAGCCGTGACATCGTAAACGGGTCGAATGAAAAGCCGGGAAAGTGCCGGGTTTCTAGTGCTTCCAGAGCGAAGAGAGTCAGGGCTGAAGAGCAAGCTCACCGTCCTGTCTCAAAGAGAATAGACCAGCTGACCTAAACATTATAAAACAAATTCTTGTAGGGCTAAGATCATCCGAGGGCTTGAGAACAGACAATGCGGAGAAAAGCAAAAAAACGGCCCTCCCGAGATTGTAGAGACAAAGACTGAAGAAATGGTTGAATGAAATTACTCGCCAAGAATTAGAAACAACGGAGTATTTCTGGGGCCCGTCCCGTCTCGTTCCTTGACCACTTGGTGAACAATCCGCCATCAAGCGTCTCCATCGTTCCCCATATATAGCCCACATAAGAACACAAAACGAGATTTTAGCGTGCGGTCCTGAAAATATCCCCTCGGAGAACGTTAGCCTACTGTAGGAAATAATCTGCTGACTGTCCAGACGGATCATGTTTTGTCCCCTGGGTTGGGTGACGATCTTGCACAAGAATAGCGCAGTTCGCCGACGCTCAATGAGAGAGAGGGGGGAAAAACCGCACTGACTCGACACTAGAGGAAACAAAAACAGGACTGCAAGATAAGCTTCCCGCGCTGCCCGTCGATGGTTTGGCACAAGTCTAACGGTTGCAAAACGTCTTCTTCACATGTTGGGTTAATAATTAATTTTGAGTTTCGGAAATATCGATCGAAACGTTGACGTGCTTCTGGATGATACCGTAACTTGAACCCTTCTGTCACATCATATCATCCATTCCTTGTCACAGTAACTAAACCCCCCTGTTTTTCCTTGCCACGCCACGTTATGGCTGCTGCCCACAATCCAGGTTGTCGGTGTCCTTACTCAATGTGCCCGTCGCATGGATGCACTGCATGAAAGGAGGTCTCAAGGGTCCCTCCCTGCTAGAACGCCTCGTCGGAAATGCAACCCTCATGCCCCCCGGAGACCGCCACCGTAAAGGTTTAGGCCAAGACCGAATGGCAACGTCGCCTTTTAATCACGGCAAACTCGCGTCGTCCTTATAAAGTATGGTTTGGCTGTATTTGACTGGACGGAACTAGGTTTAAAAAGCAACGTTTTTCGTAAAAGCCAGACCAGCATATTAACTATCTCCACCAAACCGTCAGCAGAAACAAAACACTTTTATCCATTTTTAACCTTTTCCATCCATCATCCACCATCATGACATCCTCTTACACTACCAAGCAATGGGTCCTCGCCAACAAACCTACAGGGGAGCCTGTCCTGTCTGGCCCAGACGCTACCTGGAAGCTGCAGACCGTCACACTGCCTGAGCTGAAGGATGGCCAGATCCTCGCCAAAGTCCAGTATTTCTCCAACGACACTGGCCTGAGGAACTTTATCCAGAGCACCGTCGCGCCTGAGCGCTTCTACGTGCCTACAGTGCCTCTCGGCTCTCCCATGCGATCCGGCATCATCGCTGAGGTGGTAGAGTCCAAGTCGGATAAGTTCAAGGTCGGTGATCTCTGCATGGATTTCCACCTAGGCACCTGGAGCGAATATGTCATCCTGGAAGCCGAAAACTCCCAGGCCCTCGCGCCCCTGCCCAACGGCCTGCCCACCACTCACTTCCTTGGTGCGTTTGGCGCCTCTGGTCTCGCCGCGTATACCGGCTTGTACTATGCCGGCGAGGCTAAGCCCGAGCACACTATTGTCATCTCAGCCGCTGCTGGCGCCACTGGCTCTATGGCTGTTCAGATCGCCTCCAAGATCCTCGGCGCTAAGCGAGTCATTGGCATCACTGGCTCTGACGAGAAGTGCGAGTGGGTGAAGAGCATCGGTGCCCACGAGTGCCTCAACTACAAGAGCCCTACATTCCTTGAGGACCTCAAGGCTGCTACCCCCGACGAGGTCGATGTGTACTTTGACAATGTCGGTGGTGACATTCTTGACGCCATGCTGACCCGCGTCAAGAAGCACGGCCACATCGCTGTCTGCGGTGCGGTCAGCGGATATAACTCTGACGAGCCTATGGCTCTGAAGAACTGGTTCGAGCTTATCTCGTGCAGAATCAACATCCGCGGATTTATCATGCTGGATTATATGGACAAGGTGCCCGCCATTCTTGGCGAGCTTATTGGCGCCACTGCCGATGGACGCATCAAGCTTGAGGCCGCCGAGACAGTTATTGAAGCGCCCATTGAGCAGCAGCCCGAGGTTTGGATGAAGCTGTTCAGCGGTGTCAACCAGGGCAAGCTCCTCACCAAGCTCATCATTTGAGAAGCCTGGGTGAGTAAAAATAAATAGTTGATGAATTTAGGCGGGCATTTGCATACTAGCGTTGCCATTAAATATAACTGGCTTGCAATACTTGATCATTTATGAATTCTACTGTGCTATTAATTGTAAAAATGCGACTTTATTTGGCGGCAGTGCTTGGCGCTTCAGTGGGTGTCATGGTCCTCACCTCAACTTTCCCCGGCGACAGGGCACTGTGAAACAGCGTTTTAACCAGCAAGGGTTACTGGGCATGCACTGTAAGTCAGTACCCCAGGTTTGTCTACTGACAAAAGGATTCAACTCTGTGTATGCGGTACTGTGGACCATCCCCGCCGGTTCATGAAATATGGAAGAGGATTCAACTCCTTGCGTTTTGTGCCTGCATTAGGAAGGTCAGATTATCTGGCGGATTTGTTACCTCGGATTGTCCAAAGTTGAGTTGAGTTTTCTAGGGGGTTGTGAAGCCTGCCGCCACTTACCCTAAAGACAGATTCTGACAATCCCAGGATCTTGGTACTTGCGAGGCTACGATGCTGGGCAAAAGACGATGATCCTATCTTTTTCTCTCTCAATGCACTGCTTGGTTGCTGCTATTGACATGTCGCCATCCACTTAGAGCTTGGTGCACAAAAGAAGCGCTGATCAATTGGCATCGATTGACATTGAAGCGATTCATACCCCGCACTTTGACATGAAATTTACATGATTGACCATAAAGGCGTGCCAAGACTTATGCACAGTGACCAGTGACCAGTGAGACGTGTGACAATTGGCCCCCCAGCCTTACATCTCTCACTCATAAGTTATAGGCAGTGTCAGCAACGCTTTGCTCATCTTACTCTCTACCAAGCGACAACCATGACAATCCCAGAGCCAGCCATCACCATTGAGCCAGGATATCGTCCTGGCCTACTAGCCAGATGTCTCGAGATGCACATCGCCTACTATCACCCATACAACTCCTGGGGCCTTGCCTTCGAGACCTCCCTGGCTAAAAGCTGGGCCGACCTCATCCAAAGACTCACCAATCCTCGCAACCAAATCTTCGCAGCAGTTCAGTCAGCACCCTCTGACAATTCCGCCGACTTCACTCAAAAGATTGTGGGGACTATCTTGATTGACGCAGAGCACCTTCAACAGCCCAACACCGCACAAATACGCGGCTTTATCGTTGATGAGCGAGCTCGCGGGCTTGGAGTAGGAAAGCGCCTGATGGCGGCGGCGATGGAGTTCATCGAACAGCAAAAGTTTGACAAGGTTACGCTTTTTACATCGAATAGCCAGGAGGCTTCCTTGTACCTTTATAAGAAGGCGGGATTCGTGGTGGTGAAGGACGAGCAAAAGATTCTGTGGGACGTGCCAATGAATGAGTTGCAGCTTGATTGGACGCGACCAGTTGTTGCAACCCAAGGAGTTGATGAAAAAGGCGCAAATGGAGTTACGAAAAGTGATATATAGAGGAAAGAAATAGAAACATCCACTGAGTTAGCTACTAGACTATCCCAATATCGGCATTTCTTTTGCGAGCTTGAACCCAATTGCCTGGATGGGACATGTACCATTGAACCTTGTCCCAATGCTGAACCAGCCGAGCAACCAAAGAAACAAGAAGTATCAGCATGGGCGTCAATAAAAAGAACGGATAGCTTTGTAGGTCCAAGAAAGTCAGGGATGGCTTCTTCCTGCATAGAGAGTATTGCCGCCGCGAGGGTAATGGGCGACACAACCTGTCAAGTCAAGTCAGTACATCTACACTCTCACGATCTCCACGAAAACATACGTAGAGTAGAAAGCAGCTAAGAACTTGTGTACTTTCAGCAACCTGCGCCTGCTGGCGGGAGATCCGGTATTGTTCGTCCATGTTGTGAAGACTTAGCTACAATGGCGTGAGTGTCGTCCAGTGTCATTAGGGACTGCCTTACTGTTCTTTCGTGCTCGTCACAAAGCGTACGGATGTTGTATAGCTCTTTCAAGCAATTCCTCACCTCCGCGAAAGTCTGCTATGTAGACACCATTGATTGACGTCCATAGCGTGTCTGCATATGGTCCGGATAGGTGAAGTTATCCCAACAGTCGATGGTTGTCTCCAAGCCCACCACCAGCTCGGTCAACTTGCGTCTTGCATGCCGAAGCCATGCCAGCGGCTGTTGTGATTCCTTGCTATGAAGCAAAGTCAAATTCGTCGACCTGCGCGAGAATTAGTTATGCTCGAAATCCCGAGCATTGAACTTATTACATATGTTTCTACTCTCTCTTTAAATCTTTTTGCTGTGTTCATCCATTCATCCTTGAAAACCACCAGTTGGTGTTGAAGAGACATTAGGAAGTAGTCGTCGGGATTTAAGATTGGCATATCAGCATCGTGTTTTCCGGTAGTAAAAGGGTCGAACTGCATGCCTCTATCACAATAATCCTCGACGCATTGCCTCTCATCTTCTGGTTGAAAGTATGTATCGACAAAGCAGTAGCCCGTACAGATTCCACCATCCATTGGCGTAATGCACACTGCAATTTGTGCTTGACAAAGGTAGTCGATCATGGGGGCTGTTGGAGAATTGCCTTGAAGACAGCTCATATTATGAACCTTTCTCAAGGGACTACTATCTTGTCTGAACCGTATGTCTCGTGGCTCATGTTGGGTCTGCTTCCATGAGTAGAAAGGCAAATGGAATGAGAGCTCATATGTGACGAGACCTTGTGGCTATATAAGGAATAAGTCAAATTAACGGTGGATTTCAGATGGCGTGTACGCTCACTTTCGATGAGACTCTTATATAAGGCTGAAAAGCAATATAGGAGTATAGGAAGTGTACCAAAGCATTGCTTTGATACCCAGGAGCCGTTGCCATTACACTGACCAATGCATGGCTATCTGGGTTCATAATAAAGCTAGAGATATGTCAGCATGAAACTTCAAAAGACGTCAGAAGCTTTTGGAAGTTCTCACACCAGTCTACGGTCGGTGTTGGGTTTTTTGATTCCCCCGTTAGACGGCGGCTCGTGGAATCTCTGATATCTCAATTACCACTATGGCTCGATTTTGGGAGAGGAGAGGCTTACCTTTTCCACGAGTCTAACATACATACCGTGGGAGGTCAGTGGCTTCCGATTGCCATTGCAGGTCGATGTGGTGCCGTTGACCGTTCTATCATCTATAAGACATGACTTTCTAGATGAGATATTGGAGCTGTTAGACTGGAGTTCTTGAAGCTCGTTTGAGTGACAGAAATGGTTGACCACTTCAGCCTGGTACTTGCGTCTTGGTTCCTTACCACCCCTAGTCATAAACCAATCTACCAAATTTTTGGCTCCAATCTTTCCAGGATCAGCGTATCTGTCATTCAAAATCTTAAGCATTCCCTGGGTAAGCTCCGAGCTTCGTTGAATATTTCCATCATCTTTAACTCCCTCGGACTCTGTAGCCTTTTTAGCCAGAGTTGGATAATTTGTATAGTCTACCAGCTGTGGTAGCTTATAGTGACTTCTGGGTTTTCTTCTTAAGGGACCGTAGCTATGTCTCATTGCGATCGTTTTGTTGTTCATTGTGATTTTAAGAGGGTTCTTTGTAGTTTTATTAATATAAATAATTAATGAGAATTCACCTTAAAACCACGCCATGGATTATTTTCGGGTAGAGGAGAGGGGAAAAAAAAAGAATGTTTGGTAGTACGAGGCTTGACTCTGAGTCCTCAAAGGTTCAGATATGTAATGATACTTTGGGGGTAGACACGACTCTTATATAGATAGCTACGCCACGATGAAGGCGACACAGCATACTAGGCAGAAACAAGGAGAGCGTTTACTTGAGATACTTGCGTAACCTTATAGTTATACAAGGAGCATGGATAATTCCCATTATGGTTGAATTAGACGATGTACATAGATTATATAATACTTGGCGTCACGATCGACCAGTAATTCTCATAAGAGAAAATAAGTATGCTACTTCATTTAGATATTTTTCTGAAGGAAGTCCTCCCTCCAATCATGGTAGCAGATATTATGTCTTTGTATTCTGACTACGTACATCGACCGAGTTCATCGTGACTTACCACCGATACTGATCTGGCTGTCGTTCTCTGACTGCTTGTCTTTTACCTCGCAATGTTGGCATCTCGATTGGTTGCACCCAGAGCATCCGGTTATGGAAGATTCAATGTTTGCTGCCCGACAAGCGCAGCATGTCCAAACCCAACCCGCTTGTTTCTCTTTCTGTTGTCGTAACTGTGAGCTATCTTTCTTGGACGCGACGACATTTTGCTGCTCTAGCCAGCTGCTGCTTATAGCTTGATAGCCTGAAATGGAATCGGTCATGGTCGCTAGAAGTGATTGGTTCACGGAGGAAGAGATTTGTCTAGATGAACTGTTCAGTTTGTAGTCGAGACTTGTGGGTGAGAGCTTCAATTAGCAGAGAGTACTTTGTTTAGCTTAACCCAGTAGTAGGAGCGCGTTCGCGACACGAGCTTTTATAATGCTACAATAATGGTTGTTCTGAGCGTCACTGAGGAAGAAATCGAGTGACTGACTGATGCACGGTCTATGTAGAAACCATTCACGGCAAGATCCAAATGCGCTATTCACTATTCAGCTGAGAGCTCATATTCACTACGCAGAACTTGGTGTTGCTCACTGTTAATTGATAGTTGGAGTTTATGACACCAAAGAGTTCACGGGAGTGTACGTCTCTTGCCAATGGATAGGGTGACATCGAGAGGTACGATCCATCCTCCTCGCCCTTTCTCAATGGCAACAGTCCCGGTGGAATTCCAGGCTTTGGAGAGTTCCCACTCCTCGCCATCCGTCGATTCAATCCATACCGCAGTTTTGTTGACCCTGGGTGAACCCTCCCGCTGTGCCAGCTCCACGTGAACGGTACTCTCTCCCTGGGTGAATGTGAAGTTGCTAATGGATCCCATATCAACAGTAATCATGACGTTGAATGGCCCTATGAAGATCCTCTTTCTTACAGCATCCTTCGGTATAACAGAATACTGTGTTCTAGTCTTGGAGATTGTACCTCCGAAGGCAACCATGCCAAGTTGCTTGTCCTCCGCGACGTAGGTACCAGAGTTCAGTACTGTACCAATGAGGCCACCGCCATAATCACCGGTGATACCATCCCACTTGAGAGTATCCGGCCGAGAGTGGAACGCGGCACTAGGGAAGCCATCTTGATTGATGTTGGTGAGCGGGGCAGATGATCCAGCGTACCCAACGCGGAGGAGATAGGAGTCCCAGGAGTCATTACGAAATGCTGAGAGCAGGACCTGGGAGTTCAGACCAGAGCCGTAGTGATGGATCTGTCGCTCGATGCGCTGGAGCTTTCCTCCATAAATGAAGTCCCAATATCGACGGGCATTGCCGTTCCAGCCCCAGTGAGGTACGTTTGGGGTATATCCCAATACACTATCGACTGTCTTTTGAGCCGACTCGTTGAAGCCGAAGTGTCTATAAAGTTAGCAAGGTACAGCACAGCACGTCGGATTTGGATCTCACCTTGTCCAATAGTATACGCCCTCTTGGCCCGTGGAGTCCCACGCCATCTCGCTTCCATAAGGGATATCTTGCGCATCCCAGATCTTAGCACGCACCTTCATTGCCTCCTCGAGAGCATGTGCTGGAGTGCCCTTAACCTCGCGCCTTAGATCCTTCAGAACCTCCCCAAAGACTGTCTCACCCATCAGACCAAGGTCTTTGTATGACACGTCTCTCTGGGTCATCCGAATAATGGTCTTTTGAGCCTGGTCCAAGTACCAGCTCCAACGTTTGGTTGCTAGCTCGGGATATGCTCGTGCGACACGATACATGGACCAATAAGCCACCACGACGTGAACATAATCGTATGCACGATCGACAGCCTCCGAAGCTTCCTTGTTCCACGACGTCCAGGACGTCCAATCACTCTTCTTGTCATAAGGGTAGTCCAGTTTAGGGTCATAGTAGAAAAGTGACTTGCGCACTCCGTAGTCTTTCCCTTGAATTCTACCCCAAATCGTGGTTTGAACGAACTCGTCTAGCTTGGCTATCTCTTCGGCATCTGGCTGAAGTACCTGCTTGAGCATGGCGGCGACATAAGCACCAGTGCCACCTTCATCACTGAGGCCTGCAATCCAGGCCCGTGGATCTTGCTCGACAATTGCGCGCTTCTCATAGTCGTAGGTCATGACCGACGGGGATCTCTTGAAAATGTCCGATGAAGCATTGAACCAAGCCTTTGTAGTCAAGAAGCTCCCGAGGTCATTGAGGGTCTCTGATGTTGGCTTGGTAACGTAATAGTGGACAGTCTGCACCTTGCCATCATTGTATTTGATGCTGACACGAACTCGTCCCCAAGAAGATGGTGAGGGTGTTAGCTCATAACCCTCTCTGGAATGTCCCACAGCGTTCCCGATTTCAAGTGCCCCTTGCGGTGAGACATCGATTGAAGCAACTCCACTATCGCTCAGAGGAAAGAGTAAGGCAGGGAGGTCGCGCGGAATAATGTATCCAGGAACACCAACTACAACAGGAGTTCCAGTATTCTTGACTGTATCGTCAAAGTCGCGAATAGATTCGGATATGGAGAACCGGACACCAACCTTGAACGACTCGCCAGGCTTCAACATCTTGGAAGTCGGTTCGTTCCAAGGCTCTTGTTTCTTCCATTCATTCTCTGCCCAAGCCTTAGTGAGGACCTGCCACTCGTAGAACCCTTCGAATGTCTGGCTTTCATAGTCAGTTGACTCGAACCAAGGTTCGTCCAGATTCCGATAAGCCTCCAGTGGTGTCTTAGTTCCATTCAACGGCGTGACAACAAGACCATTGCCAGTCCCCTTGACCGGGGCGACTCGGATGTGGCCAGCATCCAGGCCGATGTAGGGATCTGCGAGGGAGCAGCGGGCTTGCATCTCCTCGGCTGCCCTGTTGGTGAAGATACTGTTGAACTCGGCTGGGAATCCCAGGCTGCCAAGCTCAATTGTGTCGTCCCCACTGTTAGTGATAGTAAAGCGAAGAGCTAGGTCACCTTCAAATTCGAGCCATTCCCGAGTGATGTTGAGAGGGCTATTGGGCAGCGTCGGGCCAAGATCTGATGATGCAAGAGCAGTTCCCGTGGTGAGGTTCTTCACAGGGTGCCGCTTGTGAGCAGAATCACCTTGAGTCCATTTTGAGACGCCTTGTTTGCGATATTTGTACGTGATATCACCCCAGTGATACTGCCCATTGTTGGCGCGAACATCGATTCGATCAAATGGTAAGAAGTCAAAAGTGTCGTCTCCTGAGATCAATGATACCAGGACTTGAGCGTCGCGGACAATGCGGGCTTTGAAGTTATTGGTCTCGATGTCGATGTAGCCATTGTCGAGTCCAAGGTTGTCTTTTTGAGCCAGCACGAACGGTGCTGCGAAGGCGAGACCTACGCATAGCTGTTTAAGAAAGGACATTTTGGCTGACAACACTTAACAGGGAGGGATACCCTTCCTCTGGTCGCGACGGTGAGCTCTTATGGAGCAGTGTGATTAATTACAAAGTTCGGTGCTTAAGCCATTATATTAAAGCCACGCCGGATCATTACTGTGTCCTCTTCAGGTATTTTGACAGCCGAAAGGTTAACTTGATGGGCATCAGCCCGCTACATAAGGTACATAGTGATCCGTACACTTGAATGATTTATCCTGATTGGTGCGCCTGTGGCCATATCTCAATCAAGTAACCCCGAGTCCATCGTCATGTTGGAGAATTGTCACCTTCCGTAAACATCGATCTAGCGGTCGTCGGCAGTTGAGAAGATGGGCTGGGGTCAAACCAAGAAGTTGCTGAGAGAGGGAGAGACTTTCAGTCATGACCAGCATAAGCGAAATTAGGAAATATGATATCGTGTTCTCATTCATCACCTGCTTTCGCCGCCTGAAGCTTAACCTTATTGGCACAGCCAAGTACATATAAAGTTCAGCACAAGCAAAAGTTGATTCAATAATCACTCGGCAGTTAAAAACCCAACGTCGTCATTGCAAGCAAGCTCTGTAAAAAAAAAAAAAGAATTTATACTTTGAGAAGAAATGATAAAAAACATGCGGTTTATGTGGATCGAACACATGACCTTCAGATATCAATGATGATTGAAGTTTGACTTCAGTCTGACGCTCTCCCAACTGAGCTAAACCCGCTTGTTGAGTCAAAGGCCGCTACAACTCTACATGTACGCCACGGTGGCGAATCGATCGCAGAGACTGATTGGGGTCGCAATGGCATGCATGGACATGAATATGAAAATAAGTCACTATGTTCTCTCGGCTGATTTAAGCTCTCAGCTACAGAACTCAGAGGCAAATAACACTTCTAGCTCACAACTTAGACATTATACCAAGATGTCTAACCAATTGCTATAGCACAAGGCTGAGAAAATAAGTCACTATTAACATAAGATGTAGATTCTCTCCTTTAAGGATTATGTTAAACGCTATGGGAGTTCATGCGGCGAGCTCTTGGGAATGGTCATAACACGAGGCCTGATCCAAGCATCATCAGGCGCTTCATTGATAGGATTTGAATCAGCCTGTAAAATGGGATTTGAATCGGCATGGAAAACGGGACTGGAGTCGGCGTGCAAAATGGGATTCGAGTCAGCATGCAAGATTGGGTTAGAATCTGCTTCCGTTGAAGTATTCCCTGCCCTTCTCATTGCCTGTCCCCGAGAACCATGCCCTGGTCTTCCGGCTTGCGGCATGCTATCGTTCTCCGGATATGGTTGCTGAGGTAGTGTCACATCAGCGGGTTGTGGCATTCCATCATCTTCAGGGTACGCCAGTGGAGGACGGGCACCATTGACAGCTCGTGAGTCAACTTCGGTGTACCTGTTACCCTCTGTTCCCTCAGCTTCCGCAACGCCGATCTGAGGCAAGACCTCAACCGTGGCGTTGCCTTTGCCGCTTGAAGCATCATCCTTCTTCTCGGGAGTCACTGCAGTCGTGTGCGGAGTAGAAGGTCTATCGCGCCGCTTGTAAACGCAGAAGACTCCAAGGAATAAGAACCCGATGAACGAAACACCGCCGACTGTACCTCCGACAATCGCAGGCGTAGAAGACTTCTTGACTGAGCTATCCCCTCGATTTGCTGTCAAGGTTGGGGTTTGTACGATGGTCGTGCGAATCACGCTTTGGAAAGTACTCGTCGCATCGCTCGTCTTCGTGCTGGACTTGGGATCGGGTGCTTTGAGGGTATAGATTTCGGCGCCGCTGTCGCAACAGTCGCTTCCGTCTGCTGGAGGACAGCAGTATTTATTCTTTCCGCACGTCTGCAGTGGAAACCAAGTGCCAGATTCCGCTATCTGATGTTAGTTGCTTTCTCTGTTTGGCGGTTTGGAGGTGACTTACTGTCCATGCAAACCTCTGGACAATTGGACCAGTCTTTGTTCTGACAAGCAGCGCGGTAGTCGTATTTTCCCGGCTGGTTGCACAAGCCGTTTGCCAAACATTTGTCGCCCTTGCCAAAGTAGCAGCATGTGGAGTACGTCGTGGTTGAGTTACCGCATGGTTCGTACTTGTAGTCTTTTGCTGCGTTGATACCGTTGGGGTAATAGCACGTCGCCGACACTCGGCTGCCAAAGAGCGCGCCTAGTAACACAAATTTGCGCATTTCACTTGCCTTTTGGTGCTTCTAACGTTGCATGCTTCGGAGACTTTAGGAGAATCACAGTTTGTGCAACAACAAATTTGGGGAAAGGGGCAAACAATGGCTCTTAAAGCGCCTCTTGATCCCAAATGTTTTCAGCCCTCCCAGGGCTGAGGTCTTGTGGCTTGGATAGCGTAAAACTATCGCGACTGAACCCTGCAGTGACCGATCAGCCAAGACACGGCGTTGGTCTAGATTGTCGAGGTCGCATCTGATTTGACGCCTTAGCGAAGATCAAAGAACCAAGCATTCCCAATATTGGCGGTAAACCATAAACAGGTAGCGTGGGCTGAAGTTGACCCTTATTAGTTCTTAATCGTCGTGGAACTCATGATCTTCGACTGAGCGAGCCGCCATTGCACCAATTATCGGTCACTTCTTTCCGCTCCCAGAAATAAACGTTTATCTACACAGCGAGCGCCGTTTCGGCCAGAATACAAGATTGGAGCAGCTAGGTATTATGTCTGGTTACCGCTGATTGAACGCGAGCAATATTTTCTGTCCCCTGCGACTAGTTCTTGAGAAAATGAACTTGAGTTAGGCGACATCAGGATAAAAACAATAGTGAAAAGCGGTAATGTCCCAAGAGTCTGTAAAAATTACTGATGGTGGCTGATGCTAGAATTATTGCAACAAACTGGGAGACCAAAGACCGAGGTATGCTTGATGACATTTACTTACAATCATGAGAGAACCTTTTGACACAGCAAACTTAACAAGAAGAAATTATCTATGCAATAGAGGCTGTTTCTCTGAGCTTCTGGTCAAAAGAAAAGCACATAGTTGAATAGTATGTTGAGGTCAGGCTTATCTATCGAGGCCCAGTGTCATCATGAGCTATGGGCTAATTTGTAGACACCCGGGACTAGAAGCAGCTAACAATAATATCGAAAAGTAAAGGAGCCCATTTGTACTGTCTGTCGCTTTGTGGTGTGTATCATGCAGCAATATATTGTGATGGAACAAAGTCATTTTTAAAAATGGAAGTGTTATGTTGTCATACTCTAAGCTTTATCTACCTTGCGCTCATTTGGGCCAAAGATGAGATGACTTGTGGTTTTTGCCTTTGGTCATGGCACAAACTGGCAGACATTCACACTAAAATCTTGCAAACTTAGAAGCAAAGCTAAAGGGAAATGATATTTGAGTGTGTTGCACCCTTGGATTTCTATTCTATTTCCTTACCTCTTTCAACTTTTCCACTTTCTCGTATTCTCTCAGTCTACAGGCGGATACCGTTACACCTCGACATTTCTGTCAATCCATCTATCATGGCCAGCTTCAGACGTTTTGCCGACCTGCCCAAAGAGATACGGGACGTTATATGGAGCGATGCTAGTCAGCGTGACCTTGCCGGCGTCCAGATCTTTGAACTTCGGACTCCGAAGCCAAAAGAAGATGACGAAACTTCCGACACAACGGCCTCGGGTACTCGACCGCCCAGGCACCAACTCGATGCGCCATTGCGGAGCAAATGCTTTCCTGCTGTTGATGGTAGCCCAGGCACTTCGAATGTGTCTAGATACATGGCTGACATCGGATTATGGACTGCCTGTAAAGAATCACGGGAAGTCATGGAGAAGACTACACAGAGATCTCAGAAAATCCTTGAAATGCAAGCAAAAGAAAAATATCGGTACTACCACTGGGAGGAACATGTGCCCGCGATTATCTCTTGCAGCACTTCACAGCGATTTCTGGTCCAGCCCCACACAGATCTCTTTGTGATTCAGCCCAGCAAGATCGAGGACATCGACTGGTGGCAGGTCGCTCGTGACATCCGAAAGCAGTTTGAACCCAGAGATTTCGCTTTCGAAATCAATATTGGGATCGGATGGAAAGTCGAGTGGGAAATCAAACAGGAAGATGGTGACTTCAATCTGTTGTGCGAGGCCTTTCGTGATATCCATGCCCAGTTATGGATAATCGACACTAATCTCAAAAGAAAAGAAGATATGGACAAGAACACGAATGACCGCTGCAGCAAAGTCTTTTATGCTTGCGACAGAAAGTTCTTAGAGGTCGATTTCGAATACAAACCTTTGGAACGCTGGCGACATATCATACCACCATCTGAAGAAACAAGATTTGGCAGGTATGAGTATTCAACTAGTCTGGCGAAGGGTCTTCGCTCTATACAAGATGATTCGCATTCGCGGTATATCAGGCGGGGGCAGTATGGGGAAGAAGATGATGAGCGATTTAGCTGCGACGTTAAACTTCTAGGCTGGGATGACCTATGAGGCTAGATAGGAGGATGTTGCAAGAACTTGCAATATAGATTTCTGTTATGCTTCGGCTGTTGTGTAGGTTTATAAAGAAATGAGAGGATTAAAAATATGATTCTTCGAGGCCACATACCGTTACTTCCTAAGAAAGGAGGGCTAAGTCACTCCCTTGTTCCTAAGAACTCCCATTGTCAACAGTCTGGGCCAGTATAGCCACACAATTACGGATTGGGACTGATCACCTTAAGTAAGCCTATTGTTCCATCGGAGTAAGTACCTGTCGCCGGCCGTTTTGCAGTATTATCCCCTTACCACAAGATCTCGATAGCAGTCCTTCGTCACCAGGTGATTATCGGTGGCGATGCAGCTATGACGGAAATTTGTTTATCTCTGGCCACTGAGAATACCGTTGAGAGTGTTGTGTAAAAGTGCATATAATGAAAAGAAATGTTTTGTCTTTATTACGTGTGTTGGGAATCTATAGGTCAGTCTTAAAGGCGGCAAACAGCGGCTTGGTTGTTCTTCCATCATAACGATCTCTATCGGTCTTCACAATAGGATCACTGCGGTTGGGTAGCTGGTATACTGCCCGGACTGACTTTGATAAGAGTGTTGTTTTGAGTTCATAGACCCCACAGCTGATGGTTCCCATCGCGCGCCTCACACGCATCACTGCGGGTTTCAGGGAAGCGAATTCGCCTCTATACTGACTCCGAGATACGAAAGGTCTATAGCTCGTCATACAAACTAAGTCAGGCACCTGCAGTTTCAAAGAGAAGAATAGCCTCCCTATACGCATATTGTCTTCAAAAAGGCTGAAGTTAATTGTGATTCTTCAGTGCGTCAGCTTGATATGTATGGTCGAGGCGTCATAAGCTTTAGCCACCAATTGAAGACTGGCCTCCAGTGGTGTGACTGACAAGAAGTAAAATTCACCTCGGTGGCTGAGCTGCAAATAGCAATTTCTGAGTGTAAAGCTAAAAATGCAGGGTCATGACTCAGGCCGCAATGCAAACAGGTATAAACAGCTGGTGTGTCCGAAGATCAAGCAGTCAGTCTGTAAGTCCACTGTTCACATTGATACCATCGAATCAAGAAGCACGAAGCGCCCTGGATATCGGATAACCAACGACAACACACGACCACCACCCGTTCCCGCGATCACTTCTATACCGGGACTACACACCCATCAAGTACTCCAGTATGGCGGAGTTTGAGAGATTCCCCGAGCTTCCTAGAGAGCTCCGAGACCATATTTGGAGCATGGCTGTCCGCGATGATCGCCCAGGAGTACATGTTTTCGGACAGTACGACGAAGCAGAATGACATAAGAGCGGCAGCCGCTTTCTGAGATCCGGTGACGTGGTAAGCGGGACATGGGCTGCCCCTTCATGGAGCCGATACTTTGAGAACTTGGACAAGGACCGCAGCGACGAGAACATCTCAGCATACCTGATCGATGGCGGCCTATGGACAGCTTGTCATGAATCTCGGCTCATTATGGAGAAGCGCTACGAACAGTCAAAGCGAAAGCCTTCTCATAAAGAAACTTACCCAGTACACGATAGAACAAAAGAAGTCTTCAAAAAGACCACAACAGGCTGCTTTGACGGTACGCCTCTTGACCTGATGACTGTATTTCCCCACCGGGATCTTTTTGTTCTTCAGTTTACTGACTTGCAAAAAGTCGATTGGTGCTTCATGGGATTTGAGGCTTCAATGGCGACTGCTGCAGAGGGCTTCAGAGGGGTGAAGCATGTCGCATTAGAGTACAACCCAAAGTGGTCAGCTGAGCTAATACATGACCGTGGTGACGACATTTGGGCGATCATGGAGGGTGCATTTGAGATGTGGTCCCCTGTTTGGAAACTTTGGTTTATTGACCACTCCCTGAAAAGAAAGAAAGACGCTCCAGTTTTCAAAGAAAAGGCAGACAATGGAAACGAGATAAACGCCTTTTATGCCAGCGACAGGAGGCTTTTGGAGGTAGATTGCTATAACTCGCACGACCTGGAAAAGGAATGGGAATATATCAAACCGGTGGAAGACAAGTCGGATGATGGCTTTAGTTCTTCGGTGTTTTTCCTTCACGACTTGGAATCAGATCTCCGCGATAAGTCATATCAAACTTGCGATAATTACCAGGATCCTTATTGTCAAATAGGGATCCTAGGATGGGACGAGTTGTAGCTTCAACCAGACATAGGGGAGTTGGAAAAATAAGTATGAACTCCTTGGATTATTGAAATACAATAAAAATGAACATTTGATAAGCAGGTCACTTTAAGCGTCGGCATGAGACTCGAAGTTCTTACTATGGTCATTCTAAAGCTGAACTCCAAATTTGGAACACAAGATCTTATTGTGCAGGTATATGGGGAAGCAATCAAACTCTGAATGAGACATCTCCTAAGTTCCTAAGATATTAGATTTATGCTGTAGTAATTGGTCACATATTGTAGTATAATATCTGAATTGTGAACCAGATGTGATATTTACAGTTAAGACTTGTTGCTGAGAGCTCGAATCAGCACCGAGAAGCTAGTAATTAAATTCTCCCTGGTGGTTTCAAGATTTGAGTCACAAGTCTCAGCCGCGAATCACACAGTTAGCAATAGATAGCTCAAGTATCTGTAGGTGGCAGATGACACAGGCCGTAAAGTATAACTGCCTTTGTCCTTATTATAAGAACTCTTGCTCCCCCAAATGTTCTGGTCAGATTCCATTTGCTAAAAAGTCTCTCGTATGCAGAAATTCCCCAAGACCAGTGAAATCGAGAGCCGCCATCAACACTCCAGAGCGCAGCAACCTCCAATAGACTACCTTTACAAATCTCACTTATCATTATTTACCAACAATGGTGAATTTTTCCGAGCTTCCCCGGGAGATTCGAGACATGATCTGGCCCCTCGTCCTTCGAGATAATCATCCAGGCGTTCATATCTTCAGGCACTACGACGAGAAGAAGGAATTCATGACCGAAGGCCGCTCTCTCATGTATGGCAACCTCTTAAGTGATATACTATCCGAGCCGTCGCCTGACAAATACTTTGCCAACCTGGATAAGGACTGCAAGAACGAGAACGTCTCCACGTATCTCATCGACGCTGCGATGTGGAAGACCTGCAAAGAGTCGCGACTTACCATCGAAAAGTATTTCAGCCAGTATAAGTGGTCTGCTGAGGAATGGTGGCGGTCCGCGCGAAGTGACTCTAGAGGTTGGGATGAGTATCCTTTCCACAGTGTGTTTAAGGTGCCCTCCACAGGATGCTTCGAGGGAGGCTCCCCAAGTTATTTGACCGTCTTCCCTCGCAAAGATCGGTTCGTTTTCCAACCCGATAAACTAGACGGTATGGATTGGTCTTCTTTCGCGAGGCGTCTAACGAAAGGTGACACCCGGCCGGCTTTTCAGCGACTCCAGCACATTGCAATTGAATATGATCCAGAGTGGTGGGGCGTAACACATCGTTGGAATGTTCCAATGGTCTATCAGTTGGAGGAAGCTGCTTTCGCCCTAAAGGACATCCAAAAGCTATGGTTTATTGATCACAATCTCAAAAGAAAAAAGAATGCGCCAGCTTTTGACGAAACATGGGATCGCTGGGAATCGCCCAATGCATTCTACGCCAGAGACAGGAAGTTCCTGGAAATCGACTGGCGTAATTTTGGCGCACTGGAAGACTGGGAGTATGTAATGCCAGTAGACAGGTCAGATATACTTGGCAATTCTTCAGTTGGGCTTGCGCGGCAGTTGAACGACTATATCCGTTCCAGCTCTACTCGTTTGGAGGGACCTAGGCGTTACTGCGAATCGGACTTCTTGGATGGGATGAACTTTGACTTCTTGATATGAGATAAAACCTATCCATTCTCAGCAGAATCATTAGCCTTGCCAGGCTACCGACCGTCAATGTGAGATGTAGTTGACGGAGGTCATAAGAATATTGTTGGAATAAGAATTGACAACAAAAGGATCGTCTGTCCGATTGTTGAATCCTGGTGCCGATGCGTCAATGTTTCGCATAAGCTGGAATGCCAACTGAAGAGGTTCCCTAGAACAGAGACATTTACCAAATCATCATTCACAAGAGTACAGTTTCTAGCACGTAAAAAGGCGATCATGCTGCACAGATGGTGGTTGGAAAACAGAGCATTTTAGCTTCTAGCCTGAGTCTGAACTATGGGACCTTGACACGCCCTGATACGATTACAGGGCATCACCCCTCAGTATCATATTCGTTGGAGCGCCATCCGTCACATACTATTTGTTAGCCCGTGATCTCATGTCTTGTCAATGGATGGGAAAGCCTTACCCGTGCGTTCTGACGACGACCCTCGGCTCCCTTCACCCATGAGTCAACGACCAAGTAGCAGCCCGAGTCATCCCTACGTGATCAACCAGTCACAGGAAGGGGAGGGAGTAAATTGCGTCTCTGCACTGGCTCCGGTATTGACCGGGTTCCCAGGCGGCACCACGAGGAGGTTGCAGAGTCCGACTTCGCCGCCCGCCTCCCCTCTCACTTTAATGTGGAGGGTCAGCATCTTCCCCATTCTTTGATGAATGCTAAAGGAAGCATCGAATTGCTATGGGGACGAACCCATCCCAACCGAGCCTGGCGCTATGCCTATTGGGACTCTTCTGATCAAGAACCTTATGGAATTGATACGCGTTAGGTCGATGACGAGCCCCCGACCGAGTCCAGCTTTCAGTGCTAAAGAGACTCTTCTGGCAGTTTGCAAGTTTGCATGGCACGCGTCAGGGGTCGTGGACAAGCACTGCATAATGTCAGCATTGATAACCAGGCGCAGGAGTTCCAGTCAAAAGTCAGGTCATCCCACTCGCCCTCGCTTTCGGGGCTATCAGGCATCGTGACACTGGCGCGCTGCATAATTGCCATTCGCGACGCCTAGGCCATTCCTCTTTATGGGTTGGGGGCCCTGCAGTCGACCGTTCGATTTATCCGATTCGGTCGAGATGAATACCAGACTCGCTTCGTTCGATCGTCGGCTCATCTGCTCGTCGAGTGCCCGGTCGGTCGATCGTTTTGCTTCGGACTTGATCGGCCGGGACTTTGCTTCGATGACACTGGATGCATCGTGGGGCACTGTCCAAGTCAGCTGTATCTTGATCGCTCCTGGTTTCAGTGGATGAAGTGAAGATGTTCTCACTCACCAAGGCCGTAGACCTGAGTTTGGCGATGGACTGGATGGCTGTGCAGGAAGCAGAATGATTTCAATGTGTGTTGGAATGATGAAGTTCTCAAGTTTGGGAGCTCCAGACGAAGGTCAGTTAACCCGCCAATGTTTTGGCCAACTTTGAGGAAAGACCGTGGCCGTGATGACGACGCGTCCCTCTTCAATGAGGGCTACCATTGCCATAATGTGAAGGAAGGGCCGAATCAATTTGGAAGCCACAACAAACGATCCAGTTCTGCATCAACCTCGAGAGGTTGCCTAAGGGCTGAGGAAAACATACGAAAAGTCTGTACTTGATATCGTTCTTTTTATTTGGAGTGACGTCGCACAATTGGTCAGTCTCGCGTGTCCCTTCAATAGATTCAGGTTATCCCAACTCTGACTGTCCCTGGCAGTGACTTCCCTTCTTTGGTGTGTCCACTTCCAAATCACGTACATCTTCCCTGCGCTTTCTGTACGAAGCGGAGAGAAGTCTCCTGGATCACCAAGACAACGCTTTTACTCGAACAGGAAGGCATCTCGGGCTCAGTAAGCTCGTCGAGCGTGGCATTTGTGTTGATGCGTTGGGTATTGTGCATTGGGCTCGAGAAGAGAGACACGATCATAGAGATTCAGACTAAGAGAAAAGTTCAAGACTAGTTAGGATGATAAAATGCAAATCTTCATGTTTTGTGGTACCAGTCCTGGCAAGTTCATTATCGCTCCGGCTTGCAAGCTGCAGAGTTGAAGCCTCACTGAACATTGAAATGGTGATACTGAACTTACCAAATATTTGCGTTGCATAGGATGATTTTGAATCAAACACCATCGCGTTGTCACATCCCATGTCAAGTTCACCTCGATAGTATCCTTGTATTTATATTTGTCCAAGTACCGTATTCTAGTGCCTTTCTCATAAGACGTCCAAACTCGATTTTCTTGAATACGGCCCTTCCAAATTATCCTCTTGACCTGTCCAGTTGAATGGACAATAAAACCTGCCAACTTTCCGCGTTTGCCATATTTGTGCGGGTGAAGGCAATTCCACAAGATAATGAGCGCCCTCAAGCCTCAGCCATTCTATAATGAGGCCCTCGCGGTAGAGCCATAATCCCTTTACCAAAACGAGTTAATGTGTATACCCATCCTATCAGGTATACCGTTGTAGTTTGTAGTTGTTTAATGATCTCCCCACAGATTCGTCCCTCCGTTCTCGGCGTTGCGCCCATCGACATCTTCGGAGCGAAGGGATGGGGAAATCATAGGCTGGTCAACTGCCATAACATAGTCGACAAGAGAGTAATCTGCGGTGCAAACTCGCGGGCGGAAACGACAATAGCTTTTCCCACCGGCTCGATTACGGCAATCTACTCTCTGACATACGTGGCCATAAACGCAGTTTGCTCTTCGGTAACCTCCTCCATGCGTATAAGGTACAGAACGTGAGAGATGTTCAAGCGCTGGGAGCAGTTCTTTATCAATTGGTGCATGTTCATATCTACAGTTGTTGCTCTTGCATGAACCATATAACTGTGCATTATTGCAGAATCTCTTCTCCTGCGATAGCGTCTTGAGACGTCTTGCGACTTCGGGGTCGGGCGGAGGCAAGTAAGTGTCGAGACGGTCCTCGACTGCATTGATGGCAACACATCCATCTGGGATGTTATCTTTTCGAGGTAGGGACTTAATATTACTCTTTGTGATAGTCGAGCCACGTCGCCAATCGCCTGTTAAGTTCTTTGTGTTTGTGCCGATAGCTGACGGCGAGGGTGTACTATTCTGACTGGATGTTTTACTGTCGACGTGAGAGAACTTGCAGCCGCTGCCATATCGGCAATTTCCTTGCGCATAAAAGCTGCAGACCGAGTTCTCATTATTTGTGTTTCTTTTGATCGTAGAATTTGTGTATGGTACGCTGATGACTTTGCTTATATTGTTGGATGACGCAAGAGACGTCTTTGTTTGCGTAGTAGAATAAGTGTATGTGAGTGGCACATGGCGGAACACGCCAGGGAGTTCTTTAACATTCATACTAAGTCTGTCAAACTCCTTATGAAATAACATACTCGGCGTTTGAATAAGCGTGAATCTTTCACGGTTGCCCCTAAAGGGGATAAGGTTGGATATGTAGCCTACATTATGGCAGGCCGCGAAGTAAATATGCTTGCACTGGGCGTTGTCGGCGTACAGGCGGAGAATGGCCTTGACTTTAAAGTCGGCGTTTTCTTTTAATTTGCCCGCGTCGATAAAATCAGCGAGACCGTAAGATCGGTTGAACCCAGCTGTGAAGGATGAGAAGGACCGCTTTTCTGCTCCGGCAAGGCCGTTTTTGCAGAGGGCTTTTGATAGGCCTGTGAGGTTGGCGTAGATGCGGACCATGACCTTGCAGGATTCGAGACCTTTGTGGCGTAGACTATCTTTGATAGTATCGTTGAGTTGTTTGGCGGCTCTACTCCCGCCTTCTTCACCGTCTTTGACGAAGCGTTCGTCAAAGATGTAACCATCTCCGTCGACGACTACGAGAGCAAAGGGATTACGCTCTTGACCTCTTGCGAGCTGCTTGTAGCGCTCTCTACCCTCACGCTCCTCTTCATAATCGCTTTTAAGACGCTTATAGTCTTCGATCAGAACAGCGTATTGGTCGAGAATGTCGTTTAGGGCATTGTTATTTCGAAACTCGGCAAGCTTCTCAGCTGCACTGGCGATTGTCGCATCAGGAAGCATTGTCAGCGGATGACGACGACATGCCCTGCATTGCCGAAGATTCCGGGGAGACTTGTGAGTGAGATGTGAGGTGAAAGAGGAGACGGTAATGCTGTCGCTTATGCTGAGTGCGGGCACAACAGAATGCCTGTCAATTTTAAAGCGGTAGATGAGATTGCGGTTGCGGAGTCAGGTGATATGCCACGTGTGTTGCTCTTCAGGCGTCAACGGCGGGAACCCAATCTTGCTCGACGTTGCAAGAGGGCGAAAGAAGGGCGGCTACGTAAGAGTTGTTTCACTTCCTTTTGTTGTTTATTTTTCTGTGTGCACAGTCACTTTATTGGCGACATCACTGTTTGCATTCGTGAATTTGGTCAAGTATCGTATGTTTGAGGCCGTGCGTTTTACCGCCCCACTAACGGCTTTGGAACGGCATCCAATGCCATGAGCCTTACACAGAATATCAGGTAATGCATGTGTTTCTTCGCATTCACAAAAATGCTACGATGTTTCGGCTGTTACACCTAAATGCACTGCCTCTTGTGTCTTTATAACCATTCCTGTCTTGTCTCGTCCCATGTTGGGGTACCCAGGCCTTGGACTTATGCAATAGCCTAACATTGCTTATTCTGTAGGCATCTAGCATCTTCCATGTGTCAACAAACACAATAATGAACATGTACCAAACAAGCCAATCTCTAGTCTACACCGTCGTTTACTCTAAGGCACCGTTTGTCCTTCCTTCCATCCATCGCTGAAAGGATAATCCGTGTATCCATCCGTGCTCTTTACCTTGTAGAAAGTATCCCTCTGATACGGCGCCAGGGGAATATTCCTCGCGAGCCTGAGCGGCAAATCCGGATTAGATATAAAGTGTCTTCCAAAAGCAAAAGTAACAGGTCGGTCCTTGAAAGTTGTTTCCAGGGCTTTGTTTGCCTTTTCCGCTATGTAACCCCCAGCGAGAATGACTGGCCCAACCCAAGCCCATGCATCAAGCGCAAAGTCAAGGCTTTCCTGGTCGTCCGCCTCCCTGTCCACGTTCCCAGCAATACGGGGCTCAATTAGATGTAGGTACGCGAGCCCCAGGGGCTTCAGCTCGGAGATCAAGTAGCTGAACTGCGGCTCGGGCTCATGCATTCGCATGCCTTGGAATGTACTGAACGGTGACAGTCGAATAGCTGTCCGAGCCGGGCCTATCTCTTTTGAAACAGCTTTCGCAATCTCAAGACAGAACCGTGATCGATTCTCGATACTGCCGCCCCATTCATCTGTTCGTCTGTTACATGTATCTTGCGTGAATTGGTCGATGAGGTATCCATTGGCAGCATGAATCTCGACCCCGTCAAAGCCCGCATCGATGGCATTTCTGGCAGCGCTGGCGAAAGACGCAATGCACTCCCAGATCTCTTCAGTCGTCATGGGCCGTGGTGTCGGATACTCTTCGCTGATGGGAACGTCGCTGCTGCTGACCATTTCCAGGCCAGCCTTGTCCAGCGCATGTTGACGAGCTGCTCTGCCGACGTGCCATAGCTGCATGAAGATGAAGGACCCTTTGCTGTGAACCTCATCTGTTACATGTCGCCACGCTTCGACCTGCTCCAGCGTGAATATACCCGGCGCGTTCTCATCGCGGCCTCGCGATTTGGCCGATACAAATGTCGCTTCCGTGATGAGAAGCGTGCCGGGAACTGAAGCTCTCTGCGCATAATAGTCCCTCATCATATCCAACGGTGCGTGATTTTCATCTGCCCGCAAGCGCGTCATCGGCGCCATCACGACGCGATGCCTCAACGAGCATCTCCCGATATCGATAGGACTTGTAATGTTTGTCATGTCGAATATGTAACTATTTGCAAAAACTTCGGAAAACACCAAAAATAATTACCGAGACAATGGTCTCATTGTAAAGTGGTGGATTATCGGAGCTTACCTCGTGGCGATAAGACCCCGCATTGGCCAAGCACGTCACATCAGATCCATCTGTCAATATCGGTCGGAAGTTGACGATGGAGTTGGTGGATCTTGAACCGTGTTTCGGAAGTTATGTTCTCATTTTCTCATCCATCTCCATACAATTGAGGAGACATGAAAAAGTTCCTGATCAACGTTGGGGAAATGGAGCCATGGAAAATTCTCGATCCAATTGAAAGACTACGTCGAGATGCGGCTGAGTGAGAACAAGCTCATCGGCAATTACGAGCCCACTTCACAAGATGAGAGTAATGGATATTGTTCCACTGTATTTGGGGTAGCGTGTGGAGCTGCTCTCATTTTTGACGGAGACCCCATGGTGAAGATTTTTTAATTGACGATGATGTACTGCGATGTTGTGTGCGTGCTTCAGTCTGCTTTCACTCAAATCTGCTCAACGGCCTCCTCAGAGCCTCAACGCCTTTTACTCAATCTTATTAATAATTAAACCAAGTGCAACGTCGGCGGCTGTGGCTGCCAAGTATAAACTTAAAGCTGTGACAAATGAGAGCATCTCCGACTCAAGCCCAAATTCTCGACCAATCCCTGCGACATTGTTTGTGCTCTCACTTTGTTCTCACTTTTCCCCGCCGATCACCGGCCACCGCGAAAATTACTGTCCCGCCCTAACCGTCTGTCACCATCCACCACTTGAAGCGAAAACTGCAAAAGTCTGGGGTAGATCATCCCACTAAACCCAATCAATAACCTCCCCAACGGCTGGCAACGTCCCGAGAGGGCGCATCGCACGCCGTATAGCCGGTGACAACATCATCAGCAAAGCGTTTCTTGGATTAGCGCGGCACAGCTATCTCCGAAGCCTTATCTTTGAGTCGGTGCTTTGCGAAAAATACCAGCATATCTTGGCTCGAGATAATCATAGGCTGATTTCTTCCCTGTGATCATGGCGGTACCCCTCACTCACAGTGATAGGTGGCTTACTGCTAGTTCTTGGCTTTCGTACGAGTGTGACAGCCCGGGGAGATAGCGATTTCTCTACAGATTTGCTTGTGAATGTCCTGAATATGCGACAACTTGGCAGGTGAGCATTGAGATGTGATGGATTGCGATTGGTAAGCTGCTGATCATTTGTCTCGATGAGTCTGATGAGAAATTGGCAAATGTCAGTCCCAGGGCGTGAAGTCGTGCGGGAATCGGAGGTCTTGGCTCCAAGTCTGGGGTCGGCTTTTGTTAGCCAATTGCAGGTGCCCAAATGCACTACCAGGGCGTCGCGTCGGCCAGGACGGCCAATCACCTCAGACCAGAGCCTTGGCTGAGATAAAGGGTCATGTGTTGGCACTCCCAACTCGTCTTGTGGCGGAACTGAAAGGTCAGCTCAAGTATCGGGGGGACGACACTTTTTATCTTCTTCCATCTTCATCTCAAACCTGCATCGTTATCTCAGCCCATGACTAAGATTATCCAGTTTTCTCACTATCAGCGCTAACAATTCCTCGAGTAACACGATCAAAATGTCGGCTGCCCAGGTTTTGTTCAACGCTACTCCCATCAACACCATACAGGCTGAGCCAAAGCGTAGAGGAAGTTGGGTTCCCACACGAAGAAAGTCAGAATGTCCTCTCGAAGTCACTATCGATCGTCACTTTGAGGCCAAGATCTACACCTCCGGCTCGACCATCACCGGCTCTGTGTCATTCTCACCTAGCGCAGATCTAACTGTTGATGCGTTCGAGATAGTCTTCACGGGCTCTGAAACAACACTGGTTCAGATGTTTCACCAGGGAACTATGCCTAAATCAGGACACAAGTTCCTTCAGCTTCGAATGCCAATCCCAGAAAGTGCCCTGCCACCCGATGGAGTGCTTCAGGCTGGTCAAGCCTACGAGGTTCCTTTTTCTTTCGTCATTCCATACCAATTACCCAGTGCAGCTTGCAAGCATCGAAATCCGATTATTAGGGAACGACATCTACAGTTACCGCCGACTGTTGGATCTTGGGAGCACGATGACATGGCTGTTCATACCGTAGCTATCAACTACGGTGTTGATGCGCGAGCACTCCTCAAGACCGATAAGGGCAAATCTATGGTTCTGGAAAGAACTCATCCTGTCAAAGTCATGCCCTATCTACCAGAGCAGCCTCCGCTGCATATCCTCCCGGGAAACCCGCGATTCACTATGACTCAAGAGAAGTCGATCCGAAAAGATATTCTCTCCTCTAAGCTAGGCTACGTCAGAGCAACCACTCGTCAACCGGATCCCGTCATCATCTCAGCCGACAAGCTACAGCCATCAGAATGCTCACTTAATATCGATCTCGAGTTCTGGCCAACTTCCAAGAAAGCAACTCCACCCGAGATGTACGCAAAGTCCGCTAGCATCAAAGCATCGACATACTACTCTACAGGCCATCTGAGCTTTCTGCCAGATCAACACAACTTCCCCAGCGTGATGCCGAACCCCATCTTAAGCTTTGTTCTTGATGAGAGCGCAACGGTCACCAAGTCGCCCGCGCCTCACTGGGAACAGACATCAGCTTCAATCTCAGCGCCGAGCTCCCGCAGAGGCTCGGAGAACTCTACCATGGGCGATGAACCTCCCCGCACGGCTTCCAGACGAGGTTCGAAGAGTAGTGATATCATCAAGGCGGAAGCGCCTCGACATACTGCAACTTTGCCCGTCTCGATCGAGCTGCCGAGCCCCGATAACAAGATCTTGCTTCCGACCTTTTACTCCTGCCTCATCAGTCGGACCTACATTCTAGAAATTGTTTTGGCTTCTAGAGCGCATGGTTCCAGCTTTACCCTGCGACTTCCACTGCAGATTGCGGTCGAAGGGCATCACGAGACAGGCATCAACCATGTGCCGACCTATGTGAGTTTCGTGGAGTCACCATGAGGAGACGTTTCAGCTAATAAGGGAATAGGAACAAGTCCAAGCAGGACAGGACTTATATGATGCCCTTCCAACTTACGATACCGCTATCTGAGGTCTTTTTTATCTCTTTGTGATTGGCTTACCAACTATGAGTTACTCTTTGACGCAGGGATTGAGTGGAAAAATTGTTGCTTAGTAGTTTTATACCCACACATTTTAGTTTAATTTAATTTAAAACCTATACTATCGATTCTTTATGTCTTCTCTGTCCAGTCTGCTGGATTCTGTCACAGCTGACGAGGTGGTCAACCCTCAGTTTGGACCACCAACCGTGACAGAGACCGCAAGGCGCATAAAGTTTGTCCAGTTGTCGACATTGAGTTCGCCGCCAATTACCTTCCAGATAAACCTATCCATGCCCTTCAGTCGACAGCTCTCTCCATTCGGTGCCCAAACAATGGTGTAGACCCTCATGGTGTTATACTCCCTCTTCTCAATGAGGATCTTAGCCTCGTTGGCCCTGACAAACTCTCTGATTTCAGAACCTTTGAAACCTGCCCAAGGCTCGGCAGTCATAAAGTTCTTATCTCCTAGGGCGGTCTTGAAGTCGTCCGGTGGGAGCATGCCCTGAGGGGCATTTGCCTTCAGTGCGTCGTATGCTGCATTTGGTGTTGGAAGTTGAACCTTGAGAAGAACATAGTTTGCTTTGATTGGCGTGAATGGGGCAAGGAATTTGCTGACGGTGGCGGTATTGGTGGTGATGCGGTACACGATAGAGTTGTCTTCTTCCCACGAACCATAGTAGACAAACGAGTCGCGCTTGAATCCGCCATCAAGTAACCATAACTGATGATAAGGTGACTCAGTAAAGGTGTGAGCACCTCCCCATAAGCTACCCATGATGAGCTAACAAGTCGCCGTGTTCCTGGGTACTGATAAATTACTGGCGGTCAAAATTTTGCTAACGGAGTATTTTAGATATACGAAGAGGATGTTCAGGTGAAAAGAAGTTCCGGGGAGAATCAGTCGACTGTCGGGAATAGACAATGTTTAAATATTAACCATAAGAGACAATTACCGCTGAGGCATATCGGCTAGGATGAGTACCTCCGTATAGTCGCGGGGAGACAAGAGGAAACAAAAGGCCAACACTGTGGTTCAAAACTTTAAAACTTGTCATTTCAACCTCAAATATATTCTGATATCGCTGTATATGAGTCTCCTGCAAGGGCGTTTTGTCTTACACCAAGTTCGAAGCCAGAAGAGAAGCCACATTTCTTGGTATCCCCGTGCGGACACGGAGAAAGTGACAGGGCTAGTCGATATCCAGACTGCCAGCGGAGACACAGGTTGCAGAGCTACTATCTAACCGGTATGAAGATGCCATTAGTATCAAGTAGCGCACAGCAAGGTTTGTGTCTGCAATGTAAGAGAATAAGAACTTCGTCAGCGGGCAGTGGCTTGGTCATACCCTGCCTCAACAAGTAAGCATGCCGAGCTGCCTGCAGATTTGTACAACGAGTCTTACGTTCGTATCAGTGCCTCCCGTGAGGATTTAAAACGCTTCACGTTCCAAAGCCTTGCTTTCTCACACAGCAGGTGGTCTAGAAAGATGTAGGCCGTCGCCCGACAAACAGAAACAAATCCATATGTGAAGGTGTCAAGAGTGCTGCCCTGGACCAAACGGTATAAAATTGCGAACGACACTGAATTTATCCAAATACAGGATCGGGGGATTAGAAGAAAGGTCAAAGCTAAGTGATAATGCGCAGTAATCTCTAGCCTGATATTATCTAAGGCAACGTAGCCTTCTACACTTCGTCAGATCCTTCTTGCTTCCCATCCTGATTCCTTCTCTTGTATAATGAGTCCTACTATCGCCACTAGCTCTCACTATTATTGTGGTACGGTTGGCTATCCTGTACAAATACTGGCTGAATGACCGGAACAGGCGGCTTCGGCTCAGGTTCTTGGAAGGCCCTAGTTGGCATTGGTACAGACCTCAATGAATCTCTGATGCCGCCACCTGGCCTCTCGCCATCGCCTCGGCTTCTCCTTCCCATCCTGAAAGCTAAGATGACGACACCGACAATGAGGGATACGCCTGCGATTGAACCGACGACAGCACCAGCGATGACACCTCCACTAGGCCCATCACTGCCTTTGGTCTCTCCACCGGTAGGACTCTCTGGCTCCTCTGGTTCCGATGTACTTGACGGAAATGTGGTGAATGAGCTGATCTCGATGTCCGTTGAAGATTCGCCCACAGACTCAGAGGTCGATGACTCGCTTGTAGTTGTCGTGGTTTCGGTCGCGGTTTCGGTCGCGGTGTCCCCTACAATTCCACCAAGGTCAGTCCTCTGTTCAATTATCCCAGTGTACTACAATACACACAGTCTATTGGATCGTCTAAGAATAACGTGCTGATACTGGTTGAAACACCGATGGAGTCGTCGCAGCTGACCAGCCATCGAAGACCCTCCAAATCGTCGGGGTTATCGTACAACCTGATGGCCACGCAATCGCCGTTGCTATTCAAGGATGTCAGTTTAATCTAAGCCTGTGATAATCCCAAGATATCGCTGGTGTATTACCAAACCAGTGTAGAAGAGGTACTGACGCCATCTTCAATCCATTGGGTGAAGTAAGCCGTACTGCCGATACAGGACGTGCCGACTCGATAATATTCGTCGGAAGTGAACCAGTCACAATGCGCGTATGTGTCTGGGTCTCCAGAGAACTTGAACGTCGTGCGGAAGGATACTGAGCTCGGGCAACTAAGTGTTTCGGCTGAGAAGCTTTTGGTTACTATGTCATCTGGGTGTTTAGAGGGAAGAGATACTTGTTCCATCTGTGACCGTATAGCCAATTATCGAGTCACATTGCACGGGTACGATATGACTAGAGAGATAAAACAAGATATAGGCAAGAGTTAGGTTAAGTTTGTCCATGTTGCAAAGCGGTTTCTTGCAACTCTTGAGTCAACAAGAATAAGGCTCTCGAGTTTGAGAAGAGGGGAGATCCTTTAGCCCAAGTACCCCTTTAAAACAATCCTGCCAGTGACTTCTATCACAATTTACATGATCCAGTGGCGCTCGATAGTTCAATTCCAATGTGCAATATTTTCAGCTGCTCTCCCAACAATGGATAGCCATTGGTGATGACGGTCTTGGCGCTGCAGGCTGTCACAGCCTGCTTTTATCTTGCCCCTGACGAGAACCTACAGAGCACCACAAGAAAGCTGCATGTCTCACCAAGGGTGGAAACCAATCTTACTCACGCCCAAAAATGAATCTCAGCCACGACTAATGCATGAACAAATCGATGTTCTTCAACACATGGCCCTTGTGAACTCTTCTATATAGCCATGATCGAGGTTAAGAGAACAGCCCAATACATGCCTCATCTTTGCCTAATTATCTTTTAAGGAAAAACAGTCAACTACACGGAGGCAACTACATCAATCGACTCATGCTAACTCTCTACACCAAAAGCCGGTGACTGACTGTTACGACAAGACAGTTCACAGTTCGGTCCCACGGGAACAGCCCTACCGACAATCCGGGCTCAACGGACTAGATGTCTCCGAAAGCCTAAAACTCTGGGTAATATGAGCCTGACTTGAAGTTGTGCCTTGGAATTGATCAACGGAATTGGGTGTCGCTCACCCGAAATCCTGGGCCTGAATCGCTTAACTCCGCTTAAATCCATGTTGATGGTATCTATTCTCCGAAAGTCTCAGAATGAATCATAACAATAAGCGGGATCCATGACGATCACCGAGTTTCACTCCATTTTTTAAGTTATAAATTAAAGGGCTCCCAGGTTGGAAAGGATGTAGGAGTTGAATATTTCACGCAAGAATCTCAGACTGTGCATTCGCACTCGGGCTCATCATCATTACCCATTGCTCGCAAGGATGACGGCAACAACCTTTTCTCAGTTCAATGGTGAAACAGAGGGTCTCGAGGTCGCCCAAGCCTTCTCTGCCCAAATTTCTGGTAAGGTCGTGCTGGTCACTGGAGTGAACCGAGGTGGGATCGGTTACTCAACAGCTGAAGCTTTGGTACGTGAGAAATATGGTTTTCGATCAACGAATCCGCAGTATTTTAACCAAGAACATGCTACAGGCATCGCAGGGGCCGTCGCATCTCATAGTCACCGGTCGCTCTCGTATCAAGCTCCAGGAAAGCGTTGACGCAATGAAGAGTCTATACCCTCAGGTCAACTACGTCGTCCTCCAGTTCGACCTCTCTAGCCAACAGTCGGTTCGCGCCGCTGCTGCGGAACTTCTCGGTCGGAATGAAATTCCAAAAATCGACCTGCTCATTAACAATGCTGGAGTCGCGTTCCTCCCAGAACATACGTATAGTCCGGAGAAGATTGAGATGCATTTTGCGACCAATCATATCGGCCACTTCCTCTTTACCAGCCTCATTCTACCAAAGCTTATCAGGGCTGCTGAGGAGAGCCCTAAGGGCGCAACTCGCATCATCAACGTGTCCAGCGGTTCGCCAAAATGGGCGTACATGAGATGGAGTGATATCAACTTTGAGAAGAAGAACAAGGACCTACCGGAAGAAGAGAGGCCCAACTATGAAGTGCATAGAGCATGGGGATCTCCTAATGTGGAAGAGCTGAGCTATATCCCTCTGGAGGCGTATAACCAGAGCAAAGTCGCAAACGTACTCTTCAGCATTGGCACAAACAAGCGATGGTACGAGCGTTACGGGATCTTGTCACTGGCGGTGTTTCCAGGATGGATTGAGACAGAACTCAGCAGACACATGCCCTCCGAAGCTCGCGAGGCAATTGTAAAGGTTGGGAACCAGAGAGGGGTGAAGTACAAGACCCTTCAGGCCGGGGGGTCGACCACTGTTGTTGCGGCGCTAGATCCTAAACTTGGACCTGGTGAGAAAAGAGAAGGAAAGGAGAACTACGGTGTATTCTTGGAAGATTGTCAGATTTGCAGCGGTGCGCATCCTAAGGCTGAGTCTGATGAAGAGGCGGAGAAGCTTTGGGAACTGTCAGAGAAACTGATCCGTGAAAAGTCTTGAAGATATCTTTGTCAATGGTAATCTAGCAATATCCAACAGGTTTTCAGAATCCATAGGTTACTCGCAAGATGCACACGTCTTTGTGTTGTTTTGATTAAAGTTCCCAGTGAAGGTCTAAATGTTTGAGCCAAAACTGAACAGAGGAAGATTATCTCGTGAGTGCAGATATAGGATCCCAAGGAAATAACTATAGCCTTTGCTACTTAAGCCGCTTTCCTCATGCCCTCTGCTTCTCCGAAAAGCGTGGTTGAATGCGCACTTTAAAGTCCAACGGCTTGACGAACCAATAGCTCTGAGTATGCCAGTTCTGGTGCTGCAACGACGAATCAAGGCCGAAGTCAAAATCGCGGATAATCCGTGGGATCAACTTTGACATCTCAAGCATTGAGACGTGTCGGCCAATACAGTTTCGTGAGCCGAGTCCGAACTAAAATGGTCTCTCGTCAGTGATATGATCGAATTCTTCAGCTGAAGGAGTCTTACAGGCATATAGTAACGGTTCATCATGGAGAGCCTTTCGCTTTCAGTCGTGAGCCATCTGTCCGGGTTAAAGGAATTGGCATCTTGGCCAAACACCCGAGTATCACGGTGCGCTACCCATGTGTTGATGCCAACAATAGTCTGTATCATTCGTTAGCAGCCAGCACGGACTTTCTCAGCTTATCGTCATGGACCTACTCCTTCTGGGAAGAATCGTCCGCATATCGTTGCGCCGCCCTCTGGAACAACTCTCTCCAGTGGGAGACCTGTAGCGGGATGCATTCGCAGCGCCTCCTTGATCACAGCTTGGAAATAGACCATTTGCTGACTTTCCTTAAAGGTGGGGGACTTTGATAGTTCTCCTCGTGCTGTAAAGTCGTCGATCTCGGCCCTTAACTTCTGTAAGCAATCAGGGTTCTTTAGCAAATAGTACAAAACGGCTGAAAGACTGATGGCAGTTGTATCAGAGCCCGCGACCATGTTAGATGTGCACCCCATGAGAACGTGATACTGAGTGAAGACATCGGGTGAGGCAGCATGTTTGGCCAGGAACTTGGTGAGAAAGTCTTCCATGGTGACCTCACTCTCTGCGGCGACGGGCTTGGGAGCCACCTGAGCTTGACGAATCCTCTCGTTTGTAAAGCTCAAGATGTATGCTCGACCTGTTCCCTTCCCTCCGGCTAGCCAGTTCCTGATCTTGAAGAGGTACTTATGCAGACTTGGGAAAATGCCAACCAGGGTCGCATAACCCAAATGGTCCTCCAAAGCACCGATGACATTACCAACATCGTCTCCACTGTCCAGGAAGCCGAAGCGCTTTGCATATGTGATCAGACCGATGACATCGAATGCGTAGCACTGGAACCAGTGTCGCATGTCGACAGGTAAATGAGTCGCGGTGCTGGACATCTCAGAGAGACGTTGAGTAAAGATGTCGGCACAATCGTCGACAAAGGGTTCATAGTGCACAAGTGACGACATTGCGTATGTCGCTTGATATAACTTTCGGTTCTGGTTGTGACGTTTGATAGACTGATCGCTGAAGATGGCCCATGCGCCAGGACTTGACCAGGCTGAGTACCACGATGACTTTGGGAAGTGAGTGCCCAGACCGTAGATTGTCTTGGCTGCCTCGGGATCGTTGAAACTATATCGGTTGGGCCCATATCGCACAATTGTCCCTAAGGCAGTGCGTTCAGTGGATGTTGTAAGCAAAGCGGCGGTTGAATATACCGTATTTCTTATGTAGATCGAGGTTTACATCTTGGAATGAGCCTTTCCAGACTTTCCAGAAGTACCAGCCATCTGTGAACCGGGCGAGGGTAGGTCCCGGCACAGTTCGTAGTGGTGAGCGGAAAGATTGAACGGCGAACCGCAAGAGGAGTGCTAAAAGCACTGCCGGGATAGCAAATACTGCGATTGGAGAGGTCATCTCGAGGCGTCGCCAGTGTCAAGAGACCGGAGGTCGTTGAGAACGAGGTTACCCTTGAGTCTGGACTTGTCGAGGTTTTATAGCGCACGTCCGCCAGATGAGAATTACCGATTTGTCCTCCCAAGGCTTGAAGGGGGATAGTTGTATCCAATGACGTGGGGCATGTTCTGTCAGCCCAAGATCAAGTGTCAGCATCTCGTCTGTTGTCCCCCGAGGTCTCCGAACTTATTTACCCCGCAACCCCAGAGTTCTTTACGTCAATTCTGGGGAAGATCTACGTCTCGGCCGAAGTTCGGGTTGCGCAAGTGGGCGATCCGATGAATGGGTAGCGCATACTGAACGTACGAATGAAGCTCGTTCATTCTGGCTGGCTTAGTTTTAGCCAGCATCTTGTTTGAGCTATTGAGAAGCTCGGCCGACAGGGCCCACCGAGAGAAAATGGATGCAATCATGGATACTCATGACACAGCCTGCATCGACGATCGGGTTGTGGACGCCAGTCCCGATGCACCATTGCAGCCAGCTAAGTCAATAGCTGAACGGGCTATTATTTACGATGAGGCTACGGTAGCCATTCTTGACATAGGCAAGGCCTCTTGAGCCTCCTTCGCCCGGTGAGACCAGCACGGAGATTGAGGTACCGGTTACCACGCAAGATGGAGTTACAGTCATTCCCACAGAAGCCATTCCCTCTATGCAAGTAGCCACTGCCACGGATCTTGTAACTGAATCTCTCATCCTTCAGCCGGTTGAGACAGTGATCGAATCTGTTACAAAGCTAGGACAGGCACTGGTCGAGACCACGGTTACGACAGTCGCTTACACCATCATCGACCAAAACAACCCTTCAACCATGACTGTCACCTAATACTGTGATACCTTGTCTTATGAGCCTTGCAACCTTTGTGCCCATCCTCCCGTGCCCACTGTCGAGATGACCACTTATGTTATACCTTGTAACGCCTGCAGTTGTCATGGCGAATCACAGCACCTTGCACTGCCTTTACAGAGCCAGCCAGAAACGCTGTTCATGGATCACAAGGCTTGGTAAATTCCTTTGCTCCCACCCGAGGTGCATATCATGCGATACCGGGACCTGTTAGAACAGTCACTACGTCGCTCCGAGATGCCACGCCTATCGCTGGTGCTCATATCGAGAGTACCAGCCCCAACCAGAATCAATCGAGTGCGGGAAGAATAAGTTTCCTAGCGGTCGACACGCAAAGCCATATGCGGTGCCTTGACAGTCTTCTTCTCCAGCCAGCGGCAATGGCCCGCAGTGCCGGAAGTTGTAGTTGCGGAAGCTAGGCACTACAAACGGGGTATTCTGGGCTCTATAGCAGTGATCTTCGTTTTCATGGGTGTTTTCTTGTAGTTACTCTGAGATATGCCTTCTGTTTTGACTCCTCCTTTATGATCGAGGCTCCAAGAACGCACTGGGGCCGAAATCTCCCCTGCTACGATATTCGAGAGAACTGGGATACTTCATGTACATACTTTTAACGGAGACTTTTGCATATAATTCACAGTTTAATGAAAACCCTGCGGCTGCTACTCAACATTCAGACCCGGCTTTCACTCATGTGGCGTCCTAAGTCCGTGTATAGGCGAAGCATCTATCCTGCATCCCTCATTAGAGCATGATTCTCCAGAGCCTCCTAGCACTTTAAATTCATAATGACCTGTTGCTAAGTTTTGCTGCACTCTCTCCTCAGAAGCTTATGGGTCCTTGTTAGCCACTCTCTCTTCTTCTCTCACGTACCAGGCTGTACATCCGGAGAAGCTTGCTTTCTCTTCTTCGTTCCACGCCGCACGGCATTGCATGTCCGCCCGGATATACTGAGTAGATCAGATCCGCATGCATTCTTAATTGCGATCAAAAGCATCCCTCTTCTTTTCCCAGTAAGAGAGTCGACTGCTAAACTCCTGAAGCTGCCTTTCGAGATGCCCAAGCTTTTCTTCCTCCTCTTTGAGCTCAGCTTCTATACGAGTCTTGTAGTCCATTTGCATTCGAATCAGACGGTATTCTCTTGTGCGTTCCAAATTTGACGGCCCAGCCCCGTATTCATATTTTCTTTTCATTTCGACCTCCGCACTAGAGATTTCTTCTTCGAAAAATTGTAGGACCTCTTTTTTCTCCTTTACCATTCGCCTCTGGCGTTTTGCTTTTTTCCCGGTGCTTTTTACACAAGATTTGAACTGCTCAATGAACCCATCCGCTTCCCATATCTTCAAGAGCAGCTTTTCCTGGGGGTCATTTTGGAAAGGTACCTCGAAATGCGTGTCACTGGACCCGGGGCTAGGTGCAGTGTTCTCATTCGTGGATTTGTTTGTTCTATGTATGCTGGAAAACCGAGGTGCATATGATCCTGTTTGCTGTTCGTACTTTAGATCATAAACTCGACGTTTTCGTGTGTCTGATAGTGTAGAGTATGCTTCGTTGAGCTTCCAATTAGTTAGTATAAACGCTAGGTAAGTTGACCATTACTAACCTTTTGAAAATTCTGAGTGGCTTGGTTATTCTCTTGATTCTTATCTGGATGTGTCGTCTTAGCCAGTTGCCCATAAGCCGTCTTGATCTCATTCTCATCTGCTGTGTGATGCAGATTCAATATTTCGTAGTAGTCAATAAAGTCCATCATGAGTGGGTGATTCTGAAGCTGCAGAAAGTCTTTAGTAGTGAGGGGTAGTGGTGGGCTGTCTGGGCTCTCCAGGTACTTAAAGAACTCGACCGAGTTTGTGCTTCTACAAGCCCTACCTGTGATAAGGTTGAGAGATATAAAGAGGCTTCAGCCCCAACACAAAGGCAAGGAATACAGATGAACACAACTTTGTACCTCAAGCCACTTCTCGGTTTCAAGTCCAAAGTAAACCTTATACGCGAACTCGTCCCTGTGGCACAGAGCGTGAAAAGTCTCAACTTGAACCTTGCGATTCTACCTCTCATAGACTTAGCCTCTAGCACCGTGTCTGAAGTGTTTGGCTCAGGTCTTATAAAGTTCACCTGGTAAAGTTTTTCTCACATTGTTTGCCTCTGGCCTCCTCTTTGGATCACTGGTCGAGTGGAGGCCCGAGGCGGGAACACTCCATGTATTGATATTACACTGTCATGTCACACGTTCAACTAAATCACGCATCGACGAACGCGCGTCTTTTCGGTATCGGAGATACTTCATCAGGCGTCCTTCTGAGCTTTCGTAGGTGGGTTCGAGTGACAAAAGGGATTACTTGTTTGTGTGATGTAAAGCTAATATAAGATATAAAACATTATGAAACCGAGCCAAGTCACCCCCAGGCTCGAGCCGTAGACGTAGTGTCCGACCTCCATTCCATTAGTGGTAGGGGGGTCACGAGTCCTCTTGACGTCCTGCCAAAACGCAAGTCGCTACTGAACCTGGTGCGCCCGCTGTATATGCCAGTGTTGGCCAAATCGAGGGGCAAAAATGACCACGCAAGATCAGAGCAAAAAAGGGTAAAGAATAAAGCATAAAAGCACAAAGCAAAGAGATGAGAAACGTGAGTACGAACGATCAAGGCTGTTTCCCGATTATGCCATATTAATCCTCCAAAACGTGCTTCCCATTTCCAGCAGTAAACATTGAACAACCTCCAAGAGCAACAATTTGCCCAAAGCACGCAAAGCAACAGAATCGCAACCATAAAGGGCTATTCAAAAAAGAAAAGAACCCCACAGTTCAGGATGTCCCCCAGAAACCTCTTTCTTGGATTTCTTGCTCAACAGAAACTTCTGCCACTTCCCCTCCCACCTTTCCCTATCTCTCCTTTTCTGCTTAATCTTCCAGTCATTCTTCTCGTCTTGTCGTCTCTTCTTATCGCAAAGCCATTTCCGATAATGCTGCTGAGCCTCCTTGCTCTCCCACCGGATCCTCGTTTCAAACTCTGCCCGAAGCTTCGCTAGCCTCGCCTCTTTGCTGGCAATTGATTCCCTATCCAAAGGAATCTGGACTTCCAGGAGTTTTTTGCGTATCTGATCAATCTGTCGCTCGCGTTGTTTCTTGTGATCGAACTTCTCATCCAATCGCCGACGTAACGATCCGAACCAGCCGAGTTTGGCTTTTGTGCTGTAGAAGTTTATTTTGTCGAGATGGCGTGTGTTGACCTCTAGTCGACGCCTGAGGTTACGAAGCAAGCTTTTCAAGTATTTGGTTTTGTAGATAAGTCTGAGCGCTTTAGCGTCGAGATAAAAACCCGACTTTTTGGTCCATGAGTAGGACGCGTGTAGTGAGTAACTGTACGACATCCGCGGTTTGGGGAAGTTGAGCCAGGAGAATATTGTGAGCAACGGCAGCCGATATGCTTTTCTGTACCGAAGAGGAGGGACTTTATCTCAAGTGCGTTCTGCTAGGAACAGGACCAGGTTCCCCAAATGTGGAGCGAAGTTGAGCTTTTCTCATGTTGGGCCGATGGCTATCAGCCACCACGTCTGTTCGTCAGCCAAAAACGAACAAACGGACATCACAGCGGCCAAGCCATGCATCGTTGGTGTCATTATTTTGCAGCTTTTATTTAGTTCCTCCGTGGGTATACAATCTCCCCAATGGTACAAGTCCAGCATACACAGCAAGTTCAAACTTTTGTCTATTTAATCCAGCCCTTAGGTCCTCCCCACGTTCCCTTTACCATGTAGTTCTTGTAAACCCAGGGGAAGAAGTCCTTCTTCAGGTGGTAGAACGAGCGGCGGGGAACGGCTTGGTCGATCCCGAGAATATCTCCGAAAGTCTCCTTGGGAACGCCACCGTACTTAAACTCGGCCAGCATCACCTTACCGTATTCTGTGAGGAGAGGGCATGAGGTGTAGCCATCATAGGCAGGCTCGGGTTCTTGACCATCGATGGCGCGGAGGAGGTTGCTGACGAGAACGGGCGCCTCGGAGGTTACGGCGGCGGCGGTCTTGGAGGTAGGAAGGCTTGAAGCATCTCCTGCAGACCAGACGTTGCCGAACTTGTTGTGGCGGAGGGTATTGTCGTTGACGTCAACGTAGCCAGCCTCGTTTGCGAGAGCGCTCTTCTTGACGAATGCATGAGGTCCCATCTTGGGAACGACGTGCAGGAAGTCAAACGGCTTAGTGACCTTGTCCTGGCCGTTGGCAAAGACAGCGTTGTTGCCCTCAATCGCAACAAGATCGTGCTGGAAAAGGCCCTCAACACCACGCTCTTGTCGCAGCTTCTCTAGCTCGGCGCTGTACTTGGGAACACCGAACATGACGGGGAGGCCGGTGGCGAAGGTGATCTTGATAGGAGAGCCGGAGGGGTTCTTGGGGTCATAGAGGCCAGTCTGCTTCCAGTGGTCGAGGGCAAGCCACATGGACTTCTGGGGAGCACCGGCGCACTTGATGACGCCGGCGGGTTGAGTAAAGATGGCGTTACCCTTCTGGAGGCGCTGAATGTTGGGGAAGACCTTGTCGCAGTAGTCGTAGCCGTAAATGGAAGAGACAGGACCGTTGCGCTCGGCGAGAGCTTCGGGGAGGCCCTTGATGCTGTCGTAGTTGATCTTGATTCCAGGCGCAACAACGAGGTGCTCATAGTTGACCTTGTCGCCAGTTCCAAGAGTGATGCTGTTGTCCTCGGGAGTGAGAGCATCAACGCTGACGTTGTAGAACTTGAGCTTGGGGTCAATGAGTTCAGGCATGGACATCTTCAATTCCTCCTTGGTCTTGAGTCCAGCACCGACGAGTGTCCATCCAGGCTGGTAATGGTGCCACTGAGCAGGATCGACAACAGCGATGTCCTCACTGGCGAATCGGCCGCTTCGGAGAAGTTGATGGCTGATCGCGAGACCAGCAGAGCCTCCTCCAATAACGACGACCTTGTGACTTCGGCTAGCAGACGTCACGGCCGCAGCGGTAGCGAGACCCCTTCGAGACTGGCCAAGGGCCGCAGATCGTACTGCTAATGTCACACGACTTGAAAGCATTTTGAGTTTTTGTGTTTTTCTTCAAAAGGAAGAGAGTGAAGTCGAATGCGAGAAAAAGCTCAAGCTCAAGAGTGAACACGCCAGAAAAAGTACAATTGAAGTGACGTACTGTACGTACCCACTAGCGTGCAGCGCTTTGCTGTTTTGGGGTCCGATAGGGGCGGGTTATGGTTTGTCCGGGGCGGGAACTAACCAGCCGAGGATAAGTTTCAATTGCGTGATTCAGGGATAAAGTGATTGCCGCCGATGGTCCGAAATTAGAGCCCGATGTCCCAACTGCACTCTTTGAAACGGCGACTTCCGGTCATAAGCTGCGACAGCTAAAGAATAATAGCATGATTGGATATTACTCCGTATTCAATTGCCATCCTAGACATATATCAGCAATGAATACGAGATGGGTCCTGTTTCTGCCTCCCGAGACACCAGAACTCAATCGTGAGGGAGCCTCAAAGCTTCACGTGGAATTCAGGGGATAAAGATCCCATGGAATAATTGGTAACCCAATGTGTGATGAAGCCTAAACTCATCAGTCACTAACTGATAACAGCTACCCTTCCCGAAGGTTCCAAGTTTATTCTATATACCTACACAGCGGGAGGGTAGCATGACACTGGAACAAGCCGAATTACCCTAAACTTGGTAATATCAATGAGACGCAATGCCTATCAATTGCATAATCTAGCATTTCTGTCCATAAAACATGTACATCGGCGTCTAATACTTGAAGATGCATAATCATATTAGTGTTTGGCCTCGGCTATGATACAAGGCCTGTCATTCGCGTACGTTCGGCGACCAAAATCTAGTCCCCGATGAATGGGATCGTCAACAGCAATCACAAAGGATCATCATACACCAGTGGAAAGAATCGGCGACTTCTTCTAATGTGCTTCCTCCTATATTCGGAACAAATCTAAACTACATACTCATATCGTCCTCGGCAATTTGCAAGTTTGCACCAACCCCAGCAAGCCATCCAGCGCTGGCCCCAGCACTCTCTTCCTTGAGAAAGCTGGCACTGTCACCAACTGCGAAGACACCACGTGTGCTTGTCTCTTGAAACTCATTTTCCACAAAAATCCTCCCTTCCGATGTCGATTCCAGATTTAAGTGTTCAGAAAAAGGTCCAGCAGTAATCTTGCTGGGCTTATGCACTATCAAGCCGTACACTGATTCGGCCCCATCGGTGAACTGGACAGCCACTGAAGTTTCCAAACTCTCCAGTGCTTTGATGGGTCTGTTATCTAATTTGAACCCACAAGTCTTGCCTGCAATGATTTGGGGATGATGCTCAACATGTAAAAGGCTGTTAGTCAGGAATGTTACATTGGGGCTGAACTGTCGCGCGAGATGAGCTGCCAGCACCGCTGCCTCAATAGAACTCGAAGAGTCGGAGGTGACGAGCACAGCAGCGTGGGTGGCCGCAACCTTAATAACATCGAGGCATCGTGGCACATCGAAACTGTCAATGGAGTCAGGAATGGGAGTTCGCAGTCCTTCCACAGAGAGCTCACATGTTCTTGCCCCAAGCTTCTTCGTATCCCGGGATATCTGGAAGAACATTACGGCTACTCATAGCCAATATCACCTTTCTTCCCTTCCAACATCGACCTGTAACGTCTTCCACTTCGAATACCATGCCCTTCTCACGAACAGACGCCGCTGTCGCGCGGCTAAACATGATAGTCTTGAATTTGGCTTTGATCTCAGCTACAGTCTCGTCCTGGATCGATTTTGAGATCGTTTGGCTTGTAGTCTCATGGAGTCTGCCTCCAAAATCGTCAACACCGAAAACGATGGCACTCCTTCGCGCACGACCAAGAGCCATGGCCGCAGAGAGACCAGCCGTCCGTGTCCCAATGATCAGAACATCTAGGACATTGCGAAGGAAATGAGGCTCGATGCAGTGTGTGTTGACAAAGTGAGGCATGTTTGGACAGGATATTTTGGATCAAGATGAAGTCATCTTCCGTGGAAAATGGGGAAGAAATGGACAAGGAATGCGGAAAGGCTAAATGCGTTGGGCCTGAAGGAGAGATAAGCGGATACTTTTGCCTCTCGGGTGGACAGTTTCTGGCCCTTTTATTGGGTTACATGCGGCATATAGGGAATTGGTGCTAGATCCCAAGGCTCGCTGACGAAGGAGTCTTAGCGCTTCGAGTGATGATGTGAGACTCCTCATCCATTATGTTTACAGGCTACGGAAAATGAGGTATAGGCAACCAGATCTGACGCCTTTAACCATCTTACAGGCTTCACATACCCCCTGTAGGTAAGCTATTGACAACTAACGATGGAAGCTGATTCAGGCTGAAGGATGTATTCTTGCAATGCCTGCTCATGTTTCTCGATCTCAGCACTACCTGCCTTCCTGGGGGATGACCAGGTAATAAAACCAACGTGAGATCGAGAACGAGAATATCAGAGAGCTTCCGTGAAACAAAGTAAAATTGCCGTAGCGCGACCAATTTATTCAGGTGCTTTAGAGAAGGGAAATCGTACCAGCACCAGGGTTATCCGGACCATAGAGCTCACGGCACTTCCACTTTAGAGCCTCTATTGACTCTTTCGCCTTGTGAAGTATCTTTATGCAAAATGGCTCCTCTTCCGACTGGTGGTACTGGTGAGGACAATCTTGATGCGGCGGCACTGCATGCCACTGAGCCTGCCGTTTTTCAAGATAGTTCAAAATACCCCATAAACACTCTTCTTGCCTCCCATTTCCGTAAACCTCAGCCTTGACAGCTTTTTTAGCCAGTTCAGCCCAATCCGTGGGCCTTAATTCTAGGTTGTAACTAGTCTCTGACGAATACTCAACACCGACATCGCTGAACTGGAGACGCTTCAGTTCATTTTTCTCTTTTGACGCCTTGGCCTCTTTGTCTACGGACTCCAGAATTACTCCATACTGCTGCCCTACTGACATGAGTAGAGTTTCCAGAAGTTGAATATTCTGCATGGCAGAGAGGTGGCTGGTCGGACAGATCTGGCAATGAGCGATTTGGCTGGCCGTAGAGATGGTTTTGCGAAGAAAAGGAAGGCCTGACGGAAAGGAGAGTCTTTCGTTCTTACAGAGATCATCTACTGTGAGATAGAAAGTCGCTAGACAAGAACATGACCGTGATGATGTTTGCGGGATAGGCGATAGTGTAGTTGCCGAGGCAGAATTTGAAGCTGGGGAATCAAGTGTTGGAGCAGCAGTGGAGCTCGATAGGAGTTCTTGCGCCGGACGTGAGCAGTCGGCGACTTTGCCCAACTCAAGCTGAAGTCCGCTCAGTATCTCAGAGCTTAAGTCAGGCATGAAGCTTGGATCTACACAGGCGTTCCAGTCAACATGACTGAGAGTTTCGACCATTGATTGAGGTGATAAAAGGGACAAGAAGGGCGTGTCATCTTGGACAGCTGGACTAGGGAGTGCTGCAGCCAAAACTTGTCGGCGTTTTGCAGGTCTGCCCATTTGTTTCTTGACCGAGTATTGACAGTCGAGGCCTAAACTAGAGCATCTTCGACATGAAGGTTTTCCACCATCGCATCTTGACTTTCTTTGCCCTAGACCTGTTAGGCTTCGTTACCAGTACAGAATGAGAGAGAATGACGTACTACAGCCTTCGCAGGCTGACCGCCGAGCGGGGCTCGAGATGTTTGACTTAGTGACGGAACTCATTCCCATCGCGGAGAGATTGATATCGGTGAGATTTTTGAGGGAAATTACTTGATAGTTCGAAGCGGACGAAGACTTCGAACATATCGTGGATGGTAATATCGTCGTCGGAGACATTCCATCGTCGTGACTGGTGATATCAGCGGGCTAAGGGACATAGCGAATCACAAGTCAGACAAGTCGCCGATGGTCCCGCTTGGAGGACGACCTCTCCGCAAGATGACAAAATAACCTGATCAAGTCTAGTTAGTACAGTCGACCTTAGACTAGTTACTTTTGGCACCTCGCACTCAAGTCAGATTTGCAAACTTCTTGATGGATGGGCTACCTGCATTATACTCTCGAGGCATGCAGTTTGACTTGTTCATTGCTGATATTCAATTCTGCTATCTAGCATTCAAAATGGTAAAGAACGCTCAGCCCTTAATGTTCTCGTTCACCCACTTCCAAGTCTTGATCAGTCTCTCGCGAGTCAGTGGCTTAACGTCCCGTATTGAAGCAGAGACCTTCTGTGTTTGAGCAAGATCAAATAAGGAACCCTCCTGATCCTCCCTTGTACTGCTATTATCCATATCCTTGGAATATGACTGCTTCCATAGACCTAGGAGAGCTTGTGACGGATGATTGGCACTGTCGTCGCTCAACGCCTTCTCCAATCGCTCAAGCCACTCCGACGATGAGACGATCTCGAACTCGGGACCCTCGTTACTGGCGGCTAACCAGTCAAGCATGTCTTTCCAGATTGGCGTGGTATGTGGATTCAAGACGTGGTAAACAGGTGTCCTCGAGTCATTGGAGCTCGTGGATGCAACCTCGACAACAGCTTGGGCAGCTTGCTCGACTGGAAGCCAATTGAGCACTTCGTTTGCAAGATCAGGCAGACATCCTGTGATCTTTGATGTTGAGAGCAGTAACGGATATGCCTCAGTGGAATTCCAGACTCCAGTTTCATTGCTGCAAAGCTGGCCAACCCTAACAATGGAGGCCAGAGGAGAGTCGTGTTTCTTGTTCGCTGCATCACAAATCTGCTCTGCTGCCCACTTGGAGCGTGAGTAGCCAAGTGGTGAAGCCTCTTTAGGATCCTGGGAGAGCTTCTCAGGAATCGGTCGAGCAGTAGAGTCGCTCACCGCTGCAATGGAGCTGACAAAAACGAACTGTGCATCAGCCTCCACAGCGAGGTTGATCAAATTCTTAGTACTCGAGATTTGATCCTCGAAAGAGTTGAGTCGAAGACTAAAGTTGACCGCCCAAGCTGAGTGAATGATCTTCGTAGCACTCGTCGAAATCTCCCGAAGCTGCTCTTCGGAGAGTCCAAGGTCTCTTTGTGTTAAATCGCACGGAAGACAGACGACTTTACCCTGGCGTGGTTCTAGAGGTGGCAGAAATCGCTGGAAGAGGCCTTCAGAGACTCGTTTCTGGGCCGCGAATGGACCGTCAGCTCGGAGCAGACAGTAGATCCTGTTAACCTTTGGATCATCCCGGAGAAGGTGAAGGATATGCGCCCCAAGGAACCCAGTCGCGCCGGTGAGGACCACGCGCGTGGGGCGATCATTGGGGTCTTGGGCGATCTTCATAGCCATCTGGGCCAGCCGTTTCTTTTCCTCTAATGCTTCGCGATTTTGTTGTGCTTGAGTTTTGGCACCACTGCTCGAAGAAGATGCTCCTGATCCTACCATATCGCTGCTATCATGTGAGGCTGGATCAAAATTGCTGTACTTATCAGCAAGAGCTTGCATGAGGCTGAGTTCCGACTCATCGGGGTCGACATCCGGTTCGTTGCCGCCTGAATTCGCTGTTTCCAAATAGTCAACAAGTGAATTGACGGTGCCTTGATCGTAGATGACATTCAGAGGAAGCCGGTTATCCTCAGATTCAGATGATAGACAAGCCTGTTCGAGCAACTTTCGGATTTGTATGCAGGAGATCGAGTCGACGCCCTGACGATACAAGTCTTGATCTGGTTCGACTTGCCGGCCGAGGACCTTCTCGAAGCAATCTTGAACTGCCTTTTGAAGCCCCTCTTGAGGAACCTTCTTCGAAGATGATGTGTTGCTGTAAGCCCCTTCAATCTCACCTGAGTACTTCTCTTCAGCTTGCCGACGAAGGATAGTCCCCTTGCTGCTCTTCTCCAGCGGCTTCTGCCCCTCCTTGACGGGGACAACTACCAGCATTGTCTTGTTAATTCGAGTATGGGTTTGACTATCCGCGTTCAACTTATCGATATGTGGCCAGACTGAATCGATCACTTCGTCCGCACTGATGTCGCTCGAAGAAGGAAACAAAAGTGCCCCAGCGTAGTCTCTTCCACTTCCAAAGATGAGAACATCCTGCAACAGTTTTGAAGAAGCCAGTATGCTCCCCTCGATAGGCGAAGGATCAAACTTCTTTCCATTCGCAAGAGTGATCTGTGCATCAGCTCTACTGTGATACCGCCACGCAGTTGGGATCGATGGATGTTGTTCAAAAAGGTCAGAAGTCGCGTATGATCCATCTTCACGATTCGTCTTGATCAAGAAAGGCCAACCGGGCTTCACAACAAGTTCCGAGAGTCCATTCTCGCGATTTTCGAACTCAATAAGCTTTGGATCATCAATGGCCCGGAGGAATTGCCAGTCCTTGTCTTTGTCGTAATCCCTATGCGAAGACATCAGAAATCCGCATTCTGCACTTCCCATGCGCGAGAGGAGATTCACGCCTTCTTCCACGAGCTTATCGCCTATGGCTGGTGGGAGAGCAGCGCCGCCGACACCAACGAGTTCCATTGTCTGAAGAATTTCGATGCCTCCATACTCTTCAGACAGCATCTGAAGCACATATGGAACTGACGAGAAGTACTTGACGGGTATTGGACTGTGCGCGCGTGCAAACTCGATAGCTCTGATGATATTGGCGCCTGTGATGGGAGCCTGTCCCTCAGGGAAGAACCATATCGAAGCACCGCTGGTCCAAGCTCTTAGACAATCTGGAAATCCTCCGTGGTAGAGGGGAGTTGTGGAAAAGGTTGCTGGTTTGTTCTTCCCAGGGAAGCTGTACAGCGCCCCCATAACCCCGAACTGCGTTTGGGGAATTTGTTTGGGTAGCCCTGATGAGGTTCCCGAAGTGTGACATATGTATGCGGTTTCAGAAACACCGGGGGTTTGTTCCAAATTATTATCTGCTGGTGAATCCTCCCTATATGAAGGTATTCTGATGATCTCGATGTCGCTGGAGAGCCCGCGAGCTCTGTACTCGTAAATGTCGTCAACGAAAACATGTCTTATGTCTAGAGTCTCGCAAAGATGTTGAACCGCTGGCGGCGCCAATTGAGGCCTGCAATATGGTCAGGTCTGCGCATCCATTGAGGCCGATAGCTTACGCAAGAAGCAAAACAGTATAACCCAGGCGCATCAAACCAAGCCATGTCAAAACAAATTCGGTGTTACTAGATGATAGAATGCCTATTTTCAAGGACTCGGGTTCCTTCGGTAGATGAGTCGAAAGTATCTTGGCGGCATGTTTTGATGCGTCTGAGAGATGTCGAAATGTCAGGAGATGACGGAACACTACCCATGTTAGCCACGCATCTGCTATCAAGGTTGATACTCACCTTGGGTTGACTTCAAATGCGTAAATGTAGCGAAACCCAAAGCCGGTGCATCAGAATTCTTCTCAGCCTGATCATCTATCAACTCCACTACTGTCGTCCATGTTTTGGCCTTGTCGTCCTTTCGCTTCAATCTTGCAGCTTCACCAAGCGTACAAGTAAAATAATTCGCATCCGCCATTTCACGATACTAGAACAGAAGACACGTTTGGTGTTGATAAAAACAAGCTTCGGGTGATATCCAATTTACCGTCTTTAATACGTTTGACTTATGGCAACGGACTTCATTCTTGGCCTGTCCTGGCTGTCGGGTCCACGTGAGTCAACGCGTCATAGGCACTTACCTATCTTATCTCTCCTTATCTTATCGGTTGACCGTTCACTGGTGCCTCATTTCGTCACAGCGCATTTATGCAGCAGGGCAGGGTTTCTCAGTACTACGTACCACTATTCTTTGCATCGCCTTTCTCCTATTCAGCCAAGCTATGGGTGCACGGCCAGGATCATGCCACAATTGTAGGCGCGGCCGCTTGAAATGTGACCGCTCCATTCCGCAGTGCCTGAAATGCACCAGTAGAGGTCAAAGCTGTCTTGGCTATGGCGTTCTGTTGCGATGGGAGAAAGGCCTGGCAAGTCGTGGAAAATTGGTTGGTGTTACATCCAACAGCATGAGCAAGATCCAGAATGGAGATGCGACCGCCACTCTACAGGCACCACGGGCTCGTTTCTTGTCTTCAAGACTGCCCTCATTCACAAGTTCAGAATCAAATTCTCCTCGTTCGCTCACGGACCCGCTTATGCAAGATCTAGATTGTCGATCGAGGAGATACCTGGATTATTGTAGGTTGATTCTATCCTCTTGGCTGCTTTCGAGGCTGATATTCTTTGGTGACAGTTGCAAATGTTGTCTGCAAGGACTTCGTTCTCTATGACATCCCAAAACACAATTCATTCCGCCAGCTGATTCCAATGGCGCACCAGCAGCCCATGTTACTGCAAGCCATCATTGCCAGTTCGGCTTTGCATATGTCGAATGCTTCTCAACAGCCATCAGGCATCTTCACAATGATGGCTTCGACTCAGAACAGCACAAACTTAGTGGGCTCTCTATCGGTTGGCCATACAATGTCATACCCGGAGGCTTTCCACGATGCACTCAGGGCAAAGGAGCAGGCACTTTGTCTGCTGAACTCCGCTCTCGGAAGCATGGCTTCGGCGGATGTCGATGCGATTCTGGCGGCGGTGCTTCTCCTCATTGGATTCGAGCTCATTGACTCTGGACGAGGCAGCTGGGTGTTTCACATCAACGGTGCGAGAATGATCACAGAGAAACTGATGGAATCTGGCTCGGGGAAAAGGACCGCTTTCAGCCCTCTTCGCAGGTGGTTAGTGTCAAATTGCTTGGTGTAAGTATCCTTGTCTGGTTATTGATGGCTTTTGAGTTTACAAGGATTAGGTATGATCTTCTTGGGTCATCATTCGCGAATTGTTATCTATTGCAAGGTGGGGAGCTGTCGATGACTACCATGTCGCTGCTTCAGGATGCAGAAGGGAACCATTGCTCATCATTCCCGGCGGCTCTCCTCCCTTTGATACGAGCAGGGGCCCAAATATTGAATAGCAACAACTTTTACATGTTTCCTGATACCTCCATCAACCTGGGACTACGCGATACGCTTCGGCTCTTGGACGCTGCCAAGTCTTTTGACCCAGCTGCCTGGGCCACCAGTTTACAGCCACGCTCGCCCGCTGACGATCTCCTCCACCGCACCATGGTTGCATGCGCACACAGAACAGCTGTGTGTGTCTATCTCTCACGCATTATCCTTGCTCTGTGGCCCAATGCGGTATTGTCGGATGATCTACAGGTTCTAGCAGCCGAAATTATCACCCACCTTTCACACTTACATCCTGGAGATGCATTATTCACGGCAACAGCGTGGCCTGCCTTCGTTGCTGGCCTAGAAACGCGTGACCTCGCAAGTCGTAGCTGGGTAGAAAGGAGATTCCAAGAGCTCTGGAAAGTAGAGCCTTGGGGGTTCACCAGAGAAGCTCTCGGAGCATTGCGGACAATGTGGGATGAGAGGAAAAAAGGATTTCTCTTGACAACCAGTGATGACGAATTCTACGGAGGGGAAGAGGACTGGAATTGGATTAAAAGGCTGAAGAGCTTGGGCGCCGATTGGTTGATTGCATGATTGTAAGGTGATGCTAGACAATCTCCTATGCTGGCTGAAGACCTTTGATCCTACGACTAGGACTATACAGGCCACTGTTCAACGATTTATGAGCGGAACAGTACATATGGCATCACGTATCTCCAAGAGTACTGCCATTGCTGCCCTCGTTCCTTCGCTGTTCCGAAATTGCCTCTTCCGGGAGTTCGGCCCTCTCATCCGCGGTCAAATCACTACTGGCCTTGGGTATCTTACCCCATATTGCCAGAATTAACAGGCTCGCAGCTGCAGCGCCTACTCCAAACCAAAATGTGTTCTTATAGCTCTTCGCCAATCCTGCCTCATTTACTGTTGCTGATTCGATGATGTCTGTCAAAGCAAGCATAAAGGCTACACCCAGCTGCAGCACAGAATTAATGACACTACCAGCCAGTCCCTGCTGTGCTGTAGGAAAGCTCGTCGTCACGAAAACTGTCGATAAGATTGTGGACAGATCGATTCCTATGGTGCTGAAGATGACTGCGGGAAACACCCAAGCCCAGTAGCTTCCCCCTGGTGGAATCAGAGCTATGAGAATCTGTGATCCTACTGCGCCCAGACCTGAAATAATCAACAACACACGTCCTGGAACTAAATGCAAGATAAAGCCCTCTATGATGCTGAAGATGAGGCCTGCAACCCCGAGAGGCACATACCATGCTACCACCTGCAATGGACTGGCGGACATGATATTCTGGAAGTAGAGTGTGCCATATACAGAGAAGATGCCCCAGGTGCCGTAGAGCAGAAAGAGGGCCAAAAGGAGAGGGCTCATGCAAGGAGTAGTGAAGATAGAAGCTGGTAGGAGAGGATGAGTAGCGACGCGTACTTCGATGTAAACTGCAGCAAGGAGTGACAAGACACCAAGTCCGAAACATAGTGGAATATATGGCGTCCTCCAACCCGAAGGGGCATGTGCTGATTGCAAGATGGAGAACACGACTAGGGTGAGGCCAGAGACGATCGTGATGGCGCCAGGGTAGTCCATTGCGACTTTGTTTGGCGGCTGACCCTCTAAATGAGGCCGTGGAATGGACAAGATCGAAGTCAATAGCGTGATTGCTGTCAGGATAGCACCGTTCCAGAAGTAAAACCCCCAGCGGGTGAATTGACCTACAATGCCAGCCATGAGAATGCCACCGAAAAAGCCAAATACCGCTGAAGTGCCATATACTGCAAAGACGAGATTCTTTCGTGGGCCAGGACGATACAAGGAGCCCATAAGCATGACTCCAGTAGGCAAGAAAGCGGCAGCTCCTAGCCCTTGCAGAGCCCGGCACAAGTCAAGCATCAGCGGATTGATGCTGAACCCGGCTATCATACTCCAGATAAGAAGCCAGGCAAGACCCCATATGAAGACGGGGTATCCTCCCCACATGTCGCCCAGACGGCCGAAGACGAGCAAGGTGCTGGCGATTACGAGGGAGAAAGCGGTCGCTGGCCACACGCTGGCTGCCTGTGGGATGTCGAGCTCTCTGATCAGAGTTGGGAGGATGACGGTGAATCCCGAGACGAAGTATTCCGTCAGGAATTGAGACATGGAGATGCTGAAGACGAAGATTATCTCACTCCAACGGGTCGTAAAGATCGGAGGTCGTTCGCGGCCGAGACGTTCGATGCGTGCTTGGAGGGACTCATCGGCTACGGATAATGATGCGGTAGTGTCATGGAGATCCGGCGACGGGTTGTTGTTTGGTGGAAGATCAACACCTTGAGCTAGAGCCCTGGGGCTGCATCCTCTCGATGGGACAGCTGGCTTTGTCGAGGGATGGCTGGGAAAACGCTGAACTGGTGATGAAGGTATTGATGGTTGTGCCATTGTCTGTCAAGAATCGATCCCTGAATATACAGAGATGTGTATGAGGAGTAGCAAGGCTATGAAAAGAGAAGGGCAACAAATCTTGAACGATTTCTTCTGGCGTAAGTATTACACATTTGTAATCATAACGTATGAAGATTGAAGATGTGAATCTACGGACCATGGAGACTTGAGAATAGCCTGAGTCCACCGCTTACAGCCTTCAAGCGTTAGCCAGATACTGACACATGCTTGCCTGTACAAGTTTCGCGTAGCCGTATCAAGAGGTAATGTCGTATCTGTCCTTCTTAGCACTTATCGCCACGTTCCCTACTAACAACTAACAAAACCAGAATGATTTGGATATCTCCACAGCCTATCAGCTTCAATCATTATAAACTAATGAAGTTGAAAGCCACGTTCTTACGATCCAAGTGCCTGAGATATGTAAAGTTTACCGGCAAGGCGGCAGTGGATACTGCGCTAATGCACGACAGGAGCCTTGGCTGCCCAGGTCGGGTTAGCCACCCTGATTGCTTCCAAGGTTCATCCGCGATATGGAAAAGGCTAATTAGTTACCGACTTGGTATGTTAATACCACATTTGCCAGTATCAAGATATCTGATTAGAAATCTAGAATTATTCAGCAGTCTCGTACAGGATGTATTTCTCGCAATGCCAGGCTGGCATATATTTGTGTCTTGACCTGTGATCCTGTCAACAAATTCACTCATTGACACAAGCCTTTCGTCTTCTTCACCTTCCATTTCCAATGCCACCACTAATACATTGCGTCCGTCATGGACAGGGCTTCCACAATGTTGGTGCCGGATGCTACACTCTTCCTGATCCTCGCCTGACTCCCTTGGGTGTAGAGCAGAACACGGCATTGCGAGAGACCGCCTTCTCCGATCAGTCAAAGATATCTCTTGTCCTTGCTTCCCCCTTATGCCGAACACTCCAATCTGCCTATCTCGTGTTTCAACCTGCCCTTCATGGCAGCAGCCAGTGTTACCCACAGATCTTCGCCATCCCTGACGCGCAAGAAACCTCTGACGACCCGTGCGATATTGGAACAGATCCATCTGTCCTTCGTGAAGTCGTAGCCGAGCACAACTGGCCTGTCGACCTCTCTTTAGTCAAGGACGGTTGGAACGTGAAAGCTTTAGGGACTCGCTACAGTCCCGAAAGCAACGTCATAGCAGCCCGCGCCCGCGACGCCCGTATCTTCATCCGACAGAAGATCCAACAGCTTATAGAGCAAGGCGATACGGATCCTCAAGTTGCTCTTGTGACACATGGGGGTTTCCTGCACTACTTCACCGATGATTGGGAAGACTCATGGCTGAACCCTGGGACGGGATGGAAGAACTGCGAGACGCGATCCTACGTTTTCGAGCAACATTTAATGAATGATACAGATGTGGAGGCTAGACTCAACGAGACGATGGAGAGTCGATCGAGAAGGGGAAAGGTCAGTCCGATGCCAGCTAAAGATGAACAAGAGGTGCTATTTGAGCAGGCGATGGAGAGTTGGGAGAAACAAGGGCTGCAGAGGCCTGATAAAATAGGAGTAAATGTCGAAACGAGTGTGATTGCTTGATAGAAATCTGCATCTACGATGCAGGGCCCGAACTCAACGATAAAGGATCAGGCAGAATAAACTTCCACAATATCCATCAATTCATTCTCTTCATTTCAAATCAATACTCATCCACAGGACATGTTGTTGTGTAGGAGATCTACCTACTGCAGGGTACGGTACACTGCGACATGCAATCCCAACCATCCCATAGAATGCTGAACCAAGGATCCGATACTTGCGTTGGCGGGCGACCTCTTCAGTTGCTGGACTTGGAAATGCAGATTCTATCTACTATCATGACCACCTAGACGTGGTATTAGCGGTCTGCCCGCGTTCCCTGTCAGGAATTCTGTTTTGACATGCACGAATCCCGGGTCGAGATTGGCGACTTCACTTATGTGGCGGTCTACCCACCCAGTTCGTAAGAAGCAAGCCGGGAATCGCTGAGAACAGGATTAGATTCATAACTCATTTTCTGGTATCTTCTGATAATTCATTAATTAATATCTCCCTGTCTAGAATGTTTATCATGTGGCATCATTGATTCGCTTTTACAAGACGGCAAAAAAGAGGAGTATCGACAACGTCATCGACTCTACTGACGAGTTATGACTGGATCTCTACGCGCTCCGCACAAGTTACACGGCAGCAAAACACAGTCTACCCCTCTTGTCCGAAACCCACCAAACTTGAACATATCGCAATAAATAATTATTTTTGCTTGTCTTTGCCATGGAGCGCTCACAATCCGACACTCTACCTCTGGCGAATTCGGTTCAAATTCCTCAGCTTGGATTCGGTGTGTACTTATCCCCACCCGATGTTTGTACCAAGTCATGCCTCACTGCACTCGAAGCTGGATATCGTCACATTGACACGGCTCAGTACTACGCCAATGAAACAGAAGTTGGACAGGCCGTTCAGAAGTCAAACGTCGATCGGAAAGATGTTTTCTTGACTACCAAGATCCTTGAGGCTGCTGGCTCCGTGGATACAAGCTACGCGAAATGCATCGAAAGCATTGAGAAGCTTGATCCTGAGAGCGGTTACGTGGACCTTTTCCTCATTCACAGTCCCAATAGCGGCGCTGCAAAGAGGAAGGAGATGTGGCAAGCACTGGAGAGGCTGTATGAGGAGGGAAAGGCCAACAGCATTGGCGTGAGCAACTTTGGTATCAAGCATATCGAAGAGCTGAAGCAATTCGCCAAAGTTTGGCCCCCTCATGTCAATCAGATCGAGGCAAGTTGCCAAATAACGTTGCATCATAAATACTAACAGGTACATCAGCTTCATCCCTGGGCGCAGCAGAGAGACGCTGTGAAATACTGCGAAAAGAACAACATCGTAGTAGAAGCCTACGCTCCTCTCGTTCGCAACCAAAAAGCCGATGACAAAACCCTCAAAAGCATCGCCTCGAAGCACAATGTCTCGCCTAGTCAAGTATTAATCAGATACTGCCTTCAGAAAAACTGGGTTCCGCTCCCAAAGAGCGATACACCCGAGCGCATCAAAGCTAATGCCGATGTTTTCGGGTTTGACCTGGATGACAAGGATATGAAGGCGCTGGATGATCTGGATGAGGGCGCTGAGGGTGCAATTGTGCAGGCGGTGGATAATTATTGAATGCAGTGGAACTTGGTATGCGATAAAATTGGTGCGAAGTTTCAGGTGTTGGGTTGCAGTGCAAGGATGTGATGAGATAAATGTTACACTGAATCTTAATCTGAACTTTAGATCTGGAGATCTGGCTGATCTCTTCTTTGTAGATCTTGAATAAACGGGTTCTTAGCTTCTCATAGATCAATCTTTGCCTATACGCGTCATTGACTCAGAGTCATTTCAGGCACAATCTCGATAATCTCATGTCTCATCTTCGGGCCAAACGTCGTGGCTTCAACAAAGCCTCACCGATACTTTCTCCAGGTGACACAGCATTCAGCTCGTATTTGCTTTTTCGCACTCAAACACGCACTTTCCGACACAAAACCTAAACAAGCGTGAATAAAGCAAGGGATAAAATAATACCAAATAATGACTTCACATATCTAGGTCATGACGTGCACGAATCTCAACCCCTCTTTCTCCCGCCCTATTCATCCAGCCAACGACACTCAACCTCTTCTCCCCTCCTGATATCACAATTTTCTGCAACACGACAAAAATGGCAGACAAATCAGCCAGGCACAACGCCTATGCAACCCTCATCACCCGCGACTCCTACCTCCCCGGCATCATCATCCTCGCCTACACCCTCCAGCGCAACGCCTCAATCTACCCTCTCGTCGTGCTCTACACGCCCAACCTCCCCAAAGATGCGAAGCGCGTTCTTGAGCTTGAGGCGCCAAAATGTAACATGATTTTGCGCGAGTGCGAACATCTTCTCCCACCTGAAGGCGTGAAGATGACGCTTATCGCTGAGCGGTTTGCTGATACCTGGACGAAGCTTCGTGTTTTTGAGTTGTTTGAGTATGATGCTGTTTGTTACCTTGACGCTGACATGGCGGTGCTGGATAACATGGATGTTGTGTTCAGGGTTGAAACGCATTTGCCTGATGATTGGATCGCAGCGAATCACGTTTGTGTCTGTAATCTTGATTCCGACTCTTGGGCGCCTGAGGATTGGAGGGCCGAGAATTGTGCTTACACGCCCCTTCAGCATCCCACAGCGCTTGAGGAGCCTCTACAACCAACTGAGACGTCACCCTCACCTCACAAACTTCTCAATGGTGGAATGTTCATCTTTCATCCTTCTAAGGGGCTCTGGGATAGGATGCTGCACGTGTTCAACACGACGCCGCTGCTTTCGTCTTTCATGTTCCCAGATCAGGACTTTTTGGCATTCTTCTTTGAAAATAAGTGGTATGCACTTGGATGGCAGTATAACGCTATCAAGACAATGCGATATTGGCATCCTAACATTTGGCGTGACGAGGAAGTTATCTGCCTGCACTATATCGTCGACAAGCCTTGGGCGAAGCGTGTTGGGTTAGATGGAGTCGCTGGGTATAAGGGCCTTGATGGGGTCACCCATTGCTGGTGGTGGCAGCTGTACCAGTACTGGGAGGATGAGAGGACTTCTGATGGACGTGGAGGAAATGAGGCGATTGCTCTTCTGAAGAAGCTGATTGCACCGGCGGACACGATGGAAGGAGGACTCGGGTATCTGCAGGTGGGATTACCTGTGAGGGCATGAATAAAGGCCATCTTCAGGCGTTAGATATAGGGAGGCGAAAACAAAGAAGTTGGGGCATTTGGGGCCTGCATCGGGACTACAGGTAGAGTCTTGCCAGCAATGGGATGGGATTCAGATACATCAACATATGAGAGCAGAATAGCACAACAGAATGAATTTCATCATCATACAAAGCTATCTCGAGACAAAGCTTCCCACTTTCAACAACTAGACTACTCAACCTCCATCCAAGTGGCTTGCAACTGCATTATCGTTTGCCAATCGCTCATCTTATTCGCGTCCGCCATCCCAGCATGCATGTTGTTCATCATATTCGCCGCCGTCACACCATGCTCAGTCTCATAGTACCCAACAGAACTATTACCATGCAGGTACCCATCCGTAGTACCACTAATAGCTGCCATGCCATTCATACCCTGGTACATCAAGCTCAGTTGCCCCTGCTGCATAGCCTGCATTTGCTTCATCATCTGCATCTGCTGTATCATCTCGATGTGAGGCACGGTCGCGTTGTACACTTGCAAACGCCTTGATCCAAATGCTTTGAACTCATCTAGAGCCTTTTGTGACTCGGGTGATCCAGGAGGTCCGGCGGCACAAGCTACGAGCCACATGTTACGCATTCTTGGAGACCACAGCTGACAGATCAAGGTACGTTCATCATAAACCTCCTTGACGGGAACGGAATCTCCCAAGGGGGTATCGGCCACAAAGTTCAACCAGCAGTCCTGACAGGCCAGAGCTTCCGGGTGTCCCCACCATTTACTCTTCCCTCTGTTCTTGATCCCTGGACATGGCGGCACTCCAGCCCATTTCTTGATGTAGTCAGAGTAGAGACTGAAAACACCTTTGTCAAGAGCTTCAGCGAACTTGGTGATGAAACTTCCCCATCGCGGAGTACCTGGACAAAAGTTGCAAATTATGTCGACAGTCTGGTCACGCTGTGCAGGCTCGAAGAATTTCTCGAGGCCAGACGTCTCCACGATTCCCTTATAACAAGCCTCACAGACATCATAGTCGGCGCATCCTCCAACAACAGTCCACCAATTGCCTCGCACGATGCCGTGAATTGTGCATGGGACAAGATCCGCGATGGCATTGGCGGCATTCCAGAAAACATCGAAGTCTCGGCGGTAGATGGCTGCTTCGAGCGCGATACTCATGCTAACAGCTGTATCAGTGAGCTTGCACTTCCATCTCTGACCAATCGACTCGACGAAGGCATCAAAACCTTCTGCACGGATGTGACGTTCGAATTCATTGCCGAATGGCGTTAGTGCAAGTTTATCCAGATAACATGCCTCGCAGATAGTCATGTCCTTGATCTTGCGACGCGGTAGCATCCAATGCCCACTGTTGGACTCTTCATCTCTACCTTCACACAGTGGAAGTTGAACTCGGACCTTTGCGGCCTCGACAAAGCCGTTCCAGTGATTTTGCTTTGCCATCTTGACTGCTATTTTGGCGATGTAAGGTATGCACAAATCACACATCCACTTTTCATCTTGTCCTTGCTGGCGGTAAGGTTGGAAGCGAGATTCAAAGGCAGTGCCCACGACGTGATCCTCGTAGCAGGCATCGCACGATATGAATCCATCAATCTCGTCGTTGACCAGACCCCACCACTTGACCTCATCCGCACCAGTCGTCCATACCCTGCCCTTACATGGCTTGATGGTCAGGCTCTTCTCCATCCATTCCTGTAGAGGTCTGACGTCGTTGTTCTGGAGAGCCTGTGGCCAGAGCACCTCTCGTGCGCGAGGAGACCAGAAGCCGCACTTGGATTCTATGCCCTCGGGCGAATGGTACCTCTCGAAGTGACCAGCGAGATGAGTGCTCTGAACATAGTCCGTATAGCACCTCGTGCAAATCAGATACTGTGGTACAGCAATAAAACGATACCAATCAAGCGAGTAGCTTACGGTTCTGTCTTCGGGACAGTATGGGAGAACGTCGCTGGACATACCAGTAGCTTGGCAGGGAGGCGGTCCCCGGGGCCCATCTTGTCGTGCGGCCTGGTCAGTATTGGATGCTGTCGGAGGATGACCACTATTTAGGACGTTCAGACTGCTCATTTGAGCAGACAGAGAAGCCATGGGATCTTGTTGGTAGCCATAGGCAGCGGGTTGGCTGTGTCCATAATTCGCGTTCGCCGGTGGGGGCTGGAAGTTTGTCGCTTCGGGAACAGGCTGGTACGGCTGGAACTGCTGACCTGGTACTGTCGGCGGGGGGTTTGCTTGTCCAGGGTTGATCTCGCCAGCCGGAGGCGACGTATCATGCTGAGAAGTCCGATGGCTGGTAGCTGGCACTTCAGGATGCTGCAAATATTGTGACGGTGGAGCGTGCTGTTCGACCGTTGGACTGTACGGTTGGAACTGGTTTGGTGCTGGGGTAGCGACGGGGTTTACATCGTGCTGCGGTTGCAGAGGTGGTGGAGGCGGGTAGCTATGAGCCTGGCCTGGGGGAGCAATCGGCTGGACACCGCCAGGTAGACCTCCAGTCTGGTGAACTTGCGCCTGGTTTGTTGTATAATACTGCCCCTGGGGTCCAGAAACGCTCTGAAAAGGTGCCTGCTGATGCTGAGTTGCTGCCGCTGGGCTAACGATCTGCTGCACTGGTGGACTCTGGTGTTGCTGGTGAGGTGACTGCGTTGCAGGAGGACCTTGTGGATGGCGTATGGGAGCACTTTGAATTAGCGGGGCAGGCACTGTATGCGCGGTCGGCGATACTCCCGAAACGGCCATCGGGTCGTAAGCAGCAGGTGCCTGCTGTTGCGGGTACCCTTGGGGAGGGGGGCTTTGATAGAGCTGCTGGGGCGGGAGGACCTGATGCGTGCTGTGCGTAGCACTAGCTGGGACAGTTTGATACGCCGATACTAGACCAACTTGTTGAGTCGCTGTTGGGTCTTGAGGGTTTGTTGTACCAGTTTGCTGGTGATACTGTGGCTGTTGCTGAAGAGCAGGAGAGCCATGGTTGGGAGGACCAACTGGGGGACCGGATTGGGGAGCTGTCTGCGGCGGAGGCGGAGGCGATGACAGTGTTGGATTATACGGAGTACTTACGCCGCCCTGTTGTGGCAATGATCCTTGTTGTTGAAGCTGAGGAGGAGCACTCTGGTGCTGTTGATGTGGCGAAAGCGCTTCAGGAGGGCTCTGGCCGTACCCAGGTGAGGCGGCAGGGCCCGCTCCCTGTGGAAAAGATTGATCAGCTGGCGGCGCAGGTGTAGTCTGATACGGAGTTGACTGCTGATGGTGCAAAACGGGCTGGGGATATGGCGAGGCACCTGGTGGTGATTGAACCGGCGGCTGAGGCACAGTGCCTTGTGCGCCTGCGTGAACATTCGCCTGCGAAGGCTGGAATCCCGCACTGGGATGTTGAGCAGCCTCTAAACGCTCTTGCCAGCTCAGATGAGGTGGTTGGCCAGGCGCACTTGGTTGTTGAGATGGTGATGTCGCTGGCGCTGCTTGGTGTTGAGACGGAGGGTAGCCTGGAGCAGCAGGCGGAACGCTCTGCTGCGGTGTCGGCGGTGCCTGATTGGTATAAGGCTGCTGGGGCTGAGTTTGGCCATAGCCTTGCGGGAATGAGTTTGTCGGACTCAAAGGCGTTTGCGTAGGATGCTGGGCAGGATTGTACGTTGGCTTCGGCGCCTCGCCGGTGTATGAGGTCCCAGAGCTTGCGGGGGCACCGGAAGGTGCGGAAGTGGGGTACTTTGACTTGATGTTGCTAGCAAGATTTCCAAGAATTCCTTTTCCAGACTTGAACAAGGATTGAGCAGTTGATTGCAGCTGGGCTTGAGTAGAGGGTCGAGTTGCGAATTGAGCGGCTTGTTGCTGGTACTGCTGCTGGTGCTGCGCAGGTGTTGGTGGGGCTGCGACACCGTAGGTCGATGTCTGGTAGCTGGGCTGCTGGCCTGGAGTCTGCTGCTGAGGATATTGACCTTGAGGCGATTGATTATGCTGAGCCTGAGGTGATTGCCCGGACTGGTTCACTTGGTAGTGGCCTGGCGGAGGAGGGGACTGATAGTGGTGCTGCTGGGCTGGTGCGTACTGCTGAGTCACGCCTTGCGGTGACTGCGCATACTGTGCTGGAGGCGGCTGCGGGGTTTGGTAGGCCTGCTGCGCGTGGCCTGGGTGAGGCGATTGATACACCGGTTGCTGGCCATGAACATATTGATGAGGCGGAGGTGAAGAGTATTGTTGAAGGTGAGGGGATTGAGCGTAGTGCTGCGTTGGTGGTGGGGGACCTTGGTTAGGCACTCCCGGCCCAGGCGGCACCTGGTAACCGTTATAGGGCGGGCCACTCGCCATCTTGATATCACAATCCTCAAAAAGCGCTTCGATAACTCTTGTCACGCTACTACAGACGCTTTCTCAATTTATTCACAGAATCGCCAAGCTTGGCTTTTTTGATGGGACAGATCACAGTTAAATATGACTCCTCACGGGGAGAGTCCAGACCGGTCCTAGCATTCAGCTGAAGCATTAGTCTCACATTCACGAGGCACAAAATACCACCAAAAAACGCCTTGTGAGCCCAAAGGCCTACGCTTAGTGGCGCTTGAGTGTTATTTTTGTAACAGCCCACCCTCGCTATGGTTACTCTAAAAAGTGTCAGCCGCATCAAGCAAAATTATGCTTAACCTGTCGGGTCAAAACAAGGTATCGCCAACACTCAGGTGACGCCTAAACAGAAGGGTATCAATTGCTCTATCAGTTCTTTCTATCGGGTTTCCGTGTTACACAAGAAATGCGCGGTTTAAAAGCTCACTGTGAGCTACATAGAATATCCAGTGATACAAACAAGCACCAAACATTGCATCCCCAAACCTCCAATTTCGTCCGGATGGTCAAATTGCCGTAAATGCCGCGGTAAGATGGCTGATCTCCAGACATAAATCAAGCTTGAGTGTGAGCGTTCCCGAGTAGCATATATATTGGGATTCTCCCAGTCGAACGGTCTCCTTGGCCAACCGCACTGTTGCATGTTGCGACTGGTCCTTGTTCAGCTCGGCCATGGTGATTTGGAGTTTGTGTAACAGCTTTTTGTTGTGTTTTCTTAGGGTTATCTCGTTTATTCGCTACTGACTTGTCAATGTGGGCTTTTATTTTTTCGGTCTCGGGAAGATATTGCCGTGGTCCAGAAGTCAGATTTCGTGAGGTGTTTGCCGTGCCTGGACTCTCGAGTACCTGAAGAGTCTCTTCATCGGGATCATCCCTAGTGAGATCAATCACTTCAGGCAGTGAATTTTCTTGAGATTTTGACACCTTTATTGCCGTAAATCCCCGTGATCTCGCAGGATGTCGAAGAACCCCCTTTGTGATCAAAAGTTCTCGCACGTCACGCGCAAAATGGCTCGAGACACCAACCACCCAGAAGAGCTCGCCTTGCTCGTTCTTTTCCGTCTCCAACTTATAGTACATGTTTCCATATTCGTTCGTCAGTACGTCGTAGAGCTTACTGAGAGAGGCGATTTCTCTGCAAGGTATGCGTGTGCGGAAGTCTGACATTTTCGGATTGCAGTTGTGGAACATGTGCCATGCTTGTGTCCAGTGACCGGGCCTCAGGACTTTATATAGGAAACCATCGTCAGTGATTTAATCATCATGTACGTGGTGGTCTGTGATTAACGATTGAATGCAACTTCGGAGTGAACGATTGAGTTCTCGCGATGTGTTAGCTGCTGAATCTGTTCCCTGGCCAGATGTGAATGTGTCACACGCTTGAGCAAACAATCTGGTCCATCATATTGTTTACTCTGGAAACCTTGGAAGAATTTAGAAATGTTTTATCAACCTTCACTAAGTTTTTATAAATTCTTAGCAATAACCGGGCTTTTGCTTCCGAGACGGGAGCCGTATTATAGAATGAATAAAGTCCTGAGACCAGTCTATTAATGCCCAGCTTCAACCCCACGATAACTTCCACTACTGACTATTACCTAAGATAAGGTATTCAGTCAAGCGGCTGCTTGATGTTCTGCCACATCCTAACATGAACCCCTTCTGCCCTTAGCTTTCGCATCTGAACCAAGGTCTTCGAAACTGCATTATACATGTTTCGGACCCATGCACGCCAAGTCTCATGACCGGTTTCCCCTTGCTCCACCGCGCGTAAAAGCCAGTGGAGTGCATACTTGGAATCCCTAAACTGAGGGACGCGCACGTAGATATTCGAGATTGGGGGCTTCTCATACCGGCTGTCGTTGATGAAGTCGACGACCGAGTTGATTGCTTCAGAAAACGCATACACGCACGCTTCGACGCGCCGGCCTGCGTCGGAAATAAATTCTCCGCCACGGTTGAATGTTTTGAATGGACCATGGGTGGAAAACGTGACACTCCATCCATATGTCCACTTGTTGTAAGTTTTCAGGTCGACCACCACGAGAAGCTTGGTTTCTGTTGAACGAGTCATGTGGTCACGGAGTAGCGTCAAGCCAGTCTGAGGCATGTATAATTCCAGCTCGATCTCACGAGTGAAACCGTGATAAAATCGATATCCAGATTCGTCGAAAATGTATTTGGGACCGTAGTCGTTCGGCGTGGGAGGCACAGCAGTTGCATCAACTGCGGTCGTGGCATCGGACGGCGTGATATCTTGACTCGAATTTTGAACGGGGGTAGCGAGTGGCAATGCATCTAAAGAAATCTGGGCGAGCTCCCTGAATATCTCGCCGTCTGCGTATAGATCCTCCGACCATAATCGATTGACTTCATGAAGCGCGTAGGCCTGTCTGTAGATGTGGTCGGGAATATCCACATAAGGGACGATGTACGACATGATGTGATGAGGTGATTACAATAGAGGTGCTTGAAAGGGATAGAAGCTCTTGATTCTGATTCTTGATGAGATGACTGTTGTTTGAAGAAGAAGAGAATTCCTCGTCTCATCGCCTCGGCAGGAGGCCCAAATAAAGGCATCGGAAGGCAGTGACGATATTGGAAGGGCAAGTAAATCGACGGCAATCGAGAAAGCCGTCGAACCTGCCTTCCATCCCTCCATCCCCAGACCAGGAAATTGATAGAGGGAAGGGAAGGTTCGCAATTGGCAGACGGGACCGGGCAAAGATGAAGTTATCTACCTCTAAACTTAGACTTCATTTGAAAATGTAGTCTAAAGTTGTTTCATAATACAGAGCTTAGGCATAACTTAGACTAATGCATGGCCTTTGGTACGATAGACAGCGCGGCAAGATGACATGAACACGAAAGGCTCGGTATGTCTGATGCAGGTCACTCATTGTATAAATCTCACAAAATCGGATCAGAGTTGCATATGAAATGACATTTCCGTATATCTGAATGTACATGTGTATGGGTATAATAATTATAATAAACAGTATTAATAAAAGGCGATTCTCATCTCTTCATCGCGTATGTATGGTTCGACTCCTCGACCTCTTGAACAACATCATTCCGCACATAAATCCCCGCCATATCTTGCTCCCTTGAATGAAGCGACTCAGTAGTCCGACTTGAGATGAAAGTCCGAGGTCCCTCCTTTCCATCGATAATCTCAAACTCTCCAGGGATTCCTTGTTCGGGGTCTGCAAGTTGATGAGTGGAGCTTGTCTCGTCTTCTTCTTTGTCCTTGTTGGTACGGTTGATAGTAGTGAGACGGATTCCGTGAGTAGTGCGGCTGATGGGATGACTGCTTCCAGCAGAGCTGAGGAATCTCTTGGGAAGAATCTTGGTAAAGATGGGGCGGAGGAGAGGGAAGCATCCGGAAACGATGGCCACGTTGATCTCGACACCTCCCCACATGTCGTTTGTAGCAACATCGCGGGGCATTTGTCTTGATGCGGGATCGTATTGGAGGGCTGTGACGATGACAAAGACAGATGCAAGACAAACACTTTCTTGTTAGTACATTACTGGGATTTGATGGTAGAAGACTTACATGAAACCAAGGGCAAACAGGGCAGTGATGGCAATCTTTTGTCCCAGACGAAGTCGCAACTTAAAAACTTCAATCACCGGCAGCGCCAAGATCACAACATCCAGAATAAAGTGAGTAAGGCATGTCGCAAAGAAGAATTGCGAGTCGTTGATCTTGCAGACAGCGTTCTCGATTGACTTGTCCCAGTAGGCTTGAACAGGTATGCAATGAAATATGACCATGAAAGTGCGGAGGATAAGCCAAGCGCCGCTGATGCCAAGCATAACCTGGATCGGGATTCGAATAGCTGATTGTTTGAAGATGCGCCAGTAGAATAGAAGAATAGACAGCTTTGAGAGACCGATCGAGTATGAGTAGGTGAGGGAGATGAGGAACTGCATCAGTCGTGCGTGGAGGTTGATCTCTTCGTATCGTTCATCACTGACGGAGTCGGGAATAGTTGTGCCAAGGTACCATGTCAAGGCCCCTACATCAGTCAGCCTCTATCCACATCATCAGAGCAGAGGGTAGTCTTACAGTATATCATCACAACATTGTATCCAATACCAACAACCTACAAACACGTAAGCAACGACCCTTCAAAGGCTTCACAAGCAGAACTTACAAAGGCACCGACACACAAGTAGTCATCATACCACCAGGGAACCTTTGTCATGCGCCTCGCAAAGACACGCGCAATCAGCGCCAGCAAGGCCGACACCCACGTGATGACCATGGCACTGATGATATCCGACTTGAGGCTCATGACGGGCTGTGATCCTGCGCTCCCGCAGGCTTGTCAAAACTAAAAAAGGACTCTGGACGAACTTTTGTTTTAGTTAAGTTAAGAAAAGCAACGCAAGGTGCAGGAGGAGTACACACACACGCCAGGCACGGATGTCCGTGGGAGTGATCTGCATTTGAAGGATGTCCCTTTCCACATGGTGCCTTGGCTGGTGAGGATCCTTGACGTTTATCTGGATGGGTCTAATCCGGGGAGAGAAAGGCGTTGGCTGAGGCTCTGGGGTAAAAGGGGACTGGACTTGGCTTCCAGAACAACTGACTCGTTGGCTACACCATCAGCTTTCTCGGCGGGTATGCTAACCGGAGTGTCATTGACTGACTGGACCAAGTCTAGCGTTAGCTACAGTACAGTGGACCGGCGGAAATCGTCCGGGGGAGATGTTGGCAGGGCTGATCATCTCTGGGTACCTGAGTGATTTTGTCTGTTTAGGGAACATTCCCCTTGACGATAATCAATGACGTGACGTTGATTGAGCTGGGCTAACTGAGCAGACTGGCAAACGAATGGGAGTTGATGATTATTTGTCGGATACTCGGCCCTTTAGAACATGACTGGTTGATGAATTCATTGCAGACCTTCCAGAACCAGAAAAATGGCGTCGATAGCTGTCGCATTGATCAACAGCTTCATAATCAGCGTCTCACTGACCATTTCAGCAGGTGGGATAACGACGCCGTTGATTGCTCATACGAGGATTATTCTGGAAGAGGAAGCTCTGGAGAGGAAAATCACTCAACCCGCCCTTGGAGAACAAGATGGCCTCAGCTTCGACACTGCTAGGCCAGTGATGTACAGGGACATCTCTACCAACCCGGCCCGTAAGCTCGGTCCCGATTTTTCGGTTGTTCTAGCAGAAACTCTGTGAAATTTAATCCGACACGCTGAAACAGCATCTCACCTATCACCATCACTGCACCACGCCCTATCATCCATCGTGGCGCCACGTCTGCTTGTAGTGCATCAATATTTAGCACGCTGGGGCCAGTGGCTGATCCCTGGGCTTTACCACCTACTGCTTCTGGAGTTAGTGCGTACCCCGGACAGGCATTGGCCAACAGCCTCTGTCTTATCTTTTTTGTGATCTTGACCGTTTTCTGTTGTAATGCCATGATTTATTTCCGGCTAACGCACGCCATCGCTCTCGCTCTCTCCGCGGTATGGCACTATGAACTGCGCTGCTCACGACTATTGAGACTCTGGGTTGCATTCCAGCCCTGTAGGAATCTGGCTAATGATTGACCTTGCATAACAACGTTGCAGTCGCTTCGAGCTGAGCATGCCAAGTTTACTCCGTAGGTTGGTTTTGTGTAGCACCAACCTTTGCATCGCTTAGAGCGCTGAAAGCTGAACCCTGCAGCATGAGATTGGGGAACCTGGATTATCGTCCCACTTCCCCTGGACCAAGAAGATAAAAAATGATTCTAGACTCTCGTTTATCGTCCTGTCAAATTTGACCAAAAGATGATCTTCCTAGTTTCTGGAATATTTATGACATGATAGTTTCTCCAATGTATTGAAAATGGTAAAGCATGCGAGGCGAGGTCACTTGCACATGATAGATTCCAGCGGAGCAAGCTCACAGATGACAGATTTCAGCGGAGTAAAACCCCAGACCCATAGAAAGATAACGATGGAGACACTTGCAATTCCACTTCCCCTCGTCCGTGGTGGACCATGTCGTATGTGTTGCTTGGCATGTTCCACGTCTGCATCGAGAAACTCGTCTCGAAAATGAAGTCAAGACGATGCTTGATCTACCAGTAAAACCACTCATATTCGTTACTCAGCAGATTAGTTGGTAAATCAATGAACCGGTGTTGCAGATGGTCAGTATCCTTTCCCTCTTCGCTCTAGAGCGTCTTGTCATCAACGCTTGGACCGTGATAAGGGCGTCGATCCCTATCGCAACCGCGTCATGACCATTGTCAATCAGACACAATCAGCATCTTCATTGACTCCCTGTCGGCCCGAACCATATCTGATACATGAGCCCACAGTCCGAGCCATCTCATTCTCTCCATCTTATCGCCCAGTCCCCCTTTGCAAAGCTCGGTTCCACGATTTTTCCCGCCATCACTGCCTCACAGAGACGCTTCTCGCCTTCGTCGCTGACAGAGAACCCAAAAATAACACCGCGTCGGGCAGCGCACTTTGTCATTTCCCGTTCCTTCGCGCGTTTCTGTCCCTGTCTTCGCTTCTCGAGCATCGCATCTGTTTCGTGGATTCGTTCTGCTCGGCCTTTTTCGCCGCCGACGCTGCCGTTGACTTCGGAGACGGATTGAGGTGGGCGGATGCGAGTTCCGCTGCGGACTGACATGCGGGCGAGAACGTCGCCGTCGATGCGATTGTCGTCTTTGATGTTGCCTGAGGGATCCATATCTTCTGATGATCGCGGCTCCGATGGCGCTTGCGCTTGCCTTTGTTCACTTCCATCCGCGTCCTCCTCGTCGCTGTGATGTTCTTCAATATCTCCCTCCATTGACGTTCGGTTCGGTCCAAAGACCAGTTCTTCTGCTGCGCTGCAGGGCACCAAGATCCGATTGTCGCCTTTGCTGTTCTTCCTTTTCTTATGCTTGCCACCTTTTGCCTGCTTCTTGACCTCATCTGTTGTGGTCTCTTCGGCCGTCAATAATTTGACAAAGGCTTTCTCCAGCTCACGGTCCAGCTTTCCGGGCTTCTGTGTGCGACATCGGCTCGAGCAGTACTTGGCTGGCGTATCGGTATTTGCTGTCGCGGTAGTTCGTCTCGTGCTAATCACTCTGCCGCATGAATGGCAATATGGAGTTGCTTCGCCTCCTGGTAACAAGTAGAAGGGTGCTGGTGTTGCTTGCGATTTGGAGGGTCGACTCCAACTGTCCATCCAACTCATCTTGGCCGACTCCAATGACCTTCGCTGTAGATGGTTCTGGGTAGAGAAATGGCGGTAATTGTGTCTCAACGCGTGAACTGTTGCTATGTGAAGTCTTTGAATGTGCTTCATGCAAATGATGTCGCTCCAAGATTTGCTAGGATGAAAATGCAGTCCGGGTCGAGCGATGGATATCGTGGTGATGATGTCATTGTCGTCATCGAGCCCCGCGAAAAGATCCAAGTCAATCAACATCAATTGGCACTACGGCACAGTGATACTGGCTTCAGCCGTGGAAGAAGCACTACATTGCGGTAAGACATCTAGTATTATTAGGAATCTCTGTACAAAACACCATCTTGGGCTCTCATTCGAGTTTAGGGTACTCCAGCACTAATCTTGGACAGTATTTTTCACCTCAAATACTCAGCTTTGTAGATCAAAATTAGTACCTAAATATATTGAAAACTCCGTAATTCTTCAGTATCAGTATCTCGATTGGTGGAAAACTGTACGTTTGTGTCTTTCGGCAGAGTTCGTTGATTGCTCTGAGAACTTGACTACAATGCAAAACGACTACGAAGCTCGAGACCACTATCAGACGACAACTACATGTTCTTCTGGACATGACTAGTGAAAAGGTGAAGCTAGATTAATTGGAAGAATGATAATCCAATCCTGGTTAAGAATGCTATTTCTCACAATTACAATTGAACTGAGCAAATGCAGGTATAAGAGATGAGAGACTGAGATAAAAATGCAGAAAAATGAAGTTAAAAGATTTAATACAATCCCTATGCCAAAAGATTTAAAAATGAAATAAAATAACAGAAATACATCGAGAAACGAGGTTGAACGATACTTTACTGTGTAACGAGAAGAGTACTCGCAACACTTGGTACACCCGCCGAGTTGATAACGAACAACATCCAGTACCCAGGCAAAGCAATACCAGAGTCGCTTGGAACCTGGAATGAATAACTGTTACCACTTCCGGTACTTCTCAGACTCAATGGAATACGGCGCTGGTCAGTATTGACTGTATGTGTTGAAGTTCCGTATCGGATTAACGAAGCCTGCTTGATGCTGGTATTTGTCGAGATTGTGATCTTGCCACCGACCTTGACACTCTTAGCAGAGACTTTGGTGATCTTGGGACGTGTCGCCAGCTTTCCACTAGAATCGTAAAGATTGTTTGGTGTATAGATCTGGGCGTCGAAATGGTTGGTGTCGCAATCGCCGCAAAGGCCGCCACCACCGTTGAAAACCCTGCCGTCGGGAAGTAATAAGGAAATACTGTGGTAGACTCGGACAATTGAGTTTGGTTGTTGTTTGTAGAAAGTGTCATCGTTGGGGACGTAGAGCTCTGGTGTAAGCTGAGGAGTCGAGTCGGCGAAAGGAATACCACGCTGTTGACCACCTGTGATGAAAACGTTTCCATCGGGGAGAATGACAGAAGTGTGAAAGGTTCGGGGGTAATACAAGCCGTTGCTCGCGAAAACTGTCTTGGGTGTACTTCCAGGCTCACCGATTGTGATGATGTGAGCGTTAGTTGTGGCATCAGAGTCTTGGTAGCTTGGGGAACCGCCAAACGTAAGGATCTTTCCTTTGACTGCATCATACATAACAGCGTTTCCGCACATAGCATCTGGATCTGTGCCGCGGCTGGACTGACGTTTACCGGCTGACTTCGTAGCACCACTTCCGCTGGTATAATACCAGTTCATAGCAGTGCTAGGTCCGGCTTGGAATACAGAACCCTCCTTCCAGCCGAAGAGCCATCCGTGGTTATCTGAACGATAGAGGCCTTGTTGATCGGCAGTCAACATTGGCTTGACCAAAGCTCCTGGAAGCGAAGTCCAAGTCTTTGAAGATGGGTCATAGACTTCGCCATTCTTCTCAAAAATACCACCGCTCCATGACCCGCCGATAGTAAATACGCGACCATTCGATAGAGTTGCGGATGACTGGTATCCGCGGGCTACCTTCATATCAGGGCCAGGGATCCAGCTATCACTAGAGGAGTCATAGAGACTTGTTTTCTCAGCGTTATTTCCACCAGTGACAACAACTTGTCCGCTTCCATCCATGGAGATACCAGGGCAAAACATATCGTGCTTGGTGACAGTCACAGTGCGTTGAGAAATCACACCCGTAGAAGGATCCCAAGTCGAGGTCAAGGTTACGCCGCCAGGGGAGCCTCCGAACGCATCGTTGCGGTAGGAGGACCAAACCAGAACCTTTCCAGATGTTGGCTCAACAGCAGCAGCTACTGGAACGATAGGGAAGTCCAGTGTCGGGCCCCAGCGTCCAAGGCCGGGTTGAGGGCTGGTATAAGAAGCTGCCTTGAAGACGTTGATCTCGGCGATACTGGTCCAAGGCTGGTCGTTTGCTTCAGTGACAGCGACAAGACGGACGTAACGAGCAGGACGAGTCTCAAAGTTAGAGTATTTCTCAGTGTTGTCAGCGAACCAAGTTCCAGTCGCGACAGCGTCGCCCCAGTTCTTCCCATCTGTGCTGAGAAAGACGTTGTGACGGCCGATCCAGCCGTGATCACTACCGTCCTGGCGAGGAAGAACAGACAAACCATTCACATTCTGAGAAGAGCCCATGTCGATAGTGATGGTGTGAGGAGGCTTTGGGTCATTGGTGCCTCCAGCAGCCCAATTAGTATGCCAGAAGGTGTTTCTGTCACCATCAATGGCCTTGGAACACTCATCTCCCTCATGCTGGCTATCGCAGGTGACTTTCCATTTGTCGCGGCTGATAGCAGTACCGATGGGAGCTGAGGCTCTAAGACTCAAGAATTGCAAGGATCCTTCGGGGGTCTCAGCTTTTGAAGCGGGCTGTGAGATAGCGACAGCGCTAGCGCTCCCAAGATAAAGAGCAAGTGTCCAAAAGGACTTCATTGTAGCGAAAGGAATAGAAAAGAATGATAATTATAAGGTATGGAGAAGAAGAAAGGTGAATGAATGGAATGGACTGGACTGGAAGCATCGGCAATTTGGTCGGAGGACAACATATTATTTATTGATTACTCTTCTGGTGCAAGTTTGTTCTAGCAGGACTGACATCAGACGCACAGCCGAGCCGGTAGATCCATCGCACCGCAGGCATCACATCTACCGTACTTTCAGCTCACATGGTTCAGTTCAGCTGGGCGGATCGAGGCAACTACCTTCAATATCGGGTTTACGAAATCAGTCCGTCAATTGGCCAGCAAAGTTCAGAGTATGCTAAGAAAAGAAAAGGGTCTCCTCGTATTGGCTTACAGGTTACACAACAGAATGAGGCCCACCTGGGCTTGTTTTGTTTCAGGTCAGGTTAAATTCTGAACAGCGTCTGAGCGCATAGCCTTCAACCTATTGAGTTAGAGTGGTGAGAGAAAACAAGACTAAAACTTGACGGGAAGATCGACGGATGGGATTTTGGCTCCACGATGTTTAATTAGTTCAAGCCACAACAGCTGTTTCCCCTGACTTGGTGCATATCGGTGTCATGCAAATGTGAGACTCTTGAGAAATTTCTACGACAACCATGACAAGAGACTGTGAAAAATTAACAGCCATCTTGAGTCGACAGTCAAGAGCCGATCTCCTTAGTCTAGTTTGCAGCTACCAGTAATATTTGCATGATGTAATTGTTACTCTTAGCCGTAGGACTATCGATTGTGGCTTCAAAAAGTTCGGTACTTTTTAACACTAAGCTATCAAGCTGGAGCTTAGATGCCGTGATCTTCCAGTTCGCTTGACAGCCGAGGTCGCGCATGATAAAGAACCGTCAGGTGAGAGGAGAGAGGGTAGTCTAAAGTTAGAGACCGCACATGTGACGATCCTTCTAGAAATCGAGGTTAAGGCAAGTGCTAGAATATTTGAAGTGCGGCGTCCGCAGTCAAGGACCTTTTGCCGTTCTTGTGATTGGTTCTCATTCCTTTGAAGGTCATCTCCATAGCCTGTGAGATCGGAAAGTACACCAGGCTAAGTAAGCCGAGCTATTTGTATTGGAAAGCTGTGGTCTAGTGCCCAGCCTGTCCTTGCAATTTGAAACCATGCACTTTGACAACTCGAGTCTCGCGATACTCGAATTGGAAAGCCCCGATGTTCTACAGAAATAATTCGAGGCTAAATAATTGTCATAAGCAGGCAAATCCATTCAAGGATCCGTATGCTGATGCAAAGTCAGCAAGAATCTGACAAGAGATTCGCTACGCCGCTTGGCGTCAGCACTATTTCTATGCTTCAATATTATGTGAGCTTAAAAGCCGATTGCTCCCCAATCTCACAGGATCAAGGACTCTCTGACTTACAACAATTCAATCTACTCGACGCTTATCTATCGCTAGCTGTGGCGATGCGCTTCCTGACGGATTCTCGTGGCCTGGGTGACCCAAACTCTGAGGAAGTCCCTCTCCTTGTCATCGGGGCTGGGCTCCCTCGCGCTGCCACATCATCAATGCAAGCGGCCTTTGAGAAGCTAGGCTGCGGACCATGCATGCACATGGCAGAAATCCTCCCCCATCCTTCGCGTTTGCGCCTCTTCATCGCCGCGCTGCGCGAGAAGAATCCCGAAGTTCGGCAAAAGATGGTCAAGCAACTCATTCACGGCCATCGTTCCATCTGCGATCTTCCCGTCGTGTACTTCACACCAGACATGATGGACGCATATCCAGATGCCAAGATTGTGCTCAATCAAAGACCCGATCCTGAAGTCTGGGCCAAGAGCGCTGAGGAGAGCTTCTGGTTCTTCTTCAGCCCTTGGTTCTACTGGGTCGGTCTGCTCTGGTCATCTGACCGGATGTGGTATACACTTAATATGGAGAGCATCAAGTTGGGCAAGGAGAAGTATGGCTCAGCTGAAATCTTCTCGGCGGAAATGTATAACAAGTACAACGAGGAGGTGTTGGCTGAGGCGAAGAAGAGGAATCGAGAGGTTCTCCAGTTCAAGGCAGAGGATGGATGGGAGCCTCTTTGCAAATTCTTGGGCAAAGACGTTCCGAGTGAACCTTTTCCACGATTGAATGAGAAAAAGACTTTCCAGATCGTGAAATATGTATTCATCGCGAAGGGAGTTTTGTCTTGGGTTGCTCTTTTCGGCGCCACGTGGGGACTTTGGAAGGTCGCGTCGTGGTACCTGTAACTCTACACGTGCATTCAGCCACGACTATCAAATAGATAGAGAGGATATAAAATTGTCGTTATAAAAAGCAAAAAATGAATCGCGTGTTATGCTAACTGGAGGGTTCGAACCTCCGCGGTTTCCCACTGCGGGTTTGGTTTCTGATAAGAACCTAAACACAGCGCCTTAACCACTCGGCCAAGTTAGCGATGATGATTCGGGTGGGTTTATAGCTCACGAATGAACACCAAGAGCTAATGCCTAACTGATGATGAGGATGTGAAAGAACCAAAAGCTACTAAATGTCCATTTCATTGAAAGGAGAAATACCGAGAGTCCATATGAAGTTCATTTTCATTCTCGTGCGAAGGTTTGATGGGATGAATGCATAAGGCAAATTTGAAACGGGCAAATTGGTGGAGCTTCGGATAATCAGCACAATCTGACACATCGTAAGGACAACATCCTATCGCTCGAATTTATGTATCTTATCATTTACTCATAATGTCTATCAATCTTGTTCATAGCGGCTCCAACAAGAATCCAAAAGTCGTCTCCTCAGTCTTAACCATGAGATCTTCACGAACAGCGGGTCCACAGGCACCGGATCCAACACCAGCGACCTTGCTATCCAGCCTGATCAACACCGCATCATCCTCTTTCAAGTCAGGAGGATGTCTAGCCTCATGAATAGTTCTATCCCTATGATGCGATGCCAGGAAGCTGAAATTCTTTCCATCCAATCGTGTGGCACGTAGTCCAATGCTTGGAGACTTGGAGTCCCGAAGTGATACCCATCGCGTGTCTTCCCTATTACCATTCTCTTGGGGAACATCGTAAGGAGTCTGGAGTTCAGATATAGACTCGGCGTTCCAGATTCCGATGCGCTGAGAATCCTTCTTGTCGGGATAGCTTTCTCCGGGTCCGCGGCCGAGCCACTTGACATGCTCGAGGGTCTTGCTACCATAGAGGTTGAGGCCAATTCTGGGGACGTGCTCTGGGAAAGACCCTGTTGGTGCTAGGCGTGCGACGTTGACACTGAGGGCTCCAGTGAGGTAAACTGTATACTCGATCTCACAGTCCCATCCCCAGAACAGAACTGGAGGAGTGATGAAGGTATGTGCCTTCACAACCACCTTGTCTGTGCTGGAGGCGTCAACGGAGAAGGATCGAAGTTGAGATTGTAGTTGCTCAACGCCAAATCGCTCCCAGTAGGGAACGGCTCCAGGGACGTCGTTGTCGGTCTTGGGGCGCCAGAACGATGGGATGATTGCAGCCTGGGTCTTGGGGTCGAAGGTAAGGAGAGTTACGTTGTTTGAGACCCAGCTCTTCAGAGCGCCGTAAGCGCGATCAAAGGCAAACTCGAAGTTCTTGCCAACGACTGATACAGTAGCGCCCTTCTCAGTCACAGACAGCTTGGAAGTAAGAGTGTTGCTTGCGACGAGAGCAGCCTTGGCATCAGTCTGGGGAGCTTGGAGCTGCTGCTGATACCAAGCAATCTCGTGGCCAGCGGGTGCCCAAGCTGTGGAGTGCTTGAGGGATAGTGTCACTGTCAAATAAACCTCTTTATCTTTGTTGTATCGCTTGGCGTCGATTGGAAGAGATACAGAACGTGTCTCGCCAGCTGGAACCTCAGGGATGTCGAATGACCCGGAGTGAATCAGTGTTGACCTATTTCATTGTTAGCATCCTCCAACTTACTTGGATGGAAATAGACTTACTCTTGACCGAACTGCTCCACTTTGTAGGATGCAGTCAGGTGGTCCAGACCAGCAAAGTCATGCCAGTTCTCAATCTTCAGCTCTCCATCCTTGAAACTAAACCCAACAGGTTGAATAACCTTCTTGAATTCTGTTAGACCAGGTGTAGGCTCATGCTGACTGTTCAGAAGGCCATCCATGACGAAGGTACCGTCGTTGGGTGTATCTCCGAAGTCACCACCGTAAGCGTAATATCCTGCTCCCTCGTGGTCATCCTTCCACAGACCATGGTTTGCCCACTCCCAGATGAAGCCACCTTGGAGGCGAGGATAATCGCGGAAGGCTTGCTCATAGTCTTCTAACCAGCCGGGCCCGTTGCCCATAGCGTGTCCATACTCACAGAGAACGATGGGCTTCTCGTACTTGCCGTCCTTGACTCCCTCTTCTTCAGCGTACTTGATCAAGCGATCAACCGTGGGATACATATAACTATACATATGTGTCGTCTCGGCCTCCATATCACCCTCATAGTGAATCAATCTCGAAGGATCAGCTTCAGTAGCATACTTGAACATCTCTCTGTGGTTGTCGCCATAGAAAGCCTCGTTACCGAAACTCCACATGATAACACTGGCGTGATTCTTATCACGGTTAAGAACAGCCCGGATACGGTCAAGGTAGGCGTCCTTCCACTTGGGGTTGTTTGAGGTGAACTCAGCAGCCTTTCCAAAAGCGAGCTTCTTCCGCTCGCCGTAGTCCATTGACTCAGGAATGTCAAGAGGTCTAGCAACAGCATCGTAGAAGCCGTGGCACTCGAGGTCAGCCTCCGCCATGACCCAGAGACCATACTCGTCGCAGAGATCAAGAACGCGAGGGTCATGAGGCTGGTGAGCGCAACGAAGAGCGTTGATGTTGTGCTTTTTCATAATGAGAAGATCGCGCTTGGCGAATTCTAGAGGAACAGAGCGGCCGAGAAGAGGGTGATGTTCGTGGCGGTTGACACCTCGGAGACGGATGCGTTTGCCATTGACCTTCATTAGGCCATCCTTCAGCTCGACCGTTCTGAAACCAACCCGTTGCTGAACTCTGTGAAGAACGGTCTGCTTGTCTTCAGACTTGAGAGTTATCTCTGCTGAATACAGGTATGGTGTCTCCGCTGTCCATTTCTTTGGATCCTCGACATCAAGGCTGAGAGTAGCTTTTGACTGTCCATCGAAAGATGTCTCAGCAGATCCAATGAAAGCTCCTCCGTTCTTTGGAAGCTCAGAAACTGTGAGCTCGACAATGACGCCCTTTTGAGCAGAGACATCAACAGATGCGCTTAGACGGGCGTTCTTGTAGTCAGCGTCAAGATGTGGCGTGAGGAAGAAATCATCGATTCTGGCAGCTGGGAAGGAAATAAGATACACATCTCGGAAGATGCCTGGAATGATTAGTTATTGGTCATATTGGCGGTTTTGGGCGCTACTAACCTGACAGCCACCATTGGTCCTGATCTTCGATGTATGTCGCATCAGACCATTGATAAACCCTCACAAAGAGCTCATTTGGGCCATCGCGGTTGACAAACGAAGAAACGTCAAATTCAGAAGGATTTCTTGAACCTTGAGCGTATCCGATCAGGGTGCCGTTCACCCAAATATGATAAGCGCTATCAACGCCATCAAAGCGCAATCTCAGCTGAGAATCCGCGGCCCAACCCGTCGGGACATGAAATTCTCGACGATATGTTCCCGTAGGATTCTCAGTAGGAACATATGGCGGGCAGACAGGAATAGGATACTGAACGTTGGTGTACCAGGGCTTTCCGTGGCCTTGAAGCTGCCAATGGCCAGGGACCTGGATCTGACCGTAAGCGACATCTTTTGCGCCTGGTTCGGGTGCTTCCAGAACTGTGCCAGCGAGAGAAAAGTCCCATGTTCCGTTCAGTGAGATTGAAGTATCGGGAATATGATACGAACGGGTGGGGAGAGTGTTTCTCCTAAAGACAGCTTCGTTGATGTAGTCCGGGCGGGAGGGATCCTCTTGGAGAGTGATGCCCTTTGGCTCGTGCTGAATGCTGTCTCCCATTTTGACGATGAAAGAAAGGTGACTGAAATGAATGGAAAGACCAAGTCTCAGGAAAGATTGGACTTTTATCTTGTAATTCTTCCTCCGCGATAGCACAGCCCCCGCATCGTGATACAACTTGGTCCTTACTCAACACGTGCTTCGGATTGACTCTCGGGGAAGAGAGGACTCCACTAGAACCCATGATAGGTGCGGGTACATGGCTTGATTGGTGTTGATCTTGTCTTGTTTGGTGGAACAGCCTGAATGCACCAGATCGCATTGGGGTTAGAGGGTAACAGTCCGGGGATGTCGGAGCCGGAGCGGGGCAAGACTGCAAGGGCTTGGCTGACTACCCGAGGGCGGAACAGGCACAAGAAAATTGTTACGTTCCCTCCGCGTCCGACCTCATGGGAGCAGTGATGGGATAAAATAGTTTTGCTATAGTTAAAAAACGTTTAAATCAGGTGTAATTGAGTAGTAGACAAACAAGAGTAATGAAATCCGATCCAAGTCTGGGAGTGTATTCGGGTAAGGCTGCTGTGAAATATCAACTGTACCCATTGAAGCAATGGAACATGCCAACAAGTTTTGTGAGATACTTATAAGTGATAATGCGCAGTACTTCCTAAAACCATGTTATTCCATTGGTTACGCCAGTGAGCCTCTCTACTTCTCTCGGCATGGTTGGGGGCCTCTAGACTGGCAAACTAGAGAACATGTTTGCATATCCAAATCTATTATTAGGAAGACAGGCAGGCTTCTAGCCCCTATATCACAGTCTAGAAATGCGGTCCACTATTAGGGCTGAAGTGTCCTTGGCGTTGGTGTCAGATGTCAAGTTAGTCCTTCGTTGAAGTGTATTGCTGAATATTACCCAGATACAGCAGCCGTTTCTAAAATCTACAGCATTGGATTTTCAAAGGTATGGTAGAGTCCCAGCACATATCCTTACCATATTATCTATGTCAGGTAAAATAGAATATAAAGAAACCCCCAATAGCTGTCGAACACCTGGCGTGATTTTGTGAGAACTAGGTGCCAAAGATCAACAACAACTAAGCAGCAACTCCATAATTGGTCGCGCTACAGAATTTAAAGAAATGATTGCTTGGCTGCAAACGATATTTACCACTGGAAATCAGTTTGTATCTGAAATATGCAGGTATTTACTCAAAACGTTACCTTTCTGATTATATAAATAAGAAAACAGTGATCGCTTGCGATAAGATAAGGCCGATATGTGATTATGTGGCCGCGTTTCACATTAAAGTTGCCGAACTTCCGAGATGGAGAGATACTGCACTATCGACCAATGGATTGTTGCTCTTCGAACATGTTGGTCCCGAATATTCATGAACCTCGTCAGTGACAACGCGTATCAGCCAACAAGGTCTCCACTGCCGGATATCCGGCACATATCGCCTGGCATAGCCCCATTTGCACATGTCATATCACCAGTACCTTTCGCCCATTTCTTCGACCTTCATCAACAAAATACCGCTAATCCAGCCACAAAACCCTTGGAATACCACCCGGCATATTGTGATGTCACCAAACATTTCCTTCGACTCCGGCACTATCGATAGATTCAACCGGGCAGCGGCCGGGTATATCGTGCCTCTCCTTCTCCTAGTCACGAATCTGATTACATACATCAACAAAGATGCATCCAAAGCTTATGATCTTACTTTTCTTAACGTCTTTGCCAACCTCTATTTGCTTGGAGCCTATCTTAGGGGCGACAGGTTCGGCTAATGGCCCCCGACCAAGTGCTGTGAACCAGGAGATGCATCTTGAGTTGCTTCAAGCACTGGAACAGCTGCAGCATGGCGAACCGGAGAACAAGATACCCGAGAAACGAAAATCTGTTAGTAATACCAGATTTCTGTACATTAACAGAGTAATGACTGAATTTTAGATATATGAACGTGCATGGGATGCTATTGCGCCATCTCACGAGTTTAAAGAGGGATTAAAGGTAAAGCAGTCTCTCTAATCTGATGGAATGGTTCTGACGTTCGCATCAAAGATAATATGGCTTCGCTGGAGTACGTTCGGGCAGATAACCCGTGACTTGACTACGGATATAAACTGAGTATTTAGCTTTCGAAATCAAGCATACCCTCGGTCTGGCAGAATGCGGACACTTCAGTGGGTACGCCGGCCCAAATAAAGAGATTTACTACCAGTATGAGGTTAGTAAATATGAAATCTAACTTCGCGTCAGATGGCTAAGATGAGACAGACTGATGATGGTCACTGCGATACAGTCATTGAACAAATTGAGGTGGAACGGGCAATCGAACGCCAAGTCATGAAAGAGGGGGCAGCCCTTCAAACTACTGAATGTCTGGATCTGACTGACACTTGGGTTTGGAATGGCCACCTACTTGTTGGACCAACCAAGGGATTTGACTACGAAATAGAATGCGGGCCAAAGCTTATTGTTACTCCAGTGTCTATGATGTGGGATTTGGAGACCCTGGAGAAAGCAGAGAAGGAGAAAGAAAAGCAAGCTGACCGTGAGCTATAGGGAGCCCAGTCTGCTGAATATGGGGAATCAAACAATGATAGGCTTTCGATGGGCCATTAATAGTCAAAAGAGTAAAGGTCCAGAAAGAAATTATCAGAGAAGTCAATGTCACAAATAATTCTGTTCAAAAGGTGACAACCGCAATAAACGAAATGCATGCCGGGCATACTGGTAGTTGTAATTGTCCGGTACTTCTTACGTCACTGAAGCATGAAGTCGTTTCGTCTCCAGACAATTGTATCCATTTGGAACCAATGGCGCTGTAGCCTAAGATTTTAGGAGGCCTACTTTGAGACAATGAGCTTATCTAGTTTATGGTTATATTTAGACAACACTCGCCAGTGGCCGAGTAAACATGCTTGTTCTAATCCACTCATGGCCTCTCTTCTTTCGTAGTCTGAATTGCCGGTGAAGTGAACTACTGCTTGTCTAATGGTTCGTGGAAGCAGTTCACTGACCTGCTTATGACCGACTTTGGGGCCAGGAAAACGGTCTTTAGATCTATAACGTGACTCGTAGACGGTTTTAATGACCTTGGCTCCTTAAACTGCAAAGTTTCTAATCTTTACAATACAACCAACACAGCAACAAGTCCGATCCATCATGCACAGTGCCAACCATCGTCCGAAAGTACCAGCCTACGCAAGAGCAAGGAGCCTTGTTGATTCCTCAGGATCAGATCGGCCGATTCATCAAACCAACAACAAAGAGTAATATGTAATGTACCGTCTTCTGGAAGATATGATCTTCGAAATCATTGTCCAGGCGGCAATTCGGCACAAATTGAAGGTCAACATCGTTCAATGACCAACTGGAAGTCGCAGAAGACGAAGGATTGTGCTTGCAGACAACATATAATGACTCTTGATGAAAACAACTGTATGAGAAGTACAAGGATAGAATCCTTCGACTAATGATCTTCGGGATATAGAAAAGGCCGAGCATTCATTGCGCAGGATTTCCTGGTAGCCCAATCGAGTCATCGACAGTTTTTACAATGGATGTTTCCAAAGGTATACAAAGGATGAGGAATTTACAGGAGCTCTATTATCTTTAGGAATTCATGCCGTTAACACAAAGATTTGACCGAAAACCAGTAACTCATCCCTAAAAACTCTGCTATCTGTCGCCGCAGTCCGAGTGAAACGTGGGGCCCTGGCGCTTATCCTGCTGGAGATGCCGTTCTTCCGGACACATGGATCCTTTTTCATATATAGAGCCGCCCGAGGCTACAGTCGAAATGTGTTGGTTCTATGTCTGTAGAATTCTCGTAAGTTTCTGTGCCGCTTGTAGGACCAACAACATTTCACATGGGTCGGATAAGCGGCATGCTCAATTCCACCCCGAAGATACCCTCATTTTCCGGATCTTCTGACATTGAGGATTTTCTCTCGTTACATCACCAAATCCTTCAGAATCCTCGTCAAGGACTTATAAAAGACCAATTGAGTCCCAAGGTCTCACGTTCAAATCATAGTAATGACTCCAGCACTTGAACTCGAGCCTCACTTCCTCGATCAGATTGTACAAGCATCAGCAGGATACATTCTTCCCACTGTTCTCCTCGCAGCGAATCTCGTTGCCTATCTCAGTCAAGATGAAACTCGCCCTTATGAGCTTCTTCGTCTTAATGTCCTTACCTTTGTCTATTTACTCTATGCCTACCACAGAGGTGACAGAGGCCATTAACGAGACCGAGGCTGTGAACATTAATGAAGCCGTCAAGATGCCGGATTCTCTGGCTCTGTACCACCTTGAGGACTTTGAGTCCGAAAACTATGCCCTCGAGAAGCGCAGGCATGTTACAGTAAGTCCAGCCTATGGTTGATCACTCACACTGCTGATATCTTGAAAGGTTTGCGAAAGAATCATCACTATTACCTCTCACTGCGTTATCATCGGGGGCGCTATCAAGGTAAGAAATCCGTCGGTCGAAATGGCAGGTCTCTAACAACTATCTTTCAGGACGGAATTCTCCAAATCAGTAAGTAGGATATGACTATGTGGGACTTGAGCTAACATGATTCTCAGGTGCTGCCATTAAGCATGCATCAAATGTCAAGACTTGTTCCACCTTTACCGGACATGCTGGCCCGAACGGCAACCTCTTCTACCGCTATCGTGTATGTGATCCTCATTTCCTTATTATGCCGACAGATGCTCACAATCATAACCGCAGTCTACTGGTGGACACTGTGACACAACTGCGGAGCAGGAAACCATCGCAGGTGCAATCGAGCATCACATCAAGAACCACGGGCACAAGATCTGCGGTACTCAGTGTTTGGAACTAACCCATGGCGGAACCTGGCACGGATATCTCCTCATTGGACCGGCGAGCAACTTTGACCATAAGGCTTACTGTGGACCGAAAGTCACCTTCAAGCATTGCGACTCGGGAGGCAAGGGAGACATGAATTAGCCTGACCAAAATCACGGGCAGACATGCTGAAACACCAAGCATAGAGCATCTACCCGAGTACCCCCTTCAAGATCTGCTTGGTTTGAAGGTACAGGGAATCTTTTGGATACACGGCATATGGAGATATATATTTTCGTTCACGTCTATGATATACGGATAGCAGAGTCAAATTTACATCGTAAGCTCCACGTAGAGCGTTACCCTAACTACTTGTACACTTGCTATGTGCAGAATCACAATATCCTTCGTGATGCCTTTGAGGCTCAGTCAATAGCAATCCCTTATGTAACTATCCGCTTGTTGTATGAGCCACATGCTTCGATCAACACTCGGTGAATCTCCACCAAATGATACCTCACGCCAGTTTCGAAACAACTTCTCGAGATGGCTCCCTACAAGCGTGGCTCGTGACCCAATGAACTCTTTCAGAGCAGGCACGTGTGACGCAGCGAGGATGATCAGCATTGCACCTGACATACTATTCCTAGTCAGTTTGTTCTGCTTCTGGAGCGGTTATCAACTTACGACAGAGAGCATATCCAGGTATCAATCAGAACTGTCTGCGGGAACCCTCGAAGATCTAATGCATGTAGTAAACATGCATCAAGGCATAACTTGCAGTTCTGCATAGCATCTGGTATTGAAGGCACCCTCGTTTCAGCATAGCTAGTGCTTAGCATCCACATCAGGTAGGGTCGGTAGATCACCCCCTTGCAGGTGAGATATCGCTGTCGAAGAAAGCCGCCAGCCGCTGTTGCTGCCTCTTCGGTGTCGATGCTGAAGGAGAACGACGCTGGTAAAACTTCGCGCCAGTCATCCAGCTGACGCTGGAGTTCAGCGACGATGCGTGGAAAGCGAGTGTGATCGAAAGCGGCGCCGGTATCTTTTGCGTAAAGTAGTTGGTGAACTCTATTGAGAAGGCGTCGCATACTAATACAGGCCAAGAAGTAGAGGGACGATTCCTCTTCTACAATTTCGGATGGGTGAGTGTGATATGTGCTTGGTAAGGGGATGGAAGACTCGACGCGAGCGATTCCTGAAGGAGGACATGCTGAGAGCTCAGCCATGTAATCACTGGGGCAGGCATTAGTACCTTATCTCAATTTGTTACGTGTGAAACGCTAGCTTACCTTTCTAGAATGTAGCATGACCAGAATATCCTTCTAATGCGCTCTTCCGCTTCGTCGTCGTGTGTGTTTGGCGGATACGACAAAAGCAGCATGCATCTCGTCGCTGTGGCACTGAGGTACTCCCAAGCTTGAAGTGGTCGGACCAGAGAGGCGAAGTAAAGGCTGGCACGTCAGAAAGGATGGTTTACGGAGCACTGGGGTCATCTTACGCTGTGAAGAAGAGGCATTGGGTGCTTTGGGAATCAACTTGCAGATGCGCGACATGGAGCTTCTTGAGAGCTAGCTGGAAGTAGATGTCACCAAGCTTCCGCTTCCGAAGTCTTCTGTCTTTCTCTGCTGCATCGGGCTCAGCGGTAAAACGAAGGTCTTCGGCAGCTTGGCTTGCGCATCCTAAAGCCAAGGTGAGCAAACAAAGACAAGAGTGAACTGTATCCTCTGAAGGCATCCCGGTTTGAAGTGTCGCGCGTATGTTGCCGAGCTGTTCTTGTGACATGGAAGGGTACCAGAAGTTGATGTTTCGTTCAAATGCCTCTAGCATTGAGGTTACGTCTTCAGCGTCGACGTATGGGTACATGGGATTCGATGCCACTGCTAGCGGTGGTCGCGCCTGTTCAAGATAGAAGATCGAGTCTCCATCATGTCGGAGCAGCGGAAACACATCAAAGTGAGGCCATTGGAGTATCGACTCAGTTGTCGAGGTATGCATAGAGTCCAAGACCGCATTCTCAAGGTTGTTGACATTCTCACGTTGGTCTTGACTGGTCGGCGTTTGGATCGCATGACTCTGCCGACGGAGGTTCAGATCTGGCGAGGAGCCTGAGAATGAGTTGGTGCGATTTGTTTGAGGTGAGTTGGCAAGTTGAACACCGTTCGGCTACAATGGTCAAAGCTAGACATCTAGAAGAGATGCTTGTGGCTTACGATGGCAGATCTTAACTCATGTAGGGTCTTCTCGACCCGCAGAACACTCTCTAGAATGAGATCGTTCTTGCTCCTCCTACAGTAGCGTTACATTGCTGGAGCGGAGCAGTAGATTGGAGAATGAGGCTTACGAGTTGGCTTCAGATCCGTAGGTGCAATCATGGCCGATCGACGCACATGTTGCGCAAGGATTGTTTCCGTCGCATCTATCGCTATCAGCCAAGCTGTCAAGTTTCTGGTAGATCATCCAACCTTGTCTTGCGGGTACGACAAGCATCACACTAACGTCGGTCAGCATATGCCAGTATGCAACAGAGGCAATGCCTCTCAACTCACTGCATGCGACGTCCTCAATCTCTTCCTCGCAGGCCATTCATCATTTGCTTGATCCATTGCGCTGGGAACTGAACAGCAATTCGTTCCGGTACGGGCCGACGTGAACGTGGGGAAAAGAGGAGATAATGAAGGGCGAGTTTGTGAATCATCTGACGGATCACGGGGATGCTCGGTCCGAGGTCAATTGAAGCTCGTGATTGGTGCGGGAATTCATTCGGGAAATGCGTGCGTTAGTTACCCCAGCTTTTGTGACTTAGTCCGATTGGACACTTCCTTGGTCTGCGAGCGAGGTTGGTGCAAAAGCTTGATGGGCATGAGACCTTGGAAATACTGGGGTCCAAATCAAGGTCATGAGGTGCCATTGCTCGCTGCGACGTGGTATGCAGATCGGGAAGTGAGGCCGAGGCTTTGGCGATCGGCAGACAAGTTTAATGGGAACTGAGATTGACATGCGATACGAAATTGTCGCGAACCAATTGAAGGCTGAAACAATCAAGTCAGGACACCTTTCTAGCTGGGCACTGCTTTTGGGCTGATTATGGTGAGGTATCACGCTGGAAAGGACAACATTTGTGGAGTAATAGTGAGTTATGCATCATATTGATTGCGATGGAGTTATCTTCAGTATGGCTACCTAAAACATGACGAGGCAATTGGGATTGACCAGATCAAACCTCTCCAGCAAGCTTCGCATCTCCCGTCACATTCAGAGTGTTCATAACAGTCTGCGCATCTCTCTTCTGAAGACTCTTCTTGACAGGGTTGGGTGCCTCAAAGACTTCCGACAATTCCTCGAGAGTACGGTCTTTGGTCTCCGGGAAGAAGAAGTAAATAAAGACAGCCTCAAACAGATCCCAAAAGACAAATACAAGGTAGAAGTAGTATCCGATGTCCTGGAAAGCGGGACCACTGCTGTACTGGATGATGGTTGACGCAATTGAACTAGCAAGGTTACCGACGGCAGTGCCCTTGGCTCGAATATCGGTGGACAAGCATTCGGCGATGTATGCTGACTGAAGAGGAGTCCAACCGAAAGAAAACACGATACCGAATATGAAGATCATGGCAACGGTGGCGTTGGCTGCAGAAGCATTGTCGGGTTGATCGAGGGAGAGCTTGCTGGTGCCGGTGATGACGGCGAAGCAGCAAGAGCAGAAGATGATTGAGTAGATCAGAAGAGGGCGGCGACCAACGACATCAGTGAGACGAGCTCCGAGAATGGCACCGAAGAAGCAGAGCACAGGGTTGATGCCATTCAGAGCCAAGACCTTCTTTTCGTTGGTGATACCGGCTTGCTTCAGCATGACGGGGAGATAATAAGAGCTAGGCATGGTTAGAGAAAGCGAGAGACTGGAGAATAACTTGTAGCGTACCTCAAACTGTTTCCACTGACTTGTCCAAAGACAGCCATACCCAAGACTCCGATAAGTCGGCGACGCGCACTGTGGGTGTTCCAGAGTCCACGGTAGTCCCACCAAGACTTATCGGTAGCATCAGCAGCGATCTGGTTCGACATCTCCTTGATCTGCAGCACAACCATAGGATGGTTCTCGTCACCCTCACCATGGTATGTAGCAAGAACTTGAACAGCATCCTCAACTCTGTCCTGGGCGATGAGCCATCGAGGAGACTCAGGCAGCCACAGAACGCCGAGCGCAACGATACCAGAGGTAATCATCTGGCACCAAATGGGAATTCTCCAGGCAATGTCTCCATCGATGTAACTGCAGCCGTAGACGACCCAACTAGCGATGATGCTACCGATGTACCAGGTACAGTTGTACAGACCAGTAATGGTGCCTCGCCAGTTGGGGTGCGCCATCTCGCTAACGTAGCAAGGGGCAGAGACACAGCAGAAGCTGACACCAAAGCCGAGGATGAAGCGACCGCCGAGGAATTGGCCTCGTCCCGTGGATGTAGCTTGGACACATGTTCCGATGATGACTACGATGGCGCCGGTGAACATGCCCCATCGTCGGCCGAAGAAATCGTTTACGGGGGCGGTGAAGAAAACGGCGGCGATGGAACCGATGTTGTACATAGCAAAGACGATACCGGTTGAAGAGCCCTCCGAAGACCTGCGACTGTTAAATCAAGTCTTTCTTGATGATTTCACATACATGTTGAAGTAGCGTTGGTATGCCTTCATACCGTTGATACCACCGAGAAGACTGCCATCATATCCGTTCTTCTCACGTTAGCAACGAGCTCATTGTCCTCTCGTGAAATACTTACCAAGCAACCGCAGAGGTATGCACAAGCCAAGACCAAGTACAGCCTGAACATACGAGGCGTCCATGGCGACAACTTCTGATTCTCAACATCATGCGCAAGCTGCACCGCGACATGAGCATCGTGAACCTCGTCACCATGGTCAACAGCAACCTTCTCATCAGCTTTGTAGTCCATATTGTCAAAGAGTCAATCAGTGGAGACTTGAGGCCAAGAATGAAGACTGTCGATCAAAAGGCCAAGCTCAATGGGTCTTTATATAAGTCAAGTTGCATGCATATTACCGTCGTGGTAGACCGGACTTTGGACCCCAGACGGCATGCAGCGCCCGTCCGACGTCGTCCCCGGATTTGCAGGGCTGGTTTTCCCCCTCATTCTGTGCGTGTTGGGTTTAGTTGGAGGGGGCGAGATGGTGTTCTGACTTTTTGTCGGGGCGAGGATTGGGTTAGACTGTTATCCACTCCGGCTCCGGTTGCCCCGAGGTAAACCTGGGGTAGGTTTTGGTGGCAGTGATTGGTTCGGGTACAGCATTTTGGAAACGAACCAGTTATGTCAAATCAGTCGTAAGGTGTTTGTTCTACTCATGACATGAGTTAAACTTAGGCGGAATAGCTTCGGAATTCGTTGCAGTCAGCCCATGGTCCCGGGCTACGAGTCGTCTGAGAAATGGCGACATTGAGATGGTCTCATGGAACAGACTCCTTACTCGTCTTTCACGTAACATGCTTGTCAGCATCAATACAGGTCGATTGGTCTAGAATTTTGAACTAAGGACACAGCAGTGGCCCCGCTATCCCATACGTCAAATAGAAAAGGCATTGGCTATGGTGTAGTCGACATTGAACGAGCTCAGTGCTAATTTCTCCTCTACCAAGCTGCCTCCTTCTCCGGCTTCTGGCCATAGACCACGTATCTTCTGCTGTGAGTATAGAAACGACATAATTACGGGGGCGACTTACATCTTCCAGTATCCATGCACCTTCGGATTCCTCAATTCATTCCTCACATCCGCGCAAAGAGATAGCACTTGATCCTTTGACCAACCGAGTACCCTAGTGAACAGAGCCAGACTTACGCCCTCAAGTCCTGACTCAAAGTTGATGAGGTTCCATTTCCCAAGTTCCTTGAGTTTTGGGTCTTGGGGCCAGCTGTTGGTAGGCCATATGTAGATAGTCTCAACAACATTTTGAAAGCCGACCTCTTCGACGATGGCTTTGTACTTGTCAGACTCACCAAGTGGCCGACCGAGTTTACGAGAGCCTTCGATGAGGCATTCTTGCCACTTAATTAGTGGAGACGTTTCTGGGTCGAGAGTCCCATCGTCGCAGAAGACGGGGAGTTGGATATCTTGGATCTCATACCAACCGCCGGGGCTAAGACCACTGCAGTGCGTTACTAGAACGTTCGTAGACCAAGATCTTCTCTCAGTGAGCTTACTCGAATGCTTTTTTCGCTATTGTTTCTGGGTCGGAGAAGCTTCCTGTCATCATGCGAGAGAAGATAAAGTCAAATGGTGTCGTCCATGTCCACTCTTTCTCAAGGTCGTCGATCTCGAAACTGCAGTTTGGCGGTACGCTGTATGAAATGTCAGATAATACTGAGAAGTTTGAAGGCGAGTTGAGACCAACAATGGAGGTTGGATGGGGCTCAGATCAACGCCGATCACCTGTTCAGATATTAGGCTAGTCTGTAGAGAAATGGTAAGTGACATACTTCGGCACCCGGGTGTTCCTCAGCTAGGGTCTAGTCAGCCAAGTTCGATCGAAAGTCTTGACAAGAATCATACCAAATTCCAATGCCCAAATCCCTGTTCCGGTACCCATATCTAAAACTCGCTTGGCTGTATCGACTCCTGGATTCAAGGCCCTTTTCCCGTCAAGCGTAATGATGTACATGCCATCTTGCAGGTCTGTCTGCTATTAACACTGCAGGACAAGTCTTGAAGCGCTCTCTTACCGAGTCTATCATTTTCAATCTCCAACGAGGTTAGACCAAGCACTCAATTTGTTTCATGATAAGCTCACATCGTCATTTGGGTAGGCATACTCTATCTCAATCAGCCAGGGTCGATCAGAATCAAGACTTGTTCTTACTCCCTTCACTTAGCCTATGGTAGGTCCGTCCATTTTCTTGAGCGAAATGGAGCAGGCTGGACCGAAGTGATAAATTTAACGAATCGTCGAGTGGCTTTTTTTGTGAGAACCTTGGCTTTAGTGAGGTCGGACTGGACCTACTATTTCAATAGCCGAGTCATAATCTAGATCAACCGCCTGCCTTTCGATTAGCAAGTGCCTAATCAGATGGTGGTCCTTATTACAATCTGTTCTGACATGCTAGGCAGCTGTGAGAGGAGGTGCAATGTTTGCAAAATTTTGGGCATTAAGGCGGGGAACAATGGGTTGATAATAAAAGCAAATAAAGTTCTAGGCACATGATTTGCTGCAAGGGCGCGTCGCGCTACCCTGAAGCAGCTTTGTTCTTATCAAATCTTGAGCCATTTCTCTGCATATTCAGTGAAATAACCTCTACATATGAGTAAAGGAAGTTTGGCATGGGGGAAAAAAGGCTTTTTTGTGCGGGTTTCCACGCCTAGATGTAATCCAAATAATTACAATCGATGACGGTTAACGACAAAGGCAGGAAGTGCAGCTACACCGCGTCGGGGCCGTGCAACTGCACTTCCATTACACGACCATCAGGTAACGCCGCCTCATAGGCAAGCACTAAAGAATGTGCCTTGCTGTACGCCATTTCAATCTATGAAGGAACATCATCATATCTGGAAATACATTACTGCAAGTCTGCAAAGCATGATAAAAGACACCATTCCTCTATCGGTATGTGGCTGTCTTAGCTTCAGATCATACCCAAATGAGCCTAGTCGGTATTTTTCATTTCAGCCGAACTCTCAGAAAACCCCTTTCGCAATTTCGAAATGTTTCGTGACAAAGAGACAAGTATCGCGACTTCAGCATGGCAGACAATGGCAAGTCGCCAACCGACATCATCACCTATATCGGTGTGCCGTTGGCAGTCTTGGGAGGTATACATATCGCTATTCCCCACGTATACCGCATGCCAAGCGACTAACAACCCCGGCAGTTCTCCCAATTCTGTACAACACGCTCTCCACGCTCATCTCGCTTTCCAAGATAAAGCGTATGCTACGGCATAGTCGTCTGACAGCACTTACTCGGAGTGATATCGTCAATAGAGTCATCGAGATCGAGCTTCCGCGCTATGCTGTCATGCCACTGGACAGATTCCAGGATCGTTCAGAGTATTGGACTCTGTCGCGTCATCCCAGCTCGATCCCTGGTGGTAGTTGGACCACCTTCAACTGGAAGACTCACTCGATTGGTATGAAGACTCAGCGGGTTGAGTACGCTGATCAAGTCCGACAACCTCAAGTCGAGGTAGCATTCGATGAGCTGGTTTGTTATCTTCTCGATCTTGGCGCTGTCCCGAATCCGCACGGATGGAAGTTACTGAGATCGTCTGGACTTTGGACACCTGTAGGATGTTGTTTGATGATGTCTCCCGAAGGTCGACAAGACGCGCTGACAATCGCTCCGTCGAACGATTCCGATGGCAATCTCTCCCTGACTGTTGCCTGGTCTAGTTCTTGGATCACAAGAGACTATTCTAACTTGCCGCCATACTGGGTCCGATTGCCCTCACCACCTCAAAAAGACAATACCAACGAGCCTGGAAGCGTGTCAGAGGTTCCAGAACACTCAGCTCGGAACTCAGAGGACGGGCTAACAACTGGGAAGGATCGGGAGGTTGAGTCACGGCCAGGAACTAATCAAGCTTCCACACAATCGAGTGCAATCACTTGTCAGATTTCCATGTCAGGGCTTGTCACTGCCCTGACCGAGCAAGACCATTATGGTGCCCAGACGACTCTGAACCTAGAAAGCCTTTACATCGACCATCTGCGAATTCAGCCTGCCAAATCTGACGGTGTCTGGTTTTCCAGCGCAGCCACCGCTTTCGGAACATCTAGTCAGACCATTCTCTGGAACTACAAGATCCCAGACGATATTCTGTCCTTTGCACGGAAGGAGACAGTGCCCTGCGGAGTGTTGGTAGTCCTAGGCATCGTTGACGAATCTGAGACACCAACATGGGCGACCAGGTATGATGATCATGGGACAGACATTCACAAGTTTGCGCGGAAGTCTCAAGACCAACGGGCTGCGATAGCTGCAGAGGCACTATTACCTCCTGCTCAGCGTCAAGCGGCAGTACAGGCTCGGATGCAAAAGGAGACGCAGGAGCGGATGGATGAGAGTAAGTCAGCCCGATCATTTACAGATCTGAGTTCATTACTGACATGGCACGCCATAGTGCGCGAGAGACACAGAACAAGCCAGTTGAGACGCGACCAGCGCATGATGGAAGCCCTGCGCAGCCCCAAATGGGACACAAAGCTTGTTGCTGAGCATTGCCTACGATGGCTCCAAGGGGAGGGTCATTGGGATGAATCGCTCACTGTGAAGGATGTCGTCGGCTTCATGTTACATCGCATGGTTCTGGATGGGGAGTTCGCAGCTAACATTTGTCGGATGCTGGACAAGTGGAAGGCTTGGGCTGATGTCGGGGGCATGAAACAGTCTGACTACCAGGCAGTTCAAGATGATCAAGTTGACTTTGCACATGCGTCGTTATTAGTGGCTATGATTCGAGATACATCTACTGCTTTGGAGGGAACAGTGTCTATGGACCTACAGGAATGTTTGAGGATGTGGAGAAAGGTTCGGCTGGGGTGATTCGCATTGCAGATAGGGGGTAAACTAATGGATATGCTTTGCTGAGTTATTTCATGTCACCAAGCCATCCAGCTTGTCAATCAACTCAAGGAACTCTACAGTATTTGTTGCAAGAAGAATCACAGAAGGAGAGTCGCTGATATGGGCCCGGAAATGATTATTGCAAACTAAGGAGCGAACAAGCTAGCTAAAAACAAGACAACAAAGGAAATGAGCAGAAATGATCAACACTTCCAAGCTTCTGGTCCCTGAGGATCATTGGCCGCATTGACAAGGCTAGTGTTGCGCTTAGGCAATAGTACCGTTGAGGTCGATGGTGCCGGGAGGGAAGACAAAGCCGATGTTAGGATAGAAGAAGTTGCCGATGTAGACCTGGTTGCGGTAGATGCTAACATAGAAGTCAAGCTGTAGTATATCAGTATCGTGGCTGTGAGGTTATGCCTTTGAGTACTTACACCTTTGACCCAAAGCTTGAAGGTGGCATTTCCGGGAGTGAGCTGGCTGAACTCATTGTAGTAGAGGGTACCACTAAGATGACGGTTAATCAACTTCTCTCCAAGTGTAGTTCGCACTTACGCGTTCAGGGAACCACTCCAGGGGACATAGAAGCCAGCGCCAGAAGCAGAGAAGCTCAACTCAAGAGTAGCAACTTCGAGGGCGATGGTGAGGTTAGTCTTGGTAATGTTGATCTTTCCGCTGGCATTAGCCTGGTTCTTCCAGACCTGGTGGTCGGGGCAGGAGTCGAATTGGATGAGGGACTCGAGGTGAGCTCGGCCACCGGGCTTGGCAACAACAGCAGAGGCAAGCTCCTGGATCTCCTGCTCAGTGGTGCTGCGGGCGTGGCTGCCGGTGGTGACATAAGTTGCCAGAGCGCTGAGGAGACTGTTGTCAATGTTGGAGGAGCTGACGGACTGGATTGGCAGGGCCTGCTGCTGCTGTTGCTGCTGAGGGAAGGCGAGAGTGGAAGCCATTATGATGAGCTTGGAGTTTGTTGGAAGAATGTTGGTTGTTGTTGTTGTCGCTTAGGAAGATCTGAGTTTGATGATGATGATTCTGTGTTCCAGGTCGGGGAATCTTGTAGGTTTTATAGATTCTGTCCCAGGGCTCGAGGCTAGTCCTCGGGTCCTGAGGACAAACTGGAAGTATCAAAACAGGATTCAGTGCACTGCCATCACACAATTGCTCCTCGCCCGGCGCTTAGATGACGGTGAAGCAATCCCCAGATGGTCTAGTCTTCACGCTCCGTCACTGCTGAAGAATGCCTGTCTTACTTTCAGCTGGCCGCTTTATCGGCCATGAGGGCATAATCTAACCGTGAAGGTCCAAAGATCGTGTCATTGCAAGGTTGAGAGCAAATATTGCGGTGTTTCCTATCACACCGACGACGCAAATGCTTCCTGATGAAGCCAGAGGCTGAGGTGATATTGTCTTTGGCGCCTGTGAACAGAACTGCATGACGCTATGTAATGCTGCATACTTCCAGTGGTTAGCTGAATACACTATGAGGTCAAAGAAACTCACGATGATTCGAGTATAGTTGACGATGATCATGTTAGCGACATCAAGTCTGGACCTGCTATCCGTAGTGACTAGGAGGTTGAACGGTGCGGGCCGAGACCGCCACAACTGTTGGGTTACGAATTGGAAATTGAGAGACCAAATAGTTAATGTGATTGGCAGTCGAGCAGGGGTTCTCAGCTTGGTATTGAAGCTTACCCAAGCCTTTTTTGGCCGGAGATGTCTCAAACCATAAGGCCATTTTCTCATTTGGATTGCGCCATACCACAGGATGTTGTGCACTAAACCTGTCTTGTATTGTATAATATGCTCACCGAGTTCGGCACTTTTATTGTGGTAGCAAATCACGCAAAGAGCCCGTGCTAGCTGTTGTTTTTGAGGCCACCCCTAGCGCGCGATCCAGAAGGGTAAGCATGGTCCCCTAACACATTAGGAACTATTCTTTGCGGCATCTTCGGACATGGCGGCTAATGGGACTTTGGTAACGCTCTGTGGTTTGAGGAGAACCTGGATGACTATATTGGCTAAAGACCCTCTTGGCGACTGTAGTGAGGCCGATATACTGACCAATACGACTGGGAAACCCCTAGTTCTGAATAGCGAGAAGGTCGGGATAAGATTTCAGCTATGCCACAGATCGAGTTGGATCCAGTGATCATGGTAGATGGAAATTCCCTCAAGAGACTGAGGAAAAGCCGACGAGCAAGGTAATGAGTTCAAGCCCATATGGGCTTGAACAGAGGAGCTCACGTTGTTCTCGTTTCTACTACTCGCCGGCTCCGGAGCTCAGCTTCGTTTGCGTGTTCCATGCTGAGATTAGCCTCACCCCTCCCGGGTTCATCAATCACATGCCTATGGTTAATTGTATCTACGAATATACCTCAACATGTTTCAGCTGCTAACTGTCCGAGATATGGAGTATGATGCAAGCATCAGCTGTCTGCTCTATGAACCCACAATGACACTCTATTAAAGAGATTTCAGAGAGCACAGTAAATATCGGTACAATAAACGCTGACTATCCGTCTCTTGGGTGCTTGCGCGTTTTTCTGGTCTCAACTGTTGCCCGGAGGCTAGTAAAAGTACCGTATAAGTATTCCATGCTGCTGCAATAATGTCCAAGGGCACAGTTGTCATCAAAATGTCGTGGCGGAATCCGCAATTGCTATGCTTGATGGTGTTTACAACTCTTACAACTCGAGGTACATAAAGCGTTACAAGTCGCTATCGTTTGTGAGATAGTTTTGTAAAGCAACGAAGAGAAAGGCCCAGTGGACAGGATGCGAAGGACTATTTTGGTGAGGGTTAGACAGTTCAAGTATGTGGCTGCATCACGTTCTTTTAATAAAGGAATATCTATAATTCATCATTACTTAATGGAAATTACCGTGGCTTTAATCGGGTTGGCTGTTTCGTGTTGTCAGCTGAACAACTCCAGCTGCCTGGGCACCTCACCAGTGATGAGCTACCCTGGATGCCCATGAGATCATTTTTCCATTGGGATTTGCTGGTCATAATGTAAGCAATTTAGCGATGTTGCAGCTGAAAAGCGACGCTATGCTTATTCTGTCGAGATATTCTGACATGTCGTTAATCTGGTAAGCTGAGACTGTTTTGTTGGCCAGAAGGGTAATGGACCTCAACGGATGAACTGGACAATTCCAATGATGTAGAGACTGGTACACCCTCAACCGAAAAAATGCGGCTCAAGATGGATTTGTCAGGGCATTCGATTCAGTGATGAGGGATCAGCAGGCTGAGATGCTAGGAATGGACGCTTCGGAACTTCTGGAAATTAAAAGCACGAGTGCCGAAGGGTCTTGGCACGTTAAACCCGACGAATAATGTTTCCACTAACAAGGACCTTAGACAATGCCACAGTCATAACAAAGTCAAAGCGTTCGCCCTTCACCAGTAAAAACACAAACGGACAAACGTTGAAGCCCTCCCCGCACCGGCATCTCCTTTCCCCCGCGAACCGTCCCCCCTTAGCGCAACCAGGATAACATCATCGAGCCCATTAGCGCGTCCTCACTTGAATCATTCGCCCAAGCTGACTGGTTCGATGTGAGACAAAGTGCTCTTCGTCTTATCTCCCCTCTCCCATCCCCATCCCTTCTCTTTTCCTTCCAAACTTCTTCTTCTCTTCTTCTTTTGGGGCTCCCAAGTGAGCCTGCTGTGCTTGGCCATGCACGATGGAAGCGGATTATAGACCGAATGTCTATGCTTCTATCTTTATTACCCTGCCGCTTGCAGCGCTGGTGCTAGTGCTGAGACTCTTGGCGAGACGGACGACGAGGGCGGGTTATGGGATTGATGATTGGCTGGCGGTCGTTGCGTTTGTGTGTTATGCTTAACGTTTTGCCACTGGAGGAATGATCGCTGACAATCGATGCGCAGATTGGAGCGCTCGCGTACTCGATTGACAACCTTGTCTGTAAGAACATAACCACTCGATCTGCATCAATTGCGATAGCTAAAGGCGTCTTTAGTTCTTTTCGGCTTTGGCCTCGGTCGCCCGCTGAAAGATGGCCCGTCGCATCTCACCGAAGAAGAACGACTCGAACGATCATACCTCCTCATTTGGCTCAGCAGCCTGACGTATACCATCGGCATCGGCTTCGCCAAATTCGCCATTTTGACATTTTACTGGCGCCTCTTCAAATATTCTAGTTCGCGCATCGCAATCCAAGTTGTCTCTCTGCTTTGTGTCGCATGGTTCATCGTCCGAATACTCCTGTTGACACTGTCATGTATGCCGACGTCAGCCTACTGGGATCTTGCCCGACGAACAACCCACTGCCATGTCACGAGCAATATTTATTTCTTCTCCACTGGTCTTACGCATGCTGTTCTGGATGTTGTCATTCTTGTCCTCCCGCTGATTGAAGTCATCAAAATGCATCTTCCGCTTGGTCAAAAACTTGCTGTCATGGCCCTTTTTGGCTTCGGTGCTCTGTGTGTTCCCCGTGGTAATACCTCGTGCCCTGGACTAATATGTGAACAGTGTTTGTGTACTGTCGATTCTTGTCATCCATAATTCCTTCCAGTTCAACGGAAGTTCGAAGGAAATCGCCCTCAAGATCGGTTATCACGGATCTTTGGCTGCAGCAGAATGCAATCTTGCCAACGTTTCGGGTATATCACACCGACCCCATACTGCGAACCTCAATTGACGTGCCCCAGTTTCTCTGCCGATGTTGCGACCCGTATTTCGAAAGATTGTCCCCTCTTCATTCCTCGCGTCTCACAGAAGTAAGCGCGCTGTCGTCGACTCAGCCCTATCACCAGAATACGGCATCAAGGGCAGTCGAGGCACCAAAGCATCAGTACAAAATGGCTCAAGTTCCGTGTGTGAATTTGTGATGAACGATGATATACCAGCGGGATACGACATTGAGGCTTCACATGCTGGGTGGAGTTACGGCACAGAGATCACAATCTCGAGTCCGTGGAGACATCAAACGCCTCCACCGACAGTAAACGAGGGATTGGATGGGATACAAATATCAGAAGAAACAACAGTTCACGTTGAACGCATAGGGCCTTATCCATAATCGGCCCAGTAAACGAATAATGTTAATATTGCTTCATTCATGCCATAATTACTGTTTTTACCGTGTGGCCTCTCTTACTAAAATCTCAGACTATAGCTTCGAAGGGACATTCGACGTATCGCATCCACAACTGTCGGAAACCTCTGCCTTCTTGTTTTCAATAAGAGTGCTCTGGTTCACACTCTGCTCACTGGGCGGTACATCCAGCGCAGGGTTCTTGGTAAAGAAGTTGACAGGCTTGAGGTGCACCTTCAGAATCTCAACCGGCATGACAGGGAAGTCTTCGATGCGTGGGATATGGTTGATACCGAACTGCACCCAGAGCACAATATCAGACTCTGGTGTCAGTGATTCGTTTCTTTGTGCCCAAGTTCTCACGCCTGCGTCTCCACGAGACTGGTTGGTGTACCATCCTCCAGCGTACAGTTCGCGGTCGCGATGTGTGGTGACATAAATATTATGGTCTGCGAACTCAGCGCGCTTATGCAGGAAGCTTTCTTCGTCGCCCATAAGCTTTTGGAATGGCGGAGCCATAATCTTATAGCCCACGGGCTTGCCGTTAATAGGGTTGAGGGAGTTGGGGTTGGTGATCTTATAGACCCTGCTAAGGTCATAATCGATATCCAAACCAGCTGTCTTGTCAATGGTCTTCTCGACAACCTCGTAGCCGGTACCATGAGGGTTTAGGTGAGGATCACGAGGTATTCTGTGGGCTTCGCTGTATACCAACTGGTTTGTATGACCGTCAATCATGGGATCGACTCGCAGGGAGAAGATATGTTGATGGACACCTGCCAGGACACCAGGGTGTACGACAGTTCCAAATGGCACTCCTGTCTTGTCCAGCTCGTGGTCAATCGGCTGTGTAGACAGGATACCCGTGGCGCGGACTTCGTACGTGACCTCTCCTGCTTGGTTGAACAGGAACATGAGGATATACTCGTAGTTTGAGACTGTGATGATGGACTGCAGCACAAGCTCACGTGCTCGTACAACAGCAGCTCTTCCAGTTCTGTAGTTTGTGTGCTTCCATCCAATACCAGCATCTTGCTCATGGATACAAATGACGTTCTCCATTGGCAATGGCCTGCCTTGGTCGTCGCAGATCACACCGCTAAGGTACTGAATGCTACCTAAGCAGTCACAGCCTAGCTTGAGGTTGTTTGCTGTAGCACCAGCACCGGCATCACCCAAGTCAAATGCTGACTTTTTGTGGAACGGGTGTCGTGGATCACCATAGGGCACACTCATATCTGATAGAGATAGTCTGTAGAACAAGGGACGGTTGTCATACTTGACGTTGTACAGCACCATACCTTCACGCTGATTGAAGCCTATTTATGTCAGCCGGGAGATCATTGAGTAAGACAAGATATCAGACTTACCGACGAAGAAGGTCCACTTCTGCCATGAGATAACGTTTCCAGTCTCACCGACCGGGGTAACATTGAAGCTTGGCCCCTCTGGCTGGCTTACGTGAAGTGGCTTGAGATCCTTTCGCAGCTCTTGGGCTTCCGGGATATACTCATTTGCTGGCTTGGGTTGGTAAGGTGCCAATGGCTTAATAGTGTTATCAGCCCCCGTAGGAAGTACATCGATTCGAATGACTTTGTAGTTAACGCATTCAATGACTGGCGATACGGGCAAGGGGAATGCGTAGTGGTTGGAATCAGCTTCGCCAGGGTTTGCGGGGTCTCGCATGTACAGAAAGACCTGGTACATACGGACATCATCCTCAACTCCGTCGGACCCTACACATGTCAGTCATCAATTTATCTCACAATCAATGATAGTGCTTACCGTAAATCCATGGATCAGCACATACGACCGTCCCCTCTGGCAACTTTAGCTTCTCCAGCTCAGCCAAGACCTGCGGATCCTCAAGCGCAAGCTTCTCAACCCTCTGAGCCTCATCATAGTCAACGTTCCCGTGCACATTAGGTCCAAGCTTCACATTGCTCTCGATTCTTCCAGTAGTCAAGTTGACTATAGCTTCGTGGAAAATATCCTGTGACGGTCAGATCATGCATGATAACAACCTAAGTGGGGTCAACTCACCGTTCCACGGATATAATACGCAACAAAAGCCAAACGCTCAAGCGGCGAAGGGGAAGCTCCGTTGTCGAACGCTTCCAGATACGGTGCAAGCTTCTCCTTCGGTGGCTCACTGAGCGTTATAACCTTAAAAGATAGCGAGACAGACTGTGGCCAAACGCTCTCGATCAAGCGTGCGCTAGCCTGAATCTCATCGCCCGTCAGTGGGCATAGAGGGTGGGGAGCAGAAGACATGTTGAGAATCTCAGAGCCGTTGTTAATCGGATGAAGATAATTGTTGACCAAGTTGCTACCTATTTATCATCAGTACAAGACCTGACCGTGTTGGTGCGGAGTTGATGATTCACCCATTTCTCCCCACCACGATTCTCCAAAAATTGCTACGTTGGGAAGTTGGATCCATTCAACGGCTGGGCTGCACTTTCTGTATATGGGAAAGCGTAACGCAGTAGTGAGAATGACTGATGATAAGGCGCGTATTAGGAAAAGATCGTCTGTGTCTGTCCCGCTTATTTCAGTCAAGACGTGCTTGGTTCCGACGTCGTGGGGAAGAATATCTGCGATAAGCTACCATTCGAAGGGCGGAGCTAAAGCGCGTAATTACATCTTATTGGTGGTTGCAAAAGCCTATCAGAGGAGAAGGATGCTCAGTCAAGCCCGTATTCTACTCCATTCCGCTTGACGGTTTAACTTCCGCCTACAATGAATCCGCTGGCCATGGAAAGCCAGGCTTATACTTCTGCTGTAAAACAACACTCCCCTCGGGAAACTCTTTTCCAGCCAAATCAATAGGCTTTGCATCACCTGAAATCGTCCAAGAGCTGACTAGCCCAACAGACTCGGCAGCATCCTCTTTCAGCCTAACCACCTTATCCGGATGAGGGGAGAAGTCATTCAACAGCTCAGGATCGGTGCTCTCCTCGAATTCCCCAGGCTCAGCAATAACCCAGACATCTTGCTGGGGTTGCTTGTACTCAAAGTCTGGACCACCGCAATCTTGCGGGTCGGGCTGATAAAAGTCGTTGGTGAGGGGTAATTCCACTGAGCAGTTATCAAGATCCTCCTCAATGCTCGAATTGGCAATAGCGTAGTTGATATAGTTGATACCCAAACACTGGGTCTGAATGAGGATCTTCATAACAACATCCGTGCTCTCAGCGGTTCCATCCTCGACTTGGTCTTCCTCAGCGAACTGGTCAATATACCAGACTGCGCGTCTGCTCTTGGCTTCTTCGTCAACGACGATGAATGGATTCGTGTTGCCAGCTTCGGTTTCTTTCGCGCGCATGTATTGGTGCGATTTGCCTAGATAATCGTCCGGTGCGTGCATAATTTTGATTTGCATCATTGGGGCGGATTTGTAGTATGCGCCACGCTCAAAGGCCGACTTGAAAGCTTTCAGCTCGTCATCTGCGAATGGAGTGACAAGATAGCATTTGAGGCAATCGCCATGTTGGTCGGGCGGTAGATAAACCATTTTAGCAAACTGTAAGAATACGGTGTTATATCAGAGATACCTTGCTTGTTCAAGGCAAAAGGAATTGTGACATTTTTATACAACTACTGAGTTGAGTTTTGGGGATCTGAATCCCAGGCGTTGAAATAGGCAGCGGAAGCGCTAAAGCGAGTTCTGCCTAGAAAACGGGCCTGATGGTGTTGTAGGATCAGCGGCACAGCCACGTATTCAATGTTGCCCGTAAGCTATTGGTCTCGTTCATCGTATTTGAGAACTAAAACATCTTCTATACCATTGTTGCTATACAATTATTTATAACATATCTAGGCAAAGGTTCCTGGCTGAGGCCCAAAGAAGGTTCCATTGGGAACCTTGAGCCTGGTGCAGGTCTCGGCTTCACAACCACTGTCTGCACTGTTGCCGATCCAATTGATCGACGCCCCGTGGTAGCTCACAGCGAAAAAGATGACCACCGCAGCGAGAGCAATTCCAGTCTGCCAGGCTGCTGAAAGAACATAATTGTACTTTCCCCAGAACTGGAGGTATCTCTTTCTGACGATGACCCAAGAGATCCATCCTGGAATGACAGCTGGCCAGACATAGGCCAGGTTGTAGGGAGACCAGATGTGACCGCCACTAAAGATGACGACGGGATGAAGCTTTGCAAGCCAGTGCGTCTTGGGGAGTTTGCGGGTCGCGTAGTAGTAGATGACGGGAAAGGCCAATCCGACTGGGAATGCAGCGAGCAGAGCGGTGTACAGGCCACCTTCTCCAAAGACTCTTTGAGGTGCGAGAGAGCCAAAGAGTACGGCGGCGGTAAAGTAAGACTCGACACCGGGGCATGTGAAGCGATCCTTCTGGGTAGGTTGGCAGATGTCGGGTATGTTGAGGATCTGGAAGTTCATCACTGCGGTGCAAACGAACGCCGAGACAACGGCTATTGACAGTCAGTTGAGGTGAACATAGCAGTGCTCAAGTGTTACTTACTGGCAACTGTCTGACACCAGAAAGTCTGGCGCTGAGGAATCTTAAGGTAATGACCGAGCTTCAGATCATTGGCGAAATCGAGGGCGTGAGCTACTGTCACATATCCAAAGCCTTTGAAGAAGTTCATCTATTAATGTTAGGTGTGAAGATCAGAGTTGGTGGCCTGGTACTTACTGCCAAGGCATTGCCAGGCTGCCATGCTCCTCCAATGAACTCAGCGAGGACGTTGAACTCGACTTCAATACCAGTAGTGGCAAAAATGATTCCAGTAGGAATAGTGAAAAGGATAGCGAGAGCAAGACCAAAGAAGACGGTGCCGACACTGGTGTTAGTGGGCCATCCTGCTACAGAGGCAATGCCGAAAGCAACTCCAACGAGCTATATCGCATTAGTAAATGCTACTATGCTTCTCCAAAGAACTTACGTTGAGTATTAGATACCACCACTCTGGAACCTCGGTGTACTGCTCCATCAGCTTTGTATGAATATCCTTGAACTCATTAATTTTGCTATTCTTCTTGAAGCTTTGCCAGAGCGACACGAAACCAAGCTTGATGTCATTCCAGTGATAGAGAGCAGCATAAGAGATAATCGCGCTATAAACGGCGAAGAAGTAAATGCTATTCTTGTAAGTGACATGCGAATTGCGAGTCAAAGAGAAGTGCTTACTAGTATGTGACGTATGACGCAGCGATATAGACCTGGCTGTAAGCCTGATACTTCTCTGCGTCGAGCAGACCGCGATCATCCAAGATAGAAGATACGTTGTACTTAGCGCCGGTGTGATCGAACATGGTGTTTGTGTTGATGGGGAGGTATCCAGTGTTGTACGTGTTGTTCCAGTACATCCCGATGATGGTAATACCGCCCAACAAAGCACCGAGAAACATGTTGACAGTGACATGGAAAGGGACCAGCAGAGGATCGATATAGTAAGTGGCAACGTTCCAGTCAAAGGTTGGAAGAGGGTTGAAACCAAGGCCTTTGGATACACCGGTGATAGCTGTGAGGGTGAAATTGTTGGGTGAGATCCATGCAAGCCAGTTGAATAGAGACAAAGCTGAAGCTATGAGGTCGGGGAACCAGAACCAGATGAACATGGCAGCGAAAGATAGCATAAAGAAGCGGTACCGGGACATGGTGTACATCTTCTTGAAGGGACCAAGCACGCTTGCATTTCCAGATTCTTCGACGGTCAGTCACCTTAAAACACTAAATATGTGGCTTCTGCTTACCGTTGTGTAAACTCTGGTTGAGGGCGATGGTTGCGAGAGAGCGAGGCCAGATACAGAATGACGGGTAGACGAGGAAACGGCGCGCCAGTCCAGCAAGACCGAAGCCCAGCAAGTTCATAGCCAGCTATTTTCGTTAGCAAAGCTGAATGAGTTATCTCGCCGTCCTACTCACCGAAAGACAAATCTGGAAGCCAAAATCGGCGGCAAATGGCAAGTCAAAGTACTTCTTCAACCAACTAGTGAAAATGATGTATCGCGAATGAGGCAAACTCGTCGAGACATTCGCCATGATCGAGATCAGCATATGCTCCTTCTGATTGAACTTTCCAGGATTGAGCTGCAACTTTTGACCAAACACCGTAAATTCGCCTTTTGGAAACCAGTTCTCCCAAGCTTTGCCCAGTGGAAATGAGAGGAGTTGAATGACCGGGGCTTGAAGTCGAATAGTCGGCTGTCGCACTGAGAACAGTTGATTTACGAAGCTCTGCACGATCACGAAGAACAAACCAATGGTCCAGGCTCGAATCGTTCCAGCTGGTGTCGATGGGTCGTCCTTGTTGCTTACTACGGCGCGGACTTCTGCGTAGGGCGAGTTGATAGTGACAAGTGAAATCTCGGTTTTGATGTCTGTGATGAGATCTTCGTGTTTGTGGGGATTGGCAAAGATATCTTCATTGCTCAGGAATTCTTGAATACGCATGATGGATTCTGAGCTGAAGTTGGGGTCGTGCTCATGAAGGTAAATCAGGGTTTCGGCGCGCTGGGTCGAAGTTAGTAAATATCAACGGTCAACATTGAGTCTCCGCACCCTTCTCGCCTCATCCAAGTCCATAGTGCGCGCATGCTCCTCTGCCTCGAGAATTTCCTCCGGTGTAGCACCCAAGATCTGGGCCCTCCCGTTCACGGACTCAATCTTGAGAGATCCCGTAGAGACAACATCCTCTCGCTTGTCCGTCGCTTGGATGCCATTATCTGTGATGGCCTTCTCCGAATTGGAAGCCATGTCTGTGTTGGATTGTGATGGATCGGCAGATGTGCCTTGAGCAACAGAAGATTGGGAAGCCATCTTATAAAAGGTGTTTTGCAGATCCGTTCGGACGAGGCCGATCACGACCCAGTTGTCTTACAGCACTTTTTTTCTTGGCGAGTCTCTCAATGGAGTAATCGCGCACGACAATCGTCTGTGTTCACGGGCCTAATGTCTATGTTTGTCCTGGTAATGTTACATGGGGCCGTGTGGGTTGTCGGGCCGGCGATGGAGCCCGCAGGGGCAGCTAAGAGATACGATTGATAAAAGTATCCAGTCGCTCAGGGTTTTTCTGCAAGGACTTCTTCTTAAGGGATTGCCCAAGGCAAGCTTTCCAGCCTATCTGCTGATGATGCAATAAAAACAATTGAGAAAGCCACATACGTCTCATGATGTTTGTTGACATCCAAAACAACAAAGTTTTGGTAACGATAGGCAAAACATCTCGTGGCGTTCACTGCCAAAGGTCATGGGATATCAGCCACATGGAAGCTTTTCCTGGTGGGGTGCCTATCAGGGATCAATAGAAACGACATGGAGAACTCAAATTGCGTGCTTTGCGAAGTGGATGTTTATCGTTTTCGGGCCGTGATATTTCTCCATCGTATAAACTTTTCAAACTATCGCGCCTTCGCATCCTTGTTGTGAGCGATCGGTTTCAGTTTTTCCCTTACGTATATCCTTGCAGCGGAGCACAAAAGAATATGTCTTCGAGAAATGGGCTATAATTCAAACTGAATGCTACTCGATATCCCATTCCTTCCAAATTGTGCTTAACCATTCCTTGATCTTGACTCTCTCCCCCCCAACGCGTCGATCATCAACAATCTCGCCTCCCATTATGACAGTACCATCCCTCAGCCCTGTGCTTTCTCTCAAGTTCCACTGCGGGACATGAAGCCACTTATGGCGTGCATCACAAGCCAACATCTTGGACGTGCCTTGCTGAAGTAGCGGTAAACAGTTTTGACAGAATGGAGTGTCCCAGCAGTATTTACAAATGTTGATGTCAGTCTCGAAATCCCAGGTCCCTCCGCAATTCCCGTTGCAAAAGTATCGCCAGTTGATCACAATGTCGCTGTAAGTGATCTCATACGGTGGGTGGCTTGGGTCATCGCCATCTCCCGCAGCAGGTCGTTTCGCAACCAGGAGCGAATAAATCCTTTGATAGGGTTCACTTGTGGTGGCCTTCTCATCTTCGCCATTCCCCAGATGAATTCGTCGTTGCAACCCGTCAAGGACAGCCGTGTACCTGGTAGGAGCAGCATCACTTGTCTAGAACTTCTCCTTCACAAAATCAAGAAGTTCCGCTGCGGCGGCTTTATCCTCACCCCGAATCTCACCAAGCCTCATTTCTATCGTCTTTTCTATCGGCCCTGTAAGCTCGAAAGCTATGAGAGCATTGATGTCGTCTCCAGTATGCAGTAGACACTGGAACAGGACGAAATACGCATCTGCATCATTCTCGTCTGTATCATCGGATAGCATCTCATGAGCCGTTAGCATGTTCTTGCGGAAATGCGCTCTTGCTGCAGTGTGATTTCCTTGTAGGGTTTCGTAGGCTCCTATGTAAGACTCAGCTGGGGATACCCGGTTGTCGTCGTACGATATTCTGTGGCCGGTCATGATTTCACCAAGCTTTTCAAGTGCCGAAGCCTCAGTATTTGCTGCCGTTGCTTCTTTAAAATAATGGCGGACTATATCGCTGATGACCTGGCCACCCAACCACATCCATTTCCACTGGACGTAAGTGCCGGTCTCTTCAATCACTTTTTCTGCGTCAGAGTGGCACTCCTCCCAGAGCGTGACAGCGGATGTGAGTAGATTTTTATCAGCTTCATTGCCGTAATAATAGAGTGCAAGACCCTTGTAAAGCCTAAGGGCGCTTCTATTCGAAAGAAGCTCCTTGTTAGCTGCGAGCTGGATAGTTTCATCCATGGCATTCAGAACCATCCCCAGTATCCCATCACGAGAATCAGTCAACGAGAGAAGACTTGTGAAGTACCTTTCGTAAGTGTCTTCATCCGTTGCCATGAGTAGAAGTGTAGAGCCTAGGCGACTAATACCGTCCTTCGTTGACCTTTCATGACTCATGGATTCGACAAGGTCCAATGTACGGTCATTAGACTGCGATGTAAGGTTTGCTTCAAGTATGCGGTAATATGCCTCGTCATCTTGCTTAGCTTCTAGAGCCTTTTCGTAGAAGACGGTTGCTTGGTCCGGCTCCTTGAGTGCGAAGTGCCATTTCCCTAAATCCATATTCGTTACCCAGATATCTTCAGGATTAGGCTCTTTCATATCGTAGAGAATCTCCAACGCCTTCTTCTGTGATTCACAGGCTTCTTTCAGTTTTCCAGCCTGATGGTAAGCTTGTGCTAAACCTCTGTGACACGTCCATGACACTCCAGGCATTGTGATCGCCTTCAAGAACATCGCAATCGCATAGTCGAACTCATCGACCTTTCTAGCAGTCTCACCAACTCTGTCGTACCATAAAGATTTCTCGTCCTTAACTTGAAGCACAATCTTGCACCATCGCTCTGCTTTGTCAAGAAGAAGCGACTCTTCATCTACGCCCAAAGTCACGAGCGATTTGTCAGACACTTCTGAAACTCCCTCGGAAACTTCCTAGAATGGCGTTAGTCACGGAAAAACAGGCACATGCGTATATAAGGGATCATTCTAGACTTACCAATGAAAGATACTGGATGAGAGACCGATATGCTTCACAAGGGTCATTCTCGCGGCTTTGAGCCATCTGTGGCCCACTTCACGGGCCATAGAGAAGAGCAAAGCCCGCTGCGGGCTCGGGCTTGAGATTACCTTGTCTAGCCAATCCGTCTGATATATCCCAAAATGGCCAGTAGCATCTGGATCCTGTAGCCATGTCAGAAATGTAGAGATTTGCGCCGCGTTTCCGAACCAAGGCACATCAACAAAGTGTTTCCAATGGCTCCTAATGATGGTTCCTTGACCAAGGATGTCGAAAAGCATACTGCCTATATCCTTCTTTGCTCTATTATCGACCTTGTGATCACGTTCCGGATTCTTCAATTCCTCCAAATGTTTAGGAAGATTCCAGACTAGGTATCTTCCCAGGCTTTCAGTCCTGGCATCTGGTTTCTTTATCAAGAAGCTTATGGCTTGCATCACTATAGCTAAGTGTGCGTCATAGCCGTTCACCCTGATTTCGCCCCTGTTTTGGGTAACCTGTCCAGCCTGCGGCTCAAATTCGAACTTCTCAACCACCGACTTCTGGAACAAGGTCCAAAGGAAGTTCTGTACTGTCGTAATGTCCCCCTTTGTGATGGTGATGGTAGCTGATATCTTTGGGGTATCGTCATCGACGGATCGAAGCTGTCTGGGATCCTTGATCACCAAGGACAAGCGATCACGGCGTACGGTAATCACCTGCCCATCGACTTCAAAAAGTCTGGAATACTTCCCTGTAGTTTCTTCGCCAGCTTTTGAAGTGGAGTTGACCCAAACCGAAGGAACTTGGTAGTCAGCACCAATGTGGCAAGAAAAGTCAGATGGCAAACTTATGAACAGAGATATGTCAGATCAGTTGGTTCATGGAGACTTGGACTGGTTTCACTGCTGTTTACTGGAGTTGAATGCAGTTTGCCGATTGCCATCCATTTGATCCAAGTCGACTGTAGATGTTGTACGAATAAAAGTTCAATTCTAATTCATACTTGTGACTGAGGAATCTGCGCTAAATCCAACATGATAACAAAAAACCGAGAACGCCATTTTGACCAAAAACTTCAGTAGCCAGCCGAGTCTCACAAAATGCCTTCCCAATCCTGCGCCGGGGTATAGAAACCATGCCTCATCACTCACTGATCCCGGTGGCGTGTATAACGTCGAGATCAAGCCCAATAAAAGGAAACATTAAAAAAAGCATCACACGTAGAAAGAAAAGTTTAAGCCGCGCTGAACGCATGCTCATGCATGGCGGGAACATGAACACGGTTCAACGGTTCACGACAATTGCGCCATTCGCGCGATGTCTCTTTGAAGAAGAAATGACCGGCTTCGGGCTTCGCGTTTAGCGTAGAGAAGACCGCAGACGTTGCAGAGAGTATGAGACCCGAAAGGGCCTTCTCGCCACATTGGAGTTTCTTTGATGAAGCATGATGTGCAGCATGGAGTGGGCTCATGTGTTCTTGGTGACTTCTGCTTATTTCGTTAGAATGAGTCAAAAACATGCCGGTGGAAATGAATGACATACCGAATGTCGCCTCAGCCTGTTGCGCCACGTGCGGGCTTCATAGGTGTCCTTGAGACTGGCTCTAGTAGACCTTGACCTGATTGAGAGTGCCGACGCGGCGGGTGATCTGAGAGATGAAGTGCGTGAAGAAGCCATCAATTGGAGGTGAGTATCTCTCTCTGGCTTCGCAGCCAAGGGACTCGGAATAGCTGCATTTTGAAATAACGCAACCTCGCAAAGAGGTAGACCATTCCGTTGGACATCCTGGATGCTAGGTCGAATCTGGAAGAGGTTAGTCTGAGTAACCGGCCACGGAACGGCCACGGGTCAACAAAGACGCGGAGGGAAACTCACGTGTCGAGGCGATTTTCTCAGCGGAAGTAAAGAACATCGTCGGGGCGGGAAAAGGCTAGACTCCGGGAGATCAACGGGACAGGGATGGTGAGCGCGATCTCGTCGGCGCCGAATTGGCTTTGCGGTCTTGGCGAGTGTCTGCTGTCGATGTTTCATGGTGGAACAGGAACCGGACAGTTAGAGAGGAGAGGGGGAATCCGATCTCGAATTCCAAGGGAGAGGTTAGGGATCGAGGCGGTACTAATACCCCTCTGAGGCACCTGCTAAAGTTAGACCGAAGATTGCCCCAGAGGAACCCTTGTAGATCACTGCGCGATTGGGTCTGGACTGTGCAGAGACCCTGATTCAGGGTCCATCCGCGGATCCGGAGGCAGCCTACCGAGTCCACTGAGGATCACCAACAAGACAGCATTTTCACAACGGGGAAAAGGAAATCCGATGTCTATCAACATCCCAATTCATTCAGCCCTCCATCTAAAATTTGACCAACATTTTATCACACAGTTATCACATCTGCCCAGCCAAAGTCCCTCCGAGTTCACTCCCTTATTTACCTTTGCTTTTTTACCTTCTCAACCCTATTGAGACGTCTCACCCGCTCGGACACTGTACTACTGTCCCTCACAACAACCTGGCGTGACACCAAGCCCGTTTCCACAGTTCCTCACATGGTGGCTTGGCCTCTGTGCCGTGGCTGTCTACGATTGATAGATAAGACTGGTCCCTCGTCCTGCTTGTATTGCAACACTGATTAGAAATGATTTCGTCTCAAAAGAGTTGCAACCCTCACTTACCGACGCGTAAGCCACGGCGCGTTACTCCTCGCCCCTACTACACGCTAAACACAGGACAAAACGGGCGGATGACTTGTTTGGTGTGTTATACAGTGTAATCTTTGCTGCAGCTCGCTTGCGCAGAGGATCAGATGGTTTGTTTTCACTGTGTCGACTTCCCCCACTCCAGAGTCGGCATTTGAGCTGAAAGGAGCTCCTATGAGTCCTATCAGCCAATTGAGGGGTAAAAAGTCAGATGTCAGAGCGACCCTGAACTCCGCACCTCTCCGGAATCCGCTAAGGTCAGGTAATCTAATGTCGAACGGGGCAGGCGATGCGACGTCGCACTGTAAGGCGGCAGCAAATGAGCATCCGAAGGACCGGAGGACGACTCCGGAGGTGACGTGAAGGGCGTGATTGGTTATGTTTCCTGATGCGATTTTGACATCACAGTTGCTGTTGAGGGACCTTTGTTGATGGGCTGCCAAACAGTTCGCGATTGGATGCAATTAGCTTCAGGGCAACGCTCCTCTTGTGCTATTACCGGGGAAAATTGCTGGAATAGGTTTAGTGATTTTTTTAAACTTAGTTATTTGCTTCGAATACTGCTGATACGTTGCCATTTCCTGATCTCCAATGCGCCATCTGTTTCTTTCATGATTATGACACTCGAACGCTGCAATAAAAAAATGGGAATGTTTCCTCTCCTGTCCATGCATGGCCATACACCTGCCAAGAGTGAGGGGCTGTGGGGCATCCTTAGGGGCCACTTGGCATGGTATTAAGTAGAGGTGATGAAGTTTGAATGGTCAACGCAGTCCCAGGGAATGAGAACCCTCAGTCGAGACCTTTGTTGACCTCGACGATGCGTCAGAAACAGAGTCGCACCCAAACTCCCTCTCCAATAAGAACGAGCGGGCCTTTTCCTCCCTCTTAGCGTACAGCAATCCACAGACGTTGCAGAGGGTACGACGTCCTGATGGCCCAGACCTCCATTTCGGCGTCTCAGTTACATGACAGAACTCGCATGACCTTGTATGATCCGGTGCTTTGTGTGTTTTGTGTTCCCGCGCGCAGTGACAGGAAATAGTAGCCTGTCGCGAGGGTGATCGGCGCATGGTGGAGTGGTGCTTATGCGTACTCCGCCAACCCTCGGGACTCTTGTACTTCCGCTTGGAGCTGCTGCTTTTCCGCGGCGGCTCTAAGAGCTCTGGCTCTACGGTTTCAATGCTACGCGCATATTGGCATGGCATGATCTTTAAGCTTGACTTGAAAGCAGGGTTGTGATCCTTAGCGAGCGTGGACGGGATCGTCGCGGTCTGGAATAAGGGGACTTCGCAAAGCGGCCGGCCGAAACGCTCGGGATCGAATTGGAAATCCTGGATCACGTGAGCAAATACATTTTGCGCAGAACATGTAAATTACCCACGTCCTGCTCGGTCGCAAGAATTGTTACTGGTACAGAAAGGAGAGGGTTAGGTAGAGAGCAGGACATTGTGGTTTTTTAATCGGTTGGACTGCCTTACGGCCCCAGGGGGAGGCTTTGTTGGAGTTTCGATCTCGAGGGGAAGCTTTTTTTGCAGGCATCGTGGATTTCTATATAATCTCTCTAGCGATCGGAAAACTGACGTTGATATGATGTAATCCTTAACGCACAGCTTCCCGAGAACCCTGACGGAGCATTTACCTTAAATGGTTTAGAGATGCGGGTTTCCCTGACTGCTTGTTCGGAGCGAGCTGGCTTTAACGGTTTAGTGTTTTGTGACAGATGTTTCTTGTCTGTTCTTGGTGTCGTGTGGTGGGATTCCTGTATCATTCTTGTCACAATACTGTGACATGTTGAAGGAATTTGCAAATGCCCATTGGGTTATCCCCATGGAGAACTTTGGCACTAGGTATTCGGGCGTTTGATGCGTTATGGTGTGCATTCGCGTGGACGAGAATAGTGCCATTTTGCGGTGGATCGAGGGGTCGAAAATTGTACAGTGCCCATTCCGCTTCGTTCATGCAAGCTCCACACACATGATCAGCATTAAACTATGCAGAGATAGAAGCAGCCTTATGACGCAGAATTCCTTCTAATTTTAATCACTCTGATCATTGACTTCTTCTCATATTTTTTTCTACATTTCTTTCTTTCTTTCTTTTTGACGACAGAAAGGTGGTGATTGTTGTTGAAACTGGAAGGGCGGGGGCCCCTGGAAGTCAAACTCTGTTGCCTGCCTGTCCGCGTGTCACACCGTGGAGCAAATGCTCCGAGCCAACCAGCAGCTTTTTTGTCGTGGTCTGTTTTCCGCAAACGATGATTGGCTTATCAGCCTGGCCCCCATTTCAATCCTACCCTGCACGATCAAATCGCGATGGCTGAAAATTGATGTGAGCTCCTCTGTAGTGAGAATAAAGCTTCTAATACTTTGTGACCGCCTGAAATCTATGCCTAGCTTCTATAAATGCGGTGTCCCAAAGAAACACTGGTCCGAGAGAAGCAGGACCATAGAACCAGCATGTTCATCTTTGGCGACGCGCTTGGACAGGCACAATACAGTTCTAGCAACCAACTTTGACTCAAAGTCCAAAGAAATTAGCAACATTGATGCCAACACAGAGTCATAACCTTATGGCATTCTCAATACGTTATATGGGCCAGAGCAACCAGTGCCCCAGCGAGAATGACATAAAAATATAACCAGCTGTTCCTGTTCTTCTAGACGCGCTCGAGGTGAAACTAGTCGAACTCAAGTTAGTTACCTACGACAAATCTCCTCGTCCCAATTGCATTGGGCCTCGGATATGGGGATTTGAGATGCTACCAATGAAATCAAGTGACGGAAAGCTCTGAGCTTGACTAAGGTCTTGGCTCTTGCTGGGAAGAGTTGGTAGAGAACAGACTTGAGCCCGTACGATCTGGTGACAGCTCCAGCAGAATCTGAGTTGTGATTTTTCATACAATATTGTACAGCTTGGGGACAGCCTCAGCTTCGTCCCTAACTTGTTGCACACTCGATTGAACTTGTCCAAACACTGCGCCCTGTCTCATAATTCATAGAGGCAGGCCATGCAACTGACACCAAACAGGCATGCGCTTGTTCCCAAACTGATAACCCAGCAACCTTTTTCCAAGCATCCACATAGCCAGTAAAAGTTCCTTGAAGGTTATCCAGCAATGGGTCATGGGTTTTGGCTTGCTGTTTGGCAATGCTATACGCTCCCAGGAACGCTCGCCAGAGCCAAAAGTCCGTAGAGTCGTTTAGTCCCAGGGTGCTAACCGACTGCCTGAGATCTCGATTCAAAATACATAAGAATCTTCGAAAGAGACGAGCGTCGATGGACTCCCCACCGTTCCAGAGTTCCAGGACGCTGTGCATATACAAGCTCGATGCAGCGCACATACCAGACCAGGAAGTGCTATACTTTGAGGACTGTACTGATGAGAACATATCGTCGTGGAACAGAGACGAGAAATGGGAGCTGATGGTAGCGCAAAGTAGTCGAGAATCCGAGCCCTCGATCCATTCCCAGCTGGGATCACATTTGTAACGGTCCTCTCTGACTGTCTGAGTTGATGTAGTAACATGCTTCAGGCAGTCTATCAGAGGCGACGCGTCGATGCTGTGGAATTGCGTTGTCGAGGAGAGAGCTGCGAAAAAGAATGGTAAGAGTTTCATGGCGTCGAGACGCATTTCGAGATGGCCGATGTTTTGCGTCTTCCAGAGGTAAATTTGTGACACGAACGTGGAGAACTCTGCGGTGTTGTTTTGCCGGAACAGGTTTTGCAATGAATCGCTTCCTAATATTCTGGCTTTGAACCCTTGGTAGGCATAATATGTGCTGGAAAGGTCAGATTGTTGAAATATTCATCGGCAAAGACTACTTACAGCAAGAGATAGCGATTAGCAAGCTCTTCTTCGATTTCTGATCGATGGCTGAAGTCGTCATCGAGGGGGCTCAGAAGGTGGACAGCGTTTACGAGGCCGTTGATATGAGCCTCTGTGTCATGTACGTTACCGTAAGCTGCCTTTTGATGGTCAGCGATTGGCGAGGCATCATCAGTAGGGGAAGGGTACTTCTATGAAGCAAAGAATTGAGACATGTCGGATGAAGGTCATCAGTCCTGGCTGGTGTATGTTCTGCAACCATCGGTTCAAGACTTGGATCGTAGAGACTTTGTGAAACAAAAATGTTGGTTTATATGTTTCGAGATCACCAACAGTCCATGCATAGTGCAGGCCAGCCACCAGAAGAGTGTCCCGTAGAGCATCAGGATGTTGAGCGACAGAAGAAAAGCTAGATATGCCCAAGGTAAGCATGGGATGAGTGAAGAATGATAAATACGTACATGTTTCTAGAGGCTTTGCTAAGTACCAAATCGGCACTGTCGTGGCTGTTGTGGACTTGTATTGTCAGCGGTGTTGCTGGTCTATGCTGCGTGGGCTTTTCGCTTACAGTAGTGAAGTAACTCTCTTGAGCGGAGAGTCATGTCCAAGCCTAAACAGTCGAAAGGCTCCACTGACTTTCCAAAGGGGGAATTAACGATGAGAGTTACTGGCGGTGCGTCCTGGCTTATAATCCAAGGTTGCTGTTCGCCAGGAAGACAGATAGCTTTACGGTCTCGAAGTGGGATACCAGGATCAGCAAAGTCGCATATCCGCCCTGCACTGACACATCGGGTACTACATTTGTCAGTTGTACAATCACTACAAATTGACAAAAGTCTTGTATAGTACTTTCGACTATTTGTTTCAATTGGGTAGCAAACTCCGACCTACCAGGTTGGTTTTCCGCCATCACAACGCACGCGACGCTTTCGACACGTCAAACACCCCGTTTTACTCCTAGTGTGGGGCCTCCGAGTCCTTGTCGTCGTACTCATGCTGACCGGCTCAAGCTTGTTCTGAGGAAAGCTTCAGGGAAGATGATCGGCGATGGGCTGATGAGTTGTGACTTTCAGTGAAATGAGGGAGGAGTTTTGCTTCAAACACAGGCGTTGACGAGGTATCGGGAAGCCACTCACGGGATTTGAGGATTGCGGCTACAGGATGAGCGATTTGGTTACAATAGTCTAGACTGGCTAACGCTATAGCGCTAACATCTCCTTCCGAGGAGACACGCGGGGATATGATAGATAACTAACATCTTGGCAACGACCTGGAGTCTCCACTACCAACCACAAAGTCACTTTTGAGTGGACATGAACGGCGTCCAGCCTGTCAGCAACTAACCCTTTTCGAGGAGAATAAACGAGCTGAACGACAAACCCCGCTGTCTTTATCCAGCCACGATTTGGGGACAGATCTTAAGCCGACTACACATCCTCACTCCCTTATTCCCCTCCCTCACTGAATCCCGAGGCAAATCGTCCAATCAATCTAAAACATGGCCCAGAAACCTAGCCTCATATTTGTGCCTGGTGCGTGGCATAGCCCTGAATGTTGGGGCAAGATCATGTCTGCCATGGAGGCTAAGGAGTTCAAGTGTATTCCCGTCGCACTTCCGACAAACCAATCAACAAGCACTGACGTTAATTACTCCCATGACGTTAATGCTGTCGCCGATACCATCGCTGGCGAGGTGTCGCAAGGACTTGATGTCGTTCTCTTAGTGCACTCCTATGCTGGACCGGTGGGACAAAGTGCCATGAGAGGCTTCACCAACAAATCTGCCAACACAGACGGAAACACTGGTCGCGTGATAGGGCTTTTCAATGTTGCGACCGGTTTCGTCCGCGAAGGCGCGAGTTTTCTCGACGCTCTCGGTGGCAAGCCCCTACCGACTTGCGAAGCTGACTACGAGAACAATCTGATGGTCATCAAGGTCGACCCAATCGACATGATGTACCACGATCTCCCGACAGAAGAGGCCGAGTACTGGGTTGGAAAGCTCAGCAAGCAGGCCTTGACCGGTTCGACGGAAGGGTATGAAGCGATATACGAAGGATGGAGGGACGTGCCTGTCTGGCAGGTCATGACCAAGGAAGATAGGGCCTACCCTTACGAAGCCCAGAAGATGCTTGTCCGAGGCGCGGAAAAGCTTGGTGCGGATATCACAAAAAGGATTATTGATAGTGCGCATTTGCCGATGTTGAGTAAACCCGACGAGGTTGTCGGGATTCTGGAAGAGGCGATCCAGGCATTCACTTCATGAGAGACACACTGGTAGACAGGGCTGGCCTGTCTACCATGTGTCTATGTTTTCTTCTATTTCGATAGCTTGTGGAGTTTTGCTTCTAGAGCGACATTAGTTGGGGAAAGACATGTTTCTGAGATTTTGATATTGGTGGCGATGATATATTGACTGGCAGTCTAGACCACTCGCAACACGCAATAAACTTATATCACCAATGAAATCCTTTGAAATACGTTTAAACAACATACTTGGACACTCAATAAGGCATCTTAACCTTACTCATCAGTTCGCCCTCAGCTTCATGCCTCCAACACACATCATCATGCCCTTCAATTCAGCGTCCAGGAGTCTGTCTGACTCTGGAGGCCTTGGTGTGTCCAGAAAGACTGGCCTATATCTGTTCATTGATAGGTAAACCTTGTGACATCTCAACGAGACACATCAAGGTAACACCTGAAAAGTTCCAATTAACTTAACCTTTTGGAAAGCAATATGCATAGATATATCAGTCCCATTCAAGAACACATATATGTCTCTTAATCGGGCGTACCCCCTGTGGAGATGGGAGCTTGTGGAACTGGCGTGCTCGTATTAGTTTCTACACGTACCGAGCACCAGCATTCTTTGGCCACTGATGTATTGATCATTGATGTGATTTCGAATTCGTAGCTCAGGACGATGCCACTGTTCGCGGACGAATTGGGGATGATTCAGGATCCTTCAAGCCCCCCGACTAGCATCATGAGCGCAAACCCCAGAAACCAGAGAATTATGGGCAATGCATACTGCATAGAGCCCTTGAGAACTATTTCTGGGATGGGAGACTTTGTGTTATCTCCAGGGGTGCCGTCAGCCTATTGGCTCTTGCTACCCTTACCTTCATCGTCCACGACCTCGTTAGCGTCAATATTGACTCTCAGTTAAGGTTTTCGCAAAAATCTATCATTCGCTAGGAACCCCCCCAGCATGAAAGCTAGGAGCTGAGGAATTGCGCTCGTGATGAGAAGCTTTTATCATGAAAAAAGGCTGCCAAAATCTTTTATGACTTGAAATCTTTGTAGGTTTGCTCTGTAGCTTTAGTAATTGGCGAGGCATAATAGTTAAAGGTGAGCCAAACGTTTTATTCTCTGTTGAGACTCGTGACTGAGAGCCTATATCACCACAGAAAACCTTCTTTATGACCAATACAGAAGTTTGTTTGATATGTCCCGTTGAGATGTCATAAGCTTTAACTATCAATCAATGATCAGTACACAAAACCAGGATACAATAACGATTAAGCTTCAGTAAGCCGGTTCAACTTCAACAAGAGCTTAAATTTACGGACAAAGTTTAAGTTTCACGATTATAAAAACCCATCTGTCTTCAAAATTTAGACGCAATGTTGGACTCTCATCTTATCTTTTTTTTTCCAGCGATGGGTGAACTTCCAACTAGCGATCCCGAGCCGAACGTCGAGTCTTTATCGGACTTGTCCTCATTCCGTCTATTCTCTCAGTTGCCAGCGGAGCTCCAATTTATGATCTGGGAAGCGGCCTTTTGTGCAACTTCAAGGTTTATCAATATTCGCCTCTACATGGCACTCGGCTACAATGGTGGTTCCAATCTGCCCAGGCCTAATATGTGCATAACTGGCGGAAGCTTCATCCTTCGGGGACGCGAAACGGACAAATTCAGGGAGTCGCACAGACTGAGCTTGGCTTGTTGGGTTGCTCGCAAAGTCTATCTCTTGAGATACCCACAAAGTATCATCCTCTTGAATTCAATTAGGCGAAAAGATGGTTACTCAAGAATAAGATGCAATATCGCACACGACATTTTGTGCATCGAGAAGATCAATGGAATCTTTCATGAGCACGACGATAGGCGACTTTTTACTACTCCATTATTAACGCAGATGGCTCGGCAAGCCTTCAGTTCGAGCAGAAAGGTGCTTTCCTCATTTCAGCACGTTGCCGTTCGGCTTCGCAGAGGCTACCCAAGTAGGGGTCAACTTGCGACAGCTTTCGCAACCGCACGCCTACATTTCACGGTTCAACAGGCAACATTGTTCCTCTTTTCTTTTTTCGAGTCTATCAGACACCTTTACTTTCCCGTCAAGTCAGAAAATCCAGCCACGGATGACACAGAGTTCTTCCGGGGTCTGCCTGCCCAGGGCTACACACCGGCGCCAGTTCAGTCTTTCCTTGATTTTTACGACCGCGTCCAGCGTTATTCTGAGCAGGTTAACGACTCCGATTGCGATGTAAATCATCGGAAATGGAGACCAAGGCCACTCCGCGACATACAGTGCTATTATGGCCGTGAGTGGCTAGAGAAAGCATAGCCCGGGGAAAACGTTTCTCCCAGGCAATAGGCAAACAGTCCTGATGAATCCCTACCCTCCTAATAAGGCTGATCTCATGCCAACTTGTCAAGCGACAAGAAATTCCCCTCTGGGCGGGGTTTCAAACGAGCCTCGAAAATTTCTCCAGAGCAGCCCAATTCTTCGACACCAAACTAGCCTACCACAAAGAATCCTCGAACAAGATAGCTTATCCAACTCATGAAATCATAATGTTTCTATTTATGGCTCTCACCTCTTTATCTTATCGTATCTGTCTCCAAATCGCGTATAGAGTGACCAATCACCACATTTTATCCACAATGTCGAACCCCCACCATTTCAACGCCAACCATGCGAAGTAAGTGTTAATTTCAGAATATTGACCGTAAAAAAAGTTTTAAAAATATTATAAATGGTCTCAATATATTTCATTACAAGAAGATCCCTTCCGACTGTTGCCTAGAGTTGTCGCCTCAGGCAGTACTAAATACTTGGCCATATAAAAGGCATCTCAGTTGTCATTCCATCCCCATCATAAATCTGTTCACATGATACACATATCGCATTATCGCATATCAGAATTGACAAGTTGGTTTCTTTCCAATAGTTCATTATGGCCTCATCTCAAACCGATCACAACGTCAGCCACGACGAACGCTTCAGACATGAAGTTTTGAAAGGCTTTGCAGAAGACCTTCAAGAGATAGCAAGTGACAAGGAGAAGCAAGATCTTCTCATATCTATCAAGAGCTTTGCTTTTCACTTTATCAAAGAGCCACAAAAAAGACCTATGGCAGACTTCCCCACCGTACAGCAGAATCTTGACGCCTTGTGGCATATGTTCTTCAAAGCCAGCATCGCTATAGACAGTGACAGCTTGTTCCAAGATCGTCTTGTCCTTCTACTATTGTGGACAAGACATTTTGATCTTGTGTACAAAGATCTCTATACTGGGCAGAATATAGCAGGGAACTGGGAATCATATGGTTTTGCACAGAGTCTACAGACATTCTGGGAAGCGCTTATGAAAGGAGGTTCAGAGGCTGAGCTACAAAGGCTTGCTACTTTCTCTGCCAAGGTCTTGGCTGCTGGCATATGCGAGGAACAGATCCCTTCGACTGGACTATGGTATATGCGCGAGGTCCTTGAGGCCAACGATGACAACATTGCCAAGTTTCTGCCTGGCGCAGTTGTATGGATGGAACTATGTCCTCACGCGCTCTTCAAGGACTGCGTTCTCAGAGGAGACGAACAGCAGTCAGAACAGTCATCACTGAATATTGGGACCCTTCCGAAGGATCAGGGCATTGATGATGCCGGATTCAGCATGGCGCGGTGGTTGATTTGGAGACGTCGCTTCCAGAAGCTCAGCCATCACCCCGATACTTCGCTTGCGCAACTTGCTAAGAAGGGATTCATGGCTATGATCCACTGCGGCCGAGATATTGACTACACTGTCCCAGGTGAAAACGTATTTGCCGAAAGGTTACAGGCTACCATGTGGACTGAACTCGTCAAGAGTGGAAAGGAAAGCCTGGATGGTGATGATGTCGATATCGACCCCGATTGGGTTGATGGGCAGATCGAGTGAGTATTCATGAAACGAGTTTTGTACAACTTGCCTTGATTTACAAATCTAGAGGTATAAATATCATTGATTTCGTATACTCCGCTTGTAATGACAGGCCGGCTATAAAAACAATACGGTCGTTCATCATCCAAATTCATTTCCTCAACCCTAATCGATCAGAGTTTGGTCAACGGATAATCCGTATCATTCCCAATAGCAGACTCGATATCCTCACTACAGAATTCCTGCAGTGGTATAAACTCCTCCCCTGGTGCATCCGTAAAGACCCCTCCGTACTCATCGAGATTGCGTTTCGGGTATTGCCGTGCAGCAACCCAAAGTCTTCCGTCAATAGGTTCTGGGCTAATTGGATGGTGGTGCTGAATTGCCCTGACGGCGACTCGGAGAAGAGGTCGGATTAGAGGATAGAACCATGCGTCGTGGAAGGTATTGAGGAACCCGGTTTTGTCACATGTGTTGTGATATAAGGCAAAGATCACTCGTGTACCAATGTTTGTGCCAAGTCTAAGACTGCGAATCCAATTGTGTCCAGACATCGCTGGTCGATCTCCTGCGGGAAGTGAATCATACACTCTGTGAAATGCTTGGTAGATCGATGCAGGCATTTGAATCTTGTATGGGCGGAATCTTAACCCTTCTTCCAACGCATCATGCCTAATAGTTGCCGTCATGTCAAAGTTGTCGTACTGAAGTTTATGAATAAATCTGCTTGCGTCAGTCAGCAGTAACAATACGCTGTCAGGGAAGCAACCTGTAGTTATGGCATTCTGTTTGCGTAAACGCATAGTCAAAATCCACTGCAACGTGGTATTCAGTCACATCATCCTTGCCATCCTTCGGTCTGGGTACATCCCTTCCAGCTATATCTTCAGGAAACTCGCCCGCGTTCAAGTCTCGCATTCTCTGATATTCTTGACGAGCATACAAAGCCGCGATATAAAACTGATCAGAGTCTCTGAAGAGGAAGTTTTGATCCCGATCGTCTTCTACCAATGATAGCGCGGCGTCGATGAACTTGCGAAGGTCACCCAATGGGCCTATAACTGTACCCGAGTTTAAAAATCTCGAGTCGCTATACTGAAGATCCCCAGTGTCCGTTTTGGGTCCCCAAGTAAATCGAGGCTGTGCTGAGAATGGAACAAGCCAACACCTCGGATCCGTTTCGCTGTCAGGCCAGCATCCCTTATCCGTTCCCCATAAAAGAGTCTGCCTTAGCCCGGTTCGATGAAGCTCCTTGACGGTAATTCCACGTTGATCAGCAAGCCTTTGATCAGCCTCAGCCATGAGAGTGAAGTATCGCTGTATCATGGACTCTGCGGGCAGTTGAGCCAGCACATCGAATCCGTCAACAATAATGACAAGATCATCAGAGGCTCCTCTCGCATTGTGCAGATAATCCTTGATGGCGCGCAATTTCGCGATATGTGCCTTTTGCGCGTCTAAGAAGGTCTCTCCTCTGTAACCTAGAATCGTCGGTATAGAGTATCGATTGGCGAGTGCCGATGTCACAACTGCGCATACTTGGCGGTTGGGGACATTTGCGGGGACGAGGTAGTGAAGCCTAGAGATTCGGTGTGAAGATGCTAGTAAATGGGAAGGGTTGGATGCATTCTTGATGTCCTGTATGCAAAAATCCGTTAGCTTCCCTGCGTCGTTCGATGGCAAATTAACATACCAGGTTCCTACAGTTGAAAATCAGAAATATCAGCACCATTGCGACGAGGAAGGCGCGGCCGCGGTTCTTCTGAATCCGATACCGTTGAAGCTCCCTGCCCGGTGCGAGCATCCGCACCCTCTCTGACCACTCAGCATGGGAATAGATTGATGGATTTAGGTTATTTGTACTGAATAGCATCATCTTTTCTGGTTGGCCAGACTTGACTGTTGGAGGAAGCGGCCCCTCTGCAGATCAAGAGGTAGTCAAAGATAAGGGGTCAATTCGTGGCGCACGACGAAGACGATTACATTTCTCTACTCCAATTACAGTACGCTATGAATATGAAACAATTTTTACGTTCTCGCCCTTCCCTTGGCGCCGAGATCGACTTGGTCTACCTGTATCGGCATAACCGCAAATTCCGAGATACATATCACTGGAGCATGTTGCGACCCCGTGAGAATGAGACTCTGCGTCGTATGGCAGGTGCAGCATCCGATACCATAAACTGACTGGTCTTCAAATTCACTTGGACAAGATGAGATTTCCACTTGTCGTTCGTTTTGAAGATGCAACAGACGTTCAAACCGCGGTCCCAGCGGCTGACGGCCGTGACATCGAGAACCATGTCCTGGATCATCCCTTGACATGGCTTTCCTCCACCAATAACCATCAAATCCTTGAGACGCGACAATTAAACCAAAATCTTTTTCTTTCTAAGCTCCGCAACTTGCATGCAACTTCTGAGATTTTGCCAAGTTCGGGCCAAGGATCATTTCCACCAGGACTCTTGATACAGTGCAGTTTAGAGAAGAAGCCTACCTGCAAGCCTGCGGGTTACGTTTCAAAAGACTCGGAGATATGTCCTGTCGAGATGGTATAAGGCTCTTCATCTATACACTACAGGCCACATTGAGGCGTTGTCGACTTGCTGCCCGGGTAGGTCATCGTAATGACGCACATTAGCAACAAGCTGTTTTCATCGAAGCACCACTCAAAGCGTCATTGGTCTAGGGGTTAGGATTCAACTCTTCCATTGAGAAAAGTTGAGGCTCGGATTCGAATTCCGGATGACGCACGCTTTTTTGGCAGTTTTTGTTCGTGAGTGGATTTTTGTAAAACGGGGTCATTAAGCGAGATGGAGTCCCATTCCCCTTGAGACAATCCAAGGGATCGGAGTAAGTACGAATACTATCGTGAAGTAATGCATGGTAGATAACTCATGGCCTCCAGAAATTGGGCCTGCGCTGTTAGACAGGTTTCTTGCGGCCTGTTAGATAAAGGGGATCCCTTTTACATTAGATGGCTCCAGTCTTCCGATCCTTCTCTAAACCCACCTACTCATTTGATCTGCTCGTGATTCTAGAAGCAGCATCTCATAATATGGGTGCCTAAGAGCCTCGGCAGTCGTAAGTCGCTCCTAGGCACATACATTAGTACAAACCATCACATAATGCCACAGGATCATACTCGCCTTCGGGTCAAATCGTAGAAGCTGGTCAATAAGACTCAGAGCTTCGTCAGATACGAGCATCTCATTATCCGAGTTGATGAAGTCGGTCCAAGCTTGTTCATGATGTTGGCCCAGAGCTTCAAGTTCCTCGTCATTCAACTCAAGGTCGTATTCATTGACAAAGCGGTAGAGCTTGTCTGTGCCAAGGACTTCAACAATTTTCCTCAGTTGATCAATTAGCGAAACCCCGTGAAAGAACGGTTCCTTTCTGAAGACCATGGCTGCGAGCATAGCACCGAAGCACCACATGTCTATGCTAAAGTCGTATCGTTCGTAGCTCAGTAGAAGCTCCGGTGGCTTCCAGAGGCCTACGCAGGTGTCCAAATCTTCGTCAGGTCGGTAGAAGTCTGCTGAGCTCCAGCCTATTAGTCGGAGCTACAATGTGTTAGCATGCACCAGATTGTGTCATTATGAGGCGCACCTTTCTGGCTTCGTGGTCGATCACCACATTTTGCGGTCTAACATCACGGTGCATCACACCTTGGCTATGGGCGAAATCCAAAGCTCTCAGAAGCTCGCGGGTGTAATATCGAATGTCCATGTCATCAAACCGAGGATACAGCGTTCGGAAATCTGTGTTGTCTACGTATTCAAGAACGATGCCGATGTCAGAACCCTGTGCCTCACGACGTCAATCTTGGCTCAGAACTGAGGCTTTGAATGGTATGCGAACCTCCTCACCTTGGACAGCATCAATGAACTTGATGATGTTTGGGCCATTTTCGAGATATTGGAATATCTCGAGTTCGCGACGGATCCTATCTCTGCTATCTTGCTTGAATAGCTTCATAGCGTAGATGCGGCCGCTTGGATCACGACACTCGAAGACGATTGCATGTCTTCCTCGCCCTATATCAATCGCGTTAGTATTTAGCAAGTGAAGGGAAGACTAAGGTTTGGAATTACCTAATCGTTTTGGGGGCGACATATCATAGAACTGCCCTACCAGTTGTCAGCAACAAGCCTGCAGCCAACTCTGCCCCAGACTTACCCGCCCCTGACTCCGGGTGGATTGGTGCCATCTTCAGGGCATTCAGACGCAGATCCGTTTTTTTCGTCTCTCAGAATCTTGATATCGTGATCGCCGAAGCTCGACATCTGATGCAAGGATGAGCTGTTGAAGCAGAAAAACCCCGCATAGGGCTGACATGCTTATTCAGCCAAAATACAGAAAAGGCTGGATAGTTACACAGTCAGCCTTGATGTCTCGTACGAAAATAGATGTACCTATTTGCATTGGCTTTTAGGTATTGGTGGAACACGGAGACGTCTATTCATCAGCGTCAGGGTGAAGTTTGTTGATGGGAACTAATCCAAGGCTCAACATGATCAAAAAGACGTGACAATGCTTCGCAGCCAAAGGATGTTTGATACAAGCAACAAAAGAAATGGAATCAGTTCAAGTGACAGTATAATAATATGGACTAGTTCTTTCCAGAAGTCATTTGTTAATTTGGCCAAGAATGCCAGTCATGGAAGAATTCTGCGACCTATTAGTTTGATTGTCCTGGTTACCCTAAAGCTTGACTGCTCGCCGGCAGTCAATAGTATGACAGTCTTGTTCGCCGAAGAGTCGCTTAAAATTACGGCATTTCTTCATTTTAGGTTTGTCGGGTTACGAGAAAGAAACAGCCCTTTCGGAACTCGCCGTGAAAGAAAGCTGAAAGTTAGACTGCCAAGGCTGAATTTCTTGGGACTCCAACGTTGGCGACTGGAATTCATTTCTGGGGCAGACCCAGTCACTAAGAACTAAGCTAATCTGATTTAGGAAAACAACCAGGTCCGCACAGATAAGCCGTCGAAACTTGTGCCTCCAATCACTTAAGACCAATCGAATTCAGCATGTGACACGAATGTCCAAAAGCTGCAGTAGCATAAGGCGGATTAAATGAGTTGCTCCACATGTGAGAGGCGAAACGGCAAGTGTCTGCCGTTGGTGACTCGCGAAGCATTCTCAGTTGGGAGATGGCCGGATGATCTGGCTCGCGCTAAAGGGGCTGTAAGCCTGTAAGGGCCATGGGTGAAACTGGCTAACACACGCAAGGTACAGTTATTTGATGAGCTGAAAACTTAACATGCAGGGGGGTTCTGGCTGTCCTGATCCTTTGTTATGCGTTATGGTACGGAGTAAGTCTGCATGTCCTTGGTTTGATCTGGATGAAAGTTGCAGAGACTGTCAAGTTGGGCATAAAGCCTCCCGTCTTTCTACGGAGCACAGTGAGCCACTGATGCACCCAGTCGTGCGGCTGAGCACGAGGTAGCTAAAGAGATGGAGGTCAGACCGATCGTGGCACTAAATGTTTGGTGTTTCGTGAGGGCATTCAGCCTTTTTACGAGGTGGGGGGCCGGGAAATAAGACGTAGCCCAAACATTAACTACAATAGGAAGCCCCTTAATCCAACCTAATGATTACCGCCACAATCGTGACTCCTCGCCTTGAGACAATCTTAAATACTAAGCCCGTGGAATCCTTCTGTTGGTTCTTCCATCCCATCTGTTTTGAGTAAACTCTCGTTAATAGCCATCCACTCGTTATTCTTTCTCCGCTTCAACAACCAACACCAACAACACCTTTTTTAATAATACCCAATCACAATGCGCTCTGCCATCATCCTCACTGTCGGCGCGACCGTCGTCGCTGCCTCGCACCCTGCTCTCGAGCGCCTCGAGAAGCGCGATGCTAAGGAGTGCGCTTCCGTCGCCTCCAGCATCCTCCCCGACCTCACCGCCATCCCTACTCCCGACTCTTCGCTCGCGAGCTTCCTCGCCAAGCAGACCGATGCCATGACCATGACCGATCAATGTGTCATCCCCGCCGTCACTGGCTCCATGGCCAAGGAGTACACTTCCTACGCCTCCAAGCTCAGCTCTTGGTACATCGACCAGAAGGATGGCATCTCCTCTCTTCTCGAGGCCTGCAGCGACGTCCCTGAGGTCAGCTCTCGCATCGCCGAACTCAAGGAGACCGCCACCATTTGCGACAAGGTCACTTGGGCCAAGGAGACTGGCTCTTCCTCTTCCAGCGGTGATGCTTCTCAATCTAGCGACGCTGCTGCTTCTAGCTCCACCGCCGACAAGGGTAACGCTGCTGGCGTCAACTCCATCAAGGCTATTGGCGTCCTCGCCGTCGCCGGTCTTGCTGGTGTCATGATGCTGTAAAAGCTTGATGCCTGATGGGGGGAACAATAACGGACAATACCCGTGGGTGACGGCGTCTTGGCTTTTCGATTCATTTGGCCTGGTGTACTGGTCTCTAGTTTTACTATAAAAAACACTCAATACAAGCGTTGTGGCTAGTGCAGCCTTTCTGTAATTGCCTGACTCCCTTGACCATATACGCGCTCAAATGTCATTGATGCGCTTTTGTATTGACGTGACGTGCCTTTCGCCGAGCCTTAATCTATCAATGCGCGGCCGATTGAAGACAGTCTCGGCAGAAGCCCCGATTGTTTGCATTCCCCAGTTGCGCTGTTTGTAGATCCCCGTGCGCCATTGACACCGAATGATTGCCAAAATTTGGGGTAGAAATCTTGGTGGGCCCGGGGGTCGTTAGCCGCGATTAGACCTCACCTCAGCATGGCTGACGCTGCTTGACCTGTAACTATGGCAATCGACGGAATGTTTCAGGACGAGATCAGGGTCCAAGCAACCCCATTCATCATGACGACCGCAAATAGGTATAAACTATTCGATCGGCTCTATTGGGCATAGTCATTACTCCCGGTCTAATCTCGGGCTTCGGTCCGTGTTTACTGAGTTTCTCCAAGACCATCAAATGTGTCTCAGATGATCAAATGGAAGTGCCAACAGACTGCCCATGAGATCGTCACTTATCCCATCACCCCCAAAATATATGATTGGGTCTGATTCTTCTTTTCTTGACAATTCAGACGAGACGGGGGGTGACTGAGAAGTGGTGGTTGGGTAAATCCAAGCATTGCTAGAAGGCTGATCTGCATAGCTGCTAGCGTATTGTGAGCCGAAACAGTACTCGTCTTCAAGTTGCGAAATAGGCGTCAAAGGTGAAAGAATATAGTCCATAGGAGGATATGATGTCCCGAAGTCTTATTTTGTCTTTTAGTAAGAGCCTTACAATGATGCCAGAAAACAGCGGCTTATGGGAAACTTGACTCACCTCTTGACTCTTCGTGCTTGACCTCGACATCGGATGACGTTGGAGAGTATGAATAGCTTAGAATATCTCGCGCGGCCTCAACGGAGACTTCTTCCTTTTTGGGTTGCTTGGAGACTTTGTTATCTAATTTGTTCTTCTTGCAACTATATTTGTCAGTGATACCGTTTGTAGACTCTGGAAGTTGGCTCACGGTGATCGACGAGGTCCTATCACTACACATTCGCACGAGCTCCATTGACAATTACTGCATGGTGACTTTTGCATAACATCGCATCGGACCTTTCGAGATCTGCACGTTAGGCAAGCTCTGCGAGCTCTGCGCTTTCGGCGGCCATTTGTATGCCGGGTATACTGCTGAGCTTCTGTTGCTGCTGGGATATCTGACATGATGACAATGAACAGAGTATAAAAGCTTTAAATCATTAAAATAGTAGCTCGTTACATATATGATACTCACTGCGATATCTCAAATATAAAGAAACTCAAAGTTTGGCAGATCTGCAAGAGGTGGCGGGTATCGGACCGCATCACGGCATTACACAACCGTGTATAGCCGCGCCGCCCGCATCCCCGCAAACCGCACCTCAAGCCGTCCCTTAACCCATCCTGCATCTCCCTTGTCGAATCAGCAAACCCTCCAGCCCATAATACTCGTCATAATGTCGGACTCCCATGACGACTCTGACGGGCCTGAGAGCCGTCGTAAGAGAATTCGCCAAGCCTGCCTCAATTGCAGGAAGAAGAAAGTTCGCTGCACGGGTGAGAAACCGATCTGTCAGTTTTGTAATCGGCTTGGCCAGCCTTGTGTTTACGCGGAGGATGGGAGGAGTCTTAGAAGGACGAATTTGGCTGTTCAGCCTGCTTTGGGGGACGTGCCTGAGGCTATCATGGTATGTGGTCCACTGTTGTTGGGATGGTGATGCTGACCTTGGGTAGGATAACATCGCGTCAAGGTTTGCGTCTTTAGAAGATCAAATATCAATGCTACAAGCGACTGTCGAAAGGTTAGAGTCATTAACCTCTTATACACATTGGTGATTACATTCTGATCAAGACATAGACTGCTGCCGCTGGTCACAAATCAGCAACCGCCAAACAAACGTACACACTACCAAGCCAAAACCCCGGCCCCCGTTCTTCTTCAAACCCCTTCAACGATACAATCTCATGCCAATGAACGCCCCCAACCAAGCTCCCTTCTATTTGCTGCCGATGTCTACTTCCGTTACTGTCACAGCCAACCTTACTCCCTCTTTCATGAACCAACCTTTCGGCAACGCCTGGCCGATGACACGCTGCCGACCTATCTTCTCTGGGGATTCTTGTCTGCCGCAAGACGATACTCATCTCTACCAGTCACTCAAGTCAACTGTTCCGACGATGCATCTAGCTACGCTGCCAAGGCTTGGGAGACTATAGAACTTCCTTGGACTGGTAATGCGCCACCCGAAAAGATTTTGACAGTCATCCAAACAATTATATTGATAGTAAGCACTGAGGTTCCAGGTGAGTCAAATGATCATGAATAAAATTGTCCATACTTTAGAAAAGTCACTAACAAATCGAATCGGCTAGCTGGTCTCTGTAGCCAAGCCCATATGAAGCAGGGTTTTGCTATTCGTCTTGCCCAGAATAACAAGTTTCACCTGGAACCCGATCCATCACTTCCACTAGCTGAGCGCGAGGAAAGAAAAAGAACTTTCTGGTCGCTATATCTCCAAGACAAACTCATCAGCCTCTCTCGTGGACGATTTTCCGCCATCCGTGACGAAGAATGCAGGGTGTCTTTACCATGCTCTGAGGATGCGTTCAAGGAAGGCCGCGAAGAAAAGACACCCTTTCTCGACGAACTGACGGGCGATTGTGTGGAACAAGAAGCTATCGACGGATGCTGTGCACTTGGCCTGATCAATGTGATGGCATCTATCCTTGGCCGGATCTCGCATTACGTTTTGCATGATACACAAACATCACAGATGGGACTTCCCTGGTCTTCAACAGCGCCTTACGCTACTCTATCATCGGCATTGCTCCAAGCAGAACACTACTTTGGAATGAATGAAGACCCGACAGAAAGTCTCAAGCAACGATGCACGGTCGATGGTGTCGTTGATCAACTACTCGCCAGCTCCTTCATCTTCGCCAAGGCTATGTTCCACTTGTCCCACTGTCTACTTCATCACCCATTCTTGATTCAACAACGGCTTCAGTCCGGTAAACAAAAGGCCCCGTCAGTGTTCATGAAGACGGCCTGGGAAAAGTGTAGGACGCATGCGAAGAGCATCACGGATCTACTAGATATGAAGAGCCAGAACGTGCCTATACTCACCTCTATTTATGGATATTGTATCATGGTTGCTGGTACAATTCATGCTTTGTCTTTGAATGATGAGAGAGACCATATCCGAAAGGAGAGTCAGAAACACTACCGTGCGGCTATGGAATCATTACAAGACCTGTCATGCTACTGGAACCACGCCGCTCTAATGGTAAGCCTATACTGCCTTTTAACTTCAAAAATGAATTCTAATTCTTAGCCTCATAGGTCAAACGACTGGAAAGATTCCATAGCCAGTGCGAGGCTCGCGGACAAGAGCTTTCCCCCTCAAACGTCGAGCGAACTCCCGGAGACGTCAAAGCCCTATGGCAAAGTGTCGACTACACATCTTTGTCAACTCCAACGAGACCTGGAAGTCCGACACTGGCAGGCCAAACCTCAGTTGAAGCCGATTGGGCATTATCAAAGGATATGTTTGACTTTAGTGGCTTTGGTGGATTTGCAGAAGGCGTTGATGTCTTTAGTATTTCGTTTGTTGATGGCGATATGACTCTTGGCGACGAAATTCCGAATATGGCGCAAAATTGGGCAGCTCCGGAAAAGGCAGATTGATATCGCTGAAGATGGAAAAAAGGAAGTCGTGATTTTCTTTATACGTAGCGACCTAATTATCTCACAACGCTCTAGCTAGGCCCCAATGATGACACTAATCATCATTCACTACCAAACACAATGCCGTTCTTTTTCCTCATATCCTCCATCACGGTGAGAACGCTTCGACTGAGTGCCCTCAAGTCAGCTTCAGCCTCCCGATCACTTTCCTTGATAATACGTCCAAGCTCCTTGGCCTCCCAAGTCAGGTTCAACATATCTGTATACTCAGGGCTGGTATCTCCAAGCTCCTCAGACTCTTGTGATCCTCTTGGGACGAACTCCATAGTGCAAATGTCTGTGACGTTCGAAGCCTGACCACCAAAGATCTTGATGGTTCCCTTCTCACAGTAGATCTCGGTCGGTGCATGTGAGTCATAAATCTTGCTCGTGCGGGCCGATAGTGTAAAGCTCTGCTGGTGCTTTGAAGACTCAGGCGTGTATTGGAACACTATGAGACCACCACCATCAACACAAGTCTCAAGAATGACTGGGAAGTATGTCCGGGATGAGGGCTTGCCAAAGAGTCTGACCGCGAATGTGACAGGATAGCAACCCATATCCCATAAACATCCTCCACTGAACTTGGGAGACGCGACATTTGGAACGTTGCCTTCTGTGATGTCTCCAAATAATGGCGAATACACTGCCATAGAGAGGCTTGCACCATAGATCTTCCCAAACTTCTCTGTCCTGGTCTTCTCGTCATCAAGTAGTCTCTGAAGTGTCTTGAAGTTGGGCTCTTGAATGTGGCGATAAGCTTCCAGAATGAAGAGACCTTTGGAGTCGGCGAGTCCGTATAGAGCCTCGAGCTCCTTCATGTTGGACGCGAAGGGCTTTTCCATGATAACATGTTTGCCAGCATTCAGCGCTTTGGTGCCCTGTTCATAATGCAATGAGTTGGGCGACGCAATGTAGACAACATCGATGTTGGAACCTTTGGACAGCATGATGTCCAAATTATCGTAAGCTTCCACTGCAGAAACATCTTTGATTGAGGGCGTTTCAGAGATGAAATCATTTGCTGTATCAAGTTTCCTTGAGTAAACAGCAGTGAGGGTAAATAGTTTGCTCTCATGGCATGATTGCACAAAAGAGTTGGTGATCCAGTTCGTCCCCACAACAGCGAGACCATATGGAGCAGACATGGCGACTGTGTTGATGCTGGACCTTACTAGAAACGAAAAATATTATTTGCAGAAAAGCTGGACGTTTGAGAGCGAAACCATGACTGTCTTATAGCTGTGAGTACGTGACATCATGGCGATGACGGCGAGAAGTCCGTAACCTGAAAATTGACATTGGTGAAGCCATTTGGCGGCACAGCATTTGGAGTGTTACCTCAATCTGGCAATTGTCGGCGAGTCTAAGGGAATAAGGGCGGAAGGGTGCATTAGTGGATTACCTGAGGTGAGTCTGTCGCCCATCTGCTCTTTGCTTCCCTGCAGAACACCAAAGACACGAAATTATCGCATCGACGCAATGAAAGATGATTCCGAATGACCCGTTTGCATAACAATTCGGAATCTGTCAAAACCATGTGGAAATTGCCGAGATGCAGCTGATTGGCTCGTGGATTGAAACCTCGATAATGCCGTGACCGGGGTCGTATAAGAGCCCGAGATACCGAGTTTATCACGTCACGGAAATACCGACACCTGGAGATTTCCAACTCTTACAATGCTTCAGCACATGCTCTGGTAAAACTCGCACACCGAGATTGTTTAAGTACTGAAGAATATTAGTCGATAATCATGTATGGTGGCTCGGATTTCCAGCAGCTTCAAGACTCGCCTTATCATTCCGATGCCTCCGCGCCAGCGCCCAAAACGCCTCGGGTCTTGGCGTGCAACCACTGTCAGCATCGCAAGGTGAAATGCAATCGCGTGTTTCCTTGCAATAACTGCATAAAGGTTAGTTGTAAAAGTTTGGAGGATCGCATTGAAGCTAACACGCCCAGGCCAATGTACCTTGCGTGCCATCAACGCCTGCTCCAGCGCGCAAGAGAAGAGCGCCAAATGCGCTACTGCAAGAGAGGATCAAGAATCTTGAAGCTCTTCTGGAGCAGTACACTTCCCAAGACTCCCCCAAGCAAAGTTCTGACACAAATGGATTGACCCCTCATGATCCGATGGAATTATCTGCCAGATCTTCGCCGGCTCAATCTAACGGACACGGAGCTCAGACACCCACTGGCCCTGGCAAATTGGTAGTTCGGAATGGCGGGTACAAATTCCTGGATAGCTACATTTGGGGGAGAATACATGAGAATGTCCGGGATCCTGTCTAATATCCAATTTCATAGTCCTTGACTAACATCCAATGCATAGATCTCAGAAATGCGTCATATTCTTGATGAGGACACGTCAGACGAGGAGAACTGCCATCCCACCGATTCACCCGCTCCCCACGAAGACGACGACCTTCTGTTAGCCAGGACTTCCGCTCTGAGTATCAATGATCAAGCTCCTTTGCCTTTTCAGATCCTTCGTTTATGGCAGGTGTTTCTCGAGAGAGTCAATCCTGTAACCAAAATGATCCATACTCCAACTACAGAGCACCTGGTAATCGGCGCAATGACAAACCACTCTGATATATCGCACAAGAACCGAGCACTTTTATATGCCATCTATCTTGTTTCTGCCGTCACTTTGACAGGCGAGGAAGCAATGACGATGCTGGGCTTGCACAAGGATGAGGCTTTGCAGATATTCACACAGGGCCTGAAGATGGCCCTGAACAAAGTCAACTTTCTTAGAAACTATGATATGGTTGTTCTACAGGCTCTTGTATTATACTTGGTAAGACCACAGAAGCTGGCTAGGGTGTAATTCAAAGCTAATCGCTTTTCAGATCGCCTTAGAAGGCCGCAGCAATCATGACGCCGTATGGGTACTCAGCGGTGTAGTTATTCGCATTGCTCACAAGATGGGCGTCCATCGCGATGGAGAGACACTCGGCCTGACGCCTTTCGACACAGAGATGCGTCGCCGAGTTTGGTGGCGGATCGTCATACTGGACTGCATGTACGCCGCAACATCTGGAATGAACCCAACACTCTTGCCGCTGGGTTGTGACACCAAGCTTCCGCATAATATTAACGACGCAGAATTCTCCCCAGAATCGAAGGTTATCCAGAGCAAGCAGGGGACCACAGAAATGGCTTTTGCTCTGATTCTCTATGAGATCGTTCACTTTGTCAAAGATCATCAGATGACCGATTTCGAACACCTTCTGCTAGGAGGCCAAGACGTGGAGCCTGGAACGCCCGAGTATGATCTCTATCACGAGTCGCTTGGAAAGTTGGAACATCTCGCTGATGAATTCGACAAAAAGATGAGTGAGGTTGAGAAGCAGTACTGTGATCCGACAGGAGGTCCGCTTCATGTCTTCGCACTGGCGTTGAGGCCTCATATTCTGAGGGAAGTCAGAACCATGGCGACACCGATGGACGAAACACCAGAATGGGGAACTGAAGTAATGAATTCTCACGATAATTTCTTTCGAATCTGGCTTGCGCACAATGAGAACGAATTTGCGCTTCATGATCTTATAGCGAACGGTCCTTTTGCGTACTCATCAAAGTCGCACTTTCACTTCGATTCACTCATCTTTCTTGCGGGTCAATTGGTCCATCGCTCACCAGTTGGGCCCTTTACAGAACGGACATGGAGCCTCTTCCATAGGTTTTATCGCGATCATGAGGAGCTTTGGAATCTATCCCAGCTTAAGAACTTTCAGCTCGCAAGACTGCTGCTCAAAGCTTGGGAACCAAGACAAAGGGCTCTTGAGCAGCTTGGGACTCCCTTCGAGGTTCCTGAATGTGTGCAGAAGCTTCGGATTGCTGTCTCGCAGACTGGACTGTCATGGATGAGCCCTAGAGAGATACCCTTCCAACCCACGAATGGCGGTGGCCTAGGAGGTATGGATCAGATGCAGATGGACGCAAACGGGAGTGTCTCAACGGATGTGTTTCAAAGCCCGACTATGGCTGGGGACTGGTCCATGGCTGGCAATCTTCCAACCATGGACAGTATGGATACGCAGACACCAGTTCTTCCGATCTTTGGCTTCTTCAATAGTACGACATGGTAGAGTTTGCCGTAAGAATATGGGCATTTGGGAGTTGTGAGTCTTACAATCAATAATATCTTTCTGTTATCCGATGTCTAGAAACTCAAGCGCCATTATCACTTCAACTGTCAATCAAGTTAACAAAATCTTGAGGAAGAGGCTTCTCCTCAACCCAAGCTATGATACCCTCGGCAAACAATTCTGGAAATTGTAAATTCCAGGCATGAATGGCCCCCTTGATAAGAACGGCGGTACTCTTTCTCCCATCCCCGCGCCCTTCATTGCGAAACGTCAGAGCCATTTCCTTCGCACCATCAAAATCATCACCTTGATCTCCAGCGGCGGCCAATATCCGCTTGTCCTTCTCAGCAACTGCTTTAACATCTTCGTGCTGCCACTTAGCAAGCCCGGCGTAAGCGTCATTGACCAAGTTCCAATCATTATTGGCAACGATTTCGTTCTTTAGCTGGGTATGATCCCTGAGACCCTTCATCCAGACGCTGAGAGTATAAAAGCCGCTGTTGAGAACGAGTTTGAGGCCGTAATGTAGGAGGTTGGGTCTTTCTGCTGCCCAGACTTGCCATGGCCGGAACGGTGTTGAGCCAGTGACGAAGGCTGATTTAACGAGGTCTGGATGCCGGCGGATTAATTCCATTGTGGTGAAGCCGCCCAGTGAAAGGCCAACAACGTGCGCTTGTCCACCGTGGGCATGCTTTCGGATAAGATGCGAGACCGAGTCCGCGGCGAATTCAATTGACCATGGCCCTATGTCTCTCGACTGGGAGTGTTTTGGGAGATCTGGGACCAGGAGATGATAATCGCTGAGGTGGGGAATAACGTGCTCCCATTCGAGGTTGCAGCTGAAGAGGCCATGGAGCAGAACGATTGTCGTTGACGACGTGTCATTGTACGACCTGAAGAAAAGGTCTTTTAGGGTTTGAGATGCTTGCGACATGGTTGCAAAGATGAACTCTGAAGAGCAGATTATCTGCAGAGTGTTATTCAGTCAGATCACGGCGGTTGCTAGGACTTCAGTTGAGCTGCGCCACTGAAATGAGTCGGCTAAGATTTATCCGAACATGGCATCACGCTTACTCTGACCTAGACAAGTTTGCCCGGGCATAACTAGCGCAAAACGACCCCGGATGAGAATGAATCTGCAGGTACCAAAGATAATAAACTGTTGACTCTAATTATAACCGCGGGAGGACGAATGTTGGTCCATGATCTGAAACTACAGGGATTGGCCGATGGCAACTCAGTTAGACACTGTGGCCTCAGCACTGCCAGCAGCATATCATATCTTGAAGGATTTATGGAGGGTCGCTTGCGCGTCTTCGTGTTTACCAGCATTCAGCTAATTAAAATCATCCGATCCATCTTCGCACCGCCCAGAAAAACCATTTCCATTCTCTGTTTGACTTGTTTATTTTTGCAATGCAATTACTCACTGTGTCTTTTTGACAATGCAGCGTCGTACAAGTCGCAGTCAAGAACCAGGCTACGAGATAGCTGCAGCGCCTAAACCCACTGAAACAACGCTGCAGAACAAAGGATCGACGCCAATTCTCCACAATGCGGCGGCCTCTCCTGAAGCAGATCCGGAGGAAAACAACGACGATAAGAAATATCTGACGGGTTGGAAGCTTCATTCTTTGAGCGCAGCGTAAGTAAATTACGAAAACTGATATTCATGCGATTTGAAGCTTATCGTACTAGGCTCTGGATCAGTCTCTTCTTATCAACGCTCGAGACCACCATCGTCAGCACATCCTTGGTATCCATCACAAATGCCCTCAATGGATTCATTCTTCGCGATTGGATCGCCACATCATATTTGTTGACATACACTGGTGAGCACATTGCCTCTTTCCCATGGAAAACATTTTGCTGACGGCTGTAGGTTTCTTGACTATCTACGCCAAGCTTAGCGATGTTTTCGGGAAGAAGACAATGCTTTTGCTTGCGCTACTCATTTTCACTTTGTTTTCTGGTCTTTGTGGTGCCGCAAACAATGTCGTTGACCTGTAGGCAATATGAACGTCCAGTCCGACGCCTTGCTAACAGCCTCCAGCATCATTCTTCGAGCGTTCCAAGGCATTGGCGCATCCGGTATCTACGCCATGATCCTAGCGATCGCTCCAAGCTTGGTACCTATCAGCAAATACGCAAAGTACATGGGCGTCATGTCAACAGTCTTCATCACCGCAAGCGTTCTAGGTCCTATCCTTGGTGGTGTCATCAGCCAGCACTCAACCTGGCGCTGGGTCTTTCTTCTCAAGTACGACTCGGCCTCTACGCTCAATCGTAACAGCTGACACAAGATCTTAGTCTTCCTGGGGGAGCCATCGCCTTTTTCATGGTTTGCCTCTTTCTGCCGGCTTTCGAAGAGTCATCTAATCCCTCACTTCTGAAAGTACTGCGGGCAAAGGTCCGACGCTCGAACTGGGTCCGCATCGATGTCCTCGGTATAATTCTTCTCCTTGCAGCCTCTGTTCTCCTCGTGTTCGCACTTGAGGAGGGAGGTACTCGATACTCATGGAGCAATGCGATTGTGATAGCCACATTGGTTCTGGCAGTTGTGCTCTTCATCGCCTTTGGGGTCTGGGAAGTCTACGTTGAAAAGTCACCAGGCAAGCAAGAGCCCGTGTTTCCGCCGAGTATTTGCAAGGATAGGATCTCAAGCGCCATGCTACTGTAAGTCATGCACCCTTCGACCTCTCCCCACGCACTGACTGATCGCACAGAACTACCTGCTTCGTTGGCTTCCCTTTCGTCTCGATGGTCGTCAACATTCCGCAAAGAGCGCAAGCAGTTTACGGAATGTCACCGTCTCGCGCTGGCATCATCCTGCTACCTATGATGCTGACTTCTCCTGCCGCAACTGTCCTCTCGGGTTACTTGACTGGAAACGCCAAAGTGCCGCCCGCATATCTGATAATCATCGCCGCGGTGCTACAAGTTTTAGGCGTTGGCTTGACATGCTCACTGTCTACAGATGCAACTCACATGCCAGATGCTCAGTACGGATATGAGGTGCTGATGGGAGTGGGGTTCGGTATGAGTCTGGCTACCGTCTTAACCTTTGCTAGGGTGGTGGTTTCTGAAGCAAATCTGCGTAGGTGGCCTTTTTCCTGTGAGACTTGGCAGTGCTAACTAAGCATATAAAGCTGTTATGATGGGTGCACTGACACAGATCCGTGTACTTGGTGGCACAGTCTCACTCGCAATTTGGTAATTTTCACGCGTCACGTCTTTGCTAAACATGAATTACTGACAGGCTCGTAGCGCTACGCTTCTCAACAATCATCTCAAACCGAAGCTGAGCGATCTTGTCTCTTCGGAGCAGGCAGCGGCTATCCTTGACTCCGTGTCCGCAATAAATGATCTAGAACGGTCCCAGCAGCTGGCTGTGAGAAAAGTATTTGCCAAGGGCTATAATCTGCAGAATATCTTTATGACAGCCATGTCTGCTGCCGGTTTGATCGCTTCTTTATTCTTGTTGGAGAGTCATCCACGTATCGCAAAGTAGACTGCCAGAAGCTTCCATCTCCCGTAGCGGGATCTTTTCATAGACACGTAGTTTACACAATGATTTTACCAATAGATTGTATCTTGTGTCGTGAAGATGTACGAGCCTTACGTTAATATATAGAAGTACCTAATACTATGATATTCTTGCTTGCTTAAAGCTCGGTCGGCAGCACTGCAAGAACATGGAAAAAGAGATAGACACTGGGTGGAAGAGTAAAGGAGAGGTGTAACGCGTGTCTGTGCACCCCCTTGCACTCAGGCCTTGGCAATTATATGTACTAATCAGCTTTATCTCGTAAGCCACCACTTCGCCAAACACAGGTTTTTCTTCGTCTTCCGCTTTACCTGCTCCCGCAGGAGCTATCAAAATGGCCTCGAATGTTCAAGCAAAAGTCAATTCACCTGTTGAGGTTTCAAATACAACAGCAACTTGGATATTCGGAGCAGTAGCGGCTATCGCCAACGGGGTGACGGCGTTGGCGACGCGACAAACGGCCAAGGCAAGCAAAAGAAGCGCCATTGCGGGTGAGGTGGCGGCCAATGCGAGTAAGAGAAGTGCCAAAGCAGCAGAGGAAACCTTTTTGATTGCTCAGAAACATTTTGAGGCGACCGTCAAAGACAAGCAAGACCGGCCGCCTAGCCTTCAAGGAGGCACACAAGATCAGATTCTTGGATCACTTTGGCCTCGCCTATTCCGATCTCATAGTTAAACTGTACTTTGCCCAAGTTGGCTGGCTTGACCACGAATATTGAGCGATCCACCAATGCTGATGCCATAGTTCTATATCTGTAACCGAACCCCTTCATGGAGATCTCATTAGTTGAACTTGGGGTTTGTTCATTGTCTGAAGATTCCAGTGGCAGTCTATTGAGAAGTTCTGGAAATGAATCATCGACTTTGTGACTAAGAAGACCAAGAGAGCATGTCCGACGAAACGATTCACACGAAAGCCGATTCGGCAGTGCTAATACTGACAGTTCCTTGAAAACTGGGGGAAGTTGGTGGTATAAGCTTAGGTATTCGAAGTTCGCAGTTTGGGCTTCGTCTCCCATCCGCTCGGCGTCGGCATTGATCAACGGGTCTCTCAATGCTACTACTGTACCGAAACAAATCCCCGAAGCAAGTAGTATCTCTTTTCCGCAACTTTGTTGAAAGCTGACTCGAGCTACTGAGGCACCCATGGCTCGTTGCTGGTCATAAGAGATTGGTCGATCCGCTATGATGGGTGTTTTGTACATCCCCCAATTCGGAACCCATGATGGTAGATCCCACGAGCCAGTTCTGTCTGCCGCACTGACATAGGAAAGGACTTCGAGAGAAGAACTAGTCTCGATAATTTCTTTGACTGCGTCTGTGTAGACTCTAGAGGTCGATCTCGTGTAGTCGATTTTGAGTCGTTCGGAACGGCTGTCTTTCTTGTCGGAGGCCGCTAAGATGGAAAACACTTTGTCCCTCGGATCTGTGCATAGTCTCGACCAGCTATGTCTCAAGAGGCTAAGTAGAGGCGAAGAGTCTCGAGACCTAGGAGTTCGCAAAGCTAACGTTGCCCAGTTGGGAGAACTTATCGCCAACTCTAAAGGCGACGTCTCGGGGGAACAGAGAATGCTGCGATACACTGATACAGACAAGAAGGAATTCAGGCCTATCATAGCTCGAAGTCTCCGTGCTTGATATTTCTTCTTCATGACACTCTTGATCCTAGGGTCTTGAAATATTTCCATGACAGCTTCAATATCCCCTTCTGAAATGCAAAGCGCACCCGATTGTAATTTCCAAACTCGGGCCAAGCTGACTTCCTGGATAATCCAGGCTCTTCGCCAATAAGGCGGACGGTACTTTCGCTCGCCGATGACAAGTTGAAGAGAATATAGACCATCTTCAAACACTTCTTCGAGGTATTCTTTGCTTGGGCTGTCCAATAGGAGTGAAAAGAGTTCCTCTGTCGAGCATGATCTGACCAATTCGATTAATGACCTTGCCTTTTTTATTTGTTGAACGTAGTCGATGGGATCGTCCTTTAGCCCGAGCCATGAGATGACACATGAGGCAGAGGAATAAATGCTGCCCATCAAACGAACTTGCGAATTTCGCTCGTCTACATCAGATTGATTTATGCAAATGGCGTCGATCCAAAGAGAACGCGGCTTTGACTCGTGTCTCAGATAGGTCAGGGCCTCTTTCAGGTTTTGGGTAACTTGTATCGGGGTGCGGTTAATTCTTATCGTCGCTTTGTCCTCAGAGCTACCCCAGGCGTAAGAAAGGGCTTCGTAGTCGATCTTGTCTTCCAAAAGGTTGAGAGTTTCCAGCTCGCAGCTGACCATAGTGCCATAGCTTTTTGGCAGCAGTATGCACACTCTGATTTCAGAATGCTTTTCATCGGAAGTAAGAGGACGGTAAAGGCTCATTATTCCGATATTGAAAGTTGAGACTTGAAGACGAGAGCTGTGATAAGATCGTTTGCTTTTATAACCTTGATGACATCTGTATCTTAGAATGCTGCGGTAAGGCCGTTGCACTATGGTCGGGTTGGGCTGTGAAATAAACTGAGACACCGTTTTGTGGAGGCTGAGCGTTGAAAATCATGCCCAAGGCTGATTAACTGGGCTGACCTTGTGCAACCATTGAGTGACCAAGATAGAACGACATAACAAGTTTATACATAAAGAGACGTTATAAAATATTAAAATTACTATTAATTGTATTATTATACTATCTTAAACTACCTGGTGCATGGAAAAGGGATCCTCAGAGTCGCTGGACAAACTATGTCTTTGTTCGTCTTTTCCTTGTATCACCACGCGGTGTGTTCCTGGACCATGTCCTAGCTGCGGCCGGCTTCTCTTTTGGTCGACATCGGTACACACTACGATTGTTGACTCCAAGGGACGTAACTGATCCTTGCTCTCAGACGAATGAAGCGTCCTGGGTAGATCATTCATTTCATGGCTCCGAGAGGTACCCGTTTGGCGAGCAGTGCCAGTGGTCCTCGAGTTCTCATGTCTCGCATATTCGGACTGGTTATGACTAGAACCGCGGTCATGGCCTGATAACAGAGGCCGGAGAGTTGGAACACAAGCGCAGATGATACCACAGCACAACTCGCTGACTGACCAAGACGCTGATTCGACATTATGCCATGTGATATCCGTGCCAATGTTGAGAAACTTGATACGAACGAGAGAGATAAGACATGTGCTATTCTGTGTTAGTGGACAAGACAAGCTCAGATACATGAGAAACTCACAATATGCCGAGGCAAAAGACGGACATAAGAATCCACTTTTGTCGCCGACCGAGCTTCAGACTGCGAAGAACGGGAATCGGGAGGACCATAATCAAGATATCGGTCAAAATATTGCCCGCAGCGCCGACATAGAATGAAGATTTGTTGAGAATACAACTGCCTTTGATCGTGACATCCCAGAAAGATGCGATAGGCATGCACATAAAAACGTTGAGAAAGATTTGAGAAAGACTCCAGCAGGTGACGAGGACTACAGAGGCGATGTATGTCTTCTTATACTGGCGTACAGGTATAGCTCGGTAGTACTGGAGGAGAAAGATTGTCTTGATGACTGCTAGGGCGAGGTTGTAGACGACGGTTGAGAAGTAAAACATCTGCTTGGTTTCAGCTTAATTGTCAACTGAATGTCTGCAGAGCCTACCCTTAAGAAATTACTAATCTGTTCGCCGGAAAGTGTAGATATATGAGAGCCAAGGCCATTCCTAACGTCTATAGTATGTTAGTAAATGGCAAAGGGAAAGGTTATCTTAATAGGGCGCCTTTACTTGTTGCAATGATAGAAGCGTCAGCGATCGTCAACAACTGTTTGTCGTTAGCATGGAGGTTTCTCAGTGCTCAATGAGACACCCACGCAAGCAAGGATCGCACATGCGTCATCGACGCCAAAGTTTCTCAGCATGATAGCCCGGGCGTAAACTCGCAGGGATACCACGATAAGAGAGATCGACGACAGGGTCGCCATAACAGCTATAGCGACCGCACCTCTAGACTCGGATGCATAATCTGAAGAAGCCATGGCCAAAGACGTCTTGTACGAAGGAGTGATTACAAGCACAAGATGGAGCACTCACCAAACTGTAGAACAGCGGCTTGGCAGAGATTTAAGTCTGTAGAAGACACAACCGACGCGAGAAAGTGGCTAAAGGACTAAAGAGTCGAGAAGCGAGCCCAGATCAGACCATGAGATTGTGGGCTGCTTACTTGACGCCATTTCGTCCCAAGTTATGAACGATCGGAAATGCTGCCGTCAGCTAGAGCAATCGGTAGCCGGAAACAGCCATGTGGCTTTGGGAGGAGAGTGATAAGGTTCGTTAGCCAGGGAGCAAGTGGCTGTTAGGTTTACAAGCGGCGAATCAAGATGGAGAGCGGGTTCGTCTCATAATTTCAATTATGGGCCTGTTCCGAGTGACTGGATTTCGAGTCACTGAGTAATGGACGATTAATGCGCACAGACGCTAGTACGGGGAAGAAATCCGCGGGTTCGAGGCTTGCGGACTTAGGGTGAAACGCCAGACTTGGCTTTTTCTTAGCCCAAAGGAGCTGTTATAAGCTACAGCAGTTGGGCGCCGTGAATGAAAGAACAGGGAGGGGGAGAAAGTTCAGTAGTTCAGGAGAGAGGCCGTGTGTTGAGCTACTTTATAATGCAAGGGACTACCCAACTTTGGCATTGCTGCTTGTTTCAGTAGTTCTGGGGGCCAGCTGTAGTATCTCTGCTTGGTATGCTAATACCAGTAGTGATTGCGGAACGGTTCTTGACATGATGAAATGACCCGAGGACAATCTAAGGTGACCAAGACTAGCCTCAAAAGCCGGTGGAAATATCGCAGCGAGCACTAGCAGATCAAAGATCAATACATCTCACAGAATGCTGATGTTTACTGTTTATTTACTGGTTCTTCGGAGCTGGGAAGACTTTACACGGATTTGGGGAAGCTCTGAGAGTTCGGAACCAATATACCGACAACCCAATACTGAACAGCATCATTTCCCTTTCCAGGCACTCTCCATGACCTCCAAAGGCGTTGTAACCTTCAAGTCCGGAAACTTGTCGTCCAGCGGGGGGAGATCTCGAGGCACGAGATACCGGCCAATGCCAGCTTGATAATGAATCATAGCGAAGAATGCCTCATCGCCTTCACCGTGGCCAATCGAAGGATAATCAGGAAAGAATGAAATCTTACCAGACTTCAACTTCTCCAGGCTATCAACCGCAACATCAAATTTGGCGCCTAGTCATGATTAGTGACTGATAGCTGATGGCGATGGACATGCTCTTACCTCTGGCCTTCTCCGCAGCCGCTACCAATTCGTTGAATGTCAAGGTGTTGGCCTGAATGGCGCTGATGGCATCCCACTTCTCAAGATCCATCAGGCGCGCAACTAATCGAGACATATCCTGAGATGTGAGGAAGCTGGCCTGGATATTTCCATCAGCTGGAATGATGGCCCATTTGCTTTTCATGTTGATGATGTTGATCCATGGCTCGAGATTACACTTCCAGTGAGGCATCCCGTAGTAGTCAAGAAACCACCCATTAGCGATGCGTGTATAGATGAGGTTGGTCTTTTCCAGCTCATTTATCGCCTCAAAGGTGTATCTGGTCAATGGTGAGAGTTCGATATCCCTATACCGATGGTCAGCCACGCTCGAGTAGTCCCAGTGTTACTTACTCTTTAACATGTAGCATATCGAAACTACTAATGACGAAGCGCTCGGTTGTTGAAGACCGTTCAGCGGCCTGGATTAGATTCTTCTGTGCCTGGTTTGCCTCTGGTGATACGACACTAATAGCGCAAATGAGAATGTTGACTCCTGCAGCCTCTAGGGCTTTCGTGATAGCATGGGGATCATTATAATCCACTTTGAGGTAATTCACAGCGCCCTGAGGCGGTCGTTCCTATTGCTGATCAATATCAAGCCACCAAGTAGACCAATCTCAAGAGATTTGCTTACTCTTCTGGACAAAGCATACACTTTATGCTTCCCATACTCTACGAGACCATCAACGATGGTGCTACCCACGCTTCCAGTTCCCCCAGCGACTGCAACAACTTTCATGTTAATATGTCAAGGTTCGGTAGAGACCTGGGCAAGTCTGTAATGGGAAGTAATGAATGATCTTGCAGGCAAGGAGGAGTTCTGAATGAAGATTCTCTCACGCTCGGAAACCAGCTGACTTTTTGCAGGATAAGCCTGTTTTTATAGAGGGGTAAAGTAAGCAGGCTTTGAAGATTGACAAATACGGAAGTTTTGCCAATCGTGAGGGCAGCATTGCGGGGTGTATTACCCATTCCGGTAGTAACCTCAACCTCGCCACCTCAGGTCTAAAGACTGCTGACCGCCACCTAATGTAGCATCCCCATCTTTGGCATAACATCGTCACTTGGGGAGGAAAGAAAACTCGAGACCTAGATCCTAAATGACAGAAAGACCTGGGCAACTTAAGTATTTTGGCACCTTATGTCAAAGTCTGATGATGTTTCCTTGCTCTCCGAGTCCTCATTACAAATAGCAGCACCTTGAAACAATTCACAGGGGAAAAGCAAGGGAAGAGCCGGTGGCAGTGACCGCCCCGCAAACCATAAATAGTTAGCATGGGTAGTAAGAAAAAAGGAGGACATTCCATGGAAGTAAGTTCAATTTATGGCTTTTCGACTGTCATAAACCCGATAATGACAACTCCATGCGCCGGTATGTCAGTAGCTGTTCATCACAACTGACTTCGCTCATAAACAACAGGTTCATCAACCTCAACAACCTCCTTCATGTTCTCCCATAGCTTCACCGATTCGAAAACAGTCTCGCCCGCTCCCTGTCCCTCAACAAACCAGCTCAAACCCGTGCAATCTCTCGTATCCGCATAAATCATAGTCGATAAAGCAAATCGATCGTTGGCAAAGACCTCAAGAACATCGCCATCGCAGAATATTCTCAGGTGCATCTTCTCCAACTCCTCTGAGCCGTTTCTGTCAGAGTAGAAGAGAGCGAAAGGTCCTGAAACAGCATTCTTTTCGATATCGGCTTCGTGGTTGGATTTGCTTCGATCGACGGTGATCTTCTCGCTTTGGGGGGAGAAGTGAATGGCTGTTCCTTCAGACAAGTCCTCGTTGTGTCGAATCCAGAATCCAAGGCCTTGGTCGTTTGGTGAGACCTTGATTGTGGCTTCTAACTCCCAGCTTCCAGTACATGTATCTACTAGCTTTCCAAGATTGGCGCCCGTGTCAATGTTATTCCAGTAGCCGGGCTTGTCTCGCCTGAGTCCTTGCAGATCTGGCAGTGGCCGGATTCCCAAAGTCTGAACTGTGTTTGATCCACGCCCATTCTCAGTAGCCTTAATGCAACCAACATCGGCCAACGATGAAGTTAGAGTCCTCGTTACGTTTTCGACCGTGAATAAAAATAGCTCGCGAGGAATAGAGAAGTATCCGGTCCAACCCTTTGATTCGCGTCGAGCCAAGGTAAGCTCGTCCTCCTTCAGCCATCCCCAGACGATCCTGTTCTTGGTGATAGGGTGCTCGTAAGAGTTGGGTGCGTATAAACATCCGTGGTCGAGGATTCCACTGTACTCGGGCTTTATCCTGGGTCCTTGTTCGGTCTGCTCAAGAGACCCAGCCATCCAAAGCGACCACTGATCACTGCCCTCCTTAGCACCAGGTTTAACCCCTCCTTCAGTTCCCATAAGCAAGAAAGGCCGCTCCTCGGACTCGTTGTGAAGGGTCATGAAGTTAACGCACTCCCAATTGACACCAAAGTCGCCGCCCCATTGACCGGAGGGGCTGTATCCTGTGGGCAAGTCGATCAAAGGGCCGAGGTATGTCCACTGTGTCAAGTCGTTCGGTAAAATCGCGTAAAGAAACACTGTAGGTCCGCCGTCGACAACACCTCCAGAAACAAAGCCATACAAGTTTGCCTCGCCTCTCAATTCATCCAAAGCCGGCCATTCCGCCAGGAATGGGTCTCTGAAACCTGTGACGGTGAGATCTTCGGGTTCACCCTCCAAGATCGGGTTCTGTTCACTCTTCTGCCATGTCTTACCACCGTCTGTTGATGTTGCTACTGACAGTCCAGCACAATTTCGAGTGTACGGCAAAGTCCAGTGGATGGGAAGATTTGTGATGGATGAGTAGATGACGGTGAGTTGGCCTTCTTCTCCTTGAAGACCTGTAGGATGAAGACAGCCAGTGAAGATGCCCTTGTCATCGTAAGGCTCAGAGGGTTCTAGGACTGGATTTTGTGTGTTTTGCTTCCATGTGAGACCGTCTCTGCTTGTGTAATGACCCCAAGTGATGTCACCCCAATCGCAGGATTTGGGGTTCCCTGGTGGCAAAGTGAGCATAAGAGTTGGCCGAGAGATTGAATGGGTGTACTGACACTGATAAGATAGGTGGTATGTGCCTGTTGAGGGGTCATATCCGGGTGCGCACGGATCATTGATCCAACCCCGAGGTGCTTTGAGGTGGTATGTCGGCGAAGGATGCCATCGAGGGCGGGGTGTTGTGTTCTTGACCGTCATTGTAGTTCTTTTCGGAGTGCCCAAGTACGTTTTCGCCTCCGCCGTCACTTTATACTTCTCAAACGCAGTCATTAAACGGCGAAGGAATGTCAAAAGATATATAAATGGAAGAAAAATGAAGCAACGATAAATGGTCGAGCCCGGGTTTTGCCTAATAAGTAGGTAATTCAGCCGACCTCTCTAGACCCCCAGATTACGCCCCAGCCGCTTCGGTTTGCCGATGTCGTCGGACCGACAAGACTGCAGCTGCAGCTAATCAGCCGACGAGAAGGGATTTTTGGGTGGAGATCGTGGTAGATCGTCAAAGAGCCAAGAGAAAGGCGTGTCTATCTAGAGTTAACGCTAGGATATCCGTTGCAATCATGACGGTCCGAGATCAAATCCGAGGTTTGAGCGCTCCCCGCGCCTCATGATTAACTTCCATTGCTATCTACTACGCATTTGGGAAGTACCCGATTATTTCCCCTTCCAGAGGAACAGATTGTCAGCTGCTTCACTGCAGATGCGACTGCAGGGTGACAATGTCTTGGCTAATTATTTCGCCTGCAGCTGTGATTCGGCCGCGAATGAAGCCACTGTGAGCAAGATATGCAAATTGATTACATGTTAACGCCAATCTAAAATCCGTGTCCCTTACATACCCATAGTTTACCCAGAACAATCGTTAGTCACCTAGAATGCGCACCAACCTGGACAGCACCCGTCCTATGTCCAAATTGATCCACCCGCGCTTCGGCAAATTTACGTGCGCTGACTCTATGCTCAAACAAAACATCCAACTCTCCATAAGTCCTGCCTTTTGGTTCCGGAAGACGAAAATATGCCCAAACCATGATGAGAAAGCAAAACGCCGCCCAGAAAAGACCTGTTTTCGCACCCCAGTTCCATGCATGTACACCAAGCATTCTTGGCATCAGCGTATTATTTACCAGCCCTGCCATATTATTAAAGTTGCGCGCCAATACGATCGTTTTCGCTTTCAATCGTGTCGACGGAATCTCTGCAACAATGGTGTAGCAGACTGGTCCAACTGCTAGATCGTAGACAAAGGTATAAAAGATGAGAAGGCTGCCGATCGCCCATGAAGGGCCTGTTTTGCTTTGAGGTGCGAATCCAAGGCCACCGACTACTAGAAGGATTATAAAGAGCGAGGTTGTGCCGGCGATGTATAGCGCGCGACGTCCATATCTCGCCATGAGGAACCAAGAAAGGATGACGCCGATTGCGCCTACAGAGTACTGTACAATGTTAAGTGTAAACGCGCTGTTTGACGAGAGGCCTGCGCGCTCATAAAATTGGACTGAATACCCCATAAGAACGCTGCCGCACATGGCTTGCGCGACGTATGTTATGGACGCAATCTCAGTCCGTCTCAAGTCAGCTCTCATGAAGCAGTGCCAATAGTTAGTGCCCGCAGACGTAGCTTTTTCAAGCTCATTCGTCTCGTGAATCATTGAGACTTGCGCATCGGCATCGAACTTGAGGTCCGGCTGAGGCGTGACGAGGCCCAGGATAGCCTTCTTTGCATCTTCGTGACGGCCCATGCGAACCAACCACCAAGGCGATTCTGGCGCAAAAATCGTGCCGAGGATGATGAACGGTGGCCACATCCATTGCAAAGCAAATGGAACGCGATATGACCACTCATTATCCAGATTAAGAAGTCCACGAAGGACCCCCGCTGATATCAATTGCCCGATAACCCAGCAGAGATTCACATAAGCCGTGAGATAAGGCCTGAGAACCACGGGAGCGATATCAGATGCATATGCCAACGTCAAGGTCTGAAAGACGCCCCATGGAATGCCCATAAGAATCTGACCTGCAAGGATCATCTCGATATTCTTCGCGAAGAAGACGATAAACGTGAAAGCAACCATGATGATCTGCGCCAGTATCATAGTCTTCTTGTATCCAATAGCATCAGAGACCCAGCCATTGAGATACAGCCCGAAAATTTGCCCGCACATGCCACCGACTTGGATGTACGTCTGCCAATCCGCAGAGATAACCATGCCGCCATCGGGATCTGGTTGGTTGCCATACTTGTTGCGGAACCTAAAAAAGCAAATTAGCGTTTTTGCCTGCCGTGGGAACAGGGAATAACGTACGATTCATATCCGTAAAACGAGCCAATGAGAGCCATATCGTAGCCTTCCATGATAATCGCCATGGAGAACAGCAGCGAGAAGCCAATGGCCTTGGGGTAGAGACGCACGGCGTCGCGAAAGGTAAGCTCGTGCTCTAGTGCCGTGGCGGCGCTGGCTTCTGCATTGTGGGCTTGCCTCTTCGGCTCATCAGCGGGAATATGCTTGACCTTTGATGACGGTTTAGAAGCCATTGTGATGGTATTGGATGGTGACACGGTGTCCAGGGACGCGTCGTCGCCTTGGCTCATGTTTGAGGTTAAAGTTCGAGACACTAACAGTGCCTCTTCGATGGACAGTCAAGCTCGGGAATGGTGTTATTCTCCGAGTGGCAGTGGCTTACGGGAAATCTCAGTCGGTTCTCGGGGTTTTGGGACTCCAAATCCGTGACCAGTGGGTCGAGGTCAGCTCATGAGGTCTTTAGGCGCGAATCGCCATCCATAAACTCGAGATCTGGCTCGTTCGTCGGTCCGGGGAAGACAGAATCTCGTGTCGCGCGTCTCTAGATATGCTTTTGAGGGGCGCTTGATGGGTCTGGGGATGGAGATGGCGATGCAGGCCAAGCAAAAGCTGGGGTTAAGGAAAAGAGAATCTGGGGCTGGGGGGCGAAACTAACGGGGTCGAGCTCGTCGGTCCGACGGGATCTTGCCCAGAGTCATTCATGGACGTCTGTGGTTCCTCAGACTGTCGGACCGAGGTACCAGGTTTAACTGCATTGGGAGTCTGGGCTTCGTAGTGTTGCACATGACCATTAAGAGTTGTATTGTTTGCAGAAATAGTACCCTGAGCCAAAGGTAATGGGGGTTTCGACAACCGCTTCGAATCTCACTGAAGGCTATATGTAAGCTTATGATCTTTTTACTCCTTTGAGCTTTGCTTGCACCATTATAAATTGTATTTTAGATAAAACAAGATGTTCCAGGAGACACAAGTAACAAACAAGCATATAATGTATTTAATTGCGCAAATTCCGTTATGCCCACCTTAAAGATGCTTGCACTCCTTTGAGAGCAATAGGATAATCTAGTTCTTATGGGAAATGGAAGAAGGGAAGAACAAAAGGCTAAGTGATTAGAATCCTAGGCCTAGGGTAAGTCGAGCCGGTGACGTTAGGAGATTGCCATTTTGAGAAGCACTAGAGCACTTATCTTATCAGAGATAAGACCTTTATCTTATCTCTCTTATCATCTGTAGTCTTTCCCAATGACCTTGGAGCAATGTCTCGAGATATGTAAATAATTCGCATGCCTAAGTTGTTATTAGTATTTTGCGGCTTTCAAAATACTATCCTAGCGTACTGGTTTAAGAATTGTGCAGCCAACCGGAGAGAAAATCCAAATTCAGCCAGCAGATTCTCATTTTCAGTCTGAGGTTTGTCTCCTTCAGTCTTGTTCATACCTAGTACTGTTTAAATATACACAGAGCTTATCTTCATTCTTAACATCATCCCTATCACGAATGAGAGGATAGTTGGTGGGCGCTCAGAAGTCTCGTGAAGCTTCTGGCTCCATTTCTCCGGGAGGCAGGAGACGACAGTGAAGATATGATTATGTTTTACTAGTAGAGTACATAAACCACATATAGAACAGGCCACTGAACGACTGAGCTCGGATCTTCATCATACTAAGAGATGATTAGTTACGATTTATACTCCGTAATGAACATATGGAACCCATTGTGGCAATCTAAGAGTATCTTCATCATCTTCATCTTCCAAGGCTTCAATATCACGGGGACCAAGCGTCTCTCCTCTTTCATCCCTTAGAATGGATCCTGACTTCCTCTTACGACCACGAGTCGGAGTCTGTTCTTTAAACCACCGATCGCAAAGCTCCAATGTTGCTTTATGTAAGCCTCGACATACCGACTCATCTGCCGAGTCACCACGCTGGAAAGCTTCGTAGGTGATCCTTGCCATATGAACGCTGATACTGTCGCCAACTTCCCAGAGAGTACCGATAACATGACGAAATCCAGCTAGCTGAAAGGCACTGATAAGATGAACACTTTCATCAAGGAACTTCTCATGGGCAATCTGTCCAGTACCGCATGCCGAAAGGTATGCAAGGAATGGCGAGTATTGATGGATGTTGGTTTCGAGGAGGTTTGACACAGTTAGAGGCTCATCCTCCAACAGAAGGCTGCTTTGAGAAGGGTCGCGTAAGTTGGTGGCACCGTGGCCAGCGAAGTGGAAGATTTTACAACCTGGAAGCTGCGAAACAATGTCTTCTTTGAGGGACTTTGGTTCAACTACTTCAAATCCTTTGGACTCGCAGATGGGACGTAACTGAGCTATCTCTTTGCCAGCCGAAGGGAGTGTACTGTACCCTGGTGTTCGCTCCATAGATACAAGGACGGCCCGCTCGTTGCCCAAGGGAACCGGGTTTAGACCTGCACGACCCCGAGTCCGGATAATGGCTCTGATAGATGAGCTATACGATGACATGGCTCTGTCGATCACAGTATTCCGTGACCCTTTGTAATGTCGGCCAGCTGCATGGAGAGGGTATATGCTCAATAGGCCCGTTGGGATCCACCAAATCCGTGGCAGGCGTTCTTCAGAAGAAACCCCATTGATGGCTATTGCACCAAGGACGGGTTCAGCAATAGTATGCCACAACCACTCGAGTATCTTTGGACTTGAAGTATGAGCTTGTTGGGTATTGGACCTTATGTCCTGGATCATAAGCTGAGGCAACGGAATGCTGTGGATCTTGTTGTGCTCCACGAGGATAGCGTCACGGCGGAATTCGCTGACGTTGATGACAACAATTGCTCCCGGAATGGCAGCATCTTTGATGCTTGATTCGCTTGGAGCAGAGAGAAAGTCTTCAAATCCGGGCTTTTGGCGGATCTCGTCAAGTAGTCCGCGAAGCTCGTCCGGGTTATGGTTCACATTGACATGTCCGCCTGATAACGAAGACCCGTGGACCTCATCACTGGAAGAACCGATAGCCGCAAATGAATTGATTTGACCTTGTAATCGGTTTAGACGTTCAGCGAGTTCGGGATGCTCAGCCCGCAGATCAAGGCTTTCCATCCGTGAATCTTCAACGGACGCTGCCATCATTCCACGTCCTTGTTCAAGAAACCGCAGCGCAGCAAGGGCTCCTTTGTTTGCCGAGAGTGCCACAGCCGCTGCATCAGATGATAAGCCATAAACCTGGACCAGTGCATCTTGCTTATCAGCATTGCTAGTAGTCTGTGCAATGAGATTGGGAACAAGATCCATCGCAGTCTTGACAGCTTTATAAGCCTTATCCCAGTCAGGTACAGCCGCGTAGTACTGGACGAGCTCTTTTCCTGCACGGATGCGGGTATCGTCGTAAGCGTTAGGGCTATTCAAGGCAGACTCTAAGTGTGCAATGGCAGCATCGAGATGTTCTTTTTCTTTCGTCTCCCAGAACAGATCTCCGTATCGACCACCTAGATTGACCAGCCTATTCGCACGCTCCGGATGGTTTTCTCCAGTGGTGTCCAGGGCTTCTCGCCCATAACGGATGGCTTCTTGTAAGTGGCTTGACAGTCCAGTCTTTTTGGACAAGTCACTCAACTGCACTGCCAGGGTGTTGAGACAAGCAGCTCTATTGGCATGATCTTCAGGTGTCATGTCGACAGCCTGCCGCCCAAGTCTCAACGCCTCTTCAAGGTCCTCCAACTTTTGTGTAAGTTTGTATTTCGTAGTGAGAAGAGTCGCAAGGTTGTGAAAGGTTGCAAATATGTCGGAGTGATTCTTATGGACGGCCTCTACAGCCTTTCTCTGAACACTGATTGCTTCCTCGAGAACTCCAGGATCATCTGTTCTGAAGTATTCGTGCTTCAAAACGATCGCTAGGTTGGAAAGGTTCTTTGACTTGCTATCGTCGTCGGGGCTCAGCTCACAAGCCCTTCTTCCGACTTGTATCGCTTGCTTCAAATCAGCCACGGTTCCTATTCTTCTGTACCTTCGACTGAGCTGAATGCCAAAGTTGCTGAGACATTTATGTCTGTCCAAGTAGACCTCCTCATCTGCAACACGACCACAGACCATTTCGAATATGTGAATGGACTCTTCAAGATCGCTGGTATTTCCCGTCCTGAGATATCGGTCACCAAGGAAATTAGCATAATTGCTCAGCTGGGCCATGCGTTCCAGACTATCCTCTTCAGTGACTTCAATAGCCTGTTTCACAACTTCGATGGCTTCGTAGAGATCGGTTTGGTCACCATGTGTATCGTACCTTTCGCTTAAACCTAGCGAGAGGTTCCCAAGTCTCTCGAGAAGCTGGGGCGAGTTTACATCCGTCTGTGCTATGACATCACGACATATTTGAATCGCTTCATCGAGATCTTCCTTGTTTCCAAGCACTTGGTGTCTAGCTGTAAGAGGAGCAGCTAGGTTGGCGAGAAAAAGAACACGCTTCGGGTTGCTGATTTGCGTTACCTCCACAGCTTCTCGTTGGACTGCAATGTTTTCTTCGATAAGTGCCAGCTCTCGCGTCTGCATGAAAAGCAATCCTAGCTTTGTGGATAACTGGTCAAGAATTGTTCCTCGGTTTGGGTAAGTTTCTGGAAGAGCTGCGATCGCGTCTCGCGAAGCTTTAATGGAGTCCTGAAGTCCTTGAGCATTTTGTGGATCACTTCTTGGGTATTTCTCGTGCCAGTAGACAGAGAGGTTGACCAGACGTGAAGTTCGCTGTCCGTTACTCTCGGGCGTGAGGTCAATAGCCTTAGTTGCCATGCTGATAGCTTTGTCAAGGTCGGTCATCAATCCGACTCTTCTGTATCGGGTGAAGTATCGATGAGCGACCTTGAACATCTGATCTGGGACACAAATATGGCTATCGGAAATGTCCTCGAGGATTGCCTCCTCTTTCGCGATTTCTTCAGGATCCGACATGATAGGCTTCAAGGTAGATGAGTCTGCGGCTACAGCTGCGTGTTTACCAGTAACGAGCAAGATAGAAGAAAACAATCAGGTTGCGAGATTGCGAAGATAAATCCAAGACCAAGACGATGAATTTGAGCTTATCGATGGCATGATTACTACCCCGCTCGAATGCATGCAAGGTGAGATCAGGCTGAAGCAGTATGTTGCGTTTGTACAGTCGTCTCTTCGGAGCCGGGGCCTATGAGGAGCCAGACAGTCTCTTTGAGCTCTCATTGAGCGTTGGTCACTTCCTAACGGGGCTTTTTGCAAACGTGAGTATTAGGATAAACAGGGAATTATGAGAGACTTCAATGGCCCATTGACGGCCGGTTCTCTCTTTGATACACTGACAGGCAGGACTCCAGCTGCATGTTGGCTTTGCCACATCGCAAATGTTTGCTCTTTCACTTTTACAAACCTCAAAGCTTATGATGGTCATCGACAAAGAGTACGGAAAAGACTTGAGTGACAGGCACCGCTCTTTACCGGTTGCTAACACGGGGTCATCATGATGATGAGACGTTGATGTGAAATTAGTTTGGCGCGTCTGGGGGGGATCGTTGGTAATATGACATATACCTTGATTTACGACTCTATTGCAGATAATCTGCTGAATCTGAACAGGCGAGGGTCTGTAGCTATCCGTGTGCCTTATGGAATTCGGAGGAAAGCCAGAGAACGAGAGCTTGAAATGCAGTGGAACATTCAGCGAAGTTAACTGTGATGCCGCTGGGAGTGCTTACCTTCAGCTATCGACTAAGGACGTTTATTGGCCTGTAAGTGCATGTTACTCTTTGCAGTTAGCGGCGGATGAGACTCGGATGCTTCGCAATAAAAAACTCAACTTCGGGGAACCCGATATCACATCATGCAGGACTTCGTCATTCGACGTCTATGAATTGGCAGCCTTATGTTACACTGAACACAATATCCAGGTATTTGGAATACCAAGATCTCTTTACTTGCGGTATCTATCGTCTGAGGCGGTTTTATTCCGCTTCTTCGTTGCAGTGTGACATAGATGGCTTTGATGGAATGTCATCGCATGTTTGTTCAGCCCGCAATGCAACCATCACTTATTACCGCGTATCACCGCAGCCCTAGCCTAGCCTACCCCGCCGGCCCTGAAATTCTTCGAAATACCGTGATGCCCCCGTTGCTATTTTTCACTGCAGTATACGATAATTCTTGATTCGACCTTTAATCCGCTTAGGGTCATGTGTCTCAATTGGCGTCATACTCTTTGTGCTTACACACCTTGAACGGCGTTTAAGAAAACTTTATAATGCTAATTACAAACCTCGTTGAGATGTTTGTAGCCTAAACTTGTGAGGTCGATTGACCCAACCATGGATCAATTATAAGGCAGCTCGGTGAAGTATCGTGGGTACAGCAACAACAGAAGGACGGTTTTGGGACTAGCATACCAAGACCAATCCCTTATCGGCTTGACTGCATACCAGATACGAAAATTGCTAAGAACCAGGGTCATGGACCAGCGGATATTTTTGGCCGTCACCGTTATTCCAACGGGCAAGCCACTAAATCTGCAGAACCTTGGCACGGCACTTGCGGCTCACCATACAGGCGGCTCAAAGCGGAACACAGCACTTCAATACTACTTTGTATGACCGTGGCCGACATAGCAGTATCATATGTTGCATTCTATCCCTCTTGGAGGGTGGCTTCTAATTCCGCACCACCCATGTCTGCGGCATAAGCAGCCATGGTGTACAGAACGACCATCGTCAATGCTTCTCGTCCGAAAGGCGGTTACAACGGCATGAGCCCTTCACACAACGACATCCTTGATTACGACGGCTAAGTATAAATATATGGTCTTGATCCCTCAGAAATAACAGAGCAGCACTTCAATCAAAACATTCTTCTTACTCAATACTTCACTTTCTATCCAAGCTAAACCCCACTCCACTATTTGCCATGCCTGAAATCAAAGTTGGTGACTACCTCTTCCGCCGTCTTCATGAGCTCGGCATCCGCTCAGTCTTTGGCGTTCCAGGAGACTACGAACTCGCTCTTCTGGATCTCGTCACCGACAACGATCTCGCCTGGAAAGGCAACCCCAATGAACTCATCTCTTCTTACGCTGCAGATGGCTACGCTCGCGTCCGTGGTGCGGGAGCCTTTGTTACCACCTTTGGGCCTGGTGAACTCTCTGCCTACTGCGGTATGGCCGGTCACTATGCGGAATTTGTTCCTGTTGTACATATCGTTGGCTACCCGGCTGTCGATGCAGTTCGCAACAAGAGAATCATGCACCACAGTCTTGGCAACGGAAAGTTCGACATGTATGAGAATATGGCTAAGAACATCACTGCTGCAACTGTTGTGATCAATTATGCCCCTACTGCGGCCCAGGAGATCGATGAAACGCTTAGCACCATGATGCGTGAGAGCCGACCCGTCTATATCGGGCTCAGCGTCGATATTGCGTACGAAATGATCGATGCCGAGGGCCTCAACGTCCCAATTCCTATCAAGCTGCTTCCAAACGATCCAGCTCTCGAGGAGAGTGTTGTTGAAGAGATCGAAAGGCTGATGGAAAGATCGAGCAATCCAGCTATCATTGTTGATGGAGGCAAGTCCAAAAAGCCGCCAATTGCACAATAAACCCACTAACCATCTATAGGGGCTGTGCGCCACGGTGTACTCAATGAATCGCATGAGCTGATCAAGTTGACCAACTTCCCAACTTTTACTACCGCCATGGGCAAAGGAGGTCTTGATGAAGCCATTCCCCAGTTCGCTGGTGTCCACTCTGGCGCTGGTACTCTGCCCGCCGTTAGAGAGGCGCTGGAATCTTCCGATATGGTCATTTGGATCGGCAACTATCCATCTGATTTCAACACGGGAGAGTTTACCACTGTTGTTAACAAGGATGCTGTTATTATTGACCTCCAAAGATTCGCTGTTTGGATCGGCAAGACGCAGTACCCGGTCTCCATGAAGCTTGTGAGCATAGCTTTCGGTCATCATCAGCGAAGTCAGCTAACCCTTTCAGGTTCTTCAACGCCTCGTGGATTCGCTTCGTTCGATGCCAGTTTCCATGGCTTCACGATGTGTCACTTGGGACCCATATCCAAAGTTCAACTTCCAGGCCAACGACGGCCTCAAGCAAGATTTCCTCTGGGGCGTAGGTTACTCCAATGCTTCTTCTAGTGAAGGCTGATACTGACTGGCACAGGCACTCAGCTCCTTCTTTCTCCCAGGTGATGTGATCATTGGCGAGACCGGCACCTCCGCTTTTGGTCTGTGCGATACCAAACTCCCCAGCGGTGTGATGATGTTCAACCAGACCGTATATGGAAGCATTGGGTATGCTACCGGTGCCATTGTTGGGGTTGGTCAGGCTATCAAGGAAAGCGAAGGAAAGTGGAAGAGGCCTATCCTGGTCACTGGAGAAGGCTCCATGCACCTCACTATTCAGGCACTGGCAGACATGCTGCGGTGGGACCTCAAACCAATCATGTAAGTACTTACCTTCTTCACAGTTCTGACGGCAGCCTTTGGCGTTTGCTGACATGTTCCAGATTCGTGCTCAACAATGGCGGATACACAGTTGAGCGTCTGATCCATGGCAAGGAAGCCTTTTATAATGAGGTCGCAGTTCTGGACTATTCCATGCTCGGCAAGACTTTCGGACCCGTATTCGAATCCAAGTACCACGGCCCTATCAAGACTTGCGGGGAGCTATCACCACTCCTTGAGGACCCCAAGTTTGGCAATGTAGGCTGCCTTGAGGTAAGACTTCATCCAATTTCACCTTGATCGAGAGACGTTGCTGATGAAACGCAGTTGGTCGAACTTGTCTTGCCTCCCCTCGACGCACCCTCTGCTGTCATCAAGACTGGTGCTGCTATCGATGCTTTCAATAAAGCTAAGGCCAAGGCTGAGCAGGGACCTGGTGGACTCCAGGGTGCTTAATGATCAGTCCAATCGCTGTATGGGTACTCAAGATGGAAATGATGTTGATATTAGATCTCTTGTTCTGTTCACGAGTTTAGCGCAGCCAATTTTCAACATATACCTACTTGAAAGCCTTGACCCCATCGACGGTGATGAATTAGAAGTGACGTCATTAGCTCTTTAGGCGCGCCCTGCAATTGACCGCATCCGCGTTTTGTACTCCACCATCTAAATAGTCAAGTACAAATCTCTAAGCCGTGTGCTCTGTTGCGTTGGATCGAATCCTTCACGCAAGCATTTTGTCTAGTTCCCACCACATTCGAGGCAGCTTTCAAGTGCGCAATCGTGTCGCTGATGGCCAACGATCCTGGCGAGCTGTCGCTCAGCAAGCTCTTGTCAACTCTGACCCATACGGTCCATCCAACCACCTACGTCTTCGCCACGTTCACCGACACCTCCAATCTACCACCCCTGCCCGAAACGCAAATGATCTTCAAAGAGTCCGAGGGAATCACAGTGATTGTTAGCAAGGACTACGCGGAATCAAACAAGATCGAATACTTCTTCCCGTGCAAGATGGTCACTCTCGATGTCACATCGAGCCTGGAAGCTGTCGGGTTCATGGCGGTTATTGCGACGAGATTAGCGGCCAAGGGCATTGGTTGTAACCCTGTTAGTGGTTTCTACCATGATCATGTCTTTGTGCCTCTTGGTCGAGAGGAGGAGTCATCGGAAGTATTGACCCGATTAGCGGCGGAGAAGAGGGAGGAAACTGAGAAGGTATAAGATTAAGGGCCGTGGAGGAAGACGTATCAATCTCAGGAGATTCCTCGACATAAAATGAGAATATCACAAGAGTTTATAATGTCCAGTAAAATACTCTCGCATTAGCCAGATCTAAGTTGCCGATGTATCAATTCAAGAGCCACTTGATGCCTTCAACAAGATCGACAGTTGCTTTCTTTCCCTGGCTCAAATGTGCGAAAGCACCCCAGAAGATATGAGGCATACCTGGATAAATATCCAGTCGCGTCTCAATTCCATTATCCTCGCGCAGCACCTGCTCGTAGATCAAAGCCTCGTCGCGAAGGACATCCATTCCACAGACTTGAAAATAGGTTTTCGGTAGGCCGTGGTGGCCCGTTGGCCAGATAAACGGAACAAAGAGCGGCGAGGACATATCCCCAGCCGCAGAGTTATGGAAAACCTTGTCCAAAGCTGGGGTGAGAATAGGGTCGTCTTTACACTCAGCTTGAGTCCGAGACAGGTAAAAGTCTTTATACTTATCCGGCAGAGCATCTTTCTTCTCTGGTGGCAGTATCATTGGAGCGAGCAGAAAGACACCAGTTATCGCAGGCGTCAAGTTCTCATCTCGTGCCAGATGACTGGCTATCGCAGCCATGTTTCCTCCGGCTGATGAACCACCAATGACGAACCCCTTCGACAGTGAGACCTCCAGCTCGGAGTCTGCATTCGCAGCAATCCATTTCAAGCCATCCCAGACATCGTTGATACTAGCCGGAAACGGGTCTTCAGGTCCTTGTCGATATGATGGTGCCAGACAAACGACCCCCAGCCTTTGAACAATATCACGACACGAGCGCTCAGCATCTTCCGGAGATCCGATAGTCCATCCACCACTGTGAATGTAAACAATCAACGGCGGAGCGGGCTTGGACCTTTCCGCTGGCTCGTAGACATGAGCGCGCAACGTGAGGCCATCTCTTGCAGTGTAATAGATATCACGCTCAACAACACCACTCTCGGGATCAGGCAGCTTATGTAGGCTTTTCATATACCATCTCAAACTCGCAATTGCCTTCGCTGGATCAGAAGTGTCAATCTGGGGAATAGTTATTGTTTTGAGGTACTGGGCCATATCAGTTTGGGGTCATTCATGTCAATGTCAGTGCTAGAGACTTACGTCGTCTAGCTCAGGATCAATAGTCGCGAGTTTCAGTCGTTCTTCTCTTGAAATTGCCATCTTAGCGGTCAGTGGTCAATATATCAGAGATTATCCAGAGTGTTTATGAGCGAAAGGTGAAGGGAACGTCCAGACCGACCAAAAATAGTGCTCCAGGCCCGGAGTTAACGGTCTTATCGCATGTGGAAATGAACAATGGTTCAATGGAATCCATTTTGGGCTATTATGCTAGCCTCAGGGAGCAAGAAAACATCAGACCTTGATATAAGGTCGCAAAATAAACTTAGAAAAAAAGTATCCTAAATTACCTAAGTCTTTTTGTCATTTAGGATCAAAGTCCTGAGCTTTGTTTCCCCGTGGGCTAGAAATTCTCACATCGGTATTAAGGTTCGGACATAATGATTAAATCCTCCCCTTCGGCGGTGTTCCTACGTGTCGTCTTCCTTCCTCAACTTCGGATAACACCACCTGCCTTCGAGAGTATCTAGGCCTGCTCACTGGAAGCTCGCATAAGCACTAATCCTTCATCCAATCAGGTTGACATTATCCGTGGCTTCAGGCCTCTTTTCCGAGAAGGCCTTTGACTCTTCCTTTCGCTGGCTATCACCCAGTGAAACACGTCTCCTAGCATCAATATACACCATGTACTCCTCATAGGTATGCGGCAAGACCTTAAGATCTTTGGGCACAGAAAAGGTATAGTTGAACTGACCAGTTGGCTTTGCAACACCATGCTCAACATCACGGACCTTGCTGTCAACTCGAACATGCACACGAGTCATGGGCTTCTCGGGGTTTGAGAAGCCAGGCTCAGTGCCGTCTTCCTCCAACAGAGGAGGATCGGTGTATGCGACAGTGGCGGTCAGGTACAGAACGCTTCCCACAGGAACGGGATTTCGGAACGTGCAAGGATCAGCGCTGATAAAGGTTGGCCGGGCATGAGCAAAACTGGCCGCACAACAGAACGCAAGCTCAAAGGTCTGTTTCAAATGGAAGCCACCAAAGATCATGGTCTGGTGACGATTTCGGTACTGGGGTTGCATGATCGCAGCTGTGGAAAGCTGGGTCTTGGACATAGCAACGACGTTGGATGGTTGACGAAGATCATTGTTGGGATCATGGTAGGCAAGTTGCCTCAACCAAATCTGATGAATCAGAGCGGATTCTGCATCGTTGGGTTCAGTCTGAAGAAGCGAAGCCTTGGAGTTTTCCTTTTTGGACAGCGACTTTGCCTCTCCAGCCTTGAAGATCTTCTCTTCTTCTGCATTGGTGGGAACTAGCTTGGGGATGTTGACTGGCTTTCTTGTGTTGGGATCCAGGGCGACCATTGTGAAGGTGCATGTCAGAAGTACATCCTCAGGCTTGCTAGGCTCGCCTTCTTCTCTAGCCTTGGCGACTTTGCAGGTGATTTCAACACTACTCCTGCCAGAGGCATAAGTGACCTGGCCGCTGTACTCAAGGTCGCAAATTTCGGTGAGTGGGTGCGCTATTGTGATACGATCCAAAGCGGCGGTCACTGTAGTGACTCCAGGGCCGGTATGTTTGTACACGATGATTCCAGAGAGTGCATCCAGGTCCATGAATAATGTCCCTAGTCTATAAACACGATTAGTTCGAGCGTATGGTTGGGTCAATCGGCGCGCCTACCTTATGTGACCGGAAGAGTTGACATAAGTGTCTGACAGCCAAGGGTCTTTCTTGAGAGGAAGCACGACGCGATGATAGCTGTCGCTCATTTTCTTGGGGGTCAGATCGCGCTCCTTGGGATAGTCATCGGACTTGTGAGCCGGCAGACCCTTTTGCTGACGCTCGAACGCCTCTATCCACGGCATCGGTTGCCTCTTGTCCTCAAGGCCCTGAAATACGCCATCTGTTTTGGTCGGAGTTGTTGTATGGAAGCTGTTGGCAATGGGACGCGCCAATGCAGGGCTGAATGATCGCAGTACGTGTGGCCTACTTAGCGAAGCGACAATGCTTCTTGCTTCTCGACTTCTGGACATCATGGTGAATGTGAGTAGTGAAAATGAAGTTCAATTGTTGATGGTCGTGTGACGCAATGTTCAAGTTGGCTGGCGGATCTGATTTAGCGAACCGTAGAAACCCGATAAGTCAGCGAGACGCTAAGATAAGACCCTCGCGGACTTTGATAGCCGAGCTTGTAGGAGACTTTAGCGGATGAAACCGGCTTTGTGGAAATAAACCTGCGGTAGAATAATTTCAGTAAAACCTCTGCAGAAGGCGATCGAATATTTTTATTCCGGTTGTCAGTAAAACTCGATGTTCCTGCATAATTGTATGGGTCTGGCGGTGGAACTTCCACCAACTAATCAACCAACCAGCGAAAACATTCGCTTATGCATTTGGATATGGACATATCCTTGCTTATTGTGAGATGTGACCTGCCTGGAGTATCCTATCATCTTGCGATGGCACTGAGTTCCACGTATTTCAAAAAAAGATGGATAGTGTCGTGAAGAAATTGGGTGAGAAAGCGTTCATAAATTGAAATTTTAGTGGTAAAAGGATGTAAGTCAGGATAAAGATTAAGGCTATCAATTCACTATTGTACAAAAGGCTTCAGCGATGTCTGCCCAAGCATCGGTGTGTCACAAGTGCAACATCAGAATTCCAGCTTTGAGACACTGTCCCACTTCTCATCAGATTCAGCAAGAGCCTTGGCCGCCATGTGGGCATATTGGAGCGCATCCTTGCCCAAGATAATTCTTAATGGGGGGTCCTCCACATTCGAAAGGTGAATAATAGCTCTAGCTATCTCAGATGCCTCCGTCCACGTTGAGTGTCCCTTGACCAGCTGGATCATTTGGCCAACAGTCTGTTCATAGGGCTCGCTGACCTTGGCCGTCTCAGTGGCAGTGGTGGCCCAGTCAGTCTTGATGCCACCTGGCTCGGCAACGGTGACCTTGATACCGAAGGGGGCCACTTCTTGTGATAGAACAGTAGAAAATCCCCCAACGGCCCATTTGGCACTCTGGTAAGCTGCTGCTCCGGGTGTACCGACGCGACCTCCGACGCTTGAGACTTGAATAACGTGGCCGGACTTTTGTTTGCGCATTATAGGCACGATGGCTTTTGTGACATTAACGACTCCAAAAAGGTTGACGTCAACCTGCTCGCGAAAACCTTTAATGTCTGCATCTTCGATGGATGCCATGTCTGCGTAGCCGGCGTTGTTGACGACAACGTCGATGCGGCCAAACTTGTCAACAGCTTCCTTGGCTGCCTTGTTGGCTTGTTCAAAGTCTGTTACATCAAGGGCAGTTGCGAGTATCTTGTCTGATCCATACTTGGCGACAATGTCGTCGAGCTGAGATGGGTTGCGAGCAGTTGCGACAACGACATCGCCTGACTCGAGGATCTTTTCGACCAAGGCGCGGCCAACTCCTCGAGAAGAACCAGTGATTAACCAGACTCGGGCCATATTGAAAACAGAGTGTTTTGTAAGTGGTAAAAGGTAAATTGTAGTTGTGTGTAGTTATCAGAAAAGCTTGAGGAGATGTCAGTGGTTTGTGTCCTGGCAAAGGAGAACCAAGATGGTTTAAATAAGATTCATCTTTTGCAGAGTTCTAAATTTTGTTCTTCTCTGCAGTTCAAATGGCGGAGTTTGATACGAAAACTATGGCACGCCATTCCTACACAGCCCCATGTCCGCGTTCGACTGTCCAGTAAAGAATGGGGATTTACAAGAAACATTGACGGAATCGGGAAGTTGTCAACTCTAATGTATGCCCGTTATGATCCACTCCGGCAATTGCAGCCTATCTCCGGGTGTTGGCGTGCACCTTTGAAGGCCGCTGCGTGGTCGCGGACATAACTTTGGGGGGAGATAAGCGGCGTTTAATATTTTCCAACGTTACACTGCATGAAAAACGTCACAGGCCTGGCTTATCGATTGGCTTATTTTTCCCAGTGGCTTCTGCTGTTTTGGGGTGCCGATTTTTTGGCTTACTGGCTTATGGCTGACGACCCACCGCCGCAGGGTAGTGAGCATCAAAAGGCGAAAACTGAACCTCAAGCTCCGTATCAAGCCAGGAGACCAAATATCCAGACAAAAGATTGGAAATGTCGGTTTGAGCATTGAAGTATGGCTGATTGCCCCTTTCCCAGAGCCTCCTCGTTTGTCTATCATGTAACTGTTTGGTGCTTGTGTATGTTTAGAATCGTTTGCTCCGTGTGCGACAACAAAACACAGTCAATACCGATGCTATTACGATCGGCTTTTGGAAGGCCTGTACTGAGTTTTCTTCCGGGATCGAAGGGCGATCTATCACATGAAGGCATTGGCGAAATTATTGCCAGTGAGGCAACTTTATGGTAATTCTGCCTTGAGATCTGCCTGAACCCCGCTTCAAATTCGATCTGCCTTGCGACAAGGCGAGCGTCTTGCCTAAACTCTACTCTGAGGAAAGCGACCTCAATTACTTCTATTGTCTCAAAGTTGAGAGCGCTTCATTCCAAGTTTGAGAATATTTTCTATCAAATGAAAGAGCAAGATGGTGAACCACAGCAAACTTTGCAGCGTCTGTTTCGATATGTTGCAAACAGGTTTGGAAGCAGTCGAGAATAGTCTCCACGCAGAGTGCCAGCACCACAGCACTTTCTCTAGCTTCAAACAGGCCGTGGATCAGGGATGCTATATATGTGCGAAACTTTGGGACTCCGTGGCAGATGCTTCCATCAACGGCTGGTCCAACGAACCTGGCACATGGGTACCCTTTGACTGCGGCCTGGGGCGACGAGCCTGGGCACCAGGCTGGTACGGAGCTATCTATTGGCACATAAGATACCTAGTGTTCAAAATTGGACCATGCATCGACTTAAAGTACCAAGGAAACGTGTTTTGTTTCCTTCCGTGTGAGGGTTTGTTTACTTCCCTTCCCATCAAGCTTGGTATAACCACTAAGGTGTTCAGATGAGGAGTCTTCGATGCTGCAGGAATGGGCCGCGGACTTCCAAGCCAGTACCTCATCAGAAAAAGTCCACCGGCTGGCTTCCGGGTGGTACGAAGCATGTAGCCAATCGCACGAATTGTGTCATCGATTGCGGTCTTCGCCCAACTTTGCCCCATCGCGGCTCATCGACATTGGTTCTGGTGATATCTGGAAGCTTTGTCTTTACCCACAAGATATCATGGATCCTCCGGAATATATGACTCTGAGTTATAGATGGGCTAAAGTCCCTTCGATTAGTCTATTCAGCTCGAATTTTGAAGTCTTCCGTAAGGGTGCACCGATATCTCAACTTCCCAAGACATTCAGGGAAGCCATCACCGTTGCCCGTCGATTCTCTATCAGGTATCTCTGGATAGACTCACTGTGCATCATTCAAGATTCGCCGGAAGATTGGGCCCGAGAATCACTCCAGATGCATTTGGTCTATGCCAACTCTGCCTGCACCATCTCCGCAACCGCTTCCGAAGGCCCTGATGAAGGACTATTTCGTCTACGCACTGCTCGGGAAACACTTGTAGGGCACATCAAGGTTCCGTTCGCCGATGGCAAACCTAGAAGGTTTGACGTTTGGGATCAGCATTACATGCAGCGACTAACACAAGGTCCACTCACCCACCGTGGATGGGTATTTCAGGAGCGTATTCTATCGCCAAGAGTGCTCCATTTCACCAAGACTCAGGCAGTATGGGAATGCTTTGAGATGAACAAGAGCGAGATGTTTCCTCGCTGGTCGCCTCAACCCACCGACGCAGTGTACACGCCTGACCTGAAGGCAATTGATGCGTTCTTTGACGATGGTCATCGTCGAACTGCCTGGGCAAAAGAAGAAGACAAGACAATGACCGTGGATGTTTATCAGCAGTGGACAAATCTGGTCAAGACCTACTCCAAGTGCCGTCTAACATACGCCGATGACCGGCTGATGGCCATGGCTGGTATAGCTGAGATGTTCAAGAAGAATTCTGGCGATGAATATCTAGCAGGTCTCTGGGAGTCAAGGATCGTTGAAGGACTCAACTGGGTTGTACTAGAACCTAGACCCCGACCCCAAAATCCTGATCGCGTTCCGTCATGGTCATGGGCTGCCGTTGACTCTGGTGTTTTGCCTCAGAGGACAAATCTACCGCGAGATGAAGACCTGATCGAAATCATCGATGTTAGAAGTCATCTTGTTGAAACTTCCTCTCGGTCGCAGCAAGTGAAGGGGTCGATTCAGCTACGAGGGTGCATCTGTGAAGGCATTGTCCGTGAAAGCAGCAGGAGGATAGGCGCACAAAACATCGGATTGAAGCTTTTGGAAATGTCGGCAACGATCTACGCCTACCCAGATACTCTGGAGACGACTTTTCAGGGCGGGAAATCACTTTCGTTTCTGCCCTTGAGGTCAGCATTACGGCGCCAGGTAAATAATCCAGACGAGAATCCAGTTGGGGAAGCCTTTGCGATAATTGAGGGTCTTATTCTTCAAGCACTTTATGGAGCTGGAAGTAGTTACAAGCGTATCGGTCTCTTTGTCCTTGATTCCCTGGACAATGCCAGTTTCTTCGGCCTTGTTGCGACCTTGCCTCCTGAATCCGGAGGAGGTGTTCCGCTAATAAGTGCGGATGAGTCTCGAAAGTCCAACATAAGGCTAGTATAAGAAAGTCGCATGATAGGTCCCATAACAGATGGTGCGTACCGTCCGGTACTATTGTGTGTAATATTCCCTACACTTTGTGCATGAGCCGAGGGAACATCAATCTGGGGAAATAACACGGACTTGGCTACAAACGCACTAAGAAGGTTTCCCAGGAGTAAGTGCTTATGGTGATCAACAGCCGCGGAGTAAGTCGATCTACAGGAGAATACATCGGCCCTTTCATCGATCCTCTGTTTCCATGTTACCATCCATGAAACAATCCTTTTGCCCTTTCAAGAACTTGATGCATATCGAGCATTACATGAGCATTACAAACGTACATATCCTGCTTCTGGGTATCATGATCCGATACTCACGCAACTGCCGTATCTCATTACCATGGTCTTGCTCTGAGCCCGATTGGACGGAGCCGACTCGGTCCTATTCACGGCCTTGGCTTCATTTGACGGGTTGGGGTATCGCGTGGAGGCGGGACTAGTGTTTTCGGAAAGCCTGGGGATTGGTGTTTGATGGGGAAGAACTTGGAGAGCCAGTCATTTACGTGTCCGAAACAAGAGTTGGACGCAGGGGTCCCTGGACAGTATCCCACTTCACGGGCCCGAGACTGCTCACGGGATCAGAAAAACTACCGGCGAATTTGCTCCAGAGCTTCACATCTTAACAACTGGTATGAAGTTGAAGGACTTTGAAGTTGGAAGACAGGGTCATTTTACGTCAAGATATCATCTTTGGACATTCTTATGGTCTCAATTACGGCATATCCTTCAGCTTAGAGACCCGATATTATGTTATTTTTAGACCGCTCAAGTGCCGACAGCTGTAGATCTTCGTCTTGAACCAATAACATTCTCACATAATTGCTATCCGACTCATAAACGAAGTTTCTCCAGCCTCGACCGACAATAAAACCTCTAACCGGAGCTCAACCGAGTTAACCGCAGTTCATCCAGCACTTGAATCATATCAGGATAAGTCCCTGACTCGTGCAAGTGACGCTTTGAACAGGCAATATCCGGCAAACTTCGCAAAGATGGAGAGATCAATTAGACAACTGCAGGGTTGCCGAGTTCCTTTCCTGTCATGTACCCTGGCCGGTATTTCAGCTAAGTGGAACGAGGTGGTATCGAATTGTCCATCCCTTGTTCATATCATCCTATAATCTGGAGATCTGGGGCATTGCGAAAAAACCTGGAGACCCCGCGACGTTTTGTGTCGACCCGCGCGGGAACAGTTCCGTGCTGTTGGGTGCCCGTGCAGCATCATGCCGTAGTAGTTTATAATGTCTGTTGATCCCCCCCGTATTGCGCTCTGGCTCTTCAAATAGCGGCTATCAACAACTCCACAAATTGACTACCCACTGAGTCAATTGAGAACAATGGCTACGGACTCAAAGATCCAGCCTCCGTCTGGGGGTATTGAGGCTGTTTTGCCGAACCAGAATATACCATGGTACAAGCAAGCCCACTTGGTCAAGCTCAATGGTTTGATCCTGGGCTTGGTGTGCTTCCGTGAGTTGCTTCAGGAATGATCATTATGGCTCCTAAGAACTGACTTGAACAAGAATCTGCCATCGGATACGATGGAAGTCTACTCAATGGTCTTCAATCTCTTCCCCAATGGAGCAACTTCATGGACCATCCTTCTGGCGAATGGTCCGGCTTCATCAACGCCATCTACTTCATCGGATTCTTTGTAGCTTGCCCGCCTAGCTCATGGCTCGCAAACAAATACGGTCGTCGTCTACCAGCTCTTCTAGGCTTCATTCCACTAGCACTTGGTACTGGTCTCCAGACAGGTGCTAAGACGGAGGCAGAATGGATCGCGGGCCGTTTCATTCTCGGTATCCCGACTGCCATGTTCGCGACATCAATCCCTCTTCTCATTACTGAGATCGCGTACCCCAGCCACCGAAGTGTCATTACTGCTTTGACTAACACTAATTATTTCATCGGCGGTATCATTGCAGCTTGGACGTGCTACGGTACGAGGAACTACACTGATTGGGCCTGGAGGATACCGACGATTCTCCAGATCGCCTTGCCCCTGGTTGCCCTTCCTGCTCTGATCATGGTGCCTGAGAGTCCTCGATGGCTGGTATCTGTGGGACGAGAAGACGCAGCGCGTGAGACGCTAGGAAAGCTACACGCGGTAAGTGAAACGGAAATGATCGACCCCTATCGAGCAGTTAACTCAGTACTACGTTACAGGGCGGTGACGCGAACCATCCTCTTGTCGACTTCGAACTCCACGAAATTACGACCGCCATCGAATCCGAGAAACAAGCCGAGAAGTCAAGCTCCTGGGCATCGCTAGTGTCCACTCCCGCCCATCGCCGTCGACTCTTCATCACGGCATCGCTGGCAATTTACAGTCAGTGGGTCGGCAACGGAGTCGTCAGCTACTACCTCTCCACAGTGCTTGCTACCGTGGGCATCACCAGCGTCACCGACCAAACTCTGATCATGGGATGCCTCCAGATCTGGAGTTTCTTGGCTGCAGTTGCTGGTGCTTCATGCGTTGAGAGACTGGGACGACGAGTTCTTCTCATGATCTCTTGTGCAGTCATGCTTGTTAGCTTTATCCTTATCACTGCCATGTCAGGGAGCTTTGCGCAGACTGGAGCACGATCGGTTGGAGTCACAATGATTCCGTTTGTGTTCCTATTCAATGCTGGCTATGCCATCGCTATGTTAGTCAACTCTGTTTTACCCACGTATACTCTGGATCACATGACTAACACACCTCTTCACAGAACTCCTCTTCAGGTTGCTTACCCTCTCGAGCTTTGGCCCTTCCAGCTACGTGGCCGCGGAATCTCTGCAGCCTGGATGATCATGATCCTGGCCCTCATCTTCAACGTCTTTGTCAACCCAATTGCCCTGTCGGCTATTGGCTGGAAGTACTACATCGTTTATGTGGCTCTTCTTGTCTCCTACGGTTTCGTGATTTTCTTCTTCTATCCCGAGACACGTGGGCGTACACTGGAAGAGATTTCGGTCATCTTTGGCGATGCACCAGAAGGACTTTATTCAGATGAGCTGGAAACGAAGCAAGTGATTGAGAAGGCTGAAGTGAAGCACCTCGACTAGAATTTGATGATAGTGAAATTGTCTAGTGTACTTAGCGTAGCCCGTATTGATATTATGAACCAGGAACGACATCGTCTCCTTTATCCTTCGCACATGGGTTTCAGAGATTAGATAATCTGTGATTGTTTCTTTGCGTCTGGGTTTTGGTAACACCAGTGCTCTTCGCCATTCTCATTGACATGATCCAAATATCCAATCTCGAATGTTTTGCCGCCTTCGGGAGATGCGGCCAGGGCGTCGTCGCCTGCGCACCGTATTTTGTTGCACTTTTTGCATAGCTTGAGCGCCATGTCGTTTGTTTCACCGCAACCTTTTGATCCTTTGTTGCACTGCCAGTAGACATGATGGCTGCTCACTTCTGTCGTAACTCGTCCGAATTTTGTCATGGTGGATAAGATAAATTAGTTGAATTTGGCAGTTGATAGCAGCTGATGAGGAGGGTTGGTCGCTGGGAACTGAGCTGAGACGTGTAATGAACATGTCCTCCGGCCAGTGAACTGATATAGAGTTCCTGAGAAACCTAGAATCTCCCATATGACTACGCATCACGGAGGTCAGAGGCCATCCAATCACAGTAAGCATCTCTGCTGTATTTCAGCAAGTAGTGTAGGGTGATTCAAGGATCGGAGGATATGCGCCACAGAAGCTAATACCTCCTCATCAGTGGGCTTATAATCTTTACCACCATGGTGTTACTATGGGTTAGCTATCTGATTCATGTCATTGAGATTTGGTACATGACTGAAAAGAGACCCGAGGGACGTGACGCAGCACCAAGCTTTATGATGATTATATGCTTACATCCATAGAGCACAATGTCAGATTACACTTGATCACACTCTGGTAAAGCGTTACGTAACTGCAAAGTTTTCAGGATCACAGTGGAATCGTTGTTAGAAGTGAATAAACCTGAATGAAGGATAAGTATAAATGTGGTCTTTGCTACCTGGAAGCAAACCTTGAGAAATCTTCACTCCACAACAAAAAGCGTTCATAAAGACCCCACTCAAAGACATCTATACAAAGCAAAAGAAAAAAAACTCTTACAAACCAGAAAACTTGATAATGGCCACTACGACAACTGTACGTAAAGACCACAAGAAGTGGAAGTGCAACAAAAAGATCTCGGGAAAGCTTTGCGGCACTATCAACACAATGAGTGATATTTACTGCGAGAAATGTGATAAGAGGCGACAGACCGATGATGAAGCATTTTCTGCCGATGGTTCTTCGATTGGCAGGTTGTATCACCTGGATACCAATCTGACAGAGCACTGGGAGTACACCAGTCCTGAGCCCTTGTAGGCACAATTATGAACGCAAGGTGATGGACAACGGCGCGATAAGTCAAAAAAGAATGCTAGGGCGTGGATTTTGAAAGCTCTAGAGGCTTATGGTACCTTGCTCTAATAAGCTATCATGAATTCACATTTTTTGAAGCAGAGATATTTGGCTGGTGATAACAAACATCAATTTATTGCTAGTATGCAACGCTGTAACGAGTATCATCATGTAGGACATTGGTAATATTGAACTAGCGACAGGGCAATTGAATCATGTGTAGCTATTTCACGCTGCTTTTCAAGTCTGACATTTCTACCTATTCGTCTATAGCTCTTCCGAATCTAAGTCAGTCTTCCCTCCACCTAGTGCACACTGCTTTGATTCTCTAATCAAGGCCGATGCGTTGAGTTGAACGAGGCTGCCGTTGTCCAAGTAGTCGTTCACCGTGATGCCAACACCAAGGAAGAACTGCACCCCATAACCCGGTTGTCCAAACCACGGTCTGATAGGTCCAGCCTGAACGGTGAATGATTTGGTCACGTTGTACACGTGATAGTTGTTAGGAAAGTCTTGGTTCTGCCCAGTGATCAGATTCCCAGGGTGGAGAGCTCTTTGTGAGAAGGGAGCTGTAGCAGGGGAGATATAACGTCCTGAGCAACATGTAAGTATCTAATCCTATCCTGTACTGTCTCGTAGAAATTACCTGTCGGTTCTCCAAACCGGTCAACTAGCGTTCCTGGCGTGAGATTCACGTTTGCCTTGATCGGGCGTTCGTCATCATCTAGCTCAAACCCATTCTTCAACGGATACTTCCAGCCAATTGGCTTTTTGCCATCGGGTCTGGTCGTGTTGTCCCACCATTTCTCGAGGAATTCATTGGGAGTCAAGCCTCCAAAACGGTCATAGCCACTGATATATGTGCTGAGGGGGAGCTTCGTTGGGAGGTCTGTAGGCCCTAGACGTTCATCACCGCAAATGTAAATGTGCCTGAGGTTGTCGTTCTTGCGAACATTCTTCCCTGAGCAATCGCATTCTTTGCTCGCGATGTCCTCTTGAGGTATGTATAAAGCGAGGCCAGTGGCCAAAAGTGATGAGAGGAGAAATGATTTGAAGATCATGGTGACGTTGAGAGCATCAGGCGGAGTTTCGAAGACTTGACCAGTTGAGGACCAGGTGCCAGGCTCTGTATATTTATGTTGCGGCTTCAGGCTATGGCGCTTTTCCCATTCCAATATCCAGTTCCAATGGTTTGCTCGTTTAATAGACATCTTTTCCCATCAGCTTCAGATTATTCGAACTAGAGCTACCGCCAGTGTCTTGTGCCCTGAGCTTCAACCGTTTTGGGGAGTGACCCGGTCAATAGACTCACAAGCTGAGACAAAATTGGGAACCAGGCAGCCTCAGCAGTCAATAGCGTTTCGGGGTCAGCTGTGGCTTTCTTCCAGCATTCTCTCTTCAGATTACCTGTTCCAAAATTAATCACCCATGGATCGATGGGTCGGGCCCATCAGCGGACGTGCCCCGTTTTAGTTATGATTCGGTGAATGGTACGGGCCGCTCCCCAGGAAATCGATAGCTTCAAATTACCCTGGTCAAAATACGGCCCAGTGGCTGGCTGAGATGCAGAAGTGGCTGGCGGTGAATGCCCCCTTTGCTCGAACCCTCCGTAGGCGATTTTTCTTCTGCCCTCTGGCGTTATTTCATTCATGTCTTGACAGACTTCAAATCGCCATTTGGTTTTGGTATCAAATGGTCGCAGGAATTTGACGAGCGATGGTGGCAATGAACTGGGTTGATTGGCTTCACCTCCAGCTCAGGACCTGCCCGCCGCCAATTCCCTTCTCCTCTCTTCTTGAGTGAAGATGACACAGCCTCCAATAATTCTTACCTTATAGGCTATTGAGGAGAACAGGCCAGAACTTTGAGGCCCGACTGGTCCAGTCCTGTCCAGATGCAGGGTGCTCAATCAATCGAATGGTTTAGTTGACCGGGGTGTCAGTATTAGGGCTGATAGGCTATTTCACACGCTACTGCGCCACTGGAAGGAACCGCTAGAGCCCCCGCCCTTACCGACTTCCAGCACGGAGCGAGTCCCGGTGAGTCGGGGGTCGCAAAGTCACTCCGAGATCATGCTTCCAGTCTGCGCTCAATTTTTTGCGATAATACAGATGGAGGGAATTTAATGCTATTAATACTTGTGTCCAAATTGTCAATCTTATCGCACCTTGTTCATTCAATCCAATGACCGCCCGCTATTCCCTTGCATGATGCTCTGGCATCTCATACACCGCCGAATCGTGGTGGCTCAGTTCAGCTGGTCGTCCTTGGCCGGTCATCTCTGATGGCTCGACATGCTCATTTTGCCTGGGTAGGTCCTCCTTGAACACCGATAAGCGCGGTTCTAGAGGGCTTCCTCCTACTTCCACTATACCCGAGACCTTCTCCTGCTGAGCGCGTTCTCTGCGTCGCTTCATCCACAGCCAAGCAAGAACGCCGAACAGCAACGCGCCCACTCCAATGCCGACTCCAACACCAATACCAGCTTTGGCTCCCGAGCTCAGGCCTTTGGACTCCACAGGCTCAGGCCTAGGCTCTTGTGTAGGTCTATCCTTGGGCTTCTTGTCATCAGTTCCGTTTGTTGGGAGCTTTTCTGGCAAGGCTTTTGCATCCACCCAGTCGCCGTCATAGTCTTTGAACGCCTGCACGATCGTCTCGTTGGCCCAGTAGTATAGCCAAGCCTTGCCCTCGCTCTGCTGAGAGACTACCGCTAGACCAGAACTCTCGTTATCAGCGACAGGCCATGCGCGCTCTGTTTGGTTCGAGCCAAGCTGCCAACCATTCCTCGTTGACTTGACTTCGTGTATCTTCTTATCGTCGCCAACATAGAAGACACTCCGTGTTCGCGATCGGTCCACTGCTGCGCCGATGGCTTCGAGGGAAGAGTTCCAGGCGGGAAGAGAGAACTCAGCTTCGTCTTCCAGGTTCCAGTACATATCCGAAGGCAGTGTGTTGTTATTGTAGGGTCCGAGGAACGTGTTCGGGAACGCGTCTATTACTTGTCAGCGAATGCTTCAGCCAGTACTACCAGCGCGATGGGCATACCTAGCGTCCAGAGCCCAGACTTATCAAGGCGCGACAGCTCGACATTCTCAGAGTCCTTGGGGAAAGGCACAGTAATGTTCTTCAAGTCATGTATCGTTGACCCTAAGGCCATGCCTCCGGCAGTATCCTGCGAAATAGCGCCACCATCATTCCATCCGTCATCATCAGTATACCACAGCATCTTGACTCTCCTGTCTTCATCATGATAAAACAGACGATATCCATCTTTCTCTCCGAGGTTGACGATTGAGAGGCCCGTTTCGTTGTGGATGGAGTCGACACCCGCAGCCGCCGAGATCTGGAACTCGCGGTCACGTATAAGCTTCCCCGTCGTCATGTTACAGATGTACTTCCCCTGGACGATCGTATTATCTTCGGTCTGCCAGAAGACTTGCGCCTGGACATGCTGTGAGCTTTATACCACGATCAGTTTGTAAAGGTAGCACCTACAGTGATAAAATTTAAGTCCCCCCAGCCTACGGCTGTAAGCGCAGTACCATTGCGCGGTGTTTCTCTCGTATCGAGGATATTCGGCTTTTCGAGTGGGAAGATTGGGATATCCTGGCTATTGCAGGTACTGTAGAGAAGCTTCCCCGTAGTACGGTCTTGCGCGCCAACCTGTATGGTGAGGTCGGTGAAAAAAGCATACAGGGCAGAACCGTAGCTGGTATGAACCAAGGCCAGTAACACCAACCACGACAGCATGGTTGTTTCCATGTTGAACAATGATATTGTTTCAGAAAAAGAAGCCTGCAAGAAACATCGACGCAACAAGACGACGCGATAGAGGGCTGGGGGCATTAAAATGGAAAGAAGCGACTGTACAGCAATAAGTGAACTGGGAGCCTCATTTGGCCCCTCAAGAGCTCAATTGACTGCAAGGTGATATGGCTGCGGTGATGTGAGCAAGCCACAGCACCAGACGGGACGCTTGCATGAAGCAGTTTGATGCCGGTGAGGGATGATCACTCTGGCTGGCAAGCGGCTGAGACACAGGCACAAACTTCCAAGGTGCCTACAATAGCTCCCCGCTGCTTTGGATGGGAACAGGCTCAACGACGGCCCTTCTCCCCCAATCCTGTCAAATTGGGATCTTGTCACACAATCGTTGGAGCTGTTTTCTGTGTCTTGAAAATTGCTTAAGTTGTTACTTATGCATACATTCTGGATGCTACTGATATCCCACAGCAGGTCGGTGCGTTGTGCAACACCATAAAGGCTATGTGGACAAGTCTCACCAGCCATGACCAACCTGTTGTAAATGAAGGGGGCTGCAAAACTTATGCATCTCCATATGTTCTCATTCTGCCAAAGAAGCAACTCGTGTGAAACATATCCCAATTTCAGCCATTGGTAAGGCGAAGATACGTTGCATAGCCAAAAGTTTGGGAAACTTTGAAGCTGCGTCTCGCCCCCATCATCAGCACCTACCCCAAAGGAGGTCTTGGGGGCCAAATATGCATGCATGTTGAGGCTGAAGCTGTCGGCTGGGCTAGCTCTGCTTCTGGACCTCATAGATGCATTGTTATTTTCGGATGACCGAAGCCTTCTTTCTTTTAAGTTAAAACCGATATTCCGATCCCTTAGACAAATAGAGAAAGGAGCAGTCGATACGTCCCGAGCGTAATGATGAAGCGCGAGTGTCGAGGCCCCCAGTTCTCTTGCATTTGTCGCCCGACGGCTCAGCCTGCAGATTAGCAAAATGTGTCTGAGCTATTATCAATCAAATGCTTATCTCAGAGCCTGATTGCCAAGACTGATCGCATTGGACAAGTCAAGCCTACACATGCACGGCCTGGCCCTCGCCAACAGCATTCTACCACGATCAGGCCGATTCATCCTGATTGGTACTCATCTCAGCCGCAAATATGCAGTCAGCATTCGCTATTTCTAATCGTAAAACCCCGCTATGATATCTCCCTGCCACCTACAGAATGGTGCAGCGATGTTCCCTCTCCCGGATTAACTCCTGCTGCAGGGCTTCATATTCTCCATCACTGTACTCAGAGTCGGAATATTCAGAGTCTGACTTGCCCATGATTGATGAGTCATCACCATAGCCCGAATCGCTAAAGTCATCAAGAACAGACTCTTCGTAAGAATTGCCGCTGCAGATGATTAGTCACGGGTCGCGGAAAGGAATGGAGTTACTGACCTGACCAGCCCTGCCATGACTCTCCAGTCCGATGGAAGGTTCTCTTTCACACTGACAGCCTGCGCGGACCTCCGTAAGTCTCTCCAGAATCTGTCCATACTTGGCCTTGTGAAATAGCTCCATGATGCAACATCCTGCGATCTAAGTCAGTGCCTGTAGAAGCACCTGAACGTAGGACTGGGTGAGATACTTACCAGATTTGTGCACATGTGGATAAAAGCGACAACAAATGATATCCACCTCTTCGTCTTGACGGGGCCTCTCAAACCTGGACCGCCTCGAAATTCGATGCTGCCAGAACCGCTCCCAAAAACGTTGTCAAAGTTCCAGAGAACATATCTCTCCTGCTTCGGCTCTGGGCCAGACTGCATGAGGTCTCTGATGTCTTCTTCGTCAACTTCATCGTCGAGCGCGTCCCATAGTTCTCTGAGTGCTGCTTCTTCGTGAAAGCTCGACATAAGGTCGTATAATGGCCCAGAACGAAGCGTGTTAGGTCTGCAGTACTTGTTGTTCTGGCGATGATATGGAAGCAGGCGAATGACCAGAGGCTCATAGTAGACGATACCAAAAGCAATATTGCGAAGTTGACTTAGATCAAATTCCATTTCTGGTGATGGTGACACATGAACATGGCTTCCGCAAGCAATGGATGACTCTGGCATATGGAATACACGATCCCATGAGTTCCAGAAAGTGGTCACCTCGTTCTCCCACGTGTAGTCAGTGGAGAATATAGGTGAGACAGCCTCGAGTGGAACTATGAGCAGGTCCAAATATTAGTAGACGCTCATAACAAAGGTTCGAGAAAACTCACTGCACGGATGCTCAGGATCTCCTAACGATCCATCCTTCGTAATCCACCACTTATCGTAGTGTTCTGGACGCTTTCGATATCGCTGATTGAGCTTGTCTGCTTCTGCTTCGGCACCGTCATATCTCAATGATGTTGCCAACTCCTCATAGTAAACAGCACGCAATAGAGGGTGTCGTACTCGTTTGGGCTCAGCAATGAGCTCCAATTCGACCCCAAAATTGTATGAACCAAACGAAGACATGGTGGCTCACGTGAATCAAGTGGAAGATGACCGAGTCGCCCATCGCAAGCAATTGGGGAAGCCATATTCATAATCAAGATATCAGTCGAAGCATAAAAAATTGAGTGAGGCAATCAAAGTGAATCAGGCTCTGAGCTCGCAAGTCAGATCACGGGTTGATGTGTATCTGTTCAAGTACACAATCAGGCTCGCACTGTCTAAGAGGGTTGCATCGCCATCCATCATCCTAGTTTGTTTGAGCCTTGTATTACCACACCTTAGCGATTGCAAACGCCCGCATAACGAGGGAATATTCTGATAAAAACCATATTTTTACATGTAGCAGCTGGACACACTCTAGCGCCGGATTTGGAACCTCATGCTTACCTGGACGTGGCTTTGACTGCTTGACGCGCAGATAAGAATTACGAACGTGGAGACGAGAGTATCGCAACCATCACTTAAGGCTGCATGGCAGCGAGCTTGGCTAAGGAATCTAATCAGCTCATTTAGAAAGCCATCATAAATTGCCTCGCTCGTCGCAGCCTAACGCATGCAAACTATTGACCATCAATTGTCAGGTTCCGAAGGAAATCCTTCACTCCAACTCGCATAGAACTCTAGAGATTCACTCTGCCAATCATTGGGTAATAGCCCCGAAAACGACTCGACCAGGGTACTGTGTTGCGTGCATGCACATTCGCGCCATGCCGGATCTACCGGCGCAGCTCTACTTCGCCTATGGCAGCAACCTTTGGCTGCAGCAAATGGCCAGCCGCTGCCCCGAAAGTTACTACGTTGGCAGGGCGATTCTGATGGATCACCGATGGCAGATAAACAGTCGAGGCTTCGCGAATGTGATTCCTTGCAGCGGCTACAATGTGCACGGATTGGTCTACCAAGTCAGCGTCGACGATGAAGCTCGCCTTGACAGAAACGAAGGCGTCCATTCCGGCGCTTACACCAAGTCATATCATAGCGTTGTGCTACATGAAGCGGTGGAAGATCTCCAGCTTCCAACGCGATACCTTGTCCAAGATGGTGGGCTAGATAAGGCTGTCAACGCGGTGCGGTCGGGATCGCGATCCCATGAGCCCGAGCAGCAACGCAGAATCACAAGCAACGTGTTGGTTTATCTTAGTAGCCGTTACTGTCAGTGGGGTACCGCACGGGACGAATACGTTGACCGCATGAACTGTGGCATAAGGGATGCTGTCACTCTGGGTATCCCGAGTGACTTCTTCGAGAACACCGTCCGACCGTCCATTCCACTGAGGTCGGTTTCAAGAAGGTCCTCAAGGGAAGGCCAAACAAGGAGACAGACGCGTCAAAGTGGCCATCGCAGGGCTGGTTCAGATCCCGAAGAGCCTCATCGAAGAAGGCGGCGGAGCTCATCTCCACAACGCAGAACATGGGGCGGTGCATTTCAGCGCCAAGGCTCAACCTTGGGACGAGGCGTACGCACTTCTCAGAGGGTTTCAAGACCGTTTTCGCAATCAACCTCTTGGGCGTGGGGGTGGTGATGGCGCTGTCTTATGTCAAATTCGTTGTATTTAATTCAGCCTACCAGAACTTGTGATTTATCATGCGTATGTACCCAAATAAGACACCGTTTTCAAGCCCGCTGCTCCTGTCAATGTGAGCCGTAAGAAGCTCGCCAGCCGTATGCAAGCCCGGTATCAGGCTACGTAGTGCGGCTGTTCGGGGGCTGAGTCACAGTTGATGCAATTGTCTTAACCTCATTATGCAACAACCCCAATTGGGTTTCCTCATTGGACATAGGGATGCATTTTGAAAGATGAATATCATTAAAGGGTAAACATGGATGGTGTAGATGCTGCATTTCATACATATGAGTCACCGTGACACTGGTCTTCTGAGCCTGGTCTGTCTGAAACACCTTCCAATCCTGGTCTATAATGGCTGCTAAACGTGCGATTATGACTGGTCTCCATCCTTCAAGCTGGGGTGCTCACCCAAACTAGGAGATTTAAGCCGAGCGTCACTGCGAGTATACGAGCACTTTTGCGAGGACTTGTCCGAAACCATTGCAGCTCAAAGCGGTGGAGTCTGCATGATAAGGCTGGGCCTTGCCAAATGCCTTTTTGAGTGTCTTAAAGAGGTGATTCGTTGACTAGCCGACTACCAATTTGAAATCAACAGTACAGGTCGAGTGTTCTGGGATAGTGCCGTTTTATGCAGCAAGCGAAGGTCAACTCCCTACGAATATTGACTGGATGCTTGGTCACGGGTGAATCTGGTACAACCGGCTTACAAAGTGGCATGAAGTCAAAGTAACAAATTGATTGACCGCCTCCTAAAGTAAAATGAACACATGAATGACTACAACCGTCTCTCATCTCTGCGATTCGTTCAAGACCTTCCAGTCCTCTGGCAAAGAGTTTCTCAACGACAGCCGACTAGCGGCTTTCTTGATCGCAGTGTATAAACCTTCCGGTGTCCACGACTCCAGAGTGGAAACATTGGGGTTCGCGATGTTATTCTTTGATAAGTCAGTAGTGAAGACCGACAGAAATACTCGATAGAACGTACCATGTTGAGTAGAGCTTGGATCAAGGCAATCGTGAAAGCAATCCATCTTTTAGTTCTGATCTCTCCTCTGAGGCACCTCCCGCCTCTAAACTCAATGGTGCCAGAGCTCCCGGGAACGATGTTGTCGAAATTCCACAGAACGTACCTATCGTTCTGCATGATGTTCTTCAAGGCCGTGGTGCTCTTTGCACTCTTGATGAGCTCCGCTATGGCGTTGTGGTTGCCGTTGCAGCGCATCAGTTGCGTCGAGTTCAGAGTATTCTGCTTGCAGTATCGGTTGTTGGCTCGTTCTCGCATGAGAAGCTGTAGAATGAGGTTCTCGTAGTAGACGACGCCGAAAGCAATCTTCTTGACTTGGGGAAGTGAGAAGGTCTGATTGAGGCCCTTGGATACGTGGATGTGACTCCCGCAGAGAAGTGATCGATCGGGCATATGGAAAACAACACGCATTGCTGTCCAGAAGACATCAATTTCATGTTCCCAGTTTGCTCTCAAGCTGAGGACTGGCGACACAGCCTCCATTGGGACTAAAATCTGTCAACATGTACTGCCATCAGCAAGGATAGCCCTTCTTACTCTTGTCAGTATGGGACCCAAGGGACCCGTCTTTGGTGATCCACCACTTGTCATAATGTTCCGGTCTTTTGGTATAGCCTTGTTGCAGATCGTCGGCTTTGGCCTTTAGGCCTCGCTTTCGGAGAGATGCAGCCAATTTGCTATAATACAAAGCATGTTTGGCGCTAAGTGGTGTTCGAACCTTGTGAGGTCCGACAATGACTTCAATCTCGATACCAAAATGATAATCAGCCATCTCTAGATAGGATGGATCATAAAAGTAGTAGCTTTGAGACTATCAGCAGGCGCTATGACGAGCAGCCATCGTCGTCCGTTTCGTGGCTAGATATTTGACATTTCACTTCCCTCCAGCAAGACTCAGCCCTCTCCCATGTTTGATACCTTGACAGTAGTCATGCTTCCTGATGCTTACAGTGTCATCCATCGTAGCTGATGGAGGCCTGGGCTAACGGTCCGGAATTCCTTTTTCCATCATGATACATCGAAAATAGAAATGCCACAAAGTGCAATTTCACATGGGAGTCAGACAGACATGCAGGGTAACACATAGCAGCGTTTCGTCAAGCTTGATTGGTAGCCACCATCAGACCGACTATGCAGTCATCATCACCAAATCGTATCATTAATCACCCTCTGGGCCGGGCGGGCGAAAAGTGCAAGTCTTGTTGGTAGGTCCTGGAGCAACTTTGAAATGAGTCCAGTATTTTAAGAGCCGCATGAGAGTCATTGAATGATTGAAACGGTGTGGGCGGTGGCGGTTTAGGCCAGATGCATAATGATGAGTCCTGTATCTCGATGTTCACAGTCCGAATTATACAGTGGTCGGAGTGCAGCCTGATTGAGGCTCTTTTTCCCTTATCAGGCTGTGAGTTCATGCGACCGGTCTGCCCCGCCATCCCATTTCCCAGACTCTTCCTCTTCTCTCGTATTTTGACCTTTCATCTCCAAACAGTTTTCTAGTATCTACAGCCGAGAATCATGTATGCCTTCAATCAGTCAGGTCCAACTTATGAGCAATCTGCCACAGTTGACGCGCCCGGGTCAAGGATGATCAGAGCAGCCAGCACTCTATACTTTGCCTATGGGAGCAACTTGCACCTTGCGCAAATGGCCCATCGCTGTCCCGGAAGCGTTTTCAGAGGAAAGGCCACTCTTGAGTCTTATCGCTGGCAGATCAATGAGCGCGGAGTGGCCAACGTCGTTGAATCTGGAAGCAATCACTCAGTCGAAGGCCTTCTCTACATGATAGGTCCCAAAGATGAAAGGACCCTGGATCGCTCCGAAGGCGTGTCAAAGGGCTTCTACCAAAAGTATCTGATGAGAGTTTCTTTCGAACCTCATCAGCAATACGCGAACTTCAAGACCGGTAGATTATCCCACCTACTTGAGCAGCGCCGGGACTCGATGAGCGGCGATGGGACTCGTTTTCCCACCAACGCCAATCGCAAAGTGAGATTTACCCAACCTCAATTTCATCCTGTGACCTACATGGACGGCGAGGAGGGTTCAGGACGCCATGCGCGTAATGAGCTAGTCAAAGCATTGGTGTACGTTAGCGAGGACTACATTACCGATGGCTCCATCAGAGAGGAGTACATCGCGAGGATGCAAAACGCCGTCAACGATGCAGTATCACTGGGGGTTTCGAAATCATTTGTGAACAAATACATCGTCCCCTTTCTCGACCCCGAGCAAATTTGGCATTTGTGCGCGAGAAAGCCTACAGAGACCCATGATGGACAGCCCAGCAAGTTACTGGAACTGGAGTCTGAGCCAGAAGCTCAGGCTATCGTTAATGGAGAGCCAAATAAAGAACAACTCGGCAACATACCTTCAGCTGAGAATAACGTGGCGGACATTTCAGAACCGGCGGGTGATGAAAAGTCAACTGACGTGGATATGAACGAAGAATCAAACCAGGAAGGTAAGATCAACCTTGATCCCATGTTTGACGTATTCGTCGCCCTTGTTGTCACCGTATGTCTGGGCTATCTGACTTTCTGGTAGCCCTATCTATGGAGCCTACAGTCAAGGAGGATAACTTGTCTAGGCATATCGATCTATCGAAGCTTGGGGCAGAGAACCACGACGAAGATGGTGGTTCCAGTGGCATGTTCCCCAATAATTTGTACGAGGCTGTTGATAAGGTGAACCATTCGGCCATCGATGGCAGTGGGAAGAATATTTATGTTGTCATTGTCAAACACAAGGGTAGAGAGGCTAATTCTGGCTTCAGCGTCGCCGCAGCATCTAAGGGGATTCAAGTGGCTAATAAGCTTGCTATGAAAGAGTTCAAAGCGCTGTGTGCACTGAACAGTAAGCCAGTGGTGGAAGAAGAAGAGCCAGATGTCGTGGTTGTCAAGGAGGTCTCTCCAGGTGATCTGACCTGGAAGCTGGAAGAGGACGTATATCTTCATCTCAGTAGTACAAGACCTGGGGAGGAGCCTTGGTTGATGGTATGGGTGGAGTCAAAACAACTGATTGGGTGCCAATAGATATTGCGATGACGGAAGATTAGTGCCAATACTCAAGATTGGGGTGGATGGTTTGTTCATAACAAGCTAAGAGGGCGCTCTTGTGCAGTAGTATTTCTTTCTATCACATAAGTACACCCCAAGCACTAGTAGCTCGTATCATACCACTTAAAATCAGCCCCGCAAAGATCCTGCTTCGTCAGAGCCTTATCCGATGGGGTGAAGTACTTTCTCTGGGACGTATCGGCACCAGCACCGGTGTTTCCGAACTCTTGGAAGACACTAACAAATTTAGCCTTTGATAACGTTGCGCCTTCTGCCATGGGTGAGTAGCCCTCTGGTCTCACCACGTTTGTCAAGGTGCTGTACTGGTACATCACTCGTGCAATGACTCTCTAAGGACGGCCGAGGTATACTTTGTTGGTGAGATCTTGGGTGCCGGTAGATGTGATATGTATTGTGTTAGGTCATCACTATAAGTGCAAGGCAATGGAACACTTACTATGCTGTGATCGATGATATAACGTGAGGTATCGGTTGGTTCGGTCCGAGAGGATGCCGTTATATAACCCGGCCCCTTGGAAGCGATGGTGGCTGGACTATATTAGAAACGCTGGTAGGGAGAGATTCATCCTGTCCTTGCATTCTCCGATCCATGCATGGCCGTTGCCAAAGATGTAATCGACCGCACCTACAGTTATCAGCCAGAATTCCCAACCTTGTTAACAAAGGAATAGCCTTACCCTCGATGTAGCAGTTAGAGTAGTACATCCAGCCAGCTTTGACATATAGAGTATCCTGGTATGATTTGAAAGAGCAGCCGTAAAATCCGGTTTTGTTACCATTTGCCGTCAAAGCAACAGCCTTTCAGTATTTAGCATGTTCTCCTCATAATATGAAATTTAATTACCTGTCCAGCTGTATATCCGTTGACAAAGTCAATGTTGTAGGCGGCGAAGTCGTTGGACCTGAGATTTACGGTTGAGCTTGCGACTGAGGAGCCCGCATCTTGTGAACCGGTGGTATTCTTGATAACTACAGTATTCTTCTTGTAGCTTCCAGTACTGATACATTGTGTTAGTGAATTGGAGGTATCCGAATGGATATTGTCCTACTCGGCGGTTGCCCCATAGAGGGTCAAGGGTGCTTTGACTTTGATCTCGACTCGCTCATTGTAAGTTCCCGAGTTGAGGAAGATACAGGCAGGTTTAGTAGATGAGCCGATAGAGTTAACGGCAGCTTGTAGACTGGTGAACTCTGACGCACTAGTACCACTGGGCCTTACCACGATACAGTTCGCCGGAGCCACAGTGCGACTATTGTCCGCTCGGTTTGAAAGACTGGCTGCTTCAACGGAAGATGCACTTCCACCGAAAAGTAGGGCCAATTGAACCAAGTGGAAGATGCTCTTGGGGAAAGGCATAATGATGATGAGAATCAAGAACCTGTATAATTAAACGGTTCCGCTGAATGCTGATGGCATGGATATGGAAAGCAGTCATTGTGTTTTCAGATGGATTTGATTGCCATTTGGATGAGCTAAGGTTATCCAGAAGCTTATCCCATTCATGGAAACTCACAGTTCGACATCAGGCTGAAATAACCCGTTTAATTTGCAACTAATCGGATCGTAAGGCAGACATTCGGCAAGTTTCTGGCGTTAAGTAACTATGCAAGAGTATCTGCATCATCTGAAAGTCATCCCAGCATCTTGTTTCTCCGTAAGCTATCGAATAAGGAGTGTCCCAATGCAGAAACCATACCAAGTTGGCCGAGCATGAGATCAAAATCGGAAACCGAGTGTCTAGTCTGGGGTTAGAGATTGGGGGCAGGTTGTGTTGACTTTGGGGTATCAGGCTAAATACATGCAGGGGCTAAATTGCGAAACATGATCATCTTGACCATTGACAGTTAGACTCCACTCAACCCTAGAAAACAATGCAGTGCAGACAATTACTTGATTGCTTGCTTGTGATTGAAACTCCATAAGTAGGGTAGGATGCGGGGACTTAGCGCGTATTCGTTTACCAAGTCCTGGGTTTACTCGGGTCCAGGTTAACTACTCATTAGAACTGGACGAATCGATAGCCCTTTTCAGTTTCCAGAAACGCTAGAGTGCGTTTTGGTTCGATGTGTTTGGTTAGCAAAATGGGGGTAGTATTTTCAAACTGCAGGCGAGGTTAATTGGTGGATTATTTGTTGAAACGACTCTACAATTGACTTTGAGCTGGTGGTATGAGCTTGGATCGTCCATAGGTTGCCAGATTAGGGGGTTCAGCTCTACGCATAAGTCTGTTCGGATGAAGTTATTAGGTGGCATATTATAACTGACCAACCAACTACTCATCGAGAGGTGTTGATGGAAGAAGTTTACTTAAACGATGGTAGTCGCACAAGACGAAAATTTTACAGATTCAGACATCGCCTCCTCTGACGACTACAAAAATGCTCTTCCAATCAGTATTCTTCGCTGCTCTCATTTCATTGGCTATTCAAGGAGTCGCAGGCACTCCAAAGTCATACGACTATCACAAGCGAGCGACTTGTACTCCCAAATCAGCCGGCTCAGCTTCAACAGATGATGTCCCCGCCATCGTCACAGCGCTGAAGCAATGCGGCGATGGTGGGGTCATCCTGTTCCCCAAAGGGACTACATACATGATCAGAAGCAAGCTCAGTTTCGCCGGCTGCACCAACTGCGAAGTCCAGCTCGACGGTCGACTCAAACTCTCGGATGATTACACTTTTTGGAACAACTCCCGTACTCAGATAGACATTCGTGGAACTAATGGGCTGAAATTCCATAGTCCCGCTGGTACTGGAGAGATTGATGGTAATGGACAAGCTGCATGGGATCGCTTTGGATCAGTTGGGGATCTGAAGAGGCCCATCATGTTTGCCGTGGAGGGGTCTAGTGATGTTGAAGTCAATGGCTTTCTTATGAAGAACGCCCAGAACGTTTTTGTTGATATCGGATCCAACAGTGAGAGAGTCAAGTTCCTCAACATGCATTTGACTGCCATCAGCAAATCCAGTTATCCACCAAAGAACACCGATGGATTTGATATCGGAGCGTCCAAGTACACCACTCTTTCGAACATCTTCATCCAGAACGAGGATGATTGCGTTGCATTCAAAGCAGGCTGTAACCAAGTAACAGTCACCGACATCACCTGTCAAGGATCCCACGGCCTATCAGTCGGTTCTCTGGGTAAGACAAACACCGACACAGTCACCAACGTCTACGTGAGAAATGTCACCATGAAAGGCGCTACGAAAGCGGCTGGTATCAAGATCTACCCCGGTGGTCCTGATCACGGCACAGCAGTTGTCCACAACGTTACCTGGGATGGCGTAATCGTTGATAACTGCGGTGCCGCATTTGAATTTGATGCTTGCTACAACGAAGACGAGTCCTACTGCAAACAGTATCCCAGTACCGCGCAGGTGACAGAGATCTACGTCAAGAACTTCTCGGGAAAGACTAGTACCAAGTATGCGCCTACTACCGGCCATGTATACTGCCCTGTTGAGGGAAAGAATTGCGATGTTGAGTTTACGAACTGGACTGTCAAGTCGGGAACTGGTGCTGGGCAGTTTTTGTGTCAGAACATCAGCTCTGATGTTTTGGGGATTACCTGCAAGGCTTCTTGACGCACACATTACGATGGACCCGTCATCAGGGAGCAAGATGCTTTCTGGCATTAACTTAGGGAATAGCCCATTGAGCCTCACTAAATTTATCCAAATCTTCTTGATACTTAGATTAGAGGTCCCATGGAAGTCTGCTGGGGATCATGTCTGTTTTCCCCAAGCAGTTTAGTGTATTAGCACAGCCAACCGGATAGCAGGGATTAGCCAAAACCCCACCATCTCATGAAGTGCAAGCAGACCAGATAATCCCCCAACAACCGACTTTTACCATTTCATGATCTCTTTGGCCTATCGCAACCTTGGTACTGCCTAGACGACCCAATCGAGTTGTAAAGATGACGAACCAGAGCCTGGCAGGTCATATCACCAAGTTCCGGGTGTCCCAAACCCCACGGATCAAGCGGAACAGACCTGCCGTTTCTTGCTCAACGTGTCGTGCGCGCAAGCAGAAATGCGACAGACAGCAACCATGCGGCCCATGTCAGAAGCGTGGAGTCGAGGACTCATGTCACCTAGACTCAACTCCGCGACCACCGCCTCCTTCGCTGGCCAATCGTGGTAATACCAGAGTCCAGAATGAGCTTAGGCAGATGCAGAGCCTTCTCCAGAGTCTCCTCAGCCAGCCTAACCAGGACCAAGCGGCCACATCCTGTGATACACTAGCCGCGGGTGTGGATCGCATTCGGCAGGCCATCAGTGGCAATACTTCTAGCGCTCTGACGGCTCCGCAAGTGGACCAACCTCCAGATATCGTATTTGGATCTCTCGCCAAAGCTACCTCAGAAGATGTTCTAGCGGCTTTGCCATCCCGCCAGTGCTCTGATAAGATAGTGTCAACATACCTCAACGCAAGACACATTGCTGTACCGTTCATTCATATTCACCAATTCCGCAGACGGTACGAAGCCTTTTGGAATAACCCTGAATCTGCGAACCTTCTGTGGGCAAGCATCCTCTTCTCAGTCCTCGCCGTTGGTACCATCATACCGGATGACAAGGAAGGCCGCTGCCAGTCTTCCGCATTTATTTCCATGTCAGCCCGATGTCTTGTATCCGGGCAGTACAGCACCGCAACTGAATTCTCAGTTGAAGCCTTGGCTATGCACCTTCATGCACGATGTTTCCATCAGGAGGACAGCAACATCAATCTCTCCCAGCTCCATGCGCTGGCTGTTCGTATCGCCCAACAGCGGGGCTATCATCTGGCTGGAGACGACTTCTTACAGGCTCTGACGCCTTTCCAAGTTGAAATGAGACGGCGCGTTTGGTATTATCTCCAATACTACGACGTCTTGCTCTCTCTTGAGCATGGACTCCCGCCTGTGATACACGAAGATACGTACTCTATCGGTCATCCAACAAATGTAACAGATGATGAGTTTGATGAGGAATCAAAAATCATTTTCTCTAGTCCGACGACAGAGGCCTATGCTGCGCTCCCTTGCGTATACATGTCACAACTGTTACCAATTTTGAGACGCATTGTTTGTCACGCCCTTGGTTTCAAGACCTACAACTACAAGGACGCCCTTTTCCTCAGGTCGCAGCTCGAGACATGGTACAGATCGATTCCACGCTGTCTCTGCGTGCATTCTGTCAAGAATACTTGCTTGACAAACACTGCCTCTGCGGCTTTGCACCGTGTCCTATTTCAGCTCATCTACAACACAGGAATCGCGCTAATATATCGTCCCTTCCTCAATATCATGAGCCTTGAGAACAAAAATTTCAAAACTGCGCTCGACTTGTCTCGCAAGAATGCACTAAGATCTATTGAAGTGTATATAGAGGTTGGCCAGGAGATGCAGAGTGGGGGAGGACTCTACCACAACCCCCAAGTCAAGGCTAACTTACCCGTCAATGATTTCTTTATAACAATGATAATGGCACCGCTTGAGTTTTTCGGTTGCCCCGACTTGCCGTAAGTCTGCCTTGAAGGGGAGACCAATAGCTGAGACTGAAGAATTGCAGGCAAAGCCAAAAGGGCTACATTATTCATACTCTCGAAACTGCAGCACAGTTGTGGCCCACGAGATCTTGTGTCTCTTCATACGCCCTTGAAAGCTCCCGATTGCTTCAGGTCATCCTGGCAGACATCTATTCGTCGACATCGATTGAGCGTCCTATGTACCCTCTCTATTCCAAACCAGGAAAATGTCCTCTTGCAATGCTTTGGAACCTATGGTTCAAGAAATGGGGATGTCTGTGAATTCGACAACTTGCAATGGAACACTACTGCAATACCGGATTGGGTTTGTACACATGTTCACATACAGAGATGCGCCACTAACAAGATCTAGGGCTCGGCGAACTTGTTGACTGATTATGAGGAATTCGACAGATCAATCACAGAAGAGTCAATCATCGGCGCTTAGGGCTGTGCTGCTTACCTGTTCTGCGTGAATGGCGAGATAGAGTGGGGTGTCGGAGTTGTCGGTTCTAACAGTTGCCATTTTAGGTAATTGACATTTCCGACTTCAAATCCGATGCTGCGCCAAGACGTTCAACAAGCCAACAGTCGATATTTCCGAAGACAATGCTCGCATTGAGATTCCTTTCGAGTTCGCAAGCCTTGAGGGGGCAGTTGATCATTATCCGGGATGGGTATAAAAGCAGTGCTTCCCTCCCTCAACAACTGTCCTGCATCCAGCCAGGTACTCATTCCACATTCCGACTCAACCATCTACCACCAACACACCGGTAAAATGGGCGACCAAGCTATTCCCGAGTTCTCAACCTCTCTTGTCCTTCCTGCCTTCAACGAAGCTCTCAAGCTCGAGAAGACCCCACTTCCCAAGACAGTCCCTCCTGGATCGGTCATTGTCCGTGTCCTTAGCACTCCAGTACGCCCTCATCAACGCGAAGGCTTTAAAGGAAACAGTCCTCTTTCTTTCAAGCCCCCGTATAACCCCGGAGATGGTGGTGTTGGCCGCATCGTATCCGTTGGGCCTGATGCTGTCGCTCTCAAGCCTGGTCAGCTTGTCTACATGAACAACTTCATCACGGCAAGAGATGATCCCAACACCCGAGTCCTGCTCGGTATTCATGATGGCGGTGGTGCTGAAGCTGACTTGAAGCTTTTCAACCTCTGGAAAGGCTTCTGGAGAGATATTGCAGTTGTTGCTGCGGAGAATGTCATCCCTCTCGACGAAAAGATTCTCATCAATGAGATGGGTTGCTCCTATGGAGACCTGAGCTATATCCAGCGCCTCTCCGTCGCATATGGCGGTATCAGAGCCGCCAATCTTCAAGCCGGCGAGACTGTCATTGTTGCTCCAGCTACAGGTCACTTTTCTGGCGCTGTGGTCGAATTGGCTGCCCAGGTCGGTTGTCGTGTAATTGCGCTTTCGCGCTCGGCATCTAAGCTGAAGCCTCTCACGTCTCGCTACCCTCGTATTACAGCTGTTGAGCTCAGTGGCGATGAGAAGAGGGATGCCGAGGCCATTGGCGCACTTTTGCCCCGAGGCGCTGATGCTTACATCGACGTTTCTCCGCCTGCAGCGACAGCTTCACATCAGCACCTCAACATTTCCATTAACTCACTGGCGTCCTACGGTCGTGTTGTCTTTCTGGGTATGATGTTCGATATCAAGATCAACTATGCTAGCCTCATGGTTCGCAACATCACGATCAAAGCGCAGTTCATGTATACCCGCCAGGAGTTGGTGTCTTTGGTCAAGATGATTGAGACGGGAATTCTCAAATTGGGCAAGGAGGCTGGGCATGAGATTGTGGAGAAGGGGTTCTCCATGGAAGAATGGGAGAAGGCAGTCACTGTTGCAGAGACGGCTATGGCTTGGGGTCAGCAGGTCCTGCTCTGTCCCTAGACAAATACCATTGCGGGATAGGATCAGCGGAGACTTCCAAGCAGCTTCTATGATAATCTATATAATCTCCTTTTGTTCCGTTGCTTGTCTGTCGCCCATATCTGCCTCGTTCTAAGCAAGTCCTAACTTCCCATCACTCACCCCCAGCTGCTCAACTGTCGCGAATATGTATCGAGAACCCCTTCGCGTTCTTCCCCTCCAAACCTGGCTTGAGAGTCAAGTTAGGTATCTCATAGTCACCGCCATTTTGTGGTCTGTAAGCAATAGGCTCGATGGTGTCCAAATGCCTCAGCCTTTCACGAAGCATCTCCGCCTCTTTCTCAAAGCCAGTTTGATCCAACCTATCAGTCTGATAAACGACGTGAGATGGGAGAACCTGAAACCCGGGATAGTATAGCACCCCGTGATTAATAGGGAATAGTAAGTCGTCAATATGTCCGGCAACTCCGCGTGTTGAGAAGTGCTCTTTCTTGCCCCCGACAGTAACAATGAGCATCGCTCGCTTTCCTGCAAAAACGCCCTCGCCATATCTATCACCATAATGCTTATCACTATGCTCGCCATATCCATATGCAAACCCCATAGAGAACACTCTTTCGACCCAGCCTTTGAGAATAGCGGGCATGGTATACCACCAGAGCGGAAAGTGAAATAGGACAACGTCGGCCCAGAGTAGCTTTTCTTGTTCGGTTCTGACATCCTCGGTAAGGTTTCCTGCGGTGTATGAATCCCTTGATGCGTATGCAACCTTGAGACGGGCATCGGATACCAGATTTGGGAAGTCTGAGCGATCGACCTTGGCTTTCCATTCCATAGAGTATAGGTCCGAGGTCTTGACTTGGTGACCTTGAGCTTTGAGCTCGTTCACAGAGACTTGGAACAGAGAGCCATTGAAGGATCGGGGCTCAGGATGGGCAAGGACGATGAAAATCTTCATGTTGATGAAAAGTCGTGGTAATGAAAAGTCGTGATGATTGGTGCTTAGCATTCGGTATTGTCTTGGTCTTCGGCCATTTATATACGGACAAGTCGTCCCATTTTAGTCAAAAGGTCTTCTTCCAGGAAATCTGTCATGACATGATCGGCTAAAAACGAATCCGATTGAGTTGAGTCCAGCCTATCATGGCTCAGACGGGCCAACTTCGCACCGAATAGTCTCCGAGCTCAGCCAGAGGTTGATCGTGGGTAGTGGGCTGGAATATCACGTTTCTTGCTTAATTTGTCCGTTTCTCGTCCGAGACCCCGAGATAACGTAATAATATCATTCGATCCGCTCCATAAACCCACGAAACAAAACTCCACAACGAATCAAAGTGCGGACTGGAAATAACACCCAGCTGATGATTAATGAATCCTTTTCGCTCATTTTCGCACTTCGGTTCATTCAATGTCCGACTATGCACCAAGATTGTAGCTACTAGCCTACTACACACCGCTGACAAGCCGCTTAAGTTCCGACTTTGAGGGACAATCAATCCTTTAAAAAAACATCATCATTTTATATGAAATTCTTTTTAACTGTCTTGAAGCCCTAATTTGTTGTCTCATCATTTCCCAGGTCCCAAACGCCTTTCCATGCACGCCCTCTCAAAAGCCAAATGGCAATGAATCCATACTCTCAATATTTTCCTCTGCTTCTTCCTTCAGACATCTTTCGCAGGTACATTTGAACTGAAACTGTTCTTGCGTATGATTTTGCCTACTTAAGAGGTCTTTATGCGTTGTTAGATCGAAGTATGTGATCATGCATTCTTCACCCTTTGTGATATCACGGGCTGCTGTATAGACCATTCGCGCTTGGCCGTCGGGTTTGTGAGTGACCTATGAGACCTGTCAGTGGCACGTTCACGGGGCGTTTTTTATCCGTATTCGCTCACGTTTGGTAGGCAAGAATGGTTAAACTGGGCAGCACGGGGATACAGGGCCATTCCGTACGATTCACCTCTTGGTGCAGCGTTGTCATTCACGGGCTGAGAGCCAGTAGCCCTCGGATACAGGCCAAAGGTATTGGTCTCCTCCTTGCATAATAGCAAAAGCATTTGTTCGGCACTTAGCAGGGGCGGTAGAACAGTCGCATCACTCAGATACTCATGGACCAGTCGTTTCCAATGTGTAATCTGCACCTCGGGCCACGAGTCAAGGTACGCACAGCACATGTCTACGGCTTTCCAGCCACGTAAGAAGTGGGCCTCCCATGGATGCCGCTGTTGTGCAAGAGTGTTACCGCTGTGTAACTCGGCATTCCACGTGGCAAGCAGTCGAACAACATGCCAGACCGTAGCGAAATTGTACTCTCCCTCTTTCTGGCGAAGTGCTTCTGCGTGTTTCTTCAACCAAGAACACTCAAAGCCATGTCGGCTCTTATCCGTCGCTCGGCATGCGACATTACACCAGACAACATCTTTTAAACAGGCATGCTCACAGCGGACGGCGCGACCATTCTGCGGGACACGGCGAGAGCACGACAAATTGCTGCAGATAAGCGGTTCGTTGGAGGTCACAGAAGGGACGATAGCATATGGTATGTCTACGAGAAGAACTGTTCCTTCTCGAATAGGACCCGTGGCTCGAAGCAATCTACCCTTGCAGGGGTCTTGATCAGGGACCAGATTCGGATGTACGTAAAAGTCCAGATCGTGAGTGACGACATTCGAAGGTTTTAGCGTACTTCTTGGTGCCTTGGGGGGCAGTCGGGGTTTTTGGAACTCCATTGTGGTTGAGATAGACAGCGATAAAGAGAATGACAAGAGAAATGGGAATTAAATGAATGGGAAAAAGAATTTGCTGGCAAAGTCGCTACTGAGCATTTGTGTTCTGGACCCTCGGAATGATCGAATACGGTTAGATGAGGAGGCCACTAAGACACCATCGCCACAGAGATAAGGGTATCATTTCGGCGTAACCTTTTGCGGCTTAAAGCCAATTGCTGTATCACTGTATCAGAAAGGCGGTATGTATTTTGAGGTTAGACATTGTGTCACTGTAAGAAAGGTACATTGTGATAAGCTCAAAGCTTGACGTGGACGAAGGGATTAGGTTTTCACCATCAACGTCACATGATTATAGTTGCCAGCTTTTTGGACGATGCTGCGTATGTTGGAGAGCAAAAACGTCAGAGACTCCAATCAGTCAGTTAAGCTTCCGCAGGAAAATATTTCTTCGTGGCTTTTTACGTCAACATTCGGCGGATTTGTCGCCCCGTTAAATCGGCATTCCAATAGCCGTTCATCGCCCTTGCATCCAAGATCTGAGTGGAGAGGGGCCACATGGAAGCTAGGGATAATCCCTCCAGTGAGATTGGTTCCCGTCGCACGTGTCACTAATAATAGCACAGCACATCCAGCTACCGAGCTTCCATCATGCTTCGACAGAAAATAATTTTCTTCGAAGTTAAGCTACAACCTAAACTACATTTCCGATTTTACAAACACTCCGTGATCAATCTCTTGAGCCACGGGCTTGTAAGTCCATTGGGTCACATAGACATCGCCTCCCTTGGGACAGTCCACTCCAGATCCTTTGCCGTTACAGGTAGCATAAGGCCCAAGCAAGCTACCAACAAATTGGCCCATTCCTCCACTGACAAGACTTGCTGATGCTGTCGCGATGATGAGGGTCTTGCCTCTGTGGCTTGAAGCTCCAAGGTTGTAGTGCGTCGCGTTGGCTGCCTCGATATGTAGACTAATTACGCCCTTCTCCCAACCATCGGGGACCGCTACTACCTTTGGCGTAGGAACATTCTGAGCTCCTGTGGCTCGGAATCGGAAGGCGAGTTTGGACTTTTTGTTGCTGCCTTGCTTTGTAGGAAGACGAACGATGCCAAGGTCGATATGGTCGAACTGCGTGCGGAAAACGGTGATTCCAGCTTCCTGGTCGTCGGACTTGGGTTTGAAGTCGATATCAACACTGTACTTGAACAGAGTGTGAGTTTGGCGACGTCCGATGAAGGCTAGCCCTCGCTGTCCTGAGAGCTCAATCTCATCTCCAGCCAACACACTACCGGTAACATTATTGCGGCTAGGCACGATATGTAGACCCTTGGAGGACAAAGAGAAGGCGCCCTCTCTAGGGACTCTATGGTGCACAAAGTGAGGCGGAATCTTCTTAGTCTTCTTCAGGTTGTAGTTATCCGGGTCAGCGCTGAAGGGCCTATCTCCTGGAACGTTTCGTGTCGGCTTTGGGAGAAGGTTTCCAGGCATCCGGCCTCGCACCGGTTGCAGCTTGGGCCATTCGCCCTTGTTCCATGTGCCATTAAATAGAACGGCTTCACGGCCCATGGGCGAAACTCCTGATGCTGTGATGCGAGTAGCTAGACAGAGACCCCACCAGTTGCCTTTGGTGTCTTGGAACAAATCGCCATGGCCAACGGTCTGGAAGTACTCAGATGTTCCGCGGTTGGTCAATATTGGGTTGTTCTTGTAAGCTTCGTATGGGCCGGTGATCTTGCGTGCTCGAGCGATAGTGATAGCGTGGTCTTCAGCAGTCCCACCCTCGGCAATCATGAGATAGTAGTAACCGTCGCGCTTGTAGATATGGGGTCCCTCGGGCCATACGCCCCCTGTGCCGTTCCAAATGTTAAGCTCCGGGCTAAGCTCTCCGGTTTCCAAATCAAGCTCCTGCAGAGTGATGCCATGGGTAGCACAATAAACCTTTCCATCATCGTCCCAAAAGAGGTCGGGGTCGATGTGTGTTGGCTTGAAGGTAACAGGGTCACTCCAACTACTCTCATCCCACGGATTGGTGGTCTTGAAGATGACGCCAATGATATCTCCGACACCTAGGTACTCGCAGATGACGTAGTATGTTCCCTTGTGGTATCGAATAGTTGGAGCGTACATTCCTTGCTGCTGTCCCGCTGTCTTCCAGCTAATGCCCGGCAACTGTTTCTCGCGGTTCCAGACATGACTGATGAGACGCCAGTTAACTAGATCCCGCGAAGCATAGACGGGAAGACCTGGGAAAGAGATGAAAGTCGAAGTGACACAGAGAAAGAGGCCATCTTTCTGAATGCATGATGGGTCTGAGTGCCATCCGGGAAGTACAGGGTTGGTGTATGTAGAAACATCCGTCTTCGTTTCGGGAAGAGCACTTCCCATTGCTAGAAGCGGGTACAATAGCCAAGAGAAGCGCATTTTGAACCAACTCAACTGATATTGTACTCGATGCACCAGACTTCACTTCAATCGCGAGAGCTTCCCGTCATTATATATGCGTATCCAAGCCGTCGATCATGAGATAAATTCAGGCAAATGCGGGGGAGGAAACGGCTGAATTGCGATCCCCCGGAAACAAATCGCTCGCGATTGATGATGCCGATTCGAGCGCTAGATCTTGACCCTTGTTGGTAGCATGACGATCTTGTCGAAGACCGCATTGAACCTACAGAATGAGGGGTCTCGATGCAACTCAACCTTGCCAATTCATAAAATAGGCTGATTCAACGACCCAGAAAATAAACTACATCGTCATGGAGAAAGACAATGTAGACTATTTAGGCTAATCGCGCGCTGTTGGTAATGAAAGAATTTATTGCATAAACTCAAAGAAAGCTGCTTCAACCCACGCTGAAGGGTGAAGGTGTACGCTAAGTGCGTTGGGTTCTTGGCCTTGGCTTTATCAAAAAGTCTGACATAAAAAGCTACGGTCTCTCCTTAATTAATACCCAATATTATCTATTTAAGTTGCATCAACGCGACACGGATACTTTGGGTTTGGAAGCCCTCCGTCTCCCTGCGATGATTCTGCTCGCACTGACCTTTCGCATTGAAGTGGGGGCCTAACTGATGCTTGCTCTCGAAAACACACCATCATGCGCAATCATTCCTTGTCAGTTGTCCAAGGTAACAAAAACGAGGTTTTCAGACTGCACACAAACACCCAATCACCTACGGATGTCGTGAAAGAAATTGACCATTCAGAACTCACAATTGATCGCTCAGTCGCGGCGACCAACATGATGCGGCTGGTGTAGGGTAACATCAATGGTACGATACCTGTAGCTGTACTCCATGTAGTGGCCCTGGCGGGGAAGCTTCGCGAAACTTCACAACGGCAAGCAACAGCACAAAACATGGAATTGCGTGTCGCGTCAAACAACAAATGCCTGAGGCTCCTCAATTCGATGCGATTCCACAGCCTCACAGTCTGCGAATAACCTCGCTTGTACCCCCAAGATTAGAATAGTCTTATCGCCCGATAACGACATGCTCTGACAATGAGTTCCTATTGACGTCACCTGCAACGGTACAGGGAAGAAAGTCACCGAAACATCGTGATCCTGACCGCAATTTCTCAAGAGTCTGGAAATAAATAATACTCTATCGGATTTAATTACTTATTTATCAATTCAATTTGTGTTCAACTTTTTTTTTTTGTTTACTTTGTGCTTGGGTAGTGGACTTTTTTGACAGACGCGCAAATGTCTCTCGCCCAGCACGTAACCCAGACTGAGGGCTTCGATTACGAAGGCCCAGCGAATCCCAACTACGAAGGCCCGAGTCATCCGAGTGTTTCCCCTGGCTTCGGAACGGGAAACATTCTTGTTCCTGGGGATGAATGCGACCAAAGCGGTGATCGATCAGAATGGCGACGATTGAGTTTTGCGCCCGTTGAGGTTGCTAAAAAATTGCCCAACATCGCGGCTTACAACGTCTCCAACCTCAAGCGCTACAGTGAGTCAATCAGTTGACCCAATTGAGAGGCATCACTAACTTTTCGCAGTTCAGGTAGCGACTGGTATAATTGCATGTTGGTTTGCAGCAGGTATTGTCTTCGGTTTCGCCGCCCTCAAGCCAATTCTCGTCAAGGAGGGCATCTATTCCGAACTCTGCCCCGTGGTGGACTACAGGATCCCATGCGCTGAGCAGGACATGCGCTTGAACCTTTTGTTCATCTCTGCTTCAATCTCTGCGAATGTTTCTTCTCTTTTGGCTGGCACTGTCCTTGATCGCTTTGGTCGACGAGTTTGTTGGCTGGTCTCGAGTGTTCTGCTCACCCTCGGTTCGTTGATGATGGCCATCTCATTCTCGCATCCCGGCTTCCACGGATACCTCATTGGTAACATCCTTCTCGCTTTCGGCGGTACATTTATCTTCGTTTCTAGTTACCAACTTTCGAACGCGTTCCCGAAATATTCTGGACTCATTGTCGCGCTCGTCACCGGCGCATTTGATGCCTCGGCTGCAGTGTTTTTGTTCTATCGCATGGCTTATGAAGCATCCGGTGGATCATTTTCGCTCGACAAGTTCTTCTACGGCTACATTTCCGTCCCGGTAGCCATTTTACTGGCTGAATTCCTCTGGATGCCAGCGCACTCGTACCATACCCTTCCGCAACTTGAGATCAAGATCGAGCACGCTCAAGACCGCACTCGCGATGTTCAGGAATCGGACGAAGAGATCGATGATACAAATGAACTCACCCGCATTCGAAGTGCTAGAGCCGGCCATAGAAAAGCCAAGCTTGAGAAGATTGAGGAACTCGCTGGTGATAGCCAAGAACGAGGCGAACGCGTCAAAGAAGAGGAGGGCCGACAGGAAGCCAGCGGTGTCTGGGGTGTTCTCCACGGGATGCCAGCCCACAAGCAGATGATGACGCCTTGGTTCATCCTCATACTTGTCTTGACCATCCTCCAGATGATCCGAATGAACTACTTCATCGCCGGTGTCAGATCGCAGTACCGATACATGTTGGGCTCCGACAAAGCCGCTGAGCGTATCAATGAGTTCTTCGATGCTGCCCTGCCTATCGGAGGCGTTGCTGCGACGCCGTTTATTGGAATATTGCTTAATAACCTGAGTGTGCCTACCACCTTTGCTGTTTTGACGGTGTTCATCATCGTGATTGGCGTCTTGAACTGTATTCCGAACATCATGGCTGGATACTTCACAGTCGTTGCTTTTGTCTTCTTCCGTCCTCTATACTATTCTGCCGTCTCGTAAGTACCTTTTTCAATGAACCTCGTTGGTTCTAATCACTGACCTGTATTTTAGTGACTACGCTACCAAAGTCTTTGGCTTCGCTACTTTCGGTCGCATTTATGGTACCATCACTTGCGTCTCTGGAATCACGCAGCTCATTCAGTCCGGACTCGATGCCCTCACGCATGGCCCACTCCACAATGACCCAACACCTGTCAACGCGACTTTGGGTGCCGTTGGAGCTCTTGTGGGTCTTATTCTGACCATCTTCATCACCGTCAAGGGTAGAGTCTTTGTCGAAAAGAAGGTTGAGATGGAGGCCGATGGTGAGAGAGAACGGCTCTTGTCAGATGCTCAGAATGGGTATGGAACAAGTCACTGAGTTTAAAAACGACACAAAACTACAAAAAGGGTTTCTAGAGAGATATGTAAATCATTTCGAGGGGTTTCATTACATTTATGTTCTGTTGAAAGCTTCCAAGTTGTTATGTTTATGGATCATATGTTCATTGAAGTTTACGATGGATTAAAAGTTATTGGATCGGCGTATGATCCTGAGTTCTCACTGATAGAAGTTATAAAGATAAAGAGAAGTGAAGCAGAATCTTGCTGGCTATCGGTCCTCACGTTAATTAATTCGCCATTCTTACTGATTCTGTTAGTCCTGTCTGTCAATCGGGACCGAATCCTGGGAGATGCTGCACAAACACGAGAACCAGAAGACTTTTAGATGGGAAGATGTTCATTTTACAAGAATTCTCAGCTCTCAATTCATGATAGCGTGAATAATGTCAGACAAAAATCCACGTGCTAAGCGTCTCCCCGAAGCTCTCTCGAGGCGCGCAAATGTCCAACCTTAGCATTTCCGTACAACAGCATGCATCGAGGCAGATTAGCACACGGAGTTTCAATTCAAACCAGATGTCCAGCAAGTAACAGCCCAGTTTGCGCACTATTTGAGAGACTTCGACGCATTTGTATCTTTAGAATAAAAGTAGGGAGCGAGGTATGGCGGATGGGCTCAAGAGTATCGCAAAAAGCTCCCGTTCATTACCCAGTAATAGTCACAAAGCGATGTCTCGCTTACTATACAAGCATATTTTCTCGAGACAAAATCCATTGCACTCCATAATTTAGGTCATGTCCAGGCTGAGACATCGACAGTGGTCGCTCCCTTGCAGCCACACAGACCGACTAGCGGTTCTCAACTCCTGATCGATCAGATGTTTCCATTCCTCGCATCACAGACCGGAGGATATCCTCCCTTGATGGTGGATACTCAAGAGATGTGATTAAATATGTGATCCTTCGCCTCTTTTATCCTCTGTCGGTAAGCTGCTTGTCTTGGTACCCAGCAAAATGTCACGACGACTCATTACTGCTGTCAGGTCTCATCACGCAGACTGGTGCTCAAAATGTTGTCAAAGAGCCGGATACAGTCTGTGTAACGTACCTATCTACTTATCTTGTCCCTGTATTGTCGAATGCTACGAGTTCTGTGCCGACAGATGACGCGAACAATACATCGCGGACTCTTGATGATTCCTTGACAGCTTCTGCGACATTTGAGTCTGACACTGATCCGTCTCTCGATCTGACTGAGACTTTTCATCCCTCTCAGTCTCTTTCTGATGACTCCAATGAGCTTATGACAACATTGCTTACCACCAATACGGGTCCAGCGGACTCGGATCCCACGACAGCGCCCAGCCCCGACCAGCTCGTTGTCTTCCGCATCGTTCCAGATACTGATAACTCAAAGCTGAGACGTCTCAAGAGAGCACTTGGGGGCTTTGTAGGCTCTACCTCGGAAATATGTCAAGATGCTTCTGCGTTTAGCCTCTCTGACGGTCGCCTTCTTGACGACGGGAAACCGATTTACTACAACGGCGAAGACTTCAAGGAACTGCGAGGTCAACAGGCGACACCACCTCTTGGGTCTGTTGATACAACGTTTGCCGCTGATGGTGGATTCCTTCGGTTTCGTAGCCCCGATCTGCCGAAGGGCGAAGCAGGCTTCTGTCAGAGCCCAGGAACTGGTCAGGTATACGTAACCTTCAGGTCTCCACCACCTGGCTGCGTCTCAGTCAGGCTATCAGTTGTTGGAGGTAAGCTACTAGCAATTCTTTTCTAAGTTTCACCAGAAGCTAACCCTTGATTATAATTGATGAGTGCGAGGATGACCAAACATCTACCAGCGCTGTCCCTACGTCAACCGATCTACAGACGCTGCAGTCTACGGTGAACTCTATGGCCACATCCACCCCTTTCCGTACAGCCATTGCTTCTGTTCCCGAAAAATTCCTCCGACTTCACTTCGCCCGTAGACGTTACGAGTCTCATTCTTCCGTCTCTGGAACCTACACAGACACCACCTGCGCAAACGAGTTCTTTTCGCTTTTCTAATACTTCAACCAATGCGTTCCCTACGGTGCCAATCGAGACATCCGAAGACCTGACTTTCACAAATATTCCTGGTGTTACATTCGCACCATCAGATGAAGCAACGACAGCTAATGTCTTACCCACTAGCGTATTATCTTCCGAACCACAGCTTACCACCGAGGACGCAACATCCAGCTTCCCAGAGGCCACAACACTTATGAACTATTCAGATTCGTGAAACAACATAAGAGATTATTTAAGGTCATATTCTATAGATCAACATCACCTGAGCTCGACCTCCATCCCAAACTATACATAACATCTGAGAACGTAACCATCACCTTCCAAAGACAGGCATCGAAGATATCTTGGGCTTTGTCAAGAAATCCGGCCAAGCCGTCTCGGGCGTTCTGAGCAAACTCACCAACTTTGGTGATGGCCCACGATGAAGTCTCATAGATGCGCTCCATCCCATGATGCAAACACTGTGGTCGCTTCACAGGAGACTTACTGGGGTTATCGCTATTGGGAACATCATTTTGCTCTGTATCCGACGAGTCGGATCCAAGGCGGTACACAGAGTAAGCATCGTCTGGTCCGCCACACTGCTCGCGTGGGTCAAAAATGGAAGTAAACCAACATTTCTCGTCGGTAACTCGCGCAGATTCCTCTGGGACCTTATTGGAACAGAAGCATCTCGATCCATGGCGAAGTGCAACAGAATATCCCTTGATAGTGCACTGGCGATTGCAAGAATCTCCGTTGGAGCTTCGGTAGGGCCCTCTGATATTGACGCGTGGAGGATACGAAGAGGTGAAGTCAGGAAGAGTGAAGCAGCCATGGGGCTTGAGCTTAGACAGTCCCGTCTCTGTTGGACGATTCGGGGTCTTAGCAGGTAGCTGAACTTCTTCAGTCTTGAGCTCGTCGTCCACCACGTCAGTGGTAATTCCTGTGTTCACAACACTCCATGTTCTCCTTCCGCCACAAGCTTCACGGGACCAACCAGGACACCAGCTCGCACACTGAGAATCATCAACCCGTGCGCTCTTGGCAGGATATGTATCAGAGCACAGGCACCAACCCCGTTGAACAGCTGCGACAGGCTTATCCTCACGTTGGCAGTAGCGAGCACATTGATCAACGCTGTTCATGCTCTCCAGCTTCTTGTGAGTCAAGGTAGCAGACTGCATACTGTAACAGCCATGTGATGTGACACGGCCTAATCTCGGCTCCTGGAAAGGCTTCTGCATATGGCCTTTGTTGTTCGATTCCTGTTGGATGCGGTACCTCCCACCAGCGTAGCCAGTCCTGTATGCCGAGAAAGTGTCTGCGGTAACACCGTAGCCTCCACAAGAGTACTTTGAATCGCCGGCGCAAGGGATCTGGCATTCACGAAGGTCTGTTGTAGAGCTAGATCGAGGATAGCCTTGGGCGCAATGACATTGCGAGCCTTTGATGAAAGCAACCCCTTTTCCTGCGGCTTTGCACGAGTCTATGCAGGATAAAGGGAGCCTTGATACTGCACCTGCGTCAAGAGGTATGCGATCTGCGGTCATGGGGATATCGTAGAAGCATCGCTCAATCTGTCTTATAGGCTTGGGCTCGATGACAGGTCTCCTCTCGGGGCCGAGGTTGTAAACACTGAACGCGGTATTGTCGCCACCGCAGTTGAAGAGGTTTGTTCCGGGACACTGGATATCACACTGAGAATCTGGAAGTTTGTCTTTCTTATCGGGGTATTCGTTGTTGCAGTAGCAGATCTGATGCCAGGTAATCGCATACATATGACCCTTCCGCTGACAAAAGCGATGACATAGCATAGGACTGTTGCCGGCGAACACTTTGTATACGGGACTTGCGGGTACTCTTCTGTAACAAGCCTGTCCGGGATGCCCATTTGGCTCCGTATGCTTGAGGGATGTTTTCTCAGAACTCGGTAACTCAGTAGCGACAGAAGGTAGAGTCTCGACATCAAAACCAAGGCCGGTGTTATAAACGGCGGTATAAGGATCATGACGAGCTGGGTTGTACTCCGAATCGCGCTGACACCTGTCATCAGCGTCGCTTAAACATGGCATGTAGCACTTATCAGAACCAGCAGCGGCATCTCTTGCAGGATACATGGTACCGCAGGAGCATTCGTTTCCGCTGATAAGAGCAAGAGGCCTTCCATCTTGAGCGCAGACCTTAGCGCATTCGCGGCGGGAGTCATCGTCGTGAATCAACACCTTCATGAGCATTGACGAACGCCCTGAGATATAATAGCATCCCTGCGCCGTGATCTTGCCAACCTTGCCTTGGTCTGTCGCGAGCTGCTTAGATTCGGTCGCATGAATCGATGGACCCTGTCTGTGATGCGATGACAGTTGTTTCGTTTCGTCGTTGGCGATAGAAGGGATGGAGAAAACGGCGTAAAGCTCGTCATCCTCCCCAAAGGCATAGTTGTTTCTTGGCTGCTTGATGCAGTCACCATCCAAGATACCGACACACTGCGCATTACAGCGGTTATTGTCGACTTGATGATATCTCGGGGCGGTTTTACCGCAGAGGCAGTTGACGGAACCGAACGCAATCCATTGCTGACCGCGTCGGGTACATGTGTCGAGGCACTTCTGGCGCTGAACCTCGGTCTTCGAAAATCCACCGATCACAAAATTCGTCGGTCTCGACCAATAGCAGCCCTTATGTTTGAGAGCCTTCAGGTCGGAACCCTGGGCAGCTGCCAGAGCCACCCAAAAAAGAAGAGCGGCATGTAATAAACTGAACGTCGCCATGGGAAAAGAGTGAATGGCGTCAAAGAACAAGAGGGAACCGTTAGGGCCGGGAATGAGGTGGTGTTTATGTTTCCGTCATCAGCGGCCGGTCTAATTTTACACGAGGACAATCTAGACTCTCGTTGGTTGCCCTTGGCTTAAATATGGAACGATTTAGGCATCATACAAGGATCTGTGCCTCAATGCTGGCTAGGATCATGGAAATCAACCAACGAGTGTTTGGCTTGGGGAGCTAAAGCGACAGGGCTGCGGATCCTAGCTGAAGCGATGTTCTTGGCGTCGGCTACCAAGGCAGCCTGAAAGAAGAAATCGCCGACTCATGACACTTCTGTAGGGTAGGACGGTCTTTCTACAAAACGTCACGAATAAGTTGAAAGACTCACCATCATCATAGTCATCATGGAGGATATAAGCCGGATCTACACGTGGAAACGCATTCAGAAAAGTAGCGCTTTTTCATCAATTATGCCTCAACATGACTCATCCAAGCTTCCTGTCGCTGATATTAGAATACGGTTGTTGAGCTTTGCATTTGAGCCTCGAGCTAGTGGGGCACTTGCCGTAACGATGGCCCATCGAATTTCTCTTTGGGATTTCGAGATAGTATCGCTATACTAAAAACTTCAAGGTCATGGAGAGAATGAGTCAATAACTGCCAGTCTCTATGATAATTTGGAGCAATAATCTACGAAAGGAAAATGTTATTGGAGGTCATCCTTCCCCATTGAAGCAAGGCCCAAGGGCAGTCATAGGTGAGATGAGAAAGAGACGATATGGTCCGAATGGGCGATTTAATAAGGAGGATTAGACGTTCTCTATGATGATACTGATATATATTATTGGAAAATCTCGACACTCTTGATCCAACGCCCTCAAACCGATCTGAAATAATTGATGACGAGTTGGAAGTTGGGACTACGGGCTGTTCTCATGTATGTTGCTTGTGTTATAAATTCAGTTACTTAAGCATGCCTTTTTGCAGCTAGGGAATATCTACGGGAGTTCCAATCAGCTCACAGAACTTGGTTGTAAAGGTAATTCTCCAGGGTTCATTTTAAAGGAACACCATCCATTTATGTGCTGAGGGTCTTCTGGTTATCGGTGTCATATAGTTGGCTAATTATTATAAAGGTTCATATGCAAGGTTTGACTTTAATGGTTGAATAGTAATTTAGGGTCGGGAAGCCAATAGAAATCCTTTCACTGTAAGTTTCTCTAGGTTTGCTAATGTCTGCCTTATGAAACCAACCAAATAAACTTTGAGAACATAGCCATACACGAAGGTGAGATCACAGCCAGTCTATAAATAGTTCTCTAGCTATCAAAGATTCGCATCGAACTTGATTCTTTACATTTTAGCCTTGCTTCTGCTCAGCCCCAGATGGTTCCCTCCACCACCACCATGAAGGATATTTCTGCCAAAGACCCCTTTTTTCGCCTCCCTTCCAATGTCTGAGAAAAGATCATAACAAACATGGATTGCTAAGGATGGTACGACAGTCTTTGTAAAGCTTCAGCGGTCATGAATCACGAGCGGCATACAAACAAGTTGACGATTTGCTCGGATTCTATCCTTAACAAATTTGATCAGCTGAGTGATCGCTGGAGTTCTCTCTGGAAACCTCGCTGGCGTTTTAAAGCCGCTCAAATGCGTTGCTTTCTTTTTGACGGCCCCCTATCAGAAGAAGATTTGTGGAGTTATTGCAAATTTGGACTTGGAGATCCCTTATTTTCGACAAAACCTGAGATTGTTCTGAATTTGATTGGGAGACTTATCTTTGTGGAGGCTATGCGCATATTGCCTTTGGAAGCCTAAAGTTAATTGGTATTTTTCAGTGTGTTGGCTTGATATATCTCGTTGAGATATCATAAGCTTTAACTATCAATCAATCAACCTGAGATTGTTTACGAGATGGAAGCCCTTCATGGGCGTTTGGGAGACTACTTGAAGTTAGGACCTGAAATTGTCTGTGCATTCGTCGAGAGGCACGCAGATGAACGTCTCATCCATCACATCGTCAAGGCATACGGAAAGCATGGGGAAAGATTTCCAAAGACATATCCTTTGACTAAAAGAGAAAATGATCATGTAACAATGTTTCTCATTCTTGTCGATGTGATGGATGTTTTAGCACTCTCTGGCCCTACTAATCCGACAATATCGTACCTGAATCATAGGTATTACATCGAAAAGCAACCCTGCCTCAGGATTTGCATCGAGTATTGCGCTGCACATTGAACTCTCTGTGCGAGATGGGGTCAAGGCTGCGGCTGAAGTGGAAGAATTGGGAGAAGGGAGGAACAGTCCCGAAAGTGGCAACATTTAACGAAAGCATTTGTAGCTGTCGGGATGCTTGAGTACAGATTGGATCAGACAACGGAGGAGAAGGAAGAAGAAGAGACGGTGTTTGTTTAATCATAGCCTTGGGCACCAAGATTCGTCTGATGTATCTGCTCCACCCGTCGGCCGTCGCTCAATCAAGATCCCATCTTCTAAAATTCCTTTGACGACCGAGAGCTTTGTATCTACAGGTTGGGGTTTAAGAAAGTGTCTGTTTGGAACCCGCAAAGCATCACTTTGACTTTGGCGAGTGAGCTACCCACGGATGAATGCCATAGAGTTAAACTTCAAGCAGTATCGACTTGTAATTGGAACAACGATATTTGTCACGATATGCAGTTCTTGAAAGCACAAGTATAAATAAGTTCCCTATGAGAAAATTTCCTTGTTCCAAACTCTTCATTTTCAGGCTCGCAAAATCATAGGCCCAGCATGTCCCAGAGCGCGCTCGTGTCTCAGGGCGTCGGGGACCCTTTCCAACACCTCGCTTCCGAGATACGAGAAATGATTGTAACCTATCTTGATTGCTACGAAAACTTAGACAGTCTGTGTCTAGCTTCACCTATCATGAGAAAGGAACGGCAGACAAGTACACTGCTGTTAACATCGGAATACTTGGAACGAATCTTCGGCGGCACACATGACGGCGCTTTCATCGAGGCTCATATTTACTCGCTACTTTCCAAATATGGACTGTCCGAAGAGAACTTCGCGCTCTGGAAGAAGAGGAAGCTCCCCCATCCGCTGTTTTCAAGCCGACAGGACATCGTGTTCCGAATGAACGCTCTATACCACCGCCTGATGGACTGTTTCAACTTTGGCCCTGAAATTGTCCCGTGGTTTATCAAAAAGTTACCTTACAGTGTATTCGCTCACTACGCTGCGGCGGCGTTCGGGAGAAACGGAGAAAAATTCCCGATATCACTGCATGATGCAACAAACGCTGAGAAGGGGCAGGTCTTTTTCTTCTTGATTGCGGTAAATATGGCGGGAAACCCATACATATACGAGCATGAAGCTTCCCGTCGGCAATACTGTGAGCAAGATCTGGGATTAAAGGGACAGGATTTTGTCGTTTGCAAGCCCAACTTCCCCATCTCGACTAAAGAAGGGGCAAATGCGCGAAGTTTTATGCAGGACGTTATGGGCGATGCCCACAGAGTGGAGGTTCATGGAAGCAGAACTAAGTCTTTAATTGATCGACGTCGATTTAGGAATGACGGCATTCTAAGTTGAGTACGATGGCCCGCTTCTGACTGGCTTCTTCAGAGAGTTAACACAATCCAGCAGCCCATACTACCAAGCTCAACACGCGGTACTGGGATCAGCCTAACCTCTGGGACTAAGAAAATAAGAGACTTTAGAAGAGGACGCTAAAATAAATTTAGTAAAGACTCCCCTAAACTTAGACTAAATTGTCTAAATCTTTTAATCATTTAGGATAAAGGTCTCAAGTTTTCTTGCCTTCCCCTCCCTGCTTAAGCAGAAACATCCAGATAATCACCCCATACTCGACACTGCCAAGCCGAATCCAAACACTTCTTATTACAAATCATTCTAGCGACCAATTGTCTGGTCCGTCTTACCAAGGATGGTGACATGGTTTGAACCAACGCAACATCAGTCGTTGGATAATTGGTTGGTGTTGAGCTACCCCGCGTTTCTGACGTTGATGGCACAGCAAAGCTGTTGTGATAGTTTATCTTATACCGGAATAGGCAATTCGCAATGTGCTCTAATGAAGAGCTGACAAACAATCTGTATCATGTCCTCAAAATGATGGTGGTCACGAGGTCGTGTGCTTGCTGTAACATAAGAAGCCGTTTCCCCTCTTTTGTGATTGTGAGGTCGTTTCTCTTCTATTTCATTTGTATTTCCTACTTTCTCACCATTTCAAACCCTCAAAATCTTTCAGGATAATAAACTGAACTAAAATAAGTCACAATGGCACCTCAAACCCTTGCGGAGAAAGCCAAGGCCAAGCTCCAGGCTGTTCTAGAGAACCCTAACAGGAACGATTCGTCGTGTACGTGCTCGCATCTGGATGCTTCTCCCTTTGATCACTTCTGACAAGTTTAATCAACAGCCTATAAGCAGAGAGTAATGACCACCACGACTCCTGCGACCGGATCGGACTGGACCAACACCTGGGTCCGACGAAACAGTAACGATCGTCGGGCCAGTGTTGGAAGTGAAGGTTCAACTGGATCACCTGTTCGCCGCAGGTCAAGCTTCCAAGAGTGGCTATATCCTTCAGCTCGTTAATGATGTTTGTGATACATGTTTGCGTGGTACGTAATGATGTTGTGGTTTCTTTCATGTACGTCTTCTACTGTTTAGGTCTGTAATATGCTTCAGAGCTGCGTCCCTTTTTCAGAAGGTTCGTTGGTATTTTATCACTTCCGGTGGGAACCAAATTGAACTTGATATCGGATGGGCTACGCGACAATGTTCTTGCTTTTGTCACGAGACAATTGATCACGACGACGGCTAAACGTAATGAAATTACTGTGTATATAGGAATTATTGGATTATTATATAACCAAGAATCGAGATTGTATTAATGTACATCATATATCTAAATGCATTTCGCTTTTGAACATCTATCGTCATGCCAAATCAGTTTAGGTTGATCGGCAAGTGAAAGGAGCATGAGCAGAGCCATCGGAAGTAATGTCGATCTGATAGAATGTTAGTTTGTTGAGCAGAAGATCCATGGTAGAGGTAACTTACGATATCCTTAATGGTCGCATATGTGCCAGCACCAAGTGTAACAATTCCGATGATAAAGGCCAGGATGCTTCCCAGGCTCATCAACATGTTCTTCTTGGAAAACCACTTGCCCTCGCAGAGCAAGACAAACCACATGACACCGGGGATCCAGAAAGAGAAACCGGAGACGAAGAGAGCCGAGGCCAGAGAGAGCAAGTCGGAGAAAATGGGGATAGCCTCAGCGATGACCCAAGCGATGATGGTGAAGATGGTCACAAGGGTGATCCAGCTGACCCAACCCATGGGGGTGTTGACATATCGCAAAATTGAGTCCTTGAACATACGGCCATGAAGATATCGGAGGGCAACGGTAGAATTGATCGAACCGGAGATAAAGATGACGGGTAGCGCGACTCCAAAAGCGATCTTGGAAATAAGTGGTCCGGCGGAGAGCAGCGCAGGCGATTGCACCGAGGGTCCGATAAAAGCGTAGCAAAGGGCTCCAGTCAGAGTGTAGATCGCAATTTGGATGAAGCACGAGGCGTAGATGGACTTCATGTAATCGGTCGGAGTGTGCATCTCGTCCATGAAGGAAAATTGACCGATTGCGAAACTGAAGGCGAAGATGATGTTGCTGACAGCGACGAATGCCTCAGCGAAGTTCAGGTCCTCCTTGGGCCAAGCAGACCACTCAACGCCAGAGAGTCCACCGGCTGAATCGCTAGCCTGAATACCGGTAGCAATGACGGTGATGCCAATGGCAGCAAGGATAGATACGAAATCGATGTATCCAAGAATGGCGACTTCAGTGAAAGACGGGGGGATGGCCAGGATGAGAAGAATGATAGCCGAAACAGCAGAGAAGACGATGGAGCAGACGTGTCCGCCGTTGATGTCGATGAGCGCAATGCTACCGGTCAAGGCATGCGAACCAACAACCATAACAAGCTCGAGAACAAGGGCAGCACCGAAAATCTCGTAGCCAAAGCGGCCGAGAAGAAGGCGTCCGGCATCAGCATAGTGCGCCACGTGGGGGAATTTCAGCTTGACCTGGCCGACGATGTAGCTGGTAAAGATGGAGACAAGACCGAGAGTGATGGTGAGGAAGACACCGGGGAACATGCCCAGCGTGTGATAGGCAGAAGGAAGACTGAGCGCGCCTAGGGCAATAGCCTCGACGATTGTGACGACGGCGAGCCGCTTCCATCCCAAGCGATGGAAGTGGGCATTTCCTTGAGTAGCGAGCTGCTTCTGCTGGGAGACTTGGATGTCATCCGCTGTCTCAGGATCATCCATCATGTTGGCGGGTTTGGCAGACTTGGCCTTGGGTGAGGTGGTAGCCATTCTGTCGTGGGTGAGTAGAGGAGTTTGTTCGGTGGGAGGATGGGTAGAAGAGTGGCTACTCATATGACCAAGGAACGGTCTATGGGGATGACTGCCGCCTATATGGTTAAGCTTTAGGCTGCGAGCACCAAGGGAGAATTGTCGAGAAATGTACGGAATAGGTAACCGACGAACGATGGGGAGGGATGACAAGAGATCAAACAGGGTCTTCGGGGGAAGTTAGACAGGATAAAAGTATTTAAGAAGAACGAAAACGACCGGCTAGAAGAGCTTTGAGACGGGAAGAACGGCGCAAGGCGAGCCATGGCGCATGTTCGGTGTATCCGGGGTATCCACCTCCGAAAGATCGGACCCAGCACCATGTCGCGGTTAACGTGACGATTAGATAACAGCCAGCATCCTTCTCCAGGTTTTTATTCCATTTAATCTCGTAATTCATTCATGTCATGCCGACTCCGGAGTTAACGGTCCCTTGTACCATCTGATCTCAGAAACTCCATCGTTCCTGGTGAGAATTCCAGCTTCTGAGAGAAAAGGCCCGAAGGCAGTTTGCGAGCCGCGCTCGGAGTGGCGTACGAAAAACCCGTAAAAAGCTTCCAAAAGGAAGACGCTTGACCCAAAGTCGTAAGGTGGTGGAAAGAATCTGCCGGTTGTGGGTCTGTATGACATGAGACCCCTGATGTTATTTTTACGTGCATGAAACGTGTCATTGGTGAGAAATCCTGTGAGGCTCCGTCACTGAAAAGGCGCGTGTGGATATCATCACGTTATGATATCCTAACAATAACTCTCTACGCGTCGAGATCAAATCTCGACCGACCCGGACAACGAGATTACTCCGGGGCCCCAAACTCTGTTTCTCAAGGGACATTCTGCTGTAATCAGTTTCTGGACATAATCCAAGAGACGTTGTCTGTCTTGGTCGAGCTAACTGCCGTCTTGGCTTGCAGCAATCTCCACCGAAAAAATCTGGGGGAAAAAGCTCTTTTATACATCGAGTCAGCCTCATAAAATTCTGCATCAAATTTTACTCCACGACACCCTCATCTCCGCCATCAATCGCTTATCTGTGGGGTTACTCACCTCGTTGACTAATATGAATAATGAGTTTGCGTGAATTGTTCTGGGGTCTTGACTTGTACCCCAGAAACCGCCGTTGGCCTCAAACAACACGTTACGGTTCGACGGCGAGTTTACCCGCACTGCACCCCAGAGATCAGGTATTTCTCGGGATGGGGGAGATGAGTTTAAGCTTGTTTAAACGGGCCGTACTGGAGGGTAGCTGGATGGGTAGTAGGGTAAGGTAACTCAAGAGGAGATACGTGTTTTGACGATTTTTATCCTGCTGAGGGTTGTGCCATACCCTAGAGGATGCTTCGTTGTCGTTTTTGCCAGAGTAATAGGGATGGTATGGAGGCTTGTGGACTGTATTCCGGATGATCTTTTGCCGCATAGTAATTTCTAGATGTGGCATCAGATACTCCGTACCTTTGGGTTTGGCCTCCTCGCTCGTCTCGCATCCAGCAGCTGTCATAAACTTGGCTCCACTCGGCAGTTAAACTTGTCCGTACGGATTATGGGCGTGATCAATCTGATCTCTGTTAATCTGATTCCTTACTACAGCCTTCCCATCTATACGGAGTACTGCCTAAAATACCACTATTTTGAACCCCAATGTAAGGCCTCACGAAAAGGCCCTTATGAATTGCTAAACTTCATAGGCTACACACTAAGTTAAGGCATCTCAAATTCAGAGTCTGCCGTGGCTAGGTAGTCAAACCACGCAACAAGATAAGAAAAAAACCAGATGGAGTGCACGCTTCGGAATTTGAAACTTCCCTGGGCATGTGTTCCAGCCACTATGCGCTTATTGCCTTCCAAAGCCTGAAGATAAATGGGATTTTTGTTGAGTTGGCTTGATATGTCTTGTTGAGATGTTATAAGCTTTGACTATCATTCTATCGATGAATCATTATGTGATCCAGCCAATCCGCCACAGCTCCATGACCAACCTTACTCTTGGACACAATATTGGAGCAATCTGGCTTTGGCTAACACGACAGCCAGATTGCTTCTGTAATTCTCGAGCTGCATTTTCTTCGCCCCCAACTCCTCCATGTCTTCCTTTTTATACACACACGGTGCTAACTCCCCTGACCACTTTGCCTCGATAGGCATCGCGCTGCACATATAATGCTTGCTCGTCGGCACAAGCTCCAGTGAGAAGTATCCAGTTGGCGATATCTTTGTGGTGGCTTCGCTTGACCCTCAAAGTATATCTGCGCAAAACTTTAATGAGACCGGGAGAGTTTGGACCACAAAGTCACGTATCACAATCAAAAATATTTAAACAGCACCCCTGCGTTGTCTTTCAGTATCACTCACCTCTCTCATCACAGTCCCAAATACTCACTCCTGCGCTTGAGTGAATCCCTAACACAAGGCCAAGATGAGGCCGGCAGTACCAAAAGAAATCGGCCAATTGCTGAAGTGGCGACCACTCATGCTTTTTAACAAGACACTCTTAGGACCTGCATATATAGAGTGTTGTGTCTTGCTCGCCGGCACTCATCGCTTCCCAAGGAGGCAAAAGACTACCACTTGAGGTCTGGTACATGATTATCGACTTCTCGAGTCGCAGTCCCGAGACTCACCGGTATTCTCTCGTGCGACCCAAGTTACTACGGAAAAGGGCGGGAGGCGACGAACTGGTATGCGAGAGGTATCAACGCTGGAGGTATCAACACTGGTTGCCCTTCGGTAACATCAAGCACCTCAAAGAGATCGAGATGTATCACTTCTATTTAGCACAGCCGGACAACTTATGCCATTCGAATCGGGATCCATTATACATTAATCCCTTCTACTTTCCATTTTACCGCCTCTCGCCCTGCACCTTTCCCACGGCTTTACTCGCATCAAAGACCAAGTTTCTCCACGTGGCGCTCACGGTCCCAGATGTAATCAGATATCTTGAGGACGGCCATTGCAGCTCTTGCTATGGAAAGCACGTGGTAGGGTCCGAGATTGTACCGGGGACTTCGCGCCGCTGGGCCAGGTTTTCGCAGTTGCTTGGTGTGTCAATCACAGTGTTCCCGCCGGGACTTTTTATTTGCCCGCTCTGTGTTGGGTTGGAGCACGCGTGGGAAAGTATTGATGCATGGAAATCTCACAATTTGACCGGAAAGAAGTATAATGTGGCCCGAAAGGAGTATAACTCGTGGCTGCTTGACCGACTGGAAAGCTTGGGTTACGAAAGGCCAGGTCTGGAAGATCTCCCAGATTCGATCGAATAGGTTTCCAGGATAATGTCAAGGTCTCGATCTTGAAAACGCCGAAACTGGGGACATGATTTTTGGGTTGGTAAAGGCGGTCATATTATGGTTAGTATTGAACCTACTGAGCTTTGTGTGGCCTGTAAAAGGTCTCAATATTGTACGGGTCAAGGCAACGCTACGGTTACGTTATACAGGGCATTCGTTGTCAACAAATTTCCTTTAATTTTACTCTAAATGATCCGGGATCTATTACACTTTACTCTGTCATACATAAGGTACCGGTGAAATTTGGCGATTCACGCTTGGTGGTACAGCCACGGGCCGATGACGAAGCCGGAGACGAATATCACGCAACCGCATGCACCCTTATCAATGTTCGGCGATCTAACTTGATCGAAACAACCACCATTACCGATCGAGGGGTTGATTTGCATAGTCTATCTTGGTCCCTGTCATCATTGCTGGGGTTGAGTGGTGTCATTCTTTTATTCCGAATACTTTATCTTGACGCTTCGCCGCTCTTCAACATAATTCATCATCTCCTCTTCAGCTGCATTTGAGTTGCACAAAATTCGGCAAATCTTTTGACTTGCCCGGCAGTTGAAACATTCACCACAATGTCGGAATCAGTGGAAAAGCACACGCCTGATGCCGCAAATGCTGAGGCGCTCAATGAGGCTCCGATTAAGCGTGAGTTCACCTTCTCTAGCTTGATGCTTATGCTAATTTTTACCAGCGAAATGGAACCGCTCGCCAATTTACAATGCAACCATCCTCGGCCTCTGCAGTTTCGCAGCCCCCGGTCTCTGGGGCGCAATGAACTCCCTCGGTGCAGGCGGCGCTCAGAAACCCTACCTCGTCAACACTGGCAACGCCCTCACCTTCTGCCTCATGATCATCTCATGCTGGTTCACCAGCGGCATCGTTAAGTATGTTGGGATCAAAGGCGCTCTCGTCATCGGAACCATCGGCTTTGCTCCCTACAGCGCAGGTCTCTACCTGAACAACCGTTACGGCGTTGAGTGGCTTGTCATCTTTGGCGCTGCGTGCTGTGGTGTTTCGGCGGGTATCTTCTGGGCGGCCGAGGCAGCGATCGCGATTGGATATCCAGAACCCCGAAATCGAGGACGGTTGGTGGCATATTGGCTTTCATTCACAAGATTGGGACAGATTTTGGGTGGCGCGATTAACCTTGGTCTCAACGCTGATCGAAGCGAGGCAGGAAAGGTCTCGTACAAGGTCTATCTCATCTTCATCGCCCTTCAAGCACTGGGACCGTTTGTTGCGTTCCTTCTCAATAAACCCTCCCAAGTCCAGCGCGCAGACGGGAAGAAGGTCGATTTGAGCATCCTCGACCATCCATGGAAGGAATTCAAGGCCACCACCCGAACATTCCTCAAAAAGGAATTTCTACTTCTCATCTTCTGGATCGGCCAAGGAGTCTACTCTGAGTCGGTCTTCTTCACCTACATCGCTCTCTGGTTTAGCGTGCGAGCTCGAGCTCTTGGTTCGTTCGTGTCTGGCATCGTCGCAGTCATTGCAGGAAACCTTCTGGGTGTCTGGCTTGATCAGAACCAAATCGCTCTCAAGAAGCGCGCCCGATATGCTTATGCTGTCATCATGACTCTCCAAGGAGGATGGTGGATCTGGCTCACCATCAACGTCACCAAGTTCAAGCGCGATGGGCCCATCTACGACTGGAGTGATCCTGGTTTTGGTGCTGCATTCGGTGTTTTCGTCTTCCTTGTCACTGGCTTCCAGCTCAACTACAACTTTGCCTTCTTCATCATCGGTCAGATCTCGAACAATTCGCAAGAGACGGTGCGGTTGTCTGCCTTGTTGAGAGGTACGGAGTCGGCATGGCAGGCGCTCAGCTACGGTCTTAATGCTCTTCCGATCATGGCAACTGTGGGAAGCACGTATATGAACTTTGGTATTTGGGCGGTTGCGATCTTTCCTGCTTGGTTGGTGATCCGACAGCTGAGTACAGTGGACGGACAAGCAAACAGTGACACGGACGAGACGGTTGTAGTGGAAAAGGCGTAGTTTAGACGAGATTCACCATGGCGAATTTGGGTCTCTGGCACTCTTAGACTTTCGGCATAATTGAGGCACCTGACTGAAATCTTATATTTATCCTTGAGTGCAAATTACCAGAGATCGCTCAGCCGCTCTCCAAGTGTGTTGTGCTGGGCCTGTTGTAGTCCAGTGATGGGACTGGCTCCGGATACTGAACTAGAGTCGGGGCCACCAGTGGTTAGTGTTGAAATACACAGAGGTCTGGGAAGGTTACTTACACACCGCTTTGGCATGGGAAGCCATGAATTTGACCGTTCGTCCATCAAATGCGGTAGTGGTATCAGTAGGTGCTTGCCTCACTTGAAATATGTCAGCATGGATTCAAGAGAAGGGCACCAGGTCAATCCGTACTTGAAGGAGAAGATTTACTAGAGGGGTCAAAAGAGGCTTCAGCCTCAAGGCCACAAAGGTAAAGAACACCAAAAAGCACGTACGGGCAAAATACTCGTCGCCCTCACTGTTGCCTAGGATCTTGCGTTTGGCTGAAAGCTAGATATCCTGATGACTGACTCCAGAGGTGTATAAATAAGGAGATTTACTACAAGGATGTCAGTCTTCGTCATTCTAAAGCCAGTCATGCAGTTACGCACTTCAAATGTGGGCGCGACACCCTCGGCCTCGGCACCGCCCTTCTTTGATGTTAGTATAATACACCTGCTTGGGAGGAATATACTTACGGCGGCAGCGCTCTTCAAGTCAACCACGATCAGCAAGTACACTGGTATGTGTTACTTACGAGGTTCTCCTGAAGGAAATCCTGAGTATTGTCAATATGTGTTGCTTATACCAGGGTCTCAACTTACCTCCGAGGAGACACCGAAAGCCTCCTCGGCACCCTGTTGCTTGAGTTTCTAAAACTTGTCAGCGGTTCATTCGAAATGTGTATGAATATGTTACACACCGCAATGTCGTTGTTCATGGTCTGAGTAACAGAAACAAATTAGTTAGACTAGTATTTTGGGCAAGAGGCTGAATGTACTTACGTTGATGGAATCGGCGTCCTCCTATATAGTATGTCAATGTATCTGATCGGTATTACAGAGTGTGGTGATGGTACTTACTCGGCACAACTTGGTGACTAACTCGATGCGCTCCGAAAGGCGCGCCCGCTCACGATGGCACTACTATAACTCTTGTCAGTGTTTGTTCTCTTGCACTCAAATGCGGCCTCTGAAGCAAGGTAGCCTTCAGTATTTGATTTGAACATACCTTGAGGTCGTCCGTGTTGAACTATGAAAGTCTACTGTCAGATGCCTATCAATAAACGGTTTGCAGGAAGCCTTACATCGAGCCGAGCTCGCTTGTACTATTTTCTCTGTCAGCCATGTTTTCATACAGCATCCTCTAGGTACGCTATTTCCAACAGTTAGTGCGACAAAACCAATGTCTTGGTCGTTCTGTTCGCAATGTCCCGGGGAAAGAGAGATACTTACCGACGGCGATATTGGGTGTTGTGCTTGTCGTGTGAAGTGCAAGGAGCAAATCCTTTCTTTGAAGGTGCTTGCTTTTGATACGTCGTTGAGATATCGTACTCAAGTATGATTGACTGCGGCGGGCGAGAAGTTCCTATATGTTTTGACATATGGCATAGCGCCCTTACCTCGAATATCGCCAAGTCTTGACCCCGTCGTAGCAGTCGTATTCATGCTCTCGAGTGCCAGTTCACGCTTTGTTTGCTCTAATTGACATAGGGAGATTGCTGTTAGCGTTCATCGAAGACTTAGCTAAGTGATCGGACCAAACTTACTATGATAGAGCTGAGAATATTGATAACTATGGTACTTGCAAGATAAACCGGCGCTGTTATCTAGCACATATGGTTAGTCGAGGATCGACATTTGAGAAAGCGCTCATACCCTTGAATCGTTCATTCCTTTGAAGGAAATCCACTGCGATCTTCAACCTGATTGTCGTAGCGATACAACCAGCAATGTAAGCTCACGGCATGTCACCAAAAGCCAGGCACCCTGGAGATCCTCGTTTACACGGGGCCACACCCCGGCGCCGTTCATCAATCTGCATCGGCATCGGCATCGGCATCGGCATTAGTGATCGAATAGAAGCCTGTTTTGTTTCAAATTCTTACTCATATGTGAGACTAAAAAGACTACTGGGAAGGTTAGCAACGACTTCACCATGTATGGGTCTAAGATCTGACATACATAAGTAATTGTAGTCGGCTAGAAACACCAAGTCAGTCCTACTTCGATTTGTCAAATGCGGTAGTGATATTGGCAGTGATGCTTACCTCCTTTAAACACGTCAGCATATAAAAAAAGGAGGGAAATGGAGGTCGTACTGGTGTAGAAAGGATTACTAAAGCGGTGTTAGTTTTATGACTCTGGAGGCAGTGACGTAGTTACTCACGTTGGAGGTGTTGGGCTCGAGGCCCTCGGTCTCGTCAGTAGCCTTACGCAAAGTTAGTACAACATACATCAGTGGCAATAAAGAACTTTACGTACAGCGGCAGCCTCCTCTTCAAGGCTCTTTTGCTATAGAGTCCAGCAAGTCAGTTACTGTCAGAACACACCGGAGTTGTTGCCTACGGCATCCTCGAGCAATTTCCGAAAGCTATCAATGTAGATCTCTCGATCGGGGGATCAACTTACTTCGGCGTCGGAGGCCGCTGCCCCGGCCTGAGCCTCGGCCTCTTTCTTGAGAACCTGATATTTATCAGCGATACATTCCCAATGTAAATCGCGACGAGTACAGACCGCAATCTCATCGTCAAGGACCTAAATGACAGGTAAAAGATTGGTTAGACCAGCATCTAGACGAATGAATCGTGGCACTTACAGCGATGGACTTAGCGTCGACCTAGAACTCATGTTAGTATGCGAGAAATATTGGAGCGCGAGTGTATTGTGGTGCTACTTACTTGACAAAAGATATCGACTTCCTCGAGGCACGCCGCAAGGCGCGCCCGCTCAGCATGAATCCACTGTGAACAATGTCAGTCTTTTCACTTTGATTCACCCCGAGGATGGCAACGCAAATGCAAGCTCAAAGTGAGGTGGGGATCGTACGTTCAGATCAGCAACGTTGTACTATCAGGCCCTATGTGTTAGAACCCTTCCGGCTCACGGTTGTAGGTAACCTACAGCAAGGCGAAGACTTTTGGCCTGTATTCTCTGTCAACTATCTTATCGTGAACTTGTAGGAGTTCTAAGCCATCGTGCCTTGGCGACAGCTTCCAGATACTAAACAACAGGAACGATCAGCAAAGGCTTCCGTCGATTTGCATGGAGAGACTTACGGAGAGCTCATTGTCGTAGTGCTGAAAGACGTTTAGTTGCCAGAGGTCATTAGCATACGGATGGGGTAAAGCTTATGGTACAGACCTTGCTTTTGGGCTGCAGAATGTCAGGAATACAGGTCTCAAAGCGACAATAAGGGTAACTTACAAGGCGTTTGGGCTTGGGAAGCCCACACCAAGGGGTGGCGGGGGAGGAGGAGGGGGCCGAAGCCAAAGCCGCAGCCGCAGCCGAGGCATCAGGAGTCATATTGAACTGAGTCGTGTCAGGGGCATTACAAGGTCAATATTGACGGGACCGGATAATGTCGAGTTTGAAGTCGGATTCGGACGTACATGTGAGAGTTGTGTGGCTGATCGAAGTGTTAGTTACTCGACGACTCAAAGAAGCAGACTAAATCCGTTGAGTTGGATGGCAGTCAAAGGGGGAGAACTCACAAAGTATGTGCTGGAAATGATCTACCGAAGGCAAGTATGCATGTTAGTAGGCTGCTTATCTCGTTCGAACCGCAAATGAACTTACGGCTTGTTGACAAAGAAACACCTATCGCGAAGAACTACACGTCAGCGGCCAAGATCCAGCGCAAAGGAAGATCGGATATCAGTAGTTACATACGCTGTTATCACTAGTTAGTAAAGGAATATCGTATCGGAATGCCCCAGGAAGGGGGATACTTACCGGCAGCAGAAGGTGGCGGCGATGTTGTGGGAGGAGAAGAGAGGAGAAGAATTTCACAATTCCTTAGATATTTCTTGAATCAACACCTGGGCACGGGCCACCATTGCACAAACCAAAATAGCTGCATACTGGTTCCCATTTCTCGCAATGTGGAACAGATTTCGACTCAGGCTAGGGATATTCGACTACAAAATCTTTCAGAGGCCTTCGTCACTTGTCATCTAGATACACAACAAGCTTGATTCGGCTGTCTTCATTGTTTGTCTCTACCTTACTCTAAGTTGCATGTTCTCTCGTTTCTCCTTAGTATAGTTGAAGCAAGACTTCACAAAAAGGTCCTAAACTAATCATAAATTATCATAAACCGTGAATCCTAAAATATCCTAAACTATACTAAATTATCCTAAGTTTTACTCAAGTACAATAAACTTACCTAAGGACTTTTATGTCCGAGATTGAGATAACTTCAAACTTCTTTCCATCGCCGAGACTGGAAGAGCGTGCCTTGCAATTTCTACAGTGCATCAAACCTAAAGCTGTAAGTTGTAACGCACAGTTGGTCTGTGCTCACGGGATATTTTGGTCTGTGTTGTCAAGACTGCCCCCATCCACGTTTCTGCTCTTCTCCTGCAACATCCCCATCACCAAATTGATCATCTCTTCATACTCTCGGTGGCATGCAAAACGCCAATACGTTTAGAGAAAGCAACCAAAGTCTCTATTGCACGTGCAAGAAGCACGGCAGTCAACGTCGCAGCCAATAAAGTCGTTGGTAAAGACAATGACTCGATCAACCAAGCCCGCAAGTATCCAATGCCTGCTCTCTGAGACCTCTTCTATTCACCTCAGAGAGGACCGGAGATCCCATGTTGCTAATACTGGTATAGAAGGGGCCCGAGAAGAAGACTACCATAAGAAACCTCGATCAACAGATTCTCCGCCAACCAATATACGGACGACACTTCAGAACACCAAGGCAACCCCCAAGAAAGGGGTGAGGGTAAGTGCTTGGCACTCAACTCTTACAGGTTCTTGATGCTTACCAGAATTGTTTGTTTAGAAGCGCAAGGCTGTATGTTACCCCAAACGACCGACAGATTAGTGTTTTGAATGCCACTGACAAGATTCAGTCTGAAATGACCGACGAGGCTGACCCGGCCGCCCCCGTAAGTGGAAAAATTGTCTAGACAGTAGTGATACTGACATGTTTGGATAGCCGCTTCTTGTTGCCTCAGTCCCCTCGACTGAGGCCCCCTCCAGCTGCGACCCCGACGTCCCCTCACCCCACCACCTCGAAGACGAGTACCTACTCAACCCAACGACATCATACTGCTTCAGCGGGTTGTTCTTGACTCTGGATACGGACTTGTGGTAATGAAAGGCAGTGAGAAAGCTCGTGTGTTTGCAAACGTCAGAATAGATTGGTTGGGTATTTTTAGCAGTGGTCGCCCATCGCATGAGATCTGGTTACGTTGGTTTATCAGGCGGAATCCAAATTGAATTTAGACTTCCTTCGACAGACTGCTACATCTCCATATATCCTTGCTGTTTCGTGACCACTGGGGGTTGGCCAGTTGTTCGTACTTTGCCAAAGCCCCAGTCACTCAGTTCAATAACTAGGGCCAAAACGAAAGAGAGCGGAAACTTCTATTTCGATCTCACAACCTGCCGATTACCCCTATGCAAAAATTGCTTGTATATATATATATATATATATATATATATGTAAATATGGAAGGGTCCCGTTTGAGAGAACTCAGGGCGCGTCAGTTGGGTCCCTGCACAGTTGTTAGTCTTCAACTCAAGCAATTTCGAAGATAAGGCTACTCACCAGTCTGTAACCAAATGCTCATCCAAACCATCCAGCTCCTTCATATCAGCCTCCGAGATCTCAAACCCATCAACACTTGCGTTCTCGATCATACGCTTCTGCTTGGTACTCTTGGGGAGAGTGATGAAGTCATGTTGAAGCCCCCACCTAGACAACGTCAGTACAAAAAACTCGGTACAGGTTGGAAGCCATACTTGACAAATATTTGAGCAGGTGTGACGGAGTACTTCTTGGCCATGTTGACAATGGCAGGGTGATCCATGCGCTCGGCACGAGCGAGAGGAGCGTAGGCCTCGATGGCGATGTTGTGTTTGGCACAGGTGGCGCGGATTCCCTCTTGGGTGTTGAAAGGGTGAACTTCGATCTGGTTGGTCACGGGAGGGATGCGAGGGTTGGAAGCCATGAGTTCCTCGATCTTGAGAGTGTCAGTATCTTTAACGCATAGCAGGAGACATGAAACTCACATGAGCGGAGCCAAAGTTGCTCACACCAGCAGCACGAATCTCACCCGCATCAACAGCATCTTCCAGCGCCTTCCAGCTCGTAAGTCTGGCTGTCTTTCCACCATATGGACTATGAAGGAGGAACAAGTCAATGTATCCCAATCCCGAAGCCTCAACAGATTTCTTGACAGATCGTCGCACAGCATCATACGACTCGTCGCAGCTGGCGAGCTTGGAGGTGTACCAAATATCCTCGCGCTTCAAACCAGCCGTGTTCTCACTACTGGCGAGAAAGTCGTCGATGGCTTTACCGGCTTGGCGCTCGTTGTGGTACATCTGCGCGCAGTCGAAACCGCGGTAGCCGGTGAGAAGGCCCTGGCGAACTGCATCGGTGGCTTCTTTGGTGGACATCATGTAGAGGCCGAGTTGGATGCGGGGGATGATGAGGCCATTGTTGAGCTGCGAATGTTAGCGAGCGCATTGCACGATTGGATGGATCGTACCTTGGCCGTGGCAGCGAGAAGTGAGGGCTGAGACGCCATTTTTGCAGAACTCTTGGATGGTAAAGGAAGCGAGAATCTGAGATGGTGATGATGTCAGGACATTGCGATCTGATAAGAAAATGATGGGGCCGACATCGCTGGGTCCCTCAGTGGGGGTGACGTAAGAATAACGACATCGCATCGTGAGAATTCCGAGCTTGGGCTAAGAATATTTCAAAAAGAAGCAATGCTTCAGCTTTATTGCTAGTTTATCGTAGCATGATGCCGATTGTCTCTCTGCGATGTTACCGCTTGTCACGCGATCATGCTTGTACACGACATGCAGAACTGCTCTGTTCTCTGACCCCCATTGGCGTCCGATTCCACAGCCTCATATCCAAGGCGGATCAGATAAGCTCAACTGCCGGGCTTGAGGGTTTTCTTGCGCTTCAGCCGTTGCCGAAACCGGTGCCTGGATTAACTTCGAAACTTCAAAGGCGGTGCGACATCCGACTGCTTAACGGTCACGTTCGATTTACATGCTTCAAAAGTTTGTTCTTCGCATTTGTTAACTGATAGGAAACCCAAGAAAAAATTCTCCAGATGCAAAATGCATAAATTCAGTACTCTACATATCACCGTCGTTAATCGCCCGATTGTCCTTACATTCCCGTCGCACGTCTCCTCTTTTGTTGACCACCAAACTTCACAGTAACGTCACCTAAGCTCAGTCCTCTGAAAGCATCTTCTCCACTCTTCTTCCAACCGTCACACTCCAGCCATCAATCTTCTTGTTCCACAGATCCGTCAAGTAAAACGTGATGGCCAGCAGAACAACCCAGCCAATCGCGTACCCGCCCGTCTTTCCGAAGCTGTCGAACAGTCTCGGCATAATCCAAAAGCCCAAGCTATGCAACACAGGTCCGTGAACGAGATACAGTGAGAAGCTGACCTTGCCGAGATACTGAGGGAGGCGGCTTTCAAGCAAGCGAACGAGTACCGGACTTCGCAGGATGCACCCAACGAGGAGCACCGCGCCCATTGCCTCGTAGAACATCCATCCAGACAGCGGTGTGTAGTACTTAGGTACCCAGGTCGAAAGATAGGCGAAACCCGGCGTATACTCGGCACCAGAGTCGGGATACGACAAGAAATACAACGCCAAGACGATACCAGCCCATCGCAGAGCCGTTCCCTTTGTCGTCCGTTGGAAATCTCCTCCGCGACCCTTCGCGCCAGTAGCCGACGGTGGCATATCTGATGAACGTCGAACATCATGCTCTGACAGCAACATACCGCCCAAGAAAGTCGCCATGTCCCATCGTCCGATGAAGAGACTGTACGCAGAGAGGAAGCAGCCGATTCTTGTGCGCCATTTCGCCTTGATGGCAGCTGTGCCGAGGAGGAAAATGTAGATGACCATTGAGCCACGGAACTCCATCGGAATCGTGAAGGTATGTGGATCATAGCGTGTATGGTAGTGACCGAAGTTGAACGGGTTGGCCCACTCGGCGTAGGATCTGGTAAAGTTCTTCATCGCGTATGTCAAGTTCGGGTGGATGAAGGGATGCTCTTCCCATGAGCCTCCCATCTGAACCCAAGTAAGGTTCAGTGGGTTGGTGGCGTTGGTGGCATTACCGAAGGTGAGATCCAGGTCGTCTTCGTCATCGAGGTAACTGAGAGCTGCGAGTCGTTCCATACCAGTGGTGTCCTTGACAGGCTTGGTGGAGTTGGTGTCGTTCTTGGGGAACTGAGCCTCGTACTCGGATTCCAAGGTGTAGAGCTGAGACGGTCCGTACGATCGTGTTGTGTGATTGACACAGAGGAGCATGTCTGTCCATTCTGTGGTGTTTCCTTCAGGATATCCGGTGGTATTGCGGAGATACGCGGTTGTTTCTATTCCCAAGTAATTCGCGATACCTGTAGCTCCTCTCACAGCGGTGCCATTAGCACAGAAGTTACCTTCAGCCAAATCGGCATGAGTAATTGTTGCATTGATGTAATGAGAGTCAGGACCCTTGTAAATGGCGAACTCAGACTTGAAGACACCGATTTGAGCTAGCACAGCGACAAGGAACATGCTGATGGTGGGAGGAATGTAGAGGCGAAAGACACGTCGGAAAACAGATGAGGCAAGCTTCTGATAAGCAGTATCAAGCTTGCGCTCATGGATCAAACGGAGAATATGGCGGCAAATAACATAACCAGAGATGGCGAAGAAAATGGCAACCATAGCACGTCCACGATGCAAAAGGCAAATAATTGGTAACGACTGCAATCCCCAATACGGCTCAGGCGCACGCGGAGGGAACGCGCCATAACCTAACATGATGGCAGGCGTCCATGGCCAGAAGAAATGATAATTGAAGACAAGAAGACATGCGATTCCGCGCAAGCCGTCGAGGCATCTGATCTTGTCTCTGTTGAAGCGCGAGGCTGGGGCTGACGATGAGGGCTTATCTTCGTGCTCGGAGCGAGGCAGCAGATCCGGCTGTTGCCCGCCCATGCTGACGGATTGTCGTGATCTAACGATTGGAAGCATTCATGCGCGCGCAATGAAAGTGGCTTCAATTGGCGCGTAATGAGGAGAATGTTGTGTGAGAGTTTGAAATGACGAGGTGAATCAAGGGAGGCTGAAGTCGTACAGAGTGTCCTTGATACGATCCATGCTCACGATGACTAAAGTGAGGTAAGATCTACAAACGGTCTAGCCCGTTATGGTAATGGCGCCACAAGAGAGTTGCGCCGCAGCAGCCACAGCGCAGTTTACTCTTGTAGGGTAAACCACCACGCGACAGTTTAGACTTTGCAACGCGTCGCCAACAAACTCCAAAACATCCCGACTGAACATGGGGAGAAAACAGCTATAACAAATGGCAAAAAGATGGATGAACAGCAAAAGAAATGCGTAATCTGGGAATCGAACCCAGGGCTCCCCGACGCTGCTCGAATGGCAACGGAGAATTTTACCACTAAACCAATTACGCTTAGCTGACTTGTTTCGAGTTGACGAAGTTGGGGCTCTTAGAGGCGGCAGCGGCTGCAGCTGGTACGAAGCTCTGCTGTAACACCGTCATTCATACCCCATGCCCGAATAGTCATAGAGGATTATCTGTTGGAAAGGATAAAGATGCAATTTATAAGGAACTCAAAGACTGCTCTGACTTCCATACTTGTTTTCCTAGTTCAATTGAGTCTTTAACCTGAGATTTGTATTAAGGTCAGACAAATCGCCACTTACCCGGCACCATAATATAATTCTTCATCTACAACAGTCATTTCGATTATATGTTGCGATCAAAGTGAATTATCTTGTCCTCCATATCACTAAGGATACATGTTACTGAATTGAGAGATAGCAAAACCAATTCTCTCCCAGCTGCGGCCCCAAAAGCAGCGGCATATTAATTGAACAAACGCGTAAACTAAAACAATAAGAGACGCAGCCCATTGAGGAAATCCAAGATATGCGATACAAGGTTGGCCAAACACTCAATCAGCTATTGTGGTACGGAGTAATCCGTATGTGTTGGGCAATCAATTTATCACAGGCTGGGGTCTGACGATGAGGCATTTCTGAGCAAACACAAAAAGTCAGTCAGCATGGACTTAACGCGAAGCCATTTCAAATGACGAGAAGCAAAAAGAAGAGGTTTGCCGTCAGCAAGACTCGAACTTGCGTTTTCAGTGCTTTCAATAGCCACAAACTGATGTACTGACCCCTATACGATGACGGCTTTGCTGGTTGTTGATGGGACCCCGGCGACTAATTCTGCAAATTAATCCTCCACGACCCACAGCCCCATTCAAGGCCAAACATCACAACGCTCGTTGTGACGATGTTCCTTGCTCGTCTCTATTCGCATGCACTCGATGTTTGCTGTCTTCGCACACCATATGTCTGGTTACGTAGATATGCCTCCGTTTGCCAACACTAGTTTAAACACTTGAAAACCCTCGCTTACCGTTAAACTTCTTTTATCCAGGTTCACGAACCCACCACCACATGAGCGTTATATTGGGAGTGACAAGTAATCAGCACATCCTGCTATCGAACCCATTGCCGTAGTCATTCCGATCACCACGCCCTTGAGCACGCTTCATCTCATCCTCCCTCCGAATGCTCGTCACATAACTGCGGAAACGATTGCACATCTCCAAAACCTTCTGGAAATGGGCTTTAGTGACAACTGTCACCAGTGCAGTATCATAGTCCGGGTCCTCTTCGCTTTCAAACTCTGCCAGCGTGATGGCTGTCTGTAATGCGTTGCGAATGTCTCTCCCGTTGAGGTTCGTCTCGCCAGCGGTCTCAAGAACCCATTTCTTCGCGTCTGGTGCGATCTGTACCTTGCCAGCGCGTTCGCGCACCAGCTTACGGAAAAAGCCGCTCCAGACCTTTCGCCTGGTCTCTTCGTCGAGGGCCTGGTATCCGATTGCGACGTGGACTCGTGAGATGAAAGCATCATCGATCTGTCCGACGCGGTTCGTGGTCAGGAATAGAAGACCTTTGAAGTATTCCATTCGTCGGAGGAAGGCTGTGGATGGAATGTTACCTCGCTTCCGTGAGAGAAAGGTTTGAAGAGCAGCTTACCTGATACAAGTCCGTTTCTGGCGAGGTCTCGATTTTGCCGTCGTTCGAGGAAGATATCGGCTTCATCGACAAGAAGCACTGCGTTCCAGGCCTCCGCAAGATCAAACCACTTCATAAGCTCGCCTTCCACGAGCGTCTCGACTGTGCCGATATCAGCCACTGTGAGAGCAAGGAGTGGCCGGTGTAGCCATTCAGAAATAGCCTCTTCGTTTCGTTAGCGAGTGCTCACTCTGGTTAGACACCGCTAACGTACCGACAGTGTAAGTTTTGCCGACTCCAGGAGGACCTAGAACGAGATTATCAGCTGAAAACATGGCCAAGATAATCTCATACTGAGGAGAGATACCATGTAGCAGGATGATTTGCCCCGATCCCTTCCCCTCAATGAAATCCGCTGTCCAGTGCCTTATCTCACTATTCTGGCGATTCGAGAGAGCCTGGATTGTCTTCAACTCATCCTGGGCAATAATCAGATTTGAGATACTCTCATCCGATGGCACGGACTCTTGCACGTAATCGAGAGAGATCAGCACTAGACTAATATCAGTGTCGTTGCGAAAATATTCAAGAGAAATAGATGAGCCTACTCCAGTGTTTACGCCTTAGTCCATACGCCAGAACGTCTGGGCATAGCAGAAGAAGTTGATGCTCGGTGAGCTGCTGAACAACGGGATCACCAGCCTCTGCTCGGAAAGCCTTCGGGGAAAGATGCTCGGGTACATCGTCGAGCCATACCTGCAATCGCTCCTGGTTCACCACGGCGTCGTTGCTATTGTCGGGTCTGGACTTTTGATTTGCGGGACGGTTCTGAGTACCTTGTGTGGTGTAGAAAGACCTATCGTTGTTGATAAGAATTCCATCATACTCCCTGAACCGATCTGAATACTCCTTGACCGGGAGGGAAAGGGGCGGGGAGATGTTGGATTCGGCTTGCCCTCTTCGATGGTCGATAACTACCTTTCCTGTGTACTATGGATGCGTCAGTGACATATGAACCATTCCTCTGCTATCCCATATCTTACATATTGGGCGGTTTCTTGAATCGGGCCCTTGTAGTCTACTAGGAGATTGCCACGTTGAAGCGCCTTGAAGAAGATTGCAGCTCGTCGTAAAATTCTCTCACGTCGCTCGCCACCGTCATGCGCATCCCAAATTGAAACCGGACACACTTGAAGTCTAGTGACATCTCGGAGTCCAGAGTAAGGGGATATATTTACGGAGAAAAAACCTTTTCTGAGTCTGGAACCATCACTCTCAAGCCGCCATAGGTCGACCAGCCACGACCCGTCACTCCCAGCTCCCCAAAGCTTAGACACAGAGACATCAGTCCGCCTGACGCTCCGCACAACTGCAGCATGAGTTGATCCTTCAATTTGTACATACACATCTATCCCAGGTTTGAGGAGATACCAGATCATGCCAAACTCAACCTGCGGGACGGAGTTGGAAAGGTGCTTTTGACAGGTCAAGATGGAGTCAGTGTAGATTGGCTCGAGGAACTCCATCAAATACTTTGCATGGAGTACTGTTAAGTGATTCTGTTGACCCATACTTTTGCCCTCGGTATTGTAGTCCGTTGTCCTGGTACTTCCATTGGCCATGGCTGCAATGGCATCAAAATGGTGGAATAGGACGGCAAAAGGCTCTTTAATCCTCAGCTCTCCCCTTTTTGAGTCATCCAATAAAATATGATGGAATGACGGATAATATTGAACGAGTTCACTAAGGCCTTCAACAAGGTATGGGGATTCTACCACCAGATGTCGCCGGGAGACATGCTTTGGATTCAGTAGATCAAGACAAGACGAAGTCACTCTTTCCGGGAGCCTCTTCAGTCTCAATAGCTTATACTGATCAATTTCTGCCTCGACAAAGGTTTCGATGGTTATGACGGGTCCTGTCCACGCCTCGGGCTCTAGCACATCATCGTCTGTCTCAGCTGGTGCCTTCGTAGGAGGAAGGCCAATAGAAAACTCTATAGGCCGATCATCGACGTAGGTCAGGTCAGGTCGCTGTAAGCGGATGTCATCACCACGGGGTTCTCCTCGGATCTGGTAGACTTTGGCGTTCCAAATAATGGCCGGCTCGGAAGGTGGATACACTGCATCTGAGTCCTTAAGCTGTCGGAGCTTGGGCAGATCAATCACAAGGTCTCTTTTCATCCCACTACGAGGGATAGTTTCTCTCTCAGAATCATCATATCCCAATCCCATGTCCCAGTTATCACCACGATCATTGACGTATGGGGAAGCAAGGTATTGTCGCGAGAGGTGAACGTCAATTGGGCGGCCCGAGGCCGCTGAAGACGGACTGACAGACTTTTCCGTGACGTCCGTATTAGACCTAACAGTTGGTGTCATTCTTGATGAGGTTTGACCGTAGAAATTGAGTTATATCACAGAGAGCGAAAAAAGATCAACAGGGCTGGTGAATGCTAGACTGATGCTCTTATACCAGCAGCAGAGCGGCTGAGGGGGGCAGACGATGATTATGGCCATTAATCGGGCTGTAGAGAACAGACCCACCCCACCATCATGTAGTGTGCTTACATGAACACGTCAGCAAGAGAGGGGGCAACTAAGCCTAAGAAGATTCAGAGAATTGGACTCCGCTGGTCTATGTTTTGTCTGCGGAAGGGATTAAGGAAAACAGCTGTTGCAGGCGTAATAGCGCGAATCCCCAACCGTGTTTACCATGATGGCTGAGCCGTACTGAGAAGAAAGCAGTCATTGAGAAAACAACGAACAAAGAGGGGGTGGCAGGGGTTAGGAATCAGGACGAATCAATGCTTGATGTACAGATTAGACCCTGTCAGCAGCTAGCCAACAGTGCCTGGTGAGGCTGATGTACATCATTTGGAGAAGGAGATTAGACTTTCGTTCACCATCAAATTGTCTAGGTCATGAATAGACTCACAAAAGGTGAGCCCAGTAAGGGAATCACCCGACGATTCAGCGATGATGTTGTGAATTCCACACCGGAAGAGCCCCTCGGTCGAGCCCTGGCCGCGAAGGTGGCGTTCGACAGAAATCAAGAACGATCGAGGTCGGCGCGAGATGAATGGGACCAACTTTTGCTGGAGGGAAGGGAACTAGCCAATGACTGTGTTCCAGACGAAGAAGCTGTTCTTTTTGAACAGAGTCGGAGGCTGTATGCAGCATGGGACAAATTCCGACGCGACCTCCCCAAAGACCAGCAAATGCAACTCGAAGGACGCGACCGGCCAGATATCAATTACCTTGTGGCCGCAGTCAGCAAAGCTTCAGCCACATGGCAGACGGATCGTGACGAAAGTAAGCTGGGAAAGCTCAAGTCTAAATTTCACGGCCTTTGCGAGACCTGCCATGACCACAGCTCACTACTATCCATTATCCCCAAAGATGATAAATATGTCACTCTACTGACGGGGTCCCTGTCGGCCATCGCTCAGGCGACCATCAACCACCAGAAAATTGCTGAGGGGGTAGCAGATACCCTCGACGATCTGTGCCATGATATTGATTTCTGGAACCGGCAAATGATGGAGCATGGAAATATTCCATCACTTCGGCAGTATATTCAGGAACTCTACGTGATTGTATTTGAGTTCTTCACAGAGGCTTTCAATAAATGGTCTAAGTCTGGCTGGAAACGTTTCCTCACTAGCTTCGATGATGGCGCATTCAGCAGGCTCTTCACTTCGAAGAAAGAACGAATGTTGGTCATCGAACGCCGTATGGAACGCCACGTCAACCTCGACTTTCGACACCGAACCACTGAGAGTTTGGAGATGGTGATTCAGAGCCAAAAGGAACTCTTGTTTCGCTTGCCAAACCAACTGAACGAGCAAAGACTGTTCCTCGGCGAGTCGCTTCAACAATTATTAGAACAACAAAAAATCTTCATTCTGGATAGACCCCAGCCAACTTTGATCACAAAAATGATTGAGGGAATAGTAGAAGGACGCTCGGATGTGGCGGTTGATGATCAAATTAGACCGCATACCCCAGAACTGGAGGCTCCTCTCGGCTCACAAGCGCATTACAGGTACAACCGCGCAGAGATTCAGGCCGAGCTAGCCATCTTTACCACTCAATGGAGGGACCAAGTGGAACATCTAACAGAGGCTTCCAAGCAAGCATCGCTTCTACAGCTTGATAGACAGGTTCATCATCGCTTGCAAACCTGGCTGCGAGATCTGAGCACCACCAATTTCTGGATTCAGGGCCCTTATGATGTCTCACGACCCAGCCAGAATTCTATGACGGCCGCATCTCTGACAGCACTGGCACGGACTCATAACATCCCCTTTGTCGCCTACTTTTGCACGTTCACAGATCATGATGCCTTTGGGATGCCCACGAGAGCCAGCCTTGAGGCGTTCATGGCTTCCATTATCATGCAACTCGTCCAACTAATCCCAGAAAGGGGTTATTCCCGAGCAGACCTATGTCCTGCACGATTTGCTGACTTTGCAAAAGGGGCCTTAGATGTGGGCGAGACGCTCCAGTTGATCCGCGATGTGCGTGAGCTAGGCCCGAGATTGGTGCATATCTTCATAGACAACCTTCAAGTACTGGAGGACCGGTCCGACCAAGCCTACACCAGAGACTTTCTAAGCACTATAGCATCACTTTGTCGCCTGAATGGCGGGAGCCAGCTCTCAGAGATTGCTACCGCACCAGATACAAGCGAGTTGATGTTCAGAACCAAGATCTGCTTCACTACGGAGGGTTACGTGGATGGTCTGGCGCAGGCTGTAGAGCTGCAATTACTTAATAAGGTTGAATTTGACCTGGAAACAACGGAGCCCACATCGATGGAGGTTGGTGGAAGACTGGAATGGGATTTATGAGGAGAGAACCCAATGTTGTACGGACGGTAGAATTGTTGCCACTTGTTAGAGAGGACCAAGACTCGAGCAATAAAATTGATGTACTTTACCCTAAACTGCAGAAAGACTTAGGTAAACTTATAGTATACTTAGTGGGTCCTTAGACTAGCTTTTGAAAAGTTGACCTAAAGTTAGAAGTACTTTGGGATATCTAAGTCGGGTTCTTCATCCTCACAAAAACACATACTGCTCTGCCACATACTCAATCACGAATAGTATATACCAGCTGCTTAATGAATCAAATGAAAGTCTACGTACCTATGTAGCGCTAAGCGTCAGTAGTATCGCCATTACCCAAAGGCTTCTTCGAGGGAGCACCATCACCCGAGAACGGATCAGTTTCCAAGGCTTTATTCCACTTGGAACATGTTCCTTCAGGGACAACACCTTGCTTCTCCAAGCCCTCGAAGACATTCAAGATCCAGCGCTGACAGAACAACGGAGGGGCTTGGCGGACAGCAGCCTTGATCTTTTGCCTGTCCTTTTCAAGGACCTGTGCAATCAAGTGACGCCTATCAATACCATGACTTTCAACGCGCTTAGGCTCAATGGTAACTTCATATGGCTTACCGCGCATGGGTCCGCCAGTTATATGATAGAAGATTGCATGAGTGGCATCTTCTTCGGCAAGCATGAGAATCCAATGTCGAGGTTGACCTTGACCTCGCTCCTTTGAGACGGCCAGATAGAGGTTGAGCGTCCCCATTTGAGGCAACTATTAGGAAGATCTGCAATTTTAGTCTTTTTAAAGATTAGTAGTTAGTTTCTTGTATAGCAATAGCCGGAATATGACCGTAGATTGGAAGTGAAATTGCACACGGAGTGAATAGTTATGGCATCCCTCTTATTATGAGAACTTTGCGGCTTGAGTGAATGATATTCCAAGGGAATTCTCTTTTATCTTAAGCTCTGTTCTACATCTTCTTATGTTGCAAGACCTTTTCTCACGAACTGCAATCTGCCGTAAGAGCGATGGCACTGTCAACATGAATCCATTGTGAACATTGGGATATGTAGAAGAACATCATTCATCGTTACTCCGAACCCAACAGAGATAATGGACAGGCACGAGAAGCCTCTTTTTTTGGTAGTAAGTTGATGTGAACTGTTTGAAAAAAGAGTTTTGAGAGCCAGTGCTTGATGTCAGACTCTGTGAGTCAAAGTGTCATGACATCGACACCCATCTTATAACAAACAGTAATTACTCTCAAGAAGTTTATTTTTCCAGTGTCGCAGACTGAAACGGTATAAACTGGCACGAGCTGAAAAGCTCAGATAATCTGAGATTACGGTCGCTTGTTGACTCTGTTCATCTGGACCAATTCCGACCAGGGCTAATCAGGTGGAGGAAGCCTTGGAAGTCAGGCATTTACTTTACCAGCACTATTGCCTGCATGTGACCGATGTGACCTCTGAACTTAACCCTCGCATGTATCATGTGAACAATAGCCAGTCCATCACCTCGCACGAACATAGGCAAGTAGTACTGCTGATGGATCCAGACCAGTTAGATACACACAAGAAAACGCTTCGAGATATTGCGCGCACCGCTTATGACAGTCGTGTGCCCTTCAACAGCATCACTTCTAAACGACACCGCCAAATATTGGACCGCGCCATCAGAAATGTTCTGTCAACCGGATTAGCACAGTTCACATACGCCCAAATAATAGATGGCCTCCCCGTTGCGGATGTTGCATGGGACCGTCGACTTCCTGGTATCATGGGAGAGCACATCATTGATGACCATAAGACACTGTGCCCTGGAGCTTTGGATAAAGCACAGGAGTACTATGAAGAATGGGAACCTTCGAGTCTCAAGTTCGATCCTGAAGTAAGTCATTCTCCAAGATTTTATGACAAAGATCTTGATACGATATCGTCATGAGCTTGATCATCTTGATGTTCCCCACTAACAATCCATTTAGACTCTGAAAGCCTTTCAAAGGGCCAAACCTGCCTCCAAACACTTCAACATATGCCTAGTCGAGTTGGTAGCTGTAGCTCTGCATCAAGTAGCAGTCTGGCTACATAAGCTCGAACCCCATCTTCACCAGGGCGATATTGACGCTATCACATACTGGGAGATGCCGCTATCTGAGACGATGGCTCGATTTCCGCCTGGACCAACTCTTTTCAGCCACCACGATTATCTTGACGACGATATATACCCAGAAGGGGTGGCAGATATGGTTGGCTACTGGGCTGAGGATCGCATTCTGGGCGGCGTAACGGTGTTCGATCGACGCCCCGAAAATCCGGATGAGATACCCAACATCTACTTTCACCCATGCCGCAAGAGTCAGACGATCAGGGTGTACCAACTACGAGATGAGCAACAACAGGCTCTCTTCGAATTTCTTCTCCAGGAAGAGCCGGGATCATTACCACCACCTCTACCGATTCTTGGCGACAAGCAGAATCGCGTGAGAGTCGACGCACCGAGAGCACTCACACACCATCATATCTACAGAGGGATCTGGGAAAGAAGGCCATTGACTATCGTAGAAATGAGAATATTTGACAGAAGACCAAAAGACGAGCCTGACTACCCCGAGGTCGGCGCTATGATACGTCGCATCAATGCACAGGGCGGCATTCCGCTACCGCAGCCTCGCCCGCGCTCTTTGTCGCCGCCGATGAGGGAGGATGCTGATGAGAAGAACTATAGAGACAGGGACTAGCTACACGGCCTTGGAAATTTTTGCGGTCCTCTTAGCACTCAAGAAATGGAGCTATCGCCTTGACATCGCTTTCCCTTGTGGAGGATCGGCATATCATCCGTGACGCCCTTGATCTCACTCTCGCAAAACTCCACGTTGAAATGCCCACTGAAGATCTCCTTTCCAAACCCATCCGATGGAACACCACTCTTCTCGTCCTCAACCCCTTCTCCAAACAGGTACAAAGCATCCAAACTTCCAGTCGCGATACTGATATCTTTCCCGTCGGGGTGCCAGAACAAAAAGGAGCCGCAGTCGCCGCAGAAGCCCCGCGCGATATTTTCGGACTTGCGATATCTTTTGATCTTGCCCTCCGAGTCACCCTGCCACTCAATGGCGGAGACGGGGACTGTCAAGGTGGCGAGGAAAAAGCTTCCTGTTTGTTTGCGACATTGTGTACATTGACAAATGCACCCTAAAGAGTCTTTGGAAAGGTCGTGATCTTCGGGGAAGGAGATCTTGTAGCGGACGGCTTCGCACAGACACCCACCCTCGAGAATCTTTGATGATGACTTTGCTGACGATGCCATGATAACTTCTTTTTGGACTATGAATAGTAAAAGCCTTGAGGACTGAGAGTTGAATTGGAAGATAAAAAGTGGAAAATGTTTATTGGGTTTAGGAATCGCCGCTCGCAACCATGACGACATGTAAAGCGGAGGGCATGTCAACAGCGCCCTTGTCCTTCGGCGTGCCACGTCACACTGTTATTGATAGAAGCATTGACTCTATTGATGATACACTTGATAATTCTAAAATGGAATGGTATTTTTCTATCAAGATCTAATTGTATGTTCTACTCTATCGTTTCATTAATCATCTAATTTGTGCTGTATGTCTTTATTTGGGGTGCATTGGGAGGTTCTCTACAGCCCAAGCCCGCTGTGCATCAATGTATTCCTGAGAGAAAGGGTAATCGTTGTATCCAATCTCTGACCCCCGAACGTAAAAGGTAGTGCGGTCGTACTTGGTCAACTCAACACCATGCTTGACTCTCCAGACAAAATCGGGGTTCGCGATGAAATGGCGTCCGAAAGCAACGAGAACATCCCACTTGCTGTAGTGCCCATCGAGGGCCTCAGCCGCTGACGCAGGGCTGTAGTTACCAGCAACAATTACAGGTGAGTTGTTGTCCCAGATGTCGAGGATGAAGTCAAGAGTTTGCGCGTCAAGTGAAGAGTCGGTGTCGGGAGCTAGCAGCTTGGCGGGGTCACCGCGGGCTTCGACAAGGGAGAGGTATGCTAGAGGACCAATCTTCTTGACTTCGTTGACGATGTAGGAGTATTGTTCCTTGATATCAGATGACTCGGCTCCTTGGAAGGAAGCATATGGTGAGAGGCGAAGAGCAACGCGCTTGGAGCCAATCTCAGCTGAGACAGCCTTAACGATCTCGAGCAGAAGACGCGCTCGGTTCTCAACAGAGCCACCCCACTTGTCGGTTCGCTTGTTTACGGAATCGGATGTGAATTGGTCAATCAAATATCCGTGAGCACCATGGATCTCAATCATATCACCACCAGCGTCAATGACACGTCGAGCAGTAGCAACGAAGTCCTTGATGAATCCCTGGATCTCTTCCTCGGTCATAGCCTCGGGCGCAGGTGCACCCTCCTCAATAGGTACAGCGCTAGAAGAGCGATACTTGAAGCCGCGCTCCTTCTGGTACTCAGGATCGGCAGCTCGGCCTTGTCCCCAAATTTGCTGCGACCAGCGCGATTTGTTTGCGTGAACGCCGCCAATGACCTTCTTCCAAGCGGCGACCTGTTCATCTGTGACGAAGGCGGGACCTTGGCGCATACCAGTGTCTTGCATTGAGACGCCAGTGGCTTCAGAGATGATAAGGGTGCCCGGCGCTGAACCTCGCTCGGAGTAGTATCGCTCCACAAAGGGCTTTGCAACGTGGTTGTCGTCATTTCGGTAACGGGTCAGAGGGGCCATGACCATGCGGTGCTCGAGTTGGACATTGCCGACTTGGATTGGCTTGAACAGCCTGCTGTTGGGAGAGATTGTGGTGGTTGTCTTTGTGACTGTCATTTTGTATGTGAATGCTGGTCAAGTACAGGGCAATGAAGAAAAGGCAAAAGCGATGCTGGAAGGACAAGTTCTATGATTCAGAGTTATGATCATGGTGGAGAAGCTAGCTGGAGCCATGGCGTCTTCTTATACTCCGGTCAAGTAAAAAATTAGATTGAAGATCAACGTTATTATCTTGGTCCCCTTGAGGGTTGCGACATTCGATTATGTCATATTCTCACTGACTCGTTGATTTCCAACTCCGAGACCCCGATGTTGGCAGACCCAGTCGGCGATTTCCGATCCAATGGGTCAAGCTCCCTTGGGCCGCTAATCATGTGGCAAATGGGAACATCTCCAGACAAATTGCTCCCCACCTCGTTTCGATCCTTCAGGAATCTCGGAGTGTCGACAATCGCTGATGAGAAATTCCGATTTGATACGATGATCTTTTGGCTTATCAAGAGCTGTTCTCGGGATTTGAGGGTATGACGAAGCTGGGGTTCCTCATGCGTGGCAGGGTCAACACCATCCCGAATTGGACTCCTGCTTCTCGTGATGCAAGTCTGGCCAATAGGGATGGCTCATTCTTCTGCTACAACATCGTGAGACAATGCCAGAATGTGAAGCCGTAAGCGCAGACTGCATGGCCATGGCCTTCGTAAGCATCTCGCATGCACTCACTAAGCACGAGTATATATAACTGGGATGGTTCCGTCAGTAGATAGAAGATCAATCCAAACAACTCAGCAATTCAACAACAACTCCAAACAGCTTTCAAACAAACATTCACCACTACATCCTCTGTTCCCACTCTACAAACTCATACCTACACAAGATGTCTCCTGCTCGCCGTGCCCTCATCAGCGTCACCTCCGCTTCTGCCACCCTCTTTGACGGCAAAGAGACCACCGGCCTCTTCATCAGCGAAGCTCTTCATCCCTACAAGGTCTTGAGAGCTGCGGGATTTGAGGTCGACCTTGCCTCGGAAACTGGCACTTATACACCCGACTGGCTCTCTCAGCAGCCTGACTTCCTCAACGGCGAGGATCTGGCTATCTGGAACGACACCAACAGCGAGTTCCGCAAGAAGCTCGACAATATGCCCAAGGCCTCTGAGCTTGACCCATCCAAGTATGGTCTGTTCTACGCCTCAGCTGGACATGCGGCTCTGATTGACTACCCCACTGCATCTTCTCTCCAGAACATCGCTGCTCAGGTCTGGGCTAGCGGCGGAGTCGTCTCGACTGTTTGCCACGGCCCGGCTATCTTTGCCAATCTCATTGACCCAACCACCAATGAGCCTTTGATCAAGGGAAAGAAGATCACCGGCTTCACCACTGAAGCTGAGAACACGATGAAGATCATGGGCGAGCTTCGAAGCTGGGGCTCCGAGTTGGTCGAGGAAACCGCCGCTCGCCTTGGCGCAACCTGTAAGTACTTTTTTCGGGCGATGACTGCAGCTTTACTAACAGTTTGAAGATGAGCGTGCACCCGGTATCTGGGATGACTTCCATATCGTTGATGGTCGCTTGGTCACTGGTCAGAACCCAGCCAGCGCTACTTCGACTGCTGAGGCGGCTGTAGCTGTATTTGAAAAGCTTTGAGCTCCAGAAATGCGACAAACGGGAGGAGGGGTATGCGGGTCATCGAAGTTTGTCGATAGAGATGGTTCGCTTGGCTAGCAAGTATTTACTCGATCATCCAAGAGAACAGTTTGAAGAACGAATGTAATTGATGTGTCATTGATTGGCTCATGCGTCTTCATCTGTGCAAAGGCGTTTGGATTGTATCGATTGAAGCCCAAACACTAAGTAGCAGTTATATCAGTTGTTGACCCCGAAATCCCTGGTAGAAGCATGTCGAGATCAGCCCAAAAGTCCACGTTCATCGCCATATCAAGAAGATCGAAATCTCCACCGAGTGCATCAAACTGATTGGGAACTGTGTTCGGCATTCCTCCTTGAACAGGTAGATTATACAAAAGGGGATTATCCATCGTTGCCACGGCCGTTGGGCTTGATTGCATCTCAAGCTGGGCCATGACAGACTCGATGTTCGTGTGCAGGGTACGGACGATGACAGCGGCTTTGGAGGCAGCATCGAAGCTATGAGCGAAGATGTCGAGAACAGAGACAGCGACCTTTATGGATGAGCGTACGGCGGGCGCAAGCGGGTGAGTCAGATACGCAACAGCAAATCCGACCAAGGTCATCGCAGCGCTCCACTGCCACTGGAAAGCTTCATGCCAGCCGTTGAGTATTGAGGTCTTGGACAAGACTTGGTGAGTTATGTTTGTGAGCTGCATCGCATGTTGAGCGCATTTGGCTGCCATTGCGGTTGCCGAACTTCCCTGTTGTAGAGCGAAAGATAGGAACGGACGATGGAGACCGATACAGAGGTGGTGATACTCAAGTTCCAATTGCAAGCGCTGTCGCTGAAGCCACTGTGGTGCAAACTGCTCGATATCGAGAATGGAGTCGTCGAAGGAGTAAGGGCTGCCATTTTCCCGGTTTGACTTGAGGGCTTGGGGGATCTGCTTCGCCCACTCTGTGAGACCTACTGTTCGCGGGCTCCAGGCATTTGCGAGATCTTCCATTGTTCTTGGGTCATCATAGACGGAGTTCCCATCGGCTATGTTGAGCGTGTGCCCGAAAAAAGCTTGATTGAGAGCTCTTGCGGTTTGGTACAGCTTCGTGCGCTGCAAGTTGAGACTCAGCCATGTCGCATTATCTCCGATGGGAGGAAATGCCGAGCCTGACTCAATCGCTGCCTCAAGAGTATCGCTGGGTAGTTCAGGCATGACGTACGAGTCGCGAATGAGGAACGGGCGGCCGACTTTCATACCGACCTTGGAATCAGCCTCGAAAACGGACCACCATAGTCGTCGTCGGAATTCGCGCTCGCGCCGTGGCATCGTCGGCGGTGGATCCAAGTGCAAGCCCAGCATATAAGCTGTCCGGATCGCAAGGGAAATGGTTGTGTCGGCCATGTTGTGGAAGGATCCCCCGCAGACGTACAAAGCGCAGAGCAAATGGCATTGAAGAGTGGAGATGGATGGGCTCTCGACTTCGCAAGCCAAGAGAGTCTGCGCTCTTCGGTAGTACCATCGACCGGCCATTGTTGCATCGTTGTCTTCGAGGATATTGCCTTGCTGGCCGCATGGGAGCGCCGACGTGTGATATTGCATACACATAGCGAGTATGATGTCCACCAATGCGGATGGTCTTCTCGGGGATCCGGCTGGCACATCAACGTATAGCGATTGATAATGCGCCTTGAAGCTCGCCTCATCGACCACGGCATAGATGCATGTATGGTAGGTCTCCCAATACAGGTTTATGAAGAACCCTTCCTGGACCGGGGTGAGATAAAAGCCTTCCTCGTTGACTCGCGTGAGTGGCGCCAACAGTCGTGAAGAATCTTGTGGTGCGGTTGACTGGCCCAACTGTTCGAGGTTACTGGCTAGGTGAATAAGCATGTGGTCGGCTTGAGCGCTAAGAAATGTGCTGAGTCGATGAATGAAGAAGTAAAGTGACGAAGGTCCGAACCAAGCGCTGTGCGGCGACCGTGCTGGGCGAAGGTACACGCCATCCCAAAATTTTGTCTTAGTACTTTCCTGAGGAGCTGGTCTTGTGAGAGCTGGTGATCCGCCAGGCGGCGTCGGTTCCTGTTGTTGTGAAGCGGGCGTGTCGTTATTACGCGCCTGCAAAAGTTGAGCTTCAAGCTCTTTCACTCGACGCTTCAGTTTATCGATCTCATCTTGCGCTTGAGGAAGAGTCGACACAGTAGGCGAGTTATTGTTGCTGCACTCACGACCGCGCGTGCGGCAGTTGAGGCATGGAACGCTGGTGTCGCATTTTATCCGCTGGAGTCGACAGCCGTCACAGGCTCTGCCAACTTGTTGTCTCTTCCGCCTCACAAATGCTCGCGTTTGTTGAGCTTCAGTCGCTCGAGGGTCTGGTTCACTCATCAGCAGGAAAGGCTGAAGCACAAATAGCTTCAGAGGTGTTGATATGAGTTCAGAGAGAAAATGCGATCGTCAGAGAGCGGTGCCCTCTAATTTCACTGAAATCGAGTCATGATGAGCGTGAGATGAATTGAAGTCAAGCGTTCTGCTTGCTGCTTATTGCGGGGCGCTGTGATTAGCTAACCCGAATGCTGCCACTGCTGAGCACTCAACGCCTGGAGCCTGGGCCGGGGGCCTGTAGACAACTGAGAGCCCCAGAGCATGGGATGCTCATTTGAAGTCAGCGTCTGCTAGATTCTTCAAAAACCAGTTGTGAACTGCTACTTGTGAGACATCGCCTTGCGGGAGACACTTGATGTGTCCTGGGCCAAGAAAGAATGCTGATGTTTTGCTCATCGTTTGGTCATTTCCGCTGTCGGGGCGATACCCTAGCGCGTTCCTCCAACCTTCGATGTTGACGTCGTTGATCTTGCGCCGAATGCCAGGCCCGAGCAATGGTCGGGGCCTGGAAGTCTACTCATCGCTCCCAATCCACCATTTTTTCGTCTTCAGGTTCAGTCCAATTGAACTTTTTCTTGCTCAATCAGCTCTGGCACTCTGATTGATGTCCGCCTCAACCAACGCGGATGCTACGGACATATCCTTGGTGAGCATCCCAAAATCCTGAGCGGCACAGCAATACTGACTACGATAGGCCGCTGCTTTCGCGGCACTGAGCGTTGAATTTGTGGTGCACCCATTCGATACTCTCATTACACGCATTCAATCCCCCGAATATGTACCCAAATACCGGAGCCACGAAGGCAAACTCCAACCGGCACTGTTCCGAGGCCTTTATCGCGGCTTGACACCAACCGTCGTCACGACCATTCCGGCATCTGTCACTTTCTTCACCATCTACGAAACAGCCAAGACTGCTCTTCAACCGAAGGAGGGTCTCAGGCATGGGAGTCTGTCTCAGACAGCTGTTCATGCCGCCAGCAGCGCGCTGGCTGATATGGTCGCCTGCGCCATCATCAACCCGTCGGAAGTCCTCAAGCAGAACGCGCAAGTTGCCAGATTCTCAGAAGGTGGCGTCCAGCGCAATCCCATGTTGGCCTCGCTCAAGCACTTCGCAAGGCATCCCCTGAAGCTATGGACAGGTTATACGGTCTTGGTAGCTGGAAATCTGCCACGCACCAGCCTCACATTTTCCATTTACGAGTATCTGAAAGGCGCTTGGCTCAGGAGATCGAAGAAGTCCGAGAGCATAGCGGAACAAGTCAAAGTGAGCGGAATCACTGCTGGTATCGGCGGTTCAATAGCCTCGCTTCTCTTTGTTCCTATTGACGTCGTGAAAACCAGGATGCGGTTGCCGGAAGTCGCTCCTCCCAGTCATCATTTACAGCCAGAAGCATTGTTCACGTCTTCGCTAAGCCGCGAGAAAGCTAGAAAGCCTGCTGCGAGAGGCCCTATTACCATTGCCAAGGGCATCTTGATAAGAGATGGGATTTCAGGGCTGTTCAGAGGGGCAACTATCACTTGCGTAGCGGCTGCTGTGGGGAACGGATTGTTCTTGGGTTGTTATGAAGGGCTCAAGTTGCACTATGCCCGTGAAGCTTCAAAGAGTGAGCTCGTCCAATAACGATGGTCAGATTGGCTTAGTAGGAATCGGCAATATATGGTGCGTGATGCGTGGATTTTCGTTTCTGGACATCCGTCATGTTTGTTTCAGATGTTTACAAACGATGTGTAATATAGCACAAAGACAATGCTCTTTCTCCCTTCTGATGTCTGATGCTGAAATCACGAATCTCTGTCGACGTAATCTTTAATAATGCCCGATTCTTTCCACGCGAGGAAGATGAATCCTTTCAACGCTATGTTTCCAAGAGAGCAATCCCTGGGTTCAAAGTACCTTTACGACCTGAATTGTCCCAAACGCCACTGCCGCCGAACGTCCAATTCTTGTCGACATCAACTGTCTTCTGTTCAAGTCCGACATTTAAATGATGGTGGCTGCACAAATATCATGATTTTAATTAAAACGACACAGTTTCTTGAAGAAGGGTTTCAATTAATCTGGATGGACAAATCACGGACAAGAGATCTTCTCGTTCTCAGGTGAGGAAATAACCATGCTCGAAGTCGGTCTGGAGCGATGTACAGCTTTGCCCATTTTAGGGAATAGCACGCGTGCAGAAGGGAGAGTGGGGTTGGGACCAACGGCGCGCCTCGCACATCGACGAATCTTATATGGGCTAATAATCCAACGACAGGCCTTTGGAGGTAGCTTGGAACAAATAGCTCTTTTTCGTCTAAAGAGCGGCTTTAAAAGGCAATAATAGACTATTTTCCCTTTCTGAGGCCTACCGATCATGCAAAACGCAGAGTCGGGCTCATACCAAGCATTGTTAGCGCTGGAAACCGTTAGTGACAATATCAACTCGGTCGCAAACCTCGCACATGGCACCAATGATCATTGAGCAAGTCTAACCGGTGTCTATACCATGCGCACTAAGTATTGCCCAGAACGAGATAAGAGCCAATTGATCCCCGCAGACTCATTTCCTAATGATACCCTCAACCTCCGGTCCTTGGATTTTGATCAGAACTCATTTATCTCACCACCATCATATCAACCTCGAAGAAAGAAGTATCAGTAATCCAATTCTCATGGCCGGAAACCTTTTTGAAATCAGTCCTTCTTTTCCACCTACGACATGGCTGACATGAAGTAATGTCTAACATTCATTCTATAAAAGTCTCCAGCTAACAAAATCAAGAATGGTCCTACCTGAGCCCGTGATAGAAGACGTGGATGAACCGGAAAAGGAAGGCCATATACCCACGAAAAATTCATTGACAGAAGACCGAACCATTAGTGGCAACAAAGCACTATGGCCTCTCAAAAAGCTTGATGCTTTCATTTCGCGATTAAATCGATTGATGCATACCCGGGAGAGCCATGATGCCCTCATCTTGTTCCTGGCCTACGCAGCACATTTCGCGGCAACGGCACTGGAAACACCTTTTCCTGGCACGCTTAAAAATTGGCTTCTCAGACTTAGCAGAATTTCACTGAGGATTGTCCCGTCAAGACTTTTGTCACTCTTATCGGCTTTCAGGATTTCTCCTGTCAAAGGGTCGTTGACCGCCAGCAAACTTCTTATCGCCGAACGGGTCAGGGCATTATCGAATATTCTGGACGACTGGCAAATCATCACCAGATTATGGGGCTTACTGGCGACATGGGCGGATGCAAAAGAATTCCTTGCCAGTTTGGCATCCGAAAACCAGAGCGAGGAAAAGAAAAGCAACCCACGGAGGTACCTTGCTCTGACAGCCATAAAAGCGACATATATCTTTGGACTATTTGGCTACTATGGAACGGAGAACCTAGCATGGTTTACAAGACGCGGCGTCTTCAAATGGTCAGAGAAGACTGAGTCGAAGCTCATGGTCTGGTCTCTCAAGTTTTGGGGTGTTTATGTTATGTCTGGGATGGCACAACTGCTATACGACCGATATGAAAACAAACGTACCAGAGGAGAGCTAGATGAAGAGGCAAGGAAAGAATGGCGGAGGAATTTTGTTCACCTTTTTCTTTATGGCCCACTGACGGTTCATTGGATACGAGAGGGGGGGCTGTTTCCGGAGACGATCGCTTCATTCTTGGCGGCTTATACAGAGTTCATAACGGTCAGGGGGCTATGGAAAGAAACAGCAGAGGTTTGAAGAGAATGGGCCAGACTACAGCTAGGTTTGAGGATTTAAGAATGATATAGGACTGCATTAGGTGGTTCAGAAGAAGGGATGTGAGATGCTCACTGTCGGAATAGCCATAAGTGACAGCCTATGAGTAGTCGAAACTGCTTCTGCTATCTTGGCGATTTTATGAATGCGGAAACACGCAGCTGTCCAAGGCTGGTCCGGTCAGCTAAGACATGCCTATGCAGCTAATGATCTGCAGCCACCCCGGTGAAGCCCTTGTCCCAGTCAGTTACCATTGCCAACGCCACGTTCATCACCGCTGAGATGACCAAGGTTTGGCTAAACTGAAAATAGGAAGTACCAATAATTGACCTAAGGCCTTTGAGAAAGCGGCTAAGGACTCTGACAAGCAACACGTCGTCTGCGTACGCCACATGCAGGCTGGTTCTGTCCTACTGGAAGACACATGCTTGGCATTATCCCAACTGCATTAGTCTCTCTTTTATAAAATCAGGCTGCGAGGAAACTTCAACCATTGGTCAGGACCATCGTGTTAACAGAGAAAAGAGATATCTCGGCACCCGGAGCCTTGTTTTAACTGGTTACAGCAGCCCTCGAAGACAAGATAAGATACACATTTTTCAGCTTGCAGATCAGGCTCTGGTATATCACCAATCGCGTCCCCTCTGCTTCAACCACATACTGCGGTATACCTCCGAGTGATATTCTCATTGGCTCTTCAGGGCACTGAGTGTGTTCTTCTGCTTGTGAGTCTCATGCACCTTTGTAATTTATTGTAACGCCACCAATATCTATTTATGGATGAAGCCTAAAAGAAGAACCTGGAAATGAGGGCCTCCTTAGTTTCCTGCTATCAGTGCCTTTCTCCTGATCTCTCGCTTTTTGACTTTGTTCCAGTTCTCCCCGCAGCCTCAAAACTGCTCTCTTGAGACTTCTGTAAACGTATACTTTGCGAATAAAAGTCTATCAGTAACTTTACTCATCAGTGATTAGATGGCTGACGTCTATTTCGCGTTGAATGGCGGTGGCTTGACAGGCTCTCCTCCCGACCCCGCAATCACTGAGCCACCAGAACCTTACGACAAAGACATTCTCAAGCGTCAGAATGTAGGCACTTATGATGTTTGTGGGTACTATTCTATTCCAGGGCAGTGTAAGTACTCAAATCTCTTTAAGAAAACAAGCTCGGCTAATTATGAGACTGAAGTTTGGGTCGCGAACTACTGCTATTACTCTGGCGTGTCAACGACGACCTGTGCAACCAGCAGTAGCCACATTGGATGTGACGGCTATATCAAGACAAGATGCTTTACCTCATTGACTTGCACTTCGACATCATCGGATGAGCTATGCTGGTGGGTGAATAGCACTAGATTTGTCGTGTCCTCACCAACTAACGCCCAAGCAGCGCTTCGGGATGTGTCACGGCGATTTCGACTGATAGTGACGGTGACGAGCTCACCCTCTACCCGTTTTGTACGACAAAAGATATGGAAGTGGCCATGTACCAAAATCTGGAGGGCGTCTCGGCTAGCATCGAGACGTCGATAGAGTCTACTTCCGAGCCTACGAGTTCAGACGGCGAGTTGACCACAAAGACAGGAACGACAGGAGAGAGCAAGACCCAAGAGATCACCTCATCTGCCGAATCAAGCTCGTCATCTGGCCCAGATTCCTCTTCGAAGTCTTCTGCCCCCGTAGGAGCCATTGTCGGCGGTGTTCTAGGGGGGCTTGCCCTGCTCACCTTGATTGGCTTTGGTCTCTGGTTCATACGCCACAAAAAGCGTCAAGCAGGTAATGGATCACACGTCGTCGCGGCGACTGATCAGCCACCAGTCGTCCCCTATTACCAGCAGCAGCCTGTCACTCACGCCCAAGGCGAGGTGAACTATCAGCCGCTGTCATCGGGTACCTTGCCTGAGCCAAAGGCGTACTCGCCTTCTTCTAACATGCGGCATTCAGCCTTTAATGAACTTCAATCTTTCCATCATGATAGCACGAATCCAGCTGGGTATCGCTGAGATATCAAAGAAATGGCAGGTGAAGTGCACAAATATTTAGTATGATATGATGGGATTCTGGTTAGCGAAACGGGAGGCAAGGCTGGCGGAACGCCAATGACATATGGGCTCGGCGGGTCAATATACAGGGACCTGCATAAAAAACAGAATCTATAATATGACGCACGTTAGTCCTAATCATGACTAAGTTTTGCTCGAAGAAATGAGTCTATTGTCCATTGAAATAGAGGTCATGCTTTCAATATCTGCCAAATCCTTACAAGATCTGGTCATCTGGCTGGATTTTAAAGGTATGACAAGATATTTCTCCCGCCCCGAACTTCATATGATCATGCCATTGACTTGAAATGTGATTCCCAGGCCTCAAAGTAACTACTCCTGTGGAAAGTATTCTTAAGTTTTGTGATGCACATGAAGGTGGCTGCTGGGCTTAACCTTGAGCGAGATCTGCCCGAATATCCACACAAGTCGATAACACGGTTGTACAACTTGTAACCAAGTTCTGGGTGGTGCTCGTCAGTCGGAGCGACAGCTATCAACTACAAATAGGAGATGGGGTCCATACCTTACCAGTGATACTGCAAATTTTGGCCATTCCCCTAATACAAATGCTGTTACAAAACTTAGATTATGACTTTTAGGTTTTTATCTCCTCAAATAAGATGAATCCAATTCCTCAGCCAAAACAACCCCGCTCAAAATTGAGTTATTGAACTTGAAGTCCGGATTTGTCACAATTGGAGATTGTATTGATTGCAATGCGCCTCATTTTTATCCTTGCTGTTCTGCAGGGTGCTGTCCTCGCCCAAAAGGCTCAAACGCAGACCAAAGAATTCTGTGAAACGAGAATGAGCAGAACCCCGGTTTCTGATACACCCAGAGTCACCATTAGCACGAAGGTCAAATTGACCGCGAGCAAACCATACTGCAATCGGAAAAATAAACACGAAACCTTCAAGGTAAAGCTAGGTCCTGTCACTAGCACCGTTGTTACCAGGTCTATCTATACCAGTTCGGTTACCGCTCCCCAAAAGGTCAAGACACTCACCATCACAAAGACCCGTGAGTAAGATGTGGTCATTATCTTTCTATCTCATCCTGACGGCCCGCAGTCACCGAAACGGCCGTGACCACTCCCACTTTCATCAAAACTGACACGACAGTTTACACCACCACGTCAACTCTAACGTCAACTGTTACAGTCCCAACGGTCTCTGGATTTGTCCCTCTTGCCTTGGTATCAGGGTCTGCTTCCCGAAAACGAAGACAGTCCAAACGAACCTTGCCTAGGAAGGATGCTTGGGAGGACAATATGCATGTTTTACCCTCAAGAGTCTTTCCTCGCAACGCCAAACCCAAGCCCGAATCCAAACCAAAGAACTTAAAGGACCCATGTACCATTCGAATCGAATCCGGCGATAAAAATCATCCCGTCCAGCCAACTCAAACCCGCGGCGCGGTTGCGTGTTATAAATCTCTTCAGATTACCAAGACGGTGCTTTTCAAAAGTTGTATAGCGTGGACAAAAACGATTACACTTGATCAAAAAACTGTTACAAAGCATGATATCACTAGAGGATGGGTCACGAGTACAGTCACCGAAGCTGATACCACAATGACCGCGGACGATACTGCAACGACAACCTCGACACTCACTAAAGCAACTACAACGAAAACCACGACAGAAACCGAAACTGGTACGTCTCAGGCTCGTGGTTTTGTGACCATAGACCATATACTAACCACCATCACCGCCTAGTGACTCGAACAGATCTCGCCCCAGCCGAAAGTTCCTGGGCTGCTTGCAATGCTGACAATCTCATCAATGCGGCAAACGGCGGTCATGGGATCAATGCAGTGAATATTGGATTGAACAGGTACAATGTTCTCCCACTAGTCACTCCTTATGACTGTTGTGTTGAGTGTCAAAAGAGGCCAAATTGCATCTTTTCCGTTGCGTATCATCACAAGTGCTATCTTGTCATTGGTACAGCCTGCCTTCCAGACCATACGTTTGACACAAGCTTTACCACATCAAAAAAACTGCACCCTGAGAATGGACCTACGCTGAGTAATGGCCACTGTGGCCGCATCCGGAACGCTGGGGATGCTGGGTGAGCTGTTCAAGGTATTTATTACTTGAGAGGAACATGGTGCCATTAGGAATGGTTATCCGTGTATGGCCAAGTCCCGTCTTTTCCTGTGTTTGAACATGATAAACAAACAGGGTGTCAAGAGTGCCTCAGATGGACGTTTTGTCGGGCTATCGGGATATCTGTAGCAAAGGTAGTAAGGAGACTATCAGCATCTTTCTTCCGTATTGAATCTTCGCCGGCGGCCAAGTCCGAGCGTGTTCTCCCGAAACACTGATATCCGTAAAAAAATCATTATCACAATTTCCACGGGACTTCGGCACGTAGTCCCCACCAGCCGGCTACTAACCGGTCGTAACCTCTCCATTCGCCTCCGTTGGACTAAACTGTACTTGGAAAGACCAGGCGACATCTACCGAGTCATCGAGTAAGAGTCTCCGACTTGATAACAAGGGCGGTTCTAAAATGAGAGTGAACCACGTCCTCGGCTCTGACAAGGTTCGCCTAATCTTTGCGCGCGCTCCAGGTTCCCCAGAAACCCCGGAAGTTGGAGATAAGACGACTGAGAAGAGGGAGATATGACCGAGAAATTGCGATTATCGATTGTCATATAGTTTGACTAAAGATTGGAGGTGCCACGCGACAACGGAGGTCGTGCCGCGCCCTATCCTGGTGGTGCAGATCAAGACTAGGCTATGGGAGCGTGTTTACTCTTAAGAATGCGACTGCAGCCATGCGATATCGCCTCCTCTCACTCTGGCAACGTCTTCCAATCCCCTATCTTCTTTCCCCAGACTCCTTACTTTTCGCGGCCGCCAGATATCGACGGCATCACTGACAGTAGCGAATGACCACAAAAAGCCCCCAGCAATACACAAACATCCTTCTAAAACAGGAGCACCGGACCTTCATCCTCGCGTCCCGCCTTGATCTTCGAGCCTGAACATCGACAAAATGACCGAGAAACACGAAATTCCCGACAATGCGTCCTTGACGCCCTCCCAAGCTGCTGGCAAGACATTCGCCACCCATCACCTCCACGGCGGTGAACAGCTTGAGAAGCGATACAGTCCTCTTTCTGTCCTCGCTTTTGCCTTTACCACCACCAATTCTTGGATGGCCTTTGCATCAGGCATTGCCATACCGCTTGCTTGTGGTGGAGGACCCTCGATCATCTATGGCTTGATCGCTGGTGGCGTCATCATGGCCACCATCAACATTGGTTTCGCTGAATTGGCTTCAGCGTTTCCTTCGGCTGGTGGACAGTATCACATCGTCTTCATGGCCTTTCCCGCGTCTACCAGACGCGTTGCTGCTTTTTATACTGGTTGGATCTCCATTATCTACCTGATGGCTGCGACAGCGTCTTGCAACTTTTTCGCTGCCAGTTCTGTTCTAGATCTTGTCCAACTGTGGCACCCATCATATAACATCCAGGCTTGGCATACGTATTTGATGCATATCCTACTGTGTATTATTGCCTTTGCCGCCACTTCCCGGTTCCCTGCTGCCATCGGCCGCTTGACTACTACCATCTTCTGGCTGTCCTTAGTCGGTTTCATCGCTTCTATGGTCACTCTTCTTGCTGTTAGTGATCATAAGCAGTCAGCTTCTACTGTCTTCAAGGACTACAAAAACGTCAGTGGATGGGGAGATGGCTGGGCAATGATCACCTCTATCACTGCCTGCTTATGGGCCTACAGTGGTGTTGATGGTCCTACCCATTTGGCAGAAGAGGTGCCAAACCCAAGTAAAAATGTTCCTCGGGCTATTTTCTTGACCATTGGCCTCGGTATCTCCACTGTCGTTGCCTGGACTATCGCCCTTATGTTCTCCATCAAGGATGTCGATGCCATCATTGAGTCGACAGTACCTATTCTCGAGGTCTACAACCAAGCTCTCAACAACAGAGTTGCCACCACCATCTGGTCTGTCTATTACATCGTTATGTTCTACGATATTGTTCTAAACTTGTTCATCTTCTCTGGTCGAACCATATGGTCCTTCTCCAGAGACGGAGGTGTCCCATTCTCAGCATTCCTGTCACATCTCAACTGGGCCAGTCCCGTTCGAGCTACTGCAGTCATGCTTGCCCTGCAGATCATTATTGGAGTTCTGTACGTTGCTTCAAGCACTGCTTATAACAGCTTTATTGGCCTTACACTCTTTGCACTCAACATTACTGTCACTCTTCCCCAGGCCGCGCTACTTGTTCGAGGGCGTAGCTGCCTTCCTGAGAGATCTTTCTCACTTGGCAAAGCAGGATATGCCGTAAACACTGCGGCTACACTATTTGTTGCATTGTTCTCTGTCAGTTTTTGTTTTCCTGCCTTCATGCCTGTTACGGCATCTTCAATGAACTATCTTATCGTAGTTATGGCAGTTGGCCTGGTATTTACCACTGCACTCTGGTTTGGTGGTCTTCGAAAGACTTTCACTGGACCCCAGATCAGTCTGGAGGGCGAGGATCAGTAGAAGAAATATTATCGATTTGTGAGAAAGTGGACTTGATGTGCGCGTGTGTTATTTCAAGCTAGCTATACTTAGTCTATGAGAACGTTTGAGTTTATGACTTTTGATTTCAAGTCCTTTTCTCGGCTGTGATGGATAAGTAAACCGCGATCAAAGAGTCAAGATCTTGATTGAACAAATACCTTTGTCTTACTGGAATATTCATCGCTATTACATAAATAGAATAGTTTGGTTACTCATGTATTCATTCAATTGTACAGAAGGACCTTCAATAGTTCCTCCGAACCACAAACACAAATTCTCAGCTCTCCCTAACTCCGCACTCCGCCTCCCGACTCTACAGCTTCATAACATACTTTCCCTCCAACTACATTCGTGTTAGCTAGTCATAGCGGCTTTTATGGTTCTGAACTTACCTGTCCTTTAGACATCTGCTCCATCAGATCCTCAATATCTTCGAGGTTGGCCCACTTGATCTTGGGGATAACAAGTCTTCGCTTGACAAATTGCAAAGCCTCAAGGATATCAGCCCTAGTCCCCACTGCCGAGCCTTTCACAGTCCAGCCATTATCAATGAACCAGAGTGGGTGGAAGGAAATCTTGGCCTCTTCTGGTAGAATCGACACGCACATCAATGTGCCGAAAGGTCCCAGCATGTCGAACGCCTTCTGATACGCAGCAGCAGCAGTGGCGGTGACGACGACGGCCTTAGCTCCTTGACCATCCGTCAGATCCTTGACTTGCTTTCCTGGATCTACACCAGACAAAGCATCAACATAATGTTCAGCGCCCTGAGCCTTGCAGTATTCTTCTTTCCCAGGACCTGCGTCAACAGCAATGACTCGATAGCCCATTGCGTGAGCATACGCAACACCTAGAGCTCCTACACCGCCACCTGCGCCGGAGATGACAACCCATTGGCCTGGCGTGAGGTTGCAGTTCTTGATAGCCTTGTAAGCTGTGACACCTCCGCAAAGAATAGGCGCGATCTCTTCGTCGGGAATATCATCAAAGGTTGATGGGATACGCGCCAGGTAACGCAGCGGCACAAGAGTATATTCAGCAAAAGTGCCGTCATATGCTTTGGCAGAGTGCAAAGCCTCAACGCATCGCGTCTCGCCCTCGTTAGCAATATCAGCGCACATGTTGCAGGTTCCACAAATATCTCTGATCCACGCTATTCCGACTCTCTGGCCAATTTGAACGCTGGGATCCAAGTTAGCAATATTGGAGCCAAGCTCTGCGACCTTGCCAACGCCCTCATGACCGAGGATCTTCCCCACGGGTCCCATATGACCCAGAGCCATGCCTAGATCAGAGCCGCATAGACTGGTGAGCGAAAGGCGGATGAGGACTTCATTTGGACCGGGGACAGGCCTTGAGAGTTGCTTGATCTCAAACGTGGGCTTGGCATTGTGGTTCTGTGATGACTATTGGGGTTAGTGTTCAAGGCCAGGCATAATAACATCTACGTAACATACAGTAAGAACAGCAACTTTATAAGTAGCCGTCGTCATTTTAGTGATGGACAAGGTGCAAATGAGTAAGGTTACGATTAACTTTGTTGAATGCGGAGGCCCCAGATCTTAAGGGACAGCATAAAGTGAGTGTCTCAGGCAGGCTTATCCAGGCTTGGTAAATCACCCCGCGTCTCCGATATCGTAGAATCATAGGAATTGTCAATCACGTTCTTCTGCACACGGCAAACCTCGCTGTGGCCGGCGGCCACGTCGGGACCGGGTCGTTTCAACATTCCCAACTCGGCAAAGTGTGCGGAGATGACGCCCCGGGATATCGTCATGGCACTTGTGGGGCAAGCCGCTTCCTACGCAACGTTATCGGGCGGAAGTACACCGCAGATTATGGATGCTCTTGATTGGAGTACATCCAAAGTCACGGAGCTTGGTTGGATACTGCATATGTATGGCACTTGGGCTTTAATCTATTACCCCACATCACTACACCGCCGTCCCACATGGGGCATCCAGGCCTGCGTAACTTTCACTTTGACTATGTCTCTCAATTTTCTTTGTCATCCTACTGTAAAAAGGGTGCAAAAGACATGTAGTGATTGGCTCGGGAGTTATCTTCAACGAATATGGAGCTCCGTCCACTCAGGTTCGTTAGTACACTCGGGACCCAATAGTTCTCCTTCCATCACTCCAGAGCAGTAGGTCTCTCCAAGACACTTGTATGTACCGTTTGTAGCTTTACGAAACACCATAGGGACATCCATGCCTTGGACGATACAACAAACATCGTTGGCCTCAGCGATCAAGGGAACCAATGCCATTCTTCCTTGAGTTGTCATCGCGAGGCGCCGATCCCTCGACCGCGGGAGTGAGCGCTCAGCGATTGACAGAACCTCCGAGGTAGAGACCTTTGGAGGGAAAGGAGAGGTTGTCTCTGTTCCCGCCTTGGTTCGAAGTCTCTCGCAGTACAACAACAGATCATCAACATGATCGTCAGAAGCTGGACGTCCACGTGCAAGGGTCAAGCTGAATTGTCCAATCAACTCTTCCGGGGGTATCGAAGTCTTTTCGAGAAGCTGGAGCCAGACTGATTCAATGGGAAGGGTATTCTTTTCTCTCAGGTAAGGCTTCCACTCCTCGAGATCTTCTTCCAGATCGACAAATTCAAGCTTCGAGGATACCCAGGCGATGGTATCATATTTCCACCCCGTTATGGAAAGAGTATCTGGTGATGGAAAGGTCGTGTTGAAGAGGGGACTTCCAAGACTCGCTCGAAAAGGCTTTTGGCGATATTCATATGTCGAAATGAGAGGCACTGGGCAAGTGCTCTTCTGGTCAAAAGTGTTCCACCGAGGTACCCAAGATGGAATCCCGTCGTCTAGAAGCTCCGCCATGGAGTCATGGACTATCATTGAAAGGACGTGGGGTCCTTCTCGTGGATTTCTCAGAAGAGCCTTTGCCGCCCTGATCTGCTGTTGCTTCCATGGCTCAGTGTAATTCGGCGCGACCATCACCTCCCCGTTGACGGAATGAGCCAGGGGACTTCCAAGGGAAGAGTAAATCACGTCTCGTTGGTCCGTAACGCGGAGCGACCTTGCACAGAACAAAAGGTCCACATACAACTGTTTCTTAGCTGGATGAAGATCTTCCAGGATCTTGTCAAACAAAATCATGTCTCTCCAGGTTGGTCGGTTATCGAACGTATGCATGATGTCTATGAAAACATCACTGATGAGTTTTCCAACTCTGGCCCCCTTCCTCAGAGACGGTGCGTGGATGGAATACGCCAACCAGCTAGCAATGCTTAGCGCTTCGTAGAAATGGACTTGGTGAATGCCCCAGCACAGATAGCATGCTCTTGCAAGTGCTGCTTCTTGTACAATCCTATTGTTGCAATTTTCATTAGCATATCCTGGATAATAGGCCATACTCTGTGTGGATACTCACCAGACACGTTGGAACCAAGAGATCTCGAAGAGTTGAGCAACAAAATCCCATTCTCTGGCAGTCTTTGATACTCCAACTAGCTTTGTGTCACTTATCAGATTATCCATGGTCCATTCTGGCTGAAACTCCCGTTCCATCGCTATTCTGGTATGGCGAATAAAACGGAAGCAGTCTTCGGCCACGTTATTGTCATCTCTACCAAGCCAACACAGAACATGATCTGCTTCGCGAAAGATCTTGTCCATTTTTCGAACTTGCTGGCTTTTCTCCCCCTCATCCTTTTGGTTGATACATACTGCATCAGCCCAGAGATATCTGGATCTGTCTTCCAACCGGAACGTTCGGAGTCCCAGCTCGAGATTGGTCGTTACCGGAAGTGCAGCACCATTGCAAATAATCGTAGATGTGATGTCCGAACGGCCCCAAACATAAGAAACTGCCTCATATTTACCTTTTGCCTCACCCAGCAGCACTTCCTTCAAGGTACAGCGGATTAAGCTATCGCCAGATCCCGGCTGGAGGTACAAAATACGGATCGAATCATGCGATGCCAAGGGCTGATGCGTGTATGCCTTTAGATCTTGATCCATGTCGCTTGATTTCCTGGTTAATGAAGGTAGAGAATACCAGCTTCGGTAGGGTCAAGACAGCAGAATCGTGATGACGCACTGACACCTAAAATAAACGCGTTTGATAAGTGATATCGAGATATAAGCGCTACTCTGAGACCTGCATGCCTGTAAGCTCCAGGTTTGCTGTCTTGCAGCTTGCTTTGTGGCACGAAACGCCATAGCGAAGCACTGAGTGGTAGAAATATGCCGCTGGCCATTTTCGGAGCATATGCAATGTGATGAAGTACATTAGCTTCATGGTAAGAGAAGGGTTAGATCACTAATCTACTAGTTGTGTAACAACATTATTGCTAAGTACAAAACATCTGAGCGGCTTTAAAATGGTGCCTCGAAACGCCATGATTCTCCACCATGATCAGCCTTCTTGTCAGATTCACGAGGATCGCCCTCTCGATGATCATCTTTTTCGTCGGATTCAGCAACCTTGTCTACACTCTCTGGTGTTCTTGGACGAGCGTACCAATCAGGCTGTAGCTCATCCCGGAATGATCTCCCATAGGTATCCGAATCCCCGTAGTAAGTTCCAGGGCTTGAGGAGACAGACTCACGCCCTTGGGTAGCAGATCTCTCAACACTATCGTTAGTCGGCTTCTCCAAGGGCATTTGGATACCCATCACTGATGAGATCATGACGCTTTCTTCATCTAGTTCCGTAGGTTGATCGGTCAGGCCCTCACGCATCGCATCTGCAATGCTCTTGTATTCTATTCCCGGATCAGTATAGTCAAAGACCCTTGTGATCTGGGATGCTGCAAATGGTCGGTGGCTGCTGGCAGAGTTGATGGGGAACTTGGTAATGCTCTTGACAGATGTTGCATGCCCTATACGGAGGGCAAGGTCCTCTGCAAAGGTGTGACAATGATTGAAGACAATGTTGTAGCCAATTTTCGAATCTACCTGGTCTTGCACCAGCTCATTTGCTGCCAATAGACGTTAGCCTAGCGTTTAGCCTGCAGCGATAGACTGTGGTTCGGTTCGTACCAATCTTTTCAATTTCTTCAAAGGAATGATCGGTAAAACCGTAGTATACGGATTGCCATCCATTGGCTAAGCCTTCGTATTTCTGAGGGTCCTTTTGTGCTAAGACCTTGTCCTTGGTGGTTGTGCCAATGACCACGCCGTCATGTCTGTCGTAGACGAAACCCGAGGATTGCGCATTGAGAGGTTCTCTGTTTAGATGCTGGCCCACTTCCGTCACTACCACCCGTCCGTGATGGAATGGACGTAGTCGGCTGCTCGTGTCTTTGGTTGGCTGGTACTCGACGAATACTGCACGAAGCTGCATTTTCACCTGCATGTCAGCCGCAGCGAGAGTTGGCGGTGGATCCGATATTTCACTTACTCTACGCTGTTTCTGCTCTGGTGACCGGCCCCGGCTGGGTCCTTGGTTGGCGTTTCCCATCTTCGATGAAAGGCTGTTGTTGTCTTGATGTGTTTCGATGATGATGTGCTGAGCCTGTTTGATGCTTTTGGTTTGGCGAGGTATAAGCTTCTTATAAGCATGGCAAGGCTTGGTGGCTGCCGGGAGCTCTGAGTGAATTATTTATGTACAGCAGTTTCAATCCCCCGGCTCCCTTGCGGCCTGCTCAGCCCATTCTCTTGTTTCTTTTTGCATTTGCATCAACTTCCGTTCTGAGGCGGACTTGGCCCTGGTAAGCCTGGGCCTGCTTTTAGGTCTGGCCATTGCCTCGACGCAGATTGCGAATGAGCTGCGCAACCCCAGTCGCCATCCAACAGGCCGCATCAAATCAATAGCAATACCAGCATCGTACAGCCTCAAAATCTATCATCAGATACGAGTGGCCTCCTCTACCAATAATAGGCGCCGGACGACTTGCATGGTCACGAAGAGGAGTCTACCGTGACCTATGCATGCCACCGCTGCTCAACCTGCAGAATTGTGATGTGGCGTGCTTCAGCTGAAACTTAGCGCCAGCCTGATTCTGTCCCTCACTTACTCACCGGCTTGTGATGGGCATCGGAATCGGGGTGCATTCCCGGTACGATCTCTCAATAACAAAACCCTGAAAGCTTTCAGCCTCAGTTTCAGTCCGCTCACCGTTCTCCTTCTTTACCAAGGCATTAGGCGCCGAGGCAGTCAAGACTCGCCGGGCCCCCTCCTCGACCCCAACCTCTCATGCGAGGACTCTCACGTCTTGGCAATTGTTCTCATGCAGCTGTACCACATCAATCACATCGGCCTGCCCTTATTGTGAACGCTGCACGCTGTGCTCGAAATAGATGTCTGACACTCACGTGTCGTTAGCCCATTGGTGCCCGCTCGGTGGTTTTTTGGAAGAGATCATGTTCAACAGTCTTCCGGTAATCTATACAGCGGCTCGCAGATCGATCTGATGGCTTGCGTCAATTCTTCTTCTCCAACTCTATCAACATGGGCGACGTTTGCGAGTCTTACTACCCGTCTGATGAACACCACAGGCGTTTTTGGGATGGCCAAAGCAACAAGGACGAGTGTGGAGCGAATGTCCCTGATGGCTTCCCAAAGGCCTTGAACTCAACACTGGCTTGGAGAGGCGAAGACATCCAAGACAAAGAGACTCAGTGGAAGGTGAAGCTCTCTGACCAAGACATTGCTTCCATTTGTAACGCCGTGAGAGCCTTTGACGGTTGGTTTCCATCAAACAAAAGGTCTTTATGACTGTCCAATTGATCTGAGCTGACTCTACCGAAGAGAACTCCCATGATCTTACCCAGATTTCTACCACCACCTTCCCACTCCCCATCGATCTATCGCGACGTTTGAGGCATCTCTCGAATAATATCTATAACGGAACTGGGTTCCAGATACTCAGTGGCCTAGACCCATCAGAGTATTCTGCCAGACAGAACGTTCTTCTACATGCGGGCATCAGTGCTCATATCTGCCCAGAGCGAGGTTTCGTGGACGTTTTTGCCAAGCGGCCCGTTGGTATGTCCTCCTTAGTCTAGAAATCTAAGAAGTCGCTTGATGCTAAGTCACCACAGGTCATGTAGTCAATGTTCTAAATGGCAGTGATGGGCCAGCATCCATGGCTCCAGCATTTAGTGATGGCCCCCTGGTAAGTTGCTTCGCCCGCTCATCTGTCGAGTCGAGAGCTGTACTTAACCTCGTTAGTCATTCCATACGGACCATTGCGAGGTACTCTCATTTTACTACCAAGAGATGTCTCCAAAAGGCGGGCAAACAATCTTGAGTAGCTCATGGCAAGCCTACAATGAGCTAGCCGCGCACTCTCCCGAAGTACTCCATACGCTCGCTGAGCCATGGGTGCTGGACTCGTTAGTTTTTCCAATTCTATTGCGAATTATAGATACGCGATGCTAAGATACTAGATTCAAATCTTATTCATTGCAACCGCCACGAAAGGTGTGCTTCCTCTCCAATTTAGGCCCTAAGAATATGCCACCGGTGCTCTTCCGATATTCTCGCTATCCTATCCTCGGTTGGCAGCGTAAGCGAAACTCAGAGCTACCAGCACCAAGCCAGAAGCAGATGAGAGCTTTGGACGCTGTCCAGTTCATCGCACAAAAGAACGCCATGTCCTTGCCAATTGCTCGGGGTGACATGATCTTCATCAACGACTTGGCAGTCTTTCATGCTCGCGGCAAGTTCAAGGACGGTGACGCAAGTATGAAGAGGCACCTCCTCAAGATGTATCTTCGTGATCCCGAACAGGGTTGGACGGTGCCTCAGTCTCTTCAGGAGACTTTCGGGGCGAGATACACTCGTAAGCCTGGCGACCTTAGTCCAGAGATCTGGGACATTGACCACGAACCTGGTTTGGAAGAGCTTTCATTTGTCAATGGTTAGGGGCAAAGCGGTTCATCAGAGTCTTTAGCAGCAAGTTCTCGTTTCCATTTGTCTCAGACCACCATTATCTAGGCCCAATGGCTCAGCCCAATCAGCCTCAGATCTTTTAGGACTATTAGCAGTGCTTGTCTTGCATAAGAGCTGTTTCTAGAAAGTTTAACGCCTCTCGCTCGCGTCTAGAACCTAGCTTCCAGCGTCATCGCACAGTAGCTTTATCGACTGCCCCCACGAAGATGCGTGATGCCGAGTGATGAAACGTCCTAGAATTATCTCAAGACGGTTTGCCTACCTTTATCTGGTTACCTACGCCAGACCTTACTTGGAGCTCGTAAAAAGTTGCGTCATCTAACAAACCTCCATGTTATAAGTGTTCGATTCTTATCATCTCGAAGGCCCACCATGGCGGGCATTCAGCTGCTTCAGCCGCCTCAGACCTCGCTTAGTGTTAAAATCATTTCAAGCATGCCATTCGAGGGAAAGCAACGTGGCTATTGAGGCTGTTCAGCCCTAATCTCCCAACAATAGGGTCCTAAGCCAAGCCTCCATAACGATTCGAGACGTTACAATTTTAAGCTCGAATGGCTTCACTGAAAGGAGACTGTGATTCGATGTGGTTGCATACCACGTAACAACTGACCAGTGACGTTTGTCTCTAAAGAGAGCGCCACGTATGACTGGCTTCGTTGGCGTTCTGCAACTTAGCTCCTGATTGGGTGCTAGCTACTAGCCATGGCGTTGGACGCACGAACGCGGATTCAGCGTGGCTTATTCGTTGCCAGTTTTGACGCGTTTGTGTGGCATTGCTACGGTGCTAAAATTCCAGTTGTGCAGATGTGGCTTATCGGCTAGAGCTTGATTTGAAGCCATCACGGCATTTGCCGTTGCAGTGTCTGGAAGAACTTGGATTTATATAAGGTCTGGTTAAAGATGCAGTTTGAGACAATTCACACAATTACAGTTCATTTCTTCAGCTACAAACATTATCTCGAATAACCCGCTATCATGGACGCACCCAAGTCTTACTATCTCTACAATCCTTCTGAGCCATTGGCAGGAGTCGTCGCGGGCCTTTATGGAGTGAGCTTCTGCATCACGCTCTGGCAAATCATTCGGAAGAAGGCCTTGGTATGGCTTTTCATGCTGCTTGCTATTGCGAGTAAGTCAAGATTTCGACAAATGTAACGTCTGTCAATTAACCGTCGATGCAGTGGAGGTCATTGGCTACGCAGCTCGAGCCGTATCCGCTACCAAGCCGACAGAAAAAGGACCATACGTCCTTCAATTCACACTTGTGATCCTACCTCCAGTCTTGATGGCCGGTGTCATCTATGTTATCTTCGCTAGAATTGTCTTCTGGGTTGTTCCTCCGGAGTCGAGAACTCTTCGATTTCTCTGGGTGCCTGGTAAGTATTCATCTCAGCGAAAGTGACAGAGATACTAATACTTGATAATAGCTCGTTTCATTACTCTTCTCTTTGTTGGCTTCGATATCATCTCGCTTCTCCTCCAACTCGTCGCTGCAGTTCTCATCGCAGGCACCGACCCAACCGATCCTGATGCGAAGAACAAGCTCAACCTTGGCAAAACACTTGGTCTTGTCGGTGTGAGCACTCAAATTGCTGGCTTCGGTCTTTTTACTGTTTCCGCCATCCGATTCCACTTCGCTGCGAGACGGCTTAGCCCCGACTTTGCCAAGGACAATCAGGAGAAGCATGGTATTGTGAAGAAGTGGCAGACCCTACTAATTGTAGTTAACGTCTCATGCCTCCTCATTCTTGTAAGTCAAAAAGTCTGCTTATTCACCCCTCGCTTACTTACCACTACTAGGTCCGTTCAATCTATCGTGAGATTGACTTCGCTGGTGGCAAGGACGGCACTACCCACCAGAAAGAGTGGTAGTAAGTAAAGCTTTTCCTGCATCGTTGCACAAGCTAACGATTATACCACAGTTTATATGTCTTTGACACTCTTCCCATCTTGCTCGTCGTCTTCCTCTACAATGTCTTCTTTCCGGGTAGCTATCTCAAGCACCTTGGTTTCAAAGTGCCCAAAGAAAACCAGGGCGCGGTCCTGGACTCGGAGGCTGCTAGCAAGCAGGTCTCAACGACTGCCGAGTCTGTATGACATGCGTCGTTCGTACCACCAATAGCTCAGGTACCCAGCCGCTTCTGGTTGGTATGGAGCGTTTTATGCCTACTTTTCATGAGATGTCTTCTTCGAGTTTGTTATTTTATCACCATATGCTTTGAGTTTTAGCAAAATATTTGGTTTTATGCATACAGATAGCATCAGTTATATACATTTCGATCATCAATGATCCTCAATTCGCCGACAGCCTGTTTTGAACCCGATTACGAATACGCTTTATAACGAACTGAGTTGTTATTAAGCTAGGTGAAGCAAATTACAGGGGTTTGGCCAAGATATGGACAAACCAATCGTGAGGGGCAGCTCAGCTAATAAATTGATGATGAACTGCACAGCATCAACAAAGATCCATAGTCGGTGTGATATGGCATTCAGCGCGAGAACATGGGCACTGTTCTCCCGGATTACTTGATGCTGCTAGACTGGATAGATCACCAGCAGGGCAAAGATGACCATTACGGGAATCGTCGGCTGTGGCACCTATTGACCTATACTATGATTGACGTTGGAGCGGGTACTAGTCTCAAACATATACACCATATAACCCGTCTAAAGCCGAGCTACAGAACTCATTATGGGGATAACATTGTCGAAAAAGCAAGCGTCACGGAAGGAGAGCCAGCCCTTCTAAGACATATGCCATGTTGAAGGGGCGAAGAACAACAGGCACTGGGATAGGTTAGCACTGAGCTCAAGAGGTATAGTAGCCCTAAAAAGACTTTAAACTTCATCGCGGGTGAAAGTGGGCTCATTCACGTTGCTATGGATTTTCCTACGGAGTACAGATTCTCCTTTTCTTTGATCATCACTTCGAGTGCGCAAGCACCAGAGCCCGTAACTGATCAACGTTGGTGAAAAGGGCTGACAACAAGGTCCGTGCCCCGCCCCTGAAGATGAATCCGGGGTTAGCTCTAGCGCTTCAACAAGCCAGCTCAACTCAACTCAACTCAATTCTTATGCCGACGTGGGGAAACGCGGAGTCATCCAGAAGCCGAATAAGAGCAGAATGTCGGTCTGGACACCAACTTACCGTGCACTACCACGGTTGTCTCAACAAATCCCGAGCGTAGCCGAATTCCTGCCGCGTAATTGTCACCTAGGTGAGTCAACCAAGACCTCCTGGTTAACCCGACGCAAGACGGCCGAGTTTAGCGCAGCCGCATCGCTCACCGCGACGACCCACAAGGTGAGCTTACGCGAGGTCTTATTGGACCTGCGACTTGATCGTTTTCGTGATGATCGCAAGCATTGGGTGATTTTGTTGAGGAATGCCTTGTCGGATGATGACGGGCTGGGTGCTACTACACCATATCACCTACAGCGGTAGTTCAGCGCTTGTGCACGCCAAAGTTTTGTGATAGGTCGCCCTAGATGGCTGGTTTCACGGTGTTTCGGTGTCTCGGTATCAAATGCCGTAGACTATAATAAGAGTCATAACCTAGAACTCAATGACCTTCTAATCTGATTCTTCAGCTTTTCCATTATCCTCAATTGATTCCATTTGATTTTGGATTGTCAAAATGACGGATGTTATGAGTATTAGGGAGCAGCAGCGCTGTACACTGCAGTACTTTGCTGTTGACCTTGCGGCTGCGGCTTTCGCTTCTGCTTTGGTCACTCCCTGGGTGACAGCCATTGATAAGTAAGTGCCGTGTCAGCTTATACCTCAACTTAATGTACTGTCCCAAGGTCCTTTGGATACTAACAAATGCCGTCAGGCTTGTCTTCAACAAAGCAACCAGCAACACGTCCATCAAATCCTCCATGCGAAAGTGGGCATCCAAGCCCAAGGCAACATTTGCCTCTCTATTCATACCATTCCTCGTCTACTTCGGAACCTACGCAACCGCCAACATGTTCGATTCCTTCAACGCCGTCCAATACGACTGTGACCCCTCCATCGTCTGCTCATCTCCCGCCAAGTTCGCCGCTACCACGACCGTCAGTTCAGGGCTGAGTATATTCAAAGACGCGTACTTTTCCAGAATGTCTTGTGGCATGTCTACTCCTCTGCTGAGCTATGCACTGTTTACCCTGCGAGATGCGGTGACTATATACGCTTCGTTCAACCTGCCTACCATGATTGCTCCCAAGCTTGCCGAGTTCCCCTTCGCGTCGATCACCCCGTTTGCCAACATTTTTCAGTCCGAGGATGCAAGGCTTAAAATGGCTCAACTGTTTATGCCAGCTGCGTCGCAGATAGTCAGTACTCCGATTCATCTGCTCGGTCTGGACGTCCATGCTCGCCAAGTTCGCATGACGATCAAAGATCGGATCAGTGTCATTCGGCGCTACACTGGCTTTGCTACACCTTTACGTATGATACGAGTCTTACCTTCGTTTGGTATTGGTAGTGTGGCCAATACTGGTTTTAGAAGGAGCATGATGACTCGGGTGATTTGATTTGACTTGCAGTTTGAGATGCTATAGTTTCAACACAGGAACTCCAAGGAAGCCTCAACGCGGAGAAGTCTTATTATTTTGCGTTCATAAAAGTCTATTCTAAATTGAAAACATCTTTGTTTGGTCGAAACTTGCAGCGCAGTGAAATCGAGAATGCTCTTTTCAGTTGGTTGGCCATGATGCCTGGACCGCTCAGGTCACCTCGCCCAGTGAAAGCATCGGGCTGTTTGGTGGTCATGAAACAAGCGTTAGCATTGATCCTCATCCCTCGATTTGTAGGTGGGCATATTGGAAGTACATGATCACAAGCCGAAGGGAGCAAAAGTTTACGGGAAGCCAATGGTTTTAGAATGCAGTAGTTTTCATCTCTTACTATTTAGTGCCATAGTAGTCATCGAATACATGAATCAAACGCTAAAGTCCACTCATTCAATGCTATGTATATACATCCTCATGCCTCGTTCTGTTTTTTTTTTCTTCTCTTTCTATTTTTTTAATTTGCCTAGAACTTGTCTTGGTTGGCGTTCTGCATCAACATGGTGTTGTCAGGCTTGTACTTCTTGGAAGCAAGGTTGACGTTGTACTCGACATCGAGAACAGCGCCCTTAGGCTCATCCTTGACAGGCTTGAAATCAAGGAGGAGATCGTCCTTGACAGCGCAAGCAGTGTCGGTCTCGAGATAAGGATCGTCGTTGGGGTACAGCTGAGCAGTGACACCGAGGTAATCATCGTGGGTGACCATGATGTGAATGTGAGCAGGGCGGTAAGGATGACGGCCCATGATCTTGAGGAGCTCGGCGGAGGGACCAGATGTGTCGATGGCGTACTCTGTGGGCTTGAGGCAGTAGAACCAGAACTTTCCGTCAGCGTCGGTGCGGAACTTGCCGCGAAGGTTGTGGCGCGATTGGTTCTCGGGGTCGTGGGCGTCGTATTTGCCGTTGGTGCTGGCTTGCCACATGTCGAAAACGGCGTTGGGGATTCCCTTTCCGGTATCAACGTCGCGGATGACGCCGTGGAAGAATGTGAGTTGGCCATCCTTGGGCATGTCTTGGACGACGCTGGCGCCGAGATCGCGGAAGGGGGTCTCGGGAGACCAGAAGGGGCCGAGAATGCTGGAGGATGTAGGGGCCTTGCCGCCTTCGGTGACGACCTTGTGGTTGATCTCATCGACGAGGCTGCAATTGTGAGCGATTGATCTGGCGGGCGCAATTGATTGGGGAACTTACGACTCAATTCCGAGAATGTCGCAGACGCGCCATGTCTCGTTGCGGTTCTTCTTGTAGGCCTGGCCAAGAGAGTTGATGTAGTTGACGCCGATGATCCACTCGTCCTGAGTGAGCTCGACCTCTCTGCAGAAGTCGTGCATGTGACGAATGAGAGAAGTGAGGATGACGCGCTGGCGGGGGTCGGTCTCGGGGCTCATGAGGCCGATGACATGGTCTGTGAAGTTGGGGTCGAACTTTGATTGCGCCGTGGCGCCGTTGGTGCCGTTTGTACCGTTGGAGGCCATTGTTGATGATGATTGGAGGGAAGTGTCTGGGGAATGATCTGGGGTATCTGGGGATGGGTGATGATGAGGGAAAAGACGTTTGGGACAGAACGTGGAGATCGCGCCGTTAAGTATGAAAATGAATTGTTGTTTGCCGTTTTCGTAGCCGGGAGACTTGGAGGGGGCGGGGCCGTGGATCATGGACGCCAACGGTAGCGGCAATTCAAGTCGGCTCTCCACGTCAGAATGACCATTGCAAATACTGCCTCTCTATTGGTCCGTCTCCTCTAGCACAATCTTGGGGTAAGAGATCCGAACCGGGGGAAATATTCTTACCCGCAGGTGCCGTACCAAGATGCCGATTCCTCACCAAGCGGATCTTTGTTTCTCCAACTTTTCCCACCTTCTGGATGAATAGATTGCCGACTCTTCTTACCGGATATGGTTCTCGTACGATTTATTACCGTTTTCTGACTGGTTTGCTGTCGCGAACCATTTCACGTGCATATCTGATTACATCAACCTCGACAAGGCCTTTCTAGAGCTCACGGCAAAGATCCACGGTATGCTCAGCTGGACAAGACAATATCCAGATTACATCGACCCAAAAACATCAGATCATATTGCATCACAAGAAATATCGCTTTCAGAAGCGACAATGACCGAGACAGCTCAATCACAAATCCAGCTCTAGGGTACCTCATCAATTGACTCCGGGGGTCCCCGGCCGATCCCTGGGGTAGCGGCAATCATGCCAGGGTCCTGGGACTTAGTAGACGCATCAGCCTTATTAAACTTACCGGGAATAATGTCATGCCGTTTCTGAACCAAGAAGGCCTATCACGTTGTTTACATTGGGAAAGTGCTGTATTGACGATGCCGAGGGCAACGAGACAGGGCCCCAGTCATGGATGCGGGGCATTGGATGACCCGCCAAAAACCACAAATCCTAGGGGAGGAAAGAAATCTCAGGACCTTCCATGATCCGAAATGACAAAAAGACTTAAGTAAACTTATATAAACTTGGGATATTTTTACTAAGTTTAGGATATCTTTTGCTAAATTTATTTTAATATCTTATGTTAAAGTTCAGTATTTTCTTGCTCCTTAGGGACAGCTACGCATATATCTTGGAGGAGTCTCGGCGGAGGCAAAACAATTTGTGGACAATTTCGGTTATAGATGACAAGTGATAAACATGGTCGGATAACTTGATAATGTCAGGGGCTCTTTGATAAGTTTATTCTGGTACCTGTAGTCAAGGACCGAAGTATAGCTCCCTAAGGCTAATATAACTCGTCAAAGCAAAGGTCTCAAACAGTATTGGCGTCGAAAACGCCAGAAGTTACAAAGAAACACCCTCGCTAACCATCAACCAACTCTCCTTCAATTCCTTCAATTATCCGGTACATCCGTCGCAGCAAAGGACCCATAAACTCGTGCAAACTGCTCACCAAATGCCTTGCACAGCTGATCGAATGGCTTGGCTGTCAAGTCCATGCTGAAAAAGTGAGAAGCATACCATCGTTGAACCGAGAGTATAAAGAACTTCCCATCAAGACTCGCTTCCGAGAGGCCAATTCTCAAGATGCACCCAACCTTGAGAGACTCAAAGAGTTCAGGATCATACGTCGTCAGTTGATGTTGCCACCACTTGCAAAAGCTGTCGAGTTCCTCCAGCTTTGCTTCTTGTCGCTCAGTCACTTCTGGGTCCGGATCTGGATGTCGAAAACCACCGGCGCGAAAGTCGAAGTGGCAATCGTGACGAAGAGTCGATGTGCTGTGTACTTTTGTTCGCTGGTCGCTTGAGGAGAAGCTGCGGGCAATGATCTGATTGCCGACCATAAAAACGCGTATATATCCCCATTCAGAGACCGAGGACAAGCACTGCTGGTGAATGACTCTCATGGCGGATCCCTGCGTATAGGGCTGGCTGTGAATGAACGTGTTATAGCTTGGGGCTGTGCTATGATGTATGTAGTCGTCGCGATCACTAAACGCGAACCTGACGAATTGCGGTCCCTGGATTTCATCAAGTCCGCAGGGTCCGGTGACCAAGCATGTCTTGGGCCTATGACGGTATGGTTCCGGTGTGGACTCTTTCGCTGCGACAGAATCCAATGCCTTGACATCTGCGACTTTGTATCCGTAATTCCAGTTCTCATGGTATGCCGGAAAAACGCTGATGTTGTCAAACAAATGCTGGAGTGCATCTATGGCTTCATAAAGACCACGAACTTCAGGATGCAGGCTCCAATCGCGTGGGTGAAGCGGAATGTAGAATATAATCGGCCGATTGTGATCGCAAAATTGATTGGCGAGAGAATTGCCTCCTTCCTTGATGAGGCTCATGACCCAACCGAGAGTGCAGTACTCAACCGTCATGCGTTGAGATCTTTCGGCCCAAAGCATAGTGACAACCTGCTGATGGAGAAGGACAACGCGTTCATTCCAGGAGGGCTGAATGAGCTTTGGTTTGAACTTTTTTGATCTTGCGATACGACCAGCCAAGTCGATTAGACCATATTTCTGTTTCTCTTTGGGACCGATGTTGCTGACAAGTCCAGGACCCAGATCGACTTCCAGTTCCTGTAGTCTTTCAGGCGTCAAACTGCCTAGGACGTCGCCCGCTTCGAATGAGCCAAGAGCTGGGTCGCAGGGGATTCTGCAGTCGGGGCCCTCTTTACCGATATCTTTGTGGTGGCTGATGGCAACAAAGATGACATGAACGCCGGGCTCGTCGCTTTCTTGTCGGGGTCGCTTCGACGGCGCGGAAGCCGCTTGTGCCGTTGGAGGTGCGGTTCTTTTTGTTGCCGACATTTTGCATTTGAGATGATTGAGGATGCAAAATCAACTTGTGTGGAGTATGCGATATCGAGGTGTTGTTTGCTCTGGATTGAGCGCACCTGCCTCCCTGTGTGAGGAGGGGGACCGCTGAGTCACTGACCAAAATCACCAAGCTGAAGAAGCTGCATTTCATTTAAAGACCATCAGACATTGGACTTACACGTCAGCAATACATCATCTAAGTTCCAGGAAACTACAATAAACTTGCTAGACTTAAACCAAGCTTTTTGTCACTTGAGAACAGAGGTCCTACGTCTCAGTCTAGATGCTTGCCGCCCCTTGCCTGTTTACAAAATCACGAAATGGGTGTGAGGTCGAAGCCAGGGTCATCTGGACCGACTTGATTGACGTCTTCGGTCTGATTTTTGACTCAAGAATTCATCCTAATACAGTTATATAGATACAATCAATCAATAATCACGTTCGAGCCACTGGTGGCATGCCTCATACAGCTTGAGAAGCTGGGGTTCAGCATCGTAGAAGTGATCTGACAAGGTCCGATCAACACAGCTGAAGAAGCGAAGTAGAGCAACGACAGTAAAGTCAGCGTACGAGGCTTCAAACGTTAGCGACGACATCATCGATGGGTCTGAGGTTGATCTTGTTCTTACGATGGTAATTCATCAGAAACGGTCTCAGCCAGTGCCCCTCCAATCTCGTGACAGATGGCATCAAGCTGGTACCACAGCTGCTGGCTGACGTGCTCACTGTAATATAAATCAAGACTCATTCCAAATCTTTTTGATCGCGTGTCTGCATAATATTGCCGATCTGATGGCACAAGAACATTCTTGGGTAGTAAATGTGCCCATAACGGTCTGCTGCTTATCAGCAGCTTCTCTGCTAATTCTTCGACCATGGCGGATTCTTCTGAGTCGAATTGAAGTGACGGCGAGCTAAAATACTTCTCTAATTCCTCAGCAATAGATCTGGAGCCCATGATACCCCTTGTGGTCTCGCCCTCCTGCAAAAGGATGCAGGGTATGGTATGCGGGCTCAAAGGCGGCTCATTCGGTTTCACGCTCAGGTGGTGTCAATGACTGATGTAAATGAGTTTTGGGAGCATAAAGCCCTACTGAGGCTGCATATAGGTACTGAGGTTGGAAAAGTCAAGCCATTCAGTCGTATATGGCAATGCCTTGTAATTGAGGACGAGCCGGGCTACCGTTGCACGGTTAGTCTAACACGCGGCCTTGATGTGATGGTATCAAACCTTTCCAGACATTTGGAGACCACGACTTTCGTGTTATACTTGGAATATCAAAGAGGGTGATCAACGGACGATATGCCATTTTTCTTTTTTTGTTCTTTAATCTGATACCCTCACTGAAAGAATTCAGCCGAGGTTCTTTGATACAAGTATCAATTTCTGTTGAGGTTGATCGTCGCTGACATGGAATCGTTGAAACTTGTCCCAGTTGAGTTAGCTCCTTGACTCTGGCATCAAAAGCGGGTCCAGTCGGGCAAGTTTATGTCATTTTCCTCAGTGCAAAGTCCGATCGCCCAGATTATCTCCCCGTTCTTCACTAAACACCATTTTATGCCTTGCGCTTTGTGCCTTGCGCCCTGTATCTTGAAACCTTTCTGTTCAATTCCACTAAGTCCCTTTCCTCTTGTCTTTTCTGAAGCAAGAATTATAATTTGTCACATTTTGTAATTACCTTCTCTCTGAACCAGCAAAAACAAAGCAGCTTACGAACGTGGAGCTCTTGTGTCGCAATGTCTCCTCGCTCTAATGAGCCACCCAGCCCAGAAGCTAAGGTAAAAGCCTATTCGGGTCTCTTATGTCAAATTTGCCGTGTCCCTAACAATAGACTTAGGAACGTCGCGCACGTAATAGGGCAGCACAGCTAAAGTTCCGGAAGAAGAAACAAGAAGTCGATGAGACACGCTGCAATCGGATAAAGCACCTTGAAGGCGTGGTTGAGAGAATGAGCACTGTGTTGGTGGACTTTACAGACGGTCTCTTACAGCAAGAAATAGTCCAACAGAGCCCTGGCATGATGGCGAGCATTCAAGGCGTTATCGCCGATATCCTTACATTGGCCAATGAAGCCGGAGACCCCGAACAGGACCCCAAGGCTCGTAAGGCTCGGGGGAGAGCCACTGAAGCCGAATATCATTCTCCCAAAGACTCCGAGCATGATCTTCCTAGTTCAAACCCCAGTATTAAAGTTACCGCTACTCCCGATGACCCGACGACTACCATTTCCCCAACGCCCCTTACAGACGACTCCCCCATAAATATGCCCTTGTTTGAAGACACAATGGTGTCGCTACCGGTTGTTCCAACGGTCTACACCCAAGCAAACTACCCACCATCTACGATACCGGCACCTCTCAGCCCTCTTTTGTGGACATCCTCATTGCCCCCCCTGTCCCTCAATTCCTTCATTTGTCGTCTCACATATTCATGCTTCAAGGTTGGCTGCCTTGTTCTCAGCCGATCGATCGATGCACCACTCCCGCTATCAGAAGAGAGTCGCATGTTTGGCTCGACCCTTCGCTACCGCGAAAGGGATGAAATGATCTTGAGAATGCGATGGCTACTCGGCCCCGGAAAGCATGAACTCCAGACCTTGGCTGAGTTGCCATGGGGAGGGAGATGGTGGGATCGAGAGTTCTCCGGTAGCGACCTTGCGAATTATGCCACGAATGCCGCCATGGTTGACTCATCTGCCCCCCAGTTCCTCAGTGTCCTTGGTGTTGAGAAACAGCTCATAGCACTTGGCGCTCGCTTTGTGGATAATGAGACCATCGAGCTGGACGCGAGTGCCTTGGCGATATTGTCAGGGAATCGCCTAGAGCCTAGCTGCGCGCAACCAGAGAGCTGGAGTTTTGTCAACCTTTTCCCATCAAGAGATTCACGACCGCAGATAGACGCACCGAGAGTACGAGTCAGTCTGGATCTGCTTATAATGAACTTGACGAAGATGGCGGTTTGTTTGATGAAAGGCCCTGGCTTTCCCAGACAGGCATTGAGAGGAGTGATTGAACAGTCAGTGATTACGAGGGAGATCAATCCAGGAAGGCCCAGTATGGCCAATATGGAATCATCGCTTTGTTGCTAGACTACGTAGCAGTACCTAAATATCTATTTAAGCATCTTGTATAGCTTCTACATGAACTGCCCTGTATGGGGTCTGACATCGCCAAGGCCTTCTACTCGGACGACTCTGAAATCCAACAAATCTATGAGAAGGCTATAGGACTTTCATTATGCGGTGTGCAAATTCTGTACAGCGCGAAAGACAGCAAGACCAAACTCTTAAGTATTGCCAATCTTGTTAGTGAGTCGGGTTGTTTGACATAAGACTGCCCGAATCTTGATTTGCCGATCAATTCAGCGAGCCAGGTCAATCTCCGCGCCCTTGCTGACTTGACTAAACCTGGATTTTGATTCAATAATCCATAGTGGCACAATTCAATGCCCCCTTATATATGAATATCGCTCTGAACATGATATCGATGGTACGAGGCATTGAATCAGAAAAAGCACAAAGCACAACGGTCACAGAATCAATTTGCAACCATGGAGTTGAATCAGCTCTCACAGACCTTAAAGTCCCTTCATTTCCCTTACCAAACTCTTGTATTTGCCAACGTATGGGACCTTGTCTCCCTGAACATCGTCTTGGGCCTGAATAGCGGAGCCTCAAAGCCCTTCAAAGCCATCGCTACCGCTTTATGGGCCTTCGCTGCTTACTACGTAAAGAGGATGAAGAGCTCACCATGGTCTATGGAGTAGAATTTGGCTTCGATTCAAACTTTACTGCAAAGGTCGCATCAGCCGGTTTACCGCTCTCTGTTGACCTTCAAGATGGCTATGGATTTCGTCTTCATGAAGCAATCACCCAAACTATGTAAACAGGAGCTCATGGTACCAACATTGAAGACATCATACCGGCTCGCGGTCTAGGTCAAGGAATTGAGAAGTCATTGTATCCTTTGGACGAACAAATTCACCGCCTGAAGCTAGCAGTTCGATCCGTAGCTGACGCAGGCTTTCCTGATATTGTAATAAACGTCCGCTGTGACGTGTTCGCTTTGCAAGACGACCTCAAACTGAACCGCGAAACGTGTATGAAAAAGGCAGTGAAGCCTGGCAAACCATATTTAGACGCTAGAGCTACAACTATCTTCTTGTAGCGCGGATATGGTGCGGGTTTCACGGAAGATGACAAGCAGACGCTTATCAAAGAGCTTGATGGCCATGTCGCAATACGCCTAGGCCAGACTCGAGCAGCACTCTCAGTGTCACAGCTGACTAAGCTAGGGGCTGTGAGAATTAATGTTGGCCCCAGCCTCTTCCAGATAGCCATGATTTCCGCGAAGAAATCCGACATTAGTGTCCTTGAAGGCGAGCTTCGGAGGAATTTTAACTATGTGAATATTTGCCTCTTAAAGTAAAGAATATAGTTTGCACGCTATCTATAGTGATATGCTTGATAAGCCATAATTCTTTCACTCAGTATGTAGTAAAGTTCAATACCTTCCCTCTATCAGGATAAAAGAAAACATGGTCATCTACATGAGACTTGGTGTAGTGAAGCCAAAATTTCCCAAGGCCTACGGATGTGAACATTCAGATATCCGTTTCCATAAGCGGTGTTGACTCCCTGAACTGTTCCACCATGAGTGCATTTGTCCAAAGAAACGTATCACATCGTAGCGAAAGGATTACTTGCTTCAACCAGGCACTGTTCATTCGCTTCCAAAGTACTGTAAATACATATCCCAACTCCATCCTATCAATACATTTCTTCTTCGTCGTGCCCTATTTATCGATGGCATGAGCATTTGCAGTCAACTACTGTACAAGAAGACCCTCTCTTCCTTTTCACTAGATTGATTCTAAGTAACTTGTTATTTCGCAGGCTTTTGGCTTAGGACGCATTTTTGACTTACCAACTTTGGAACCTTCCTCGACATCAACATCTCCGAGAGCTTCCCTCTTCTTTGCTGTGGCTTTGATACCAGAAACTGGCATCTCAATGTCCTTAGTGACAGTGGTTCCAGTCTTGGCACCACCGTTCTTGAACTCATCCATGGAGATTGCAGGAGCAACAGTGGCCTCATGGTACTCGTCGTTGAGTTGCTCCTTCTCGTGAATGCGATTTGTAGTGTGAATAACCTTCTGTTGGACGGTTTCTCTCTCGATCACGGGCTGGATGTTCTCATGGAGATGGCTGGGCCGATATGTAAGATTCTGGTACATGGACGAGGCATAGGTTGGTACTTACTGGTGAATGTGCTCATTCTCCTTCGTGGGAGCATACTCTCTTGATTGAGTAGTGTCCTCAACGTTCTTCTCGTTCTTGATCTTGGCAGCTTCTTCCTTGGCCTTCATCTTAGCCTCATTGTTGCGATGGTCGATCTCCTCCTCGAATTCATTCTCCTTGTAGACGTGCTTGGTGGGCAGTACATTCTTGTCTTTAACTGGCTGGATGGTGGTATGGTAGTGGTCCTGGTGGACCTCGTGATCGATTTCAGTATCAACCCTCTCATGCTCGTGAGACTTGACGTCTTCGTGCACAACGGGAGCTTGCTTCTCCTTGTGAATGGTGGCATCGTCAGTAGTCTCGACGGTCTTGTCAACAGTCTTATCGAGGCTCTTGCCGACTTGCTTGGTGGCTGGCGCATTGGATTCGTTTTGGTCCTCTAGTGGAACACCAGTTACGATGTTCTTGACGGATGAGGCCAGTTTGCCGAGGGCGTTGGGAGGAAGTTCAGAGGCCATTGTGAATATTTGAGGATTTTGTTGTGAATTTGAGTGATTGGTGAGTAAATTGAACGTCAGATGTCAGAATATTTGTGGTTCAAACAAGCTGTAGAGCTGTCTCTTAAGAGCTCTGGCAGATCAATGAGCTCATGCCGCAGTCCTTGGCAGCGTATGTGGCCAATGCTGTCATCGTTCGTCATTATTTGCACGATTTTCTACGATGCAAGATCGATGACGATGCATTCAAACATGCAATCGATTTACTTCTTTTATGTGCCTGAATCTGCCAGATCTATCAATGGTTTTGATGCTGGCCGTCCTCTAATTCTGTCACTCTGAATCTCAGATGCCCTGTCATTCTCGCCTTTTGAGTGGTCATAGTGGGGAGCTTACGCCACAGTGATGTATCGACTACGTAGCTAGTGTCACCAGAACCCAGGTTTTTCATGCAGGAGCCGAATCCGGTGCAGTCGATAAGGTAATTCAAGATGTCGATCACTCTTGTGGCGCAGAATCTTACTCTGAGCTCCTCTGCTTGGTTTAATTTGGGGAACTGCTAGATCAGGAATACCTGTTTCCCAGTTGAAATTATGGGGGAAAACTTGTACTTGTCATCGCGAGACCAGCCTCGGCTGCCACTGATTGTCCCGCCAATCAAGCTCAAAGCTCCCTGGAGATTGGTGGGGCAAACATGTGCTCTTCAAACTTGGCTTTGATCATCCAGGGTTCGACCGCACGTCATTGGGCAGACAAGAGCCAGGCATGAGCTTGTTTTCTCTCATCGAGATGCTACACTACAATTGACCTGCTTAGTTATTAGAGACATGAAGATAGAGATTGCCGAGTTCTTAGCCTGGTGCTGATCCGTGGAACTGCCAGTAGCCGCAGCCTAATCTTTCGATGACGGTTACATCAAGTACTCAATGAACTCCTTCTCATGAGTGCCTTTACTCCCATTGATTGTAAGCAAGAATAGAACTATTTTCATCAGAATGGCGATGTCGTTTACCCCAGTCAACTACATAGTACTGCTGGCTTACGAACGCTGTGTCACGTCTCACTAAAACTCAAAAGCGATCTTGATGTCAGGAAGATTTGTTTCTACTAGCCATTCACTCTTTTCAACAACGACATTCTGCGGAACTCATGATATCAAGCCATTATTAACTACCAAAATTATGTCGAATCTGATAAGATTCTATGCAGTTCGAACCAAATATTGCAGCCCCAGCTCTAAATGATAGACTCTAGGCTTCGTCTGCAATGGCCGTCATATTCACGTCTCCCGTCTTGATGAATTGCTTCTCCTTGGGCAACGAGTCCAAAAACTTATCCGAAACCTTCAGATGATCCTTGACAATCTGTTTGGGTGTCAAAGCCAACCATTGTGCCACCGAAACATCTGAGAACTTGGGCGCCTGAAGAACCTCGAGAAAGATCAAGTCCTCCGTTCCAGTATTCTCAACATAGTGAGAGTTTGCAGCAGGGATATATCCAACGCCACCAGCAGTGAAATCGAAGGTGCGGGCGGATGAAGCTGCTTTGAAAACGGTGATTCGACCGCTGCCCTGGAGGAAGTAACTCCACTCGTCAGAGGTAGTATGCCAGTGGATCTCACGGAGTGCACCGGGCTGAACGACAACAAGGGCGGCTGAGAAGCCTTTGGCGATTGGGAAGGTCGTAGGGTCAATGATCTTGACAGAGCCTCCGGGTACGGTATGGGGCTTCTGCTGAGACCAATGGTACGTGTATGAGCCATTGCCGGTCAATGCTCCAGCTGAACCCGTCACGTTTTGTTTCTCAATATCCTTCGGTGCTGGTGTTCCGTTGAAAATCTGAAAATTCATAAGTTAGTATGTAGACAGATGCTGGGGTAATATACTCACATAGAGCTCATCCTTGGGGATGTTATCAAAGGCCGTTGTCTCGGTCTCAAAGTTCTTTGCCAGAACGGAGACAGGGTTTCGCAAGAACAACTCAGATACAAGGAATGTCTCATCTTCAGAGAAGGTGCCCTGATCAAAGACCAGCAAAAACTCCACGCCCTTGTCAAAAGCTTGGAGACTGTGAGGTACGCCAGCAGGGAAGAACCAGACGTCACCTTCACAGAGATCATCGACAAAGCTTTTGCCCTCGTCATTGACAGCAGCGACACGCAGACAGCCTTTCGTAACCAATGCCCACTCATTAGCGGTGTGCCAGTGCAGCTCGCGATACGCATTCGGAGCAAGACGCATGTCGACTCCAGCCATGGCAGTAGCAGCAGGAAGGACATCCTGGTTCTGCTGTCGAGCCCATCCGGCGCCAGCTTCACTACCAAGACGATTGTGGGAAAGACCAAGCGGCCACATGGCATTGGGGACATCTCCAGCATCTGTACCAGGAGGAGCAAAAAGATCGGGGTTGAGTCTCTCATAGTCGTAAGTTCGGGGACCAGGATCTGTGGCACCGAGCTTGCCACGGATTGGCTGGGGAACATCTACACCATCAAAATCCAGATAGAGCCCGAGCTTGGGGTCAGCTTCCTGGCCATTGGCAAGCTTTGGGTCTTTGACGATGGCAGAATCCTGCTCAGGGTCTGGAAGAGGAGCGTTGCCGCCGAGCAAGCTGGAGTCGCCGTACAGCGAACCGCTGGTCGAGGTGACTGTTGGTGTTGGAGGCTTGACTCCCCCTACGGGTCCTTTATTCTCCCCATAATCGCCCATTCTGACAATTATTAGCGTTTGGTTTGGCATCTGGGTGAAGTGAGTACTCACTGAGGGGCAGGGAGGGCTGAGCCTGGGGCGATTGAAAGTGAAGCCACCAAGGCTTTGAAGAAGGTGCTACGATGTACCATGTTGACTATGTCCTCGAGAATTAGAAGTTGCTGCTTGTCTTATTGACTTAGATCTAAAGATGCGGGTTGTGAATGGAGAAGTCCAAGACAGTGGCAGGCTGTTGCCTCTTATAGCATTTGCTCTCAACCCGCCCCATGGTTCTGCAAGTGTGGGATATCATGGTCGATACTATTGCCTAGAATGGACGATCAAAAGCCTCTCATGGCTGATCACTTGCATTGACTGTGAAGTAGGGTTAACTCCGAGATCACCGAGATCCCGAAGTCATCATGGAAGCATTCGGTCCCGACGGAGCATTCGGATAGGCAGTATGTGTAACACAAGACAAAAGTTCCGTCAGCACTGCCCAATTGCCAGAGTCGATGATGGACATAAGAACTGACATGCATGAGAGTCGATGCTCGTTATACCCGAATCGCGAAATTGTTAATGAAATCCATGCTTCTTAGTAATGATGTAGACATCCCCGAACCAGTAGAATTCGTCGAATCATGCCCTCAGAGTCGCACGGAACGGCACGAGAGGCCCGGGATTATCTTGGCATCAGAAGCCGACGGATGTTCGGCACTTGCATTACTCAGCTTTCGAGGCTTACAACCTAATTACAACGTATACACAGCTCTTGTATTGTGTTGCTTCTCAAAGTAATGTCGTTGATACATCTCATGCGCTGTCTAGTAAACCAACCCGTCCAAAGCATTTATATCAGAGTATCTTTCTTAGGTATTCCAATTCTGCAGTCGAGTTGGCTGTCACAAACAGAAGTTATGTATTTTTAGAAGCGGGTCTTTGAGGTTGCATCTCGTTGAAACGTTGCGCAGATATAAAGGGCTGGTGGAAAATCCGGCACTTGCTATCCGCGATCCTGGATTCAAAGAAAACTCCAATTAAAGGGGAAACTTGATTTTCTTATCCCCTTCGGCACCGAAAAGGCGAGTAAAAAGCGAAATGCGACGATCTGCTACGCACTTTGTCTAATCACATCTCGTCCCCGGCTTTAAACTCGCTACTTAGAATGTCTCGACCATTCTCATTGGTAAAAACGGAACGCACGGATGAAATAGCCTATCGTGAAGTCAAAGCGTTTAAAGCCGCAGGCAGATCTGTACCTTGCTGGAGATAGCGTCATTTCCTTTGAACGGGAGCCTAAAATGAAGCTGGTTTCTTGCAGGCTAAAGACATGACTGCGTCATGTACTACCAGTAATCTTTCGGAACCAACGCGAATAGGTGAGACACAACAGCACTACTGGCATTAAAAGCCAAAACCCAAAGGAAGAATACGCGACAGTGGTCTACGCCAGAATTCAACGACCTACCACCAAATTTAAGGTTAGTCTGGGTTTTCCTTTCCCCCCTCCAGGCATTGAATAAGGTTTCAAACAACATTAAACCCAGTTATACACTAGCTAACACTCTTTGGGAACGATAAGTCTTTCACCCTCCAGGCGGCATTCTTGGCAAACTCTGCATTCCGTTTGAAGCAGGTTAAATCAAACAAGAGAAGATGGGCAGTGCTGTTGTTGGACGCTGACAAAGACAAGCCCGTGAAAGAAGATTGAAGCACTCAAACTTGACTGTCAAGGCCATTGCTGTACCTTGAAGTCCGAGGGAGAAAAGCAAGTGGCTGTGCTTCTCTTTCTTTACGGTGGCAAGTTAATCAGCTGTAGACGACAAAGAAGCTATAGCCTGTTGTGATTTAATAATAAGATAGTTCCCTGAAAGCAAAAGGCGACATGATTTTCAAGGCTATCGAGGCTCATGACTGAGTGCCTCTGCTCTAATTGAAGTATTAGTATAAGTTCAATCCTGTCTTTTACTACATTCGTTTAGTGAATGTTGCTGAGATATTGCCGGCTTGAGGAGAGACTCCAGTGAAGTAGTTTGAGGAAATTAGCGCTAACTATGTGCTGAAATTAAACAAAGGATGGAGGAGAAACATACAGAGAAACAGTAGTCATTGCCTTGAAGTAACTTTGTTATGACTGGTCTTTGGCCAGCAGTTCTCCTTATGCGTCATACTTAACTAGATAGGCTAAAACGCGTACCCTAGATGATTATGTAGTCAGTTGGGGAGCTGCCTGAGGCGTGTTTATGAGAGTGGTATTGTGGATTGAGAGGCCGAACACCTGATGCTTGCATTGTGCGCCTCACTCAATAGTCGAGAAACGGCAATGACAACTACATTGCTGCCTCAATATACGAAGGTCACAGACATTTCGAAAAGCTCCTATATCTTAGATTTGTTAGGATTATGACCGAGAAGTTCTAATTCGATTAATACAATTGCTGCGGACAAAGAGGTTGATTCTCTTGGATTCCCGGTGATCATTCAAGTCAATGAAATAGGAACAGAATATGGTATTCTATAGATATACCGTTGGAATTGAGAATTTTCCAATTTCTGTGGCGAAGATAGCTCTTCATGAAGCAAACATCGAAGTTCTTTGCTCAAAACACCTCAGTTAGAACATTTTCGCAAAGCAATCATCACCATCGGCCTGTCATGCACGACTTCTGATTGTTATGGACAAAAACATCAAACCGATGTGATCTTTAGCTCACACAATGTATATGTAAGATCATGCTAATCGTGTGAACTGATGTTGCTGTATTTGGTCGAGTCCATATCAACTCCAACGAGCGGTAGGGAAACTTAACCGCGCTCTCCCCATTGGTGATATCTTGCAGTTAGTACTAACGTCTTCACCAACGCAAACTTGCCTATCGATAACAATTGATGTCACCCCTCTCCATTTTCTCTCTTGGCGAAAATGTCCTGGTTGGCTGTTCCCGGTCCAGAGTCGTTGACTTAAGGCTCGTCGGCCGTTCAATGCGAGGAGCCGCCTGATCCTTGTATCAAGCCTGAATACGGATGGCTTGACGAAAATTAGGCGTACGTTTCCCCGATACCCTTGTTGGCTCTCACGGATGATGTGAGCGGAAAAGAATACCATGTTAGACGCCGCTTCCCCAGAAATCATGCACCAGCCCCCAAGTCAAAGCGTTAGAGTGGCGAGAGTGTCGGTGTATCACCAAAACAAGCATAACCTCTGTTGGCTAAGCCAATATTTGGGGCTTTGTGACGCCGGAGATGCAGCCTGAAAACAGCCCAATCCATGCCTTGAGTCACGTAGAGGCTAACTGGTGGATTGGCTAGGCTCACTACACAGTGGTCAAGAAGGGGCTGTCTAGGCTGTGTCTGGTCCGTGGTAGTCTAGGGCTGCAGTCGAGCCCACTGTACCACGTACCACGAGAGTTAATAATTCTCGCCAAGGAATATCCTTGGTCCCAAATCGCACGGCCTACGACAGAATAGCGACTTTCGGACCGTGCCCAAACAGTCAATCGCTGATCGATGCTATCAAGTTAGATGTCATGACATCGGGTCAAAACATGTCGTTGATCCTCAACGTCGACACTTGCTGTGCCTTTCGCTAGTGGGGAGAGAACTTTTTTTTCCGTAGTGGTGTTGTCGATCTCGTATCCGCCTAGGAACCAGGAACGGGCCGCAAAGGCGCCGATGGGGCGGAGGTGGACTAGACTACAGGAGGCTCAACGACTAGGATGATGTTTATACAACCAACACTCAAAACTGAAGCTTGGCAAACCTTCTTAGAAGATGGAACCGGGGACTTTTGCCTTTGATCAGGATCGTATGGACGAGTCAGTTGTTGGTGATAGGCCCACAATGACATTGACCTCCATAATGAGCCATAGCGACTCATAGTCCTATTGGCGGAGCATTTCCGAGCATTTACAGGGGACAACCAACAGCTTAAACTAGTGATGCGATTTACCTAATAACCAACAACCAACAACACAAGACCAGCAAGGCCCCATTAGAAACACCCGACCTGTGCAGAATCTTCCGTGGCCCGAGGCTCTTACGGTTGGCTTGACTTAGCCAGAAACAGACAAGAGCCGGGCGAGACAAGGGGGAATGAGGCTCTCAACTTACTATATCGTACTAGTTGACATAGTTTCTCAACTCCACATGAAAGCTAAATACTGTTGTTAGAATGCTAAGTCCCACATGAAACGATAAGGTTTCCACCGGGCCATAGTCTAGGGCTGTATCTGTGGCCCGATGACATGGCAACTGACCAGCCATCCAAGACCTTGCACCGTGCAGTGAAGTGCGCTTTGGCTCAATGCTTCTCCACGGTGCAGATCATGGGCATGCTGTCTTCCCATTGGCTTCCTTCCCTTTCAGAAGCATTACTGTGTTACACTGATGTAAAGTTGCAGGGTTCGAGTTATACGAACACCGCTCATCGACTCACGGTCCATCGGAGATCATGATATCAATGGCCACACGATTGGAGCGGAACATCGTCCCCTAGAATATCCAAAATCCTTCGGAGCTTTCCTCTTATGGAAGTACAAGTAATGATATAGTGAGATCCATTAAAAGATTGAGTCCACAGATGGGTATAAGAGGCTGGGTATGTCCAGAGAAATCTCTCTCACTTCACTATCCACTCAAACACAACCATCACCACAAAGTCACACTCCTCTTTTATTCAAGATGAAGTTCACCACTACTCTCTTCGGTCTTTTCGCCTCTCAGGCCCTCGCCGTCAACATGTACTCGGCCCCCAACGCCGCTGCTGAGTGCGGTGCCCTCGGCGTCGCAGAATGGGATCTCGATGCCCTTCCCGCCGGCACTGAAGTCTCTGAGCTCCGCAAATGCAAGGAGCATCCCCTCTCACTCAAGATCCACAGCCGCAACCCTGACTCTACCAAGGTCAACGTCCTTGAGAAAAGAAAGTGCACTTCGTCCATACACAAGCCCAAGTTTGGCTGCGACAAGCATTGGTGCTGGCAGAACTGCGGCAGTCGCAAGGAGGAGGAATGGGGTGCGTGGTGCTGGTCTGCCCACAAAGATGGAACGGGTGATTGGATGAGCTGTTTTACTGCCAGTGACTGTCCTTCTGACGATAAGTACTGCGCTAAGGGTGACTGCAAGCAGTGTGGTTGCGGTTGCTAAGCTCAACACTTTCACAATGAGCTGTTCAAAGATCGAAACACGGCCACTTACTCGAGTACTTCTTGGAAGGCATCCATTAGTTGGTTTATATTGGGACAAAGCTTGAGATATCTATAGCCTTCCCTGGCTGAAATTTTATATTCTGATAACCGGTCATTATTATCCAGTTACAGAAATACACGCAGATTTTGCTTTTGGGGACTGTATATTATCATCGACGTCCCATCATGCATGAGATCGCTAGTCGTAATCATATTGGTCTTGATTCATAGCCAGCACCTAATCCACGAATGCTAAGAGGCATCATGACTCAAGATCCAAGTGACGGACTGATGAAACTGAATCTCAACAATAGATGTAACAATCAGACCAACCCTGGACATTCTCTCAAGTGACTGTATAACATACACTATTACCAAACTTCGGAGGATTAGCTGAGTCTAAGTCAGCGCATGAGCTTAAGTCTAATGGCACGCAGCGTTTATGACAGTTCTCATCAACATGGAGCAATACAGAGGCTGCATTTTCCAGGTAAGTTATGAAAAAGAGGATCTCACATGAGCTGCCCAGATCCAAATAGATGAGATATTACCAAGGTTTACAGAGCCTTAGCGACGTTTTCAATTTCGACCATTGTCAACATCTATGGCTGTACTCTCGAGTCTCCGAGTGGAGGTCATACAAAACGACCCCTTACTCATTCCTCATCTTAACCCTTCTTGTATACTCAAGCATACAAGATATGAAGGGGCAAGAGTTCAGTGAGTGTTCAAAAGGGAATTTCCAAAGAGATGACGACTTAAATCCATTGTTGGATCGGCTCGTTAAGGACTTCAAGGCCAGGGGAGGTCTTGATGACTTCCGTGTATCAAGACAAGACTTCCATGGAACCGACATTTAGGACATGAAAACGCACATAGGTAGGTTTCACGCATGATTTTCGACGTAGGTTGAACATTTGAAATGTGATGCAATTATTTGCATTCTATACAGAGCCTTCAGGCTGTTTTTCCCTCATCATACTCCCCATACTGCCACCGTTTGTGGTTTTCCTCCGCCCACCATCTCGCTATGAAAGCCCCCTCTTCAACCCATTGCGCAACGTCATTGCCAAACCTCCGTGAAATAACATCTGTGAAAGAAGTAAAGTCGAAACTTTGCACAGAGTCGTGTTCCATGGGATCTTCATCCACGTTGCTTAATCGCCATTCGACATTGTCGATGAGAGGAATGGCAAGATGGCGCTCTGGGTGACGTGCATCTCGGGCAGTTACAACAGCGCGACCGGGATTTACTACGACGAATTGCCAGTTCCCTTGACCGGTTGTATCGTTCTTCGTGAGGAGTGGTCGAATGAGGGATTGGCCTTCGTAATTGCGGACGAGGTCGGATGCAGCTTGTCGGCTGGCGTTGTTTAGGGAGCCTGTCTCGAGGAGAAGATCGAGGATGGTTGGTAGGATTTGGGACGAATGGACTGCATCGTGGACGTCGAAAGCAGGCAGGAGAGGGTGAGACAGGACAAGAGGAACGTGGTCGATGCCGATGCTAGGGTTGTAATAGGGCGACACGGCGCCATTCTCAGGCATAGAAATGCCGTGATCGCCGACGAAGACAATGAGTGTCTCATTAGCGACACCCTGCTCGTCTAGTAGATCCAAGATCTTGCGTAACCATCGATCGTCATAGCCTTCTGTATTGAGATAATGCGAAAGCATATCATGTCCATTAGCAACTGGGACGTACTCCTCGCCCTCGGGCAATTTATAGGCGTGGTGACTTGTCGATGTTATATGCGACAAGAAAACTCGCTCCTTCTTCTCCTTGGCCTGGACAAACACATCACGGAAATAATCCTCCAGGGGGTCCTCTTCGAAGGCAAAGCCGTTGATTCGCGGTAGTGTCACCGGCCCGTGTGTCGCTTTCTCAGATCGTAGCCACTCAAGTCCAATGAGATGCTCCTCCGGAAAGCCCGTTGCCTCCATCAACTCTTGCTGATTGTTATATCCCAAAGTCGCAGCTGAGTAGAAGTATGACTGCCACTTGAAGTCGTTGAAGGGGCGCGATCCGGCGTCGGTAGCGTTGGACACTTGGTTCAGAGCTTCAAAGATATGAGCCAAGCAAGGCTGGTAGATGTGGTGCGCATAGTCGAGATTGAAGTCGGCTAGCAATGGGCCGATACCACACAAGGTACCGACCAAGCTCTTGAAGGTAAAGGTGCCGGTGGTATGGGCATTGGTAAAGTGAACGCCGCCGCGCTTGGGCTTGGAGCCTTTGTGGTCGAAGCCGTCGTCGTAGTCGCCTGTGATATAGTTGGCGGTCGGAGTGAGATTGGCCAATTTCTCTTGAGCCTCTTGAGGAATCGTGTTGTCGGGGAAGGATGATGCTAAAAGGTCCCAAACGTTTCCATCCTTCTTGATGGGGAAAACGTCATTTCGTGTGCTTTCTAGGAAGCACAGAACAACATGTCGGATGGGAACGTCCTGTAGCTTGTCCTTCAGCGTTGGAACAAGATCTTGCCCGAGATTCGATATCTTCAATGGGTCGACATCAGCATTGTAATGCGGGCGCTTCCAGTACCAATCCTCGAACCCGGCCAATGCTTGATCGTTAGGAAGCCAATCGAATGGCTCGGCCGTCGCGAGCGCAGTGAGATTGTCCCAGCTATGCTGTATGCCAGTGCCAAAAACACTGGGCAAGTCTTGTAATGTCGGTCCCGAGGAAAAGTCCACGAATGGCGAGAGTGCTGCAGTATAAGAGAGAAATATGAGGGATCGATCGGAGGGTCGTGCGATGGCCGCGTAAAGGAGCGTGAGCAAGAAGATGCCGGCCAAAGCGAATGGCACTGATCTCAAAGCAGTTCTAAGTCGGAATTGAAACGGGCTCAGGTGCTGGGTCTTTTGTTCCTGGAGGTCGTCGTCGGAACTTTCGTCATCGAAGGATTCGGTCTGGCCCTCGAGATCGGCTTTCGGGACAGGGACGTAGCGATTTTGGCGGGGAAGAATGCGACGAAGCAATTGGCAAGCATTGGCAATCAACCGATGAACAACCTCAGCGACATAGCCATGGATGTTGTAGCAAGGTGTTTTGAGGAGCCAGCTCAATAAGATGTTGGCACAGAGGACACTTGTAAACGCGACACTGCCTGACAGCATCAACGATTTGGAGGAGGGGTCGTTTGGTAGAGAGATGTTGCTGTAATGTATTTCGGAGCCGGCAACGAGGTAAAAGGATATGGAGACGACGCTGAGCAGCGCGTTGATGAACATGAATATCGCGGTGAAGACGAGGACGGCGATCTGCGACCGCGTGGGCAGGTTCGTAGACCATTGGTCAAGGAGAAGTCGAATGAGGGTGAGGACGACGACATCTTGTGTGACGAAAGAATAGCCCCATCGATGTAATAGATTTTGGTGCACGGCGTTGATGTGTGCGTAGATATGTATTATCTTGGCGCCCCAAACTGCGAGGGCTGTGAAGGTAAAGAAGAATTGGCGGTTGGGTACTCGTTTTAGGAGAGCGCGTGCGAGCGCCAAGGCCGCTTGAGACGGTGTCGTATTCTGCATCTTTCCAGGTTGGATGGTTGCCCAAAAAGAGAGGAAGAAGAAAAGAAACACGCTACAAAAAAAAAAAGATGCCACGTTATTGAGCCTCCAAATAAGCTCTCATAGAAAAAAGTCTGTTATTACAGAAAACCATCGCATGGCAAAAAGATACAACAGCAAAGGCAGAAGCTTGAAACAGAGTGCGCCGAGCTAGGACCACGGGCAAGACCGTTATTAAGGGGTTTTCTTACTACTCCGTACCTGACCTACCTATACCTGTACTACATGTGGAGGGAGCCTCAGCCTCAGCCCTCTTGCGCTCTGGGGGGGTCAGCTTCTGCCAGCGCTGACATTTTGCATGTGTCTGGCTCCAATCAGGGCTCCCGTCGGTGATCAAAATAGTTACAACGGGGCACTGAAAAGGAGATGACTCGTGTGACTTTGGCTTTTTGGGGCGGCTGGCCCCGGATCTTCGGCACGCACCAGAACGGGCTGAGGGGTGCCGTTGTCAGCGTCGAAATGAAGATGGTGCTGGGCAGCGTCAATCTAGCCCAAACATAGAGTTCAAGGGACACAGTTTGTATTTCCCATAAACTACGCTCATCGCGACAATCTGAAAGTGCAACATGGTGATAATAATGGCGGTCAGACTCAGTGATTGACCGACAAGTTGCATAGAAATTCGACGTTTGAAATGGACGTCAAGATCCATGCATCCCGTCAGATTTCGCAGATTTTAGAAGATGGGTCCCCCAAACACAGGGGGCATTCCAGGGCTGGGTTCGGTAACGGCAATCGAGTTGATTGGCCCTCACCTCTAATTTCTCTGAAGCTTAGCTGCGAGGGGCAAAGGGCTCGGTAACACGGTTCAGAAATGCAAAATGGTCCTTCACAGTTGTTGTTGTCGACAGCTTTGCCGATGCAGCTCCAGATTCTGCGATCATGAAGTCTCCAACCGCCTCAAACAGCCGACAAAAACATCATGACTCTTGGGTGTGTTTGCAGCCAATATTCATTCCGTGGCCGTAACGGGTATGCGCCGAATTGCATGTTGTAGGTAATACGAGGCACAGTCACTCACAACTGTTTGTGCCCTGTGCATCCAGCGCGGCATTTGTCGTTTTACGGGCCAACCAGTGAGTCCAAACACAGCCCCATTTATCGCCAATCAATGTGGAGTGAATCCTACTGATCCTGTGCCCCCTTTGTGCAAGGAAAATAACCGGGCTAGTCGCGTGTTAAATTTGGAGGGGCAAAGGCCTGGTCCTGGCTGATGTCCTGCTTCTGATTGGCATGTGTTATGATCTTCAAAGGGGAGGAAAGGTCTAGAAGAGCAGTCATTCTGCCTTGGCTGCTTGGCTGGCTCGACTCTGCCACCCTCTTCAGCCCTACAGTACCTCCCACAGTATTTATTGAGAGTAAAGTGATGCTGTTGATTGTAATTGTGAATTTGTGATGCAACTTTGCACGTGTCGCGGCGTCGGGCATTGCCTCAGTCAGCAATCGCGTCAATCCGAGAGCATTTAACCTGGCCAATTGCGCTGATGCCCAGACCGTCAATTTTCGCTTTTCCGCTGCCATTCACTTTGGCCCCCAAACAAAAACAGAAGGATTTGATGCTAAAAGAATGATCACCATTCGCTACCAATCTGATAGCCGGAGGATTCAATGCAAAACAGGGTAGAGTCTGGAGCTAGGGGCCCGAAGGATGCGGGAAATCCACTACCGTAATCACATCAGCTGTGAGAAACCGGCTCACAGCCACGAAACATGCATTTGCCAAACGCCACCAAGCATTCCATCCTAACACTTATTTGAAAAGATATATCATAATATTCAGGATTGAGTGCTAAAACTAAGCAATTTGATAACTCACTTGGGAGGACCAATCAGTCTCGTCCAAACTGGCACCTTTTGCGTCATTTTCAAACCCCAGAATAGGGTAGGCCCTTGCTTGCAACACGATCAACACGCATCATGACGAATAAACCTCCCCGCGGAGCCCGAAACAGTTGTTGGTCCCTGGGTTTGCCTCTAATCTGCAGAATAATCATATGGCCAGGGCTCAAACAGTTGAGCGTTTTGTTCAGCCATCTTTGCCTGTGTTAAGATTTCACCATCACTTGAAACTTTGTGCAGCTCTTCAATCCGCGGCCGCCGGAACACAGCCTTTGGTGGTGGGTATGCACCATGCTTGAAAGAATCTTCAACACGGGACCGATGAGATTAGGTTCTCACTTGTGAACTCTGTTCGCACGTGGTAATTCTTTTGGTTCATCTTGAAGCAGTTCTGAACTCTTGTCTTCTCATGACGACGGCGATTGCGACGACACCAGCCGTAGGCAACTGGCCATGTTGTCATGAATTATCATCCCATGAGCGACAGAAAATAATGCTAACAAAACTTGGTAGATCGTGACTGACGGTATTATCCTTGCTTATCCCTTTCTCCCGCATAAGCAGATGTGCAGTTTCGCATTTGCCGAATTCCTTCCAAGTATATCCAGAAAGACGGCTGCTAGCCCCCCAGCTTCGTTTCGTTTTTATGCTAGCTTCGTATGGCCACTCAACAGCTGTTCTAGATAGAAAAGTTTGAGATTGATATGAGCTATATGTGCAAATACGGCTACTTCGTTGCCCGTCAGAAGTCAGCTATTGAAAGTGTATCAAGCGACGACAGCGATTTTCTTTTTACTTGTCTTCCTCTCGAAGCTGGATGTAAACGTGTTCGTAACTTCACTTGTAGCGAAGCTAGTATCCCCATTTTGCAGTACAAATGTCTTCGGAAATATAGCCCTGGTTGACAGTTGAAGCTTGCCGAAGATGGGATTCTATATCTACATGACCATGTTCAACTTATTCTCGAAAAGATGCCATCTGACTGATCCAAGACAACAGGATTGTGCTTCTCAAAGAATTGCATCATAATTTTCGTTCCATGCTCCATTGCCGCATTGTTCGCAAGCAAACACCAATACATACAGTCCGCAGACCCGTTGCCCCTTTCGCGATATCGAATTTCTGAAAATACAAAACTACACATATCTTCGTCTCCTTCGTAAGATAACGCGAAAGCACAATGTCTCAATACTGCTGCGCTGAATGCCAAGCATTCATGACGACAAAAAATAAACAACCAACAACCAACGGTATCGCGGAACAATATTCGGCGCGATTCGGGCTTTAGCCGGACCCCGCGAAATGCAATAGCAACATGTCAGCATGGCTAACTTCGATGCACCTCATCTCTCCACCAGACGGCCATGGATCCCCAGACACATCAACTGCCAATATCCTTTGAACTTTCTACAACGTGGGCATACTTTTGCCAGCTCTTTGAATTGTGTTCATAAGCTGACAATTGATCTAGATCCACAAAGCCAAAGCTGACTCGTACGAGTACAAGCAAAGTCAGAACAGGCTGTGTCACCTGCAAAAAGCGCCATGTCAAATGTGACGAAACAAAGCCTCACTGTCGAAATTGTGTGAGGAATAACCGGCAATGTGAAGGTTATGCCATCCCTGACAGAAAGCGGAACAAGGGACCAGGCCAGTTCCAATGGGATTCGAAACGAGTCACCTGGACTGCTCCCTTGAAGACGCAGCTTCATCTCGTTCAGGATTCTCTCGACTTTCGAGACGCTCAGAGTGTTCTTTATTTTGATGAGTTTATACAAGTTGTGCAGAGCCCGTGGATCTCCGCTGGGTTCAACAGCGATTTATGGTCCGTGACGTTGCCTCAAGTTGCACGTACGAACGATATTGTACGGCATGCCGCGATAGCAATCGGCGCATTGAGCAAATGGCTCGCTAAGTTGGAACATGATTCACTTGGTTCGCTGTTATCGGCGGATAATGAAGCCGCGCAGGAGGATCCGGACTATTTGAACGCGGTATCGCACTACTGCCATGCACTCAAACTACAGAGCCAACAAGTTTCGATACACGACGCCGTATTCCTTTCAGTTCTATTTCTATGTTTCGAGACACTGCGAGGAAACAGGAAGGCTGCGCTGGATCACATAAACCATGGATTGGCAATGTTGCTTGCGCTCTTGACTGATGCAGATTCTACTCTGATGACGTCCGTCGCTCCAAACCCAAAGCCGCTAATCGCCGTGGTAGCAGACATCTTCTCCCAACTGCTTCCACAAACAAGACTTATCCTACGCGGGAACATCGGCCGTAGCCCCGCTGTGCCAAACTTCACCAGAGGTCTACGCGCCAAGAAGCATACAGTCGAGTCTTTTATGTCCATGGTAAACCAGATACCTCGCGACTACCCGCCGACTGAAGAACTGCCCTCTGTTCTCGATAATCTGGACGACTTCGAGAAGTATTGGCTCACTGGCCGGAACGCCAAACTTGCTGTGGTTCCACTTCTTATGGAGGCTGTCCAGAATACTGGTGTTTTGGTCTCATCGGATCCTGACATTATTTCCAGAGTTTGGAGGGAAATCACGGCTGATCCACGTATCAAAGAAATCTGTGAAGCCTCCACGAAGGAATTAAGGGCCCTCGAAGCTGCATTTATGCCTCTCTTCAACCGTGCAATTATGTCGGATGCGAAATCAACGGACTATATCAGAGCTGTTCATCTTCGCTTGCATTATCTCGGTACTTGCACCTTCGACGATCTCACGCATTTCTACGACGTTGAACCTATCCAAGCCAAGACTCCCCTATTTCGCGAGTACCTCTCCCTAGCCGAGATCAGTATCCGCATCGCGAAGCGAGATTTGAAGAACCCGGCGCAGCAGCTTTCTTTACAATGCAACATGGCATCGCATCTCTTTCTCATCGCATTATTCTGCCGAGACGCACTCCTTCGCGACGAAGCTACATGGTTGCTAAAAGACTACCCTGGCCAAGACGGGATTTGGAACGCTCGCTCGCTGTACCTGCTATCTCACAGGAATAAGGTCGTGGAGAGGATAAATGCATCTGAAGGTACAGCCATAGAGCAATGGCACAGGTTACTACGCAGGGAATATCTGTTCGAAGAAGGAGGTGACCGGGTTATTTTCTGCTATCTGGATAAGGATGAGACTACAGGGGAGTGGCAGCTTGTGGAGGAGACGGCCGAAGTGAAGGGAGAGCTTGACGCTATTGAATGGAAGAGAAGACCACCTTCAGCAGCTGGCAGACCTTTATTGGGAGATATAATTACCCTCTGGCCTGAGTTGGTGGAATAAGAGCGACTTCAAAGCAAGCGATGGGAAACCAGTGGCTGGCTTCATGTGATGTGATTAGCGGAGTTACTTGTATAGTAAGCTATGTATACTATGAACATCTGGTCCTTCAAGTCATGGTTGCAAGATGCTTCGATTTATGCGAAGGCATTGATCGTGCAAACGAAATCTAGTAGAGAAATAAGAAGTCATGACAGCACGCTGTATCTAAGAAGAGAATTTTACAAAAGACTATTGATAAAAGACAGGAAATGAAGTATAGAGTTGGCTGAGAAGTTCACGAAAGGTCATTGATCCAGAGCTTGGTTCTGCACCATTTCCCAGTAGATGCCCTGCTTGTTGACGAGTTCAGTATGTGAACCCTTCTCGATGACCTTTCCATCGTCAAAGACAAAGATGACATCTGCATTCTGAATCGTTGAAAGTCGGTGAGCTACAGAGATGACAGTTCGTCCGCTGCGAGCTGTGTCGATTGCAGCCGCAACAACCTTCTCGGACTCTGAGTCTAGGGCTGATGTCGCTTCGTCAAGAAGAAGAATCTTCGGGTCTCGAATCAGGGCACGGGCGATTGCAATTCTTTGCTTCTGCCCTCCCGACATGGATATACCTTTGTGGCCCATGTCCGTGTTGTAGCCTTCGGGAAGTGAGACTATGAAGTCGTGGATGAAGGCATCGCGACAAACTTGGTGGATTGTGTCGTCGGTCACAGACTCTGGATTATCGATTCCGAAGAGAATGTTATCGCGGATGGAACCTCTAAACATGGCGGGCTCTTGAGATACGAGAGACAAAACTTGACGGTAATCATAGACATTCGTATCCTTGATGTCTTGGCCGTTGCATAGGATTGCACCATGGCCGGGTTCCAAGTCATAGAAGCGTTCGAGAAGCGATATAACGGTTGTCTTGCCACAGCCTGATGCTCCGACAAACGCGGCATACTGGCCCTTCTCAATGGTAAGGTTCAACCTGTCAAAGACGGGAACGTCTCTCGTGGGGTATTTGAAGGAGACGTCGCGCAACTCAATCTTGACTCCGCCTTCAGTGCCATTGATACCCTCTCCGTCCTTGCCATATGTCTGTCGGTCTGGATGGACAGATTGCCGCACATCGAGAATACGGTTCGCGGAAGCAGTCACTTGGGCAGCGCTTGGGGCCAGTCCAAATCCTTGACTACCAGCCTCGGCTCCCTGGATGACAGCCATGAAACAGACAAAGAACGCCTCCATTGAGTATTCTCCGCTGATGAGGAGACCACCGCCGTACCAGAACAGCAGAGCCTGGCATCCGAGGCCGACACTGTCTGCGAAGCCAAAGATCGCTGACGTCCACTGAGCCTTTCGGTTGGCCGCCTTCACATGTCCATCCAAGAGATCGCGGTACCGACTGTTGATGGAGTCCTCCATGGTAAGTGACGAAACTGTTCTGATAGCCTCAATGGCTTCGGTGGCGAATGCGGAGCTTTCTTGGAAGACCGCCGCGTTCATCTTGTCAAAGTGAACCTCATGCTTGTACTTCCAGCATCCACCAGCAATCATCAGCGGCAGAGCGACAGACATGGAGATCAACCCGAGTTTCCAACCGAAGACGAGGGAAATGATGACACACCCAGTGATGTTGAAGATGGCGGAGAGCATGAGTGCGAGGTTGATGCCAAGAAGTTCCTCAAGCTGTTTTGCGTCACTCGAAACGCGAGAGCTCAGAGACCCATGGGAGTTATCTTCCTGATCAAAGAAGGAGAGTTTCTGATACAGCATGTCATTGAGGTACTGGGACTTGTATACTCCGCTGACGTAGTACTGGACTCGCAATCCGATCCAGCCCTCACAGAGATACGCAAGGCCAACGCCTCCAGCGAGGGCGAACCACATGAACCCCCAGAATTGGCTCTCGCTCTTCAAGTCACTGCCCTGAAGAAGGAAGACCCCGAGGGCTTTTGCGAAGAGCCAAGCTTGGATGGGAGTACCAGCTGCAACGGCCATAGATGAGAAGAGAATACCAAGGAAGTTAGGCCACTTCTGTCTTCGTTCGTACAGTAGCTTTCCGAAACTTTTGAAGAGCCCTCGAGGCTTCTTGGGGGCTTCTTTTTGGGTGGGAGTCGCAGTGACACCAGCCAGCTTGGCATCAGGATGATGTTTGTGAGACTCATCGTCCGACACAAGAGCGCCCTTCTCTTCCTGATCATCAGCAACCTTCAGAGCCTGCGCTCTGACAAGAGAGGCATAAACTCCATGGGCCTTCGTCATGAGATCCCCTGTGTGCCTTGCTCAACCGCTTTCCCGCTCTGCAGTACGATGATGTTGTCGGCCTTCTTAATAGTAGATAGTCGATGCGCGATGGTGATGGTTGTACGGTTTTGCGTGGCTCTATCGAGGGCAGCTTGGACGATCTTCTCACTCTTCGCATCAATCGCACTGGTGGCTTCGTCGAGGATGATGATGTTGGGCTTCTTGATGATGCTTCTTGCGATCGCTAGACGTTGTTTCTGGCCGCCCGACAGCTTTGCGCCGCCGTCACCGACTCGCGTATCGTAACCCTGCATGAATTGGTTAGGATGGCAATCTCTGGGAAGGTGAGGAGATTGAGAGGCTTACATCAGGAAGGCGGTTGATGAACTCATCGGCATAGGATTCTTGGCAGGCGTCTCGAACCATCTGGCGCTTTTGTTCTTCAGGCTCATCTTGCCATTGGGAGCCGATGAGACCATGGGCGACGTTGTTGAAAATTGTATCGTTGAAGAGAAAGGGTTCCTGTTGCACCAAACCAATATGTGAACGCCACCATTTGAGATCAAGGTCTTCGAGGTTGTTCCCGCCGATGGAAACCGAGCCAGCCAGGGTTGGGTTGACTACAGGAGTCTCTTCCTCAGACTGGTCATCAGGCTCCTCGACGGCCTTCTTTTGAGGTTTGGGCTCAACGACTTGAGGCAAGACGTGGTGTTCCTTCAAGGAGTACCAGCGTTCAAGCAACCCCACTATGGTACTCTTTCCTGAGCCTGAAGGACCAACTATAGCTGTATTTTGTCCAGAATGAATGGAGAAGCTGAGCCCGTCTAGGATACGGACTCCAGGACGGCTGGGGTATTCGAAGGTCACGTCGTCGAAGATAATGTCGCAAGAGGTGATGTCAGGCTGGAGGGAGCCAGAGGACGGGATGGGAGCATCGATGACAGTGAAGAACTCGCATGCAGCAACCATGGCTTTGCTAACAGCCATGAGAGGAGTGGCGATACGTTCGAGAGAGGTGAGGATCAGCATGACGGACATGAGAACAATGACAATGACTCCGGGACTGTCAATGGCGCCGGAGATGTATCGTCGCGTTCCATACCAGAAGGCAAGACCGAAAGTGCCGAAGACGCCAAAGAACTAGAGAGTTATTAGTATCGGATGTCGAAGGGGAATATGGGGTCATACAATCATGCCGAGATGAAGACCCATGAAGGGCGCCATCTTTTGACCTTCCTCGATAGCCTTTTCGACCCAGACTCTGTATCTAGCCATCACGCGGGACTGAGCGCCACAAGCAGTGACAAGCCGAATCCCTTGGAGAGCTTCGCTAGCAATAGCGGTACCTTGAGCGTCTGCCTGCCCAGTCGCGGTCTGGCCCTTGACGAGGATTGGCATGGAGATGGACAGGATGACCATCATGTAAAGGATCAAAGATGCAGTGACCAAGGTAATGTCCCAACTCCATACGAAGGCGACAATGATAGCTGCCCAGATGGTGCCGTTGAACTCCAGGAACGTGCCTAGTCGCTCTGAGATGCCGACTTGAAGGGTATTAGACGTCGCAGTGATGGCAGTAGCCGGTGCGCCGGCAGGCATAGAGTCGATGACGTGAATGGACTGTGCAAAGAGAGATTGAAGGTAATGAAGACGAATAGCGGACGATAGTCGGATGCCAATCATTCTGAAGCAGTATTTGTTGATGGTGTTGAGGCCCCAGCGCCCCAAGAAGAGAGCCATGATGTAAAGCGCCTGTCGGTTCAAGATGGATTGAAACTTATCGGTCGGGAAACTTGAGGTGTCTCTGAAGTAGTCTGTGAACTGATTGACGAGCTGGCCAAAGATGATGTTCATGAGCGGCATGGTAATTCCAGCGCCAATGGATGCGAACGAGGCAAGGGCGTAGATAAAGAAGTCCCATTTCGTAGCGTAACTGAAGACTCGTATGTAGTCGGCAACTTTTGGTGTTCGCTGGGGTCTTTGGGTACCTTGGGTCGTGGTGGGGGATTTCTCGTCATCGTGCTCGGCGTCGTTAGGGGGTTTGGCGTCGGCGGCCATGATGGAGGAAGGGGAAGAACGTCGTAGCCTGCTGAGGGAAAGGCATTAGCACAACATTCAAATACTGTATCGAAGTAGAAAATCGAGGTCGTTACTGTTATAGCGCAGATTTGCACCGCTGGAACCACGGGGATTGGGGTGTCTATGCCAAGCGGCAACAACTGCATGCGCTCGCTTGCTGGAAAAGAGTAGATGAAGGATAGACTGAGAAAGAAAGGTTACAATTGCAGTAGAACGGAATAAAATAAAGTTAAAGATAAGAACGAGATGGGACATAGACCAACGCAATAATGTCGAGTCATCCTCCGTCAGCGCGTAGTATCTTATGTAGCCAGCACATCTCGCCCTGAAGAACCCCTGTCTCAATCTCGTCGAGTTCTGCGCATCCTCGCTCCCTCGTAAGAGACGATTTCCTCTTCGGGACGTTATACGAGCCCCACTCTTTTTTTCGCGACGGTTGAAGTGGGCCCGTATAACTCGTACCAAACTAAATCCTGACATGAGTAACAGTAATCCTCCGTTTGACGTTTCACACATTTCAGGCATCTCGGGGTCTACAACTTCCCGATACTGAACCCGTAAACTTCCCAATGTGTAACTTCTTTTACGGCGCGGTTGGTGAAATTTGCTGATCGTGGCTAGAATCAGCAATTTTTCTACACGCGAGTAGATGTCAGGGTCATCAGGAGACGACGTAAAGCATGAGACGGGCTTCTAACCAGGATTCAAGAACGAGGTCCTCCTTCGCTCACAGAGCTAAGATAGGGCCATTTGATTGGAAAATAGCCTTGACTGTCGCAAGTCGAACAAAACCACGAAATCTTGGGATGCAGTTGGTGGAAAGGGGTTATTTCCAGGTTCACTGATCTACACGACTGTGCCCTCGAGATGACCAGCAACAGTGAGCCTATGAAGTTACTGAGACTTTGTAAACTCTCTTCAATAGTATTTGAAACAACCCATTACTGTTACGCGAGTAGCCTCTTACAAGTGAGGTGCCTTCCTACGGCTCAATTATTCTGTGCTTTTGTACTGGCGGATTGTTATCTTTCCACCAGAGAAGTGAGCAGCACAGTAGCCATGCTATTAGACAGTCAAGCCTCATATGCCTAGAGGAAACCCGGAAGTGAAATAGAGGATTGGTAAACAATACCCGCTATGCGTGCGTGCCGTGAGTGACTCGGGGTTCGAAAAACAAAAACAAAAAACAATGAGGCAGGACAGCTGTCTGAGACTCGCATCGCAGTGCTTCTTGTAGACCCTCGGCAGACTCGAGGCGTTGGGCGCATCATTGCCTCTAGACAGAAGAAGTCAGTTAGTTCCTCGCCTTCGTTGCTGTGGGTCAAGTGGTAACCCCAATAGCCCTCGGTTCGGGGATCGTTGTCGCAAGAGCAGTTCAAGCCCAATTAGGTAAACAACCGAGCGCGAGTCCTTTTAGCGGTCTTGGTCGGATCGTGTATCAAAGTGTCTAGGTCCTGAAATTGTGTGAGGTTGGCTCAAAGGTCCTGACCACATCCACCCGCCTTGATACTCAACGAAAACAAGATACTGAGTGCAACGCAAAGCACTCGCCCATGCGTCCAGGCCCCATGAGGTGACAAGGAGCCCGCATTCTGCCTTGGCCGCTCTGATCAAAGTGAAAGCGCTCTTGCATCTACCTGGCATCTTATGATTGCACGAATGCGGCCTGAGAAGAGACAAGGGGTTGCTTCCATGTCGCCACGTTTGTGATCAGGGATTGCTTGGCGAGTGTGAGCTCTGCGCAGATGCGCAAACTTGGTAGGAATTCAGAGATTGCACGTTGGTCACAGATATTTTGACGCAGTGAATCTGGTACTTTGTAGGGGGTTACACGGAGAGGGGGGGGAAGCTTTGTGCAATATTAAGCCTGCGGGGGCTGTTTGCTACCCCTATTATGGGATCAGGCAGCAGCCGTGTCGGAAACAAATCATTTTTGTGACCTTGTTTGCTGGAGCCACCTGATGTATCTCAACTCTGATTCCTTCTAAGGTGTAGTCGATTGGAGCCCTATTCTTGGCATGCCTACGTTAGCAATACTCAGTTCCCATCTTAAGATCGAATTCAATGCTGCAGAGAGCCCGGCCCAGGTCTTGGTCGATCAGATGCTGATGTCGGGTGATATTGAACTTTGTGACCTTGATAGGGCTAAGATAGACCGTAAGGCCACCATTCTGGCGCCGCAAACGATCAACACCATTGTCTCTTGGGGGTCAACTCAAGCGAAGCCTAGAACAACCGAGACGCAATGTGCTTCCGAGGCTGCATTATCTAACTAAACCATCAACTACCTCGAATTTATCTCCCTCACCGAACCCATGACATCCATTCTGTCTACCGAGACCAAGATAAGCACCGGAGAGTCCTCGCCCAGTGCCTCCGGGTCGTCGTCCATGGCAAACTAAGAATCAACTACGTACGTCATCTAGCACCGTGCCAGCCAGCTCGGAGTCTTGCACGTCAAAATCTGTCGATATCTGGACCATCTCTCGCTTCAAAGTCATCTCTGATATCAGATTCAACAACTTCTACAGCGCTGGGATCAACTACATCTGCATTGTGAACGTCTACAGCTCTAGAGTCCAGTGATTCCGCATCAGAATTGACCACTACCGATCCACTCCCAATCCTACCATGTCATGAAAACCTTTCCTCTTTAACAACGTCGACAGAAACTTCATCTATTACAACCTGGGCTCTGACTTTATCCACCACTGCCGCGCCGCCATCGACCACGCCTACCACTACAAAGGGTCCAGGTCCTCTTCGAACCTCGATTTTGATGATTCTTCTCCCGCGGCCAAGGTGATTTTCGACTTCGTCATGAGCAAACTCACGCCAGACGACAGAAACCTTCATATTACTGCCCCAACCCAATCTGATGCCGACGAGTATTACAACTCGGCAAGTTTGACCTTAATGATCCCTCTGGCCGAGGGGCTCTCGCCGCCGATCTGTTGGACATGGGACTCGATCCCGTTGGTAGACAATTTTGTCAAATTAACTGCAGCTCAGATACCATAGTAACACTCATTCAGACGACGGACTGTGCCCGAACACCAACAAGAAGCATGGTGTCCCGCGTGCCCTAACCCGCCGATCCCACCGAGGCACATCCAGTCGCTGTAGGCTCAACGGTAGCTTTGCATGAGCAGCTCGCAAGCTTGACAATTGCCTTATTTAGCGGGGCGACTAGAACTACGCTTAGAACGGGGCGCTCGGGAAAATCTTTGGCGTGTTCGGTGACGTCGGAACTGCTCATGAACTTGTCTACTCTGGGCTGGGACACCAAGAAATTTCATTTACTTGCAGGCAGACAGAAACGGTTACGCAGCCGGTGACTATAACAATGGGCATCGGAATAGCCAGCATCCACGACGATGGCTGCTAGAGAAGATAGAGACATCAAGTTAGCACCGGAAGTAAGAACAATACTTGGGCAAAGGGAGCATGTTCCGCGTCGTCTGAAAAGCCGGGCAAGTATTTCAAGATCAGAATCAACGGTCCCAAGTAGACTGAGGGGCAGAATCTAAAATACAACTATCTGGATCCCAACACTCTCTTACCAGGAAACGGAGGAATCTATGTGGCTGTCGTCCGAAAGTCCAGCAACATCACCTTTGGCGCTCCTGCTAACAAGCCCACACAGATGGATTTGAAGCCCTCTACTGCCAGAAGGACCCTGATTATGTCTGCTCTGGTGTGGTTTCCTGCAACACGGACACCAGAAATTACCTTTCATTCACTCCAGCAAAGTTTGCCAGGCACCGCGAGGACACCGACCCCCGATTCTACAATGACTTTAGGCCTCGCCTCGACGACAGCACGCCAGGCAGTGAGGTGGCGACATTAATTTGGGGGGCAGGTTCCTGTGTCTGTGCATGAGAGGAGTATGTTAGAGGTTTGTCTCTTTTGCTTATCGATCAACAGCCTTTCATTCGATGTACATGTTTTATTACTCTCTGGACACACTTATGGAATTCGGCCTTATTTAAATAAGCATAAACAAGCCCATTTCTTGTTTCAATGAGACCTTGGACCTAGACGCTGCCTCTAACTAATGAAACTCAAATTATCATGCACAGGCGTTTTGATCTCTACAACAACCAGTAATCTTCTCGTCAGACTCACCACTTCCGGCTCAGCCGGCACACAAGGCACAATTTTTTGTTCTCATTATTGAAGCTGAATACAGGGTTCATTTGATATGCAGCGTCTGATAGGCTAAAGATATTATCAGCATCAATCGGTGTACTCCAAATCCATGGGCGGCTGTTCCAGCCAGATCTAGCGCTGGCGCTATTGAACGCCATGTTGGTTTGGAGGGTTACAATCGAGCCAACTAGACCAGTAGCTAAGCGGAATCATCTGATGAGGTAGAGTGCATTATCAATCGCTACCTTAGTTGGAGAGTTACTGAAATACTATAAGGAAACACAACCCCGATGGACTCGCAACATAGCAGTGAAAGCATCTTTCACTTTAATGCGCCATGTCGGACCCTATCACCGCTTCAATACAGATCGGCATCTCAGCCGTAAAAGCCGGCGCAAGTATAGCAACATGGTGGGAACTACGCCAGAGAAACAAACGTGAAGAAGGACAGGGATCGACCTCGAGTGGAAGAGGCGCTGGCCTTGATGAGATCTACTTGGTCTTTGCGTCTTTGGGCCAGCGCTTGATGGCACTCGACGTCGTCAATTACGATGCTTTGCCCGAGGCCCTTGCCGCTGTCAAGGTTGCGATGGACATTTCAGAGGATGATCTCACTTACGAGTTGGAGCGTCTTGATCCCATTCTTCAGTATCTAATCGCCTGCGGCTTCATGTTCTGCGCGGCTTGTCACCCCATGCCCATCTACTACGGATATGGCTGCGGAGTCATGAATGACACAAACTGGAGTAACCCTGAGAACCCGACATACTGGAATCTGGACATCGACCAGGCCATAGCCTATCTGAAGAGTGTCCCGCACCCTTTCCAACTGCTCAAGAAGTCGCCTTCTCGCATCGGACACAGTGTACCGTACTACGAGAAGTATGACAAAAAAGCCTTGAAAGCCGATGCTGCGGCCGTTACAGATGTGTTGAAACAAATCGAGAAGGTCGGATATCCACAGCCACTACCGCCAAACGACAAAATTCGCATCAATACATGGAGTATGCCCTTTGCTACATACGGAGGTTCAGTCATGTATGCCAACGTCGGCCATGACACTTCACTCCTTCTGACTTGGCAGCTTGACCCCGGGCGGTTTCTTTACGCGTGGACTGTCGGTGAGCGTGCTGACCTGCGACCCGGAGAAGCAGTTTTATTGCAGGACGAGCATATTGGAGCGTTGGCATCCTGGCTCGAGGGGTTGAATGGAATCACGTTCAAGGTGCTTTTGGACTCAGACCTTGACTGGTCCAAGCTCAAGCTCAAGTCTTCAACGAAGAAATATTATATAGCACAATCTGGGGACGAGTACAACATCACAGGTATCCCCGATATTATTGTACGGAATCCTGACCCAACTGCGCTTTTGGCTGCAAGGCTTGATACGCTTCACATGATATCAGTATCAGTGCCTTTTACCAAAGCGAAGGAACAAGCTACGACTTCACAAGCACCATCATCTCCTACTCCTAGCTCTCCCCAACCACCAAGGGTATTCAGCTCTCCCCCTACATCGCCACAATCAGAGTCTACCATATCCCCATGGTCAATGCCAGAAAAGGCGGCCCAGACCCAGTTTCATCAAGAGCCCGACGTTCAACCCACGTTACCTTGGGTCGACTCTACGCCAATGACACCAACCAGCCCTCATGTTTCTATACCGCACAATGCTACCTCGGATCCATTAACTCCTCTTCCGAAAGGATGGGAGTCCCGACTCACTCCTGATGGGCAGATTTATTACGTCAACCATAGCGACCAAACCACGTCATGGACCAAACCTGTCATTCCTACACTCGCTCCGCTGCCACCTGGTTGGCAGGAAATGCACACACCAGATGGGATACCCTACTATGCCGACCACAATACACAAACGACATCGTGGGAGCGACCACCGCCTGCTGAGTCAACTCTGCCGACTTATCAGTCTATTGGTGCAAGAAAGTCTGTATCCCTGAGTACAACGAGCACCACGTCCAGCATGCCCTTTTCTGATAAACGCTCATCCGTGAGCATGCAGTCGGAGGCTACAACAATCGTGAGCAATTCTCAACAAAGTCGCGTCAAGCTGAACAACTACTCCAATCCTTACCCTCAAAGACCTCGACAATTGCTCAACCCTTATCTATATCCCGCAAAGGGGAAGACGGCATGCTGGGTGTCAGATGTTCCCGTAACACCTGATATCTATCAAAAGCTACCATCTGATCAATATGAGACGTCATACATCAGGCATACCGCCCTTGCAGGTCAACCTACAGACCTCCAGAAGCTAGAGTATTCTCTCCGCCAGAGAGGTCGCACTGAGCTTGTTATCGGCTTGAATTTGCATAATGAGTCAACTTTCAAGCGCGAAGTCATCAATGGTCAGCTGATAAAGTCTCTTGGAAGCATCTTGGAGGTACTGCGAACACATTCATTCTGTCAAGAGTTCAATCAAAGATGCAAGGGCTCGCCGCTATCTGGCATTGTTGTTTGTATCCTGATTCATCAAGATCGCATGAAAGATATCCCATGGCTGCGCCAGACCGGCATCAGCTTCATGTGGGATATTCCTTCTTCCGTGCCTCTTACTGACAGTAAAAAGGCTGATGGCCAATTCTACGACGATGCTCACAAAGCCACCCGCAAGATCCTCGGTAAAGAGGTGAAATTGAATCTGAATGAGGTGAGAAGCTCTCCATGTGTATACCTACTCACATAAGTTAATCAAGTATCACAGTATACGACCACATTCCACCTACAAGACTGGGAACGAAGTCATGGACTTATGCCTGATGTTGTCTCTGGTGCAGACCCAGTACATGTTGTGCTATGCTCTACTTATCGTTCATGGACGGGGTCTTACGCCGCAGACTCTTTTAAGCATGTTTGCAACTTACTCGATGCCAGATTGTGCATTTCTGTCCCAGGTGGAGCGACTGTGACCGGTGGTTCCCTTGAGAAACAATGGCAGCTTTCACAATACAGGAAGAAACCAGCCGAGTCAGGGCAAGATGCCCATTGCGAGGAGTATATGGGATAAGTCGATGTGAGGTATCAATGTGCATCACATAAAGACTGGAGGCAGACACCAATTCGAAGTATAATACAGAGTCATAGAGGAAAGGTTGAGGCGACGCAACGATCAATTGTGATATCATAACGGCGTGCTGCGATGTCTAATCCCTCTCTTGACACATTACATAAAATACAAGCAGACATGAGCACCCGAAAGAAAGGACAGTTATACGATCATCCAACAGCATGGTATCTCCAATACAAGCCTAAAACGAACCGCAGAAGCCAGATACTATGCTCACTCATTGCTTCAGCGTCTTTGACTTCCGACTCAACTTCCATGATGACAACTTGTTCGACCACTTAGACCCAGAGGAGTCAGATTTACTTCTCGTCGCCAGTGGCGGGACTTCCAACGAGTCTTGTCTCACGTCAGCGACCTCACTCGGCGCATTGCCCTCAAGTTCAGGTGGTTGAACGTGAAGCTCGACAAGTTTGTTTGCAAGCGAAGGACCAATCTGTGCGGTTGTTCCAGAAGTGTTCAACGCCATCGAAATATGTCCTTCTTTTGCGCCGACTTCAGTTGAATCAAGCTCAAGAAGTGGTAGCTGATCAGACTTCTCGTCCGACTTCGATAACTGTGAATAGTCGACTTCATCACCGGGCAGCTCTGAGATAGTAGGCGCGGCATCCATCTCGACGGGCCCTCCTGGCTGTAGGTCGAGACCGACGCTGGAAGGGCTTCGCAGAGAGGTGTAGTCTGGTGGGTTGCCAAAACGGTTGCTATAGATGATCTCTTCAACAGATGATCTGAGTTTGTTGAACTTGAAGCCAATGTTAACCTTCTTCAGTGGAATGAGGTGGTCCAATTCATCGTGAACTTGCTGCTGCAACCGCTTCTCCTTTCCATTGAACGTCGTGATTGTCGTTTTCGAGTAGTACTTGGCTGCATCTTCGATCTGCTTGATAGAAACATATTTTCCATCGTATCTAAACGACCGCTCGAGGATAAGAATCATATCGCACGAGCACTTGAGCAGCATCCTCGCTGTAGGAGGAAGTCCCAAAAGGCAGCCCGCGGCACCAACAATGAAACCAATTCCCATGGTCGGCACCGCAGCACCAATCGAAATAGCACTAACAGCCGCAAACTGCGACAGAGAAACCCGGAGGTACTGCTTAAAGTTGCTCATGACGATGTCCGACATGATCTGCTCAATCTCTGCCGGCGCAGCTTTGGGAAAGCCAAAGCATTGGAGTACATGTTCACAAATGAGGCGTGAGACTGTCGGTGTGCCGACCAAGCCTGTGCAGGGGAGGGGGACGGCGGCAGTGCGGATTGCATGTGTTCCTAGTCTCATACACTCTGTTATCGCTGAGTTGATCTTCTGTTCAACATCAACGACTTGAGCGGCAACACAGAAGAGACGTACGCGTTCGTCGACGATCAGGCCGAGGGTTTGTGAGAGGAGGTCTTTGACACCGGCGTCATCATCTATCACAGTTAGCGCCCACTCAAGAATCTGAAAACAGGATGCTACGGACTCTTTGAAAGACAGCAGAAGCCGTCAGCTTTGTAGTGCTCAATCTGCGAAAGTTGGTTTCTCAACTCGGCGAATTGTTGCTCGGCAACAGCGTTGGCTTTCTCTTCCGCGAGTCGCTTGGCTTCTCTGTAGTCGTCTGTCTTCTCCATGAGTTCTTCTAGGTATTGCATCTTTCGATAGCCAGTGAGTTTGTCCTTCTTTGTTCCAACCACGAAAACAGGGACTTGGTGGGAGTATTGGGCAATGGTGGCAAAGGTTCGCTTGTCGGCTTCTTCGATACGTGCAACATCGGCGTCAACGCAGAACCTAAGATCACGTTAGCTTACTCTACCGCAAAAGGAAGAGCACCTCACCAAATGACATGAAGAGCTTCGGCAGGGTCCTCCTGGAACGCCCGGTGTCGAAGGAACTTTGCGATCAAGTCAAGCTCGGTATCACTGCCAGCCTGCCAACCCCTTGAGTCATGAATCAACAGTCCAGGATGCTTGGGGGATTCAAAAGCGACGTTGACGTCATGAACTCCCTGGTCATATGAGAGAGATTCGTCAGTCATCTCGACACCAAAGACCTTGTTGATCAATGTCGATTTGCCGACACCAGTCTTGCCGCACACTAGAATTCGGAAAGCTTTGACACCGCTTGCTTCGAGCTGCATCCCTTGAAGCCATGGAGCTAGTCCATCTTCTGTAGCAACAAGGTAAGAGTCCTGAAAGTCTGATATTGGCTTCTTGAGTGGTTGGAAATTCTTCAGGTCGTTGTATCGGGGGTATCTATCGAGAATGCAAAAAAGTGAGGGGTGTATCATGTTTCCATACGGTCCTAGGTTTGTTAGCTGAGCACAGATTGGCAAAGTCGGACTACCTACCATCATCACACCATCCTTTCAAACTTCCATCTGCAGCAAACACCTTCCGATTTGCTGCATGTTTGTAGCAATCTGTATCAAGTTTGATGGAGTGAGTCTCGACGCCGCCCGCCGATTTCTTCGCATGCATACTCTGAAGATCAAACATGCTTGTTCGAAGACCGTTGGTGTACTGAAGGCGCCACTCAATCTCTTCTGATCCGCCCAAGGGCGGAAGATTGCCAGCATATTGCGGGAAGATCAAAGCCATGGGATTATCGCTGGCATTCGAGTCGCCCATATTGTTCACACGGAGGCCAGAGTAGATACTCTCCAGGACCATCCACTGCAGCGGGTAGAGTGAAAGGCCATCGTGAGCCGTTCCGCCGATCATATCTTCGTGTGTACCCAGGAACCATGCTTGGATAAGTGACCTGTGAGTCATGTCCGCATCATCAGGAATGTTGACCACTTCCGGTGTCTTGTTGGACTTGTTCTCATTGATAGCAAGCGCTTGTCGAAGAGTTCCAATAGAAGGGTTGAATGAGATGTCAAAAGATGTCTTTGAATTATGAATGATCGTGTCAAAAAGGCCAACAAACGGCATCCGAGGAGGATCTTGCGCTTCGCTCTTGATCTTCTGCAGTAGCACCGGGCCTCGTTTGAAGTCATCTTCAAGTTGAGCCTTGATCAGACCAAGAGTTGTATCAAACAAATCATCGAAACTTTGCGTTGTTGGCAGGCCCATTCGATGCACAACGCCAGCAACTGCGCGCACGATGAAGGCTCCGTGTCCAGAACCGTACAACCAGAGCTCATCTTCTGGCCGCTCAATCGTGAGGCATATGTCCCTGACAATGGTCTTGATGAGGTTCGCCGAGCCATCACTTGTCGTGTTCCGTGATCGGAACATGTCGGTCAACTTGACAACATTGCTAGGTGCAACATAATACTTGGGAATCTGCGCAACAGAAACTCCATTCGACTCGACTAGCCCATCGTGTACTAATTGGTTGATCCTCTGAATTGTTGAAGGGTTCGGCTGCTCTGTTATCAGTCAGCAATGATCCTTGACGCCAAGATAAATGCTCACTCTTGGTTTCACGGGCCTCAACTCCGTCTACCAACACCACGAGTCGCTTGATGGGTCTCTTTTCCGACATTTTCGTAACTCAACGTCTGCTCGCGCCTGTATCTAAGAAGAAGGGAATAAAGTTATTATATCAACGCCACATTCGTAGAAAAGAGAGGGATTGACCGTGGAATTAAATTGGGCGGGGAAACGGGTGCTCACATCGGCATGGGCGCTCCATTGGACTGTTTCGGGCCATAAGCACGATTTCCAAATGTGTATAAGATAGCTGGGCGTAAGCAAGGCTGCATATCAGCCTTGAAGGATCAGTGGATCTTGAGGTTACTGAGACCAGTCAAAGACGCTGGTTAATCAGTAGCGGACCTCCGTTTCCGACGGAGTTGCCTTGGCTTGGGGGCTAGGCCCACCATATTTCCGAACGAGATGGCCTGCTTCGTTGATCTCTTTTGAGGTGTGGTGTAGCCTAGGGCTTAGCATTTGCCGTGTTGTGCATCGCCACGCAAAGGGGGAAGCAGATTGACGGCATTGCAGGGGTCATGCCAGGTTTGGCGATACAGCCACATACGTCGATGTTATTTGGGGGCAATCAGCAGAGCCGCATGCTTTGAAATCTCATGTTTCCTGTAACCAATCAATCAGTGTCGATATGGCAAAGGCGCTTAGATATCCAAACGCGACAGTTGAGCCATCGGCGCATCCCCAGAGCCAGGCCAGCGGATAATTACCAAGCGCCATGTCAGCTCAGCGCTGCAATGCGCAACAAAGTTCGTCTTAATCATCATCAGGATGTTTTACGTAGTATCCCTCTCCAATTATCATCAATACAAAAAGCCATACCGGCCTTGATCCAGACTAGTCTCATCCCAATGCCTCATCCTCCCCAACTCAAAACCATACGAATCCGCAACAACCGAGTTCATGATGACTCTAACATTACGGAGGTCCTCCTCACTATTCTGCACGCAGAACCACGCTATTTGAAGGGGGTATACCAACAGCAAGGCGTAGCTCGCCGAAGCTTGACCACGAAGCGCCCAGTTCGCGAAGCGACAAATCTCCAGGGCCAAGAACTTGTTTTTCGAGTTTTGGTCGATATTGCTTGTAGCTTCCATGTTCTCCGGAAAGAGTGATATACCCAGGTATTCGCAAGGCTGGACAAGACACAAAAGCATGGCGTAGCTGATTGCGAGGGCGACACATTCCATGGGGTCATCCGGAAGAGGCATACCGTTGTTCTCTTTCATGACTGGATCTGTGGTGCATACCCATGGCATGTCCCGGTACCATTCATGTAATTTGTCGATGACTGACTGTGTCCTGTTTCGCAAAACTTCAAATGCAGCAGGGTCCGTCACACTTGCTTTTCGTATATTGTCATAATCCGCAATGATCCCAGGCGGCTGGGCAAAAATGTCATACAGGATATCGATCTTATCTGGGGTTTCACCTTCCGGGAGGCATCTTGTGCTCTCCCATTGAGGCTGGTCGAGGAAACAATGGCGGCGTTGATGGCCAGCGGAGAGGGTCTGCACTCAGTCAGTAACTCCTCGCCAATACCCCCTTTGAGGTGACAAGAGCTTACGATGTAGTACCGTGCCGCTTGCAGTATTTGCCTTTCTGCTGGAGTTCTCCACGGTTTGGGACCTCGTGCTTGCATCTAGGAGTCATCGTGAGCAAAAGGTCAAAGCCCCGCCGTGAAAGGACTTACCAATCTTCCTAGGCCATCATAATGTAGGAGCCAAGCCGTCGGTTGAGAGAAGACGACATTCTCGTACACACAAAGACACATGATGCTCATTAGGGTGCCTATTTCGGTATTTGAGTGGCATATGTCCGTCCGGAGCTGAGTCAGTGCATGAGAGTATAGCCGTAGCCCTTGTTCGCAGGCATCTCTATCCCGATTCGTTCTTCCAAAGTACATCGCGGCCAATGCCTGTACACATGATTGATGCAGTTCCGAGTGCTGGCCCGTTAGTAGTTCGGAAAGTATTCCTGGACCCAGTCCTGGCCCGCAGCGCAAGTCTTCCGGTGATAGCTTTGACAAAGTGTAGGGGAAGAACAGAGTATTCTTCTGTGGTACTAGGGTGACGATTTGAGGCTTGGGGTTCCTCGGGCACTTTGTTGATGCTCTGCCATTGGCGAGACGACTGCATTGTGATGTCGCAGATTTCGAAACAGCCTGAGAAGGACAAGTCGTAGTCGAAACGAACCGAGTCCCCTCGTCGACAAACTTTAGTTGACTATGATACCCCGAACATGCAAGACCTGCATTTTTACACCGTTGGCAATAGGGCTGCTGCTCATCTATCAATAGTCAGTTCCATAAAACCACTCAACTCACATCACCGACATACCGCATTTAACTTTGCGCTCAACACAAGTGCCGCACCGCTTTATGCGTCTTCCGTGTCGAGTCATGTGGAGACGTGTAACAAATGAAACAGAGGATAAAAATATTAATAAACAAGAATAGAAAACAGGTTAGATCGGAATCGAAACCACAGAATCGGGTTCGTAGGGCTGCGAAAGACAAAGCTTGGCTGCAGGATGGGTAAAGGTTGGACGGGGGCAAGGTCTTGAAATACCCCGTAGGGAAAGCGATCAGACGCTAGGACGCCATGCTACGGATGCAGTTAGTTTGGAGGGGACGTGGCTTCTGAAGGCGTGGAGCTGTCGAGAGATTCGCTTGGCGATGTGGAGGTTCTAGAACTGTAGGGGCAGACAGCCATTGACAAATCTCAATTGGTACTATGTTTCTCAGCTGAATATCGTAGGGTATCCGAGAGTGCCGACATCCCAGTAAAGATCTTGTTCCAGTGTCGATCAGCAGCCATATCATCGAGGTAATCAGGACCCTTTATTGCCCTTCAAGGCCTTTTGACAATCAACTAGTCCCCAAGACTATGAGACATTTACGTCACGATACCTGTCACTTACCCTTCTGAGCATGCCGAGCTGGCCTCTGTTAAGGTTTGCTCCATTGAAGGATTGCAGGGGTGTCTCTCTGAAATACCGAATGTGGCTAGATTCATCACTGGGTGAATATCGGCTGGCAGATGCCGGGACTTGCCTCAGCTTGGTGTCCAAAAAGGCCAATTCGTCTACAGCTTTGGCCCGAACAAAGTAAAAGCGTTGCATCGTAAGATTTTAGAACGAAGATGATCATCGAAAGTGTAAATACGAGTTCCTTGGTTCAGACAAGTCCATGATTATACGGGGCAGCGAGATTGGGACTTTGGTTGCTGACATGGAAGTTGCTGACAAGATGGCCTCAAGCCACAAGCTTCAGTCCAGGGTCAAGACGTATATAAATAACGATGACTTCCGGATTCTAAAGATGACAAATTGAGTATACTCAAGTTTCCAAACAGCGTTGAGCATCCCTTTCCGAGTCCAATTAAAGCATCATCTGTCCACTCTTTATCTCAAACTCTGAATTCACCATGCTTCTCTCCTCGGTTAGCCTCGCATGCCTGATCCAAGGGATCCTGGCACAGACCACCATCATTACTGGTGAAAACAACAAGAACTGTCCTGGTGTACTCAACAATCCCTCCGACAACAAAGCGTATTGCTGCGTTGGTGGCAAACTTGACCTGAGCACATGTCAAGGATGGCCTATCTGCACAGGCAGTTCTTGGGAACCCAAGTCAATGAGCTGCTACACCACGATTCCTGTCTCAGCATCAGACTATGACTCGCGGGTCAAGAGTGCAAGCTCGAGGTACCTGAACGGTGCGGAGGCATCAGCTACTGACGATTCGTCGTCCGCAACTTCAACTGGTGATAGCGCCAAGGACACGGCTTCCAAGACAAGTACCGGGGGAAGCGCAGAACAGACGGCTTCGGAAACCAGTACTGCGGCGAGTTCTTCTCAGACGGGCAATGACTCGAACATGAAGACACCGGGTTCGGTCGGCGGGCTGTTGGGTGGTATCATGGTAGTTTGGATGGTCCTGTGAAGCGCTTGAGTCAGCAAGAAGTCTGACATATCCGGAAGAGCATGTTTGAGGGGTATGAGATCAAGTAGTTCTCACCGAGAGCTTGAGAAATTCATAAGAAGTTGTGACAACCGAGCATCTCTGTTTGTTGAATTTCTTAGACCAGGCTATGCAGATACAAGTGTCTCGGAGCCGTATCAAATTGCATGCTTATTTTAAAACTGTTCCAAGGTTTTGCGAGTATACACCCAAGCCTTGCTTTACCTGGCGATACTGAAAAGACTCTTCTTGTGTTGATGCTGGTTCGTAGTTTGTTACTCAAGTGGAGCCCCACCGCCTTGTCCTCCTCTCAAATGTCTTTGGCAAACAACCACGCAGGCACCAACTTGAGCCCTGTCCACGATGCCTTTGACCACATACGACCATACCTGCGGTAAAGTACGGGATCCCGTCTGCTCTCCCTTAGTCAAGCCCGCAAGGGGTAGATTAGTAGTTGGGTCGGAGACGACCAGCGAATACCTGCTGTTGTATGTTTTTTGTCTTGTGAACAGAGTGGTAAAGACACGCAACTATACTGTAATTTCATTTTTGACATGGTTCATTTGAGGCCAATCATTCTTTTTGCAGAAAGGTAGTGTCGGCAAGGGATATGTTTATTGTGGTGTCAGAGGAACCAATGTGCTAGCTACAGGATTATAAAAGCTCGATTATTTTTGCAAGACACCATCCTAGAACATCTGCCCATCCACTGCCAAATCCATCCAATCCGCATCCATGTTCTTGCCCCTATGAGCGATCTCGCCAATGGCTTATGCATGTCATTCTCTGTGAACTCGAAGCTCGTAAGGGGTCTCGCCTTGAGTTTGTCCGAGGACTCTGTCCACGACGATGGACCACATGAGCTCGATCTCTGCAGTATAGCGAGGATCTCCGGGCTGATCGCTCTTGACCTTGACCCATCGATGGTGGGGCTGAGCGGGAGGCAGATCTTGGTCTCCACGAATGATCCAGACTCGAGCGACAAAGTCTGAATGAGTGCCTTCAAAGAGCTTGCGCTCCGGCTTGTCTGCAACCGGCACAGTCGTTGCGTCGCGGACCTCGAGGGCAGAAAGCGGCGAGAACCATACTTCCTTTTTCAGCTGGTAGTAGAGAAAGCCGGCCCAGAAACCGCCGCGGGTCGTCTCTGTCTTGTCGTAACCGTACAGGCCGACCAGGGGCCGAGCTAAAGATTCAAAAGACACCATAGCACCGCTGGTAGGGCAGAGATACTCGTTCGGACCAGGAGGAGGAAAGCTTGCGCCGTTGTTCCAGACCTCGCCGATGTGCTGTCCAGGAGCAATGTCGTTGGTAGGAGGGTCTCCGGTCACTCGGAAGCGCTCATCGAAGCAAAAGCCCGGAATCCACTAGTCACTTGGGACTTTCTTTGCAACAATGTAGAGCTCCCTAAGGAAGGCTAGTTTGCCGAGGCACAGTTTGGGAATAAGGCGGTCCTGGTCCGACAACTCATGATCAGGACGACGAGTACGAGGTTCATCAGGGTTGGTTCGGCCCTGGAACTTCTGTCGCCATAGCTGTAGAGAATCTCCAGGATAGTCTGCCCTATCGAACTTTGAGTAACAGTGGTGGATGGGCTTGTCGCACCAAACAGAGAGAAGTCTCCCGACGAGAATGTTGTCAGACAAGGGTTGAAATTGAGGCAGCTTCATGTCCCAAACTCGCAGCATATCGCGGAAAGGGTCGATGGTGAAAGCCTTGCGAGAGGGTGGGAAGATGATAGCGCCTTGCGAGGGATGCCACTCACGCCGATGCGGCTGAGGCTGAACGATCGTGAAAGCTTCAACGAATCGCTTCTCTTTGATTGCATTGTAGATCATGCGGCATGAGAGCTTGAGGTTGAGAAGACTCTGTTCCCCGGCAGAAGTGATAGGGCCATACTTTGTCTTTGCATCGCAGGGAACGGTGAGAGGGCAGATGCTAAGAATGAGGGATTCCATGATCATCGACTGCAGCTCTGGAGCGAGATCCAGGAAAGATTTCTTTCCAGGAACCAGCTAAAAAAGAATGTGTTAATATGGATGGATCGAGTCCAGAGACGAGAGAACTTACTCGGGTGCCTCTGACAGGAGGATCCATGGTGAGACCGTGAGATGGACACTGAGGGATGGGGGTGAAGAAGGAAGAGATTGGAGAGAAATTTTGGAATACATAGATAAATATTTGCACCACAGAGACTTATCCACAGGAGTGGGCCTTGCTGCAGCCACCATATTCAGTGACGTCCACTTATGCAGCTGCAGAGTATTCAGGAACGTGCACGAGCAAGCCTCTCAGAAACGCAATACAAATAGTTGATTCAGCATAGGTATTATAAGCATATCATGGGCTCTAATAAAGTTAACATATATAACTAGACATGATTTGGATACTCTTTACTGATATAGTCTTTGTGCCTGAAGGCTGTTCTTGAAGAATACCACTAGTGTTGATGAACCTACGAATGACACTCGATCACTTCGTTTTCTAGGAGCAAAGTCTCCCTCGGATGCTCTCACTAGACCATCTTATAGATATTCTATCTAAAGATTGAGGATTCAGACACAAATTTGAACAAAAATAGAACAGCTTGCGCTATTGAAAACATCTCAACAACTAATCGCCTGTATACCAATGGCTGTGGACAATGGCATTGGACAAAACACATAGTTGTTGGCGTGACTGTTGAGACCATTAACTATATCCTGATGAGGTTGCTCCAGACTGTAGATAAGTAAAATGTGGTGACTGTGAAAAGTCTTATCCTGATGAGATGATGTCAAGCATCACAGGGAACAAGATTACTGCAGCCAAAGCTCAGGACCCTGCCGTCTCAGTGGCAGGATCTAGACATTGGTTGAAGTCCACTCAGCATCCATTCGGGCGAATGGTTTAGTGGTATAATACTCCCTTAGCATGTTTTCAACGAGCGTAATTTGGGAGTGGTCCAGGGTTCGATTCCCTGTTCGTCCAATGTTGGTGGTTTGATTCCACCATTATCCACAATTTTTGCCGTTCACCGCTTTATGTACTGTCTCTTTTGCGCATGTCACCTACCCGGGACAACAACAGATTGCCAGAAGGGTTGGGTGCCAGGCTCTTTAATTATTAATGAATTTGTTTTACTACCAGTTTAGTGTTAGGTGTTTTGCATCTTTTCCCGTTTCAAAGTCAATTAATTGGTGACCTCCAGTGTATGATTGAGTTTCACTTAAATATTCACGTGCTGTTATTTGACAATTCAGGCGCATTTACAGTTGGCGGGGCATTCCCCTCTCACCCCTCAGCCTTGGACCCCACTGAAGCCGAATCACGAACTTGTCATGGAATTTATCGATGCCAAGCGCGCAAATGTTTCAGCAGCACGAATTCATTGAGCGATTGTCTTAAATATGCCGTGCAACCCCAAGGAACGAAGATAATACCAGTGCCCTTCAGTCTCAGCCCCCGCTGAAATTGATTGCCACGCGACCCACAAAAGGGACAGCTGTTCTCATTCGTCAAATTTCAGGGGGTCCTTGCACCTTGCACAAGCCAGGCTGTCACTAATCATCTTTGGTCCTCTCCCGCTTCTCCAGATCAGTCAGATCCAATACATACACACACCAACATCCACCTCCATCAGCCTTGTCCCTGTCCCCGCCTCACTTTTCCATTCACTCGTTTGTCCCTCTCTCTCATGACTACGTAACAAGCCCCCTTTCTTTGTCCCCAGGGCCAACGCACCATGGTCCGCGCCCTCAATCTCCGCCTCGCCCTTCAGGCAACAGCTATCAAGGTCTCGGCAAACCTGGTCACCCAGATCATCATTCACTACAGAACACCAGGCGTATCGACTTTTGATGCCCAGCAGGTACTGGAGTTTGCTATCTATGGGTTCATAGGCTCTCAGGTCGGCAACATCATCCAATTCATCCTGGAGGACTGCTTCCCCACTGGCCACGCAATCAGGGCGAACGAGATCCTGCCGCAGGTTCAGGCGGATGCGAAGCAGGTTGAGGAGAAGAAGGACGATGACACGAGAGGCACGACCAGAAGATGGTTCAATATCAGTCCGGATCTTATTTGGCGCAACGTTTTGGCAAAGCTGATCCTTGATCAAACAATTGGTCTTGCCATCAGCGGGTCTGTCTTTCTCATCTGCACCAACATCGCGCGTGTTTCACACCCCTTCCTCGTTCTGGAAGTAATCCGCAACCGACTTTGGCCACTCATCAAAGCTGGCTGGCATATCTGGCCATTAGTCGCCGTCTGCAACTTCCTATGGGTTCCCGTGCGCTCTCGGGTTTTAGTGGCAGTTTGTGTTGGGTTCGGCTGGAGTATCTTCTTGAGCGTCTTTGCCATGCGGAAAGGACATTGATGGGGGTTAAGACTGGATATTTTTGGTCTTTGCGTTGTTGAATGGGTATTTAGAGGAATTCCCCTGCGGAGCACTTTTCTTTGTATCTTGGAGTTAGAGTTTTAAAGTTACATGGGATTTAAACATCGGCCTCAACTTTCTGTATTATGAGTTTTGGATCATGAAGACTTTTTCCCTCAAGGCATCAATAACAAGTAAATAATAGAATCGCCAGGTTCTCGGGTCCTATCTTCAGCTAATATTGAGACAAGGCTAGCATTGCTGTCTATGGATTGGCTGCCATGGTACTGGCTGAAGGAACGCCACGGCGATTGCGGTGCAATATTATCTAAAAATAAACGCACTAATGAAAATATCAAAGAAGCTGCCGACTTGAAACAAACCAGGTGGTTACATGGAGTATTGCTACAAGTTCTACCTGCTTGCGTGTGATATCAAGAAGACAGCGAATATTGAGATTTTGCAGCTTAGATACGGCCTTCCTTTGGCCTCAAAGGCCAGAATATGGTGCATCCTGGAACCAGAAGCCTAACTGATCAAGTTGACCACCTGTGAGACCTGCTCCTTGGGATCAGGGTACTTGGCCGCGGATACGAGATGCAAATGCTGGATCACGCATGACTTGCTCGAGGTGCATCATAAGGTGCCAAATAAAACGAGGTTGTGAGAGGCTAGAAATCGGCTCTGTACAAACGCTCCAAGGAGCATGGGAAACGTTGTAAATGCCCGAAAGCATTGACGTGAGCCTGAATGGTTGGGAAGATCAGGCCCGTGGCCCAGCATAGGCCGCGACGGAGTGAAGAACGAGACAATTACTTCGCCACGTACTCACGACATTGTTAAGCAGTCTGGGATCGGAGTACTTATCCCCTTAAACCTGAAACAGGCAAAGATGGGATGCAAGGGGAACAGGATTCCACTTTAGGCCGGTCAGTTGACCGAGTACGGAGTAGATGAAGAAGATCCACACAGCGGTAGATCGCTGAGTCCACGAATTCGAATAATTCGGCGACAAGAATCTCCTAGCCTCGACCGTCTTTAAAAAGCTGAAACAAACTCGATTTTAGAGGTGTCAGGGGTCATGTACCCACTGCGCTCAGGTCATGGCCACTTGTGAAGAATGAGATGATTTGCTCAGCATTGAAATTTCCACTAGGTACTCCGTTTAGTGACAATTAAGCAAACTCTTCGGAGGCCGGCCGTTGTCCTTCCGCGAGGAGGACATCGGGGTGTTTGCCATGCGTCATATGAAGGATGCGGTAATATCACTGCAGTGTACTTCTCCAGGTTGTAGTCGTGCGAAAGCCGATCAGGGAGGCTGGTGGTTTGTCGGATATCCTCAGTGTTGGAGATGAAGGGACTTGAGTTACCAGTCGTTGGTCCCCGCTCGAAGAGTTTGCAATTGGGGCTGACCACAATCGGTTGAGAAACCACACAACGCCCTAGATGAAGATGAATCTTTCTGGGCATTTGTCGAGTACTCGTGAGCGTTGTCGGAGACTTGTCAAGCGTTATCTCAAAAAGATGCTGGCATTAGTAGGGTAGAAATTGACTGATCTTAGGCCACGACCGATCGGCTAGATCATCATCGACACCCGGATCGGTTTTCCAATACTGTTCGAGTATTTCCAATGCTCGCTGTGTATTTAACAGTCCAAGCGCAGTTGAGACGCCTTGCAACGAGGTCTTTATCCTCGGCCTGTCGTCACCAAGTGCGTCGCATCCTGCAAAGAACAAGGGCGGAGTAAGAAGAGTGACTGGTGTGAGTCCGTCTCGTAGTGTCAGACGCTCTGCGCACTCGAGAATCTGCTTGACAAGGTTTTGCACGAGAGGTGACGACCTCCTCTCATTGCGTAAGCGTCGGTGGATGAGGAGCAGACCGGTGAGCTGCCATATCTGATTCGATATCCGGTATTCGTGGACTTCGGCAACAGATAGAACGCGACCACGTATTGACATAACTGGCGGAGGATTCGCTTGATCTCGGTCGATTATGGACTGCAGATAGTTGAGGAGCCACCAGACTTCGGCCTCGACTTGACCGCCTTGCGATGAAGTCTCAGACGCTGTTCCATCATTGTTGATCCGGCGTAGTCGTGCAATCTCTTTGAACACTCCAAGGAGGTCCTTTGTACGCGAGAGATACATATCGATATACACAGGCTCGTCATCTGTGTCTGATGCGAGCGTTGTTGGCGAGGGGATAGTCGACTGTTGTGGAGCGAGTTCAGTCATTGAGTGGCAGACCAGCGATTCGGTCATGTCGAACCATCGGAGTAAAAATCGCAATTCGTCCGTCGGGTTCTGGGAAAGACCTTTATCGTGTATTCGAGAAATGAGCCCACGAGCTCCACGGAAGTGAACACTCCATCGATCTGGGCTGGGCTCACTGGCAAAGACTTCGCAAACGAAGAGTGCTCTTGATGCGGCCAGCAGGGGAATGAGTTGTTGATCTTCATCACATTCGGAGAGTTTCTGGCAAAGGGATCTCGAGCTGAGAGCTTGAAAGCCAGCAACGATGAGCGCTTGTGAGGACTGCTCCTCGCTGGTTTTGCAAGTCGCAAGTCGGTGAGTGGCGGCCAGTGCAACAATGCCCTGCAGTAAGGGCTCATTGAAGACAGCCATTGGCAAGATGAGTTCGCATAGCTCATCAAAGATCTGTGGATGTGGCGCAAGAACTTTGACGGTCCTCTCGGTGAAGTACTGTAGGCCTGATCGATGCAAGGGTGATAGGTGACCGAAGAACTCAACGGATGGGGTTAGAGGAGACATTGGCATTTGCCTCTGACTGACAACAAGTTGAGAAGACTCCGAGTCCTCTGATGGAGAATTTGGTATCCATTCTGGCTCATCGACTTTCTGATCTGGAGGAGGCGATGTAGCCTTTGACGGACCTGGTCTGGGAGTAGAAGGGGAAACATAGATGAAGTTTTTCTTGTTCAAATCTGAGAGTGTTAGTATGTATCTTGCGTAGTAGACAATTGACATGCCTAATCTTTGAACGTTGCCTTCATTTTGTGACAAACAATCCCCAAAAGGTGACCGGTTAAATGGCCTCCCTCCCCAGCGGAGCTTCACCCCGTATTCGCATTTGACCCCAGCAGTCTGACATCTCTGACACGAGGGTCTCTCTTCACTGCACTTCTTTTTAAAGCTCTTACACCTCGCACAACCAACCCATGATCGACGCTGCGGTGGCATCACAGGGGCTTTGAGTTTGGGGCACAAAGCAAAACATGCTGCTTTGGGGTTATGTCATTTGCTAGGGAACAAATGAGGGCGGGGGAAAGTCAAGTTGGTGATGGAACGGTTCAAGGCGGCGAATGGAGATAAGGCTAGAGGCTGCGCTAGTACGGACTGGGAAGGATCAGGCGACCGATTGCTTATCTGTGTCACCTGCACTGATTGTCTTAAACCTGAGTGGCTGCTCTTATCAGTAGGTAATGATAAGAAATGGATGGGTACGCCATCATAGACCGGACATCTTCAGTTTCTTGGCTATCATGAACTTGAGTATGTATTATCCAACTATTCAATTGAATGTCTGTCGAGATTGCTAAGCTGCCTTTCGATGCTGAAACCAAAAGCACTGAAGCAAGATCGCTCCTGTTTGCCATCCATGATATTGCAAACACCTTCACCATTGAAACAAACATCCTGTGTTAGCTGAGTCGGCAGGATGCCTAGATCAATTAGTAGGCAAACCGAAAGTCCAGTCTCTTATTGCCCTCATCCTTTGTGGTGTCAAGATAATGCTTCTTCTGTTCATCATCCATGGCGTCCCAAATCTTATCCCGGCTCTTGTTTCTCCAGATGTAGTAGGTTCTGGTCAACAAATACAACGTGATGTTGAGCGCAATGATCGCCAAAAGAATTTTATTTCCTTCCCGGTACCTCGGCGCGTCGTCTTTGCGGTAAACGTTGGATGCGATAATACCGGCAGATTGAACGGACATGTTGTAGACAGCTGCCGAGACTGTCCTCAGACGAACCGTATTGGAGTTGCGCGAGTTCCAACTCACTTGAATTGGATGGGCTAGAAGGATAATGTTAGTCGGCGATAGGCAAGTCAGGGAGGAGCAAACTCACCAGTCGGAGAACCAAGCAATAGTGTCAACACCGCGAACGAGACCCATCTGTTGACCGTGCTCATGTCCACGACGTATAGATAGATCATGAACGGCAGTTTCCAGATCTGAACAGCTAAACCAAGCAGAGATCTTTCACCCCACTTCTCAGCAAGATATGAGATCAGTAGCAAGCCGCCAATGGAAAGTATCGTATGCGGAAAGGTCAACAGATTGGTGACAAGAACATTGAAGCCAAGACCACGGAGGGTCAAGGTGAAGTACTGAGCGGGCGGCGTGGCTGGGATCAAAAATGTCAAACCGATGGCATAGATCGGCCAGAGGTCAAAGTCCTTAAGCGACACCCATAGCAACTTCGGAGTAATGGGTTGGCGGTTATACATGTCGCCCTTGCTGGGATCGTCCCGGATGACTCGGTTCACCATAATGCGCTCCTCCCTGCACGCCGGTCAGTCTCGAAGGTCTATCCATCTCTGGTGCAACTTACCGCTCAGTGAACCAACCGTTCTTACCACGGAGAATGCCTGAGGTTTGAGTGGGTCCAGCAGGCATAAGAAACCAAGCGGAAATACCAACCGCGAGCGTCAGTAGGCCCTATTTGGTACCTGTCATCAGTACAGTCAATGATGCAAAGAGTCCGAATAACAAACCTCAAACAGGAACAGCCATCTCCAGCCCTCGTAGCCGTGCCAGCCTCGCAGTTGGAGGAAGCTTGCTCCAAGAAAACCACTGATGATATCGGCGACATTGTACGCCGTCCAGAAGAAGGCCAGACGAACAGTGAGTTCACTCGCGGTGTAAAAATAACTCAGGTATAAGATCGTCTACAAACATTCCATAACAACGATTAGTTGCGGCAACTAATACTTGGACAGGAAGGCATCATTGACTACTCACATCTGGGATAAATCCGCCCTGGAAGATAGCCAGTAAAGCACGGCATGCAAGAAACGAAGCCCTTCCGTCCAACCAGAACTGGCCCTAAGCAGACCGTCAGTATCAAGAGGGACTTGAAGTATTGCATTACCTACCGCAGAGACAAGACTCCAGAGGCACAACTGCATTGGAATCCAACGGTCAGGTCCGAGGTACTTGCTGACAAGCTGGGAGGGAAGCTCTGCACACAAAAAGGACAACTTGAAGACGGTATTTCCAAGATTGTAATCTAAAAACGCAAAGTCAAAACAATGAAGCAATCGGGTATGAGAACGACTAACCGTTGGTGTCCATCTTCAGGTCTGGCAGAAAGTTATCGGACACAGCTTGAGACAAATTCGATCGATCCAGCTCCAGAGCCATAAACATGACGCAAGTGAATATCATGATCCGTTTATCAATCTTTCGAATGACTTTACGTTCTTCATTGAATGTCCATCTCTCGGAAGGGTCAAATCGATGCAGATTCTCCCAGTCAGATCGGGGCTGGTAGCGCCTCGCCATGTCTGGGTCGTCAAAGACGGACCGACGGGTTGCAACAGCCTCTCCATCTTGTTTCGGCCGTCGCTGCCACCAACTCCGAGGTTCCTCTGGCGCAGCGAGGGGAAGTGTAGCGATGAGAGGGGTTACCTTTGTGGAGGGAATGGACTTGGAGGAGTCCGAGTCGGTTGGGTCAATACGGAGGTCAGCAGCATTCTTAACGTCCGACTGACGAACATCATCAGACTGTGCCATTGTAAAGATCAGGTTTCTATTTGGTCCTCTTCAGCAGTCTTCTCGCAATCATCTTGGATGTAACCACGCCTTTTGTATACATTGACGTTGGTATGCGATGGCGAAATCCATGTTCCTCATCTCGAAAGACTCAACCCCGCGGGGTTACTTATGTTTCTATGGCGTCAGGCATGGATACAATAGCGAGATTTAGGGGTTGCTTCTGATGGTATTTTTTGGCTTCTTTTCTGACTATTGTTTGATAACCCCCCTGAAATGGTTGTTGAGACATGTGTGTCTCGATAGTGGACACTTCAAGCTTGCAAGTGAAAAGTAACACAGACGAATGGTCAAATTGGCCGATAACGCCTTTTCGGATCTGTTGTACCTCTCCGGTACTCGGTATAAGCTGCATTTCAGTCGTCCTTGGCAAAGATCTGTAGTTCACGACAGAACTGGGAGGTATTGCACCATTGCTCGAACAACCACTCAACAGCTTGGGATTCCGCTGCCAAGACAATTTCTCAACATTACGCCATTCCCTCCTCCCCGAAAATAAGCATAAGTTGATAGCCGCTGGTCAAATTTTACCTCACCGAAACTATGATGGTTCGCCTATCTCTGGCGCTTCGTCGCCTCGCATCTCGGGTCGGATCTCGCCCCCCACGAGCTCCTTTGAGCAGAGACGAATCGGAGCATCACAATTTAAGGATGAGACTAACAAATAGGGCCTTTTGAGTCTATCTCCGCGGATTACTCTATTTGCATTTCGGAGACAAGATGACGTGCTTCCGGTCGAGGTCTTGAACCTGCCTGCCGAGGTACTCAACGTTCTGGTTGGTGTTCTTAAATCAGACAGAGTTTGATGTTATAAGTATACCTCTAGAATTAAGATATAATTTCTATAAGTAGTAAATCCTGTATTAAGGTTTTGATTATAAAGTCTTAAAGCTTAAGCCTTAAAAGGCTTCTTTTATTACATAGCCTTTTTAAAAACCTTTTTCTTCTTTGATTTTATATTAAAGGATGAGTTATATTTCTTTGGACAAAATTTCAACGCCATCAGCAATAGCAGTCCAAGTATCATGAAACACTAACTTGGGCCGATAATTCAACACCAACGAGCCTCGAGCAGGTCGAACAATCGCAAGGGTGATAGTGCTCAGTATAGAAGGGTCTGTAGCCACCACCGATTCGAGGCTCCCCGTAAATCCATTCAAAGCCTTTTGTATTGCAACGAGATTTCTGTTGAGCCTCCTCTGTTCCTCGAGCGCTAGCCTCAGAATCGTTTTCCCTTGTGAGCGCTTGTGTATCGAAGCTCCCTCGTCCAAAAGAACACGGACGATTTCGACAGATCCTTGCCGAGCGGCGTCTACGAGGGGCCACTGGAAGCACTCCGATACTGTGCTTACATATCTTGCATTCGGGTTCGCTCTAGCTGATAGAAGGTCTCGTGTGAGACGAACATCTAACAAGGCGATTGCGAGACCCAGTGGAGTCATACCATTCGCTGATACTATGTTGACATCACACCTTGCTTTCAGCAGCCACTTCAAAACTCTAGAATCCGCTTGTGCTTGGTCCTGGACAGAAAGGTAATGGTGTTGCTGAGCTTCAATTTGCTGAATGTTGACCCAGTCATCACCCTCTCCGGAGAACGCAGATAGTTTTAACACATCGGCTGGGCGTTCATTCGCACTTCTCGAGCTGACTGGCCAGCACTGTTCTTGAAAATAATGCTTGATATCTGCACCGCAATCAGATAGATCTGTAATCATGTCGTCCGCGTCTTTCCCACGAAACATTGCAAGGTCTAGAGCCGATAGCATAGAGTCTGACCAGCCATGACCTAAATAGTCGCGGACCGGATATACCCTCGCCCCAGACAAGAATAGCATCTGGTATCCTACCCCCCAATGTGCATCGATCGCAATAAGTATGGGGGGCTTTCCACTCGATGAGCCTTTTGCGTCTGCGCCGCCTTGCAATAAGGCTCTCACCACATCAGCTTCATAGCTTTTGTTCTCGGTCATTCTTTCAATTGCCACTTGTAGTGGGGTGAGGCCCTGTCGGGCGCCGTTTCTATAAGTTTCGTTGGGTTGAGCACCCAAGCATAGTAGTGTTTCCACTCCAGCTACATTCAGAAAGTCGTAGTCAACAAGTCTGCACAGGACGTCGGTGAGGCGGTCTTTGTGGCAGGAGAAGCCAGAGAGATGGGATCTTGAGGCCTTGCTAAGTGTATGGACGACATTTCTACACTCTGGCCCTTTTGAATCGCATAATAAGTGATGTAAAAGCCGAAGATGACTATTGGCATGCGCCCAGAGTGCGATGTTGTTGTTTGACTTATCATCGTCCCAGGGAAAGATAAGACCAGGGGCATTCTCACTTATCAGCTTCAAGAAAAGATCGTTAAACTTGGTCTCTTCTTGAAGATTGAAATAAGGTCGTGAAGTGTGATCAAGCCAATGTGCCTCGGCATAGCTGAAAAATAATTGTGCTTCACCTACGGTCACAGAAGATTTGGCCGTGGAAATAACTTCTAGAATCCTTCCCAAATCAAACTTTGGAGTTTGTTGTTGTGGCCGTTGCTGTTGGATAATGGTCTTCATGAAGCAAGCAAGAAGGCTTTCTCGGGTTGTCGCATCCGATATTGTCTGCAGAGATTTTTTGTCAAAAACAAGCTTCCTTTGACGAGAAATTCTTCGGTCGAGTTGCTCGAGATTCAGAGCAGTGATACAAATGAAACCTATTGTTGAGTCTGCTTGGCGCAGGGTGAAGAGGAAAATCCCATGTTGACGCTTTCCGGGAGCTGGTCCAAGGCCGTGGTTCTTCGCACTATCGATCTGGGGAGAACTTGATACCCCCTCCAAATTCTGTTCTTTGGAAAGGTCCTCGAGACATTCGGCCTCGCTATCCACGAGGACATGTCTCAATGCGCTATGGTGAATGTAGTGAACAGTATTCTCCTCTTCGTCAATATAGAGCAGCCCACCGCCACAACGGTAAACCATAGCCTCAGCATCCAGCGGAAGAGTTGAGTCATCCCAAAAAGGCACACCAGGTTCAATATTAAGGGCGCTCCGTAACTCGTTTTTCGTCAATGGGCGTATAGCTGCAGTGACTATTTCAAAAATTCGACTTCCGTATTTATCATCCTTGATTCTGCCCAGGGCCTGTTCAAATGACTCAAAGAGGCCGGTAGGTAAACGATCAAGAATACGGGCAAAGTCTCCAAGAACGGTCAGAGTCTCGCCGTATAGGGGGAATAGAGCGTTGAGTTGAAGTACAACCCAAAGATACATTCCTTGAGCCCCTTGGACTAGTATATTCTGGACATGTTCCTTGGTCGCTTCGTCTAATCTCTGGGCTAGGGTTCGACGACTAAGCTCTCCTTTAATGTAACTCTCAATTTCTCGGTCTTTCCGGGAACAAGACATTGAGATTGAGTGTACGGTTCGAAGAAGCTCCAAAACCATGGGTCTGATGAGGGAGTCGAATCGTACTGAGCAGCAGATATGTAATTGGAGATGGGTCTGTAAATCCGCCAGTGGTCGGAGAACTTCTTGAGCATCTTCAGCACTTAGTTCATCTAGACCGTCCATGATAACATAGTAATGACAATGATCTGGAAAATGCGCTTTGATAAACTCGATAATAGATTCTGTGTCATTTGCCGTGTACTCTTGGCTGTATTGACGGATTGCTGGATGGTCCGCGGGGAGTCTTAGAGATCTAAGAAATTGGTGGGCTATGCTTCCAAAGAGTGTGCGAGGTAAGAGTGTCTTTCGGTCCATCGATTGACAAAAGAATGAAGCTACCGCACATAGGCCAGGCTGCGGTTCAGTGGAAAGGCTGGGCCAGAACTTGCCTGTAATATTGGCCATGGTAACCGTTTTACCACTCCCAAGCGATCCATGTATTAACAACGTTGATGAGGAGGAAGCCGATCTCCAATTCATGTATTGCTCGTCGTCGAAGATCCACTCCACAGATCCCTTCCGTCGCTCACGTCGCCAGGTACTTTCAAACTCATCTTGATGCGGTGATAACTGCCGAAGTACTTGAATGCGCCAATCCTCCGCTCTTCTCTTCCTCGACTCGCCCCACGAGGATAGACTACCTGAAATGGCCGCAATCGACGTATTTGCTTGAGCTTGGGATGCTTCGTTCAAGTAAGCAAGCTTTTTGTTGATCACTTTGGACCAAAATGCCAGTTGTGTCTCGAATTCCTTAAATTCTTTCTCTAAGCATGTGCTTGTAGCTAATTGAGCAAGAAAACCTTTCTTCTCGAAGCCAATGATTGTTTTGCACATTTCGGTAATAACAATTAGGTATTCGCAAGTAAGGGCCTTTAAATCCGAGTCGTGGGGAAATAATAGGACTCGATCTCGTTGGATGATAGTTGCGTGTCCTAAACGCATGAGCAAGAGCGAAAGGCGTTCAAAATAGGATAGATGACCGGTCGCTATCTACATTTCAGACTGGTCGGGAAATTGAAGTGGTATCAAAATGGCTAGTATTCTCACCTCAAGAGACAGTCTCACGGTTGCCCAAACGCCACTTGCGATCATGTTCTGAGATCCACCAACTAAGATGTCGCCAGGTTTGATAAGAAGCTGGATTTGATCTAAGAACTTGAGAAGTCTTGTACCAAAAGGCTTCCAAGAGGTTTGATGGAGTCGCGAACCATCTCGATTGATTTCTTCCGTAAGACGGATGACGTCGATTTCGGAGGGAGGAGAATGCGTTTGCCATGTTTTGAAGATTGGCCGGTATTTTTCGTCAAGTGCAGAGCTGAATTCTGAGATAACCTTTGCGAGTCTTACGGCGGGGGTTAAAGGCGCCGCAGTGGGTACAGGTACTAAAGAGGACATGATGTCGTCGTTAGAAGATACCTATCCTGGCCTAACCGCAAGGGAATTTATCCTTTTGCCTGCGACACACAATACTTCTTTCGCAAAGACAAGTGTATGTGATTTGGCTTGATCACGAAGATGGATAAGCAGGCTGAGTTTGGAGATGAGAAAGAAGAGAGGCGGCAAGTGATTCTGTCCCTTGTGTGGTTATAGTCTGCCTTATCACGTCACTGTAAGACATGTGAGGGGTTATCTGCAGGCATCTGGTTCCTGATAGGCTGTATGAAGTACATGGGGATTGAAAATCATAATAAGAAATTGGGGAGTTATATAATATTATGATTGCAGTATTCAAGACAAAAGCTAATTTATGAAACTACTTAAAGTACTTTAACTAATATATAAATATAAATAGTATTATTAAAGGGTAATTGTGGCATTCTTTAAATCAGTCATCTTAGAACTTGAACCCGTCCAGAAGATGTACTCCCCTGATTCGACTTGATACTTGGCATTGTTGTAGTAGCCAAGATCGTTCTTGGGTATCCTGAAGTTAACAACCTTGCTCTGTCCTGAATTTACCTCAACCTTCTGAAAGCGGATCAGGCGTTTGTTTGGTAGCTCGATCTCGGAGTTCGAGGGTCTCTGATAGACCTGAACGACCTCCTTGCCCGTAAGGGAGCCTGTGTTGGTCACCGCGACCGAGATAGAAACGGCGTTGCCGTTCTGAGTAATCTTAGGAGCAGAGACGTCGAAGGTGGTGTAGCTGAGGCCGTAGCCGAACGGCATGGGAGCATCACCTCGTTTTAGACAGGGGAAGTTGTAGTCATATGTGGCGCAAATACTGGGAGTCTGAATGAAGCTTACGCCTCCTTGTGCGTCAGAAGACATATAGTCGTAGTACACTGGGAGGGCTCCCTCAGCTTGCGGCATAGTTACAGTCAGCTTGCCACTGGGGTTAACCTTGCCCTGAATAATCTCGACTGCGCTGTCGGCGGTGAACTCGCCAGCGAGGAACGTGTGGAGGATGGCGTCGGCCCGTACGGTTGAGTTGTTGAGCACAAACGACTGGCCACCACTGAGAACAACAATCGTTGGCACGCCGGCGTCGAGAACGGCGTCAATGAGTTGCTGCTGACTACCGGGGAAGCCCAAACTGGCATGTGTGAAGAATTCGCCATCCGTACGCTCACCAGCATTTGGATCCAGAGTGTATACGGACAGAGATCCAACAGCCACAATCGCAAGGCCGGCCTCCTTTGCTGCAGCGACAGCAGCTTGGATGCCCTCAGTATCACTATCACGTACGAAAGCAATGTCAACGCCCTTGATGTACTTAACGTTCTTGGCTCCGAGCGCTGCCTCGAGGCTCCCCTTCAGCGTGCGTCCATGCAAGGGTTTCTCGCTCGTACTGGGAGCGTAGCTTCCAGGATTCAAAATGTCGGCCATGGGGCCGAGGAGTGCAACCTTGGGGATCTTGGATTTGGGAAGAAAATTGTTCTTGTTCTGTAGTAGGACGATGGATTCGCGTGAAGCCTTCCGGTTGATGTCGAGATGCTTGGATGCGCGAAGCACCTTCTTGAGGTTCTTCATCGTGGGCAAGGGAAGATCAAACATGCCAGTCGCAAACTTGATGATCAAATGCTGCTTCACTGCCTCGTCTACCAGCCTCACGATCTCCTGATCGTCCGAACTGTTAACAAGAGTCGGAAATGCGGCTGGTTGTTGAGGAGCTAGCTCGAGTTGCAATCCGGCACGGAGGGCCTTGGTAGCTGCATCCTTGAGAGTTGAAGCTACGAGGCTTTGGGTATGAAGATGTGGAATGGCCACGGCGTCCGACATGAGTAGGCCATCAAAGCCCATTTCAGATCTCAGCATACCCTGCAGAAGCTGTTTGTTGATTGACATGGGGACACGGTCGATACTGGAATATGACACCATGATAGACGCAGGGTTTTCCTTGAGCACGCGAATGTACGGAAGGGCGAGATCGTTGTACAAATGATTGATGCCGCCGGCCATGCTGGCAGTGTTGATACCGCCCGCGCCTTCTCCGTATAAGAAGTGCTTGACCGTGGTGGCGACTTTGATGAATCCGTTCTTGTCTTTCTCTTCCATAGTTCGAACATACTGCGCTGCGAATTCACCGACAAGATAGACATCTTCGCCGTAGCTGGTATGAAATCGGTTAGCCATACGTCCATATGCACAGGAAGCCGTCAACACCGCGAGCAAATACAAGAATGAAGTTGTAGTGGAAAAGGAGTTGCTTACGTCTCACCCACACGGCCGTATCTGGGATCCTTGGCTACGTCTAGCTCGGGACTTAGTACCCAGTGCGTCCCGAGCGCCATGTTCTCGTCTCGAATCGCTCCCGCTACTTGGCCATACAGATCTAGGTCCCATGTCGTGGAGAGTGAGAGTGTTGCTGGAAAGAGGGTCCCTCCAGGCACATAGATGGAGTTGACCGAATCTGTGACTGTAATGTATGGAACTTTGCCATCCTGCATCTGCTCCTGTCGGACCTTGTTCGCAAATGGCAGCACCTTTTCAGCAGGATTCAATTGTGAGCCGTAACCTAATGAGAATTTGTCAGCTTGGGACTTGCTCGTCGAGACAAGGCTTTGTGCACTTGCGCCTTACGAAAGACCTACTTACTTAGTATACCATGCTGCAGAGGGTACAACGTATCATATGCAGTCTGGTTAAAGGATGAATTAGGATCCAGAAGCTTTCTTATACCACCTAACTGGGCGATCTTCTCTGTCCATTTGAGTGTGGGCAAGAGAGCCTCGGCGCGCTCAGCTGGGGAGAGAGCTTTGTTTTTCCAGGCTTCGTTGTTTGCGCTCGGTGCGGCGATCACATGGTACGCCAAGGACCCAGTAAGAGCTAGGCTCGTCACAGAGAAACGGACCATCTCGCCAGGCTGTTGAGGGTGACTTGTGTAGAGGCGCCGACAGCTGGATTCTTAGGGGAGTTACTGTTAGTGGTTGGATGTATCAATGGGATGACATTCTTCTTATACTTTTCTTCGCAGGCCAATGCAGCAGACTTGCTAATGCCAGCATCACTCTTTCAAGGTACATCGGCATAAAGCTGGGGCACATGGCCTTAGCTTGCTTGCCTCATTTCTGCACAGATGACGAATAAATTCATGAAGCGAGCTGAGCCAGGTCCGTTTCGCCAAGGTTGTACGGATGGCGATGATCATGTCTTTGGCCATATGCGTGATCTTTTCCTTGAGAGTCCGGAGACGAATTCGGGGTATTACCTACGAATCTGATTCGATAGATTGCTTATCTGAGGATATAAGCCGACAACCGGACGGTGTTTTGATATGTCCAATCTTGACTCAGTGACTGTTAACGTGAGATGAGCCTGGAGGCTCAGCACTCGGACAAGACATATCCATCTTAGTTTCTTCTCTGAACCAATTGCAGTCTAGTCAAGGTGGTGTTGTCCGACTACCGAACCCCAGATCAGATGCCCGAGTACGTGTATCTCGGCCGGATTTACCAGAAAAGGCTAAGCCATTTTTCAAGGACATCGGCCCTCGAAAGACGCAATCACACTCATAACTGCATGGTTCATTTTCGTCGCCGAATTTGCTTCGGGGCTAAAACTCTTTCCAGGAAGCCACGAGTTCCGGGTGAAGTGCCGATTCTCGTTCACTATCTTTGAATGAGAGATGTTCAAACGAAGACGAGGTTGATCCGTCGCTACAAAACGAGTATCATGTAAGATAGGGTTAGCCTAAATTACGGCATACTGGCTTATCATCTCCGTGAGTTGCATCTCCCAGCAACACTAATTCGTAGGATATAATAATTTCTGAGTAAATCTACAGGAAGCAGTGGGTCAAATACAACACAAGAACGGCACACGTTTCCCGCCAGACTGAATGTTTCCTGATTCGTTGGCAGTAGCAACGATGTCATTGGAAGATTATATGGCTGAGCTCTCAAAGTCAAAGCAATGTCTAATTGAAGTGGTCGTAGCATTTCTTGAACGAGATGACCTGCACTTTTGCCGATAGCACGGGCGCAACATATGGAGTCAATAAGATGAATTGTCGCTCACGTGCTTGCGCCCAATTCCATGAGTTGATCCTCCAGGAGCCATGCCCAGTCCTGGGGAGCCCACCACGCGAAGAGACCAGGCACAGCAGGGCTGCGAGTGCTCGTTGGCTCTTGGCCATGAGGTTTGGCCGTATGAGCTCGAGGCTTGTCTTTGGTAGGCTGATTGTTGGTTATAGAGTAAGTTTTCGGATGGGGTTTTGCTGATTGCGATCCTGCGGTCGTATCAGCAGTAGCGGTCGATGCACCAACGACGCGAGGTCTCTCCTCTTGAGAAGCGCCATGGTTGTACCGTGCGGAAGGACTTTGTTGGTTGTCCCTCGTCGAAAAGGCCGGGTGCCGAGGTGCGTCAGAACCAGGAGATACTTCGTCAATATGGGAGCTCTGGTACTCTTCGTCTTCGCGTTCAATATTTGACAATTCAGCTCGGCGCAAGAGACTGTGTACAGCCAAGCGCTGTCGAGCACGCACAGCTTCGGAAAAGTGACCGTCTGATCTGTTTTGACTCTGTAGCGAGGACAGATGATGGATCTCACTCTGCAGAGTCTGACCCTCTCCGGGTTCGCCGTTGATCGCCGGTGCAGTAGCTGGGCTGGAGTCGGGTGTGCATATCTCGTTGGCTGTAGTCCCTGAGAAGCCTGGTTGGGTTTCATCAGATAGAGTTCCCGCAAAAGGTGTTGTGTTTGCTGCGGCAGCTGACTGGTCGCTGGGAAGATTTCGTTTATTCTTTTGCTGCTTTGAGAAGATGGTGATAGACTCCTCTAGTTCCCTAATGATAGGACTTACGAGTGCCGAGAATCGGAAGAATCTCTTGAGCGCAGCTAGGCAAAGCTCGGCACGGCTAACAGCGAATTCCGGTGACGGCCGAGCAGGTCCTTGACCGAATCGAGAGATGAAGAGGATCAGACGGGTGGCATGATAAGCACAAATAGCCGTGTCGAATTCGAGGACGTGGTGTTGCGTGCTGTGCTGGTTGAGCGCGGTAAGTATGTAGATGATTCGCATTGCGTGGTGCAAGCACTGAGCTTCAGCATCAAGGAAGGCCTGGTAGTCATGGCCAACGAGCACGGCAGCGGGAGCAGCCTCAGAGTATCCAGGTAGAAGGATGCGGTTGATATCGCAGTGTGCTTGGTGCCATGAGATGTGGGCCAGCAATAGACGAGGGAGCCATCGGGAGATTGACCCGTCGCCATTACTACAACTGCCAGGAGACTGGAGTGCTCCATCCACGCTTAAGAGAGCTTCCAGGATCGGTGCTGGTTTCTCCATGCATGCTAGTGTTTGTAAGTGGTGGCTGAAGAGGTCTGTGAGATTACATAACGGCGTTTCTAGCAGCGCGATTTTCCTAGAAAGCTTCATTATATCACATCGAATTGCTTCTAGCTGCATAACAAGCCCGTAGGTGCCCCCATCACCGCGGTAATTTTGGTGTTCGCCGTCGACTTGATCCTTTCCAGTAACATGAATTTCGTGGCCATTGGCCATTGCCATGAAGTCTTCCTCGCTGCACGGAACGTCGATGTAGATGACTTCCATTGGCAGCGAGTCGAACTCGGCGAGGCCAATCGAGAAATAGCGCTCAACCATTTTTAGGGACCAGAGAGTACGACGGCGCACCTCTCGCGCAACTGGCTGAAGGTCATGTCGCTCGTAATTGAGTCGCATCGTCGTGGCGAAGCGAGCAGCCGTGGCTGTCAACATAAAAGCTCTCTGAAAAAGCTCCGTCTCTATGTAATAGTGAATTACGAGGAGAAGGGCCTGGAGTTTGGTGATACTCGGCGATTCGAGACTTCTCCAGATGCTCTCCTCGGCCATCCTGATCCACGTGCCCGTATCCTCAGCGGAGGCAACTTTGTTGTTCAGCGTTCTTCGACTCGAGTCCAGTCGATGATTGAGATCGAGATCAACTTCCCTGCGCAGGTACAGCGTTGCAACCGCGCAAATTGAAGCAGGAAGGGCGCGATGCACATCAAAAGAACGGCATCTTCTCCTGGTGGTTTCTGGATGTAGAAATCCGTATGATGGCATGGGATAGATGAACTTGAAGAAGACGTCAAGGAGGCTGTCTAGTTGACCGCGGCTTGGGCCACTATACCCTGAGCTTCTTGCTACAGACCCTGTTGATGATGGATGCCACGACACTGATGAGCCTGTGGGCGAAGACAGCGGTATTGTTGCTGTTTCTTCGTACCTTTCAGGATGTCCGGCAGATTGCCGCTGCCAGGGCAGTTCTTTTCTTTGGGGCTGATGCTGTTGATGCTCCAGTCGCTGGTCGGCCTCATCCTGTTGCTGAGGTTCGTGCTCCAATTCATGCTCCTGGCCAATCACAAGGTCGTGTTGATGATCGTGTTCAAGCTCCTGCTGCTCCTCCGGTTCCTTTTGCTGTTGTTGCTGCTGCTCGGCTAAATCAGTAGCGGGAGGACTGGTTGAGTTTCCGGAGACAGACTGTAAGTCTTGTTCTCTTTCCATAAAGGAGGATTCGGGTTGAGGTGCCTCTTCCTCCTCCAATGTGGTTTCGTCAAACAAATAACCTTCTGGAGCGCGTCGATAACGCTTAAGTGGCGGATAAATGCACCTGATGTCCTTCTGCCGACATGCGACACATGCTGGAAGCGTCGCCGAGCACTTAATCTTCTTAAGACGACAGGAAGAACAGGCGCGAGCTCCTCTGAGGCGTTTCCTCGACGGTGACGGCCTCTCGTGAAGTTGGTGCTCATCATTGTTGAGAGAGCAAGCCAAGTTCAGCCGTCGACAATTGCGACACGTCCCTGGTTGTTTGTCGCAGCGTACCTTGCGCTGTTTGCATTGAAAACATGTTTGAGGGATGTATGCATTGGTAAGAAGCCTGAAGTGGCCGATATGCTGTTCGTAATCCATTGGATGCCATCCTTCTCGCGACCGATGCTTGTCGGCTTGTGAATTGGCCCAGTTTGTGAGATGTGGATGATTTGGATGGCAATGAAACTGCAGCGACCCGTGTTTGCGGGGAAGTGGAGAGTTCCCAAGGGGGGCATGGCGTGCTTTTCTCTCCAAGTGACGGAACCAACTGAATTTAATTTAGGGCGGGTCAGCGTCTTTTTACTGCCTTCTGGCCCCGCACCAGCAGAGGCACAGGGCCTTCAGAGGTCAATCATTGGGGATAAGTCGCCGAGGTCCATTCTTACAAACCCTTCACAGGGGCCTGAATGAGTACAATAGCTTTATCTCAGCTCCTTTCACAGGCTCAGGGGCTTGAATTTGCGAGCACAGTCTCATTAGGATCTTGATACTTCTACTCACTGCGTTATGTACATGTATCATCTAGTTATCAGTTGTCTTGGAATCCGCGTTCCCTCCAATCCTTCACAACCTCTGCTTCAGCGCATCCTCGGGTCGCACGCCGTTCTGTTCTGCATACTTGACTACCGCTGGGACACCTTTGCTTGGGCCACTCAGCCGGAGATGGATCGGATCATCGCCAATATGCTCCATCTTGGCCTCGAGGAGAGCCGTCATGTGCTTGACCACGTCACTATACGCACTATCATTGTACAAGTTGAAGAGCTCAAGAGGGTCCTTCTCGCAATCAAAAAGCTCCCACTCCTTTTCCTCTGGCTCATTAATATTGTCTGCCCTTCCTGGCCGCGCGCCTACAACTCCAAGGTCCTCGTTGTACCAGTAAATGAGCTTATACCGCTGATTGCGGCATCCGTAGTGCGCATAGGCCTGGTGAATTACATCGTTGTGCATCCAGTAACGGTGGTACGCGACATTCTCCCATTCCGGGCCCGTCACGGGACCCCCGCGCATCAGAGGCAGTGCCGACCTGCCTTGCATATAGTTCGGGATCCTGATGCCGGCCAGCTCGAGGAAGGTCGGGGCAAAGTCGATGTTGCAGAATATCTCGTTGCTGATAGAGCCGGCTGGAATTTGCTTCGGGAACTGCGCTAGGAAGGGCATCTGGAAAGATTCCTCGTACATGAACCTTTTGTCGAACCATCCATGCTCACCTAAGAAAAAGCCCTGGTCCGAGGTGTAAATAACAAGAGTATTCTCCGTAAGGCCCTTTTGGTCAAGATAGTCCAGCATGCGCCCAACGTTGTCATCCACAGATTGGATCACGCGCAGGTACCGCTGCATGTAGCGTTGGAACTTGAAGGCAGACAGCTCGCCAGGTGTAGTGAAAGTGAAAACGGTGCCATCATCTTTGTCAATCAGTTTAATACTCGGGTCTGTTGGGATCTTGCGTTGGGCTGAGCCAGACTCTTGGGTGACACGCTCGCCTACCGACCGACCGCCATCTGGCTGAACGAGCCCAAGATCCTGATATGTCAAGTCCTCAGCCACGCGCATTTTGGCCACTCTGGCAGCTTTAGCTCTATTCTTGTAGTCATCGTCGTACGTCTCTGGAACCTTGATCGGCTTGTCGGCATACAGGCTCTTGTGCTTTGTATCGCATTCCCAAGATCGGTGAGGGGCTTTGTGATGGCACATCACAAAGAACGGCTTGCCAGAGCTCTCAGTTGCAGTTATCCACTCGAGGCACTTGTCGGTGATGATGTCCGTGACATAGCCTGTTTCGTGACGCTCGACGGCTGCGCCTTTGTCGCCGGGGGGCATTTCGATGAACTCGGGGTCCCAGTAGTCCCCTTGTCCTGGCAAGACGCTCCAGTAGTCGAAACCCGTCGGCTCGTGTGGTTCACCTTCGCCCAAATGCCACTTGCCCACAATTGCCGTACGGTAACCGCCTGTGCGCATATGCTTCGCTACGTTGGGCATATGTTTGTTGATATGGTTGTCGAGCGTCATGACCCCGTTCACGTGGTTGTATGTTCCTGTAAGAATGGCCGCTCGAGATGGTGTACAGATGGAGTTTGTTACATAGCAGTGATTGAATAGCATGCCATTTTTGGCAATCCGATCGAGGTTTGGCGTATTGTTTATGCCAGCGCCGTAAGCACTGATGGCTTTGGATGCATGGTCATCTGCCATGATGAAGAGAATATTTGGCCGCGAGTCCATCTTGACCCCGATGATTGAGTGATTCGTTTGGTGAAGAATAGAATGAGGCAGATTATGGAAAGAGACACGCTTTGAGACCTAAAGAGTGGAGGTAGAATATGTCAGTGAGTGCTTGGGACCATCAGGTAGCCACGAGCTATGAGGAGAACTTGGTGAAGTGCTTACTATGTATGTGACGGAGGTTGGACAACAAACCGTCCCACGGCTAATGTTAGCTATCGTACTCTCACGCTTTTACATCAGACGTGAAAGTTTTTGATAGCCGATGCAACAGCCCGTAAGCGACTGTCTTCTCTTCCTGGCGCTCTCTTTTCCAGCTCGAATGGCCTATCAACAGCTCGCAGCCCCAGCATGACTCTGTTGCAGCCAAAAGAAGAAACGATGGCTACCGGTAGTCGGCCGGATGCTTCAATCGGGTATAGTGTAATTGGCCCCGACTTGGCTGTGGAGACTCACCCAACTCATCCCCGTGTCCGGGTATCGGTAGCGAGCTCCCTTTGGGGTTAGTCTTGTCGGCTGCCAACCTACAGATCCATGACAGGACTCCAGTGCATGATCCTTCCAAGATGGTGTCCACCAAACCTCACAGCTGTACCAATCTTCCGGGATCTGTACCTAGCAGAGTCTCGACTTCAGTCCATTTGCGGTGCATCTCACCATTGCCCTTCCACAGCACGCCATGCTTTAACGCCAGTTTGCCCGTCTGCGTTCCGCATGGATGATGTATTTCTCTATAAAGCTTTTCGTCGTGCCACAAGACAGTCGGCCTCTTAACAGTCATTTCAGTTGGAGACGCTCATGGCCCCTTATATCTTGTTTCATATTCGAAAGTCACGTCCGTATTCCCATTGCTGAACAGATGCCAAAATGGCGAAGGCTCTTGGAACCTTCAGAGCATTCTACCTCGTAGCGTTATGCTGCGTTGGTTCTTTTCTTTTTGCCTATGACACCGGTATTGTTGGTGGAATTCTGACCTTCCCGAGCTTCCAACGGGATTTCCGATATACCACCAAGGACAAAGCCAGTGTCGGTTCACTATCCACGAGTCTTTTGCAAGCTGGCGGTGAGTACATCTATCTATCTATCTGTTTGTTGCAGTTGTTTGTTGAATGCCATGCACTTCTGCATGGCGACAGTGCTATCATCATGCCTTCCCTGGTCCTATGCAGAGAAAATATATAACTAATTTGTAACTCCCGTCTTCCCTAGCTTTCTTCTCCTGCTTCTTCATCTGGCCCTTCACCGCTCGATTTGGCCGCTGCTGGTCTCTTGTTCTGGCCTCGGCTATTTTCAATGTCGGCGCCGTGGTTCAAACCATCAATACTCATCATCTCGCCGGATTTTACATTGCTCGATTTGTCTCGGGAGTCGGCGTTGGCATGGCCACTGTGATAGTGCCCATGTACTCAGCTGAGATGGCACCGAAAAATATCCGTGGCATGCTTGGTAGCATGTTCCAGTTCTTCTTTACCTTGGGAGTCATGACTTCGTACTGGGTTGATTATGCAGCGAGCATCCATATCCCTGATGACAGCAGCGCCCAGTGGCAACTACCGGTCGGTTTACAGCTTGTTCCCGGCACTATTCTTGGCTTAGGAATGCTCTTCACAAAGGAGAGTACTCGTTGGCTGGCCAAGACAAATCGTCGTGAGGAGGCTTTGCAATCTTTGATATGGGTACGCGGTGGAGATTCTCCAGAAGTCCAAGAAGAGTAAGTCACCCCCAAGCATGACAATTCACATATCCCTGGACTGTTGGTCAAATAGCTTGCTTCTGACACACATCCCCCTCACAGATTTGGCGAGATTGTTCGCAGCATCGACGAAGAGAACCGTATCAAGGCTGGCTTGACTTGGAAAGAGCTTACTGAACCCGTCAACCGTTACCGACTCGGCCTTATCATTGCTTTGCAAATCGGTAAGCAGTTCTTTTTGATCGTGCATAATCGGAGACCTAGCTTTGGCTAATGATCTACATTTTAAGGCGTTCAACTCACCGGCAACACCTCCATGGCGTACTGTAAGTGAATTCCTGTGCAGCTTAGTGCTTTTCCAAGTATCTCTAACATGTCTGTTCAGATGCTCCTCAGATTTTCGGTCTAGTTGGTGCCGGCCAGGACAAGCTTCTGCTTACCGGCTTCTTCGGTCTTGTCAAAGTCGTGGCGTGTCTTTTCTTCCTGCTATTCCTCGTTGAACGAATCGGTCGTCGTGGCTCCCTGCTAGGAGGGGCAGGCCTCATGGGCACTTACATGCTCATCGTGGCAATCTTGACAGTCAAGTTTCCTCCGAACCCTGATGCTGGACTGACCCCTCCTTCTATTGCCTCTCTGACTATGATTTATCTCGAAGCCATGAGCTACAATATCTCTTGGGGGCCTGTACCGTGGGTTTACACTGGTGAGATCTTTAGCAGCCGGACTCGCGAGGCTGGCATTGCCATCAGCACTTCAACGCAATGGCTGTTCAACTTCGTCTTTTCTCAAGCCACTCCCCACGCTGTCAAGAACCTTGGCTGGAGGACATTTCTCATGTTCTCAATTTTCAATTTCGCGCTTGTTGTATTTGTCTGGTTCTTTATCACGGAGACCAAAGGCAAGTCTCTAGAAGAAATGGAAGATCGTAAGTCTAATGTCTCACCCAACTTGCCTAGCCCGAACAATGACTGACATCTGCCTCTAGTCTTTGCCCGTCGGGCTGGCGTCACTATTGCGAGACCTGTAGAAGACGGAGTAGGAAGTGAGAAGGAGTTGAAGAGAGAGGTTGTAATGCAGTCTGCCAAGTCGAACTAGGTTCTTTGAAGCATGAAGAAGTCACTTCTCTAGTCATAATGCAAGCAAAGATAGCACGTGGTGGACACTATGGCTGAAGCATTACAGCAAATTTTCACCCAGTATAGATTCTCGCGCTCCGGCACAGGTTGGTGTCTTCTGACGGCTTACTCGTGCACCTTCAATGGTAATAAATTACTGTTCACAAGAAAGCATTGTTGGGTAATACAAATAGGATTAGTTATCTAGGAAAATAAGGCGAGCAGTTATCAATCTGTTCCGGGTTAAAGAGAAGAGAAACACAGTCTGTGGTATAGAAGAAACCGTGGAGAAACCTAAGCTTTCTGAACATTGTACTCGGAAACACCAAAGTTGTGGATCTTCTTGTCCTTTGTTCCGACGGCAATAAACTCAGGGCCAGTATTGAAGATGTAGAAAGGCTGATCATCTCCAGGATAGAGAGGCTGGCGGAGAGTAACCGCATAAACTGCCTGCTTGTATCCTGCCTTTCGGAGGATAGTGAACGCGTCATGAATATCGAGAGCGACAGGCCAGGAGATGACCTGATCACCCAAGAAGGGAGAGTTGATGGTCTGGACCTTTCCAAACTCACCCCACCCAGTAGATTGTATGATAGCAGTCTTGTTGCCGCTAAGACCACAAACAATACGGTTGTTGACAAGACCCCACTCATTCTGGACAGGCTTGCGAGTCAGGGGAGTGGCGTCAACTTCGAGAAGGTTGGCATTGGGATACTGCTTCTTGATGAGATTGAGACCAACGTTGATGAACCCATCCCAAGACAGAGGGAGGCCAACTTTCTGGTTGCCGTTGCCGTTCTTATGTCCGTTGGACGCAGCGCCGTATGTTCCGCTACTGCCTTGCCCGTTGTTGCTCACGCTGAAAGAAACCGTAGTCTGGGTTAGGACAGATTTATCATCGAGGAGAACATGACTCTCCACGATATAGGGGATGCGATACAAGAATGGAGGCTGGTTCTGGCCCACATAGACAACGACTTCGGTGGTTCCAGTCTGTTGAGCAGTGAGAGTCCATACGATCTTGCCATCGTCAATGCGAGCATCATTCAGAGTGAGGAAACTCTTGTCGAAATCAATGTTGACTGAGCCACCCTTGCCCGTGAAAGAGTCACTCTGCTGGATGGTGAAGGGCTCATCGGCAAGAACATCAATCTTGTTGTCCCCGGAGATTTGCTTAATCTCAGGCAGCTCAACCTCAGCCTTGCCATTAGTGGCAGCCTGTCCGTTTGAATTGTTGTACTGAATAGGGACAACCCAATGCTGCTTGTTCTCAGTGTTAACAACAACCGTGTTGGATGGGAAAACGATGCTAGGAAGATCGATCTTGAAGCTGTCTGTAATCTCATAGGGTGACTCTCCATGAATGATTGGGCCCACCCAACCGATCAGCTCGAAGAGAAGACCGCCATCGAAAGGAAGACGACGGAATTTGATGTCTCTGGTAAGGTCAACGTGGGTGCCAGAGGCCTTGAGAATCAGAAGCTTGGCCTCGTTATCGTAGGATGCAGTGATGCTATCTGCAGGGATGAGTTGCTGATGAACAAGACCTCCGTTTTGTGAAGCAGACATTGTGGGAAGTGTGGTTGAAGTATAGATCGAACGGTTAGAAAGGTGATGTGATTGAATTGAGAGTTGTAAAAAGCTGAATGAGTGATGAGTGTCTGGAGATGAAATGAACAGACCAGGAGGCACTTCCTTCTTATAGATGAATTCTGGTCGCGAATTCATCTATTGTCTCTTTCTTTTCACTAGGTTGCCATTCTCATGTCTTGTCGTTAGAAATGAATTTCCTAAATCATCTAAACTTTCCTCAGTACGCAACAACTTGATCAATTTCTTTTCAGCTTGGCTTGTCACATTCCTCTGTTGACTGGCCACAAACGGTTTATAATTCCTGCTTGCATAAGTCTCATCACACAGGCTTAGACTTCCCATGGTAATTGGCGAGATAGATTTTCTCAATTCAAGCCTCTTATCACACAATGGTGCTGCCTGCTTACGCATCAGCGCATTGAACGTTCGTGGCGTCTCAGCTCTCAGCTGAGTCTCTGAACCCCGCGCGAAGACGTGGCCTAGACTTGAGCCTCATTCCAGTGCCCGCGGAGCTTAAACTGTCACACTTGCTCCGAGCTACATACTGTGGCTGTCGAAGGGCACATGGTTGGTTGCAATGCATAGCTTAAGCGGCATGGACCGAGCCGATGATGGAACGAACATCGTTGTCACATGGCTAGGATAGTTAGGTCCGGTCAACCTCGCTCTAGTCTCCCACGTTGCAGACCCTTCTCTTTGAGAGTATCGGCCGTCTGTTTTGGCCTTGTCAAGCTCATTTCGTCGCGCTAGTGTCTGCATTGAACTTAGAAGCATAGATGAGTAATGCTTCGTCAACTGCGAGCATTACGCTCTTATGCTGGGTTTGAAAATACTTGGCAACCCCAAACATGCTATTCGTTTCTTTTCTTTGACAATACCGGATTATCCGCCTAGAAGTCTTCCCTTTTTCTTAACCAATAGTATTATAGTCATACCTACTCTGTTACTATAGAGCAACCAATTAGTGCTGACGGGCATATTGGCTGTATAGTTGCATAATCGCTTTCCTTCCATTCTGTAAAGGATCTCAGGGCACTAAGCTTGAATAGAAGGGTGTATGACAGAAGAGGCAATGAAGGATTCTATAAATTTGAATTGTCGTGGGCGGCCTGGTTTGGAAGCCGCGACAAGATACCGAGACCGACCCTCGGCTATCTGGGTTATGAATAACATCTGGATATCTGATGCGAATACTACTGTGCAAAGCCTCGCAGCGATGATCATAATAAAACACAAGGTTACGCTTAGGTATGACTTGCACAAATCTCATCACAATGTTGTACCGAGCAAGGGCTATTTGATCTGCACGGATTCTGGTGATCTTAAATTGCAGGGGTTTAGCGTCTAGATAAGACAATCTACACGCATTGGTCTTAGTGTCGACAATACGAAATGAGCGCCTGAAAGCGTGACTAAATAAGCGCCACTCCCGCCTCGCGCTGGCATGGCGATCCCCAAATTCAATGCATTTCTTCAAACTCTAAAACGTCACCAAAACAACACCAAAACAATCATCGGTTCACTCGGACTGTGTGAGATATGAGGCTGAAACGGTCGAAAACGAAAGAGGAGAGCTCAATGGGAGATGACGAGGCGTCTTTCCATGCTTTCAACAGCCCCAAGCGACTCCCGGCTTGGCTGGACCACTTCAATGCCAAGGACCTCAAGATTTTGTTCAAGTGCTCTTTGGCTGTTTGGATCCTCACCTTGTTTATCTACATCAGCGACACGCTAAGAGTTCTCGGTCAGTCGGCATTCTTCGGATGGTAGGTTCATCATGGGGATTTTTCGAAATCGGCTCTTAACGCGTCTTCAGTGTTGTCCTATTCATCATGCCGCCTTCGGGCGTCGTATTCATCCACTTCGCAGCCGGAGTTATGATCTGCGTCGGTCTTGCGCTCGGCTGGGCCTGGGGAGTCATCACGATGAAAGCTGCTCTGGCGACGAGGCCTCTGGCTGATTTACAGCAACGCTACGCTGAATTACAACAATCAATGCCTCAAAACACGACCAATGTTGACCAAGCATCGGGTCAGGCAACCTATCAACAAATAGCCATCTACGAAGGCTTCATGTTGGATACTCGCGTATCGGTCACGTACTTCTGCATGATGGGATTGTTTGTCTATCTAATGGTAAGTTGATTGTTTAGCCAAACATATTTTCAACTGACAAACTTTGGCCAGGCGCGTCTGCGAGTTTCTGCTCCCAACTTGATGCTCGTGTCCATGTTTTCCATGATTGTCGCCGACATCTACTTCACCACAGCACCGCTTATTCCGACTTTCAACGGCACCATACCGAAAGTCTTGATCCTGCCAAGTGCCATCGCAGTTGGCGTTGGAGTTGTTTGCAATTTGTTGTTTTTCCCGCAATCAACCTCTCAAATCACCCTTGGAAGCATGGCAGACCTTCTCCGCCCCATGAATGGGTACGTGAAGGCTCTGACATGGCATTTCAAGACGAGAGCCAGGTTTGAGCCCGAGCAGCTACAAGCCTTGAAGAGTACCTTGACAGTGTCCTTCAAGAGCGTCGAAAGTGCCGTCAAGTTTCTACCTTTAGACTTTTCTTATCGACGATGGAGTCCTGAAGACATCAAGTCTTTTCAAGAACCACTACGACAAGTACTGGTATCCTTCGGCGAGTTATTACAGATGTCAATCTCTCGCGAAGAGCTTTTTGCCAAAGATGAAGCTCTAACCAAAGCGGCCGAGGAACTTGAGAAGTCTGACAACGAGAAGCACCCTCTGGCTTACCATATTGCGAAAGCGGCTGATCTACGTGAGCTCACAAGACATCCTGATACTGAAGAGATGATTGTCAAAGCCATCGATGCACTGTCCTTATGCGCTACTCCCTTGCTGCAGACACTCGAGCAAAGCGTCAATGCCATCATCGAAGCATTCTCAGGAGCTTCTCAAAACGACACAATCAGTCAACATGAGCAGATCCTAGCATCGTTGCAAGAAGCGCTCGAAGACTTCGAAGACACGGCTGCAGAGCAACTAATCGCCCCTCATGCTCATCTCTTCGATGCCAACGGCAAGGTTATCTACAATGATCACCGCGCACCTCCTCTACTTGGCTTGATGTCTGGTCTTCTATATCAGGAACGACTCATCAACCTGACAAAGAATATTGGAGGGGTTCTCGAGAGAGCTATCGAGGTTGAGAGGGTACGAACATCGAAGCGAGTATGGCTACCCAAAGGCCTCCAGCACATTTTCTCGCTCGGCCTGTCCCAAGATGCACCGCCTTCCACGATTCCCAACTCTAACGATCTCACTCGAACAATGTCCGTCATTTCCAAACCTGAGAAGAAGCGAGGTCTCTTCAGCAAGAAGCGAAAGGAAAAGGAAGACCCTGAAGGGGCAAGAACAACAGCCACCATTCTGGAAAGTATGGAACAGCCGACGAGCCGCCGACGAAGCAAATCAAGTCTGGTCTTCTTGGCGCTTATCAACTTCTTTACGGGTGTCGAGGGTCTTCACGCTCTTCGTGCGCTCGTCTTGACTATTGCCCTCGCCGTTCCTGCAGTGATACCATCGTCAGCTGGCTTCTACTATCGCGAAAAGGGTCTATGGGCTCTGATCATGGCTCAGATGGCTCTCGAACCTTATATGTCCGACTTCACATCTGGAATTCTCATTCGTACCCTCGGCACTGTAGCTGGAGGTATCCTGGGTCTTTTGTGCTGGTACATTGGATCTGGTAATGGTCCTGGAAACCCATACGGCTTAGCTGCCATCATGGCAGTCGCCGTCATCGGTATGATGTGGTGGAGATTGTTTGCTCCGCCACAACATATGGCCGCAGGTATCATGCTTACGTCAACTATGTACATGGTCATGTCTTATAGTTGGGTGGATACGCATATTCCCAGTTACGGCAATCCTGGAGTCGGGTACGAGGTCTTCTGGCGGCGAATCCTTCTTGTCCTTATCGGTTTCGGCGCAGCCGTCCTTGTTGCGCTTCTCCCCCGACCCCTTTCCGGAAACAGACATTATCGACAAATCCTATCCAGCCAGTTGTCAAGTATTAGAGACCGCTATGCCCTTCTGATCTCAGTCTGGCGCTCGCCTCCTGATGATTTCGTCGAGGTCATCGAGAAGCAGGCTACCACGACCGAAGAGCTGCTCAACTCCATCGCCCTTCCAATCCTAAAGACCAAATTTGAGTTTTCAACCTCAAACATCGATACTGAAACGCTCAGCCGCGCCAACCATCTTTGCAACAATCTCAACGTCTTCCTGGCACAGTTTAGCATGACCGCGACGAAGCTACCACTCCCAGTCCGCGAGAGGTTCTTCTATCGCGTGAGCGCAGGCGACGAAAACCTGATCGCTGACCTGATGTCAACCATGACCCTTCTCCAGCATTCGCTGATGTCTGGAGAGCCACTCCCAGCCATTTTGCCAACGCCTTTGGTGGGCCGGGCGATCCAGTTCAGGAGGTTACGGGGAGACTTTCAAGATGAGGGCAACTCTAAGGAATACCTAGCAAAGCAAGAAGGAAGACAGTGGTCAGCAGCGGTTTATTCGTTTGTGAGATTTTTGGGCACGCTTGACGAGCTTGTTATAGTCGTGAAGAAGTCTGTTGGTGAAAGATCACATATCAATGCGGAAGCATTAGGAGGCAGTATATACTAGAAACGTGGGCAGCATCAGTTCCGAGCATAAATATAAGCATGATTTATATGGCACTAAATAACGACAGAAACCCGAAGCCGGTGTAATGGTCAACTCATCTACCGGTCAGTGATGAATGCGTCTGCGCGGAAGTCAGCCCGAAAGGGGGGGACGAGTTCCTGGTTCAATTCCTGGGCTTGGGAATCTTTTTTTCCCTCTTTGAAGAAATTTAATGTGATTTTACTTTGACTATGTTGCTTTATGCCACATATGACTTCGTCAGTGAGTTTAAGCTTCTAGATTGAAGTCTAAGACACAGCTCTTTTTACTTTACGCTGCTATAAGTAAGGCTATTAATTAAGTTATTAAAAGCATATTATGTTATTTACCTTCAAAGAATCAAGTTTATTAAGTGTATTTATGTATTACCTTCTAAATACCTACAGATATTGGCTTGATATATCTTTTTGATATTATAAGCTTGAGATAGGCATTGCACTAAAGTCTCCATACTGATTACCGATAAGGATCTGATGCTTCGTTTCATTTCCTTCTTGACCCGATCAAAACACAGAGTATCAAGCTTGTAACTCACTGGCTTCCCTCTTCCTCGTGGCTTCGCTTTGCTTCCACGTGTTCATGATGCTTGAAGAGTCCAAGGAATCCCAAGTCATAGCATATCTTGAGAGATCCAGCCATGATAAGAGAGACCCAGAAATAGTTCGAATCCGCAAGAAGTCCTGTGATGAGAGGTCCAAGGCTCTGAGAAGTTGTCTTGGCTACGTTAATAAGACCAATTACAACTGTTCGCTCCTTTGGTTTGATTATAGCGGCGAGGAAGGCTGAGCGGGGTGCAACATCCATTGACTGAGTGCAAGATCGTAGAATGAGGAAGAGAACCGATAGGTGGACGTCGTTGGGGATGGGGACCAGAGCCAAGAAAACCGCTGATGGAAGGTGAGTAAACACCATAGTCTGCAAGTCAGGTCAGTTATACAATTCAGGCTGCTATCATGATTGGATTCTTACTCGAACATTGCCGAACCGCTTGGCAAGAGAAGATGCTACCAACATCGATGCAGCGGCGATGATGCTCGTGGTGAAGAAGATGGAACCTAGCTTCCCTTCCTCGATATGGTAGTAGAATTTGAAGTAGTAAGTGATCCATGAGCTATGGTGGCTGTTAGCTCTCGTATAAATATGGTCTCTTGTGTCAAAGTACTTACAGAGGAGCCAGTCCCGAAGCAAAGCTGTCCAAAGCCAAGAGAGTGCAAAGGGTCACAACAGTCGGGATACTGTCACGAGAAATTCGGGCCCGAAGTTGTTTCTTAGGCTGAGGTTGATCGGCGCCTTGAGCTTGAGCGTTTTCGGGAAGCAGAGGTGCTTGTTCGCCGTTGTCGGATGGAGATCCTTGCTCGGTCTCATGGTGGACTTCGACTGCAGAGCTCAAGATGATGGCTGAGATCAACTTCAAGACTCCCATCACAGAGTATCCATAGAAGACGTCGCGGTACACTTCAACAACATCCATGCCGAGATTGACGCGCATGTGATGAATAACCCAACCGCAGGTTAAAAGACCAAACGCGCCGCCAGCCGTGCCAGAGAGACTGTACCAAGCATAGATATCGCCTCGCCGAGATGCATTGGTAAGATGAGCAATAATGCTCTCTTCAACACCGCGGAAGGGTCCGATTTCGTTGCCGCTATCGATTGTCAGCATCAACACCATCAAAGAACTTTTCTTCATCTTACCCAGGACTAATTACGCCCAAGATTGCAGCAGCAAGCAAAATCCAGTAATTGCTTGAGGTTGAAAACACAATTCCGCTTGCAGTCATCAAGATTGCTCCCAGGGCCAAGACTGCGCGCCGGCCAACACCATCGGCGAATAGTGCAAGCAAGAAGCTGATGATAATATCACCAACCAACGTCAAGGTCATAAACAAGCCGACGCGGGTTGTCGAAACGCCGAGTTCTCGCAGATAGGCTACAAGAACTAAAGTAGATCCACCATAGGCAAAAAGACGGATGAATCTCTGTGCGCAAAGGATCTTGACATCTTTGCTTGATCGATAGAGTGATACAAGACCGAGTTCTTCGAGGACTTTATGGGCAGGATGACGCCTCGAATCGGGCTCCGTAGGTTCCGACATAATGGCAATTAAAGAAAATACAATTCGAACTGTTTGTCAAATGTACTACGACATTAGCAAAGAGAATTCGTCTTCCTTGGATCTCAGCCGCGTCAAAAGTTTATATATATGTCTACCTCCGAAGTTCCGAGCCGATTTTGACCCAGTATAAAATTCAGGGTAGCTGAAGCGAGCATAAATCAGCTTGGAGTTTCGTCATCCCCAGTTTCGGAAGAGAGTTTACCAGAGCAACCATTGTGATTGGTGGTTTGACTTTGTCAGCGTCGGTTTTCCGAGCTTCGGTGCCAAAATTGTGTCAACTTTGAGAATGGGTATATAATATTCAATTTTGCCCCACGTGATATCGAACTCACTACAGCAGGCTTTAGCCTGTTTCGTCTTCCGTAGTATAGTGGTCAGTATGCAAGCTTGTCACGCTTGAGACCCGGGTTCAATTCCCGGCGGGAGAGTTCCAGCCAGCTGCTGAAAGCAGCATTTCCTTTTTTTATATTTTTACAGTTATACATATATTTCATGTAGTGATTAGTGCGCCTCTGCCTGGTTCTTAAATAACATTGTGGTGCGATCCGGTGGTGGACAAGCTTGTCTTGTTTTTATGGCAAATTTTTATTGATAACTTCCTTGCTTCCATAAGATGCCGCCAATCATCTACCTATAATACAGATGGTAACATACAAAGACGCCCGCCAGAGAGTGCTGGTCTCAAAGTACTGTTGACAGCGCTCACTTGTATAATGGCTTCGAGCGCTTTCTCAATACGGAACAATACTTCTCAACAGCTTGTTCGGCCGGTTTCGCTCTCGAATCCTTGTCGCAGTTGACGTAGCAACTTTAATGGGATACGTATCAGCGACATAGAGTCATGAATAAGGAGAGGCGGCTTACTTGGCAATTTCTTTATGTGTTCCACAAAGGCATCGTTCATTATCGCCGCAAGCATCAGACTAGAGATACAGGTTAGCTTGCCCTCTTACACAAACCAAGAAAGACGTGCGTTTTTCGGACCAGCTTTGAGGCAGGCCTCTACTTCACTACAGTTCGCTGCTTGAGCAGTGACTCCAACAGCGGCAAAGAGGAAAACAAAAACAGGATATTTCATGATTGCTTCGGTGTATGTTTGCTGTACTTGTTAGCAAAGACAACCGCGAGGGAAGAACGTAGGACTTAAGTAGTCAGGAACAAAAGCCCTACAACGCCATCGATCACCAGAGGCTTGAGAACCCTGGCCCTATCATCGATCAAGAATCGATAACCTTCAGCCGGTGTTCTCATTCCGAGACGATCATTTGAGAAGCCATCATGTTGAATGAACTCAGTGGAAAGTCTGAAGTCACTGCATTCCTGATCCCCAGGAAGCCAACCAATTGGTGCTGTGGCTGTCCGTCGAGCCCCAGATGCTTGGCGTCTTGTCCGCATTCCTCAGGAGCACCTTTCCGCATGCGTTCAGCCTCATGGGCGGACACACTGGCAAACTTCATGGCTAATTATCTGGGTAGTTTAATTAAAGGAGCCATCGTTTGGCTGCAGTATGTGAAAACGGCCCCGGGCTCTTGTTCCCGGCGTTCATGTTCATGATAGGATATGCTGGGTAACCGGCAACTGAAATACAGAGTATATAAACGTGGCATGCTACATACATCCATAATAATTTCAACAATCGACGGTGTTCGATCACGACTATTAGATGGTAAGGAGAAGAGCAATACCCTAGAGCATGACATGTGGCGAGTATCGTGGCTGTGCTGCACGCCACGTTTTCTCCTGTTTTTCATGATACCAGGCGTCGATGTCTTTCAAGGCTTTCATATCATTACCGGAACCATGCTTCGCCTTATATCAGCTCCGTCAGCCCTAAAGGTTTACAATGCACAAATTTCCTTATTACCTATATCTCGCAAAAATGGGCCATGCCTCACAATAGTTCGGCAGTTTCAAAAGTCGATTGTGGCCCGGAAGAAGTTTCAGTACTATCCTGGTGCCAAGCCGATGTTTCCTGAACAGGATTATCACAAAGCTGAACCGCGGAGGGATCAGGACGGAAACGTGATCTGGCACGCCCCCAAGAGTCAAATTGAGAGAGCAAAGGATTTCCTCCGTGAATGGTCAGCTGTCCCTTCTTGTTACCACGCCATCGTCGGGATGAGAACGGCACGTCTAAAGGACACTTAAGCTAATCTCCTATAGTGCTGCCGCTGGTAAACAGACTCTTATCGTCCCTGATAAGGATGCCGATGGTCTTGCTGCTGGAGCTATCATCAGAAAAACCCTCATCTTGCTCGGCCTCGATTCCAAGCTGATATCGTGCTACACGATGAACAAAAACAGTTTGCTACACTAGGGGATTCTCGTGCAAACATGGAAGCTTACAATCCATCTTACATCATTGTCCTCGACCAAGGCTCATGGAAATCAGAGCCCGTTGTCGACTCACCCCATCGGGCGTTAGTCATTGACCACCATCTGGCAGAAGACGATGACCACCCTGAGGGCGCGATATTAGTGACGGCGAACAAATACCCACCGATAGCTACAAGTTCGCTGCTGACGTATCTGATCTGCCGCAACTTACACGAAGGAGTCGAGGAATCATGCGGGTGGTTATGTGTCATGGGAACGAATGGGGATCTGGGTAAGGCGACCAAATGGCGCTCGCCATTCCCGAACATGGAAGCGACGTTTGGGACGCATACCAGAACGACGATAAATAATAGTGCAAAGCTCATCAATGCTCCTCGCCGAACTGCAGCCTACGATGTCCTTAGAGCCTGGAAAATATTGATCAAGGCCTCATCACCCATAGAGCTTGTCAAGAATAAGTTCTTGAAGGAAGCAAGGGCCAAAGTGATACATGAAATGAAGAGGGCCGATCGCGTGGTGCCCTTGTTTTCTGCTGATAAAAAAATTGCAGTGATCCGCATCAAATCGAAAGCACAGATTCATGCTCTCATTGCAGAACGCCAGGCTCGTCAATTGTTTTCAAGAGATCTCCAAGTCGTGATGATAGCGAATGAAGGCTATGCACGAGGCGTTGTCAACTATTCGTGTCGCGTTCCAACGTGCGCCAGGGGCAGAGATCCTCCTGTCAACATCCCGGAAATTCTTAGTCGAGCAGCAGATGGTACAGGCGACGATACGGTGAGAGAGCGATTGGGACCTAGGTTCGCTGTTGGTCACAAGAACGTAAGCGGCGGAATGATTCCCCAAGCTGCATTCGAGGATTTCTTGGAGGCCACCGGAGTTTCAAGCGATAAAAAGCCATCGCCTTCGCCGAAGAAGTCACCAAAGAGTTCTACAAATCAGGAATAAACCCAACACGCAGCTAGGAACCCTTGTACCCAAGCATTGGCGCCCCGTCCTGCCAATTGAGCGCAATTTAATTCCAAGTATTTCTCCCTGCGATAAGCAGAATTCGGAGCCCCGACGGTGGCAAGCTTAAACCTTGAACCCCCTGTTAGCTACCCGTTAGCGGTTTAGAAAACGCCCTGGGGCCCCTTCCAGGGTTACATCATTGGAGTAAAAGGGTTCTTGGCTTGGAGCCTTGGACTAATGCCGAGTGCCGTTCTTGCTGCTCGTGTCAATGACGCAGATCTTGACCGTTTATTGAACTGTATAACCCTCCCCTGCTCTGGGAAACTTGGCCTAGACAGGAAAGTGGCTGACATCACCACCTTCAGCTGCGAGATACGGGCATGGTTTAGATCGATCTGATGTCGAACAGAAGCCTTAATAGTATTAGATTCACGAGACAGTCTGCGACATTAAACAATCGAGACCTCTATCAACAGAAACAAGCTCCTGTCGCCGTTATCTCGACAGCGACTAAAACCCCTCAATAAACGTGTAAGCGGGGTAGCGTGACCAAATAGTCCAAGATCGTCCAGTTAGACCAACCACCGGATATTACCTCTTGTAACACTATCAGCGACTTCGTATGGAATAATTGTCGGGCCGCTAAACCTTGACGGCCATGGACTTCTTTAATTACTCTGTCAATCCCATCCCAGGCTGAAGCTGAAAAAGCAGGTTCCTCACGCTTTTCACTTCTCACCTCACGTCAAGCCTTTCATCATGAGACCCAGCATCAATCTCGTTGTCAATGCCCTTTGGCTGGCAAGCCTGAGCACTCCCTCTGCTGCCGCTCCCTCCAATGGCAACTATGGTCTCAAGGGTCCCGAGCTCAAGCATTGGCCTGCCAAAGCTGCCAAAGCTCTCAACAAGATGATTGCTCGCAATGCCAACAATGGTCGCTATGCTGTCTTCGACATGGACAACACTAGCTATCAATTCGATTTGGAGGAGTCACTTCTTCCTTACCTTGAGAACAAGGGTGTTCTTACACGAGAGACCATGGACCCTGCTCTCAAGCTCGTCCCTTTCAAGGACACCAAGAAGCACAAGGAGTCGCTATACAGCTACTACTTGCGCCTCTGTGAGATTGAGGATGCTGTCTGCTATCCTTGGGCTGCGCAAATCTTCAGCGGATTCCCTCTCGGTGAGCTCAAGGGCTACGTCGATGAGCTGATGGCCTACAACAAGACCATCCCCACCACCTATTTCGAGGACGACAAGGTTACAGCTACTGAAGTCTCGCCTCCCAAGATCTTCGAGGGCCAGGTCGAGCTGTACAACCGCTTGATGGCCAACGGCATCAAGGTCTACGTGGTCAGCGCTGCTTCCGAAGAGCTTGTCCGCATGGTTGCTAGCGATCCTAAATATGGCTACAACGTCCCTCCCCAGAACGTCATCGGTGTATCTCTCTTCCTCAAGACCAAGAAGGGCGAGATCACTACTGCTCGCAAACAAATTGAGGATGGTGACTACACTAAAAAGACACAGAAGCAGAACCTCGAGGCTGAGATGACTCCCTGGCTCTGGGCCCCAGCTACTTGGAAATCTGGAAAGTGGGCTGCTATTCTTACCTATATCGATGAGTGGAACAGGCCTATTCTTGCTGGTGGTGATACTCCTGATAGTGATGGTCCCATGATTTTCCAGGGTGTTGATGTTGCGCGTGGCGGTATTCACCTTTGGGTTGATCGCAAAGCTGCTTACAGAGAGCAGATTGACGGCATGATCAAGAACAACACCATTGCTCAGAAGAAGGAAGGGCTACCCGTTACAGCTGACAAGAACTGGGTCTTCGTGACGCCAACTGAGCTTCACTAAATTATGTTCTAGCTAACATGACTGATGTCTTAATAACTAACATGTTTTGATCTCACACCACTTTTTAACTCTGCTAATTTCCTAAGCGTACTGCAGTCTCTCTTTGGTCCAGTCTGGGCGGAGATACTTGCTGTCAAACTTGACATCGAAGCTGGATGTATGAGCGTAGTCTACCTCCCACTCGACCTTGACCTCACCTCCCTGAGCGCTCTGACTCCAGACCGTAACGGCGATGGTATTTTCTCCATTGTAGTTAAGGACACCAGGAGGAACAGGGAAGGAAATTTGGTTGCCAATGTAAGGGTTGAATCGTCCGTACTGGTAGCCGTTGACAAACAGAAGAACTCTGACTTGGTTGCTGTAGCCCTTCTTCGTGGCAGAAAAGGTTGTGTTAGAAGGTGCCGTAAGCTTAAACGAGACACCGACGTCTAAGCCATCGGGAATATCAAGATCGACAGTCGTTCTGTAGGCACGGACTCCAGCCGAAGGGTTGACGAGGGTTCCCTGCTTGGAAGAGTATGACTTCCATTTCTTGTCAGAGAAACCGGGCAAGTGAGCGCCGATACGCTCAGCGTAGAGACCTCCTTCATTGAGGGGACCACGGATGGGATCGATTACTTGGCCCTCAACGCTTCCAGCATGACCAGCAATCTTCCACTCAGAGAACTTGTAACCGCCCTTGGCAGGGCCAACAAGAGTGGCGTTGGTGATACCTCGAGGATCAAGAGCGCCGTCACGTAGATCGTGGCCAGAGTTATCCATCAGAACAACCAGAACGTTCTCCTTCTTGGACAGAGTGGCGTTCTTGAAGGAGAACTCTTGGCCTGCATGGCCAGTGGTGGCTTCGCCGAGATAAGATCCGATATAATCCGAGTTCAGCCAGACGGAATAGCCAAAGGCCATGCCACCTGTGAGGTTCAGATAAACGCCAGTAGGAGCAGAGCTAGTGGTGGGGAAAGTCGCTCTGTAAATGTGGTTTCCGTAGTGGATCTTGTACTCATCGACGTAGAGCACGGGGTTCTTCAGATCGGGGACGAGGACAGCGTTGGTAGTGTTCTTCTTATCGGCAACTATTCAAAATCAGTACATTAAATCATCTTAGGTACCACTGTAATACGTACCAACCCAAGCCGAGGATGAAGTCTTGTAGTTGGTCTTGATCTCGGGCAAGCTGTCGGCATACTTCCAGGAGTCAAGATTGGGCAACGTAACCTTTGAAGGGCCCTTAATCTTGATGGTGTACTTGTGGCCTTGCTTCGACGAAGCCTTGACCTTCTCACCGTTCCAAGCGATAGACTTGAGAGACTCGGGAGCAAAGACAGTGATTTCGGTGGAGCTGTCAAGATCGCCCTGGATGTTGAGTTGTCCGTTCTTGATGGTGGCATGGCGGACGAGGTAGGGGCCATGAACAAGAACTGCGAGAGTCAATACGCGTCTCTCAAGTGTGTCGTTTCATTTGCAGAACTCACCAGTCTTGTTAACGGGCGCGAAGGGGTTGTTATCCAGCGTAGGAGCCCAGAACTTGTAAGCAGTCTTTCGGTCAGCTAGAACAATGGTGGAGCCATCCTTCAGGTTGAGAGTGAAAAGGCCCTTCTGCTGAGTGTAGTTGACAGTAACGCTCTTCTTGCCCGCCTTCACCTTGATGCCATTGAGAGACTTGTCATGCTTGAGCTCGGTGTGTCCCTTGAGGGTGAACTCTCCTTGCTCGCCCTCAGGAAGCCAAAGGACAATGACCTCCTTGTTGTCGATGATTGAGTAAGTGAGAACTTCAGCGGTCGAGTAGAGGAGTGTCTTCTTGCCGAAGTGGAAGTCAGTTGGGATGACCTTGGACTGATGGCCGTTGATAGTGATTGCGCCATCGTTCTGAGGAATGGTAACTAAAAGCTGTCAGTAGACGAGACGTAAAGCAGAATACCCAAACATACGTTTGCCCTCAGATGTCTTGACGTGAAGCCTGAAGGTCTCTTTGGTACCGGAAGGTGAGTGATCGTGTCGGGCAACGTAGAAAGCAGCATCATTTTCCTCATGTCGAAGCTCGGAGATCAAGATGGCATCGTTCGTGGAAAGAGAAGTACTGTTGGTAACTCGGATGGTTTTGGTAAGATCATGCGCAACCCGCGTGAAGAGAGTCAGCGACTTGGTCTCGTAATACTTATCCCAGATAGCGCGGTTCTCAGAGATGGGCGAAGAGTAATCGTAGCTAGTTGCAACAACAGGGCAAGCAAACCAACCCCAGTTGGTTCCACCGTACATCATGTACAGAGAAATGGCGGTGGCTTGCTGTGCGAGCAAGTCACGGTAGAAGATGTTGGCAAAGTCAGGGCCGATATCGCCAGGGCAACCGCCCTCTGGACCACCCCACGGGTTGTAAGAACCGCCCTGGAACTCGGGCAAGAAGTGAGGTTGACGGGGAGATTGCTTGTTGAAGTAGGTGACATAGTCTTGGATGTTGTAAGGGACATATTCACCGTTGGTGCCGGTGCACTCGTCGAGGTTGCAGCTCCAGCAGGAGGGGTAACTGTCGACACCAGTGACATCGACGTTGCCGGTTGCATTGCGCTCGAAGTCGTTGGACCACGAAAAGGTACGCTGTCGGTATGTTAATTCTCTGTCCGCAGTTTGTATTTGGAGAGGTAGAACTCACGGTGTTGGGGGCATTGTGGAATACAGGAACATCGATGCCGGCCTTCCTGGCGGATTCCTTGAGAAGTTGCATGTAGTTGGCGGTAGGCTCGTTCAGGATTCTCTTGTCGTCATTCTTCCACTGACCGCCCAACTCGTTCTCAATCTGCACTCGTCAGTTTCCTCCACGGCTCATAACGCTACAAACATACCTGGAACATGGCAACATTGCCGCCATTGGTAATTAGATGCGGTTCAATAATCTTGGAAATCTCAGTCCAATACTTAGACCAAGCCTTAGTGTATCTAGGATCATCGTTTCGAAGCTTGCCGTACTCTCCGGTGGTGACCCACAGAGGAAAACCCCCGGCGTTAGCCTCGGCATTGACGTAGGGACCAGGACGGATCAGGAGGTAGAGGCCGAGCTCTTTGGCAAGGGTCATGATGGACACGAAATCGTGGGCGCCATTCTCAAAGTCGAGGACGCCTGGAGTCGCTTCGTGGTAGCCCCAGCTGTTGTAGATGCTGAACGCTGTGAAGCCGGCGGCTTTAATCTTTTCGAGCAAGTCGCGCCAGAGTTCGGGTCTGACAACTGTTAGATTCGCGCTTGGTTTGCGGAGGGGGTAAAGCGTACACAGGCAGACGCCAGTAGTGGAATTCACCCGAGAAGACAAAGATCCTCTCGCCATTGATCAGGTAACTATGGTCGTCCCTGGGCTGTTTGTTAGCTGGATTCAAAGGCGGCAATCGAGTGAATCACCATTCAACAATGTTTGTAAGTCCATTGTCTTGAATTGGAACGTCTTTTGTCTCTTGTCCAATTGACAAACCAGCCAAGGCAAGCAGCCCGACAGTTGAAAGCGAAAGCAACTTCATCGTGACTTGCTATGCCGATCAATCTCAAGCTCGCGTGCACAGCATCACCCAAAACTTATATACGCGCATTCAATGCCACCATAAAAGTCATCTCGGCCACTGATGACCCGCATTACATGACATGACATAGCTCCCCCACGGCTCTCACTCCCGAATCGTGTCGATCAAAAAGTCTGGGGGCTCGGTGGTGCTCTTCACCGATGAATTGAATTGAGGGGTACGATGGATCAGCCGGAGAATATAACGCGTCAATGGGAATTTCGCCATGGGACGGTAGCGTTGCAATGTCAATTCTTAGACGAGAGTTTATTGCGTCTGATGACATTTACTCCATGTTTTCTCCACATTCACCCGCATTTCTATTGACGCGGCTCTGGTAGTCCAAGTGTCATTTTACGTGCATCGGCCCTATTAGCCCTGTTGGTCAACACCTTGCTCCCCGGCCAATGCCATCGTCTCATACCTTGACTGATCAAGCAACTCACAGCCCGAATTGCCGTTATTCCATGCGATGGCATCTTTCGATGCTGGACAACCGGGGTCCAACCAGTAAGTGCATAAAATTTTCCTAACGGCTTTCTTGGCTGCCTCGAAGCTTGTTGTTGGACTGATCTGCTGCAGTTGTGATGGTCAAGACGCCCGTCGTCCGATACGCCCAGAAAGCACCATGATCGACAATGCGCTTGACGGTGTAAGAATCCTCTATCGAGATCATCTATCGACAAGATCTAAGCTTAATCAACTGGCACGTTGCGTTGCAACCTATCATCTCCATATGAAGGCAGCTGCAGGTATACATAGTAACGTCAAGGACGGATTGGGCCTCATGTGCCACCAAACCTAGCATCCTTCAGCATGTTATGGAGCGGTTTTATACACCAAGGTGTGGTTATTGAGATCCCAAGAGTACTACCGGCCTACCACTAAGCCTGGGTGAGGGATTTATGCTCTGAACATGTTCGTTCCATCAACTGACCATCACATCCTTTTCAGTGCACTTATTCGGCTTTCCCGGCACCTCGCAAACCAGCTGATATCTCTCATTCCATCAAATCCATGAGGCAGCCCCGGCCAAAGATGAAACTCGACTTCAACATGCTCGTTAGCCAATCTCTTTGCATACTCCAGATTCTCATCCCTAAACAAATCGAGACTTCCCACATCGATATAAGTGGAAGGCAAGCCTCGCAGCGTTTCAGCCCGAGCTGGTATCGCGTAAGATAAACCTTGCGTATCATCCTTCTGTCGAACCTCAGAGGCGTACGCATTCCATACAAGTTTGGCGCCGTCAGGCTTCCAGACCATGAGGTCAAGGATTGGATCGTCTTTCTCAACATGATCTCTGTCGTCTAACATCGGGTAGACGAGAAGCTGCTTCGCAATCGGAGGATCAAGCTGCCGATCTCTCGCCATCAAAGCAAGACCCGCGGCGAGTCCTCCACCAGCGCTGTCGCCGTGCAGAGCGATCTTCTTAGGATCGACGTTGAGCTCTACCGCAGACTTCGACACAAATTGAAGAGCCGCATACCCGTCTTCGACACTAGAGGGAGCAGGATGTTCCGGCGCCAGCCGGTAAGACACCGCGAAGTATGGAAGCTTTGAATCATTCGCGAAACGGGCGATTTGAGGCGCAAACAGCCCCACGTAACAAGAGACATAACCACCGCCGTGGAAGTACATCACAGCTGGCGTAGGCTTGTCCGAGGCCAACGTCTCCTCTGAGGCGAAGCGGGTGACTTTAATCTCGGCACCATCATAACTTTTGACTTTGAATACGGTCTCCTTCACGCCATCGGGGTACGGAGAATTCGTGACGACTCGCCGGATGACATCTTCAGTACTCTTTCTGATCTCAAACACAGATCTGGATGGCTCGGGCTTGGGTCCCTTGGTAACGGGCCCGAGAGCTTTGAGGTATTCAGGATCATATTTCAAACCAGTCATGATAGGCGAACCAGATTTGAAGATAGTTGACAAAGACCGACGAGGGTGAAGTAAGACGATTGCGTTCAATTATAGGCAAACAACTTTAGGCTATATGTATATATCCCGCAAGTGGCTGGCAAGCTGACTCCGCAGTCTCGACCGAGCCACTGGTTCAAAACACTGTTCGTGGTCTGAAACTTCTGGATCGAAAACACCACTCAATATCCAGAACAGGAGATTACAACCATTGGTCGTGTCGATAAATCCAATTGGAAAAATTCCCCTTAACTTTTCGCAATCTGCATTCTTTATCGATCAAAGATGTAAGACCGGCTAAAAGAAACAGCAACGACTAGCCAATAAGCCAAGCTGCTTCAACAGGGAGATGACTCCGAATATTACCAATCAGGTATCAATCTGTCAATATCAAACAAGTCCAGACTTTCCTCGTCCAACTCATGCCAATCGTCCCAAAACGCTGCTACATTATGCTTGCCCCTTTCGCCGATACCCCGACCTTTCTGGGCCACGAGGTCTAGCTTTAACTTATCAAAAGAGTGTTCTCTTGCCGCGCCATCTGAATGGCACCTTGCGAGTCGAAGCGTCTGTTGGGCATTTATCGAAGATGAAGAGTGCTGTGTAGTTCGTTCGGCCCAAACCGAGATAACCACGCAGCGTCCCACCGTCTCCTGGGGAGAGGACTATGCTGCAGAATTCGTCGTGGTTTTGTTGAGACTCGTCATCGCAGCAGGGGTAAAATGTTTCGATGGCGTACTTTCCTTTCGAGTTTCCCAAGGGCTTTGGAGGCGGCATTGCAACTTGTGAGTTCTCTAACTTGACCGTCGTTGATCCCTTCGTTTTCTTGGATGCAGGCTGTTTGGGGGGTTCATCTGATTTTCTTTTCTTGGTGGTGATTGTCTCGGCCTTTTCTTGTTCTCTCTCAACCATGCTCGATGAAGTTGCGATCAATTACGGGACCGCGTTTTCTGTTACCTACTGACTGCAACAGTCTATCCCATTTGAGGTTAGCGGTTACTGACCCTTTGTCGTGCTAGCCCAAGATGTCAACGCGAAACTGGCATGCAATACATTTGCGCCATCACGAATGGAGCAAAAGCATATCCACCATCACGATAAAAACTTCAAAAAAATACATACAACAGCGGGGATTCGCTGGTCGTCACCGACCCAACTACTAATCCGCCCCTTATAGGCTTGACGATGGGAGAGCGGACGGGATCCCGTATTTTCCTATAGGTATGGTCGTATGTAACATTCACAACCTGCATCGTGATTGACATGCTTTCCCATTGATAGAAGTGCCGGAGCTGTTATACACGCCTGTGAACATGTATACGGTCTCGCTATGGTCTAGAGTGTAAAGATCGTAAGGTAGAGATGAGAAGAGCCTTAGGAGGGATCAAGAATTTGCTTTCAAGTTTTTCATAGTTGGTATAACGAGAGTAAAAGAAGTGACACATTTATGGAACGTAGACTCAAGTGAGTTAGTGCTGAGTCTATGAATTTCAAAGACATTTTTCTCGAAAACGAGTCTCCAATAAAGCCTGCTTCAGCAGTCTGTCAATCAACACTACTTAGAAGGGCACAGGGCGAATCTGCGTAGGCTGGTTCTCTCCTGCAAAAAACGTGTTAGTACTCGTGCATCATGAAGACAGTAGAAAAAAAATACCTTCAATGATGGGTGAATAAAGCTTGTTGTCGAAAAATGCCAGACCAGAACCTATCACTTGTTGTCAATCTCGAAACCGCTGAGGTCACCGTATGATGAAGCATACCTGAGAACTTGAGCTCAGGGGGGCCACCGTCCTCCTGGAATTGAACGGGTTGAAGGTCATTGACCTCCTCTCTCTTGCGCCATAAGACGCGCTTGGGCATCATGGATCGATCCTCATAGTTGAGACGGCCCAGAGCCCATTCGCCAGAGAATAAACGACCGTCTCGAAACTCAAAGATGGCAGCAGGGTCGCCAGGCTGGGCTTGTATCATGGGCTCGCCGTTGTCTCGAGGATTGGCGACGGGCTTTCCGCCGACAATGATCATGAATTTTCCGGGAATAGACATGTTGGATAGTAGTTGAGTTGTAGTAATTGAGTAGAATGAAAGATGGTTTGCGTGAAGGTGATTCTATCGGAGTAACTGGGAATATGATGCGATATTTATACTACTTTAAAACTTCGTCACATGCTGACTTCTCTGTGTTGTTCCAACCAGCCTCTCCAAGTGTATCTCAACATCCGATCGTTGTCGGAGGATCTACATGCCATGAAAGAATGTCTTGGATGGCATGCATTGAAGCGTCAAGATCCACGGGTAAAATTGCTGTCGGTGAAAATGAAACCACAAGCAACGCATGAATCGCGTGAGGGGATGTAAGACTGTTGACTCAGATGAAACCGAGAGGGGGTGTTGGTTCGGTGTCAACCTCCCACCATTCCATCACCAGAACCCGTGAAGATTCCGAAAGCTTGAACGTACGCGTCAGTTCGCGTATTGCAAGGTCAACTTGTGGGGTTAAATAACAACACTGTTGAATGACTTAACGTGTCGTGCTGAGTCTATAGCCATGTTTTCCGTTTCCAGGAAGGTTTGTTGTTGGTCTGATAGCAAGCTCTCCAGCCGCAACAATGCCAATCTAAGACCTAATTCATGTCTTAAGATCTCTTCCCCATCTTAGACATGTCCCTAGCTTCGCCAACACAAGACTTCCCTGTGGAAGGTCACAGCTCAACAAGCTCATTGCCGTGGATAGCCATGATCTGCCGAAGGCTGATTGATCGACCAATTTTCAAGACAGATCTCAGTTCAGCTTCGAAATCAAAAACACTCCGGCTCCCCGGAAGACCACGTATTGGACGAACGCGAACCGGCACGGCACGGATGCGGGTCTTCCCGGAGGAAGAAAGATGATTCTTCCCGTGATGGGTCTATCAAGAAATCTAGAGAACAGAAGAGAACTAGATTAGGAGACTTAAGTAAATCCAATGTGGATTCAGTGGGAACTAGCCCCGATGTATTTTCCCAAAGATCTGAAGTTCTCTTGCTCCATGAGGGCATGTAGCTTCAGGTCTGTCTCAAACAATGATCTACACGCTTGAGATCTTGAATGTCTATTGTGGCAATAGCCAGGGTCCGAATGAGTGCTTATTCGTGATGCCGTGTCTCACAATCTTGGTATCTCAGAATCATAGACGTCATACATGAGGTGTTTACTCCGTAGTTGTTACTTGATTTACCCGGAGTCCAGATCTCGAATTGATGTCGTGTCCCAGACATGTCTTAGGACATGGCAAGATATCCAGCGAATGGCTTCGTATATGAAAGGAGACACCTCCGTACCCAAACGCCGCACCTCCAGCGGCCAAGTAACGAGGGAAGACTGTGTTGGAGTACTCTGTGGTTGTCCCTTTGTGGTCACGGACAAGCTCTATCCGAAATACCGAGGGGTTGGGGTTACACTCGTGAGACCCGTAGCGACGCCGAACTTTTCTCCGGGACGCATAGCTACTATTGTTCTATATACGGCCTTGAGTACTTGAAGCAGATCTGTAAAAGCTTAAGCTGAGCTCTTGTTAGGACGATCGTAGTCATGTTCGCATTTCGAACCAATGGCCAGGAGGCGATTCTCCGAAATTATCTCCGCTCTTTCCAGAACAAGATACACCTCCGATGACAGAATATACTACCAAAATGAGCGATGTGACTATAATTTTGTATAAAATAATTATTATTAAGATAGTCATCAGTAAATCAAGTCTTCTGTACAGTATCTTATCCTTAATCATCTGCCCATCATGCTCGGTTCTCTTGTCGTCCTGCTTCTTGCCAGCTTGTCCATCGCCTCGCCAACTTTGGAGAAGCGAGCCATTACATGTCTCAAAGTTGGCCAAACAGCCACTGCCTCGTGGACCAATAGTGCTGGGAAGAAATGTACTTTTACGGGCGTTGTTGGTAGCAACTATGGTGCCAATCCTTCCGGGTCAGGAGAGTGAGTTTTGCAGCTACCCTCTTCTGTAAAAACATAATGCTGATTCGAACAGTTACTCTTGTAACGGAAGATGTGGAGCCGGATGCAGCGGCACTGCTATTGGCAACGTCTATACACAGGATTGCTTCTCCCACGATATCTGCTCGTACTTCAACTCCGCTTCCGGAGGTGCCAGGTAAGTTTTCTTTTTACAAGGGTAGAGAGTTGATGTTAACCTCGATAGTGACCCCAACTGCGGAGCTGCTTACAATGCCGCTGTCGATGATACTGCTTTAGGTTTTGCGAATGGTTGCAGCCAGACGAACCCAAGCAACAGTGTTACCAAACCTAATAGTGCTCCGGTATGCACATAGAACGGCTCACACTTTTCCGAGAGGATCAGCGATAACCTTCCAAGCTATGAACCATACTGTTCAAGTCAGCCGTTACCTATAAAATACATTGTCATTTTTTAATGCACTTGTTGCGTGACTCTGTTGAAACTATCGTATCTGGTGCATGCCATGAGTCTTTGCCGATATTCCTTCTCTGTTTAGGTATATGGCCTCGTCCATAGAACTCTGCACTTTCTTTTCGCTTTTAATCCATTCGGACTTTCCAGAGGTGCCATGCAAGTCAGACTATTGACTTCCTTACCCAAGGTTTTGCTTGTGAACTGAGAATCAGCCATTGCTATGACTTCCTTCGTTTACTTTTAATTCTAAAGTAGCTTCGTAACGACCATCGAGAGCCTCAAGAGTTGTCCATCAGTCATATGTAGCTAATGCGAACTTGAAGAACGGTAACTGCGTTCACTCTGAAATCCGAGACGACGGACGACATCTTCATGCTGACTTGGCCTGGCATCGATCTGATTCGTTCGCTGACCGAGAACCCCTGTTCATACCCATGCATCTGACCCCAGAGAATGGCACTAACCCTGCAATTGAGGATGGCACCAAAGTCCTTGAAGTGACCTTTGGAGAAGTAAGTTGAAAAGTGGTACATGATTCGACATCCATCGTGTACAGAATCTGACCCAGCAAACCAGATTTCAATATTTAAACCAACTGTTTGTTTACAGTTGATTTCTTAAACTTCTTTCAGTAGATCCCTAGCCTCAGAAAACTCTGCATTCTCAACATGCCTTCGACCCAGTGCGATGCCCAAGTACAAGCCCAGGACTCCGATACTAGTCGCAGAGCTCAATGGGTAGCCATCAGTAAACACCAAGCTGAGCTCAGCGATATTTGGGGAAGATTGGAGCACCATCCCTCCTACAACGGGGTCTTCTCCCTCGGCAAAGATGGCATTCTGCGCTCGCTGGGCCCCGACCGCGATGTTCACGATGCTGTCCCTTTATCGCCTCATTTGATCAAGGCGCTTCTTGACCGTCTGCCTTTCCGCCCTGAGAATGAGATCGATTTTCGTGGTGTCGATGGCAGAAACACACCCAAGGAGCAATGGTATCATCCCGACAAGGGTTTGTTGCCTCCGCCCCTCATTCAGACGGAAGAACAGAGGAAGTTGATTGAATCGAAGAGGGATAGGACAAGGAGAAGGCTGGAGGAGGCGAAGACGAGGCCGCGTTGCCCGCCCCAGATCATGTCGGACCACGATCTAGGGTTGAAAGAGACATCGTCTGAAGATGCATCCAAAGCCTTCAATCCAACACAGGTCCTTGGGGGCGGTCTTCACGGGAGTAACCAGAGTCAAAGTACTGCTTGTCATCGGAAAATATAATTGCCATTTTGTCGGAAGATACCGAAACATACATGGCTTATCCCGCTTCCGAACTCCAATTGGATGGGATAACAATCTTGGCTGGGCAACGAAAAGGCATGACTGCTCAGCCGCAATCGTCAATTTTCGATCAGTGACATACATTGGCTGCTAAGTTGGGTGCTAGGGCTGAAATAAGAACGGAATGTGCCATGACTAACTAAAATGCTTAGCTCTTCAGCTGGTCTCGCGGCGGCCTCTTGTGGCGTGAACTATTGAAGCTATTCTCAACATGAAGCAAGGCATAATTTCGGTAGTCGATATTGGAACATTTAAGCTTAACCTGCAAGCACAAATGATCATAAAATCTCCAGAGTTCATCGTGATTTTTAAGTGGGATGATAACTGGCTTTATTGCAGACAGCTCTCGTATAGAGCTGGAGACACCTCGGGTCTCCCGTGGTGCACTGACGAAGGTGAAGCTATTTCTGTACACGACAGTTGTTTCTAGCGCTAAACACAGCCCCCAGATGGTAAAGCTGGCGCCTGAGTGGCTGGCCTAACAGCCCAGCGGCAGGGCTCCGATGGTCTGGACCAGCAAAGCCACCGACAGTGCCACCACCTGAACCAGCAGCAAGATTCAGAAATCAAGGGAGGGAGCTTAGCTCAGGTATAATAAACAAGCTTCTTTCAGCTCAAGCTGGAATCTTCATTTTCTGCAGATCTCTCACGATACTCCTTGACCCTTTGCAAGAAGTTGAGGTTGAAGATATCTTGAACACGACACGGACGTTAAGGTTACATCCGCCAATAACCGTCGACATGCGTTTCGCTGGCAGTCTCATCCTTGGCCTTTTGGCAGTAAACGGCCTGGCTCAAACAGTCATTCCTGATCAAGACGCAGAGCCTTCGGCCATCGCTCAACCAGAACCATCAGCGCCTGCTGCTGAGCCCTCAAATCCTGCTCAAGACCAACCCTCAGATGCTGGCGATGACGGAGACGCACAACCGACAGATGCGGATAGCGTTCCATCTGCCACAAATGGCCCTGAGCCAACTGCTGTTGAGCCATCAAATGAAGCTTCCCAAGCTTCGGGCGACGAACAACCCACCGCGACGGCGAGCGATGACGACGAGGACGCCTCCACAGCGGAAGGTACAGCGACAGCGGATGGTGAGACGAAAGCCGATGATCTTTGCAGTCACGCAAGCTAACAGTGATTGAAGCTACTGCCACAGATGCCGATGCGACAGCTACAGCGTCCGAGACCGACGACGATGACTCGACCGACACAGCCACTGCGACAGCTACATCCAGCTCTGCCCCTACAAGCACAGGCACCGTAGTCGAAGTCGATCTCAAGAACGCTACAATTGGCGAAAACGCTCAACTCGTCAAGGTTGATGGCAAGGACGCCATGTAAGTCCCCAAAGCTTCCCTGTCGCCTAACTCCACTAACTTTCGCCCCAGTAAATTGAGCGCCCCCGCCAACGGCCAAGCAACCTTCAGCGTCGCCGTCGACAGCGACGATGAATTGAACACGGACGAGCTCATCTACATTGTCGCATCGATCCTCGTCGGCGAGCCAAGCAGCGCAAAACTCCGGCGACGAGCCGACAAGACCGATTGTACACTGCAGATCCAGGCTGACGGGCAGAGCGTCTATGAGGAACCGCTGTACACCAACAATGGCCAGTTCCAGGACGTTACCAGCAGCGGCATCCAGTCTTCGGATAAGCCCGAGGTGCAGGTCACGCAGAAGTGTGGCGACAAGCCATCGCCTCTGACTGTGAATAACGTTCGTGTTGGAAACGAGAGTGGCGTCAAGTCGAGCGCTGGCTCTGGAGGCTCGGGCAGTGGTGGAAGCGGTAGCGGAAGTGGAAGTGGGAGCGGTGGAAAGGGCGGCAGCGGTGACAAGACTTCCACGGCGACGGGTGCTTCAGCGAGCGAAACTGGCGACTCCGGTAATATCGGTGCTAGGACCAAGGCCAGCGTTGGTGCTCTTGCTGCTGCTATCCTGGCCGCTGCCGCCATGTTGTAAATGGACGCATCCATTTAATTGACATCAAGATTGCTTAGCGGGCATGGGACGTGGACATTGGGAACTAGATTATACGAATCATTATTCACTACAATACTAATTACACATAATTGACTAATCGTATATACGGCCAATTCTCGCTGTTCAATCGTGCGCGTTGCCAAACCCTTCATCACGTAGCAATTCCTGCGACCCTCTTGTCGTCATCGACCAATTCTTTATAACGGGCGGCGCTTCGCTGTCGGAGCAATTTACCAAACTTGATCATGACGAAGCAAGCAGAACAAGCAGTCAAAGCGCTAAACGCAGCTGAGATGAAACAATTCTGATAGCCCATGTTGATGATCCAAGGCGTGATGCTGTTGGCTGTTAGTGGCTGCAGATCTCATCATCGAATGGAAACTTACCCATAACTAATGGCAAAAGACATCGTGTTGCGAACCAAAATAATCGTAACCATCGCATCACCGCTGAGTTCATAGTAGCTATCAATCAAATAATTTATACTGATGATGAGCCCCATGACACTCGTCACTGACAAGGTGCACATGGCGAAAATGAGGCCGAACCAGTGAACGCCGTGCTGCGCGCCAACGCCCCAGAGGATCAAGGATGCCGGAACGCCGATGACACAAATCGCCAGCGGCCACAAACGATGCTCAGCTTCCATGATACCATTGTTGCGACGTGCAATTTTTATAGTAAGCCAATCGCTCAATCGTCCTGCGAGAATGGCAGCGATGATGGTACCGAGACAGCATGAGAGGTAGCTCAGTCCAACCATTGACGGCTTGAAGCCATACCCAGGGCCTGACAGAATGATGGATGCTGTCGCATTAAGGACGTTGAACCAGATAAGATACGACCCGTACGAGAAGCCCGCGAAAAAGATGACAGGCCAACCGAGGTACTGAAGCGAGCGTCCAGCGTGACGAGCCATACTCTGGCTTGGTGTAGGTTGCCAAAGTGACAACTTCTGCAAGAACGTTCTCGGCTTGGCATATTGAACGTTCGCCTCATCAGCCTCTCTGACCTCAGATCTCCCAGCATCAGCAGCTTTTTCTTCAGCCTTGCCGCTGTTCTCGTCGCTCAGTCGGGATGGACTGATTGGCAGATGGTCAGCGCGTCGGGCGGCACGATTGTAATTGGTTTCTTCCATGAAGAAAAAGAGAAACACGAAGACGAATGAGAGGAAGATAGCGGGCCAGTAGAACACCCATTGCCAGCCTTGATACTCGGCGATAAAGCCGCAGATGACCGGCGCGAAGTAGTTGCTGCCGGCAAGAGCGAGAGCGTAGATACCCATGTAGGTTCCACGTTGATGAGTGAAGTACTGGGCAGAGTCAGTCACGCGCTTGCAATAATACCCTGAGGCAATACTTACGATGTCAGCAATCGAGATCTCAGGCAGGGCTTCAATTGGTGCGATGAAAAAGCCCTGGATGATGCATTTGGCGATCCATTCTCCGTTGCTTGAGACGTATGCGCTGCGACCAGTTAGTAACGTCATACACCAGTATCTCATCACTGAGAAGTATTACCTCCAAACACTTGTGCCCTGATAACAGCTGTTAGCAAACGGTCGTGGTGAATGCATAGAGATTGACTTACAATGGCTCCAAGGACAGACAAGAGGTAGGTCAAACGCTTGCCATATCGCAGCGAGAAGGGTTGCCAAAACAACAAACCCCAACCCAAAAGAAGGTACATATATCCCGTTCCTTCATTGAGCGTCTTGATTGAGACCTTGGACTGCTGCGCGAGGGGGACAAGGACTGAGTAAACAGTGGCAACAGACATGCCTGTGAACCAGGTATACCTTAACAAGTCAACAAAGGAGACACGCATGGAGAGAAGAGGGACTCACAGGTTCTGACAGGTCAACGCAAGAACTTTGCGACGGGGAGTCCAATTGAGAGGATCCTCTGGGTCGTCACTTGGCACAGGATCAAGGACGATGTCGCCGTCACCACCACCTGCATGACGAACACGCAGGTTGCGATTGAGGTCAACAAGATAGATAGTCCCAGGAATTGGAGGTTCCACTACCGAGGTCACCATCCTGTGCTGTGTCGGTTCGGGCGAAGGCAATCGAAGTGAACAAAAAGAAGGTGGCCTGAGGGGAGGGTCGTAAACCTTGTTCAATTCGGGTACCAATGGACGGGGAGGCTCTACGCGACGTCTTATATGCTCAATCCCCGCATCTGTGTCACCAGAAGAAGACGGGGGGATCAGCAATAGCAGCGGTGCGATACGGCGTTCACTGCCTGGTAGGTATATTAGGTCGGACATGGTTGCTGTTGCTGTTGGTGGTCGAAGCTAGAAGAACAATGGAAACGCCGCTAAGGATTGTTCTACGACGCGAAGGGTCCTTGGGACATGTTGGTGGACGTCTCGCAGATTATTCCAACTGGTCACCTGAAGCTTCTGGAAGCCAAGGTTGATCGGTTTGATACAGTTGGATCTCAACAATGGAAATTTTGAGGATGTTTGTGTCGGATTGGGTTGTCTGGGTGGTCAGAAGTGAATGGTATCCTGAGCCAACGACAAGCTTGCAAGACAGCTGCCGACTGGAGTTTGTTTTGACCCATGGTCCGAGCTTTACATTTGCTGGGCAATCAGCAGTGCAAACAGCTGAAGAATAGGGCATCGATCAAAGACCAGGAGCCCGAGATTCGAGAACTCATGGGCCAAGACTTGACATATATCAGCTGGATCATCACAACTGCACCACCTCCTCATTGCCCTTCTCGCCATGCTTTCCTGGCAAATTTGCTATCACACAAACACATCCTTCTACCATGACTTTTGCCTCTTCTTCTTCAGTCCCCCCATCAGGGTCTTCCAAAGACTCCTCAAGTGTTACCATCCACAGTTTGCAGTCCCTCGAATCTAGACCCTTGGCCCCAGAGATGCTTCCAGGGCTTCCTGTTGTACAGGTAAAGCCCGTACCTCTCGGCACTCCCGAGTTCGAAGAGAAGAGGGCTGCTTTGCTTGAAGTATTTGCAGAAAAGGTCCCGGATGAGCTGCGGCTGCCGTTGGAGGTTATACTGAACCCTCCAACAGATGTCACCTCGATCCCATCGACCTGTGGCATTTTATCGCCGGAAGATATCATTATCACTGAGACTTATGATGCAGTCGGCCTTATTGAGGCAATTGCACGTCGAAAGCACACTGCTATAGCCGTTGCACGGGCATTCTGCAAGCGGTCAATCATTGCGCATCAGCTCACATGCTGCCTGACACAATGGTTCATGGACGAGGCCATCGAACAAGCTCAAAAGCTCGATGCACATTTCGAGGCTCATGGGAGGCCTATAGGCCCCTTGCATGGTTTGCCAATCAGCATCAAAGATCACATCCAAGTTGCCGGAACCTCTTCCTCTCAAGGCTGTTTCATCAGCATTAGCGACGACGACCAAGATGCCGACATCGTGTCGATCTTGCGTGCCCAAGGTGCCATCATTTACTGCAAAACCAACCAGCCTCAATCTCTGATGCATCTCGAGAGTGATTCCCACTGGGGAAGAGTCCTGAACCCTTTCAACATTCATCTGTCTGCTGGTGGTTCGACAGGAGGTGAATCTGCGCTGCTTGCGATGAAAGGCTCGATCTTGGGGATCGGGACTGATATTGGTGGAAGTATCCGTGGCCCATCTGCCTTTTGTGGTATCTATGGCTTCAAAACCACATCGAATGTCTTGCCGACAAGGGGGTACATCAAAGGCGCTCCGCCTCCAGCCGTGCTGAACATCCCTCTGTCGACGGGACCTATGTGTCGCTCCTTGAGAGATATGGACCTTTTCATGAAATGTGTCCTTTCTTCGAAGCCCTATCTTTCGGATCCCAACATCGTTCCGATCCCGTGGATCGGTCTTGAAACACGATTCAATCGGCGCCTCAAGGTCGGCATCATCAGCAACGATGGCTTTATCGAGCCTCAACCGCCAGTGAAGAGGGCAATTTCGTGGGCCAGAAGCCTTCTGTCCGACAGCAAGTTTGCCAACCTCATCGAATTAAAAGAGTTCAAAATCTTCGGCGCAGGAGAAGCATGGAAGCAAGTCCGAAGACTCTACTGGCCCGACGGCGGCCATCTCACCAAAAACGGCATAATCTCATCCGGAGAACCTCTTCACCCTCTTACAGAATGGATCTGCAGAGACGCAGAGCCCCTGGGCATGCACACCGCCGTAGATCTCACAGCCGTTCACAAAGAGCGAGACGAATTCCGGCTTGCTTTTGCCAAAAGCTGGAGTGACCAAGACGTGGATGTCATTATCGGCCCGTCGTTCGTAGGGCCAGCGTGTGCGCACGACACGGCCTTCTACTGGACCTACACCTCGCTCTACAACCTTGTCGACTACCCGGGAGCAGTTATTGCCACGCCAATTAGGGCTGAATCTGGGGAAGTTTATGATGCGGGCTATGTTCCGCTAAGCGATGCTTGTCGACATGTTAGAGATTTGTGGGAGGAGGGTGATTTTAGGGGTGCGCCTGTCAACCTGCAGGTGGTGGCGAGGCGGTATTATGACAATGAGCTCTTTGGGGCGTTAGGTGTGCTGAAAGACGTGTTGGACTTGTCTTAGCTGAACTGGTGTCTTACACCGACATGTCAAACTTTAAAAATATATCTTCAGGCGTTATTTCAATGTATCGCGCTCTCAAATACTGCAGGAATTTGCCGTGATACGAAAAGCTCATCACGCTCATAGTTTGCGGGTGACATCAGATAGGATCACGAATGTGGCGTGCCTAATAAACTTCGAGCAGACGCTGCAAAGTAACCGTCGCGAACGCCAAAATGCTATTTACAGCGATGCGACTACTATAAGATATCTAGTACAGTCTAAAAACGACCAAAAGAGAGCCGTTATCTCTTGAATTGAGTTAGTGGCCTCGTAACAACTCGTAATGAGGTATCGCCATTGCTGACTGTACTCAGCACAAGGTATCATCTGCAACCAACCCAACCTACCCTGAATACGACCATTTTCGTCAACCTCGAACGCGGCTATTTTGACTTTTAGATCCCGCCCTACATAATCTCATTCTTAAAACTCTTTCCCAACCTCGGCACCTCGGTAACAAAATACGGGTTTACGATTTTTTCAAGTCCTGTTGAGGCTCTCTCTTCAACAACCAAAATTGTGCTAGCCCGCCACCATCCAGCTGAACCCCGTGAAACCCCAGGAAAAAACAACGCGTTCACGGAAATACGGCGAGGGGCGTGATTGGACTCCATGCAGCCTCTGAAGCTTACTAGACATGGGGGGTTGCAATCGGCCGTCTTCCTTGATTTTCTTGACACACAGTGAACTGCTACCCCATGCATTAGCCTCAGGCCTCCCTCCGTTGAGAAATGGAGATGGAGATGAGGAAAACATGGGGTGCAGTTGACAGGAATGGAGAATGGGGTTAGGAGATAAGCGGCGTCGCGACGATCTCTCGATTTTAGGCAATAGTGGTGTCGCCGCCTGGAGTTTGACAACGTTACAAGTTGAGATGGCGATAGCGACACCATCGGGAGACAAGATGGCAATTGAAAATCAGCTGAGGCGAAACGCGGCACAAAAAAGGGAAGAAATCGCCAAGGGAAAATGGCGGTTGCTGCCGGCTTGGCCATGGGAATGACCGGAGATAAGATGCGATGTGATGCACCATGTCGCTTACCCATCATGATTGATGAACTTTTGAAGCCAATCCTGCGACAACAAGGCCAAGGCCAATAGGTAGCCAATATCACAAAAGACCATATCATTCCGTATCGAGAAGCTGGCTAGCACATTATCACGGTATAATCAAATCAACTGACGCTCTCGATAACCCTATTTCACTCGTCGAGTTTCCTCTAAAGGGAATGGGCTCACGTTCTTACTTGAGGGTTGTACGTCATATGACAATTTGTAGCGCGCTGTTTGGACGAGCTTCTTGTCTGAGATAAACCTTGCACAGATGATTTGCGGGGAGGGCCTGAATGATTGAGTAATGACCTTCCTGTTGGGTAAAGATTACTGACGGTGCCTGAGATAGCCAGCCGTCATTCCCGACTCACGCGCCCTTTGCCTCGTCGATTGGCCCGTCCGTACGTGCTACAGTATTATCAGTGGCGGGTGGATTCAGGGTTCTGATTCTCCCTCTCCCTTTAACGTTAGTCGCGGACGGGCACTGCGATTGTTACGTTACCACGCGCTTGGGAGAGAAGTTACCGCGGAACTTTTTTTTTCATTTAGCCTGTGGGTGTTTGGAAGAAATTGGTCTTTACCGGTTATGGTAAGCTTGATACGAGTTTATGCCGATCTTCAATGATAAGTGAAGTTCTGTTGATCCTTCGATATCACACGGTACAACACAAGATCATCTCTTGGCTTTACGATATCGACAAGTATAACGTGATCGTGTAATATATAAAAGAGTCATACAAGCGGACTCGCCGTGTCCGGAGAGCGACATCGCGATAATGACAGTCACGGTTAATTCTGGCAGAGAATTGAATGGATCACAAATCCGGACAATTCCCTCGCGCCACTAGACTCGGCTGTTTCTGTGGGGTGCTTTTCTTTGCGGCCGGAGCCTCCACTTGAGGTGTCACCGTCGCTCGTACGAGACAGGGGATGACTCGGATCTTCGGCATTTTAGACATGGCTTATGTTTCTCGAAATTTTGCAGAAGCACTCGGAGCACGCCACACGGTCATAGCCATTGGCCACCTTTGAGTTGCCCGTTGCTTGGTGCTCCATAACCATATCCGGGCCGTTACAAAGGTTCCTTACTCTGATGGTCGAATGTTTTACAGCAACGGGCATGGCTTCGGTCGAGGTGTGGCATCTCGTGGCGTACAATATGGAGTCGACTGTGTTTCCATGACAGAATATTTATTAAACGTCTCCAGATCTTGGTATTTTTATTACTCTTCGTTTGCTCCCATCCTCTCCTCCCTTCCATCATCAATCGACCTCGCCTTGTCCCTTGTTGCATCCGTGACAGTGAAAACTTTTTCAGTTCATCGAGTCTCATTGACGTCGTCTGCAACATGGCCCAGAATCACGAGGATTTGGCCGCCGAGTATGTCGCAAACTCTATTCAAGCTTATTTCGCACCCTTGCTAATCTCATGCAATCCAGGCTCCACGAGGAGTTAGGTGAACGCGTGCCCGCCGAGAAGAAGACTGATCTCGCCGGTGGCTATATCGCCCCTTCTATTGATGAGAAGAAGTCTCTCGACAAGCAACACTATGCTTCTGATCCTGAGTTTGGCACCACTCCCGATGGCGAGGAGCCCAATGACCATGAGAAGGCGACTCTTCGACGTGTAGGAGAGAACCTCCCTGCTTCAGCCTTCCTCATCGCCGTTGTTGAGTTGACGGAACGATTCACCTACTATGGTGCTCAGGGTCTTTTCCAGAACTACATCTCCAACAGCCCGACAGGCGCAGATGGTGCCAAGGGTCTTGGAATGGGCCACCAGGCTGCTACTGGTCTCAACCTCTTCTTCCAATGGTTCTGCTACGTGACTCCCATTCTCGGTGCCATCATCGCCGATCAGTACCTCGGAAAGTATAGGACTATCTTGGTCTTCTGCGGTTTCTACTGGGTTGGTCTCATCATCCTTTGGACTACATCACTACCTGTTGCTATGGAACATGGTGCTGGAAAGGCTGGGTACATCGTTGCTATCATCGTTATTGGTCTCGGAACCGGTGGTATCAAATCCAACATTGCGCCTCTCATTGCCGATCAGTACCAGCGACGCAGGATGGCTATCCGAACCGAGAAGAACGGCGAGCGCGTTGTCATCGACCCTGCTATCACCTACCAGCGCATCTACATGATCTTCTATTGGTGCATCAACGTCGGTGCCCTTTCACTGCTCGCTACCCCCTTCATGGAGAAGTACAAGGGTTTCTGGACCGCCTACCTCATGTGTTTCTGCATGTTCAACGTCGGTATCGTCACTCTGGTTCTCCGCCGAAAGACCTTTGTCAACCGCCCTCCCCAGGGTTCCGTTATCACTGATGCCTTCAAGGCTCTTGGTATGATGATTGCCGCACGCAACACCGATGCCGCCAAGCCCTCGTGGCGCGAGGCCAATGGAAAGACCAAGGTTGTCCCCTGGAACGACCACTTTGTCGACGAGCTTAAGCGTGCTCTCCGCGCCTGCAAGGTCTTCATCTTCTACCCCATCTTCTGGGTTTGCTACGGACAGTTCTCCACCAACTTCGTCACCCAGGCTGGTCAGATGCAAGGTCACGGTGTTCCCAACGATCTGATGCAAAACTTCGATCCCATCTCCATTCTGGTTTTCACTCCTCTCATCGAGAAGGTCTTGTATCCCATCCTTCGCCGAGCTGGTATTGAGCTTCGACCCATTGCACGAATCACTATTGGTTTCTGGCTCGCTGCTCTTTGTCTTGCCTACGCTGCTATCGTTCAGCACATCATCTACTCTGCTGGACCTTGTTACGAGCACCCCGGCGAATGTGCTGCCGGTAAAGACGGCGACACCACGCTTCCTAATAACGTGCACATCGCCATCCAGACACCCGCCTACATCTTCATCGGTATTTCTGAGATTTTCATCTCCGTTACTGGTCTCGAGTATGCCTACACCAAGGCTCCTCCCAGCATGAAGTCCTTCGTGCAGTCTATCTACCTCTTTACCAACGCCTTTGGATCTGCCATCGCCGAGGCTCTTGTTTCCGAAGCCAAGGACCCCAACTTCTTGTGGCTCTACACTGGCGTTGGTGTCTCTTCTTTCGTCACTGGATGCATCTTTTATGCTATCTTCCGACACTACGATGCTCAAGAAGATGCCATGTATGATCTGGACAGGGATGAGCCAACTCTTACCCACAACGGCATTGAGCCCAAGACTGTGGACCACCAGTAATGATTTGTAAAAACTGTATTGTAGCTTAAGAGTGCCATTGAACATATTATTTCAAACAATCGTGTTATGCGTGCAGCGCGTAGTTGTGAAGTGCCAAATCCCACAAAGAAAAAAGGTTCGCGTTATTTTGTCACGCGGTGCACGCCCCGTTCGAATCTGAGACCTTCAAAAAAAGCGGGCAGGGGAGACATCATCGGCTAGCTAAGGGGGGTGTACCTGTGAGGTTAGTAAGTCTTTAACGAACGAGCCAAACGGAGTGTGTGTTGCCCTGAGGCCAGCCTCGTCTCACCCCACCCTGGGGAAGTGTTGAACGATTCGGGCTTAAGTAGGGTGACAATCAGTCAGGGGTTTGGCCCTGACGAAAAGGATACGACACTGTCTAGTCACTGGCCAGGTGCAAGTGTCGTTTCCCACCATGTTTCCGCGTCAATGTCCAGCCACGCACGATAGCGCACGCTTGGTTTGTTGCAGCCGGCTCTGCCAGGGGATTTACTACTTCATTACAGCCTGTGGCTTCCTACTGCTATAGCTTGACGCGTTAACTGCATCACAATCTCAACGCAAACTCACTTGGTCCTCATCAGGAACTCCTCGTCAACTTAGCAGAGTCCCCCCTTCCATCTCACCCCCTTTATTGACGTATTCGACTTGATCCTTTGCCCACTGTGACAAACAGGCTACCGATCCCATATTCAGGGGATATCAAACTGGAAAGATTCAGGTTGTCAGCCCACGAGGATTTGTTCAATGGCTTGGCTTTCTGATGCATATACTCAACAAAGATGAATAGGGACAAGTAGGCGGAGGTCTACTCTAAAGAATGGGGCCAAGGACCTTCTGTCAGTACAACTTGAGGTCATAATCCACGTGCGAGGTTCTATTTTCTTGCTGAACTAAAGCAAATTCTAGACTACGCCTCACCTTAGTGAACTTGAATTCCGAGAATGGTTTCCCGACATCCCAATCACGTCCTTCGTACTCATGAGCTCAATGAGAAGCCGATTTCCGCGACAAGACACAGTTCCAATATGAGAAGGTGATTTGTCTACACATGCACTTTTGGTCCGTGTCAAACATATACAGTGAATCAGGGCTGCTCCACAGACGTAGTTGCGGTTCCGTCAAAAACAAGTTTCACAACTCTGGCTCGGTGAACTTCTGGGATACCATTGTCGAAGAAGTCAAAACACCTTGGTTGCAAAAGGGATGCAGCCTTGGAACCCGTGAAAAGTGGTATGGAGCATGAAATCGAACCTATGGCCTCAAAAAACAAAGGGAGGGTGCAGGAAGAGAGTTTTAGGATTTTAGGTTCGGAGTTGAGAAGGTTTGTAGGTTATAGGTCAGATACCACTGCACCACTGCCCTTTGCCGAGGACATATAGAGTCAAATTGAGATATAAGGGTAGCTGGGTGGGTGAGTATTGAGTTTGAAGTTCTCGTCCATGTTGAAACTCAGGCAAACAACGGCCCTCACACTCGTTCACCGTGTTGGCGACAGGGAACAAACAAATCTTCGACTTCGCATAATTCGACACAAGCAATTTGTCGAGAGACTAGCGGAATCTATACCACGTCTGCCTAAATCCCTTTGTGACTCAGAACAGTGATTTGGCTTGTTGCATCTCCCTGCGCTTGGTCCTAAGGACGAGAGAAACTTGATCCCCTTCTGTTGACTTGTTGATATCTGGACCAACAATGATTAGTAATTGGTGCCATATGATTTGATGTAAATCCTTGTACCCCTGGCCGCTCATTCGTCCCTAATTCTTTGGCTTGCCTCAGGTTGAAGTCCGCTACGTTCAGCCTAAGCTACGCATCGCCATTTCTTTGACATCCATGGCAAAGCACAGTCAGATCTAGGGGTAGCATTTTCAAGTCATTCCACCTCCTCGTCCCACCAATAGTCTACAACGGAGATGCTTGACGACACAGCGGACATAGCTACAATTGATGCAATGGGAACACGGTTTCGCCAAGCATTCGTGCAAGCTCTGATGAGAGTGATGGAAACTGACGTAGCAGAAATGACGTTTGCGGAGATCATTGATGGGCTTCCTACAATCGGCTCATACCAAGATTTCCACTGGCCGCAGGATGGTCATCCCGCTACTCAACACTTTGAGGTGTGCCCAGGAATGATCGAAAAAGCTCGTCAGCTACGTTCTGATTATCCTCCCACAAGATTGAAGTTCCACTTACCGGTAAGCTCTCTTCATTGGTACCCTTGCATGTCTCACCTCATATTCTATCTCAGTTACTACGCGCTTTTGAAGAGGCCACTATCGATTCACGGCCCTTCCACTTACGACTGTTTGAGCTGTTGGCCGTGTCCATTCACCAGATTGCGGTATACTCGTACCAACAGGGCGGCTTCAACCATACACATCAAGACTATCAAAAATGGATAGATTCACCACGCGATACTCGTCGATGGGATGGGTATCGACACCCAACAGCTTTCTGTCATAGCTTCTATATCGCAGTTGAGCGTTATCCCAACGGGGATGCCGATACCGTTGGATACTGGGCTGAAGCGAAAATATTTGGTGGGGTCTTAGTATTTGACCGTGGGGAATCAGAATCAGAGGTAGGATGAGCCACAGCCTGGTCAGATCTGTGCTAACGTCTGGGTAGTGCAACGAGCTGTATCTCCATGCCAGACGACGAGTAGGCCCCTTTACTTTATTCCCCCTTACAACGGCCCAGTTTGAGGGATTCGTCGACTTCCTTCTCGGCGATACAGAAGAGCCTGCTGCCTCGCGAAGTCCTCTCCCATTTAGAGCGACGTCGGAGAATCGTTGGCGGTGGCATAACTGGGATACCATAACTCGATATCACATATTCCGTGACAAGTACGAGCGAACCGTCCAACCAACCAAACCAGTTGGCGGTGTCAAGTCGTCGGTAGACTGGCCGGAGATAGGTGACGAGCTATATCTTATTGGGGCCATGCAAGATTATTGGGATGGTCAGCCGGTAGATAAAGATAAGGTTCGGGAGGCTCTGGAGCATTTGTAACAGGTCACTCCATCTTCGCCAGTTTGGTCAACTAGGAATGCACATACATGGACGAAGAACCTTTTTGAATAGACTTTATATTGCATCCAAAGACATTCGCTAAGGATCATTTTACCAGTTGCCAGTGAACTGGGGATAGCTTGGTGTCTTGACTTCTCTGTCAGGATATACGCCACCCCTTTGCGGCTGCATGCCTTCCCATCTTGCCTTTGCTAATTCTCTCTTCTCTTCCGCAAGACTCTTCTCAGAGTTGTCAGAAGGTTTCTCCTGGACCAATTCCTTCTTCTCATCCTTTCCCAAGCCATCAGGTTGAGTGTCTTCCTTGTCTACAATCTGCCATTCGTCCTCGATGTCTGGGTTCGACGCTGGGTTGAAGTCAGCGATATGGACAAAATAGAGAGATCTTGCGTTTTGGATTCGTTACCCGCTGTCAACTTTTCGTTGTGATTGTTCGACATTGCTGGACCTTTCAAACTGAAGGTTTCGTAGTCTTGGTTTGGGATATGTAGTTTCTGCTTTAAGTCACTCCAGTTCGATGGATATGAATGATTGAAAGCAGGTGACGTGTCCCAGCAGGCAGCGGTGGCGAGAAAGATTGCCCGCCACTTTGTTGACTAATCCGCATTGCTCTTTTCAATGCAACGAGATCTTGGCATTGTTGACAAGAATTGTTTGCTACTGAATGGTACACTGTGAAAGAACAACGGTTGTTACGAAGTCAATGCAAAGGAGATCTTAATCTGCAATATTGAAGCATGATTGATGGTAAAGTTGACAGTTGTCACTAAAACACTACAAGTCCAACAATGACCCAGCTGCTCTCTTCCCATTATCATCAGACTCACGCCCACCTCGAGAAGCTGCAGCCTTGTATACACTGGCAATCTCACTCTGCCATTTCTCAACATCTGGCCTCACGAAACGACGATCATACGTGATCAAACCATTCACCTCGCCTTCAACATCACTCGTTTGGGTATACACGGCACCGCTGCAAGCGAAGCGCTGAGTTTGCTCACGAATGTCTCGGAATAAGACGCCGGATCGGTAATTGTATGAATCGAGGTCCTCGTTGATTTCGTATGTCTCCGGGATGCTATCGATGGCTTGTTTGACGTTCCAGAGGCTGCAAGAGCAGTTAGTGGTGAAGTTGAACAAGGTAATTTGAACTTACTGGTCTATCGAGACGTTGTGACCGATGCCACCGTACTCGCCTGCAATGCCGATGCGCTCAGGATCGTATGGAGTCTTGGGCTGCGAGTAGAATGGCGTGCCGCATTGAGGTGCAGCATAATTGTGATTGTCCTAAAAACGAGTCAGTGAAGTGTTGGATGAGGTCTTGAGGTGACCTACGTGGAAGTCGCCAAATCCGTGGTCATTCCATCCGCTGATAGAGTTGATGAGTCTCGACTTGTCAAGCTTTCGAACCAGCTCAGTCAGGCTCTTCTCAGGAGAACCGTCTCGCTGACCCCAGCCCTCGTTGTAGATAACCTTTCATAGTTAGCAAGCAAACCATCCTGGCCAGTCTCTGTTCATACCCATGTGACGATTGAAGTGTAGCTCTTGTGTTGTTTTACAAGAATCTCGAACTGTCGCTGAAACTCGGCTTGCTCCGCGTCGTTGGGCTTGCGATTGCCGTCTGCAGGGAGACTGGGCATATCTTGGATAACCAACAGGCCAAGCTCATCACATGCTTGGTAAAACAAATGAGGCTCGTATTTGATCTTCTCAAGTCAGTAAGAGAGGTTAAGATCACAAGGTCGTACTGACATGTTTGCGAACCATGTTGAAGCCAAACTTCTTCAGGAGCTTCAAATCAGAGACCATGGCCTCCCTGTTCGGTGGGGTGTACAATCCATCGGGCCAGAAACCTTGGTCAAGAGTTCCAAATTGGAACACGAACTCGCCGTTGAGGAGCGGTCGTGTGACGTTCTCAACTTTACCTTTGGATATGGTTCGAAAGCCGGTGTAACTTTGTACCTTGTCTCCGCTGTCGAGTGTTACAATGATGTTGTAAAGCGTTGGGGAGTCGGGCCACCATAGTTTTGGCGACTTGGCGGTGAAGGTGAACTCTTCATCGGTCGTTCCTTCGTGGGAGGCCAGTTCCGTGCCATCGCTGCCTTCGATCACCAGTTTGGCGGACTTACCGGACTCTTGAGAGGTGTGGACTGTTACGGTAACTTGAATAGAATGGTCAGCGGTCTGATGAGACACCGGGGATAGAGAATCACTAACCTTCACCATCTGCACCCGCAACGAGGTCGAGATCGGTGATGTAGTCTTTCGGAACGGCCTCAAGCCAGACTTGCTGCCAGATGCCTGAGAATGAGCGGTAGAAGATGTGACTCGGTCGCAAGGTCTGTTTGCCAATGGGGATAACTTGATCGTCTGTCGGGTCGTTGACAAAGACGAGCCTGGCAAGATGTCAGGGCGTGTTTTGGCTTGGAAGCTCAATCGTGGACTTACAGCTCATTCGACTCTCCAAACTTGATGTCCTCCGTCAGGTCGACAGTGAAACGGTCATAGCCCCCAATGTGCGTCGTCTTTTCTTTCCCGTTGACAAATACCGTTGAGTTATAGTCGACGGCCTCAAAGTGAAGGAGGACTGTCTGGTTCTTCCAGTCATCCGATACCTCGAAGGACCTCTGGTACCAGAACTCGCGCTCGTCGAGAACCTGCAACCCTGACAGAGCGCTTTCGATGCAAGCTGGGACCAGCACTTCACGATCAAGAGGGCCTGCTTTGGGCGGGTTGCTGAGGTCGCCATCGCCTCTCCATGTCCAGATGCCGTTCAGGCTCTTCCAAGCATCGCGCTTGAGCTGCGGTCGCGGATGTTCCGGCCAAGGATTGGTGCCGACCTTGGAAGTCCAGTCTGTGTCAAGTGGAGGTTTTTGAACCTCGTATTTTGTCTGCGCTGAAGCAACGTCGAGAAACAGAGAGCCAAGCCCCGCAAAGGGGACAACATTTAACCAGAACATTTTGAGAAGTGATGGTTACGATGAGTGGAATTGCGCACGAGGATGAAGGAGCTTTTGTAGTTTGTACTGCCTCAGCATGCCATTCCGTGTTCCCCGCCTGCATACCACGTTGAGTTTGTGTGAACCTTATGACGTCTACATCGTCAGCGCTTAACGAAGAGCTCCAGGGGATCATCATGTTATTCCCCCCTTTCCCCCGCATCAATGCTGATCATCACACGTTATTATCCCTACTGCATTAGAGAATCTGCACGATTTTCCTGTAATTTGCTTCCGGCAGGTGGAATAAATCCCGAAGGATGAGGCTTTGCTTATTTAGCTACCAAGATTAACTTTGCCGATGTGGTATTGGGAGTCTTAACCCACTATTAACATGTCTGATCACCATTTTACAGGAGGCTTTGTGCGCATCACAAGGTGCCCGCTGGTGCCTGGTTGTTACAGGGGCACGGATCCTCTGTAACCCAAGCACAATCAGCGCATGAAAGAAGTGGAAGACAACCCAATAAACTTCGCGCCGTTTGGCTCCAGCAAACAAGGTTACAAGCATGCTTTATTACTTTCAAACGTGTTTTTAAACTTCTCATTCAAAAAGTCAATGTATGATCGGATGCAAAAGGCCCGGGCTCATTGTCCTCGCAGGCCACTACCTAGGGTCCAAAGGTCTGCCCTTTCGCTAACGCTTTGTAAGGACAACTCTTCCAATCGCAGGTATCCTGTTACAGACACCATTAGCCGACAGCACATCTCGATGAGTCTCATCAACTGACCTTGTGCACGTTGGTTCCCCACCAGCTGAAATTATCCGCGGCGCCGGTGTAGAAAATGGCGAAAAAGATGACGATGCCGGCGATAGCGACCGAGCAATCCAGAGCGGAGCTCAGAACAAAATTGAATCGATGCCACCAGCTTGCCTTGCGCTTCTTAATAAGAGCGCCAAATAACAGACCAAACAAAGCCCAGCTACCATAGTTAACACCGGATGCAGGCGGGATATAGTTCAAGCCGCCTAGGAATAACGGCACATGGATCTTCTTCAGCCAATTGACATGAGGGAAGGCCTTGGTTCGAAGGAGGTATACGACGACGGGAAGAAGAGCTCCGACCAGGAAGAACCAGAGCAAGGGTCTGTAAAGAGCGCCTGGCTCGAAGAAGCGACGGGGACCTAGGGCCCCCCAGACCATGCTTGTGTTGAAATGAGTTCGAGAGAAGGGACAAGTGAAGCCGTTCGGAGCAAGTTTGGCATTGCAAACGTTGGGGATGTTTCCGAGTGCCCAGTTGAGGACGGACACTTGACCAAGAGTTCCGACGATAAGGCCAACTACTTGAACCAAGAAGAGGCTTCGGGGAGGGATCTGAAATACGTCAGCTAGAGGTATCAGTAGCGTTTTGACAAAGTCCACTTACACCGCAGTAGATGCCAAGCTTCAAGTCTTGTGAGAAAGCAAGTCCCTTAATACCCGAGATGTATCCAACGTTAAAGAACCAGATGTTGGCCAGGACCTTGCCTTCCCAGACGTAACCAGCGATGATGCGACAGAAGATATCAATTTGGATCTTGATGTTGCTCGTAGCATACACCCAAGCGAGCTTCAAAAGTCAGGAGAATTCTTATGAATGGAGGATCTGGTACTCACAGGGATGAAGAAGACAGAAGACACTACCATGCCGAAAATCACGCCGTACCAACGCAGCTGAACGGGGTAGTACTCATAGGTGAAGATACCGATACCCAATGCTACGAGGGCAGCGGTCGTGTACCACCAAAGCGGAACTGCATCATATTGGGGCTGTAGTCTGTCGCGTGTGGAAGTGTTCTTCAACGTCAAAGATTTGCATGCGTCGCGGAATGTCCTCGCTAAATCCCGGCGCTTCTCGAGAAAGAGCCAGACAAAGAGAGACGAGATGGTGGCGAACGACAGACCGAAAGTGTTAAGCGCATATGTTACTGGGAGATAAATCTGGGAGGAGGGCATTAGCAACTCTGATCTCTGGGGGGTGTGATGGGGCGAGACTGACATCAGAGTACCGCGCATACAGATCATGATCAAAGGTGAAGCCATCTTTCTTATTGACAACCTTCGAGACATTGAAGACTTCTCCGGTATTGTCGAAGATTGAATTGCTTTGTAGCGGCAGGTGGGCCGAGAACCAGGTGTTCGAGTAGTAGAGCGCAGGGCTAATGATGTAGATCCAGAAGACAAGCGAGGCGAGAACGTTGAGGATAGCCCAGACTGGGACTACAAGTGGTGATCCGATGTAGGCGATTTGACTCCCTGAAGAAACAGCTTGTTAGCGACCGAAGTATCGAATCATAGAACGGCGAGCACATACAGTCGAAGGTGAAGGGCAACAACCCCAGTCCACTCTTCATGCCAAACACCTGGTTGACGACAGGGTTCTTGGGGGCAATCCAGCAGATCCATGTAAAGTATCCCAAGGCAGGGAAGATGAAATCAGGGAACCAATACCAACAGAAAGAGGCGACGAAGGCGAGGATAAAGAAGTGGTAACGAGATAGCTTGCTGCAGAAAGGTTAGCCAACCCCGCCTCTGAAAGCGCTGAGAAAAGTGCTCACCCAGCGATCACCTCCTGGCGTGGAGTATGCAAGGCTGCGTTGAGAGCTGTGTTTCCAAGCACGCCTGGCCAAACGAGGCTCTTCGGTTCGACAACTACCGATCGCGTCAAGCCTGACAGAGCAAAGCCGAACAGGATGGATGTGAGTGTTGCGAGGATCTCGAAGCCCCATCCTGCCTTGAGGCCGTAGAAGACGCGCTGTTCAGTAAGGACATCGGCGCTCAATCGGGTCAAGAAGCTGAGGTTGGCCAAGATGTAGATAAGCATGTTCTCCTGAGCCAGGTTTAGTGAGTGTCTCTTTGGGAATTCAGGGGGGCAAATACCTTATGATTAAAGGGTCCAGGGTTTAGGCTATGTCGCTTGCCAAACAAGGTGAACCCCCAGTCCGGTATCGCGTACTCCCATGCCTTGCCGACAGGATACGCGAGGAACTGGATTGCGGATTGCGAAAGACTGATGGATGGGAACCTCAACGTGTACAAAGTGTTCACGCCACTGCCTACAAGACAGAAGGCAATGCCGATTGTCCACATGCGAAGGGTGAGGCATGGCAGAGTTGGATCATCATCCTTGAAGCCCACGCCAGCCGCTGACAGGACTTCTTCAACAGATTCGCCTTTGATTCATGAGCATAAGAAACTTGCGGAAGTTCAAGCCGGCAACGAACCTGAAGAAGTCTCTGGTCGGACCAGGCCCTCGTTTGGAGCGGCCACTTCTGCGTCAGCAAGACCTTTCTCAACGGACGCAGTCATGTCGAGATTTTTCATATGCAGAGCTCACGATGATCACATCAAGTGGGATCAGATAAGATGAAAATGATTAAGGGTTATCTTATAAGAAGATCTGCCAAGCCGTCATGACGGCAAAGTCGGTTCGGCGACCTTGGCGAGGACTCCACTGTTGAAAAATAGTCATGTTGGCATGAGTTAATTCTGTGGTCCTTGGCGTGCCGTATGCCGAGATACCTCAGCGTCTCTAAGTACTTAAGCTCGCAAATTGCTCCACGAATCTTGAAATTGTCTGTTCCCCTTATCAGATTATCTTTTAAAAGAATTAAAAAAATTGGCGCCACGACATTCTTTTACCAAGCATTACTAGTAGAGGGCTGACATTATCCCATCAGATTTCATGCTCCTCAGCTATTCTCAGCTGTAGCAAGGCTAGGAGCCACTATCACGGTACTCGGCACGTTTGCCGAGAAACTACGCGGCACTGCCTCGAGAAATTTTTACATGGCATGATAACCATTATTATTCAAGCATTACCAATTTTACGGTCCATCAAATAGAATAAGCATATCGAGTAACGGTTTCTTGGCACAATGTCTTGCGTTGTAGCAGGACCCTGAAGTTCAAGGATGCTTTATCAATCGACCAGGATCGGCCGTCCACGCCGTTTGGGTCGCGTGGAAACGGTACCGCATCAATTGTATGAGTTCCAACTAGCTTGCCAAGTAAGCGGATGCAACCAAGGTCAAAATCTCAAATGGGCATTGATTTCTGCTTGGATCTAGCCTTGTAACCCATTCTCCCGAGCTGAACTTAGTACAACTATATGGCACCACTGACAAAGCAAATAAACAATTAAGCATAACTACTGATAACACAGTTCTACCTCCTCCACACGGTAGTAACTCTACCCGTCTTTCTTCTACGCCACCGGAATAAGTTTCGGTGACTGAAGAGTCACTTCAGATGGGTCTGCAATCCTCAGTCTCTCTATTCCACGAATTACATCATCTGGGATTTGACTCAAGGGGGAAGACGTTGGTGGGCTGGAAGATGGTGAGCCAGGCCATTTTCGTAATCTGGGTTTGAGTTTGGGCCTCTGGCTTATAGACGCGTATCGGGGTTTATATACTTCCTCATTCCCGCTGGGAACTGGCTCGTCCTTCGACAGCGTCTTTATGTCACTGGACGAGGATTCGGCGTGTCTCCCTGAGGATGACTGAGGCTGGTCTGTTTGGGGTGTCGTCTCTTGTGACAATCTTGCGCTGCTGGGGCCAGCCACCGATTCCGGTTGTTGGCTGGATCTGACCGGTGTTACCAGCTGCTTTGCAAGCGCTTTGTCCGATGTCTTTGCGGGAGTGTTGGCCGGTGGTGCGTCCTCGGATCTGTTCATGTGAGCTTCAAACTCAAAGAGTACGTTTGAGTACGGATTGCAGTCATACCTAGACTGGGATGGCTGATCAGCAGGCCCGTTTGATGTTGGGTTCTGAGGCGCAACCTCTTGACGCATCGTCGTCAGATTGGCCTCAATGACTCGAACACGTCCAACTCCCTCGCGTGTGAGTATGGCATCAATGACGTTTGGTGGAGCAGTCAGTACACTCTTCAAGAGACTCACACCCAGCAAAGTTGCCGTTCCCCATGTTTGAGTTTTCGGATCTGCCATGAGCCAGTTCATCAAGCAGCGTGGGAGCGATGTAAAGAGTGCTAGATCTCGTTCTTCCTTGTCAGATGAGATGTGTAAGACGAGTCTATCCAGGGCATTTCCTGCTTCATCCAGGGCAATAGAGAGCTTAGGATGGGTGCTCGGAGCTGTCAATCTATGTTTTTAATTGGGCCCAGAGCCCAGACACTTGGAACCCTTTTGACGAGTAAGCATCACCTTTTCAGACTGCATGCCTTCGACCGCAAGCATTTCGCCCTTCTTCAAGATATTCAGGAGTGTCCCCCTGTCCACATCTGTTGTTGTTCGGGGGCTACCACAATGTAGGGCGATTCTGGCTGACATATTAGCCCTGTCCAGTAATTCAGGAGTTATGAAACTTGCCGAAGAATGCCTTCCGCCCTCTGCGCTATATCCCATTCAATCTTCTGTTTCTGTGCAGTTGGGGGGGGAATGCACCTGCGGTAGACATGCTTTGACAAGTAGCGATCCTTGAAACCCAGCCATGTGAACAGTGGATCTAGAAGCGCGATCTCTTCCGCAGTAACATCAAGTAGAGGGAGATTGTCCTTGAAGGTGGTCGCAAACTCCTCATCATCGGGAATAAAGAACTCTTCCGTGGAACCAACAAAGCGGTATTTTTCGCCGTTCCATTTTCCAAGAAAGATTCGCTGGGTCAAGAGCTTGTCAGGTTTTATCGATATGTTGGACGTTGCAATGAGGCCATTGAGAAGGCTAAAAAGGTCTCGAATCTCGAATTCTGGTGTCCAGTAAGACATGCGTGACAAGACGGTCTTCTCTGTAGCCTCTTCAACCTTGAGAAGGCTCACGAAGAAGTCCTTCAGATATGGATATGATCTACTCAACTCGGCCAAGTTCCTAATTTTGTTGAGCGGCGACCAAATACATGTGAGATGAGTTTGCCACGCGATGACGCTACCCTGCTCGATGGCGATCAAGCTGTGCTGCAGGAATAGTTTCCTATTGCTCCAAGTCAGCAAACTGGTTTGTGAGATCGCGACATACTAACCGTATGGTGACTCTGTCTGGTTCCGATAACTGAAGCTCATTCAGCGCACGATAAAGTTCAGTCACTTGTTGAATGGATGTTTGACCAGTGGAACGCTGGAGACCTCTCAGCTTATCGATGATGGCAGCCCAGGTGTCAGGAAAGTTCGGAATACAAAGAACCAGTTGATAGAAATGACGTATCGCCAGTGGTTCAAGGGAGGTTGCGTCAGTTCCAGCTGCTGGCGTGAGGACTCTCTTCGAACGCACATAATCTGGCGCACGGAGAAAGCATGAACTGGGTTTCATCCATTCGCCCTTATAGAGGAGAAGTTCGCAAGCATTGAAATTGTCCCTACAAGGTCAGAATGTGACTGGTACAACAGTAAGTACATCCTTACCAAAGTTTGTCGTCGGATAGAAGTTTGTAATAGGTGCCATCCGGGTATGGCTGCGTACGTTTCAGACGACGAAGGAAGTAGGCGTAGATCCCAAGGACATGTCCCGGATCTTTGACATTTGTTGGCCATGTTTTTTTGATAGTAAGCAGAAGATCAATGAGGAACTGGTCGCCGGCTTCGTATTGGCAACCGATCTCCCTGAGGAAGTTCCATGAGGAACGATCCACGTGTTTCAGTTTCTGGTCTTTAAGTATAAGGAAACGGAAGCGTTCCTCAGGCAAAAGGAGTAATGACCAAATACTGATGAGATTTTCTGTAGGAACCCATGCCTCAGAAAGGGGATGAAGACATTGGTCGTGACAAGAGACCTTGACCTGCCTCAGTTGATGCAACAACATGGCCGAATCGAGGACTTGCCGTCTGTTTGTGTCCCAGATGCGACGAAGGTATAGAACGAACTCATCAGGTTGGTCCTCTGCGAGGCGAAGTGCGGCTGGTGAGAGACGCTCTGGGTCGCCTTTGTCGATAAGGGGCGGATCCGATTTCAGGGGCTTGAACATTGTGAAAAGATGTCAGATATGATGACTGAGCTTGAATCGTAGGTAGAAGTTCAATTGTAGGAAAACGCGTCTCACAAGGTTCACGATCGCGTGTGTAAAAAAGCACGTAGACCAGCCTCGACTCACAGTATCAATACGTTAGGTACTGTGTTTCGGACTTGGGCATCCACCAAAACTCGCCATCTATGGCGGGGTTGGGCCGTTATCGAGCAAGGTACAGGCCCCTCAACCGTCACGATAAGGCCTAAATCATAAACAAGATCGCGGCGCGTACAGTGTGAAAACTCGATGATAGAAACCCCCGCCTCCAATAAAGATGCGCCAACGTGTGATGTGAATTTTGGTTCCTTTCAGCCACCGCTCAAGGAAGCATATCCGGAACAAGCAAGGATAAATTCGGAATATAGCTCTGAAAAATCTTGCTTTTCCTAATTGAAGCCATCGGAGAATGGTTTCTGAAGTGATCTACAGTGATAAGGTTGAGGGGCTAGAAGAGGCTCCAGCCCCCACGGCATCAAGGTAAAGAACACCAATAAACACATAAGGGCAAAGTATTCGTTGTACTTACTGTTGCCTAGGTAATACATTGCTTTTGGCTGGAAAGCCAGATACCCTGATGAGATTTTCAACGGTGCTTGTTGGAGATTCGGTCGTATTTAGGACTAAGTTTTCAGTTAAATAAAGCCTCGTTGAATGAGTCACAAATGGTTTGAATACAAAGTTGCAGTGATCTACAGGCAGGTTCAACTTTGCATCACGAAGACGATAAGACACAGCTCATCAAGCTGAGATCATCAGTGGACAATTATTTGACCCGGACCAGTTCTAGCTCTTTATCCCCACTGCCGATAGCTACAATGTTTAACAGACGCCGAGTTTCAGCTTTCGCTCAAACTCAATGTCATAATTACTGGTTTAACTAAATCGACAAAATTTGGAACCACACGTAGAATGATCAAAAACGAACAGCGCGAATACATGACAAGAACGAGCAAATCCCTTTCAAACTCACAGTCATTTCGCATCAGCACTCAAAAACACAGACAAGGTGCGTAAGCCAGATTGCGAAGCAGAAAATGTTTGGAAATGACTGCCTTGACTTATCTCACTTAATCCTGAGCCCTCGCAAAGCTCAATGGCTTCAACAACTGACATTTTGAGGAGCCCGAGGCCGTGGGTTGGGGCATCGATGGTGGACGCACCAGGAGGAACAGAGGGAACAGGGGGGAGGACGAAGCATGGTCCTTCTCCGTGAATTGGACTTGGGGATATGTCGAGGCTTTGCTGCAATGCTAAGGTTGAATTCCATGTGAAAGTCATCGTTTCCGGTGGGTACAAATACTCGACTCTCTTCAGACTCCGCCTTGGGCATGGCGGCCATGACCATAGGAGAAGAGTGTGGCTGTCCCTGGTCCGAGGGATAAGCTGCTGCTGTTCGGTTGAGAGGGACCGTGGATCTATTGTTCGAAACGTCGGTAGTTGTGGTTTCACTGTTTGGCCTGCATACCGTCAGTTCCCGAAGACAGAATCGATTCACGGCAATACAGCTCACTTCTGCCTCCTCAACAAAGTCGAAGGGAAGAAGTCCCTAAGACGCTTAAGGTCCTGTCCTTCGAGGTAATACACAGCTCGACACGTACAGTGTCCAAAGTCACTTGTCATTCAACACGTGAACTTACAGCAGTGCTCCTATCAGTCTCATGTATCAACAATCTTTCGAGGGGGGGCCAAAGTCTCCGAAGCCCTCAATCATACATACACTGGCAGCAGGACGAGGTATTTGAGACTGGGATTCGCAATTGACCTGCGCAAGCCAGCTCAAGAGATTGTACACAAGTTGGTTATGAGCCGAGCAAAGTTCTTCAAATATTAATTTTTTGCTACTTCATTCCTTTCGAAGTTTCTTTAGACCTGCCAATGGGGGAGGAGATCCTGAAGATGCCGAATCACTGGTAGCAGGTCGTCGTTTTTGCCTCTGTTGCCCTGACGCGCTTCCAGGAACTGGAACAATGCTTAGCAACGCGTCCAGGTTTACAGCCTGCTTGAAATTGGGTATTTGAGAAGCGGGAGAATCAGCCAGAGGAATATTAACTTCTGGTGCTGGTACTGGTTCTGGTGTTGTTGACGTTGGTGTACGCGTCGTTTGGAGTGGCGCCTCCGCCTCCTGGGCCTCCGTCTGATCCAAGCATTCTTCTTTTATGTTTGGACTATTTCTTGTTAGTTGCCCTTCACAAACGCTGTGGGAATCGCTCACTTTCTGCCTTCTAGATATGCAAGGGGCTGTTGAATACCTTCAGCCTCAAGTATGTCATTGGCCAACTCAGGAGGTGCACTCAATACACTCTTTACAAGGCTCACACCGAGATCGGGTACATCAACGAAGCTCCAGCAGTAAGCCTCCCGTCCTGTCATGAGCCAATCCATCAATAGACGAGGCAATGCAACGGTAATTGCAAACTGTCGTTGCTTCTTGTCGGCTGGAACATAGGCCACAAGTGCGCTTTCCTGCCAGCTACCCGAATTTACCATTTTCAGCTGAGGGTAGGTGTCTGTGATGTAGATACTTGGATTATCCGGTTTGTGGTGACCATCTCCTAGCTTTGTCTCGGAGAACATATCCTCCACTTCCATCATCTTGGCTGCTCGTAAAGACCGGAGAGTTAGGTTTCTTTGATTGATTGATATCGTTTGACGGCTTCTGAAATAAGCTGCGATGCTGGCGCAGCTATTAGTTTTCGTGTAACGGAATGGGTCAGTTGACTCAAGGACCTACCGTAGGAGAGCCTCGGCTTTCTGACCTATGTCCCACTCAATCTCATGCGGTATATTTCTGTAAGGCCATTCAACCCTGTGCTCTACATTGCGAGTTAAGTGTTTCTTTCCCATACCAAGCCACTTGAACAGAGACTCGAGCCGCATAACTTGGCTGCTTGTAAAAGCAAGCATATTGACTTTGTCTCTGAATAATTTGAAAAGGCGCATGTCGTCAACAATGAAGAAATCCGTAGCACAACAGACGCGCTTTAGCTCGCCAGACGGTGTAGAATGGGGAGAATAGGCTTAGAAATTAACTCCCGAGGGTCTATGAGTTCAACCAAGTTCTGGATCAAAATGTTGAGATGAGACAAAGGGGTGAAAGTCTCGTCGGCTGCGACCTCGAGTATCTGTTTTTTGAGAGCCTCCATCGTCAATTCCGGTACCTCAAGACTATTTACGAAGAAGGACTTGAGACTAGGATACTGCTGGCTGATGTCGTGTTTCCTGGGCAGCGTTACGCCATACGACCATAGAAGTTGGCTAGGAGTGCCCCAGCGGGAAGTCTCTCAACTTCGGTCAGGGGTGATGTATAGAATAAAGGATTCTTTTTTGAATTCCTCCCTGTTATTTTCTATCAGTAGACCCTTCAAGTCCATGTTGATTTCTCTTGGTGGAATACATACATCATGCGATCTCTTTCTTGGCCACGTACATCAAGATCCTCAAGACCCTGATACAGCTTGGTTACATCGCCTGGAAGAACTGTCCCTTTAAAGGACTTGATTTTATGGCGTCTGAGTTCATCAAGGACGTCATAATACCTGTAAAAGTCTTCTAGAAGAAGCACTTCTTTTTAGAATCGTTCAATCCGGTCTGACTCGAATCGTGTTGCGTTCCACTCAGCTGGTAGTGGCATTGAAGGCTTCTTCGAATGTGTACCTTCAGGACCATAGCGAACTGCATGATTACGGTTATTCCAACCTTGTTGCTGTAAGAGGAGCGAGTTTTTCGCGAAAGTCGACCTCGATTGACTGTTAGACCAACTCCGCAAGCAGACACAGAGTCAAGATCAACTATACCTGATGTATTTCGCGACCTTGTTCTCGCCGTCCCTACCGACCTTGGCCTCCAGACAAAAGTCATATAGGAGTAAGTACAATTCCTTGACTCGCCGTGGGGATCTGACATTGTCGGTCGAATTGAACTTGATATCCAACAGAGTACCGGCCCAGAAGTAGACATCAGGTTTGGTTTGACACCGGAGCCGCGGAGAGAAACTCCCAAACTCCAATTCTCAGTTATCCAACTTCTACATTGTACCAGTATGGCAACACGTTAGCAGACGTCATGTCGCATCGCATAAATTTAAAAATCTTAGATATTATACACAATAACAGCAGTCCCTTAATTCCTGCCATCAATGGATTGTGGGAAACTACCTAGGTCAAGACACCGACGCCAAGAAGAAAAGCCAGCGACATGGTTTAGGTTAGGCAACTCCGATTGTTACACGTAGATCAGGCTAAACAACAACAAACGGTTTTCAAAACATCTAGATAGAAACATGCTAGAGAAAATCTCGTTAATTGATTGGCATTATTCAAAATCCAGAGTCTGGTGCGATTTTACATGAATTACGGTGTATTGTTTATCTCGGACTCGAAGGATGTTGTTGCGAGTGTCACACGATTGCTCAAACGCCAAAGAAATGGAAACAACAAAAACAGTCATGGTCAATCATATTCTCAGTCCAGCTGCAGAACCCAACCTTAGTCAAACTTGCTCTCCTGGAATGTGCTTCGCATCGGCATCTCAGAATCATAGCTACCGGCCTCCTTCTTCATGTGCCGGTCAAAGCTCTGCGTCGACATCTGAACCTTCTCAAACCAAGTCCTGTCTAAAACGGGCGCCGCAGGAGGGCTCTGACCGCGAGATCGAGCTGCCTCGGCTTGGTTGGCGTAATTGTGGATGGCGAGACTCGAGGCGATCTGGAATGCGCTTCGGATTTGTCGGCCGTTCCAACATCCAGTTGATCGAGCGAGCTCTTCGTAGTGCTTGGCGGCAAAGTCGATGATCTCGTTCTCTTTAATGACGAGAGCGGGTTCCCCGGTCATGCGGTGGCGCTCGGCCTCAATCTGCTTGAGCTTGCCGATGTTGAGGCGGAAGATGTCGCGTGTCTGAGTCTTGTCCAAAGGAGGGTAGTACAGGGAGAGGTGGATACGAGACTTGAAGGCCTCGTCGATTGTGCCGACTCGGTTGGTAGTCAGGAAGAGAAGACCGTTGTAGTACTCAAGAACGCGGAGGAAGACGGAGACAAGGGCGTTACGCTTCATGTCCTGCTTGGATCGTTGAGAGAGGAACACATCCGCCTCGTCAAGCAGAAGAACACAGTCCCAGAGATGAGCGAGGCGGAAGACGTTCTTCAGCGAAGACTCCACCTCATGGGGTGTAAGACCGAGATCGCCACAAGTGATGACAAACAGCGGCTTGCGGTTCTCCATAGCGACAGCCTCTGCAGTGGCAGTCTTTCCGACACCAGGAACACCATGCAGAAGCACAACAAGACCACGGCCCTTGCCCTGGATCAGATCCTGGCTAGGTCCCTCGGTCGCGGCATCAGCGTACTTGCGCTCAAGGACCTTTCGTTGGAAGTGCGACATGACAAGTCCGCGCACAACATCCTTGTAGTCGCTCTGGATGCGGAGGTTCTCAAAGACACCAGGCTCGCGTCGCACGGGCTTGAGAACGTTGAGATCGATTGGCAAGAAGCGACGCTCACGAAGAGCATAAGCGAACATACGCTTAGGAAGAAGAACAAGGTCTTCATCACGAAGCTCCAAAGCCTTGGTGTTGGTCTCAAAGGTTCGGCTGCCCTTAACGCGAACGCGGAGGAAAGCGTCAACCGCAAGGTTATCTCTTCGCTGACGGGCCTCGACACCATCGGCGTGCTGGATGATCTCGTTCTGGGAGTATGCCAGGTTCTGGCGGGTGCCGTTGAACCAATGCTGGATAGGCATCTCGTCGTCTTTGATCTCGCATCGTGAAGACTTGTTGATCGTGAGCTGATGGAATCGCGGACGCCAGTCAGGCATCTTCTGGTAAGCCTCTGTCAGATCGACGATGACATCACTCTCAACGAACTCAGGGTGTCGCATCTTCTCGTAGTCCTCGTTGTCGAGGATCTCCTCCTCAGGCTCGGTGCGATGAGAGGGAGGGTTCCTTGTCAAGGTCCAGGCGCTGTACTGCTGGTGGCGGTCATCCAAGTAGTTGATGAACTTGCGGCCCTGGTCTTGCATCGAGCTGAGAAGCTGCTTGTAGTCGTGGCGGTATCGGATGGGGAAGGCCTCGAGGGAGTCAATTGATCGCTCTCCAATGAACGACTCAATCTCGAATTTGCGTCGGACGGCGCCAAAGGTGTTGCCATCATGATCGATGTAGTAAGCGGAGATCTTGAACTTGGAGTTCTCGTCGATCTGCTGCTCATCTGCGAAGAAGTCCCAGCCAGAGGTGGGATAGGATGTCTCGGGCTCGGGGCTTCGGACCTTGTAGACGCGCCAGATCTCGTGGTAACGGCCGCCTGTCTCGCCAGATGCAGGCATATAGATGAGATCGCCGACGCGGAAGAGAGACCAGAGATCGTCGAACTTGACGCGGTCGGCGGTTGAGCCCTCGAAGCGGTTGTAAAGAGGAAGCACTTCCTTGTCGACAAAGTCAACGTAGCATCGCATGTCGCGCAGCGCCTCGGGACTGTCCATCAAATTATCGTAGTCTTCATCGGCGTCGGAGTCAACCGACTCAATGCTTGAAGCCTCAGATGTTTGAGAAGCGGCATCATCACCATCTTCAGCAGCCTCCTCCTCATCAACAACCTCTGCCTCAGTCTCTTCAGCGACATCGACAACCTCGGAGCTTTCGCTGCCAATGTCCTCGAAGTCAGCCCACTTGTCTTCAAGAGTCGCAAGGATCTCTCGCATCTTGGGTTGGAAGTGGACTAGAGTCTTGAAGGGTCGCATGAATGTTCGGGGAGACGATCGCTTCTCGGTGTCGTTCATAAGAGCTGTCAAATGGCCCAAGATGGGCTGGGACTGGATACGAATGCGCTGGATCTCAGAGTCGGAAGATGGCTGGCTATCCCTCTCGCGACGAGCCCTCTCATAGGCGTCGGTCTTACGATGAGGTGTCTCAATAACACCGCCGCCAGGGTAGTACATGTACTTCTGACGGAGACGAGCCATCTCCTCACGTCGACGAAGACCATGCTCGCGACGGATCTGAGCCTGGGTACCAGTACCCGACATCAGAACGTCAATGGCATAATCAGGCTCATCGATGTCTTGGAATCTGTTCTTGAAGTTCTCGAAGTTGACCTTTCGGACTTCTGGAATCTTGGGTCGCCATTTGGCAGCAGTTCGGCGTCGGTCAGCGAGGATGCGCTCGCGTCGCTCTGCCTCTTGCTTGAGAGCCATGTATTCGAGATCATTCTCTTTGTGATTGCGTGTGTTGCGCGTGTTGTTTGTGGTGTTGCGACGGCCGCCACGCTTGGCCCTTGTTTGTGCAGTACGTGCCATTGTGAATGAAGGAGATATGATTGGAGTTGGTGTGAATGTATATGATGCTGTTGAGACCTGGAGATGAATGTGTCTTATAACAAAATGCACATCCAAAGGCCTCTGGCCTAATCAGGCAGCTCACACATGCCTGCATGCATTATCATCGTGAATTCGGTACGAAGATTGATTGCCAAGATGTCTTGCCGGGCTGAGTCACTTCCCGTGCCCTGTTGCACAGAAACCCCTGTACTCCCCGTAGGACTACAGGCAGCAATGCCGCTGAGAGTTGTGGCGAAGTGCCCAAGCGTCGCATGGGTGTCAGAAAAGAAATGGCTCGTTTTCACATAAATTCGCTGCTTTCAGTTCCAGGCTTTCTGTCATCCCTCCGTCTCCGCTAAAGAGGGCCTCCCGCCAGCTCAGTCTCACCTCAGCGACCCCCCGCTAACGAGCCAATGGTTCCTTAGACAGCGTTTGAGGATTCACAGCTAGCAGATCCCTCAAGGCAGCAACCAGGGTGGCTTGGAATGCGGTGTATCGTGAATACGATGCATGAGCCTATCAAGCCGCCATATAATTGAACCTTCAATGGCTTATCGAATGTGATAATCATGCAGTCATTGCAGGCCAGTTTCACCAGTCTCAAATGAGTAATTTTGCTGTGACTGGAGGTGAAGCCCTACTTGACCGAACGGCACTTCGGGTACCAACCTACCAGCCCCCTCGATCTTTTTCATGTGAGATCTCGGCAATTACCAATGGAGACATAGCGCGATGACGAATCTCCAGCTTGAGGATAGAGGTACCAGTATATCCTCCATCTTAAAGAGTGATCGGCGCAGTATTGTAAGAAACCCTAGCCTGAATGAGGTCCCAATTCTAACGATCCCAGGGCTGGCTGGAAGACTCTTAGACATGCACATAATACTTTGAGATTCGTGTAACAACAACACAAAAGCTATCGGAACTTTACATTTAATGTATCTTGTCCTGCGATCCAAGACCTTGTCCTAATTCGTGGTCGGAAAGTTACTCAAGCGACCGCCATCGACGACTATAACTGTGCCATTACAATATCCGCCCGCTCGAGATGCAAGATAGAGGAAGGTTCCCGACATATCCTTCTCATCTCCCATTCTTCGTAGTGGTGCCATTGAGGTTGGCACGGCACCAGGCTGTCCCGACTCATCGGTGTACATCTTGACGATAGGCTCTGACATTTCGCTGGGGAATACTGTGCAACGTTAGAATGCCACCTTTTGACTGATCGATGAATTGACTCACATCCAGGAGCTATGCAGTTGGCTCTGATGTTCCACTGGGGAAGGGCAACGGCAAGCTGCTTGGCTGCTAGAACAGCTCCAGCCTTGGACTGCCCGTATGCCCAACCGCCGGGGGCTTTCTTGTTGAATGCGGCGATGGAGCTAGTAACGATAACTTGTGAAGTCTGCTCGACATTTCCCTTCTCGTTGCCCTTCTTCAAAAGTGGGAGAAAGGCCATGCTGGTGAACCAAACCGACGCGGTATTGATGGCGAACGTGTTGACATAGTCACCGAAATCAGTGTCAAAGTTGGACTTGGCCCATTCTTCCAAGGTTGTTTCGGGAGTGATTGGCTTGACTTGGGGTCCTCCGATACCAGAGTTGCACACCAACAGGTTGACGTACCCAGTGTCCTTCTCAATCTGAGAGACCATGTTCTGCAGATCTGACTTGGAGGTGACGTCGCACTGGACCCCAACGACCTTGTCACCCAATGAGCTGGTGACTTCGTCTAGTTTTTCCTTCCTTCTACCAGCGATGTAGACCTTTGCGGCACCGTTTAGGAGCAACGCCTTGACGAACATGAGGCCGATGCCTGTAATACGATCAGTTGTGATCCGTGCTTTGAGGGGCTCACTGACCTGAACCTCCGCCTGTCACGACCGCGACAAGGCCATCGAGGCTGAAGAGTGAGCCAGCGCTGAGTTGTTCTGAAGACATGATCGCTATGTGATTCGAGAATAATTTCTGTAGAGAGCTGAGTCGTTAGTTGGGGATCTCGAAAGTTGAGGCAATTCATTGATCACCGAGCCCCGCTTACGCAGTCAAGGAGTCATATCGTCGTTATCAATCCAACCCCGCTCTCATGTCAACCAGTACCTACAGTATTCTATTATCCCCACCGCAAGCAATTTTCTGATTTCTTTGAATATTTCTTTTGATCACAGCCTCTGATTTGAATTTATATGAATACTCCTATGGAGTTGGACCTCCGCGCAGGCTAGAATGGCAGCCATAGCCACGGCTCGGTTCGGCCGAAAACTCCACTAGATCTCTTGCAATTCCGAGACTCGAAATTTCTCCCGTCTGAAACGTATACTGGCTACTGGGAGGGGAAGCATAAGCTACTAACAATCGGGTACCAAGAATGACTAGATATGGCTCTTGCAAACCAATATCAGTGGCAGAAGGTTGGCGCGTTTTGTTGCCAGCACCTGATTATGGGCTTCGCGGAAGCTGCGGAACGACAAGACAGCCCGGTATCTTAGCTATCAAAAGCTTAAATCAACACGTGTAACTGATAGCTAATAATCTATTTGCTATGTTCTGATATTGGTGACATGATGGCATCCAAAATCATACGGTTGTCATACGCGAAAGCACTAGGCAAGTCAGAAAAGTCTGAATAACGATGAATCGCAGCTGGATACGACGATATATAAATGCCAAAGGGTAAGCCAACATGCATTCTTACCATCAATCAACTCAATCCTGAACATATCTTTCCCTTCAATCACTGCAGAGTTTCCAATAGACTCGAAACAAACATACCTACCAATGACAGAATCCGCACTCGGACGCCTTCTCACTGATGACCAGAGCTTGCAAAATCTCGGTTTAGACAGATCTCAACCTGCGAGCTAGGAAGACGGCCTACGCAGTCTCGGTGTCGAAAGTGGAGAGTGGGAGTGGTGGTACGCCGATACACATCTTCAAGACGGCTGGTTCCGGCAGGTGCCCTTCTTCTATATAACAGAAGGAGACGGTCCCAAGACTGGACTCATTGATCTGAACATCGCCAAGGATGGCAAGAAGCTTTGTGACTTGCATAAGCGTATTGGAAATCTCCCTTCCGAGATCGTTGTGGCAAAAGATCGGTGTGATCTCCAGTATCGCAAGAATTACTTCCGCAGTATCAATGGCCTCAGCAAGTATCACATCTTTGTCGACCCTGATGAGATGGAAGGATTTGGTTTCGACGTGGTGATCAAGAGAAATACTCCATCCCATCGACCGGGCTCAGGTCGATGGGACATGGAGGGTCGTCACTTCTCATGGTTCGTAGCTGTCCCTGGTGGCCAACTGACCGGAGAGGTCACCGCCAACGGCACCAAGACCAAGGTTGAAGGCAATGCCCACCATGACCACAACTGGGGCAATGTCCCTATGGAGACCATCCTGGATAACTGGCTCTGGGGACGCGCTGATGTCGGCGGGCTCTCTATAGTGTCCGCATCAGTGCGGTTCCGCCAAGATTGTGGGGGCAGAGAAGTGCCTCTACTCTTCGTCGTGCGTGAGAATGAGGTCCTGGTGGATGTGAGCGACAACCAACTTGTTTGCTTGGAGGGAGTCAAGATCGCGCAGCCAGACACAGGCAAGCCGACCAGCTCTGATTGTATCTACCTTGTCAAGTCAACAGGCGATAACTTTGCGCAGGTTCGCTTTGATGGGCAGCAGAAGGTGATTGCGTCTTTTCCTTACCCGACTACTAGTCAGGAGTGGGAGACTCGGTATACAAGATATGCTGGGATGGTAACGATCAATATCACAGATGGAGACAAGCGAGTTTATGTCTCTGATCATGGCAGCTTGGAGGTTATGGACTTCTTTGGACGAAAGAAGGTATAAAGGGGATCATGGGTAAACCCTTGCTTCATCCTTATCCCCAAAACCAGGGTTGATTGGTTTACAGTGTTATAGATCTAGACATGGCTCGAAATTAGGAATAATACATCTCATCTCTTATATTCAACTGCGGGCTTTCATCGCATGAGGTTGAAAGTGAAAGCATTTAGCATGATCAACTCTTTTTGACTTTCCATTACCATGATACAACTCCCCTGCACGCTAGCCAAACCAGTATGTGCATAAGCAGCTCCCACTTACGCACTTAAGCTCTTCATGGGCACGGCTGTAATTGAAGCTGACAGAACTGCACGTTCATTCGCCCAAACCAACAGTCATAGCCACGGCTCGGCTCGGCCGAGAACCGGCGGTCAATTCCGATTCCGAGACTGAGGGTAGCGTTTGATCTCCAATCTCTTCAGACACCAGGGAAATGGTTCAGGAAACGGAGCAGGAAACATGGAATATTCATAGACGAAGAGCATAGTCAGGAGTGTAGTATCTGAGGCTGCAGCGTGAGACAGGCCAAGCCACCTAAGATTGAGGCTGATTGCACAATCACAAATCTGCCTTGGCTGAAGCCTAGGCAGACATGATCACTATAGAATAAGTAAATTTGTGCCAGATGACAGAACTTTGCATTTCTACACAAGTAAATAGCTATCAGAGAGATATCTAATACTCTGCCAATACCGCCGCCAACCCCAACGCTTCCTCCACGACCAAGGCCACCAGTTCGACACAATGTCACGAAATGAGAACACCGGGCATACAGCACCGGTACAACAGATAAGCGATAGAAATGAACAAACTTCGGAAGCCGACGTGTTGGCCATGATCGAAAGAATGCGTAACAGGTCAGGCGAAGATATAGCTGCCGACTCAGAGAGGCTTGCTGCGGAAGCAAAGCGGTTTTATGAAGAACAAATGCGCATTCGGTCACAGAAGCAAAGGGAGCAGATGATTTATATTACGAAACTGGCTCTGCCCGTTGGTTTCATTGTTGGGGTATGGTACTGGCTCTGGTAAATGAGTTTCGGATTCAAGATTTTGTGAAACCTTCAATTCCATCATCTGCTCAAATCTCACTTTGAAAGAACTGAGGCGATGGACACGAGAGGATCGTGAGCCTCGGCTGGTAGCGAAAATGGATCATAAGGGAGCCCAAATGCTAGTTGCGCTGATCACGCCATCTCGACCCCGCCCAGGCTCAAATGAGGTCATTTTGTCTTCTATCAACTTATTGCCTCAAGAAATCCTTCCAAACTTCAGGAGCAGACTCAAGGCCACCCGTGACTATACCTATCAATACGAAACATCATGAGTGCACAGAACTCAGCTGCGCAGGGGGCCCAGGCCCAGCAGCCAGCAGACGCTAAAATATCGCCCAAAATCTTGCTTATCGCTATGGTAGGTACAACTCAGTTGTTGTAATAACATCGAACTAACGGCGACAAGTTCTACGAAGAATCAAGGAATTGGCTTTCTCCTGAGAGTGCTCTTCAGTTCCCTCGTAAAGTGCGCGTTCCGGGCTCGGCTAGAGGATACGAAGATATCCATGTCACAGAGACTGGCGAAGTCGCACTTTTGGTAGTCGGAACTGCCCGTAAGAATTCAACTCCCTTCAAAAGCCTTTCTCTGACCCGAAGTAGTTATCAACGCATCTTTATCGATCAGTGCTCTCCTGACATCGCCACTCTTCGACCTCACAAAGTCATACTTTGTCCTGACCGGTATTGCAGGCGTTAATCCCAAGCGAGCTACTATTGGATCGGTTGCCTTTGCCAAATACGCCATTCAGGTTGACACGCAGCTTGAGTTTGATGCGAGAGAAGTCCCCGAGGAATGGGGGTCAGGGTTTGTTCCTATGGGAGCAGACAGGCCTGACCAGTTTCCCGGTATCGTGCATGGCTCTGAAGTATTCGAGCTTAATGCAAACTTGAGAGACTATGCTCTTTCCGTAGCCAGGACTGTTGCGCTTACAGACTCACCAAAGGCTGCTGAGCATCGGGCTTTATGGAAGAACTCTCCTGGTGGTGTTTTTGACGCAGCGGCTCTGGACCCAACTGTTCTTGAGGGAGATGTTCTGTCTTCCAATACCTTCTGGCATGGTCATAGAATCTCCGAGGCTATGGAGAAAGTTGCAAAGGTCTATACTTCAGGACAAGGAGAGTACACAATGACAGCCCAGGAGGATAATGCCCTTCTGGCTGGTCTCTTGAACGCAGCACTCCAAGGGAAGGTTGACTTTTCCCGAATCCTCCTGATTCGATCTGCTTCCAACTTCGACAGAGGACATGAGGATCAACCCCATCAACTTCCTTTCGTTATGGACAAAGGTGGTTTGGGGCCATCTACTCGCAACCTTTATCTTACTGCTCTGAAGGTAATTGAGGGGATCTTGGAGGAGTGGTCCACCAGATTCGAGGCTGGAATCCCTGCTCAGAATTATATCGGTGATATTTTTGGCTCACTTGGTGGCACACCTGGTTTTGGTGACAAGCAAAATGTTGAGCAAATAAGATCCCACTGAATATGGCCATGGGCTTGCTTACGATTTTCCATAAAAGTTCATCGTAACTACATAGACTTGATACAACCGCTTGGCTCTGGAGGCCGAATAGACATACAAATGGGGATATGAATGACAATCTCGCCAAACATTTATCTTGCTTCTTTGAGCGATCTGAAATTATTTGTGCCTAGCGAATTCAATCAAGGATTTTGCGTCTCTCGAAGCAATCCAGATTTCAGTTCAGCTACAAGCCTATGCGAGATGGTTTAGGGCAACGTCCCAGGGGTCTTCATGGCAGCGGTAGACTTAGGGTTCGAATAGAAGCATGTGCAGGGTCTATTGAGAAACCAGCTATACATCCTTTAGCTAGAGTGCCTTAACCCACTCGTCCATCAACGAGGAATCATTACTTTACTTGCTCATGAGTCCTTAGTAACCAAATAATGCGCCTCCGATACATCTGTGTACACAGTTAGGGGAGGAAAGAAAACTCAGGACCTCGACCCTAAGTGGCAAAAAGGCTTAGGTAACTTAATATAAGTTTAGGATAAATTAAGGATACCCTTTTCCAACTCCTGTTTTAACACCTTATATCAAGGTCTGGTATTTTCTTACCCTCTGAGGCACAGGTATTCCAGCTCTACGAGCCTACTGACCTTTTTGCCCCCAGAGTTTGTGCTATGAACTCAAATAGGGCGGAATATCCATTCCACAGAGCAACCAGCAAGTCTCTGGACAGAATGATTGATTCTAACCGCACTGTTGATGCCTCCAGTTTGGAATAAAAACAAGGCCGACAGATAAATAATAATAGATAGATTCGGACCGCACTTAACAGACCAAGTTTGCGAGGGGTTGTAAATTTTCGTATTCTGTTCTCAGAGGTAAGACGAGGGCTGTTGATTGGGTGCCATTTTGGTCGTAGTTCGACTTGGAGGGTGAAGCGTCGAGCCGCGGAGATGCGCTATTCTCATGATGATATGATACGTATGATCTGACCGAAAGGCATTCCACTTCACAAGACATGTGGTCTTGCTTCTTGTGAAGCCGAGAAATCTCCTAGTTTTGTCCTTCTTAGTTGAACATCTACTAGCTTAGCCCTAACCGCCCTGAAATTTCAATATTTCGTCTTAGGCATCACAGCATTTGTCTTGGCAGTGTGGTCAAAGAAGGGACATTTATTTAGCAAAGAATAAGTCTCTACCTATTTATTAAGAACTGGTTTTATAGGGAGTTAAGTGCTCGGCTCAGTATTGAGATATGCAAGTTGACGTTTTCAGGTGATCATTTCGGGTTCGCCGGTGATCACGGCTATGTATCTCGAGGTCAACCACTAAACCATGTCCGTCCCATCATGCGTCAGTAACAGCTGTCATATTACCAAGCACTCAAACATAGATCTCCGCGCTCTAGTACTATTTATTGAGCCATATCATGGCCTGCTAATGGTAGTATAAAGATCGACCGGATGTGCCTACTGCTTGGGTCTAGAAAACCTGACCTAACAATTATCCAATATTTGCAACTACTTCCATTTTATCCTATTTCACCATGTCTCGCATTCTGACAACATGCTGGACCCTTGCTCCAGTAACCAGTCAAATCCTTCCAATTGCCAGTAGAGCTGCTGCGTCTACGGCTTTTGTCAGAAACCTCTCACTTCCAACCAAGCGGGGTCCGGTGATCGGAGCCAGATCCTTTTCGCCCAACACTAGGACCAACAGTCGAGTCAGCCATACTCGTCTCGCTCCAGCATTGGCTGTATCCACAGGGCTTGCTTTCAGTTATTATCTTTACCAACGAGGCCCCCAGCCAGTGAAGCTGGGCCTAGTGCCAGAGAAGCCAAAATGTGCACACTGCGTGGACGAGAAGCCAGAGGTGATCCAAGAGAAACCTGTTGGATGTTGTGAAGACGAACAAACCACTGCCTATCAGGAGAAGCCTCTTTCATGCTGCGTCGATGATGAGGTAAGTTGCATCACTGACTCAGGCTCGGGTATAGCTGACCATCCCAGGCATCCATAGCCATGGTGCCTGCTATCGGAGGAGATCATAAGCACAAGATCTTTGAGACAGTTGACGACGAAACATTACTGATCTCAAAGCTCCCTAAAGAAGACGCTATCCTCACGACTGCGCCAAATGTACCTCCATCTATCGCAAGAGACCATCCAGCTCTTGTCAGAGTTCCACTGGTGACTACAACTAAGTTAGCACAGTTGACCAGCCAGTATAAGTACGAACAGTGGACTTTCAACGGCACTGTCCCTGGCCCTTTTATTCGTGCCAAAGTCGGAGATGTCGTGGAGCTGAGCCTCACAAACAAAGACCCTGCAGGTAATCCTCACAATATCGACTGCCACGCATTTACTGGCCCTGGTGGTGGTGCCGCTGTTACTACCGCTGAAGAGGGCGAAACCAAGGTCGGTCGCTTCAAGCTTCTTTACCCCGGCCTCTACGTCTACCATTGTGCTGCCGCGCCTGTTCCTGTTCACATTGCCAACGGCATGTACGGTCTCATGTACGTGCAGCCAGAAGGCAATGATCTACCACCCGTGGATAAAGAGTATTATGTTATGCAGAGCGAGTTCTACCATGAACCACCAGAGGTTGATGATGACGGCCGACGATCCGAAATAGTCGAGTTCTCATACCCCAACGGTCTTCGTGAAGAACCTCAAGTCGTTGCCTTCAACGGTAGCGAGTCTGCCTTGACAAGAGATCATCCTCTCAAGGCTCATGTCAGTGACGATGTGCGGATCTTCTTCGGAAATGCTGGACCAAACCTTACCAGTTCATTCCACATCATCGGTACGCATTTCAAGAATGTGTACCGAGATGGTGGCGTTACCAGCAACCCATCAAAGGGCATTCAGACCGTTTCTGTTCCTTGCGGTGGGTCAACGATCGTCGACTTGAAGATGACTGTCCCAGGAACATATACCCTGGTTGACCATTCCATTTTCCGCCTGGACAAAGGTGCAGTGGGCTTTCTGAATGTTTCTGGTCCGCAGAATCCCGGCATCTATCAGAGTTCTCAACCGCCAAGGCCTTGCGTGGGTTGCAAATTGCACTCCTGACCAGATCATGGGCTTTTTTGAGATGGAGCTAGGAGGCATGAGGAGCGGCTGAATGGCTACAGGCTTAGCATCTCCGGCTTTCGGAGTGAGCTGTCTCTTTATGTATAGTCTGGTTGAGGGTTCAGTTTGTTGTTGTGGGGACATTCTTGAAGATATTGAAACGGGTGTTGTCAATGGCTTATAAGGTTTTAGTAGCGATGAAGTTTATGTCACAATTTTTGACAACTCGAGGGGTTTCGGCTATTTTACCACCATACGGGACGGATTGTTGAACGGCCTTCCACGTTTTTCTTCACTCGGCGAATCTAGTGAGATGGATAAATTGATACATCACATAACTTTCCAGATATCTTCATATAAACTGTGACATCGAATCATAAAGGCTCGCTTTCTCATGGGTGTCAGACTTTCACCACATGGTCTTATATGCGATGGCGCTGGTTGCAATTCCAACTGCAGATACGACAGCGACGCCTGACAAGGCACTCGTCAGATATCGTTTAGTGACTTCTGCCTCGTGATTTTCCCAGCCGGAAGCTTTGTTGACGTGAGGAAATGGTTCATCAGGAACTGTTTTATCCAAGAACTTGCACAAGGGTTCCCATCCGTCTTCGACATTCCATTCGAGGAGCTTTTCTTTCGGAACGAGACCGCGGATCATATTGCAATGTTCTATTTTTTCGTTAGTATTGTGATGCTTGACGATCACTGAGGGTCTTCGAACGCGTGTGAGTTACATACCCTTGTAAACCCATTTGCCATTCCTCGCAATTCCTGTCTCAATATTGCCGTCCAAGGCCCGAAAGAGGCCTGGCCACATAAACCGCTCATAAACATGCCAGCCCCAGAACGGCAATTTCCCGAGACAAGACAATAAATATAGAGCCCAGTTCTCATTGACACTCACTAGAGTCTTCACAGCACTCTCGTGCCACGCATCCAAATCTTTGCGGTAATTGAGGACGACCTTCGCATCGGGGTATGCGGCGATGAGTTCGGCTGCAAACACTGAAGCAGCGGCATCTGTGACAGCTACAGAGTGTCCGAGGATCTCGTCAAACTCGTCTCTTGTAATGGTAGTGTTGCCATCCAGCGAGCCGAACCATCTCCGCTATGTGAGTAACTTTGCACAGTGATGAGGGGTTTTGACTGACTTCTTTCTGCATAAGCGAACCCATTTCGATGAGTAATTGGGTGTCTCGTACACGATATCCCAGCCGTGGTAGGTGTGATCGTATCCAAGCTTCAAAAGCGCGGTCTGAAGAGACTCAGTCGCAGACCTGGGTAGGCCTACACAGAGCACCTCCATAGGCTTCGTTCGTTTTCGCGGTAGAGGTTCTGGCACTGCATAGACATAGTTTTCGAGGAAACGCCACCACCAACTGTTGAGAGACGGCATTTTACCGTATTTCCGTTGTCGATGTATGTTGTAGGACAATTAGTATTGTTAGGATGAAACCACGTAAGGTCGATGACGTAGAGTCAGATGTGGGGTTTGGCTGGGTAGGCTGGGTAGGCTGGGTAAATACGAAGTTTCCAGACGCCTTGGTATCCTTGCATGAATGGTAGGTATGTGTGCAGGCTCTTCATTAAACAGCTGGACTCTCTTTAAATGTCTCATCTTAGTCTCTGTTTTCCCACTGAGCCTGCAAGTCTCGCTGCAAACTCGATGTTGGCCAGGCATCTTCTCGGTCTACCTTCCTCAAGACATTTATCGCCGCATCTCGTTCCGCGTGATCAGTGATCCATGACCCGACTGTTACAAACAGAATTAGTCCCCGATCCAGATCTCAGTCTGCATTTGCTTACACAGCGAAAGGGCCAGGCATGTCATTCCTCTAGCAGGCGGTACCGGACTTGAAGAGGCGAGACCACACAGTAATCTCAGGAAATGCAGTATTCTTATCTAAAGGCAGTTAGTCATAGAACTATAGCTGCGAAGCCAGCAAACTGACTCTGATTTCCTTCTGGCATTCTAGATACTGAGTACCAACTTTCGGCATGCGGGGATCGTGAACAAGCATCATGAGCATGGCGAAATAGTAGTGGCTCAAGCCAAATACTATACGTGGTTAGAGACAGAGAGGCTGCTGGTGCACACCGGCGAAGATTACTGACCACAACTATCCAAAAGTACAGACACAACGGGAAATGATACTCCTTGAGATGGATCGCGCTCTTGGTAAAGGACTGGCGTGAAAGTTTGTGGTTTCTGACTGTCCCAATCCTCCAAGCGAGCTTCGAGGGCTTTATACTGCTGAATTGACGATCCTTCGCCTCCCAAACAGTATTCAACGACCTCAGCCTCAAGACAGAGTACCCGCTTGGCCCAAATTGTCTCGTCTGCGGGCGAGGAACTGCGATCGATTTCCAATTCTTTGACATTAGTTCTGGGTACCCTCTGATTAATGACAGCATTGAAAATATCCTGGCGCAGGTGAATCCATAATGCTGCCCCTCGGAATCCCTCCCAAGTCAGATCTTGTTCGAAAGACTCGGTGACTGATGCGTAGCCTCCCAACAAATGTCTTGCGTCATCTCTCCCGTGGATAGGTGCTTTAAAAGGTAAGCCATGGTCATTTATAGTACCAGTTACTTACCACTGAGCTCCTCATACCATCGGAGGATGGTAGAGCATGCTAAAAATGCACCGTCTGTAATACTTTCACTGTCATTGAGCATGGGCAGCAACAAACTGATGCATTTCTCGTGATATTCTTCTCCATATCTCGCATAGTCCTGAGCGATGTCAGGGTCATCCAAGAATCGACTCTTGTGGCTACTGGAGACAGCGAGTAATGAGTAGAGAAGGAGAGGACATCTCGGGGCTCGTCGAAGAGCTTCGTTGGTGAACCCAGGATCTGTGACTTCGAACTACATAGCCACGATTAAAGATTAAAAGAGAAGCTTGGGGGGGCTAACTTATGGTCTTACCCACGGTTTCGCTATGACTGTCTTGAAGTGGAGTAAGAGCTCCGCCGCGCGGTAGTCAATAGCTTGTGCGACCGGACGATCAACATAGAGGGAACCGGGCTTCACTATGAAAGGCGGTGTAGTGCAGTCTCCACTGGGCAGGGTACCATCAGTCTCGCTACAAAGAAACTCGTTGATGCTAAGTGGGTTATTGATCGGATTCTGGTAAGTTTGGTCATTGTCAATCGAGTTTGGCAAAGATGTTTGTTCTTGGATCAGTGCCAAAGCCCGTGAAACTCCCGATGAAGTGGACACAGGATGCGAGTCAGTATCTGAAGGTAAGGATGTCTTTACAGTATCAGAGTTAGTCTCCGCAAGTGTCAATGTTGCATTTCGATTTCGACGACTTTTATCTCTTGTTTTGGAGGTCTTGGAGGTCTTGGACTTGATGCCTGGGCGAAATAGGAAGAATGATCCGGCTTTGCATTCTCTCTGAGACTTGGTGCAGTTTGAGCAGGGCAGGCTACTCGAGTCACCTATTGGAGACAGTGTTAGAAGGGTAACGCTATATCTGTCTGACATCAAGCCTATACTCGCATTTCAAATGACGATCTTGACATGTTTGGCTGTGAGTTACGTCAGCTCAACTCGAACCCAAGGAACGCTTGCAGAGAGGATGCAGTGTACCAGGCTGTGTACTGTGATCGTCGACCCATGCTAGCGCTTCGATTCCTTACGAAACTTGGAGTAACAGGAGAAACGCGTTATCATGAGAAGAACTGGGAAAATATGCTCGAGAACTGAGGATCCCATAAAGGGAAATCTGGTCGAGGCGACTCTATATGGCTGCCTACAGTACTCACTCTACGCTAAAAGGGCGGGGTGCAGCACTGCTAAATTGCCTCTTTGGGTGTTTCTGTCCGAGCTTCTTTGGCAGTTGGGCCGATGCTGTAGCTTCACTACGCCGCAAAGTATAATTCGACAACATCAGAGAGTGATATCATAGCCGATTCTAAAATAGGTAATTTTGATCGAATGTCGGGGACTAGTTAACTATCAGCCACACTTAATGGAGTTGTAGGGTAGAGCTTCACACGAGTAATTCTGTCCGAAGCGTGGTCTCATACATCTATAAGTATCGTGTATAATCTATTTCAAAAATTGTATTAAGTTGACTTCCAATGTCTAAGGATCTCTCGATATGTTCTCGTTACCAATAAGCGCGGCAGAGTTGGCATTCCTTATCCCTCTAGCTTCAGTGGCGTTCCTCGTCTTGAAGCCTCTTCTTCATTATCTTCTTGATCCTCTCGACTTGAGAAAATATCCGGTCCCAAGCTTCCTTGCAGCAACGACTCATTTCTGGATCCTAAAGGAGACATGGCTCCAGCGACGGTCCAGAAGCATTCATCGTCAGCATGAAAGACTTGGTGATATCATCCGAATCGCGCCTAGTCTCCTCATCTTCAACATCCCGGAAGCCGTACCTGACATATATGGCCATGCTGCAGCTCGAAAGCTTGTGAAAGATACGTTCTATGACAAGATCGCTGGTGATGAGCGCGACATTGTCAACGTCATTGACCATGGTGATCATTCTCGACGGAGAAAATACCTTGCCAACTCATTCGCTCTGAAAACAGTTACGGACATGGAGCCTGCCATTAGACAGAATCTCCAGAGATTGATTGACTACTTAGATGAAATTACAACCCAGAGCATTACGAGTCAGACATTAGATATTCGACGATGGTGAGTAGCTTTCCGAATCAGATAAAACATCACTGAACAGATAAAGGTTCAACTACTTCACTTTGGACGTCATCGGGGACATGGCTTTTGGCCTCCCTATGGGCTTCCTAGCAGGAAGATGCGATACCACAAGAGTGAAATCTCCTGCAGGGCATGAATATTGTATCCTTAGTACTATTGATGCACTACATCGAGGGACAAGATTGTCCACGACTTTAGCTCAGCTATCCAGCATTCGATGCGTCAAAGTCATCAAACGACTGTGTAATTCCACAAATTGGTTGAAACAATCAACTGGAGCTCAGGGTATCAAAGATTTCGATAATGTCTGCATCAGCCAGCTAAATGGGGTAAGCATAAGAAAAGCCGTGATATTCACAAATCAACTGACACTCTATTTAGAGACTGGACAACGGCTCACCAGATCGTCCTCAACGAGACTTCATGAACAAGATTCTGAAGGACCGCGAGGGGGGGACTCGAGAGCTTTCATTCCAAAGACTTTTAGCTGAATCCATCGTCTTCATGAATGCTGGTAGCGAAACTACTGCTGCCGCTCTTTCAAGTACTCTATACTTTTTGCTCTCGAATCCAAAATGCTTCGAGAAGCTACGAACTGAGATCGACGCCAGACTAGAGCCTAATCATGACGGAATTGTCTCATACGATTCTGCTAGAGACGTTCCGTATTTGAGAGCATGTATTGACGAGTCATTGAGACTTCGACCCCCAATTGCCTACGCTCTGCAGCGTCTCGTGGTCTCTCCCCAAGGCGCAATTATTGCGGGCCATCACATCAAACAAGGGACGACTGTCGCAGTTTCACCATGGACTGTTCACCGGAACAGGAAACTGTATAAGAACCCTGATGAATTCGATCCAGGGCGCTGGTTTGACCCAGAGCAATTGTCCAATCTCAGAAGGTACAACATCGTGTTCAGTCAGGGACCGCGTCAATGCCTTGGCAGGCACATTGCGATTGTTGAACTGCAGATATTGATTTCAACCCTGGTACGGAGATACAACATTTACTTGGCGGACCAAGCAATGGACTTCGTCATCTTTGATCGATTCAACTCGAACCCTGGACCCCTTCCTGTCAAGGTGGAACAGCGAGTATTTGTGGACTAGCCAGGTTTGGTAGTTGAAATGGGAGAGATGCAGGCATGGCTGTAGGAGAGAAAGAGGCATCCAATGTATCCGTACTGTCTTTATAGGATGTCTGTAGTCTGTAGATAGACTAAATCATGAGACTGGAAAATCCCCTCGTTGAGCAGATGAGATCGGCATCGACGCTATCCTAATCGGCTCAGTGCTATCTTGAGTCACACTTCACTGGTAGGTCAAAGCGGTGAATGCCAAGTTGCGCCAACGACTCCCGGTCCGACGATCTCTCTCGTATCAAGTCCTCACATCTACCCGATTTGAGAAGCTCACTAGAAGCCAAGACCATAGTCAAGCTTATCTGACACTCCAATTAAAGTCCCTATCGCCAACACTTTATTTGCACCTCCGTGGTCGACATCGCACTAGTCATCAATACCGAGATAGTGATGAGGTTTCAGGCCTTGATTCGCGGAATCCGCGATACCCCTGTCTGCTAGCTGAGCGCTAAGCCAGGTATCTCGCATGCATAAACTAAGCATACTCTCTAGTGCAAACATAAGAACCTTTGAATATTCCCGTATGGGTAATGTGTCCGAATCACGCGAGCTCATTAGAAAGAGGATAAGGTTCAGGGGTACCAGGGTCACACGAGGCCTCTACTGCCGATCAACTCAGCGCTTTATCGCATTCATCCCATCAAATTGCGCTATATTCCCCCCTTTGCCGGATCGACACTATGGTTTTCCCTAACAAGAGGGTTCATCCCGTCCAAGGAAGTCCGCGCGCCTTTCCCTTTGTGAGGAGCGGCCCCGAACGAGATAGCGGTCATGGCAGAGCAAATGGCGGGGGAGGCCGATGTTCGCTAGGAGAAAAGGTACGGGAAGGATTAAGCAGGTCCGAGCATTCGAGGTGATAAGAAATTGATGACAGCATATAACCCCGCGGCTGCACCTGAACCCCAGCATTGGCAGCATTCATGCCCTGGCATGCCGTTGGACCCTTGAATACAAACATCTTTGCAACGTCTATGAGCTATTTTCGTCTTGATGACTCGTTCTGAACAGGAATAACATCTTCAGAGTTAGATTTATGGACCTTGATACCCAACTCCAATCATCAGCGACATAATCAAGGAGGAGCATAGTCTTGCAAGGTAGCTGGCCAAGATATTTCGAGGCTAACTCCGCTACAAGTCTGTCTTGGCAGTGGCACTTTTGCTTAATACTATTCATCCACTATCACTTTCCTTACTTGGACACCTCGGCCGCCGTGACGGTTTAGGAAGCTGAATAGTCTCTATCCGAACTCAACGCCATCACGCAAGACTTGGTGTTGATGATATGGATGATTGGATCTAATTGTATTATCAATCAGCTAAAGGTGTATTCATGCTGATCTGTGTATAAATACACTTGACGATCACCACGATAATCAGTTTTACTATCCTCATCCTCACAATCTCATCTCCTCTTGTATCTCTCTGTTCATCATGACTAGCTTCCGCCGCCTCGCTCTGGCTCTTGGAGCTCTGCTCCCCGCAGTCCTCGCTGCTCCTGCCGACATCCTCTCCAAGCGACAGGCTGTTCCCGACAAGTACATCATCACCCTCAAGCCTGATGCCTCCGACTCCTCTGTTGCGGCTCATTTGAACTGGGTTGGCGATGTCCACCGCCGCAGCCTCAACAAGCGTGACACTTCTGGCGTTGAGAAGACTTTCAATATCAGCAGCTGGAGCGCTTACTCGGGCGAGTTCGACAAGTCCACCATTGCTGAGATCAAGAAGAGCCCCGAGGTTTGTTTAAACATCTGGTCTTAGTCATTCAATCGCTAACATGCTATAGGTTGCTTTCGTTGAGCCTGACTACACTATGTACCTCAGCTACGAGGAGTCTGAGCCCGAGCTTACTGACCGTGCTCTGACCACCCAGTCTGGTGCCCCATGGGGTCTCGGCACGATCTCTCACCGAACCTCCGGCTCTACCAGCTACATCTACGACACCACTGCCGGCCAAGGCTCTTACGCCTACGTCGTTGACAGCGGTGTCCAGGTCAGCCACACCAACTTCGGTGGCCGTGCTTCTCTGGGTTACAACGCTGTTGGTGGTGCTCACGAGGATACCCTCGGTCACGGTACTCACGTTGCCGGTACTATCGCTGGTTCTACCTACGGTGTCGCCAAGCGGGTAAGTCAAACACTATACAATCTTGCCATTCAAAGACTAACCAGCTTTCCAGGCCAACATCATCTCTGTCAAGGTCTTCGCTGGCCGTGAGGGATCTACCTCCACTATCCTTGCTGGTTTCAACTGGGCTGTTAACGACATCACCTCCAAGAGCCGTGCTGGTCGCTCAGTCATCAACCTGTCTCTCGGCGGTCCCGCTTCTCAGACTTGGACCTCTGCCATCAACGCTGCCTACAACTCTGGTGTCCTCTCTGTTGTTGCTGCCGGTAACGGTGACGACGCCGGCCGACCTCTTCCTGTCTCTGGCCAGTCTCCTGCCAACGCTCCTAACGCTCTGACCGTTGCTGCCATCGACTCCAGCTGGCGCCCTGCTTCTTTCACCAACTACGGTGCCGGTGTCGACGTCTTTGGCCCTGGTGTCAACATCCTCTCCACCTGGATCGGCTCCAACTCTGCTACCAACACCATCAGCGGTACCTCCATGGCCTGCCCTCACGTTGCCGGTCTTGCTCTGTACCTCCAGGTTCTTGAGGGTCTCTCCACCCCTGCCTCCGTTACCAACCGCATCAAGTCTCTTGCCACTACTGGCAGAATCACTGGTACTCTCAGCGGCTCTCCTAACAGTGTTGCCTACAACGGTAACGGTGCTTAAATCCGATGGGATTATCCTGGGTGACATGGATAGAATATATCAATAGTATAAAATCAATACTACCGAAATCTTAAACTTAACTCTTAGGAGACCCCCTTGAATATGCATTTAGTCTGGCCCACGCTTATCATTATAAATTGAGGTAGAGTCATGACGTATCTAAACTAAATATCATGATAATTTCAACTAGGTTTGTGATAACATGCTCTGGCATACTCTACATTCGCTAAGGCTAAGAATCTAGGTAGCTCACGTCAACTTAGGTTTAAAAGGAATAGAAATCACTATTTTTATCAGAGGGAGATTGAGAAAAAGAAAGTTGTCAATTTGTGAGTTGAGGCTCGTACTACTGATACATAGGGGGTTTAGGGATTTAGCAAATAGGTTTAGCGACTACCAACAGCAGGGAGGCCAGGGGCACCGACAGGAGGGCAGGTGTGAAGAGTATAACACTCGTCGGTCTTGCCAATAACACATCGCTTGCCATCGAAGATAGTTCCCTCGCCACACTCAGGCACCTTGGTTGAGATGCAAAGACCACCACTGGGAGTAAGACCTCGAGGGCAACGGGGGGGCTCGACAGAGACACACTTGCCACCCTTTCTGGTGGTACCACTAGCACACTGAGGAGGTGTGACCGAGACACAGACATCATCTCTGAGCTCGGTTCCAGTAGGGCAACGGGGCTTTTGAGATGAGTCGCAAGTCTCGGTCTCAGAGTTGTACTTCATACCGGGAGCGCAACCAGGGTTCTTCTCAGAAGTACACTTGCTTCCGTTCCAGCTGGTGCCGGGTTCACAACGGGGAGGCTCCTTGGATACACAGCTGGTGCCGTCGAAAACAAGACCAGGTCGGCATTGAGGATCAGAGTGATCGACGCAAGCACCGCCATCGAAAGACTTTCCAGGGTCACAGATAGGTCGCTCCTTTGAAACACAGTTGGTGCCATCGAATTGCATGTTGTTGGGACAAGCCGGGACATCCTTCTCGGAGACACAAGTGGCACCGTTGAAGATGTAGCCAGGCCTGCAAATAGGTCGATCGTTTGAGATACAGTTGACTCCATTGAAAGAGCTTCCAGTAGGGCACTCTGGAGTAATGGAAGAAGTGCAGTCGTCATCATGGTGGTTGGTGCCACGCTCACAGACAGGAAGATCGGGATACTTGCAGTATCGGCCAACAACAGTGGATCCACGGGGACACTGAGGACGCTCCTCTGAGATACAGTAATCGCCGGTCAGGGTATGGCCAGGCTCACAAACGGGAGGAGTGCTAGAGATACACTTCTTGCCGCTGAGAACACTTCCGGGAGGGCAAGCCGCACGGTCCTCGAGAACACAGTTCTCGCCGTTGAAAACGGCACCAGGGCGGCAACGGGGGCTCTCAGAGATGATGCATCGTCCGTTAGTGTACTGTCCAGCACGGCACTGAGGAACAGACTGAACAATGCAAGTCTTTCCATTCCACTTCCCGCCGGTAGGGCAGCTGGGCTCTTCAGTGGGACTAACCCAGCAGCGGCCCTTGTCATGGTGAGTGCCAGGAGGGCAATCGTCCTCATCGTCAATAGACTTGAAGCAGGTGTCTCCATTGAAGTCAAAGTTCTTGTAGCAGCAGGCCGACTTTCCACTGGTCTTGTCAGACACGATGTAGGTGCCGCCAGGGCAAGAAGCCTTGCTCTCGGAGACGCAAACTCTCCCTTCGAGATTGAATCCAGGAGGGCAAGACGGCTTGTCTTCACAGACCTTGCCATTGAAGAATCCCGGCTCACAAGATGGGGGCTTCTCGGAGATGCAAGCAGTACCATCAAAGCTGGATCCATGAGGACATCTCGGCTTTGACTCGTGGGTGCATACTCCCTTGTTGATGACATAGCCGGGAGGGCAAGAAGGAGGGGCTTCGCCAACACAATTGCCGTCGGTGAGTTTACTGCCGGGAGGGCAAGACGGCGGCTTTGAATCAACACAGCTACCGTCCTCGTACTTGAAAGGGGCAGGGCACTGAGGCTTGCTGCTTGAAGTACAAAGACGGTTCTTAAGAGTAAATCCTGGAGGGCATCCAGCTTCCGAAAGGGAGACACAGTTGCCGTCATGGTATTGGAACCCAGGGTTACAACGTGGCTCGGCCTCAGATTCGCAGGACTCGCCGTTGAATCGGCTACCAGGAGGACAGCTAGGTGCGGTGCCGATACAGTTGCGACCATTGTAGATCAGACCATCAGGGCACTTGGGTGGCTTCTCGCTGATGCAAGTGTTTCCCTCAAGACGAGTACCCTCAGGGCAGACAGACGAGTGAGGGAAAACACAGCCAGTGCCATCGTTGACAGTTCCAATGGGACAGCAATGGCTGTTACCAGAAGCATCTTGGAGAGGCACAATCTGGCTCAGATCGATGGACCGAGCTGGATGAGTGCTTGGGATGTCAAGCTGGGGAGGCGGGCTAGAGCCATTGCTGAGTACAGAAGGCAGTCCAGCTTGCTGGACCATAAGACGAGCATCGAACGGAACATCCTTTGCTGTGCTGGTCAGCGCAAAGCTGGAGAGCACGATGATGGTCCTCCAGGATTCATGCATGGTTGGGAAAGGAAAGAGAAAGGTGAAGGAGGATGGGGAGATGAGGAGTTATCATGAACCTCAAGTGCGGTGGAAGGCCTCTTTTATCTATAAAGTTTTCTTTCCGGTTCGTTGCTTCCAGTCTGTACTTAGATCCATCATCCACGTCTCATAGTTTACTGACGGTATGATACCTTGGCAGTCGATGTCCCGACCCAGCAGCGCCATGGCTGGCAATCTTTGGCGGTTGTCAACGGCCGTCAATTCTCGGATGTCGCTATACCGACCGAAATTCGTTGTTTTAACTTGCTATTGGAGTTTGATTCAGATGGGGCCTTTCGTCTCACTTGTGCCGGTCGGTGGCTGGTGTGATCTACAACAGTCCCTTCCAAGCAGGGATTGTCTCTCAATTGCATTCTTAAGATGCGGGGATGAAACTATCGTAACCTGGCTTTGATATCCCCATGGAGCTTCTTGCCATTGCAAGCCTTGGTCCCACTAGAATCTCACTGTGAGCTAAATCTCAGCTAAGGGGTACTACTTGGGGGATAGCGAAAAGATTGGGAGGGTATTCGCAAGTGAGTGAGGACTTCGATAAGTCTAGCACATCTTAGGATAAGACTCAGTAGACTACTAACCTATCCTGCCTCCCTTGCTCAGTGGTCTCAGCCATTCTGATAACCTAAGGATCGCCTTGATGGCTCCCTTCTCCTCGATAGTCTACTGGCTGCGTTTCTTCTACTAGATCACGGAATGCCGAGACCTTTTCTTCCAAAACAGATGTTCTGACGCTCCCAATGCTGTTTCGATACGAGGGATAATCATGATGTGACGCCAATCTTGGTACTTTGGCAATGATACTGGGGAGCCGGAGTTTGCGAACATGAGCTCATGGGCAACTATCACATACAATGTCTCACTTTTGGCTGTCAAAAGGCTTGCCTCCCATCCCGAGTGAAATCACAATTTCTTCTCTGGGTAGCTGTACAGCCTCTTGTCACTATTTGGACTTGCTTTTAGGTAATGATAGTCGTATCGCTAGAACGTGGTGCCAAATGTGAGGCCTTCAGCTGGATGTCTTGGCCGATCCCTTGTCGTTCTGAGTGAACTTCTGTCTCACTGATGTTACCACAACGCGCAGATATAGATTTAGGCCTCCCTTTAGTATGTCTCAAGGTTTTTATTTGCGGGCGATCAGCACCGAGCTCGGAACGGGCCATCGGGTCTGCCGGCGGAAGGGATTTTCTCTCAGACAGGCCATACCTAACTTGTAGAAGAGGCCGTTATGCCAAAGTTAGTCTTCGTTGATCATATATTTCTTTGATCCAACAGTATTCGTTATGTCATTTCCCGATTCTTTCTTATGCAGCCGCCATTCACCTTAGCCAGGCTTTTTCTGGCCATGTCCGTCCTTGCATGACAGCGGCCTCAGCTGAGATGCTTGTACAGGGATCTTCTCAGACACTTCAGGAGCTTGAATATCTTCGGATTGGCCAATTTGCGAGGTCGTCTGCATTCGAGTCTGTCCCAATGAGAGGGCTGAGACGGGCTCTGGTCATTTCGTCACCATCACCAACCTTCGTGTGCATCTACATGAGGAATGTGCGTGTGCCCGCATCTCGCTATGCTCTTACGACGAACTGGCATGTGATGCAGATCAATGCAGCTGTCGGACAAATCCAGCGTCCCGTATCTTTGCTATCCCATTTGAGATGGGATTTTCAGTTCAGTCTCAGATTGACGTCGGTATATACCAGGCAAATACCGACGGAACCCTTCCGATAGACTGCTGTCTCAATTTTGTTGGAATATGTTCATTGCGGCAGGCCTTTTGAGGGTCTTCAGCCAGCCATTTTCGATGCGGGGATGCCTTTTTGGTAAATATTGAGACAAGACTGGTCTTGAAGCATTTGAGACAACTGTAAGCGCTGGGAAATGACGATGAAATGTCTAAGAAAGAGGAAATTGAGAGGACATAAGCTCAGTAAACGCCATGACCTAATGGAGGCGACCATCTATCATGCTTGATCCGAGTGAAGTTTTTATCTTGTCAGTGTAAATGTCGGTGTATTATCAAGAGCTGCGTATAAAGCATGGCATGGAGAACGCTCTGAGTCTCTTCTTCATTCAAAGCTCATCACTCATCTCGTCATAGAACTCAAACGCTTTCAAACATTCCTTGACCTCAATCGCCTCTCAAAGCCCATCATGGTCTACTACGCTTTCCTCAAATGGGTATGTCTCCAAACTTCATCAGCCATTGTGCGACCAGCAGCCTGATATTGCCTTAGCAAACTTCCGAGCCCAATTATCGATACCTTCTTACAGCTCCTAATGCTGAGACTATCGATGAGTGGTGGCGAGAGGCCTCTACCAAGGATCCAGAGCATGTCAAGCGTCTCGGCCCTGATTTCTACTCTTGGGGCAGCGGCGCTCAGGCGTGGGACCTGGCTCCTTCATTCTTGAACAAGATCATATATACCTTGCTGAATGATGTGGATGGTCGTATCATATCCAACTTCGCTCAGCCTCCAAGAGTCAGCGTCCTTAGTGGTGATTCGTAAGTTCCCTCGATGCATTATTCTGAAACTTTTTATGTGATGTACTGTAGCAACTACATTCGGTCCAAGTCTAGCCCAGAGCTTTACTGGCTCGAAAAGGGTAATTTGATCTATGCGACTAAGCAGGGTCGCACTCGCTTCACCTTCCGGCTGGACGGGGCGTGATAGTGACAGAAACAGGACTGTCATCATCGGCAAGGACTACATCTCCGTCAGTGCAGTTGGAGGATCTACTCAAAAGTATGTCAGCGTCAACGACAATGGCGAGGTCGTCCTGAGTGGACATAGTTGCCGCATATACTACAGTGACTTAAAAAACATGTATCTTGCCCATCGAGAGATTGAAAATCTTGGAAATGCTTCTCTTATGAAGGCTGATGGCTTCGGTGAGGAGTGGAAGCTCATCAGATAGATAGAAGCTAGGATCTGTTAGCTTCTTCATATTGAATAACCCAAAGTCAGAGAAACAATAAACATTTCGTTTGTAACCGTGTAAAATTTACTTTCGACTTCAACCTTGCTATCAATGCTGGCCTCGATTGCTCATCTTTGCGTCTGCAACATGCAGTGATTCGCTGCCCTTCTGTGAGGCGACTGACTGTGAGCGCTAATGCGGTTACTGTACAGTAACAAGCACACAGCCAGTTTCATTGGTTGAGAAGCCCAGCAAGCCCCATTGATCAGCATGTCACTGTACAGTATCGGCAGCTTACGACGCCAGTCAGTATCTCCTTCAAGACTGAGTCGGAGTAATCAGTATATGAATGTCTAACTGAGAATCTTCATTTAACAGATATTTGAATACTGCTTTTCCCTTGTGATCCTCGTTGGTGGTTTAATTCCAGCTCATTCATCATCCTTGTTTTGTATCGATCGCTTCACTGTACTACCCCTCATTGCTTGGTCAAAATGTCCGTCGCCCGATCTGAGCTCAAGTTTCGCGCTCCTCCGTCAATGCAATTGAGTGACGGCTCAGCCAAGTCCAAAACATCTCCCCCAAATCATGTTCATTCTAAAACCACATCTCTGGATCGAGCACGAGCTCGATTCGCGGTGACGGGCAATGCAATTGTGACTGGTGGCGCTGGCGACATCGGATCTGTCGCCTGTCGAGCTCTGCTTGAACACGGACTCCAGGGACTAGCTATCTTTGACCTACATCCCGATTCTGGGCAAACCACAGTCACCAGTCTTCAAAATGACTTTCCTGAGGCGAAGATCACATTTACCAAGGTTGATGTGACAGATCCCGAGTCCGTTGAAGCCGCCGTTGCCAACGCGGAGCAAACCATTGGCCCCATTAACATCTGCCTCTGCTTTGCAGGCATCGCCTTTGCTGCGCATGCTTTGGACATCACTCCACAGCAATTCAAGACCATGTTTGATGTCAATACCACAGGCTCATTTCTGGTAGCACAAGCTGTTGCAAAGCGTATCGCAGGCGGAGGAACCGGTGGCTCAATCATCCTGATGGCAAGCATATCTGCCCATATAGTCAACTTTCCTCAGCCTCAAGTCCATTACAACGCGGCAAAGGCGGCCGTCATCTCTATGAAAAGTTCACTTGCCGCAGAGTGGGCGGTACACGGTATACGTGTAAACAGTATCAGCCCGGGGTATATGGACACTATTCTTAATGAGGGAGACGGTTTGGCCGAGCATAGAGCTATTTGGGTAAACAGAACTCCATATGGCCGCATGGGAAACCCGGAGGAACTCACGGGTGCTGTTGTCTTGCTCGCAAGCAAAGCAGGTAGTTACATCACTGGCGCAGATATTCTTGTAGATGGCGGGATCAGTGTCTTCTAGAGACCCTTGAGAAAGTATTGGCAGTACACTCTAGTCCCGATCAGCTCCTAACACGATTCTTATTCCTCTAAATTTTTCAGATGATAAGGCCAAGGCGAACCATCTTAATGTACCGGTCATCCACTGATAATCCGCCTGATGATGATCAGTCAAAACTTCCATCGCCTACATCTCGTGAGAACTGCTCTGCAGCATTTCACACAGACGCAATACATAAACACTTTTCATGTAATTCTTATTTTATATTCATATAAAATACGACAAAAAGAGACACCAATAGCATTATCCCATGGCCGTACAGTCGCCACGCGCACGAGGCAACTGGACAGTCTGCGGTACTTGTAATGGCTGGGTTACTGGACTGTCCTTCCCACTTGACAGCATTGGTTCATACCTCTGAGGGTGTAAGGAACTGTACAGTTCATGCATTAGCGTCTCTCCTATTACTCACCAAGGCGTCTTCCACTGCCTTGTCCATAGGCACTTTCCACCATCTTTCGGGGGTTTCAGTCAACTATAAATGAGCCCTTTCCTTGTTCTAAACATTCTTAATGTCACCCTCTATCTTATAGCCTCTGTGCTCTCCACGCAGCGGCCATTCACCATGAGTACAGTCACCTGGCTTGACAAGCTCCAGGAGCAAGGTATAACAACCTTTCCTCTCCTCTATGGCCATCATGCGTACTGAATTATTTGACAGTTAAGATCGATATTGACTGCATGGATCCAGAAGAGGCGAAGAGATTTCTACCTTTCAAGCCACACGATCAAACGAGCAATCAGCGCTTGGTCTATGAGCAAATGGTATCTCCTGAGAACCGCGAATTATTCTTAAAAACTGTTAAAAAAGGCAAAGATGAAAGATGGGAGGTAATTCTTGATCGCATGGTAAGTCACTCTATCTATCTCGTGGCTACTTGTTCTCATCATCATTTGCAGAGTGCCCTGCTGTGCGCCAGAAACATAGAGAACATCCAGGGACGCGTCTTGCTTCAGACCTCAGCTTTTCACGCATACGACACTACAAAAGTTGTAGCCCAGGCCCGGTCCTATGTATGCGAGTTGGAGAAGCTCGGTATCTCGAAGGATCGGATTTGTATCAAGATTCCGTGCACAGGTCCTGCTCTCAACGCTAGCCCGATTCTACTCAGAGAAGGGATCCGCACGCTGGGAACTTCTCTATTTTCTGTTGCTCAAGCCATTGCTGCCAGTCAGGCACAGACGTTGTCTATTAGTCCCTACTATAACTGTGAGATCCTATCTCGTTTGTGTGGCTCTTTCGATGTACTCACGTCCTCATAGTGCCTTGGTATCATACCGACCGAGAGCAGTGGCCCGATGCTCAAGACCCGGCTCTCGATCATCCTATGTCACCCAGGGTCGTACAAATCCAGCAGGTCTACAAGCGACTTCGAGAAGAGACTGGTAAGACGCAACCACTACTCAAACCAGCAAGGTAGGTACCAGAATTCTAGAGGGTGAGACCTTGGCACTGACTTTTCTTGACAGCTTCATATCCGCTCGTGAGGCAATGGCCATGGCTGAGCTCGGCTGCGATCATGCCACTCTTCCTGAAGATATTCTCCTCCGACTCTCGCAACTAGATGCTGATGCAAACCCGCCACCTGGCAGTGATTCTGGCATGAAGACCGGTGCCCCATCACAACGAATTGCCCATCTAGCACAAACTGATCCCCTTGCCGGTTCAAACTGGTCTGGGCTTCCAGCACTTGATATCGACTATCTGGCAGATAACGGGGCCGCACTAACCGAAGCCATCGCTGCCGACACCGTTGCCCAGAGGGGGCTTGACCAAGCTCTGGAGGCATTTAAGGCAAACGAGCTGCAGAGTCGAGATGCAATCGAAGAAGTCTTAAAGCAGTTCTGAAGATCGTTACTTCGTTTTTCCATTCCAACTGATAATAAACTCTCGTTAAATAAATAAAAACTCTATATCTCATTATCTCCTACATTATTCTGGAAAAACAGATGATAAAACATCGCTTCCACTGAGACCACTAACCCAAGCCGAACCCTCATCAACGACTCCCTGTGTCCAGAAACTCTCCATCGAAGGATCATCCAGATACGAATGACTGAGACCCAAAAGATCTGGGAATGGAAAACTGGGCTCGGCCGCTGTATTCAGGCACAAGTTGAAGTTCACTTGTGGTTCCTGGTATGCTGATACAGGTGCAGATCCGGGAGTAGTTTCTAGGCTGCTTTGGATGGTGTCTGGTGTAATATTGACATCTGTTTGCAGGGCAGGGGGTGCACAAGAGTTGTCAGGTGAGAAGCCCATTCCGTGTGTTGTCTCATGTTGGACTTGGGAGTATTCTTTAGCCCAATTATCTCCAAAGCCTGCAGGGAATGTCCCGAAGATGTGATTCTTTGTTTCAGCTAGTTGGGCCATAGCTGGGGTCAAGAGTTTGGCCTGGGCTTGAGGCATAGATGGTCCCCCAATCTGAGCACGCAGAGCATTTACCTCAGCGACAAGTTGATGGTTCTGATCGACGACTTCTTGCATGTCACTAGCTGCCGCTATTGAGAGTTCGCGCTGTTGTTTCACATGCTCTATGCTCTTGTTTACTATGAGAACCTTTGTAAGTCGTCGAGTATTGGCAAGGTCGGGCAACAGGCGCGCCAATTCCTAATCGAGCACCACAACAAGGTTACTGGGTGATATCTTGAGATCTTCACTACAGGTGGCCTCACCAGAAAATCTTCTTTTAGTTCGCCTCGGCGTTGTTTCTCGATAGCCAGGTTCCTGGCCGTGACATCGGGTGGCAAAGGCCTGGGTCGATTCTTCCGCTTCGGGCGTGAATTCTTGGTGATTCCAGCATTAGACATGGTATGATTTATTTGCAAAGTATTTGGTAATGGGTAAAGATTGTAAACGCGCCGTGGTTTCGAAGTGATTGTGAGCGAAATTGCGAGGGACCTGTCTGACATTACATCACCAAATACGCTATTGACGTGGTGGGAAGGTCGATCTGATCGGCCCGTATCAGCACCGAATGTGACATTTAATTGGCCGAGATAATTACTGAAGGTGCGTTAACTGTACAGTAAACATGTGGCACAGGAGGTCTATGATTAGATGTACTGAGGCTGGGCTACGGGTTGAATAGCATAATTTATGCATCTCTCACAGACTACCCACTAATTTATGGTCGTTTTATCCTTATTGATATTTCGACTACTTCTCTCAAGACATCGCAGCTTGCCCTCTAATCAATCATCGTCAAGACCAGCAAGGAAATCAGCCGACGGTACAAAGAATGTCGAGCCTGTAACTGCCTTTGAATAGTTGAGAATGCGATCATGCATCCCAGGCGGAACACCGACAAACATGCGCTCTAGCATCTTCTCAATGACCCAAAGTTTCTTCGAGTAACCGATAAAATATGTGCCAAACTCACCCTGGGCCGGAGATCCGAAGGGCATATTATCACGTAGAATATCATGCTCACTTCCTCCCTCGTCTTCAATCGTAGCAAGACTCTTGTGGGACTGCTGTTGCCCTTCGTCCGCATCATCAAGCTCGATGTTATCCAGCTTCGTGCGTCCTATGATGGCTTCTTGCTGTTCCGTCTTGAGAGTCTTCCATGCTTTGAGATCGTGAAGATATTTCTGCACCACGACATAACTGCCTCCCACAGCAGTCGAGTCGTCTTGTGCAGTGATAAGCACCGAGTCCTTCACATCCGGACCGACAGGGTTGGCAGTTCCGTCGACAAACCCAAGGACATCGCGCGTATCAAAATACCTAAAACCGACTGTCTCATCTTCAAGCTTGACGGCATCACCCAGTCTGTCCATGAGTTGTCTCTCGAATTCAAATGCCATATCTCTTCTCTCGGAGCGAATATGAAAGAAGATATCACCTGGCGTTGACACAGCAGTATGCTTTGATCCCTTGAACTCTTTGAAGGGATGTAGCTCGTTAGGCCGAGGGAGTTTGGTCAATCGGTCCCATGCCGAGCTTCCAATGCCAACAGTACATGAGAGATTAGCGGATTGGTGGCGAATTGATATGTTCTTGGTAATGTCTGCAATGCTAGACAACGTTGATCGGATTGTCTTGCTGGCATCCGGGTTGTCTGTTGCCGAGAGAACGAGGAATGTCGCCGACTGCGACAAAGGAGATTCCACCGCCTGAGGGTTCATTTTGAAACCGGATGGAACGGAACTTGACGAGAAGCGTCTTGGCTTACAAAAGGAGGAATTTGTAACTTTTAGGCAGTGGATTGATGTAATACGTGAGACGGAAGGACCCAATGGTGCCTGATACGTGATGAGGACGCGACAAGACAGCATAGCTTATCTTGGGAAGCTCAAACAGCGCCTACGATACGATAAATTGCTCACGGATGTCAGCGCCAAATGCGGCATTGGCTGGCTCGTATAGCCTCTAAGTGCATATTCAAAGGATCACTACACGACTTTCGCTGACATGAGCTTTGTAAGTCTTCAGTAAATGCAAGATAGCTTCAACCTTATTGGAGGTATCGGCGTAATCATGACGCAGAGGGCTTACTTATACTGATTGCGGAATGAGTAATTGGCCAATGATGAGGTTCGCAAAATAATCAACACTGGCGGGGTTGTTCTCACGATTGCGCTTATCGATAAGACTACCTGTTTGTGACCTAACAGATAAGTGCTGTCTTACGCCTTGATAAGGCCAGACCAGTTAGCGCGTAACATCACAACCACTTTCGCTGTATCATGAACCAGTAGTGTTCCGGGAGCATTCACAGCTACCACACCGTGAAGGGGAGGATAATTTGATACTTGCCAGTCCGTTAGTGTTGCGTACGGACTTGAGAGATTATAGTTGGCAGTAAGCGAGCAATATGCTGGACCAAAGTAGAAATGTCAGTTTCATTTTGTGATCTCAATGTTCAGAAATGGTTACATGGACTGTGGATAAGGACACGTCAGTTTCTAACGTAAGATAATTCAACTTAATCATCACAAGTCTTAGAAATTATTTACTACTTGTATTGAATTGCAACTCTGACAATGGATGCTGGTTGTATAATAAATCATCGACCTACCCTGGATATCTAAATCTCTTCACAGCCCGCTCTAGCCTTGTTTGGACCAAAGTGAATTGCTTCTACTGGTAATACCTGTAAGCATAGCATCTGGTTGAATCTTTGAGACAAACTATTATGTTTCTTCGTTTCTTATTAACAACTCAACAGTTTCGCAGGTGATTACCCACGCCATTCACCGCGGAACTTCACATGTCGAATGAACTACTCTTTAGACCGTAGACCTGGCATCACAACCATACGAGGATATTCACGGCGAAACTTCCCCATGAAAGTTGTTTACCCTGTAAGCGTCGTATAGCGATGAATAAATGCCGTGCTACAAGGATCTAGCGAGGTGAGGCGTCGGCAGAAATTAATCAATCTGACAAAGCAATAGTCGCAAGCCATGGCCTCGTTAGGAAGGCAGCTGATGTGGCGGTTTCAGAGGAATACGGGAAGTTTAAGATTGCTGGTTCGTGCGCAGAAAAGCCCAGACTCGTCCATTATCCCTGTCATTAGTGCATACGGGCAGCGCTTTGGCAGCCTTTTAGCTTTGGGTAGATCTTCTTTCGTGTGACCCAAGATACGTTACGATACGATAAGATAGAATGTCTGAAAATATCTTCAAAGAACCGTCTCTTTGAATGAGTCGCTGCTTGTTTCATCAAAGTCGGTCTGCTTACGCGTAGCCCACTTGGCATTCCCCGCTCGCCAAGTTCTTGCACAGCACAGCGAAGCAAGGCACAGCACACAGTGCAGCATGCAGGATGGAAACAAAGCCACCCGATCAGAGGCCAGAGGGATAAACAATCGTGGCTCGCAGAGGAATCAGTGGATGAGGGAGCTGAAACCTCATTGTTACAGTGAAATTTGACAAGCCACGATCCCAGCTTCCGGTTCCAAGGCTCGGAAATGATCAAATATCAATGCGAGACGAATCGTAGTCATCCAGAATCCTATCGGAAATAAGCCTTCACAGGACCCCTGTGACTACAGGGCAGAATTTCTGAACACGGACCGGCCATGAAATGCACGTCCATCCAAAGCGGATCATCTGGGCAGATGCAACCTCAAGTGCCAGTGCCAGCTTCCGATCATCAGGAACGTTCTTTAGCACCGGCAGACGAGAGATTTCCTTTCGCCGATCACTGCAGTCACTCACTGACCTTCTGTGAGACCTGCGCGAAAAACGTCGGCACACGAGGCGAGGCGTGCATTTGCTATGATCGACCGCCTGGCGTACGGTGAGAAACAAAGGGCGCTTGCAGGTGATTGGGCTCTCGTCAGGGAGAAGCGCTGTGGCGTTGTTTCGATGACGGTCTGCACCCGCGAGGTCCGACAAAGAAGACTCAAAACACCGATGGCTGTTTCAACAAAACATGCTCAACAGCTAGAGGGATCCATTGTATGAGGAGTTTGTTGTTCTCGTTGAAACCCCCTTTTGCTCTTTTGCTGGTCTTGAGCCACGTTCGATGACATTCTACTGCGCGGACAGTGGCATGTATTGCAAGTTTGGCGGAGTGCCAGCCATCGTGGACCAATGATATAGTGCATCTGTCCCTTGCAGTAGCTGCAGTTAGCCTGTTACAGAGGCAGCAAAACAAACGAGTCAAGAAAAAGCTAGCAAACTTTTTTTTTACCTTGACAAAACACGACCGGTCGTCTCGGCCCCCTTTCTCACTTGCATATGGAAGGAAGGAGAATAATAACGTAAGTGAATGAGTGACTGAGGGGAATTTGTTGGGCTTTGGCAGGGTGTTTTGCATCACTGCCAATTTTCAAGGCTGATTTCGATCAATCTTGAAAAACATCCTGGCCCTGGTCGGCAGATCCCTGTACTCGGGGATCACATTACGAACTTGTAACTTTATTTTATATTGGGAGGCGTCGCCCGTGATTACAGAAAACCCGGGGGGATGAGGATAGTCCATGTCTGTGCGACGAGACTGGACGACACCAAATGCCCAGCTGTCTTAGATGCGCTTTGTGCACCTTGACGCTCATCATCATCACAAAGAATGCACTAAAGCGCTGCACGTACCGTTCGTATTCCCCGTCCCATCCCATCCCCCGCGGTGAAGGGCGAATGGTACCTTTTGCCGCCCTCGCCTAGTGGCGTCAAAATACCGCGCCGGCATGTTCAGTCCCTGGTCCAAGAACAAGCCCCGGCGGCATGTCATCTCGTCTCGTTGCTGGCTGACTGCGGCGTCAAGGCGAAACACGCAGGCAAGATCTGGGTGTAAGGATTTAATATTGCAGGACTGTTATGAGGGGTTTCAGTGTGGCATCCCTCCCCACACTCAACCCGAGCTTCCCATCCGGAGACTCGGGTGTCAGCTGCGAGACCTCGTATTGATTGGTTCGGCAAGCTGAGGCCATCAACGGTTTTCTTTTTACCCCTGGTCTAGTCTAGCTAGTTTAGTCCGCTTACCCCTGGATCAAGCAGCCCATCGGAGCATCATCCCTTTGAAACACAGAGCTCCGCTCTTTCAATCAATTCGATGTTGTTCGTTGTCCAGGGACCAAGGCCCAGGCTTGCACATCGAATTTCGTTTTTCACATGGCACCACACCAACTGTCGGGATCATTGACATGTCTCATCCAATGGGATCATCACACTGGCTGACTGCTGTACAACTATATTATAACCTTGATTCCCGTCCCCCCATCTTCTGTTTCTTTTCCTCTCCAGACTCAATCAGTCTTGTCACTCATTCCTTTAACAGGCAAACCACTCATTCATCCTTGAAGGATCATTCTACATTCTTTCACTCCTTAACACGTTCTTTTTAAAGCAACTCGAACAATTTTTACAGCCCAGTCCCGGTGACGTTAACCAACAACAACAACAACAACAAAACTCTCAATCAAGATGCATTTCTCAAGCTTCATCGTTTCCATGGTGGCCGCTGGCGCCATGGCCGCTCCCCACGGCAGCTGGGGCAACTCCAACAAGCACTACAAGGTCGTTACCGAGTATGAGTACGTCACTCACTACGTGACCGCTGGAGGCAACGCTCCCCAGGCCACCTACGCTCCCGAGCAGCCCGCCGCCCCCGTCCAGGAGGAGCAGCCCGCTCCCGTCGTCGTCGTCAAGAAGCCCAAGCAGAACCCTGCTCCCCAGCCCGAGGAGGAGGAGCCCGTCACCACTCAGGAGGAGGCCCCTGCTGCCACTCAGCCCAGCTCCGACTCTGGCTCTGGATCTTCCAACCTCGACGCTGATCAGCAGAAGGCTCTCGACCTCCACAACGAGGCCCGCAAGGCTGTCGGTAACGAGCCTCTCTCTTGGGACGACTCTCTTGCCTCCGGTGCCCAGGAGTGGGCCGACCACCTTGCTCAGCTCGGCAGCCTCCAGCACTCTGGGGGTGACGATGGCGAGAACCTCTACATGGGCAGCGGCTCCAACCCCTACGCTTCTGCTGTTGAGGCTTTCCTGAGCGAGAAGAGCCAGTACAACGGCGAGGCCATCTCCGGCTCCAACTACATGTCCTTCGGTCACTACACCCAGTGCGTCTGGAAGACCACCACCAAGGTCGGTATGGCCGTCGCCAAGGACAGCTCCGGTGCCTCTTGGGTTGTCGCCCGTTACCAGAAGCCCGGTAACATGTAAGTTCCCATAACGCTCTGCCATTGATGTAACACTCACTAATCATGATACAGGATCGGTGACAAGCCTTACTAAATGTCAACACCGTTATGGACGGATGCTTTAGGGTCGGGATAGCTGGCAGCGATCTTTTGATGTATCTTTTTCACTTCAAGTTATGAGAGCGACTCACCAGGGCTATGAACTCACATTTCACTTCTTGAATAAACCATTCGCGTTTTCTTATGCGGATTATTTGGTTTACTGACAATATGTATATACTTGTCTCACGCAATTACGACCTTTGCATTCACGTTCATGAACGACTTTGTCTCTGCCGATGCTTCTTGGTGATGTGTTCAGTGAATGAATCAACATTAATGTTCCACGAAAGAGCACGGGGACATTTGCTGTAACATTGACGTAAAGTAGTGCAGAGTGAATCGTACGCGCTTTTGCTTGTGCAATACTGTAACATGAGCCTTATCAGCCGACACTTATGTATGACAGGTACAAGTGCGATGTAGTATCCTCGGCCTCTATTTCATAATTTTCTTACAGCAAAGCAGTCTCAAGTATCATTTCAAAAACTTATAACAATACTCGTTCTTCGAGTCCGTACAACTCATGAATAATATCACAATCCAACAATGCTTGGTTCCCGATATCGTCTTGAGAAGTGTACCCACGGAAGGTTCATCCCTGTCTGTTCAGCGCCAGCTTGGTCAACAGCACAAGAAAAGCAGATGTTCTATAAGACGCCGACATAATAAATCATCATTTCAGACACAAAATGATACTAATCTATGTTCTCGTTCTACTTTGTCCAAGTTCCGCGACTGCCGTTCGTCATCCGAGGCAACGACGAATTTCAAACGACGACATAGCATCTCCCGTCTTGATGCTTCACTAAACACTGAACACAAGGCACAGGCTCACTGGCCGGTGCTTTCTTATGGAAATTTGATTTGCGCTGACCAGCCTCGAAAAGCAATGCCCTGTGACAATTACTTCTTTGGACAACCTTGTCACCATGAATCAGTCTTCAGATACGTCGGCGGATAACATCAAACAGTGTCACAGCGAGATGGAACGGATCGTCGTCAAATCATGGCATAATCATTAAAACTTTTTGGGCATCTACCCTTCATGTCTATCTGAGGTGTGCCTTCTAGGACGGTATACAAACCCGCGTCTATCCCTGGCCCACGATCCCAAAGTCATTCATTAACCGATCATCATCATCGCTTCGCTGTAATTTTCCCTGCCCAGAACAAGTAGATAGGTAACGCCGCCGATATCCCTTAGTTGACATACTTGGGGATGGTCTCCATCACACCATCCTTGGTGATGAGCTCCATGGCCTTGGTCACCTCGTCCAGGAAGCGCTGGTCGCCTCGCAAATCATCACCGAACAGCTCTCGGACGCTGAGAATAGAGCGGGGATCCTTGCCACCCTCCTTGGCCAGAGCTTGAAGCTTCTCGCGCATGGGATCGTCAACCTCGAAGGTGTTGCCCTTGTCATCGACTCCGTTGATGTAGATGAACCAGCCAGCAGCGACGAAACACAAGCGGCGGAAGGGGCCAGTAACCCAAATGTTCTCGGCAATGGAGGGCATGATGAACTGAGGGATCTTGCCGGAGGCGTTGAGAGCGACACGGGGAATCTGATCCATGATGGTGGGGTTGGAGAATCGCTCCATGAGGGTGTTGCAGTACTGATCGATGTCGACGCCTGGAATCTCGGGGAGAAGAGGCTTGACCTCCTCCTGCATCATCTGCCAGACGAACTTGCGGTAGATGGGGTGCTCCATGACCTCATGAACGTACTTGAAGCCAGCAAGCTGTCCGGGGTAAGCCATGGCGGAGTGACTCGCGTTGAGAAGACGGAGTTTGTGCTTCTCAAACTGCTCGACGTCGTGCACATCATGGACAACCTGGACACCGACCTTCTCGAATGGAGGGCGGCCATCCGCGAACTTGTCCTCAACGACCCACTGCATGAAAGGCTCGGTGACAACGGGCCAAGCATCCTCGATACCGAAGTTCTCAGCGAGCGACTTGATGTCGTTCTCAGAGGTGCTGGGGGTGATGCGATCAACCATGGCGTTGGGGAAAGCACCCTCCTCGTCGATCCACTTGGCAAGCTCAGGGTTGCGGAGCTTGGCGAAAGATGTGAGCATATTGCGGGTGATGGTTCCATTCTTCTGCATGTTATCGCATGACAGGACGGTGAAGGGCTTGCGGCCCTCAGCGTGACGTCTGGCCAGAGCGGCGTAGAGGAAGCCGAAAGTGCTAATGGGGGCGTTCTCGTTCTCGGGCTTAAGATCGTGCTGAATGTCGGGGTGGTCGTCCTTCAATTGATGGGTGTTCTCGTTGTAGTAGTAGCCACTCTCAGTAATAGTCAGAGACACAATGTGTGTATCGGGATGAGCCATCTTTGCGATGACGGCCTCACGGTCATCGGGAGCGAAAATGAAGGAGTTGATGCTGCCGACGACGTCGGCGAAGCTGCCCTTTGCAGAGCGCTCAATGACTGTGTAGAGGTGGTCTTGGGCGTTGAGGACATCGCGCATGGCGGCATCGTTGGGTCGCAGGCCGATACCGCAGATGGCCCAATCGCGCTCACCGTGCTTCTCGAGCAGATTGTCTACGTAGACGGCCAAATGGGCTCTGTGGAAACCACCGACTCCGACGTGGACAATGCCCTCCTTGAGGGACTTGCGGTCGTAGGAGGGGACCTTGACCTTCTGGTCTCCCTGCTGTGACGCAATAGCGGAGAGGTTGCTGCTGTTGAGCTTTAGGCGTTGTGTCATTTTGGCGGTTGTGATTGTGATTGTGTGTGAAGGAGGAATGAGAGGGAGGAAGATGCGAATGAAGAGGGTATCAAGGTGTGAGGTGATGGTATGAAGAGGAGAGGGTGAATGCGAAGAGGAGGAGAGGAGGATGAAGTTTTGTTGTTATGAGGAATGAGGTCACCGCTCAAATGCAGAAGCTGACCGCCGGGTTTTGTGGTTTCTTCGATAAAAAGATAAGGAGAGGCCGGAATAAATTCGGGCAGCGAAAACTCGAACGTTCCCCCGTGTTCGGTGGACTCTTTGCTCAATCGATTTTGTCGTTTTCTTTTTTTCTGGCGGTGGTGGCTAAAAACTTAGTGGAGTGGGAGCCGTGGATCCGCGGTGAGACCGGCTTTGTTTTGTTGGTGAGGTCAAAGGGGCCCCAAGATTATGGGGCCTGTGACGTTAAAGAGCCCCATAGTTTAGCTTTTATCAGCTTATCACATCCACGCTTGATTCAATCCCGAATCTTGGTGCCTGTCATGTCAATTCTTCAGTGGCGAATGATGAAAGAGATTTTCATCATGTTTTCTTTGTTTCGAATTCTGCCCTGATATTGCAAACCTCACTGTGCAGCTCTGCGCTGCGCTGACACTGCCGACTGCAGACGCCGCAGAATCTGATCAGCACTGTACACGCCGTCATCGGCAGAAAACCTTGCATCATTGCTGCTTATCAAGACCTCTTATCGTGGAGCGATATCTAAAGCTACAGTGGGTACCTTTCAAACAAGCTCAGGGCTCAGGCCACCTACACCTTGAAGGTCAAGCCAAGGATCGTGGGGTTGAGTTAAGTTCTTTGGGGTAGAGTAAAAAAGTCGACATGTCCAGGTGACTACTTGATCCATGTCACCATGAGCCTCATGGCCGCGGCTCTCAACGCCATAGGTCCCATGACCTGCACTTCCCCCAATTCCGTCCCCTAATGCATGCCGTTGAGCTGAAGAAGCAGGGGTAAGCTGAGGTCCCTGAACCTCAATGAGCGGTCAACTCAGGTACCGTCCCTGTAGGCAGCAGCATAACCAATACTAGCGCGCGGGATGAAAAGAGCCTCTAGAGAACAGACTTTGTCTCCCCACGGAATGGACACGATAAAAAAACACTATATTTGGGGGAACCAACACTAATGGAATTGACAGCCAATTAATTCTGGTCCAATTGGTCACTTTCTTACTCCGAACTTCGGATCAGGGTTTTATGCAGTCCGCGCGTCCTCACCTGCATGCCGAGGTGAGGTGAGGTGAGGTGAGGTGAGGTGAGGTGAGGTGAGGTGAGGTGAGAGGTCAGATCATAACTGAACAACTCACCGTAGCGACAACGCCCTTCACCACACAACGGCGAACTTGAACTTGCGGTGTCAAGGCATGCTTTTTGCAACCTCGGCACTTCGGGCTCTCCAATACATCCCGTGCCAACTGCATCACGCGCCAATTCCTTACAGTCACATCACACCATTACTGCGAAAATGCGATAAGCAAGATGCCCGTGTCATGAGAGAAACCGAACCGCGAAACGATGCTTGTTCACTAGAAATGGGCATAGATAAATATTTATTTGGTTACTCTTCAATTGAATCTCTTGCTGGTGCGTTCTCGCTTCACACTCAGCTTGCGGCATCCCAATGCAGCTGTGAATTCATGAGAGTATTGAGAGCTGCAAGTTGACTGCTTCTGTAGAAGTCACATTCATGTACCGCGAGATGTGAGTAAATGCAGATGAGATCCTCGGAGCAGGATGTCGAGAAGGATTGGCCTCGAGCCTTGGAGTAATTGTTGACCATAAGATAAAGTGTTAGCCATGCTATGAGCAAGCGTTCCAAGCACTGCTGGTTGCAACAAAGTCAAGGTTCCATCCGAGATCAAACATTTGTTTTCCGATTCAAAACTATGCTCCGTAAGGTCTGTCACTCCTCTGCAATATAACTCTGTTGCAAACCATCACAGCATTGGTATCTGTTGACTTGACAAATGGACTTCCTCCTATGGTGTTCTCTACAGTTTTGAAAATTAGAGCTCGCGATTATCTTACCACACACAGAGGGTATCTTTGTCTACAATCAAGGGCCAAATGAACGTGATGCTAGCTTGTGCGGCCCAGTATGCATCAAGCGTTGTCAACGAGCTCTTAGTAGACAAACACAGTCTTCTTGTCGAGGTGAGCGAGTCACCAGAGCTGTAGCTAAAATCTGGTTGCACATTCGTCAGCAAAACAACCCGGGTCCTACCAGATACCTTTCAATTCCCGTCGGGTCTTAACTCCACGTCTAGCCTGCCGGGTCAGCTACTAGATGTGGACTCACCAAAACCAGATTACCTCGTAAAAGTCGGCCAACTTGAGGATGGACTGCCACGGTCCGTTGGGCCAACCCGCATTGTATCCCATTTCACAACTTCTAAGTGGTCGACGCAGAAATGCATGTCTTTGATCGTCCTCCCGTGCATATCCCGTGTCTCCAAATCTGACATCCGATTCGCTCCATCTGACTCGGCAATCTCAATCTACCTAGTCAACCATGCATTGATCTACGACGGGGCTGAAATCTTGGAACTCTATGTATTCAGTCCTGAGCTATCTTTTGGGTGATGACTTGGAGCTGAGACCCGAAGCCGCAGGCATATCCCAACTGGTATGTGGAATATGCATGTAAGATTGGGCCTGACCATATCACTCTAGCCGTGTGCCGTCTCCGAGAGCAGTTTATTTTGGCATACCTTGTCAAGATCCATCGTTTTCTTACCCCCAAAGTCCTTGCCTGTACGTACCACCACTCATCTTTTACGCAAAAGGTTCTTTGCATACATCTCAGACTCAGTGGTGACAGAAGGGAAAATGTGCGACTCACCTTCCCCCAATGGTCTCTCTGCTTTGTCTCATTCTCTATGTGCCAAGAGACCATGAAGAGCTGAACTTGATGCCGACCTCACATACCAGAGCGTGGAGATCGCGATGTCGCTGGAATATAGCCAATAAACTCTATGCTTTGACAACACACCAGGGAGCAGGCCCACAGCTCTCACAATTACTAGCTTGTTGCCATGGAAGGACCACCGGAGATCTGCAAGCTCGTGTCTCGTTGAAGGCAGGTGCAGATTTAAGGGCACACGTTCAGTTCATAGTAAGGTTGATGTAACGGAGATCTTTGTCTCCTAGCGATAAGTTAAAGAGAAAACAAAGGGCAGTGATGAGAGGGCAAACCAGGTATAAGTATCTGGACTCTCCCACATGCATCGTTCCGTTTTTCTCATCAACTCACAATCACTCCAATCACTGAGTCTAGTTATCTCTCCGAGTTTACCCCATTACCAATCCTTACACTTGCTTATTCACCAACCACCAATATGAAAGTCTCTGTCATCTATAGCCTGGCTGCCCTTTTCGGTGCTTCTTGTGTCATCGCTGACTGCATCGAAGGTCACCGCGAGACCATTACCCCAGACTATGTCGTGGAGCACAAGTGCAATATGTATCGCACGGGCACCACTCGCGATGCCATTGCCTCCGCCAAGGACTGCGCTGCCCTCTGCCAGGCTGCTGGCGTCGAGGTCTGCTCATACCACCCTCCTACCAAGAGATGCATTGTCTCTAAGCCTGATGGAGAAGATCGCGTCAGATCAGACGTTATCTACATGGCTAAGGTTGAGATCGATGACCCCTTTGTTGAGCCTGATCCTTTTGACATGACCGATGCTGAGGCCAAAGAAGCTTGCTTTGCGCGTGAGGCTGCGCTCAAGTCTGAGCTGGCCGAGTGCAAGGCTACTGCCGCTGCCTCAGGCTCGGAGTCTTCACACTCGAGCTGTGCTCAGTGCGGTATCTTGGGAAAGAATGATCCGGGCCATTTCTCTCGGCGCCTGAAGACCGATCTGGCGGCTTGCAAGGCCGGATGCGCTGCAGTTGGAGATGGGACGACCTGCCGTTCCTACGCCCATGATGGTGGAAGCCCTGGTACTTGCCTTCTCTACTACAAGCACATTAGAGAGTTGAAGCCCGCTGGTAACTTTAAGGCTGAAGGCGCTTGGCGCTCATGGGATAAGGAGTGTTAAGAAGGCATCAATCTCTGGCGACCCTCCACCGTGTAGCCACGGCATCAAGGCCGGGTTACAATGAAGTTTTATGACATGTCTCCGATGCTGCTGTGACTTGGCCAAAACAGGTATATAGTATTTGTTCCTCTGATCTTATAATAGGCAAACAACTCAACAAGTCTACATTTGCTGATGAAAACAAGAATACAAATGCTATCAAATGTGACCTGACCCTTTGGTAAATCAACACCATGCCTTAGAGAGTAGAAAAACTTAAGACCTAAAAAGAGGATGCCAAAATAAACTTAGCAAAGAGTGCTCTGAATATAGGCTAGATTTACCAAATATTCTTATCGTTTAGTGTCAAGGTCCTGGGTTTCCTTACCTCCCTTGGGTTATGTCTCATTATTCTGTAATAATATGAAGCCGTCTTGGTATACTGTATCTCATTACCTTTATATTCGCATATATTGAACTTGCCCCTACCACGACCCTTCAGAACCTTCTCTGCTCCTACTACTACCGCCTTTCTTGTCTTCATGAATTACTTCAACCACATTCGAAACTATAATCCCTTTGGACGCGCTATAATCCGTCAAGTCATTCATACGGTGGGCTTCCGCCTTTACGATCCTTTCTTCGCTGTTATTGAATGACAAATTCGCCGATAAGGGGTTCGCGGTCGGTGGTCCTCGTCGGCTCGGGTCGTTGCTTTTGCCGCTGCGTCCTCCTCCACCGATTGTCTGAAACCCGGAAGGATATTGATAAGACGTCTTGTGAGAGGAGCGCAAGACACTCCCGAAGATTGGCGTGAGCCAGACCCTGAAGAGCGGAAAGAGAATCGGCAGATTAGTGGTCATTACGGCGACAAAGGCTTCGCGAGTGCCCCAGCTTCCAGCAAGCTCGGCTCCATGAACGGGATCCTACATGCAGAAGTTAGGTCATAGTGCCAGAGAAACCAGCTCTAACAGAGGACGTACCACAAGGACGAAAACACTCTTCAAGGTTGCGCAGACGAGTACAAAGATACCGGCCCCAAGCACAATCGTAGAAGCGATCTTCTTGATCATTTTCAAGCTCGATCCCCAAAGCATGGGGAGGGGAATTGCGATAAGATAGATATCAGTTGAGATATTGGCTGCAAATGACACCCAAACAATAGGTTTGGAGATGGCTGGTTGACACGAGTCTAGAATGAAGAATCAGCACAACACCTGTGGTATCAAGACTGTGATACTCACTACCAGGATCCGGGTTGATCTGCCAGTACTTGTGAAAAGGCCGACAACCAGCAAATATGGCTATCATGGTCGCGATGAAAGTGCCGATGACAAGGCCGAAACCCACGTATATCCGGATGCGATAAGGTCGGCCAAGCCCAGTCTGGTCAATGTTAGATGAGTTTCTTTGTGATTAGTTCGGGGCTTTTCTTACCGTCAGACGAGTGTAGAAGTATAACATGGACAACTTCAAGGACCAAATAAGAGCAGAGTATATGGTCCAGCCGGCAACCTGGATCTTGGAGCCAATTATCCTGGGCATTTCAGTAAGTAACTTGTCGGATGATGGATGATACTAAACTACCAACCTGAAGTCATATTCTGGATCGCTAGATAACAATGCCGCTCTCTGAGCGTCCGCCATTCCATTGTTTGCGAGACCATGGGCAAGGATCCCGATGTTGTATGCAAGGGTTGTCTGTATTGTGTAAAAGGCCTGATCAAGTCAATATCCAACCAGTGACCACAGTGCTTGATGGGAACTCACAATAGAAATGGCCATGAGATAATCTTCAGCCTGAAGACTTCTCAAGCCATCCACTCTCATACGAGCATAAAACCTGAGGATTGTCGAAGCGAAGCCGACCGCATACAGCGTCCAACCTTCAACAACAGGGTCTGACATCTTCAGAACCAACAAAGGTATCAGAAGCAAAAGGAAAGAAGAGAGAAAGAACAAAGATCAGCGGCCCATGGGCCCGGGTCCTGGACACTTCGCCCCATAAGTAAGCAGGCAGACTAGGGGCCTGAATGCACAGAACATTTTTCCTTTCCACTGAATCACAAGCTTCCCAGAATCTGCACCCCTGAGATTAGTCTGCACATGCCACCAAGAAGTCTTAGCCAAAGGTGCCATAAACAACTTCTCTGATGGCCTGCTAAGTTAGAGCAAGTTTACCTAATTCATTTTGTCATTTGGGACAGGACCTGGGTTTCTTGCCTCCCCTGGCCATGCTAGACATGCAATGTTCAGTTGGATGGTGCTCGGGGATAGCTGGGAATATTGGGGACCGAGCCGTGCCTGACACTAAGCAGTGGCAGGGCAAAGTCTGGCTAGCTCGTGAAGAAAATGACGCGCCAAGAGTTGAACAGTAAAGCCTGTGATACGGCAAGCTACGGTTGAGAACGCCACGCACGTAATGAGAAATAACCATATTCCTTCGACCTACTGTAATTTGTTTGAGATGTTCTCTTTCGGCGGCATGCATACAATATCTCAGTTGAATCAGAGGTGGCGCTGTCAATGCTACCTCGACAATCTGGGGAGATGTTCGAGATGCTCTGTTACAGTCTCAGATCTGATTTCCACTTCTGACAACACCTCACTTCGACGATCATTTCTTCTTCGTTCTTAGCATTCGGTCTATTCACGAGACAAAAGGTCCCAATACCCATTGGCCTTCGGAAGCCTCGGTAGGCCTCCTACAAATCGATGCTGATGGCTCTAAGATTGCGCTCAGATCATATCCAGGAACCCGATTGGACAATTGCACCTTTGGGATCAGCACCCAGGGAATAAACCCCCGAAATAAATACTGGGTTTCAGTTAAAAGTCAGGGATTTTCCGCGCCGGTACCCGTTCCGTGGGTACTAAAATGGATCCATCTCCGCGCTATGACTTTGGGATATTCGATCGGGTCGTACCAAAATCTCCGTTATTCTGAGAAGGTGGAGGAACTAACATGCAGGCTGCTGAACGAAGAAGGTGGTTATGGATGTTGGCAAGGATATTAGAAATGATTTCCCTTTTTCTTGTCAAACCTCGGCTGCAGGAACAAATTAGGGGAATTTGTCAGGGATTGTCTTTTCGGTGTAACGTTGGCCGATGGCAGACAGGAAGAAAAGGCGAACCAGGCAGGTTAAATATGCACTTGGTCCTCGTCGATCCCTTATCTGGAAGGGGCCTTTGATCTAAGGGTCCAAGTTTTGTCTTGCATTTGCACGTGGTTTCTTATAATGCATTTCTCAAGTAAAGTCCTTGCTGCGGTGGCAGCTTGGAGTACTGCAGTCACATGCGCGACAACTCCTTTTGCTCGTACCGATGCCATTGGGACATGTTCTGAAGACCTGAGCCAACTTGGTAAGAAGTTATCCAAGTCGGCCAAGGTCTACTGTCCTGGATCTGCCGAGTTTGAGAAGGCTACCACTCGTTGGTCCGTTCTGGATGCCCCCAAGGTCAACATTGTTGTCGTTCCTGGTACAGAAAAGGATGTCGCTTCGACTGTAAGTGTTTCTTAACTAATCGTTGATGAGAAGTGCTAATGACTGCTTCTCAAGGTCAAATATGCCAACTCCAAGAACCTCCCTTTCCTCGCCTACAACACTGCTCATGGAGCCATCACCACTTTGGGTCGCATGGACCATGGTATTGAGATTTATCTCAGCCAGCTGAACAAGGTCGAGGTCGCTGCTGACGGCAAGACGGTCACAATTGGTGGCGGCACAAGGTCTAAAGAAGTCACCGACACACTTTGGGCTGCCAACAAGCAAACCGGTACGCTTTGATGTTTCCCTCTTGTCAATGATGACGTGCTAACCGCTATCAGTGACCGGAACATGTGAGTGCGTTAGCTATATGGGTCCAGGCCTTGGTGGTGGACATGGCTGGCTCCAAGGCCATCACGGTATCATCGCAGATCAGTGGGTCTCGCTCAACATAGTCTTGGCTGATGGATCGTTCAAGACCATCAACAAGAAGTCCGATCTCTGGTGGGCCCTCAAGGGCGCTGGCCACAACTTTGGTATTGTGACTTCTATCACTTCCAAGGTGTATGAGATCCAGCACCGAGACTGGGCCATCGAGACACTTGTTTTCAGTGGCGAGCACGTCGAGAAGTTGTATCATACCGCCAATGAGCATCTCCTTCGGAAGCAGCCTGAGGGCGTCATTAACTGGTCCTACTGGGTCCATGACCCTACTGCGGACCCCGAAAACGTAAGTTATATCCCTCATCCATTGCTTTGGTCTAACGTTAAGGTTAACGTTTGCAGCCTGTCATCCTCTTCTGGCTCATCCAAGAAGGCGTGAAGAGCATCGATCCCAAGATCTCTAAGCCTTTTCACGATCTGAAGCCCATTGCTATCTCTCCCGAGTCTGGAGACTACCGTGATCTTGCCAAGTGGACACAAATCGATGTCGATGCTGTCCCATGCCAGAAGAATGGTTTTGTCAACCCCCGCTTCCCTCTCTACCTTCAGGAGTACAATGTCTCCGCCATGAAGAACGCATGGAATCTCTTTGCCAAAGAGACGGGGCCTGATACTCCTTTCAATACTTCCATCTTCATGTTTGAGGGTTACTCCACCCAGGCCGTTCGAGGCACTAATGCCAAGAGTGCTGCCTTCGCCTTCCGTCATGAGAACATCCTCACTGCTCCCTTGATTACATACAAACCTGGAGATGCTGAGCTTGACAAGAAGGCCGCCTCTGTCGGTAATGAGTTGCGCCATATCCTCCACAGAGCTTCTGGCCAGTACCACATGAGCGTTTATGTCAACTACGCTTTTGGCAATGAAGATCCGATCAGCTGGTATGGAAAGGAGAACTGGCGGCAAGAGCGTCTGAAGAGTCTGAAGAACAAGTATGACCCCAAAGGAAAGTTCAGCTTCTTCGGTCCTGTGGCATAAGAGACGACTTGCCGAAGTCAGGAGTTGAGGGATCGTCTGCATATCGCCGTCTATCTATAAACTATATTTAATCTTAAATAGAATTCATTCATTCTTCTTATTCGAATCACTGTTGATTTAACTCTATCTATCATTGGTGTACCTGTGCTTCTCTTACCATGAATGGAGCGGCTTCAACCTGCTTTTCTGTCAGTCTGCAACTGTAGAAGTCTACAGCCCGAGCCTCTACGCAAAGGCTCGTTTTTGGTAGGTAGGATAAGCGCTGTCCCAACTCACAACTTGTCATGAGGTGGCTAACGCTGAAAATAGCGTCTTACGCAAGGAATGATGACCAAAGCGCTCCAAATCCTGCCACCAGCTAAGAATTGGCCCCCAACCGGGACGCAGGACTGCAGCTTTCTGGCCATTTGTGGGGGCCTAACAATGAGACTGATAAGATCAAGCGGCCGACAACCTGAGATCCTCCAGACCTCGATCAACCAAAGATCGACGGGAACAATCGGGGGTAGAGATGGTTGCCTTGATGCATATAAGATTTGAAATAAGCCTGGCGCTTACAAGACTTAACCTGTACCAGAAGCCCGGACCTTGTGCTACTAAAAACGGGAATAAGGCCTGATCTGGCTAAGCGATTCTGATCCTTCAAGCCGCTGGACAGGGCTTAGTGATCAGCAGGGAGATTTATTGGTCCTCGCTGTGAGAGATATGGATAAGGTGTTTCCATAAGCAAAAAAGCTGAAGCAAACCCTGCATCTTCATTTGGGGGCCGTGTTGATGTCGAAAATAACCAGAGTAGCATTGAGAATCTCACTGCATTACTTCAGTGTGAGGGAAAGGCTTTTTTCTTGAGGCTGTTGGGATGCCAAGTTGTCAGCGTAGCATTTGTCTCAGGGTGGTGGTGGTGGAGGTTGAAAAAGCACAAATTTGAGAGCCTTATGAGGACGTACGTTGTCTCCTGTTCAAGACCCCTATATAACTGCGCGCCATCAAAGATGTGAACGCGTGTTTTCTACCTTTTGCTATCATCGGTAAACAGTGTTCGAGTAGCTAGAGACTCCTCACAATCTTTCCAAAGACCAACATTCGACCTCCTCGCCAAGATGTTCAGGTTAGCTCTTCCAGCCCTATCACAATTGACTCCCCCACTTCATCTTGGCAGCATCTTCCTTCGGCAATCTCAAATTCCAGGGACTAACAACATGGTCTTGATAGTCAAAAGCCCAAAAAGCCAGTTGCTGGCAACAAAGGCCCAGCTGCTCCCGCACAACGCCCTCCAGCTGGTCGACCTGCCCAACGACCTCAGCCCGCTCAGCGACCGTCACAGCCTGCCCAGAGGCCTGCTCAACGCCCGGCCGGTTATCAACCGGTGACTGCTCCGAGATCAGTTGCAGGTGCTCCTGTTGTCGGAAGACAGCCTGCTCCCAATCATGGAATGCAGATGACCCAAATGAAGAAACCGCAACAAGCTGCTCGCCCTCCAGCCAAGAAGCCAGCACCCGCTCAAGGGCAGAAGGCTGGACTACCAAAAGGTCATGCTCCGCAAAGTGGAGGCCGGCCAGTCCAAAGGGCTGGACCTGCACCAGTTCAAAGCTATCATCCCGGCCATCCTCAACAGGCTCACCCCCAACAAAGCCACAAGAAGAGCTCGTCAAACATGAAGTATGCAGCTGGGGGTGCTGTCGTCGGTGCGGCTGGTGCAGGAGCAGCTATGTATTACCTGAACAACGATTCAAACGAGCCCACCTACGTGATCAACAACTACGACAACAGTCAGGGCCCAGAGAACATCACCTGCACTCAGTACAACCAATATGAAGGTGACTATATAGACAATGGAGACTATCGGTATGACAGCGATGGAGATCGTCAATACTCTCCAAACAGTCCAGACGATGATAACCGCTACTACGATAATGATCAAGGTCAGTACGCAAATGACACAAACTACGGCAACCAATACGAGAATGATCAGGTGGATACGTCGTACAATGCCACAAGATACCAACAACCAAGTGACCAGCAAGACTATTCTAATGGGAACAACAATGGTGGTGACGGTGGTAACGATGATTGTTGTGGCTGCGACAATTGCTGCGAATGTGATAACTGTTGCGACTGCGATGGCTGTTGCGGGTGCTGCGGTGACGACAATGGCAAAGACGGTGGCGGAGGATGCGTTGTAATGTAATGTAATTTTTCTCGAAATAGATGGATGACGGGTTCTACTGTATACGTTAATTGCAGCTTAGCGATCATTTGTTTTTACTTGTTTAATGGCATTGAGGTATAAGGTAAGGTGAGACGAGGGCGTGATCGTGGACAGTTAGTCAATAAACAATAGCATGTAGCACGACTTGCTTAGTTTTGCCAGGTGCCAAAAAAAAAAAAAAAAAAAAAGTCGACGTGAAATACCAATCAATGGCAGTGTCGCAATCGACAAAAGAAAGATGTTTCCATGCTAGGAAAAAGAGGCAAAAATGTCAAAAGGATTGTCCGCTGTGAGGTTCGAACTCACGACCTTTGGATCACTCTGACCTAGGATCAGATCACAATCTAATATGAGACCAACGCTCTAACCAACTGAGCCAAGCAGACTGTGCTAATTGGATACCCGTCAAAGCTTCGTCGGTGCTCATCAACGGAATCGGGTACCATTTCCTGCAAGGGCTAGACCAACAGTGCAACACCTACCAACCACGGATTACCTGTTCACTAGTCCAGATATCTATGTCGAGACTCATTGATGGGTAATCATTAGTGTATAATTATAATAATCTTTACAGCAGTAAAAGTAGTGTGCCATTCATTGGGACGTACTGAGGTCTCGAGATATAGGGTTAAAATAACTGCGTGAAAACGCTAGGTATTCATTAAGAAAGTAACTATTATACAGCTAGAGTTTTCCCATGCCCGATACCCTTTGAACTAAATCCCAGACCTAACCTCCGACGCCTTGCTTTCGAACCGTATCTCGCTGGAAGTCCTCGACTCTGAGACAGTGGCCTTTGAAGCATTCTCATATGCAACCTGAACATTCGTAGTCCGCATAATTCCGTTATATGTCATGATCTCTTCCTCAGATCCGGTCGGTGAAACACTGCGAATCTCAGTATGTTGGGTTCGCGAAACTCGAAGGTCTTTTAGACGAATGTCATCGTGGTTATGTGATCGCATTCCACCTGTTCCGCGGGAATTGTTGGCATATTGGCCGCCGTATGGAGTTCCAGATGGTGCGTCTGAGCTTCCTCCAAAGAGAGCAGGGAACCATCGTCGGAAAAGCGGTCGGAGAGCAGGGACCGATGCGCAGATGATGGCAAGGTTCGTTTCGACGGCACCCCAGACGGGAAGGACGGAGTAGAAGCTGTCTTCGCCGGGACTCGGCCCCTGGACGAGTTGGTGATAGATGGAGATGACACGGATGATGCCGATGACACCAACTCTAGATAATGTTAGCATCGATCCTGCCAAGCTGTAGACGCTACTTACACGCTACCCAACAAAAACACACTCAGGACAGCAATCTTGGTCGCCCATCGCATGGTCAAGCCAAGGAAGATCCAGAAAGGGAGCGCAACGACCAGGAAGTCTGTCACGATTGTGATGCAAGATGCAATGACATGGAACCAGTTATTGACACAATGAACGCCAGGTTCCTTTCGCAGGGGGAAGTCCCAATTGGCCTCAATGGGCCAGCATTGGAAGAGAGCTGTGAAGAAAATGGCTACAGCATGCGCAGCATTGAAGATATTGAGCCCGTATATGGCGTATCGCACGTTGGTTTTATGGCCACCCAAGCGAAGGAGGAACACTAGAATCGAGGCCTTGACGAGTGCCAAGACGGGATTGTAGAACATCTGCACGAGAAAGTTCCACCAGAAGCCAGCGGCAAGATTGAAGTCTTTTGGGACATCCCGCTCGTGGAATCCCCAGTAATTGAGCTTCATAACTGTATAATTGTCAGCAAAAGGGTTACTCTGGTGCAACAAGATTCAAGTCCACGTACACATGTAAAGAGGTCCAATCATCATCAAGGCAAAGAACTGTAGATGTTAGATCAACACCAGGACATGAAGATGCATCAAACTTACCAAAGCTGCCAGCACGAGCCAGTCATCTATCAAAGATAAGCTTTCTGTATTGGTTACACTGACTATGAGAGAGACTCACCTAATCCAACAGTCCGTGAGGTCACGCGACTGTACATGCGCATAGACACAATGATGATCGATAAAGCCGGAAAGATGAAAAGCGCAGCTAGGCCCTTTTGCTGAAGAGGAGCCGTAGGAAGACTCAAAGGATTAGGATAGGGCGGTGGTCCTGTTCGACTGTATAGATGTAATGAGGCCATCGTGAATGTCAAACCAGCATAAAAGAGATGGTACGTCAAAAGTATGGTGGTGCAGAGTTTGCACCATGGGACATCAAGCGACACTAGAAAGATTGACTCGATGTGACCGCTGATCCGGGCAAAGACGGCCGCTGCGATCGATCGTCGCTCTGTATGTACATGTAACAGGACGAACTAGGGGGGAACCGCTGACACGGTATTGGCACAAGATGAAGACGATCGCTTAGATGGGGCCCTTTAGATTTATGTATAGTAGATATCCAGGGGAGCCCAGCAACGCAGAATCTTGGACGAAGAACGCGGAGACCAATAAAACAGGATGAGAAACAGAGTTCATGAGGATTGTCACCCAAGTACCCAACATGGTCAGCATGGTCCGTGGTTTGGGAGCTGAACAACCATCTCTTGGTGCTTCGAGTAAGACGAGTTCCTGGTTCCTGGACTGCACAATACGGCGTTGTTCATGTACGATTACGGAAGGGGAAAGTGATTGCCGGCATATCTCAGCGCGTCTGGTTCTGGAAACAAGGAATTGTGTGTCAACTACCGGTGATTCAGCTACTTGTGTGTCACACGTCCCGTGTGCGGTTGGACTGAAGGGCTGCTAAGGTTTTCTGTGCCGCAGAGGCTTCCGGTACGATTTCCGGTGCTCCGCCAAGAACGTGTCTTGTTTCCCCCTCAGCTGTGTTTTCGATCATGCATGTTGGTTGTTGAAGAATCCAAAGTAGAAATGATGGAACATTGTGGCTTGCAACTAAACAGGCGTTGATGCCCAAGGCTTCCGGTGGTGGCTGAAACTAGGCTGTCAACAACTTGTTTTCAGGACGAGGCATGACGCCTTCGCTAGATCCTGTTGGAAGGCTTCCACACAATTCATTTCGATAACATATACGAACTACTCGTTCTGATGTCTTCAAGCATTATAAATTGGGAGGGTGAACTAATTACGCTAACCCAGAGCAACGGTTGGGTGATTTGTGATTAGGTTCAGGCTAGATCTCTTAGCATTTCCTTCAACGGCGAAGATCAGCATTCGCGCGATTTTCTTGAACAATCTCGAAGGACCAACGTACATATGCATGAATGAACGTAGCATGCATCTCTAAGGGATGGATGATGGCTGGACCCTGAGCATGTTTTGACCGAGCACCGCTAAGGGCCAGGGGAGTAAGAGACTTGGAACTATAATTCCAACTGACAGAAATGCTTAGGCCACTTTAGGATGAGTTTAGGCTGGTTTAGTATAACTTAGACAAGTTTTGATCAGTTATTTCTTGCACCTTGAGAGATGGCATTGTGCTTTTTCTGCTCCCCAGGGCTTGCTGCTGCTCTAGCTCCATCACAAAGACACTACCGAGATGCTCACATCTACCCCGGATCCCCGACCCTTGCCAAGAGTGCCAGCCAGTCGAATGGCCCGGAAGGCTGAACGATGATCCTTCGCTTGTCTCAGCTAAATGATAATCCGTTGATCTTTTCTCCATGGAGATTGCCATCATCTTCTAGCACGAGATTTTACGAAGCCGATCCCACTCTGACAAAGATTCTCAACCAACAGCCGCTCAAATTTGAGTTCTCGCTTCACTTGATCGCCAGGATCATGAACTTTGTCGGTCTTGAATGCCCAGCCTGTACAATTTGTCCGTCCGCGGGGTCCCGCTCCAATCACCTTTAGGATATGTCATGGACTATTCTAGTCTGACGGGAAGCGGCTTCGACCCGAATGCGCTCCAATTGAGGGTTATGCATAATGTAACAGTAATTCTACGCCAAGCTTAGGAATCGGCCATCATTTCCACATATAGAGGGACCCTTGACTCTTGGAGCGACGAGAAGCCGCATCCCCGCGGCGGCTGAAAGAAATGGCGCCAGTGGGATGAGAAGCGCCCGCACAATCGGCACAGATTTTGACAGGAAATCGGGGTTCAGATGCTTCCGATATGTATGATATTCTCTCCTCTCTCGACGGCAATGCCTCGCGGCTCTTACTCCACCGTCGCCACCGCACTCCATCGTCAAGCATGGATATCTTTCGGCCCATGAACCTGAGCATCAAGGTGATTACTACCTAATACGTGCTAAACACCGCCAACTCACGTACGTACTTCTGTAGGATTGCAGTAGTAGCATAAGAACTAGTGTTCGATATATAGACGGCATAGAAAGCCATGTGGCATAAGCCGATCTCTCCCCGTTCCCTCTCTTTTCTCCCCCAACCCTCTCGAGTCCTTGGCGTTCTGTCCCGTCCCTGCAGTCAGCCTCAAAACTTTACAAGATGCAAGGCTCTCACATTTCGTGGCTGATTGCCGCGCTTGTTCCTTTCACCCTTGCTCAGACGATCGAAGTCGATGGCAAGACGGTCCGTACGTAACACCTTCGCCTGCAGATGTGTTTTTCTTTTGCTCTCATGAACCATTGCTGATCTGAAACATGGGGTAGCGGCCAACAAGAACAATGTTGCCCCTGCGTGGTCTGAGCCACCGGCTGCATCGTCGAGGTATTCTTTTGTCGATGATACCCCTCGGCTGACCGATGCCGTGCTCACCAACCTCACGGACCTCAATCTCAGTGACGTCGATCTCTTCTACTTTGCTGATACCAAAGGTTCCAAGAAGAGATCTGCTGCTGTCGACTCCAAGTGCAAGGTCTTCCCTGGTGACAAGCTTTACCCCAACAAACTCATCTGGAAGGTCTTCGATCTCCTCAGCGGAGGTGCCCTCATCAGCACAGTTCCCCTTGGCTCTGCCTGCTACAAAGGAGAGCATTACAACAAGGAGAAGTGTGCCTTCCTTCTCTCCAACTGGCACAATTCAACCACTCAGTGAGTTTCATCCCCAGTGGTACCGTCTCATACATGCATCAAACTGACATCTCCAAGCATCGATGATCCCACTTCGGTCATGTCACCCCTGTTCGAGGGCGCCACCTGTGAGCCCGAGAACGCTGCTTCAGGCTCCAAGTGTACCATCGGTGGCTTCCCTCTTTACTCTATCAAGGCCACCTGTGTTGCCCATATCCAGCTTGCCGTCAACTTTGCTCGCAACCTCAACCTCCGTCTTGTCGTTCACAACACTGGCCATGACTTCCTTGGCAAGAGCACCGGTGCTGGTGCCTTGAGCATCTGGACACATCACCTCAAGGATATCAAGTTCACCAAGAACTACCGTGGTGCTAGCAGCTATACTGGCCCTGCCTTCAAGATTGGTGCTGGTATCCAAGTCAAGGACCTGTACCTGGCTGCCGACCAGCAGGGTTACACTGCTGTTGGCGGAGAGTGCCGTGTAAGTCTTCCTCTTCATCGGCCATCACTCACAGACACTAATAGGTTCAAAGGATGTTGGTGTCGCTGGCGGTTACCTTCCCGGTGGTGGCCACTCCCCCATCAGCCCCATCGCCGGTCTTGCTGCTGACCAGCTCCTCAGTGTTGACATCGTCACACCTGATGGTCGCTTCGTCACTGCCGATGAGAAGCAGAATACTGACCTCTTCTGGGCTGTTCGTGGCGGTGGTGCTGCTACCTGGGGCGTCGTCGTCTCCATGACTGTCCGAGTCTACCCTAAGATGAAGTTCTCTGGCATGACCTGGAGCGTCAATACCAAGGACGCTGGCATCTCTCAGGAGGCACTCTTCAAGGCTCTTGATGTCTACTGGCGCCGCTTCCCCGAGTACTCTGACAAGAACAGCTACGGCTACAGCTTCATGTTCCCTGCTGGCAACGGCAGCTTCCTCTGGACCATGAACCCTTGGATGATCCCCAACATCTCTGTTGGCGAGTTCAAGAAGATTGTCCAGCCTCTCCTTGATGAGTGGAAGGAACTTGGTGTTGACCCCAAGCCTACATTCTTTGAGCACGACCGCTTTTACCCTGCTTGGAAGACACACTTCCCTGCTGAAAACGTCGGTAACTACAATGGTCGCTCCGGGTCTCGTCTTATTCCCCGCAAGAACTGGAATGACCCCAAGCTCCTCAACAACACCATCGACGTTCTCAAGGGTATCCTTGCCGACGAAGGCATCCTCATTATTTACAACATCAATGCCAAGCAGCAGAACACTCCTCCCAACTCTGCCAACCCTGCCTGGCGCGACGCCAACATGTTTGTTATCACTGCTCTTAACTGGAACTACACCGACAGTGAGGAGGAGATTGCCAAGGTTAACAACGAGCTCACCCATGGTGTCATGGAGCGTCTCAAAGCTGTCACTCCCGGCGGCGGTGGCTATGGTAACGAAGGTGATGTCATGGATCCCGACTTTGGTCAGTCCTACTTCGGTTCCAACTATGCCAAGCTTTACCAGCTCAAGCAGAAGATTGATCCTTATGGTGTCTTTTATGCTCCTACTGCTGTTGGTAGCGAGGACTGGTATATCACCGATCATCCAGCCTACGTCATCAAGCAGACCGGCCGCCTTTGCCGAAAGTAGATAGTCTAGCATAGAGCTCCTTTTCGCTGTATATACTTTAATTTGCGCTCTTTGCCTGCTCTCAGTGGAGCAAGAAAACACTCGACCTTGATTCCAAGTGCCAAGCAATGCCTGGTCCAAAGTTTAATTGGGCTATACTAGACTTAGCCAAGTCTTTTGCGTATTTATGAAAGAGGCTCGAAGTCATGTCCCCCGTGATCGTTGGAAAGTGACAATAATTTGAAGCCTCCTCGTCTTCTTCTACCAGCATGCGAGGCCAGTGATATTACCTATGCTGTTATTTTGGCAAAAGGAGCATTCAATAGTGGCATTTGTTCTTATCGGTATAGATGCGACGATATGATAATGCTCACCAACTGAATAGCATGAAAAGTGGTAACACGACTTCCGTTAGAGGAGATTGTGAGGACCAAGGTACAAGGATTCGAACTTACCCATATTTAGATCTCGAACACATGTGACGGCAGGCTTAGACTGTTTTTTGTTGACCGATAGTTTAAAACTATGAAGTACCTACTTCTCACTAGACATTCCTACCAAGAGTTCTCGTTATCATTTTTGAACCTTTGCAATTTTGCCTCGTCAAATTGGTTGCCACTTATTCCCTTATGCCAAAATACTTCTCCTCCGTCCCTGATCAGAACGAATCCTCTAGGAGCTTCAATATTCATAGCAAGTTGCTTTTATCCTGTCAGTGAATGGTGTCTAGAGTGAAGGCATCTTCAAACCTTGATTGGCGGCCTTTCGCTATTTATATAGTCCAGACCAATTTCGAGTTCCAGACTTTCCATGTGGGATTTTAAGTCCTTGTAATTATCGACCCTGTAAAAATATTCAGCGTCGGAAATCTCAGCCACGTAATTGTTATTGTAACCAAGCCAAAGCCTCTGGATGGACCTTATAGTCCTTTTATTAATCCATGCGGTGATCGTTTCGGACACAGACTTTGGTATACACCATTTAATCGAGCTGTCCATCATGGCAATGTAAAAGTTTCCATCAGGACCGAGACTTATGTGTCGGGGACACCCAAACATTTGGTGCTTATCTAGCCAAGCAGCAAGTTTGGGATACTCAGTTGGAAATGAGTCGGACCAGCCTGCTCAAGATATCAATCAACATCTGTATCGATTGTCTGAGCTTTAACTTACATGTCCAACAGTTCAAGTTACTTCCAGTATGATAGTGGTAGAGCCATGATCCATTAGTACCAAGCGCACAAATTCTGCGCTTGTCATTCTCGTCCGTCAGTCTTGTTAGATCGGCACTGTAATAACTGCAAATTATTAGAGAACTGCTCAATATATCAATTCTCTTCACTTACCCATGATATCCGCTTTTGCCCCCAAAGAAATAGCCTGTTCCCGATAGAAACAACCTGACATAGCTGGAGTCCCCTACGTACTGAGACCCTGAACTTCGAGGTCTCATACTCGAGATTCCCATTGTAGCATTACCTCTTTCACTAAGCTGGAGGCGGAGGCTCGCTAGTTCCCTAGTGGCCTCTTCAGTTTGGCGAAGCATATCTTCTTCTCGGGATTTGCGTTGTTTGCCTTCCTTTTCTAGACTCTCGATCTTCTTGTCCTGCTGGCGTACACGCTCTTGACTTTCCTTATACTTGCCTTCTAGGACTTTGAAGCGGCGCCTCTGTTCCTTCATCTCTTCAAGACTGACCTTGAGATCTTTTCGTTCTTGATTGAGATATTCAATCTTTTTCTTCATCGTCTCGCGATATTGACGTTGTTCTTCGGCTGACTTTTCGTCCTGGTCCTTCCTGGCTTGCCTCTCCATTTCGAGGGCTTCTGACATCTCCTTGATAACCCTTTGCTCAGCTAGAAGAATGTCCGAGTTAAGGCCAATACCCGCTTCAGTCTCATTCAGATCTTTATGCTCACTAACCATTTCCTTTTTAATGGAAATAGTGACTCGATTGTTTTTGGCAGCAGTTTTGAGCAGGGACATTGCGGATGAGAGGGTATTATTGTGACGATTGACTTGAGCACCTTCTTCGACCAGGGCTCCCCAGAAACCATCCGTGGCGATCAGCTCTTGCTCTCGCTTTTCTCCCATGGCTGCATTCTCGGCTTCCCACATCGTAGTGACAAGAATAACGTTCTTGAGACTGTCCTTACCACAGAGCTTCCGGAACATCATGAGGTTCTTTTGAGCAGATCCGCCCATACGACGATCTGTGATTTTATGAAGGTATAGGATCCCGCTCAGTTTGACATTGTCTTCATATGTCTTGGCAAGACATAAAGCAATCTCTTTGAGAACTTCGGTATCTGATCGATTCGTATCATCGAACCCCGGAGTGTCCAGGAGATATATGTCAGAGGTATCTGACCATTTGCATTGGTATGCAGTGACGTGCTGTGTACCTGTATCGTGTTAAGACGAGACCGTGTCAACTAATAAATGAAATGGCCGATACGTACAAGCTTGCAGATCGTGGCCAACGGGAACATCTTGTCCAGTGCACAGCGAGATGAAAGTGCTCTTTCCAGACCCAGTCATTCCCATGATAGCTATCAAAATGTCGCTCGGCCTCGGCCTAAAGCCCAAGAATACATCGCCCATGGTGTCAGTTCGGCTTTGCTCGGGATAATGAAACACTGTGTCTAGAAGAAAGAAAGTCTGTACCGAGCAAAGCTCCATCAGTTGGGTTAGATTTATCCTTTATGCAGTTGCCTGAGTCTGGGGAATCCATTCCGCTGCTTGGCACTGGGGTGACAAGCGAGCATCTGATTTGCGGGAAGCGAGGTAGACAACCCAAGCTTCATTCTCAGCGTATCAATTGCTGCGAGTTGGAGCTTTATCACAGTTGATGAACATGCTCAACCCCGCTGTGGCTTGCAGCATCATTTCAGCGTGACCTCTTGCGTTATCGTGGTGATGCGACGCTCAGGCTGATTGCGATATGGCGTATGTCATTGGCTGATATCACTACAATTTGACATGGTTGCTTGCTGGCTGTAGCACGACCTGGCAGTAATGCATACAGGGGGTTGCCTAACGCCTTGGCATTTGTGGCAAGGCATATTTATTGGAGTGGCCATGGGACAAGAAAAGTCAGGACCTTTATTCTGGGTAGCAAAGATTTAGGTAAGTTGAGATGATCTTAGGGAGACTTAGTGGGCCTCGACTCGGCGTTCTTCAGGTCAGCTAATTTTGACATCTTAAGTTTAAGTCAGAAGTGTTCTTGGTGGCTGCGCGAGGGCATGAGCGCTAAAATAACCATCATTCAGACAGCTGAAGACAGGGTTTAGGTAGTTTTAGATCAGTTTCTGTCCTTCGCCAAGTAAAAACCAGGTAACTGAAAACCTTGTTCCTTTGTATAGATGTTACTAGACAGAGGGATTGCCCTCGAGGAAAAGCCCGAGATCGTGAAACCAAATGCACTAGCTGTTCTAGGGAGGCTAGGAGGCATGGCAACAATTACAGCTGGAGCTGCCAATCTTACAGATTCCTGTTATAGCAGTGCCTTATTTCAATAAGGTACAGCTGGGATGACGCTATACTTGCACAGGATGAGAGAAAATAAGCCCGAAGAAGGCAGGGAGTTTCTGAGCATACTTAGATCCAGGTAGTTGTTTTTTAGTCTGTAGGTACGTCATATGCTATCTGTTTACTGCTAAGCCATACTCAACTGCCGGAAGCGAATGCGCTTATCTGAGGCGAAAGGCCCACTATACGGCTATTAAGATAGGGAATAATCAAGATTTACCGTCTATGCACATGAAGCCACTGGACTCGCTGCATGGAAATTGCGTTTGGCGCGAAGTCCGAATTTCCGGGAATGGTGGAGACCGAATGCGAAAAACTCCCAACTTCCGCTGAGTCAGTAGTCTGATCCAATCGCGTTGTCAAGTTTGCCATGGCTTTACCACCGGGTCCGAGTCGGGAGGCTTAATAAACAGAGATTCGGGAAGGCAGCTGAGTTTGGCGGCGGCGGCATGTAACACAACCCCGTTGACAGCTCAGGGGAATGGCATGATGTTTATATCTGAGATTTATAAGTAAACAATATCTCCTGAGTCTATCTTCAACCATCAACTACAGGTCCTATCCGGTTCTTCCATTTCATCCCCTCAAAACCTACTTGATACACAAACAGCAGTATATATTCATCATGACACTAATACCACCTCGATCATTCAACCGAATCTCTTCGCGGTCTACACCACTATCCGTCAGGATGAAGACCTATATAATCCCCGTCATCATGACGGCCTTGATGGTCCAGCTCCTGTTCCTAGCAAATATGTCCTACCTCTTCGGCTCCCTATTCAAGTCCTCAACACGAATGCATAACCTCAAGATCCTCGCAATCGATTTTGATGGCAGCGATATCGGAAAGGCGATTTCCGGTGCTTATGATACCCTCCAGTCAGACAAGTTCCCTTCCCTTGAGTTCGGCTCGTCCTCAGAATACGATACCCCCGAAAAGGTTCGAGACGCCGTTTGTAATCATGGCTACTGGGGTGCTATTTATACTCATCCTGGTGCCTCTGATCGTCTTTTGTCCACTATCGAGGGAGATAACACCACTGTTTATGATCCACAAGACGCAGTCACTACGATTTATAACGGCGCATACTATCCTTCCATCTTCTCCTCCCTCCAGGGCAACATGCAGAGCCTCGTTGGCGCTGCCGCAACCATGTACGGTCTCACGACTCGCGACGCCCTCAAGGCCGTCAACATGACCAATCCTACCTCAGCGAGCACCTTTCTTCGGCCCTTCCAAGCCAATATCTGGAACATCATGCCAACCGAACAGGGCACAAGAGTTCTTCTGAATACCGTCTCCCTAGTGATGGGCATTCTCATGCATTTCTTTTTCCAGATGGGATTGAATGGCATTACAACTTCTACCAAGGTCCTCCAGTCCTACTCAAAGCGAGATGTCTATGTCTTCCGCTTCATCACTGGCAAGATTTATACTCTCATCGGTGCTCTAGGCATGGCTGGCTATTTCTGGGCCTTCCGGGAGAATTGGAGCGTCGATGCTGCTCAGTTCTTTGAGACTTGGATGTGCCTCTGGTTCTACATGGACATCAACTACCTTGTTATCGACACAGTGCTGGCGACTATAGTCCCTATGCAGTTCTTTGCCTTCTTCCTTCTTACCTGGATCATTCTCAATATCGGGTCAACCGTCTTCCCATTTGAGCTCACACCTGGGTTCTACCATTGGTCGTGGGCACTTCCAGCCCATAACGCCTGGCTTCTTCTCGTCGGTATCTGGTCTGGGTGCCGTGCCAACATTGGAGTTACTCTGCCTATCTTGTTCTCTTGGTGGGTTGTCGGCCACGCTGGAAGTGCATGGTCAGTTCGCAAGAGGTGCTTGATGGCCGAGGCAGAGGCCGAGAGTCAGCTGCAAGATGCTCCTAACGAAAAGTTTGAACGATTCAGCACCGAGCAGACACGACAGGAAACATCACATGGACTGAGGCCGGCCCAGGATCTCGACCTGGAGGCCAACCTCTCCGCGCAGCGTCTGCGCAATGACGACGATAATCGGACAATTACAAATGGCGGCGAGACGACACAGGAACGCGATGACATCAAATAGGGCCGATGTAAATCGGTTTATCTGCATTTGTGTTCTTGAAGATACTTGCTTGCCATCATGCTTAGCGAACTGGATTTTGGATTTATGGATTGGCGTTTGACTAGAGGACCGAAATACATACTTGGGCTTTTGCCGACAGACGTCATAGATGATTCGATAGACATTCCCTCATACACTGTTTAGACATAGACTGAGGGCTATTAAAATAATACATCAGCATTTAATATTCAGGACGGCTATAATTTATACACACTGAAATTCGTCAATTGATTCGTCCAGTATTAATAGATGCATGATGCAACGCGATGGAGAGTGCAACACCTGATTTGAGAGCAGATGACGGGAATCTTTTAGAATTCTCCTGAGCTCTCTGCCGCTAATTTCTGGGTCAGCCTCTGGCGACAGCGGAGTCGGTTCATAGTGGACGCCATCAGCTCAGAGCTCGCTTCATGAATGAGAAAGGTATGGCGATCAAGAGACTACCGAATGATAGGATACAATTCGATACAGCGAAAGACCACATCACGTCAGCGTAGGATATACGCATTAAAGACCAGGAGCTTAGGTAGCAAGTTTGACGAGAGCGTGGTGCAAATACTGGTAAGACCCGACCCTTGGACAGTTGGGAGCCCACTGAAGTGGGAAAGATTTAAGCCTTGTAACGGTGATGTTTAGCTGAGCTTAGGGCCATCTTAGGGGCCTCTCTAATGACCTGGTGGGGTTGACCTCGGATCAAAGCAACCTACCTAGGTTTCATGCCTTTTGAAGATTCGGGCGAGCCTGATGAGAAATTCCATGTGAAACGCTTTATTTGAAGTAAATGAAATAGATAGCCAATTATTCCGTGCCCTTTCTATCCGTAGAAAATAAATATGCGAAAACTTTCCAAAACTAGATCAAAACGTTAGGGTTTTTGACAAACCCCTCAATGACACGCGCCAGCTCCTCCACCCTTGCCTCCCAGAAATCCCGACGCTCCTCGTCAGCCTCAATACCAATCTGAGTTCTACCGTTCTCAACAAATGATACAATACGAGGAGGTGTAGCAGGTTCGGGGTGAGGGATGGAGTAATCCACGCGACACTTTGTTCCAGCGAAAGGAATCGAGTCGAAGAACTCCTTGTTGAGATGGTTGGTAAAGGAGCCGTAGAAGGGAGTCTCTGCAGGCCAGTCTGTACACTCCTTGAGCACTTCCTGGAAGCTGAGCGTAGCGTGTTGGCTGCCCTCGACGGATTGACTGCGCACGTAGTCCAGGAGCTGTGAAGCTGTCCAGCTTTGCTCAAACTTGACGCGGACGGGCTGGTACTGGTAGCAAGGGCCCATGATGGTGTCAATACCAGCGACATCGACGTCGCGACCGGAGACAATACCACCGAATGTGACATCAGAGACATTGAGGTGCTGCGACAGTACCTTGGCCCAGCCAGCAGTGAGAAGCATCGCGTGTGTTGTGTCTGGTGAGGCTCCAGAGATGTCAACATCCTTGGTCATGAATGCAGTCTTCTGCTGAGGCTCCGCAGCAGGAGCGATCTCGGTGTATGATGATCCTTCCAGAGTCTTGCGCCAGAAGTCTACGTTCTGGGATTTAGCGGTTGAGAGGTGTTGGATGTAGGTCTCGAAAGGCTCCGACGCGGGGATCTCCAGGCCCCGGTAGCGAAGCTCAAGCTGGCGCAGAAGTTCTGGCAGGGAGACACCGTCGTATTGCGCATGCGAAATACGGATCATGAAAGCATTCTCGGTCTCACTGCGAAGAACGAAAAGGCGAATGAAAGAAGTTCCGAAAGCGAGATCAGTGCTGTTGTTGGCGTCCGACTCTGCGATCTGCTTGGCGGCATCGTCAATTGAGCCCTCAACGCTCTGCTCCGTGACAGGCACTGTCACGTCACTGAGGACAACTTGGAGGCTTTGTCCCTCGTGTTGAACAAACACAGTTCGAAGAATAGCGTGCTGCGACACGAGGTACTGGAAGCTGTCGACGAGACGGGCCGTGTCAATTGACTGGTCCAGGTAGAGCATGTTGTATTGAAGCGAGCTTCGCGGGGCAGATACTGTCTGCTTTACATCGCCGCTCTGGGGTCCAGTGGCGGGGAGGACGTCCTGGATCTTCCAGGTCGGGTCGGCCAATTGAGACTGGATGGCCTGGGCGAGGAAGCCATCGACATCCTTGATACCCAATAGCGAGAAGGGGGTGTATCTCTTTGTGCTCTCGCTGGCCTCGGGTGAGATTTCGACCAACGACTTGGCCATGCCCCGAAGCTGCATGTTCTGGAAAATGCTTGCGACAGACAAACGGTAACCATCCTGTCGCAGAGCAGAGACCATACGCATGGCGACGATGGAATCACCACCAAGACGGAAGAAGTTATCATCGAGAGACAACTTCTCCTCCTCAATTCCAAGAAACTTGGACCATGAAGCGCGAAGCACGCGCTCCTTTGTGGTCAAGACTGTGGTGTCGGCGATTGTTTTCTTGAGAAATACGAAGGACTTGCGCAGTTCGACGATCAGTGATAGAGAAGTCTCCGAAGCAATGGTCTCAATGGAGTTGATGTCTACACTGCTGGTGAGGGGAATGCAGATTGAAGGAATGGCATAAGGTGGAAGAGTCTCGACCATTGCTTTGTTGAGGCCGATAATTGCTGCAGCGAGTTCAACGGAGACTTCTTCCGCCAAAGGAAGCGATGCATCTCTAGCATCGACGCCGACCTTGAGCAATTGAGCATCCCTCGCAGGTGTATCTTTGACGAATGCGACAACCACGGGAGTCTGGCTGCTTGATCCCTTGGGAACAACAAGTCGGCTCACAGCTTCAGCGGTAGCAGGAAGCAGGCGTTTGAGCTCAAGGTTCGTAGCATTGAGATCCACGACGCGACCGTCAACACTAGCCATGTCATCCCTTCGACCGACGAACACCAAGCTCAGATCATCAGTGTATTTAACGAGATCTCCAGTATGGAAAAGCTTGCTTTGTCGGCCGGGGTACCCTAGCGCACCCTCCTTCAACCACTCAGGAGCATCAACGACATCAGCATCGTCGCGCACAGAAGCAGTCTCAAGCAGGAGCTCTCCGGTGCTTCCAAGCGGCATAAGGAGCTTTTCGTTACCAGGCTGAACGATCCAAGGAACATATTGGACCGTGGGGTATTTGTCGCCGCTTGACAGGAATCGCGAGATGTCCTTGGGAGAGACAGGTGCCTGCTTGTTGGCTTCCCAGATCTCTCCTAACTCTTCTTCGCCGAGGCATGTGATGTCACTCAATGAGCGCGACACGTCGCCACGAAGCTGGTTGATAGCAACCTCGAATTGCGACAGTACGCGTTGAACTTGAACGGGGCTGAGAAGCTCCGAGTCAAAGCTTGCCAACAGGCGGAAGCCAGTTTTCTGGAGGGACACAGCCAACATAAGCGGGTACGAGTTGAAGTGCAGAGCCTCAAGAGCAGCATCTCCACCACGGAATGAGGGTAATTCGTCGGTTTCTGTCTCAGAAGGTTCGGGGTCCTGGGGCTGAACGACAAGGCCCATAGTGACTTCACAAGCAATTTGAGCATCTTCGCTCAGTCGGCGGATATGCTGGATACCAAGATGCTCATGCGCTGAGCGAGCGACACTCTGTTCCTGGACTGCGCGAAGGAACTCTTGCACTGTAGTTGTGCGGTCGAGACGAATGCGAACCGGGACAGTCGCGAGAATGGGACCCTCGATGAGCTCAGCACCAGGAAGAGGAATGGTGCGACCCATGAACGTCTCTCCGAAAACAACATCGTCGCTCATGGAGTATTGCGACGCTAACAGAGCCCACGCAGCTCGAATAACGGTAGCGATAGTGATGTCAGACTTGGCAGCCTTGTCAAGCTTGATGAAGCGCTCAGTCAGAGAGGTAGGATCGGGGATGTAAGAGCGCGATGGCAGGGTTGGGAATTGAGGTCCTGTGGCGCCAGCGAGTTGAGTCTTCCAGTAGTCCTTGGACGACTCGCGTGAGTCTTCGGCGAGGTAGCGAATGAAGTGCTTGAATTGAGCAGGGCGCGATACTTCTTCACCCTTGTACGCAGCGCGGGCATGCTCGACGATGAGATCTGTAGACCATCCATCGTAAATGGCGTGGTGGGCCGTCCAAACGAAGTATCTCTTGTCAAGGGCCTTGTCGGTGACGATGGCGAAGCGAGAAAGCGGTGCGCCAGGCGACATTGGCTCTTTCTTGTCTTCCTCAAGGAACTCCTCCAGCGAAGACTCAACCTCCCTCCATTGAAGCGATTCGTTGACGACAACTTGCATGAAGCCATGCTGCTTGAACTCAGCAATGCGGGTGCGAAGGATGGGGCTCTCCTTGTACACAACATCCCAAGCGGACTTGAGCTTGTCGACAGAACTCGAGGCGGGGATATCGGCGATTCGTTGCGCGACATAGTTCTCCTTCGATCGCGTGTAGAATGCCATGTGAATCTCCTGCATAGGCGCACAAGGGTAAATATCCTCGATCGCACTGACGTCGCATCCCGATTGCTCAGCAGCCTCAGCGCGCAGGGCATCGCGGTCCATGTTATCCTTCAGTAGAGAGAACTCAGGAATCTGCATATCAACGCCCTTGCTCTTATCGCCCTTCTGCATCGACTTTGCCATGTCGGCGAGAACAGGGTAATTGAAGATATCAGCGACGGAAAGCGTGTATCCCCAGTCTCGAATGACTGGCACGAGCTTCATCGCAAGAACGGAGTCTCCGCCAGATGTAAAGAAGTTGTGGGTAGTGCTGACTTGCGTCGCCTCGAGTCCAAGCAGGCGACACCACGAGTCGCGCAGGAAGAGCTCAGCCTCAGACTCTGGCTCACGGATCTCGGAGGACTCATTTGCAGCTGCTGAGGCCTGAAGGTTTGCGGAGATCTCAGCACCAAGGGCGCGGAGTGACTTTCGGTCAGTCTTCCCAGAGACAAGGTAGGGAATCTTGGAGAGGGTAATATACGTCGCAGGTACCATGTATACTGGAACTACCTTGGAGAGTCTTTCATTGAGCGTCTCGAGTGAGTCGCGCAGACGAGGTGGGAAGTCAATTTGCCGAGCATCACCATCGTCCTTGGCTTCACGATCAGCGATGAACGCTACCAGCATAGACTCCTTATTCTGGTTTCGCGGTGCGATGATCTCAGCGACGACTTCAGCGCCCGCGGGGAGAAGGTTCTTGATGTGGTGCTCAATCTCTCCTAGCTCTACACGCTGGCCACGAAGCTTGATCTGAGTGTCCTTGCGACCTACGAAGACGAAGCCTTTCTCGCCGTCTGGATCATATCGAACCAAGTCGCCTGTCTTGTACAGACGCCCGTGGCGCCCGGGAATTCCACCAGCGCCAGCGAGGAGAAAGTCGGGGTCATGGATGAAGGCCGCGTTTGTCTTCTCCGCATCACCAAGGTATCCTTGACCAACAATTGGGCCCTCGACGAGCAGCTCGCCGACAGCACCCACAGGAACAAGCTTGTTGTGATCGTCGGGATCAACGAGCCAGATGCAAGCACCTGTGCCTGGACCAATACTGACGTACGGCTTGCCCGCTGCGCTGGGATTGACAGTACATCCAATCGTGCACTCAGCAGGACCATATCCAACGACAATTCGAGTATGTTGGCCCCAGATCGCAATATCTCCAGCCGAACAAGACTCGCCGCCGATACCAAGACTGTTCAGCGATGGGATAATGTCAGGGTCTAAGATGCGCGCGACTGAGGGTGTGATGTTTACCATGTTCACCCTCAAACGGCGGATCGCACCGCTGAGATCATTCACTCGGTCTTGATCAGTGGGAATGCAAAGACATCCACCACGAATGAGCGTGCAAAGAATACTATCGACGCTGACATCGAAAGCATATGATGTAAAATCGAGCGATCGTGAGGTACTCGAATACCCAATTCCCGTGCTTCGCGCAAGAGCGCTAGCAGTATATGTTTCGTGCGAGAGCATAACTCCCTTTGGCGTACCTGTACTTCCGGAAGTAAAGATGATATAGAGGAGAGAATTGGGCGGTACGTCGGGGAGTTTTCGAAGAGGATCTTGGATCGTCTTGGCCAAAGAGTCGAGAGTCGCAGTGTCGACAATGACATGCTTCGCGTCGGGCGCGATTTCGGGGCCGTATTTCGCTTGGTCTCTCGAGGTGAGAATGTGTGTCGCGTTGACTTGTTGAGCCATAACTTGTCGTCGCTGCATGGGTTGACTGGGATCGTGGAGAGAGAAAGCTGCACCGGCTTTGATGATGCCCATGACCGCGACGGTCGTCCATCTCGACTTCTCAAAGCATAGCGGTACAATATCGCCGACTTTGACTCCGAGATCAATGAGATGTTGCGCAAGCAGTGTCGATAGTCTGTCAACATCTGCGTATGTGAAGTCGCCATCCCATGAGCAAATGGCTGGTGCATCAGGGCGCCACCTCACTTGCTCAGCAATCAAGGTGTGAATGCACATGGGCACTGGCGGCGGAAGGTCTTTGTTCCAGTTCCATATCACAGACTTATCTAGCTCGCCTAGTGGTAGGACAGAGCTAATTGTTGCGGTCGAATCAGTGAGCGTTGTGTTGAGAACTTCTACGAGGGCTTGGGCAAAGTGGTTGGCAAGGAACTCTGCGCCGAGAGGCTCGCGCCATGTCGGTCGGAGCCATAGAACGTCGTCTTCTACTGTCGCTTCAATCTGGACGTTTCCCTGTGTCGCGCAACCCGTTAGTTGGCGTGAATGAGAGGTGAGGCTCATGCGCTTACCCAGTTCACTGACAACTCGCCGTCTTCGGTCACGTTAGTGACGACTTCGCCTGTCGCAGCCTCATCATTGAAGAAGAACTTGTATTCTTTCGTCTCAAAAGGCTGTTCTGACTGCAATTCTTGTTGTAGGTAGTTTCGGAAGACCTTCAGCTCCGATGCGACAGAGTCGCCGCCATCCCATTCCAGCTTCGATGTGTTGAGAGTAAATGTGCGACACGTTGAAGAGCCAATTTCGCTCAATCCCCACGAGAACTCAACATGGTTCCCGTGGCTATGACGATATAGAAGAAGCGTCCATGCTAATAGTAGGATCTCAAGGTCATAGCTATCTTGGTCTTGTTGTTTGCGAAGAGCAGGTACTTCATACCGCACACCCTTCGCCCGCGGCTGCGCCGACGACTGAACATCTCCCATGATGGATAGGCTGTTTTGTGTGTATCTGTTTTGATGTTGTATTTGGTGGGCTGGAAGAAGATCCCACTGGAGACGATGGGAATACAGACAGATGCAGTTTGCAACGACGAGAAACTCTACATGAACGCCTCCACTATTTTATTGCAGAATTGCCAGCCCAAACTGCAGGAACCTCATTACGTATTGAACAGAGGCTTTCATCCGTCTTGAGCGTATCGTATACCAGCTGTGTGGGGGGTAGACGGGGACCTTTGAAGCTTCACTCACTCAGGGTCCCGAGCTTCCCATCATGGGCGACTTCGGAGGGTGTCCGTCTTGGGGAGTCGTCTGCTCATCGGTCGTCCATTGCTGATCTCGGCACGCTAATCCGTACGTGAATCGACGTGAAGAGGATGAGAGGCCCCACGCTTGATGGACCCCTTGGATACATCCTAGCTTCCCGTGTGAGAAGTTACGGAACTAGCGCGGGCAAAGAAGCAAGAAGAAAGAAGCGGGAGGATAGTAGCTTCGGTGAGAGGCTGCTCTGCCAAGGTGGTTGTGAATGAGGCTGCTTCTTCAAACAGGGGAAACACACGTTCGCATGAACTCATGCAGCAGAATGCGATGTGGTAGCCAGAGCTCTGGTAAAGGATTCATCCGCGTGGTATTGCATGTAGCAAATGGTTCGATGGACGTGAACAAGACTGGCTTGACTGAAGTGGTCGAGTTGCAGGCCTCTCCACCGCGCCATGTAACAGCGTTGCAACCCAAGAGAAAACAGGGTTTCTCTTCGTCCCGTTACTATACGGAGAGTAGTAATAATCGACATGTCGGCGGGGACGTAGTGGATGAAGTGATGACCCCCATGAAGCCGAGGCGACATTTTTTCTTTTCGTGTGGTGGGGTGATTGATAAGTTCATTATCTGATCAGATTGACAAGGATCAGAGAAATCTCCACACGAGCTTGCCATGGCGTCACACCACAAGCCACTGAACAATTTGGACCTGTTAGCCTGTCTGTCAGGTACTTCTCAATGTCTGAAACCGCCGTGGCTAGCTCTAAAGTGAATCAAGTATGTCGAGCTCTATACTAAGCAAGAAAAATACAGAGGGAAAATGCCTCATAAATGCACTGTCATGCATCATAGCTTGCTATCCACCCATCTCGGAGCCCTCTTCTCCACAAAGGCCTGCACGCCTTCGTGGAAATTGTGCCCATCAGCCATGATCTTGTCCCACGTCTGACGGTGCACCCGGACTGCATTCTCAGCACTCCCATGCTCCCAGCCCGCAAGGATACCCGCGCGAGACACAATAACACTGTCAGGGCTATTCTTGATAATGAGCGCAGCGTACTCCAGCGCCTTCTGCACCACTGGTCGCTCCAGCACATCGCTGTCCGCCGGGGCGTCTTCAGTAATGGCGTTGAGAAAGCCAAATTCGCGGGCCTCTGCAGCGCTGATGCTCCGCCCTGTGAGCGCCATTTCAGTGGCGCGCGGGCGGCCAATTGTCCTCGCTAGTCTTGGTAGAGAGCCTGCATTAGCAACGACACCAATCTTAGCCTCAGGAAGAGCAAATGTAGCGCTCTTCGCAGCGACAATGAGGTCCAGATTTGCGATGATCTCGAAGCCGCCTCCCATCGCCAGACCATTTACCGCAGCGATGATGGGCTTCTTTCCGCTCCTACGCGAAAGGCCGCCGAATCCCGTCATGGGCGGGTCCATGGGTCTCTTCTCGGGAATTCCGTCTCTTTTGCGCTGATTGATCTGGTTCCATTCCTTGAGGTCCATGCCAGCGCAGAATGCACGCCCAGCGCCTGTGACGATGGCGCATCGCAGTGAGGGCTCCTCGTCGTACCACTCCCAGAGAGCTTCGAGCTCATATTCTGCGTCGCTGGTCATTGCATTAAGGGCTTTGGGTCGGTTGAAGACAACGAGCATAACGTGTTGTGCTGGGAATGACACGAGGCCATAGCTTTGGGCTGGTGGTTGGCGGTTGAACGTGTGTTGCGCCATGGTGATCGATTTGCTAAGGGACTGTGGATGGTGTGTGCTTCGGTGAGTATCTGTTCAATTATGTGCTGCCCTCGGTGATAAAACCAGGTCGGCAGGGTTTATCTGATGAAGCCGAGGATGCTCAATGGCCAGCACCTCTTGATGATTCTGTTCCGATCAGATAAAAAGATGATGCAATGTGACCCAAGCCGGCGTTAAAGTTCCAGAAGGGTTCAGTTGAAAAGACCCCTGTCCCTCGATCTCCGGCACGCCCACGCCCCCTCCAGCGCATGGCATGGCACCCGGTCGCTTTGGCGTCGAGCTACGGAATGAACCGTTTGAGAATCTAATCAATCACATCTGATAATCCAGGGCGAAGATGCATCACATGCTGCATTCTAGGGATTTCTTTTTCAGGATCGTGCATGATGCTAGGGTAGCACCGAGATCGGACGGGATGCTTGAGCAGAATTTTCATGGGAGCTATGACAGTTCCGAAGAGCTTGGGATGATCACTGCCTACTTTGACGTGAAGGAAGCTGGGCCAACTGAAGAATTCCAGCAAAGCATTGAGTGTGTCTCCAAAGACTCATAACAAAATACTTGCAATGGCTGAACGACACCATGTAAACGTGAATCTCACTGCCTTGGCAACGGTTTGTGTTTTTCCTTTGTCTACTCACGCCAAATTGTGGCTCTCTTGGCTAACAAGCATGTCCCGGTGCTATCGGTAGTTGAGCAAGCAAGCCACTGTTTCCCCCCGAACCGAGACCGCGTCTTTCTCGCCTCGACAAGAATGACATCGACTTCACCCACGATTCAATGTCCCCGTGATTGGGCATGAACAATGAGCGATATATGCATCGAGGCCCTAGGTCAACTTTTGAAGCAGCGGCTGAAAATGCAAGTGAGAACGTGATGCGCTGCGAAAGATGAGGGAGGCTAGCCAAGCAAGCAATTTTGCGGTAGCAACAAGCCCTGCAAAGCAATATCACAGCTCTTCTTTAGGTGTGTTGGCTTCTGTTTGCAAAGTCATGTTTGCTTCGCTTGCACAACGGCCCAATTGATCGTGGGTACCGGTGGGTGACGTCCTGCATTTGTGCTGTGGTTGACGGGAGCGCTGAAAGAAGCCGCAGTTTGCGCGATCAAGTGATTTGAGCAAAAGCACTTCTTTCCGATCGCTTCCAAAGACTCAAAAGTCAAGTTACTTCTACATTTGTTGGCGTGGGGGAAATGGACGCGTTTGTCGAGCCTGCGCTTCCGTCGCGTATGCGACCGAGAGTCAAACAAATCCAGGTGCTACGTGACCATGACTTCGTAGACATCCAATTCCATTCAAGCCATAATTCTAACAGACAGCCTTGCGTCGCGGTGAATAACTCGCCTGGGTTCTAATTTCACCGTTTGGAATCTGCCTTTCGGCTCGTTTCGATGGCTGTATCGTAGCCTGTTCGGTGGCGCATGCGAGTAAACCACTAGAAGTTCGCGTATTCGATCAAATGGTTATGATATCAAACCAAACAACTTACCGCTTTGCTTCGCCCATCTGTATCAAGATAGCAATCCCCATGGCATTGTTCAACCATGCACTCAAGTTCATACCCAACGAGTCGTTGAATCGGTTTATTTGTAACGTTTTATGTTCGCCATTTGCATCGCCAGACTCCTACCCTAAGCCTCGTAGTGATGCTTTAGCTCCAAGCCATCTGTCGCCGGGCACTCGCGATTCGCAGGACATATCAATCTAATCTAATCTGATCCATTTGATGGCAAAAAGTGATTGATTAGGTAGAGCTCGGCAAGCCGCGTTTCGTAGTGGTTGAAGCGAAAGTCGGTGGCGTAAATGTCATCCCGGGACCACCAAGACTGAGCCAAGCTCTCATGCACTCTCCATTATTACGGCTGTCGTGACGGTCGGAGGTGATTCGAAGCTGATCAAAGGAATTGCATCTCATACTCGAGGAATAAGAAGAACTTAATGCAAATTCGATAATACTTTCGCATATCATTCTGTAGGGTAGAGCTTGCAAACACCTTGACCCTTCACTCCGTATGAGCTTCACCAACACCAGACGAAATTTCTCAGCGGGAGAGCGAGCAAAAAAACTCAGAGCCTAGCTAACCCCACAACAGCTTCCTTTCTAAATCTCCGCGCCTCAAATTAGCGCACATCCCATCCACTTGGCCCCAATTAGCGTCTACTTAGTGGCATGATCCCACTGCAAAGCTCGCAGGGACTGCGGATAATCGGCACAGACCGGGTACAACACGACAGGCACCTCATCCTCAACCAAGCTTCCAAGCTTTACAAGACGGACTCCCCTACCCTGCTCTGCTACCCTCGGCTTGTCCACTTCACGGTGCGCATCGGGATATTCGCCGTCTCGAGCAAAGATGGAATACATCTTATCTAATCTGATTGGGCCAAGACCTTCAACACCGAGATCGGGGTATAAATAAAATCTGGAGAGAAAAAAAGAACAAGTTCAGTCAGTCAGTCAGTCAGTAGTCACAAGCCATCAACCAACAATCATGTCTTCAGAACCATTCCAGCAAAAGTCGCCAATCAAGATCAGGCTACCTCTGCCTTATCTGTCCACCTACTACCTCGAGCGTACTGCTGAGGGTAAGCAGTCGTATCGTCTGCGCAAGGACGACTCCATCACAGAGGGCAAGCCTTTCCCCAAGGTTCTCCATGCAGATGACCTAGTTTTCTCCAAGATTCCTGCTGTGGAATCTGATAAGATCCCTGATTCTGATAACCGCGAGTACGCTCGTGCTAGAAGAAGTCCTGTCTGGTCGCTGAGCTGGGAGAAGCAGGCTCCTACTCTTTCGCAGACCTGGATGTTCCTCTACACTTTCTTCACATATCACTTCGATGTAGAGCAATTCCGTCTTCGCCTTGAGGGCGCTGGCGCTGAGGATCTGGCCAAGGAGCTGGTCCTCTCCATGGTCGCCATCAACATGCCTCCTCCTCCCAAGGGTGTTGAGCCCGCACCCAGCACTGGTCTTGAGGTTCTTGTTCTTCGCAGCGCGTTCTGGCAGGGATGCGCCTCTCCATTGGGCCAACAGCCCATCTGGCTTCCTACCTGGAACTCCGCCAACGTGGTGCCTCATCTGGAGTACGTGATGACGCCCACCTCCGAGTCCACTCTCCTGCGTCACCCGCGCCGAACACCCAAGCCTGCTGCCGGTAGTTACATCTACAGCCGGTACATCCCATCTCTTGACGAGCACTTCAACCTCGTCGCTCTCGACTACGAGAACCCCGAGCACTTGGGTCTCTTCAACACATGGCAAAACGACCCTCGTGTCGCTGCTGGATGGATGGAGACAGGCACTCTTGATGAGCATCGCACATATCTTAAGAACATCCACGATGACCCTCATCAGTTCGCTGTTCTGGGTTACTTCAACGACACACCTTTCGCCTACTTTGAGCTGTACTGGGCCAAGGAGGACAAGATGGGTCAACACTACGCCTGCCTTGACTTCGATCGCGGCCGACACTCACTCGTCGGTAACGACAAGTTCCGCGGACAGTATCGCGTTATGGCATGGTGGCCCAGTGTGATGCACTACGAGTTCCTCGATGACCACCGCACTGAGAACGTTGTCGGCGAGCCTCGTCTCTCCAGCGAGAACGTTCTCAAGTATGAGATGATCTTCGGTCTTCACCAAGACAAGTGGATGGACCTGCCTCACAAGCGATCCAACCTTGTCAAGATCTCTCGTGAGCGCTTCTTCCAGATCTGCCCCTTCAACCAGGGCAAGCCTCGTGTCGCTGGCACGACCTTTGGCTTTGAGCCCAAGCTGTAAGTGAATGGGAAAATGTCTTTAAAAGTTGTTGGAATGGAAATTTGATGGCCATTGGATAGTAAAATAATGCTAGCGACTTGTTTATCATCAGTCAAATTTTTATTATCGCTATTATTCGTTCTTACAACCTCTTGGCGATGGGCCCTGACATTTGAGCATGAGTGAAGGGTTCACAATTGACAATTCGCGCTCCAACGGGAATAACTCTGCCAAGATAATGGCCAAGAGGTGATCCGATCTTACCGATCAGGAATCCTTTGACACGTTGCCAAGGCGCAACGGCATTGCCGATCCTGTTGATCAGCTTCAACTACATGCAGAGGTTGCGATTGAAGATCAACCTTCTATAGCGAGGTATCTTGTAGTTTGCCGCTTCCATCAACCGTATACTCTGGATAGAGCAGTTCCATTCCACGGTGATTAAGTAACGGGCGGTACAGCTAGAATGAGCTTCGGAACTTTGGTCGGCTGTTGTTTACCTCCGGAAATGTCATGAATTACCCTCTCGTGACACGGAGCTAGCGTGGGGGACCCTTTTTACATTACGGCTCCCGTCTTTTTTACGCAAATGAGCTCCGAAAACTGGACGAAATTGCGCCGGTTGCAGCCGTCATTTAAGCTTGTTTAAGCGGCAGATAAACTGCGTCGAGGCTTGCAGCAATGAGATCGCGTGCAAACTTTCTTTCTCACCAAAGCACAAGCAGTTGGCCGAGCAAGAAAAGCCCATTCCTAGCTTCAGGGGTCCGTCTGGTCTCACGACCTTCAGTGGAGTGACTCTTCTCCCACAACCCGCGGCTCAAGCGGTTGAGGCACCCGACCCCTGGAGAACTTGACCCCTTGTGGCGTTTGGTCCGCTGGTTGTGAGGCCAGAATCAAGCCTCGTTATGCAGTCTTGGCCATAAATGGGTATGGTCTGTAGGGCTACTGATGGGTGAGCAATGGAGCTCTATTTGCCAAGAGGAAGTTATTGTCATATTATTGATGGTTGCTAAGAGAGAAATACGGGCATTCTACGGCGAGCTTCCGATGGTTTTTTAGTTTGCCAAGCGCGGAACATCGACAGCTGATGCAGGGTTTTTTTTTAACGTGCTCCGACGTGTTCGTTGAACATGACAAAAGACGCCTGATGAGAATGGAACCCTTGTATCGTGGTGCCAAGATCACGCAGTTGGTTGGCTCTAGGTAATAGAATCCCACGCCAGAGGCAAAAGCTGAAGAAAGTAGTGAGATGCGAAATGGGGAGGCTCCGCTGCAAAAGCGGAGGTTACAGTGAGGCCTCAGTGACTCTCAGCGAACCCTGTCTTCCATCCAGTGGACAAAGCGATGCTGCAAAACAAAGTGCATCAAGATTGAACCAAGATCCCACAATACGATAAAGTCCAACGCGGATCGCACCCGACAGAAGCAATTCCACCGATGAAGCACAAGTTTTGATTCGATCTAATCGATCAATCAGATTAGATAATGGAAATCTCTGCTTTGCTTGACGCCATCCGAATTGAACCCCCCACTTACAAACCCGGTAACTCGTGCGTTCCAGGCCTGTGCTAACGACAAAGTGGCTGCAGCCGCTGGATCCCTCGCGTTCCGAGAATCTCCAGTCTGTCATTTTCTCTCTGCTTGTTGGTTCCCAATTCCCAATCATCCTAAATGAGCCCGATCTCGGTGGGTTTGGCCACCTGAGAGACCTGATCTTATCTGATGGAAAGTGGATTGCGTCTAATATCCTTCAGTCTAGCCAGAAGCACCCCCTTGCTCTAGACAACTGCTTTAAAATTTTCCCTGTCAATCTAAACTTATAACCGTGTGCTCTTCCCTCCCATGATCTGCTGAGCCTCTCTTTCTTCCTTGTCTTCCCAAAGATTAAGCTTAAATTATATCCTCCTAAAGACAAGATCACCATGGGAGCTCTCGACAAGTTCCTTGGGCGCAAGGGCAATGAGGGTGATGCCACTGAGGCACCCGTCACTGTCACTGCTGCCATGAACGAAAAAGACCAGGAGGCTGGCAAATACCCTGATGAGACTGGCAGCGCCAGCGATGCCGTTACCGAGAACGCGCAGCATGGTGTCAAGGCCGTTGAGGCTACGACTCTGGCCTGGAGCAAGAAGGCTCTTGCTGGTGTCTTCGTTTTGTATGTTTTCGTCTTGTCGCAATTGAAGTCGCGAACTAACGATGTTGCAGCATGTGGTTGATCTACCTCACCAATGGTTTCCAGAGCCAGATCAACTACACTCTTGTTCCCTACGCCAGCAGTGAATGGGAGTCTCACTCTCTCATTCCCGTCATTGGCATTGTAGCCAACTGCATGACTGCCGCTGTCTACATTCCCCTGTCCAAGATCCTCGATATCTGGGGTCGTGCTGAAGGTTTCCTTCTCATGGTCACTTTTGCTACCATTGGTATGGCCATGATGGCCGCTAGTCGCAACCTCGCCACCTACTGTGCCGCTACCGTAAGTCATCTCCGGTCCCTCGCAACAACACACACTTACTAATTGCCCTGAAGGTCTTCTGGCAGGTCGGCTGGTCTGGTCTCACCTACAGCATTGACGTTATCACGGCCGATTCCACACAGCTCAAGAACCGAGGTCTTGCGTACGCCTTCACCTCTTCTCCATACATGATCACTGCCTTCGCTGGTCCCAAGTCTGCCGAGGCCTTCCTCCGAAACGGTGATCAGTGGCGATGGGGCTTTGGAACATTCTCCATTGTCCTTCCCGTCGTCGCCATCCCCATGTACGTCCTCCTGAGGTTCAACCTTCAGAAGGCCAAGAAGCAGGGTCTCCTTGTCAATGAGTCTAGCGGTCGATCTTTCTTGGAGAACATCAAGTGGGGACTCATTGAGTTCGATGCTGCTGGTGCTTTCTTGTTCGCTGCTGGTCTTGTCATCTTCCTCCTTCCCTTCTCCATCGCTAGCAGCGCCCCCAAGGGTTGGGACACCCCCTACATCATTGCGATGATCATTCTGGGTGTTGTTCTTCTGGCCATCTTTGGTGCTTACGAGCGCTATGTTGCCCCTAAGCCATTCCTTCGCTTCGAGCTCCTTACCAGCCGCACCGTTATCGGTGTCTGCCTTCTGGACTTTGTCTACATGATCGCCTACTACTGCTGGAACAGCTACTTCACCTCGTTCCTCCAGGTGGTCAACAACCTACAACCCTCTACAGCTGGTTATGTCAACAACACCTTTGAGATCGTCTCTGGTGTCCTCCTCTTCATTGTTGGCTATGCCATGCACAAGACCGGACGCTTCAAGTGGATTCTGTGTGTCGGTATTCCCCTGTACATGTTTTCCCAGGGTCTCATGATCTACTTCCGTCGCCCTGGTCAATCCATTGGCTACCTCATTATGTGTGAAGTCTTCATCTCAATCGCTGGCGCTACCTTTATTCTTTGCATGCAAGTCGGTGTCCTCGCTGCCGTCGAGCATCAGTATGTCGCTACCGCTCTGGCTACCCTTAGCGTCACTGGCAACATTGGATCTGCTGTTGGCAGCACCATCTCTGCCACCATCTGGACCAACACCTTCTATAAGAAGCTCGCCGAGTATCTTCCTGAGTCTGCTCAGGCTGATCTCGACGCCATTTACGAGTCCCTCGACTCCCAGCTCCTCTATGAGATGGGCAGCCCCGAGCGTCTTGCGATCCAGAAGGCTTACGGTTATGGCCAGGCTCGCATGCTTGCTGCCGGAACTGGCATTATGGCTGTCGCTCTTATCTCGCTGTTCTTGATCAAGAACTACGATCTCAGGAAGATCAAGCAGACCAAGGGTACTGTCTTCTAAAAGACTGGAATGTCTTAGACGATACGGTCAGATTGATCCCAAATAAAATTATGGTGGAAGAGTAATGCTATATGATGTTATATACCTAGTAACTAACAGACAATTGTAATAAATGATGATGGCATTATGGCCTCAACAGAATGGTAGTATTTGCCTTGATATTTATATCTCTGGGTTTCAGTAACAAGTGAAAATTGGTTGCGATCTTGTTTCGACCGGTGACTTGTCGCCGAGCAGCCGCCCGAATGGTATCCAGTCCATGATTTGAAGTAAGCTGAGACATACGTTGAAGGCAAACGTATTGTTGACGAGCTACGCGGCAATTGAATGAACTGTAATTTGCAGCACCGGAGCATTTGTAATTACTGAAGCATGACCTTCTGATGTCTCTGACAGACGGGCCCCGATTGAAGTGTTCACAACCAGACCAACACTGTGCAAATACCGGATCGACAGCATTATTCGCGAAGAGTTTGCACCATTTGCGCACTTACATGCGCTAATATCAATTAAAATATATCAAGTGTATCTTCATCTATGTTCAGATTTTGCCGAGAATGAACTGCATAAGTCCCTGCTGAAGACCCGTCACTGCAACACTTCCGTGATCCTCGCCCTCAAACTCACGAGTCCAGATCTTCTTGACACTCGGGCAATCCTTCAGTCGCGACACCAAAGCTGTTGCGCTTGGTTTCATCTTGTCGTCCTCGGCACAGTTCTGTCTCTTGTACCACTTTTCGTCATCATCGTCAGGATCCCTCACCAATTCTGACTTGCCGGTGCCCCATGTAAGAGCCAGCGAAAATGGAGGGTCGACGGGCTTGTCGCGTGCGAGAAAAGCAGTCTCACGTTCGCGAATTAAAAAGTCCTTGTTCCACCAAATGACAGGGCTGGCAGCGATATAAGTGTTGAAGAGCTCTGGTTGAGTGAACATTGTGTTGAGGGTGAAGATGCCGCCATATGAATGGCCAAAGAGAGCCTTGCGACCGGTGTGAAGATTCGCCTTGGGGAAGAGTTTGTCTTCAACGTAGGGCATCACATCGGCTTTGATCCACTCGAGAAACTCATTGGCTTCACCAAATGAGATGTCTGTACGAGGCTTACCGTATCTGTCGAGCGGCATGTCGTACTCATCGGCGGGTGGTGTAAGATCCGGCCCACGACGGAAGTCGTAGACATATTTACTGGGCGGGTATCCAATGCCCACCACGACAGTCCTTGTGCTATTCAAGTATTCCAATCGACGAGAAACATCAACGGCTGTGAAGAAATAGGCATTGCCATCAACAAGGTAGCTGTGTGGTAATTAGGTATGGCTTTTTTGGGATAAGGTCAAGCACTACTCACACCAGATTGACCACTTCATTCTCAGAGGCAACGCGATCTTCACCCCAGCACAAAGGCCATGCTACTTGCACGAGGTAGTCTCCCCTCTTGGTCTTGGCAAGCCACTCGAGAGTATTAGGGACACGAGCGTGCCCATGGCTATGATCGGTAGTCATTGTTTTGTTATGGATGTGAATAAGACTTCTTGGTGTTTTTATCGACAATAGTGGGCGGGCGCGAGTGAGACAACGCAGCATGACATGCAGTGACAGCAGACTAAGGTAAGACGAGTCAGTGACTGGACTGGACTCAAGATCTGATAAACAGAGAAAAAGATCTGATAAAAAACGCGCATTTACTTATGGGTCCTTTATGGCGTCAGTGCGACAGCGGTATCGGATCAGGGCTTCGGGCGGCTATGTTCGGCAGAACCCACGGACAATTTACCATTTGACACGAATCAATGCAACGGTGTCGGCATCAAGACAAGAGTTATTCTACCGCTGATACTGCCATAGAGTGATGCACAGTGGTAGAGTGGTGGTCCCCATGTTGCCAATCATCTGCCAAGCTGACAATGACCCGCGACAGCTCGCTGGCGGAAGCACGCTGCTTCTCAGTCACCGGTGAACTACTAGAGACAATGAATGGCACTAGGGGTAGCAGTCTATTCAGTTGTCCGTATATATGCCAAGTTGGAAGTTTGGTAGTACAAGATTGCTATGGTGAGCAATGCCTCTAAAGCCACGCACGGCGATGCCGACGCGTAACACTTCAATACTCACGTCTAAACCAACGTTATGACAGCTGGCTAGTCGCAAATCAAGAATTCAAAAAGACTCAGTCTATATATCTTGGTACAGCAGAGCAAGAGAGCCAAGGCGCAGGAATGAGTCGCCAGCTTGTTCCTGACCGAGTGAGAAGAACATTGCTTTGAGGTGCCATGCGATTCAAGCCGAGTTCTACAATTCGTAGTCCAATAACCACATCATTCGATATAAAATAAAATGAGGTGCTGTGTGGAAGATTAAGACTTACAGATCTTCAATCTGTCGCTGTCTTGTAGGCCTGCTTCCGAAGTTCTCTCTGTTGCATCAAGCTATCTCTTTGCTTGCGCTAGGGACGGAACTTACAAGCCGAAAGCACGAGCAAACTGACATTGCTTCAATCAACTGGAGTTGACAAAGTATGAAGATCGGAGAATATTGGAACCTCTTGGCCAGTAGGGCTTACTGCAGCCCTATGAAACGGACCCGTAGTATCATCCCAGGACTGGTGCTACCCTCCACCGGTGCCCCTTGACACCCTTGACGGAACTGCATGCACTCATATGCAAGATTGAGGGTCTTGGTACGGGTAGTGATCTTCTTGGAGGTGTGATGGTCCCACAGATGTGTATGGACAGTAGTAGTGTGATGCAGCGAAGCCTGTTCGATACCCTGACTAGGCTGTGTCGCCCGAGCGGTTCCATCGCCATATTCACAGGTGATAATGGAAACCGAGACCCCATGGACTTTCATGGATGGTATTGGAGACGAAACTCCTCTCAATCCGCTTGAAAATGCCGTAGAGTGCATGCCGGTGAATCGTAAGTGCACATGCAAGTCCATATTCTCAACGTCGGAAAACAGGAAGACCAAGTACCCCTTGCGTAATGTCATCGGCAGAGTTTCTCATAATGGAAGATGTGGTATCAATGTATGTAGATTGCACCCATCAGCTGCAGAGGACTTGCGTCGGTGCATACAGATCTCAGGCAAACACTTGTCGCAATGCAGCGACACGGCCAGGACAAGACTTAAGAACTAATTGAAGTCAATACGACTGACTGAGACACAGAAGCTCATATTCTAACTCAATATTTCGCTGTGTCGCCCTTTCAAGCGCATTGGCTCATCTCTTGGTGACTTGTCTAGCGATCACGGTGTGACACTCTGTCATGGTTGCCAAAACGTACAGTGTTTGGCTATGGGCTTGCAAACAACTCCAACAGGCTGGCTATGCTCTCCAATTAGTGAATTGCATCCGAAACGAGTGATTCGCCATGTATACAACAGACAATCGAAGAACAAGTCTGGGTTGATCGTGAGGCGATGGATTTACTAGGGCTCATATTGATGATTGCGACCACTTTTCCTAACTAAAAACCCTTGGTGAGATGGCCGAGTTGGTTATGGCGCCAGGTTAAGGTTAACCTTAACACCAATTTCCTGGTGGAGCAATCCTCCTGGGTTCGAGTCCCAGTCTCATCAGTTTCTTTTGCCGTTCGCAGTGAATCGTTTTCATTTTGCCAGTCAAATGAAGCGATTGATTCAGGTTGCGATCCAATGTCGGTGGCATGAGCAAACTTTATCGCCTGGGCGCTTACCCGAGCCGAGCCGAGGAGGGGAACTCAACGACAACTACAGGGCTCTTAGTGGCCATAGACCACTGAAGGCCCCGTAACTTACGCGCAGCAGTTGAGTCGTTCATTGTTTTTCGCGACGTCATCAGGATCATGAACATACACCGCATCGTGAATAGCTGGAGACAGTTACTTGTCCGATACTAATAGTCACATGCGCAATTGAACCAAACTTGTCAAGTCAATCATGTTCGTTTGAAGAAACAGACTCATTTTAGAGTCATCAAGATGGTCTATCTGAGAAGCTGTCCTGAGACAATGGTTTAAAGTTTGTACATAGTAATGAGATCTTAATCGATCCGCCTTCGTGACATTTCCGCTTTTGTTCTAATGCCGTCCTTCTACAGGCGACGGTGGTGGCGGCGCTGTCGCATAGACCTCTTGCACTTGGAAGGCCTCTTGGTAGCGACGGGAGTGCTGATGGGAGTAGTAGCAACGGGGACAGTGCCGTTGCTGGGAACAACAGGGCTGGAAGTACCGTTTCCGCCACCGAGGATCTTAGAAGCAGCGTGCTCAGCAGCGACCATGATGATGGCCTGGGTGTTGCCAGTAGGAAGATCAGGGTGGATGGAACCGTCAACGACGAACAGGTTCTCGGTGCCCCAGACCTTGGTGTCAGTATCGACAACGCTGGTACCATCGTTCTCAGTACCCATGATGGCAGAGCCAACAAAGTGAGAACCGCTGACGTACTCGGCCATGAGACTCTCGGCGGTAGCGTTGCTGGCGATACTGAGGGTGCTGTTGGGCTTGGATGCAAAGCTGATGAGCTTGTTCATGAAGCTCTTGACAGCCTCCTTGTCGCCTGCAGTCTTGAGGTAAGGCTCGCCGACAAGTTTGGTAGCACCAGAGCTGGTGACGGTAAGAGAACCGCTGGAGGTAGCACCGTGAGTGAGGTAGACCTTGACCTTGACAGCATCATCACCAGCAGCGGCGCAGGTACCCTGAACGTATCGCTCAACACCATCGGAGCCTTTGACAGTGTCCCAAAAGATGAAGCGCTGGCCAGACTGAGCAAGAAGACCGTCACCCTGGGCGAAAAGATCAATGTTGGTCTGGCTAGGCTTGGTGAAGTCCGTCTCCGTGAGAGCTGACATGGGCTGCTTGGTCTTCATCTTGACGGTGAAGATAGGGTGGTCCTTGAGGTTCTCTCCGACGGGGAGGTCGAGCCACTGATCCTTGGCAGGCATCGTGAGGCGCTGGCTTCCACTAGCAACGGCCTCAATCTGCTCAGAAGGACCGATACCAGAGTTGACGAGAAGGCGGGGAGTGGCTAGAGAGCCGGCGGCAAGGACGACGGCACCGTTGGCCTTGAGGTTGATGATCTGGCGGGTAGAAGGACCGGACTGGACCTCAATACCGGTGACAGCCTTGCCCTCGCGAATGACACGGAGGACCTTGGTGTTGAGCTGGAGCTTGAAGTTGTTGTTGGCCTGAGCAAGAGGGAGGTAGTCACGGACGGGACCCGCGCGGAGACCGTCGTTGACCATCAGAGGAGGGTGAGTGAAGACTGATTTCTTCTTACTAGGCTCCTCAATGGCATCAACCTCGGTGAAGCCGTTGCTAGAGAAGAACTTGGAGAGAACGTTCCAAGCGCCCTGGTCAACTCGCTTGCCATCCTTGGTAGGGCTGGTGGTACCGGGGGTGCGCTCGTAGAGCTTGTTGGCGGAGCTCTCAACATCCTGCCACTTCCAGCCAGTAGGCCACTTGTCGTCAAAGTCAGCAGGCTGGGGGCGGACAAACATCATGGCGTTGATGACGCTTGAGCCACCGAGAATGCAACCAGCCATGCTGGCAGTGTCAGTGCAGTAGGCAGAGGTATCCTTGGCGGTAGTGAGGTAGTAGGCCATGGAAGGAACATCGTACTGAGTGACGGTGTCGTTCCAGTCCATGGTAGAGCGGCCACCAGACTCGTAGAAGGAGGCCTTGCCCTGCTCAAGAAGAAGAACAGACTTCTTGGACTCGACGAGACGCTCAGCAACAATGAGACCGGCAGTACCACCACCGACAACAATGTAGTCGTAAGTAGCGTTGGAGACGATGGTGGTGAAGTTGCCAGGGTTGGAACCAGTGCTGCCTCCAGGGCTGGTAACAGGAGTAGTGGCATCGGAAGCAAGCTTGGCCCAGGTCTCAAAGTCGGCAGACTGAGCAGCGGCAGTGTCAAGAGAGTAACCGCCGAAGCCAGCGCCGTGGTAGTTGAGAGCACCAGCAGCATCGGTGGGGTCGTCAAGAGCAATGGTGCTCATAGCAAAGCTGAGAACAGCGTTGGTATCGGCAGCCTTGAAGGTGGTACCATCGGTCTTGATGCAACCCTCGCAAAGGAAAGTGAAGGTGAAAGAGTCAGTGCCGACCTTGGTGCCCTTCTCGATGGGCTTTATAGAGACGGTGTCGTCGTCAAGAACGGCGGGGTTGGTGTATCCATCAGCCTGGCGAACTGAGGTAATGACCTTGCCATCGTTGGGCCAAGCAACAACGAGAAGCTTCTTGGTCATGGTAGATCCCATACCAACGGATCCATAACCCTCGGAGATGGGAACGGTCATCTGACCAATGAAGTCGGTGCTGGGGTTCTTGGGAAGAGCAATACCGAAGGAGAACTTGCTGCTCTTGTCGGTATACTGCTGGAAGGTAATTCCGGTATCGGCATCCTTGTACTCGACTGATTCGGCCGAGACGGCCTGGTACATCAGCGCCGCTGATGAAAGGAGTGTTGAGAAACGCATGTTGGCGGTGTTTCAGTAGTGAAGACTGTATATATCGAAGGATCGTCGGGAAAGAATGTACGAATAGTGAAATAAAAGCTACAAACAAAGAAACGAATGGACAATGTTGGCAGCCAGTGCCTGTAAAGAACGAAAATAATACGAAAAAGAAAGATAGACCAAACAAGATGGTATGATCAAGGCCATATCCAAGGTGAGATGTCGGTTCATTATATATAAATCTCCCATCAAGTGCCGGCGCCGGGTATGGAAATTCGCTTCCGAGTGCTCGGGACAGGTTTTGCAAACAAGAGAGACAACATTGGTGGCTTAATTGTTGCACGGGCAATATTCGCTTTCATTGTGGATGAGGGTAGCTAGGTCTTGCATTCGCCGAGTGTGGAGATCGGCGAAGCCAGCATCAGGTGAGGTTATGCTGCGCTGTTTGAGATATCCCAAGACGTCGAGTTGTAAATGCTTCTTGTCCTTTCTCTTATTGGCTGTGGATCTGGTTTCAGGTCGCGGGACAGATCCCCTAACAAGGCAACAGAGCCACGGTGGGCCCGAGTCTATATATTTGAAACGGCCTTTATCGTCCAAGCTTGTGAGAAACCGTTTCATTTCAGTGGTTTTTAGCCTTAAATTTTGTTTAATTGAGCTAGGATAGACGCGTCAATTGGTGCAGCTGAGTATAATCTGCATGGGTAGAGTGTAAATGACTCGTAACGAAACGGGTAGCGAAACGACTCTGCCTCATTTAGACAACAACAGATAACACTATGCAAGGATTTAAATCTCCACCTGTCAAACCTTACAATTCTTCCACTGCCCACTTCCCGTTCTCTTAAACTCTTATCCAGACTTTTCATTCATCACCTTATGTCTTGGGTTCGCTCTTCACCAGCAGCAATCCATTCCCTGGCCTTGGCCTCATCTCGCGGCTTGAAACCGACCTTGAAAGGCTTAGGGTCCGTTGTCAGCGAAGTTGGGTTGGCGTTGCACTCGATGCAATCCATGACGGGGAAATCCTTTTTGTCCTTGGGAGGGAGAATCTCGAAAGCGGTGATGAGGCGGATGAAAGCTGTGTAGAGCTCGCGGTTTGCAAGGTGAGAGCCCGCGCACATTCGTGATCCAGCACCATAAGCGTAGTGAGGCGTTCCAACCTCCTTGTCGTCGATGTATCGCTCAGGGTTAAACTCATAAGGATTCGCGAATCGTGATTCATCATAGTCTGCGGCGTAGGCGTTCTAAGTCTCCGATTAGCTGTATGTTCCAGCGCTATATACACAGGGCTGTCTCACCATGAAAAACTTGGTTCCTGCAGGGATCACGGCACCCTGGTAGGGGATATCCTTGATGCTTTCCCGAGGCAGGCAGATAGGAATAACGGTCCAAAATCGCAAGATCTCCTTGACGAGGGCTGTGACATAGGGAACCTTCTCTTCCACGAGGCATCGTTCCCAGGCTTCACCGTTGGGGTAGACTTTGTAGATCTCCTTGAGGGCCTTGGCTTGAATCTTCTGACCGTGCTCGGTTGCGAGGTATGCGATGCCCATGATCACGTTACCTGGAACTGTGTCCAGACCAGCAGAAACCATAGTGAGGCAGATAGACTTGATCTCGGCTGTTGATTCGTTAGCGAAATTGCTTTACGGCGCGCATCTTACTCACCATCGTTCAACTTGGCGGTGGGGTCCTTCAGAATGTTTCCAGTGATACAAGGCTTATCTGTACCGTTGTCGATTCTGCTCTTGAGATTGGCCAGGAGATCAGACAGATACTTGTCACGGCGCACTCTGAATTCCTCAGCCGATGAGTTTTGAGCTCCCCAAAGTCGAAGCAGCGGAACATAATCCTGCCAGTTGTTGCTAGTAGATCTGAAGTTGGAAATCTCGCGCTCAACGTAAGTGATTTCGTGGAGAAGCTCAGAGTTGACGTCGCCATCGATGCGGAAGCCGTAGTTCAAAGTCAAAGAAGTGTTGAGCGCAAATCGGGCAAAGTAGGGCGATGGGTCAAGGTCCTTGCTTCCGTCCTTACAATCGTCAAGAAGTTCCTTGATGCTGACGAGAGATTCGAGGTCGAGAATTGGCATGTAAGATTGAACAGCAGGGCGGTTGAGGGCAGTGGCGGCGGCCTTCCGGCGGTTCTTGCAGGACTCATCCCATGGTGAAGTGCCGATAGTGAAGCCTTGAGATGAAGAAACAACTGAGTGGAATGTGTGAAACATGGGGCGGGAGATGAGTGCAGACTGGTGGGTGATCCAGAAATGCTTCACGGCCTCATAAGAGTTGACATAGATGACTCGCTGCGATGGTCAGAATTGAATATGAAAAACGACATGGATTCTCACCTTGGTTCCCAGACGTGTCTGAAAGACAGGTCCGTACTTCTTGGCCCATTTCTGTGCAACTCTGGCATGGTCCGTCCCCAACTGAATCAAGTTTCCGAAAAGCGGTACACCAGGAATTTCGGGGATACCCTTGATCTTTGGCTGATCAGTCGAATTGGCCAACTTGTACAATACGTACAGGCCGACGAGAATAGCGAGGTAGATGACTTGATCAGACATGGTTGCTCGTGGAGATCAAGTCCAAGCGGGGGAAAGATAACTCTCTGTGTTGCAATGACATGGTAACGTGCAGTCCCGTCTGTAGGCTTTTTATACGCAAGATGAGCAACGTGACATGTTTCCCCTCAGCTGCGCTGCTCGGGATCTGCAAAGAAACCCCAAGTCTTGATAACCGAATAAGCGGGGGAGCCGTGTGCCGAATCCCATCATGGCCTTTGTTAAGCAGGCCTCAATTGGGCTGCCTCGAGTCGCACGCGGGAAGTTTGGGTTTGGCTTGATACTTATTGTCGGCTATCCATTCATCGGGCCAAACCTGAAGAGGGAATTAGAGGAGAAAAGGACTCGATTCTTCGGAAATACTGCTCAATTGCTTGATATAATTCGGAAATATTTCCGAGCCATCTCGAGAATCCCACAAGATCCACTAGCGCCCTCATGATGCGTCACCAGTGCATGATCTGACTGACTCCTCCATGAGGAGATACTATCGTCGGGCTCCACATTTTCACTGTCGGAAAATCTTCCGAGATAATAACATGTCTTGTCGCCTATTGTTGTGTGTCACAACAATGCCCTTTAACAATTGAACAACTATTCTGACGAATCAAGACTCATGGACTCGCCATTGAATTGACTTTTGCAACACGTCATCAGCCTATCAAATACCCGAGACAGCGTTGCAACCAAAGTATTCACAACCTTAGCTTGTAGCGCAGGGTTTAACGGTTGAAAAATGCAGCACAATTTTCTAACAAACAAAAAGGGCAGAAACAAACATATGAACTGCCTCCGTACTTGAAGAAATAAAACCCCCTTCTATCAGTTTGACTAAATGCGATTTTGGCTCGCGCAGCCTACGTGTTTGAGCTCTGCGAAGGCAACCGTGTGGCTGATTATAAGAGCCGAATGCACTCGGATGTTAGGATATATCAAGTGGCTAGACCCGGTTTATCGAAACAACAACGGTCTTGTTGACCAATGGCGAACCAAAGGAAGGAATAGTGAAACGCCTTCTTCGCGAGAACACACAATTGTTCGTACCATATATCTCGGATGTCAGTTGAGTAGCTCTTCACTTCGCTGATTTGCAGCGGGCTCTGATCCATGTCCCGGGTCATAAATCTCAGCAAGACCGACATAGGTCGGGAACTGAGCTGAAGACGCATCTATAAAAGTGACTTCTCTATGGATCAACATGAATTGCAACAACAATCACTCATCCATTTATTACAACCTCCATCTTGCAAGCAGTCACTATGTCCGTCGCCTTCGACCTCGCAAAGCCCAACAGGACCATTCACATTGGTGTTATTCTGATGAACAGGTGAGTGAGCAGAATCAACTCCCTTGACGAACCCCGGTTCACATGTTTCCAGCGAGACCGAGATTCTCGACGTCGCTCCCATTGACTTTTTGTACGGACTCTCCAAGAAAGCATGGAAGAGCAGCTTTGAAAGCGTTGCGCCTGCCAAGCTCGAATCTGAGACAATGGATATGGAATTTCATTGGGTTCATGAGAAGGGGACCGGTTCGCCCTGTATCTTGACAAGCGGTATCAAGCTTGTGGCTACGGTATGTCCCCTTGACAATTGAACTCGTGCCGTTGTGCTGATACGGAAAGGATTCTTTCGACACTTGCCCTCCGCTGGATATTGTTCTCATGGGCGCGAACACTGCTCAATACACACCCAATGAAGCTGAGCTTGCCTTTGTTCGCAAAGCCTACGACGAATGCTCTGCTTTCCTCTCCATCTGTGGCGGTGTCCTCGTTCCTCTGCAAGCCGGTATTTTGAACGGCAAAACCGCAACTGGCCCGATTATTATGCTCGACAGTGTCCGGAAACAAGCCCCAGAGGTCAACTGGGTTACCAAGCGCTGGGTCAGAGACGGAAAACTGTGGACAAGCGGTGCGTTGCTCAATGGTACGGATATGATGACGAATTTCATGAAGTATTACTGGGGCGGTGAAGGTGGTTTCGTTGACTTTTTAAGCAAGCTTGGTGCTTGGCCTGATCGCGATATTGATTATAAGGATACTGATTTCACGGGGCTTCTGTGATGTGCACTTATGTGCATGTTTCGGGTGGTCGATGTGAATGGTGGAGAGTAGCGAAGCCGTTGAACATTTTGGACGTTGGAATAGTTCTGAAATACAGTCTCTGCCATGTTGCTTGGAATAAACTAGTACCTCAAACGGCCGATGAATGTTTAGTCAGTTGCTCAAATATTGCGCAATCTTCAGGCAATTCTCACATCATCAGGTGCTACGCCAGCTCTATCGAATATCAGGCTCTAGGGTACCTACCGAGCGTGCATATCGCGAGTACACGCTCACTAGCCCATGCCAGCGCGTTTTTTGCACCCTGATAGATAGTGGCGAAGTGTTTGCAGATTAGCGCTGGACCCTTTGTGCCCCTCCAAGCCCCTCCATCACTAGCCACATCGGTGAGGGCTCCAGGACCCTTTTTCTCAATGGCAGAATGTGATTGGCTGTTAGCTGCACAGCTCCGTCGATCTTGGGTCACTCAAGGGAGAGAGGTCCCCACTGAAATCTCTGTTGCTTCGATCCGAGAGTTAAGATCTGTTAGCATTCTAGCAGCAGAGCTAAAAGCGACGCGGTTTGAGCAGGTCATACACGATCTGACCTGGGCGCAAAGACGCACTTATACGTAGCAGAAATTAAATAATCATCGTAAAGAAAACAATTAATCAGGGAAACTAGATAATCAGCTAAGCCTGATCGATGAAAGGGAGGCTGAGACACTACGTCATGATAACAGGCAACTGTTTTTTAGAGCGCGAGCTCAAGCTCCTCCTGCTGCATTAGTCTACCCCAGTCACGTGGGCGGCTGGAAAAGAAAGAGGGGAAACTTGTGGCTTGAGGGCTATATAACGCACCGCGCCGTCTGACAATTGCATTTTCCTTCAAATCGTCACTATTTTCGCGTCGAAATCACTAGTCCCTCACCATGTCCAAACTCTTTGTCGGGTAAGTCGCGAGTATTGATTACGATGATTTCCAGCTGATTTGACGTCTCCAGCGGCCTCGCCTGGGCCACAACCAGCGACTCTCTCCGCGCCAAGTTCAGCGAATTTGGTGAGGTAACTGACGCCGTAAGTACTCCTTCGCGCGCGCGTCCCGCGTTTCAAGATGCTGACTGGATTATCTCTTAGATTGTCATGACCGACCGTGAGACCGGCCGATCAAGGGGATTCGGATTCGTCACCTTCAGCGCCCAAGAGGAGGCTCAAGCCGCCATCAACACGATGAACGAGCAGGAGTGAGTCACACACAGCGACGCCGCATAAGCACAGAAATGATTCTAATGCAACGATTCCAGGTTCGAGGGTCGCCAGATCCGCGTTAGCGAGGCCAACCAGGGTGGTGGTGGCCGCGGTGGTGGCCGAGGTGGTTACGGCGGCGGCGGCGGCTACGGCCGTGGCAGCGGTGGTGGTGGATGGAGAGATTAAGTCCCTGCATTTTCTTGATTGAGGACGGCTGAGTTTTATGATTCCCTCTCGGTTGGCACGATGGACACGGGAGAACGCACAAGACTGACGACTGCTGCAAAGCATTGCAGCGGATATGGGTTTCGCGAAGAAAACAATTCATAGCAATACACTCGGATCACACCATTAAATAATCCTCCATTGTCTCTTGCGTACATGTAGTCTTTGACTTTGATGTAGTGGCGAAGCAAGCTGCATGGTTCCCGTTGGAGCCGCAACGGTAAGTTACGTTGGATCCATAAGAGAGATAGTACCAGAGCTACAAGATACTATAATGCATATAGACTTCATACTATAAGGTTACTACTTAGTCAACGACTCGACACTCAAGCTTGAAAATCTTTACTGTCCGAGTCGGCGTCCAAAGCCCCGAAGGGCCGGGAGAATCTCAGGACTTCAAAGAAATATCACATTGATAATCATACTCTAGACCACCCAAGTCCTTGATCTATACTCCTTGCTTTCCGTTGGGGTTCTGTTCAAGCTTACGAATGATCTTGGCAGGGTTTCCAGCAACTACATGGTAAGGCGGTACATCCTGGGGAAATGTCAGACACTGTGACACAAAAGATGAAGTGCAACAAACCTTGGTGACAACACTCCCTGCACCAACCGTGGAACCAGCGCCGATTGTGATACCCGGGAGAATGGTCACGTTGCCCGCGATCCAGCAATCTTCACCCACGGTGATTGTACCGCCCAGTTCTGGTCCATTTGTGCCATTACGCAGCTCAGGATCCAGAGGATGCGTACCGGAGAAGAAAGAAACGTTTGGTCCGATCAGCGTCCTTGAGCCGATGGTTACTTGGCATGTATCAAGTATTGTGCAGTTGAAGTTGATAAAAACATTGCTTCCTACTTTGATATTCGTGCCGTAGTCGATCCTGATGGGTGCTTCGATCCAGGGATATTCGTGCAACACGTTGTCCTCCTCATCTTCCATTGCTGCAGGTGGAGGTAAAGGGCGGTCGTCGTTTGTTATCCTGAGCTTATGTGAGTAATGATGAGTGAGCCTTTTATGAGGATTGGGCTTACTGTCTCCAGAATTCGGCCATCTCGCGGCGTGTCGGGTCCTCCGCTGCGTTGAGTCGAGTGACAGCTTGCCTGCATCGCTTGCGGGCAGCTACCAAATCGGGTGTGAAAGCGTAGTACAGATCGCCGCGGCGCATGCGGTTGAGGTTGTCCTCCTCGTCGATGTTAAAGACGGTCATTGTAGGACAGAGTGTTTTCGAAGATCTAAGATTATATGGTGACAAAGGGTGATGTAGCGAATGAAATGCAGGTATGTAATAGGCTGAAGACAGTCTTTGCTTCTATGTAGGTTGTTTTTAGGGATAATGGTTGTACAAGCTTCGAATCTCTCATCGATTGAAGACCGGATTGACGAGAGTTAATCGGTGATGAGTGCCGTCGGAATTTCAATGATCCATTCCTAAAATAACCCAAAGTTTGATCGTACTGCCTTTTGACCCTCTTCCTTCTGGATGGGACACGCTAAGACACTGTCGTGATAGTGGGGCGGTCTTTTTGGGACAAACTTAAGCTGCAAACGTTTCTGTCAAACATTTAATGATGATCTGGAATGTCCAATTCTTGCGAGATCGGCGACGACATCGACTTCGAATTGTTTCGAATTGTTTCAATACCTCTGACTCCATTTCGCATTTTTTCATGCCCAAGAAACAGTCGAACCCCAAGCTTTGATAGAGCTTAGGGTTCGATTTCCTGTACCTGAGTTTCTTCTTGGATTTTGAAATCTCTCTTCATGGATTAAAAAACATTGTTTCCATTTCATTAATATCACCATAAAAGAGATGATGCTAACTAAATACGCTCAAAAAGTGTGCCAAGGGCTGGTCCCGATAGTCCCGTCCAAAGAGAAATATCTTCCTAGTTCGCACCAACAATCAACTCACCGAATTCCTGTTCCTCTCTTAACTGCAAAGCCTCTTGGTACACTCTCAGATCTTCTTTCTCTTCACTACTCAAAAGACTTGTCCAAGTGAAGACTTGGTCCTGACACCAGACGTGGAATCTCCGCGGTCTCTTATTCTGGGGGTCATCAAGCATTTCCATCGTCACTAATCGTTCATCATCCCAGATGCCAAAGCCCAAACTCCTGAATGGCCGGAATAGCAAACCTTCACTCAATCTGGGAGTACCTCTGGGGCACAGAAGTGGTCCAGCCCATCTCAAACCCTTACATCCGACTAGAACTTTGTGGCAGTGATAAGTAAAAGCATCATTTGGGTCAACGCAAGGAAACGGGGGTGCCTTCAGCATAACAGCGGGCCATGCGAAGCTTGCAATTTTCTTTGGATGGGGTAGTTGCAGGTGGCTTCCCTCCACTGGTTTGAAACCTGTGTTGAAGAAAACGCTCAAACCCTTATTCACAACATCAGTATCACCAACACAAGAACTTTCATCCGAGCAACCTTCCAAATGTCGGACGTAAAGCAAAGCAGCCCATAAAGGTTCTCGAGCGATCCACAAGCTTGACTTCCTGAGTCCCGACAGGCACGTCTCACCGGATCCCATGTCACGGATTGCCTCAATATCAGAAGCTGACCAGTTCAGTCGCTTTTCAGAAGCAGCGTTACTGAGCTCATAGCACAACTGGAGACACCAAAAGCCGAGGGTGATTCTCTGCATTTCATACCAGGACGCCTCACCGCCCGTGTTGAGCTTGTATGGCTGTCCCCATAATTGGCCATCAGGCCGTCGATTCCAAGGAAGCGTGCCAAGATGGTAGCACTTGTCAGTCAGGTGCTGCGGTTTGGTCGCTTTGATTCTCTCATGAAAGAAGTCAAATGCCTCTCCTGCAAGCAGCTTGATCTTCCGAAAGAGGAACAGCATTTCTCTCGGCGTAATGGAATTGTGATCTCGCATCACATGGGCAAGACGAATGCGTGGGATACAAGATGGCGGACTCGATTGAATATCTGGAACGCGGTCTCCCTGGGCATTCTGAAACGAGGTCGGCATGATGAACTTTGTGATAAAAGTGGCGAGGTTCCTTGCTGGTGGGTTTGTCGCGGAAGAATGCCTGATGAGGGCTACCAGGCGCAGGACGTGTGGGATCCATGGCGTTGTCGCAAGATTCTGTGCTGATGAGTCGAGGACGTTATCAAGAACCTCGGCTCCCAAAGTCCCGTTCAGGAAGTGAAAGATATGCGGCGACGCCTTGGCGACGCTGTATAAGCTTCTGACATCGGGCAAATTGCTGAGTATCGGCGCGATAAGCTCCGGCGGTAAAGTCGCAAAGATGTCCATGTTGACTAGCCCTTGATTGAATGGAGAGTTGAACAAAATTGAGGTCACGATGCTTCATTCATGAAATTACCCCTCAGATGAGTATTGTCAGCATCATCGAGCCTCTCACGTGGCTGGCTGAATTGACTTAAAAGAGCTTATCCGTTGATGCCGGCGTTGACGTGGCTAACCGTGGTCACACGCTAAGACCCCAAATCGAGCAAACGATATCAGGAGCGAATAAGATAGCATCGCCATTGAGGGGCCGCATTGATATGACGTTTTGTTGAAACACCGCCTCTTGGGATATGCTGTGAAACTTGTTTTCCATCAATATACGTAACTGACTACGCGTCGCCAAAGTCCCATAACCAAGATCCAAAGTGAGCGTATGTCTTATAACTGCCAAGAGTACATTGGATCAGCATAGTGCATTTGTGCAAAGTCAGCATGCTGATGCTCCAGCGAATAGAAGGACAGAGAAGCGGCTGCAAGCAGGAGGGCACTTTCATTCCAGTCACAATGACAATCTTTCGACCAGAAACATCCATGTGGCATTGTTGAGCTTCTATGCACTGAGTGGTAAATCAATATCTACAAGTTAAAAAAACACGCTTGGTACAACTTCGTTTCCGCCACCTGAGCTTTCTGAATACCAACATCACTTAACCGCGCTTGATCAAGTCGGCAGCCTATTTTCGTTAGAGATGTGCGATATATAATTTGACGGATAGCTTACCTTCTCAGCGACAGCATAAACAGTAGTCATTGTATGCGTGGCAGGGAGCAAGGGAATGACACTGGCATCGACGATGCGAAGGCCCTTGATGCCGTAAACTCTGAGCTTCTCGTCAACTACACCACCATCACTGCGGCTACCAAGCTTGCAGGAACCTGCGGGATGGAACAGAGTTGATGCGCTACTGCGGATGAACTGTTCAATGTCACTGTCACTTGTGACATTGGCTCCTGGTACAATTTCAAAGGGGTTCAGGGACTTGATTGAGGGTGCAGCTGACAGCTTTCGAGCAAACTTGACACCTTCAGTGAGAATAGCGATATCGAGAGGGTTGCTGAGGAACTCTGGGTTGGCATCTGGAGAGTCGAAGATGTTGGAAGACTTGGCCTTGACGGAGCCTCGAGAGTAGGGGTGCTGGAGACCAAGGATCGAGGTTCCATCGGCCCAAATAATCTCCAGGATGGCTGACTTGGTATCAAGAAGCTTATCGTTGAGAACCTTCTGCTGCTTCTTGTAGCCCTTGACGACTTCGGCGGGTGTACCTGAAGGGAGGAACTTGGAGCCGTCCTGGCTAGCGGCCTGCTTGTGAATGCTCGAAGCGGAGCTTGTGTAGTTGGAGAGAGGGAGGAAAAGAAGGAAGTCACCAGTGGGTGAAGTATAAGGTCCCTTCTTTTGCTGATCGTATTCAGCGCGCGCCTCAGCAGCGAAAGTGGCGTTTCCAGTAAGGTTGCCGGTTTGGATAGGAGCATTGACTAAACACAATCAGCTTCTGACATTCTGTTAACAAAAGCTCGTGACTTACTTGTGCCCACCACGGCGAGTAAGACATGATCGTGGAAGTTCTGGCCAACAGCGGGGAGATCAACAACAACAGGGACGTCGATACTGGAGAGAAGAGCCGAGTCACCGATACCGGAGACCTGCAGGATCTGAGGAGTGTGAATGGCTCCAGCCGCAAGGATGACCTCCTTCTTCGCCTTTACAGTCTTCTTGGCGCTGTCCTTGTTCTTCGCGAACTGCGCGAAGATGATTAGTTACGAACGGTTGCTGTTGTAGGGCAATCGCTTACCTCGACACCAGTAGCCCTCACGGAGCTTCCATTCTTGCTAGTAAGAATGCGAGTAACTTGATTTCCTGGAAGAAGCTGGAGGTTCTTGCGCTGAGAGACAGCGCTGTAGTAGTCCTGTGCAGAGGAGCGAACAACGGTCTTGGGGTTGAGGTTGTGAGGGCAGAAGTATCCTCCAATTGCGCCGCCATTGGCTTGGTCGAAGGCGACGTCGATGTCGAGCTCCTCAGTGGCCTTGACAAGACTTTCTGGAGTTTGTCAGTATTGGTACGGTTGGCGAATTGTGCACCCGGAAAGATGCACTTACTCGTGGTGGGCCAGAAGAAAGGCGAGTAGCTGGAGTGAATGAAGCCTGACGAGCCATGCGCAGAAGGGTCCGTGGTGATGCCGTATTCCTTCTTGATATCGGTAGTCGGTCCAGTGAATTTCTCGTTCTGCGATTCAAGTTAGTCCTGACCTTGTGACTTTGCCAACTATCGCCAACCTTCTTGAAGTAAGGAAGCAGTGTATCCCACTGCCAATCGCTGTTACCCAACTCCGCCCAGCGATCGTAGTCCGCCTTCGAACCGCGATCATAGACCATGCGATTGAGCTTGGTTGAGCCTCCAACGACTTTGCCCAAGGGAATTGAGACGTTGCGTCCATTGAGAGAAGTGGTAGCGGGATATGTCAGATTCCAGTCGTACTTTGTGCCAACAGCACCGCCAGCAAGGCCTGGGATTGTCACGATGTCTTCATTTTTGTCGCTATGCAGAGGTAAGTATTTCATCGTCCGTCAAATATTAGATCTCTTACAAGTCACCAGCTTCAATCACGAGGACAGTCACAGCTGTTGGGGCGTCAGCAAACATGAAGGGTCGATGCAACGGCAGAACGCACCAGGATCCTCCGATAGGCGGTTAGCGACAGTGAGGCCTGAAGCGCCTGCACCAACAATGATATAGTCGTATTCTGTGCGCACACTGGCATCTTGACGTGGGTAAGCAGAGGCAGTTGTCGCATGCAGACAGCTCAGAGCTGCCAGGGTAAGCGCCTGAAATCTAGGCATGGTCAAAATGAGTGACAATGAATGAATGTTTGTATTTTCTAAGGAGACAAATTGGTTGATCAAACTGTACCTGTAAGAGAAGTGATGGGACGAAGACGATCTTATACCCTCCGAGTTTCAGCAAATAAATACCTGATCAGGACTGATACAGAAGGTGTCATTACAATCTACCCCAGAACAGAACGTGCCACTGATGATTCCAAGCATTGGCACTGGGAAACCTGCTTGTTTGTGCAGCCGAATCCCGAGCTCAATTACCGAAATCGAAGGTTTTGTTTCAGCCCTTGAATGGCCGTTTCAGGAACGCATTCAAAAGGACACTCAAGAGGGAATCATGTCCGCAAACCTTATTTCGGAGCCCCGAATAGAGTAAAGATCCCATTGGACACGGGCCAGGTTCTCAGCGAGCATCGCCTTCAAGACCCTGGCTTAGCATGGCCTGATAAGGTTTACAAGCCGATTCAGACATAGAGGTACGCGCACACTGATATTGTAAGCAATTGTAAAGATATTATGCCATGGCCGGTGGGATAACAAGAATGAGGAGGTGCTGTTTTGTAGCCGAGACTACCGAGGTGAGTGAGATTAGGCCTATAGAGGAATCAATAAGGACAAGGCTATTAAGACGGCAGAATACAGAGTAATCTCTCTAAAAATCACCGAGCTTAATATCTTGATACAATAATAATTAATAGATGCACTCTGAAGTTGCGATGATTGGCGGCAGCCTTGAATATGTACGGGTAAGTAAGGTCGGATAGCTGAAAGGTCAGTGGCATAGCTCGCCTGGCCTGCATTGGCGCATCAAGATCGAATGTTACAGTGGGATGCGCCTCTGAGGGGTTAGCGCTTTGGCCACTAAATCTTATTCGCTTTTGACGCCTGACACCGAAGCCACGATTCAGCTTCAATTGACCACGGACAAGCATTATGCCTGAAATGACGATATCTCGGCAATTGAGATCGCCGGTACCATTCTTTCCCCTCTATTGTTGTTGAATGCCTACGTCCTAGGCAGTGCTGAGGTATGTTTTGATGCCATTGATCACAGCCTGGACAATGCTCTCCTCAATAGAGCCATCCTGCCACGTAAAGCCAAACCCAACATACTCCTCATTGTTCAGCACACAAACCACCAACGGAGCTCCTCCAGCATATGCGCATCGGCTCAACAACACTTTTCCTCGATGCCATAATAGTTTGGCATCTCCCTTGACGTTCTTAGTCTGTGGAAAGGTCCCGAGTTTTGACACCTCAAAAGATTCTCCGCGAGGATGGCCGATTGATCCGGTCAAAGCTGCGCCGATGTCTGGAATAAGCCTGAGCGCAGCGACATTTGCATATGGCTCTCCGGAAGGCGAGGCATTCGCAAAATACTTTCTGGTAGCCTGTTGAATTTTCTTGGCATGATTCCATATCCCAAAAGCACCTGCGCTTGAGTCATCCGAAACCTGATCTAGGTCGGAGCGAAGAAGCTGGACTTTGAAGGCATCAATGAAGTTCCCCATGACTCCTTCGACCATCTTTGGTGGTAGGTCCGATCGCAAGGTTACTGGAAGGTTGCATGTAAGAACCTCCGCTGTCGCTGGGAGATTGTTGTACAGCAACCTTGCGACAAGAGATGGAAGAGCCGCAGTTGGTGCTACCCTGTGCGTCTTGCAGTCTTGCACAAAGCGCTCCATGGTATTTGATGGAAGCGAGAGTGATTTATAACGTGTATTGCACGGTAATGCAATGGGAACGCCCCTCCACTCATTCAGCTCCGCTGCATTAGATGCGGGTGGGCTTGTTGGAATTGGCAGAGGGTGAAGCTCCTCGAGGGATGGAGCAATCAGCCCATCATTTGAGAATACAACGTGATCAATTGCTTGTTCTGTGGAACTGGAAGAAATGTCACAAAGAGATTTTTGGAACGAATCATGGAAAATCTGAAGGCCAGTTCCATCAGTCATCGAGTGATGGGCAATGAATGAGACCGTGAATCCTTTGCTCAAATCATGGTCCTTGAGTATTACCAGTCTCCAGACAGGTAGAGTACCATATTCAGATTTGAAGTTTGTATTGTGTTGGCGCTCAAGCAGTGAATCAAGCTCGTCGTCTGTTTGATCTCCGGCCAAACATGGCTGACCTCGGTCGACAAAGGACACAACTTTCTCGAGATTGATTGAGGCTAGTCGTCCCCAGTACGGTTCTTCCTTCTCAGGAATCACTGGAATCGCGAACAGAATCGGATGCTGGGTGAGGACTTGTGATAAGGCGCCGTAGACGGTCCCTTCCAGATCGAAGCCAGGCAAGACCTGTGTCGGTGCGTAGTGTGCAGATAGACCAGTATTTGTAAAGAAGTCTATATGGTGGGCGATTGTTGAGAGCTGTTCGAGCTTGCCTACGCTCTTTGTTAGCAGCGTTTGGATGAAGGTAGGAGGAACTGTTTACCAAGCGGGCGTATCTTCTCCAATTGCCGTTCCGTCATGTTGAAGGATGTTTGCATAAGTCATCAACAGGATGATGACTACTGTTGCAACACCGAAGCAAGGTAAACGGCGAGAAGCACATGATGTACGAATCGAATCTCTTTCCTCCCAATTCACGCGATGTGGTAATGTCGAAGTACCTAATCTCCAACCCCTTTGCTGCGAGCATATGAGCAAGAAAGATCTGAGAAGAGGATCGTGTACCCTGAATTGAGTAAGTTATTTATTTATGCGCGCAAAGAATCTAGAACGATCCTTCAAGCCTCTTTCAGGGGTCCACGACTTGGCGGGACAGATAATGGGCTCTTGCCTCATTGACGATAGCTTCATGCACAAGGCAAAATCGACTCAAATCTTCTCATTCAAGGCCAGTATCCACCTGAAAATACTAATTGAACTAAGGGACCCATCGTTTGCAAAATACGAGTTCTGGAAGATGAATGCTCGAGAAAGACAACACAGCGGGCATATACGTACCTCTTGCTGCACGTATCTTCTGATATCCTTTCAGTTTTTTTCAGCAAATAGCTGGCTCATCTCGAGGTGCTAATATCTTGGCTGACAAGAATCGAGCAGTGTCATTCTTGCGAACCTTCATCATTTTTCGTCGACATGACATACCCCTTCCCATATTCACAAGCTGCGAAGCTTGACTCGAGGATCAAGATACCTCGTCCGACCTACGACCATGACCTGGCACCACTGTTGGACTCTGCTTCATTCCCTGAAGAATTTGACCTAAACTTGATGCGTGGAGTCGCGAGTGGTGAACAGGAATGCTCTCATGGCTCATTCATCTTCAATGCAGAGACTGTCCTCAGTGATAACCCGCACTTGAGTCACACGGAGCACTCAGTTCCTGGACCTGACAATAATACAATTACCTTGTCAGTGTTCGCTCCCAAGAACCCATCAAAAGCGCCGAGGCCAGTCTTGTATCACATTCACGGCGGCGGGATGGTCAGTGGTGACAGATTCACTGCCGTCACATCTGTGATTGATCTTCTGAGAGGGATCGATTGCGTTGTTGTCTCCGTGGAACACCGTCTTGCCCCGGAGACGCGCGCGCCTGGCCCAGCTGAAGACTGCTATGCGGGGCTTGTGTGGATTTCTGAGAATGCTTCGAGTCTTGGAATTGACCCAGCTGCCATTGTCGTGTTTGGGGTGTCTGGAGGAGGCGCCCTTGCAGCTGCTACGTGCCTTATGGCTCGTGATAGAAAGCGCCCAGCTATCCCGATCAAAGCTCAGATGCTTTACTCGCCTCTCTTGGATGACCGATGTGAGAGCTTGGCTGATCAGCAATTCGAGTACGGCAACCCTGCCAGTACAGCATGGCTTCGTGCCATTTGGGATCTTATCCTAGGTGATGCACGAGGATCAGAACATGTTACACCGTATCAAGCGCCTGCAAGAGAGACTGATCTTTCGAATTTGCCCGCTGCATACATCGATGCTGGAGAATGTGAAGTCTTCCGCGATGTCGCCGTCGCCTATGCTACCGAGATGTGGCGAGGCGGATCAACATGCGAACTTCATATCTGGCCTGGAGCTTGGCACGGGTTTGATATGATGGACGATCCCAAGATGCCACTTATTCACATCGCTAACATGACGAAAGCTAATTGGCTTCAGAGAGTCATGAAGAATACAGGAGATGAGAAGTGTAGTTAAATACAAGAATTGAAACTGTTGGTAGCGATGTAATGGTCATGTCCAAGTGCGAATAAATACTTGGTGGAATGTAAAAAGACTGGAGCATAAACATTCTCACTATATTAGCAGGATTTAAGAGAAATCCAAAGGGAAAATCCAATTGGCTAAATGTTGAGCTTTGTGAAGATATTATTTATTGGGGAGTTGAGGCGATTCTGTCTATTACTACTTAAACGGCCATGATCGTCCATCTCGAGGAGCCCTTTTATCTTAAAAACCTAGACCTAGCCTATGAACTAGAACCCTTAGGGTAATTGAAAGCTACTATTCACCGCTTGCTGGTATGTCTTGACAACTGACACCGGGGCCCTTGCTACATCTCTCAGTGTCTCTGGCCGCGGCACATATTAGCTCCTTGAGCCATGCCACTGTGTTGAGCTCGTTTGGTTTACGGTCCGGAACCCTGCCGATACATGTATGTCCCGACTTCGCCATGTTGTCGTACTGCTTGAAGTCGGCCGACATCATGAAATTTGCAAACGCGGTTATTCTTTCTCTCTCTGCTTCTGTCAGGGACAAGGAGACTGGCTCTTGAAGCCCAGTAAGCGGTACATTGCTCTGTCCCTCACTGCCTTTTACCTCTAGGGTCTCCGCCCCAGCTTTTTGAACAGACTCGTTGTTATTAGCAACTTCCTGGAAGTAGCTCGGTCGACCATTCTCGTAGATAATCTGCATGTTGGGGTCTTTCAGATACTCTCCCTTTGGAGCACTGGTCCATTCTCCAGTCGCTGTCAGGGCAACACAACAGTGCCACGGGGTAGTAAAGCCCGTCCTGGTGTTGAGCAAGCTCAAAGAAATTTTGTTCTCACCAGTGGACTGGTGGATAGATAGACGGAGGTGGTTAGGGAAACCGTTCTTGACAGCAGCGGCGAAGGCCTATGAATAGTTAGAGACCGGGTGAAGAGATGTAACTTATGCCACTCACATAGCCTCGGATCAACATCTGCTTCGCAAGATACCTCACATCTCTGCGATATGAATTTGCTGTTCGTCCATTGCCGACCGGGAAAATATGCTTGAGATCGGATTCTAGGAACCGCCGATACCCAAGGTAAGTCATCTTGGTGTCGGGGTCTTTCTCAATCTCTTGGTCAATGTCGATGTTGTCTTTGCCGAAGCGGTTTAGAAGGGCTCGGCGGAAATTGGTCGCATTGGCGACATATGCAATCTCATGCATCTCAGCTGGCAGAGGAAGGTCGACCAAGTCTCGGATCCTGGAAAATGATATGTGCTGGAAGCGTTTATCAGAAGCTAATTTTCGAAGCGCCTCCCCGTAGGCCCAAGTGTCACGATCGGGAATACTCAATAGGTCGTTGTAGACAACACCATCTGAGATGATAGTGCATCGAGCGCCAGGCTGGTAGATCTCGCCGATGCGGATGCACATAGTATTGAGCCGATCTAACGCAATCTCCTCCGCTTTGTCGGGCAATATGCCAAAAACCTTGTAGGCTTTGTTCGCTGATTTGAAAGGAAATGCTGGTAGGCACATCTCAACTCTTGTCCTCGCAGCCACGAATTTGCCCACGACGGACAGAAACTTGGGCCTACCGGCCTCAAGCCTTTCTTTGCTGTCGCTGAATTTGTTCAAGGCATACTCGAAGATGACATCCAAGATCTTGGAGGAGACTGCACGCACAGACGGATCTGCGTCCTGCTGCTCTGCAATGGGTCTTACCGCTCCTGATTTGGTAATGTTGGACTGTTCCTGGACGGAAGCATCCGAGACAATTCTGGAAGTCACGGTCATGCTGTGTTGGTTTGCGAGGGCAGGATACGACGGTATGGTCTGCATGGAGATGGGGTATGTCTCGAGACTAAGATGCGTCGAGGCAGCGCGGCATCCGTGTTGGGTTTCAAGATGAACCACTTTTCGTCAATATGTTGGATTTGTGGTGGAAATATGCAAAGCGGTTAACGTTTGAGCCCAACTACAAGTTTCCGAGGATATTAAGTATGAAGCCAAACATGTGCAGGGTCAAGCCTGGGCACCACAAGAAAGTCTTGATGACCAATTCAGCCAAAAGATTCGACCGATCTGACGATGTTCTGGTGTCGGGTATGGAGTGAAGTGACAAGCTGCAGGAACATCAACTGTGCTGAATCTATGATTCGATAAGCAAGGTCTCGTATCGCTGACAGGGGGTTCCAGCGTGGCTGTGACAAACTGCGCACTGGGTGTCCACTTGAGGCTGATTATATGCTCACGATCCGGGGTGATGAAGCGTCGACAGGGGGAACTGAGCAAATTACATGCATCAAGACGCTAAACAATGTGCTCAAATGTCGTGTCACCCATTATTGATTGTGTGAAATTTTACGCAAGAATGTCATGTGAGCTTCTGGGTGGTGGCGTTAATCGAAAAAAAAAAGAAAGTTTGTTGTGAGCGAGAATGAGTTTGTTTCTTATCATACCATGCATGTTTTGCTTGAATTCTCCGGCCCTGCGCCGAATTGAACTCATCTCGAGATAATGCGGGTCCTTGGAGTCTCTTTAGGGTAAAGAAAATAAATTACTAAAATTTAGAAATTATTATGATAAACTCATCTAAAGCCACACCAAGATTTCTGGCGCCTAGGATCAAGGTCTCACATATTCGTTACGTGTCACTTTGTTGGTTCAATGACAAGATAAGGTTGACACTGTCAAAGTCACCACAAGGTCTCTGTGTATCGCTCACTAATCTTGGAAATTCCCCCTCTGTTGCTCAGAATGGTTGGCACTGATTCCTTGTATGGGAGGAGACTTATTCCCCAGATACTTGATCGCCTGGCGGCGGCGGATCCAGAACGTCTTGTCTACTCCATTGCCAGCCTTTCTGACGGTACCCCAAAGTTTAAGCATATAACTGCACGGGTCTTTGCACGGGCCGTTGACAAAACAGCATGGTGGCTCCATAACCATCTCAATGAAATGAATGGAGCCCCCAACGGCGATCCGGCAAAGGAGCATGCTGTAACACAGAAGATCCAAGCTTTGGGTTACATCGGACCTCGTGAGTACACACTCAACTTTCAAGAATTACATACGTAGATCTCACAAAAGTTCAGATGACATTCGGCATGTGCTCTTGACCTATGGTGCTGTCAAGGCCGGCTGTGCTGTAAGTTGTCCCAGAACCCATTATCGTACAAACGATGCTGAATGACTTCAAACAGGCTCTCTTCCTTTCACCCAAGAACAACATCACTGGTGCGTTAGCTGTTCTCAATGCTTCTGATTGCAGTATCTGGGTGAAGCCCCGAGAGCAAGCAATGCTCCCCCTAGTGGAAGGGATTTTACAGGAGAAGTATATGAGAGTTCTCGAGCTCCCAAGTGTAGATGAGCTTCTGCACGCCGAGTCAACGGAGCCATTCGTGTTTGATAAGGCTTTTGAGAGTGCCATCAACGAGCCATTTTGCATACTGCACACTTCGGGAACTACTGGCGTGCCAAAGCCGATTCTATGGACGCACGGCTTGATCGGTACCATGGATGCCGTGAGACTGCTGCCTCCTATCGAAGGTGATGGTGGGTTGGCTCCTTGGACGGACAATTGGAACGAAGGTGATAGGATCTACTCCTCCTTTCCTATGAGCCATGTAAGTGTTCCCGCGGGCAATCTGAGCCAGCTAACCACGGAGACAGGGAGCCGGTGTAATTATGGATATACTTATGCCTTCCTTGTTCAATCTTCATTGTATTCTTGGGCCTTCGGGCGTCTTACCCAATCTCGGACTTATCGAGTCACTCACTGGTCATATCGACATATGGAGTATGGTACCTTCACTTGTGGACGAATTAGGCGAGAACCCAGAAGTGTTGGCCAAATTCAAGTCAGCAAAGTTCATTTGTGCTTCTGGCGGTCAGTAGACTTAATCCATCCCAAATTGACGTGGGCGTGGATCATTGACCCTCATCTACAGGCCCCGTCAGCCCCGTCATTGTCTCCAAGGTCAATGAAGTAGTCAGGGTACTCAACCTCACAGGCACAACGGAAGGTCTCTTCATCGGTAATCTTTGGGTTCGGAGAGAAGACTGGCACTGGTTTGCTTTCCATCCATACTCAGGGTTTGAGTTCAAGGAGGTCCAGCCTGGCGTATACGAACACTGGGTGCACCGAAACGAGCATTGGGCTCTATTCCAGGGGATATTCTATACCTTCCCTGACCAGAATTCAGTCAATCTCAAGGATCTGTACATCAGACACCCGATAAATCCAAATCTCTGGGCCTTCAGTGGTAGAAGTGACGATGTCGTCGTCCTTTCCAACGGTTACAAGATCTCTCCCTTGGACACAGAGGCTTTGGTCACGACGCATCCTGCAGTCGAAGGTTGCCTTATGATCGGCACTGGGAAGCCTCAAGCAGGTCTTTTGATTGAGCTCAAGGACCACAGTGATAAGAACAACGAGTTGTTCGACAGCATCTGGGCTATCGTTGAGAGGGCAAACAACTCCACTTTCCAGAAGACTCGACTGCAAAGAGAGTATATAGCCTTCTCGGAGTCAGACAAGCCCTTCATCCGGACAGACAAACAGACCATCAAACGCCGCGCCACTCTAGATCTATATGCAGACTTCATCGATCGCTTCTACATCTCTAGAGATGAGGAAGCCGAGGATGAAGATTTTGACGCATTTTCGATTGACACTACGTCGATTGACACCGTGAGAGAATCGATTTCTCATGTTATGCAGTCTGTTTTGCCAGAGGTTGACGATTTCCCAGCCGATGAGGACGTCTTTGACCTCGGCTTGGACTCTCTTCTCGTTTTTCGAGTCATTAGAATTATTCGTGCTGTTACAGGGCTTGAGGAAAAGCTTGCTCCCCGCCATTTGTATGCCCACCCAACGATAGACGAATTTTCTGTCCAGCTTCTCAAGATATTGGAGGAAGAAAAGTCCAAGAAAATTGTGGTGGAATCATTGAGCGATACGGAAACAAGCAGAACGGCAGAAACACCATGTTCAAACATCGAGTCTGAAAATATGAAGAAGATTATAGCTGATCGCAAGCGACGCCTGGGATCCAAGATGAACCCGTTCGATGCTGTCAACCCCAATCACTACATGGGTCTCAACTTCTACTTCGCTCTTCGGCCAGGCGTCAGCTTCGAAGAAGCCTTTGCTAAGCTACAAGCTGGACTCATACGCGCATTTGAGATCATTCCCGAGCTTGACGGGAAAATGATGCTTGCCTCTGAGCATGAGTTTGGGTACAAGAAAGGCGAATATCGCATTACGATTCCTCCTCACCCGTTACCAGCTTCTTCAAAGCCGAGGCAACTGGTGTACAAAGATCTTTCTCAGGTCCTTCCGTCGTTCGGGAAAATGCGTCAAGCGGGCTTCTCGCCATCCTTGTTCAGCGATGAGCTTGTCTTGGATTGCCCACCTTTCCCTCCAATGCCAGCAGATATACTTGTCGCACAAGCCAATTTCGTTGAAGGGGGGTGTATTCTGGCCACCAACTTCATTCACACCTGTCTTGATGCTGTTGGCGTCATGGTGGCAATCAGAGTATGGGCCGAGTGCTGTCGGTATCTTGATGGCGATGAGACGGCTACGTGTGAGTGGTTCGGCCCTGAAAGCTTCAATCATGATCTTCCTGAAATTCTTTGGGAGAAGGAAGGATATGCGAAACCGGTTCATGAGGTCGATCCTGGCACTTGGGGCTTTCTTCCATTCACGCCCGAGGTTGGCGTTGACGTGCGCAATAGGACAGGGTCTCACGACGAGACCATGGCTGCTGAGAAGTCTCATGCTAGGCAGAATACTCTCCCTCCCCCCCTTGCGTTCCAAGGAAGCTCAGTATGGCCCGCTGCTCCAAGCGAACGATCGCTTAGCACTACAGTCTTCCTTCTTTCGGGGGAGAGCATCCACAGACTCAAGCAAGAAGCTTTGGCGAATCCTCAGGCCAAGAGTGTCTCTACGTCAGTGATTGATATTGTGCAAGCGTTCTTCTGGCGTGCATCGATCAGATCTAGGTACAGGGTGGCTAAAGAGATCAGGAACCAGACGTTTCAGCGTGACGAGCTGTCAATTCTCGAAATGCCAATTGATGGTCGGCCTTACTTCTCGTCACTGTTGCCGTCGTCCTACATGGGCAGTTTGCTCGTGATGAATCGCCCAGTCATGCCTATCGAAACACTCTGCTCTCCTGAAACAAACATCTCACAGATTGCGTGCGTGATCCGAGAGGCAGCTGCACGAATCACACCGTCACTAGTCCACGACACATTTACTCTACTGCGCTCCATGACAGACTATAGCAAACCTGCAACAGCAAACATGGGTCTTGAGCACATGAACGCCATGATCTCCAACATGATGCTGTTTCAGACAAGCGACATCTCGTTTGGTGATGGATTCTTTGAGGGGGGTAGCCCGGAAACGATGCGGCCACAGATCGAACGTGGTCATAGACGTTTCCGCTTCTTGGTCATCTCTCCGATGCGAAAGGATGGTGGCGTGGAGCTCGTGCTCGGAACTTTTCCGGAGGAATTAAACATGCTCATGAGTGATCAAGAGTTCACCAAGTACGCAGTCTTGTTGGATCATAAGCGAGCTTGAGCAGACTGGACAGTTTCGGGCATACGAAATAATCTATATAGATAGAGATTTATGATAGAGATAAGATTCTCCTTGCCCGTCGTCTAAATAGCCTCGAATCTGAGCCACCCTAAAAAATGGAAATACTTAGACGAGTTTAGGATAATCTATGATAAGTTTAGGGACCCCTTTTGATCCGATGCAAGTCCACATTCGCTCTTTAGACGGTGGCTGTTGAAACGTCCAGCTATGAATCTCAACAATATTTTGACTCACAAGGATAATATAGCCCTGTCATGCAGCTCAAACTAGCTCTGCGTCAACACAGGGGGTCCTCAAGACAGCGCCACCAACAACTTGCTCATACCCGAGCAGATCCAAGCGCTAGTCCTGCACATGCAAGCTTCATCCCATCGCATGCCACGATAATCTAGACAATTAGCTATCAAGGCTTGGCGATACGATAGCACGGATCTACAAGGGTTGTGTGGATACGATAGCAGGTGGCTGGAACGAAATTGTCGCTGTGTTGGTGATTTGAGAGAATTTGAGCTAAATCTTGATTGGTGGGCATCAGCATGATGTTTATACCAGTAACTCAGCACCAGGTAAGGGTTATTTTGTCAATCGACTCTCTTGAGACAGGGTAGTAAGAATGAGAAGGTATTTGTTCTAGATTTGCTTCTACTGTAGTCTTTTTGCCGTGGCAACAATACCATCGGTCCTTTAAATGTGAAGTCGCGGTTTTGCACTCCTACCTCCGATCTTTTCCTTTCCATCACGGCTGCCTTTCTCTCCTCAATCATCCACCAAACCTGCCCAGTTTGTATTTGTTTAATCTCAATCTCTAAAGCCATCTTCGAGTAGCCTTGGCACAGTTGGCGACTGTCCCCCCCATCATGTCCTCCACGGTCGATTCCGATATGAAAGGGCTACACCAAGTCCACGACGATCCCCACGATGACCTTGAAAGAGACACAGAAAGTCCCGTCAATGACGTGGTAGACGCCAACTTCCAACGTGGTGTACAGAACATCGAGGCCGTCACCCTCTCATGGTCCAGAACCGCGCTGATGGTCGCCTTCGTCATCATCTGGCTCGTCTACTTCGTCCAAGGTCTTGTCTCAGGTATCAGCAGCGCTTTGATCCCATATGTTACATCCGCCTTTGCAATGCACTCTCTCACGCCGACTACCAGCGTTCTGAGCTCTGTCATTGGAGGTGTCACCAATCTGAGTATCGCAAAGACTCTCGACATCTTCGGCCGACCTCAAGGCTTCTTGTTCTGCGCTACTCTTGCAACTCTTGGACTTATCATGTCGGCCGCCTGCAACAATGTTGAAGCGTATGCTGCGTCTCAGGTCTTCTACACTGTCGGCATCAATGGAGTTGGCTACAGTCTTAGCGTCTTTATTGCTGATACTACCTCTCTTCGGCATCGAGGTCTTATCCAGTCCATTTGTGGCTCTCCCAGTATCATTACCGCCTGGCTGGGTGGCCCAATCTCTACGGCATTCTTGAACGGCGCGGGTTGGAGATGGGCCTTCGGCATGGAGAGTATCCTTGTTCCAGGTGTCACCATTCCCCTGTTCGGTCTTTTCATGTATCATTACCTGAGAGCCAAGAAGCAAGGCATCCTCCCAAAACGAGAGACACAAAGCATTTCTTACTACATTCGCGAGTTTGACGTTGTCGGTCTTCTCAGCCTCTCTGCCGGAGTTGCTCTTTTCCTCCTACCATTCAATCTCTACGCTTTGCAGGCTAAAGGATTTGGCTCAACAATGATCATTTGCTTCTTTGTTTTCGGAATCCTCCTTCTAATCTTCTTCGGCATCTGGGAAAGGTTCTTCGCCAAAGTTTCCTTTATCCCTTGGAGATTCCTCCAGGATCGGACAGTCGCTGGTGCTTGTCTGCTCTCATTCACTCTCTTCTTCAGTTACATGTGTTGGGGCATGTACTTCAGCTCCATCCTTCAGGTCGTTAACAACCTCAGTGTCACACATGCTAGCTATGTGGTATCGACATATACCGTTGGTGGCTTCCTTTTCGCCATGTTTGTCGGCATGGCGATGTCTTACACTGGGAACTTCAAGGCTGTCACACTCTACGTGGCACTTCCCCTATCTATACTTGGATCTGGCCTCATGATCTATTTCCGGCACCCTGACCAGAGTATTGGCTACATTGCCATGTCTCAAATATTCATCGCCTTTGGGAGCGGCGCCATCATGATTACTGCCGAGATCGCCATTCTTGCTGCTGTCCAAGAACAGCAGTATTTTGCCGTGTCTATCGCGCTGGTCTCCATGTGTGCCAGCATTGGATCGGCCGTTGGATTGACTGTGTCATCTGCTATCTGGCAGGATATTCTTCCCAGAAAGCTTGCAGAGTATCTCCCTGAAGAGGATCTCCCCAATCTACCCATGATTGCGATGGACCTTGTAACCCAACTATCGTACCCCGTTGGGTCACCGACTCGGCTGGCAATTCAACATGCTTATGGCGATGCACACAAATACTTGTTCATTGCTGGCACCGCCGTCTGGTCCCTTGGAATTCTCGGGGTCGTCATGTGGAAGAACATCAACATCATCAACATTAAGCAGACCAAGGGTCGGGTCGTCTAAGGCTGTCTGTCGCTTGAGGGAAGTATGGTAGAAGTTGCACCAAGTGCGGCGTGTTTCTATAGCAATCAATCCAATGTACATATCAATCTGGCAATACAGTCAGATATCAGCCTGACATCAGATTTTAATTGACTCATTCTCGATGCTGACAAATCGCTCACGGTGAGTTGCTTACCCCTCACTGTCGCCATAGTTCCGACTCTTACAATAAGCCAACGGTCCTCTGATTGCAACTTGAATTTATTCTGAAGCATGCCTCCTCCTACCAAGTATGCCGTCGCATTGTTTCCAGGGTTCCAAGCCCTGGATGTGTTTGGGCCTTTGGACGTCCTAAATTTCACGTCCAAGCGACAACCTCTCCAACTCTCGCTCCTACATACGGATCTCAATCCTGTGTCTACGTTAGAAGATGACTCGCCCGGCCGTATCGGACAAAGTGTTGTCCCAACTCATACTTATGATAATGCGCCGGAAGATATTGAAGTTCTGCTCGTACCTGGCGGGAGAGGCTCACGGAATCCAGAAAATGTGAAAAGAGTCCGGGAATTTGTCAAGGAGAGGTACCCTAAACTCAAGTTCCTTCTGACAGTCTGCACTGGCAGTGCCATCGTAGCCCAGTCGGGTCTGCTCGATGGAAAGGAAGCAACTTCGAATAAGAGATCCTTTGACTGGGTATGTTGTACCGATGCCGACATGTTTGTTTCTAACCATTGGTAGGTTGAGACGCAAGGACCTAATGTCAAGTGGGTACGAAAGGCAAGATGGGTGGTCGATGGCAATATTTGGACATCATCTGGTATCTCAGCTGGTATTGACATGATCTACGCTTTCATTGCGGAGCAGTATGGACAGGAGATCGCAGATGATACTGCGGACGGCTCTGAGTATGTCCGCAACACCGATCCAAAATCGGACCCGTTTGCCGTCTAGCGACGCCTCTATCCTCTGACTAGATAGAGAGGCTCTCCTTATGGCCCACTAGAGGAGCCTCACTGTTCAAGCTTTTGGAGTAAATTTAAAAGCTGCATGGCATCGTACAGGGCTGATGGCAAGGGCAAAGCAAAACGCTCTTAGATAATTGTTCCCCACGATCATAAGTGAGATTAGATTATAGAAATTCCTGGCTCTTTTGACTAAGTTTATGTAATCCAAAATCCAAAGCCTGATAAACCTTGATGTCTATGGTATGCTCAGTAAGATTGATGATATATGATTAAAACTCTATCTCGTAGCCTGCCCACCTTTAAACGTTTACAATTGGAATGATAACCTTGCTAGGATGATCTCCGCCATAATGAATCTTGTGTTGTCCCTTGTTCTTCTCACTATCTGGCCTTGGCTTGGAGAAAGCAGCAACTTCAGTGAAACCAGGGTACTGTCCCAAGATATCCACCTGAAGGGTCTGGCCCTCCTCGTAGTCCACTCCCATACACCAGATACCAATGTCGAGCTTGACCACTTCACCCTTGGGAATCTTTTGCACCTCATCGTGAGGGTGGAAGGGGAACTGAGGGTGTATCGATCGCTTCTCATCGATCTTCCGTTGCGATGCTCGCAGAATACCCATAGCGCCATTGTGTAATGTCAGACTCGAACGATCCTTCTCGTCCATTGCATCAACAGACTCCACGGGAGTCTTCTCAATGGGGAACTGCAAGTGGCTCAACTCCTTGCCGTTCTTGTCCAGCTTGCGAACTTGCACGAAGACAACCATGTCGTCTAAATCGTCACAGCTCATGTAGAGCTCTGCTTTGGGCATTCCGATGATTCTTGTGTGCTTGTCGAAAGTGTATCGGAACTTTGCGATGGACCAGCGATCTTCAGAGTTGTAGGTCTTGATACCTGAAGATGGTGCACTATCTAGAAGTGCATCGTTGTCTCCCAGGTAGAATGAGCGATAGTCAGTATCGGGGACAGGGAAGTCAGGAAGCTCAATGTTGCTCTTGACCTTTCCTTCGTCAAACTGGAGAGTTGTCCAGCGCACTCGGGGTGTCTCTTCCCAGTCGTTGTCGATACCCTTGAGGTACTTGTCGAAGTATTTCTATGGCGATGTGAGCAGTTTTCATTTAGCTTAGAACAAAAGTACTGACCTTAAGCTCGGGGTAGCTTTCCTTCACCGAGTAAAGCTCAAACCACTCCTGATGTCCACACCACTTGATCCATTTCTTGTCACTTGCCAGCTCCATCCAGCCTCGCACAGCACCCATGGTGTGAATCTGGCTGAGATCAGAGCCTGTGATAAAAACCGGAATGTTGATCTTGGAGAAATCCACACGCTTATCGTTCCAATAAGCATTAGCCTGAGGGCTTCTGCGATACATTTCTGCAAAGTCCTCAACGCCATGCTGACCTTTGATAACAAGAGTAGTGATAAGATCGAAGTTGCTCATAGTGAACCAGCCTCCTCGGCAGAACTGCTCGCGGAAGATATCTCCGGATCCCTCCCAAGGCGCAATTGCCTTTAACGAAGGGGGGTTCTGTGCAGCAGCCTGCCATTGCATAATGGCCAGGTATGAGTTGCCAGCCATGCCGACGCTGCCGTTGCACCAAGGAAGCTTAGCAAGACCCTCGATGACATCGTGAGCGTCCTCGGCTTCTTGTGCACCCATACAGCACGCGTCGCCGTCGCTATTACCGGCTCCGCGGGCATCAACATGCGCAATTGCATAGCCCTGGTTTACCCACCAAGCAGGGTCAAGACCTTCGAACTTCTCCAGTCCACTGACGTCGTCTTTTGTCAGACAGCAGGCCCATGTGCACACATTGAAGATCATGTCAATGGCCGAGTACTTCTTGCCATAAGGAGACCAGGAGATTATGACAGGAACCTTTTCAGAACCCGTCGGGCGATAAATATCGACGTAGAGGCGGCAGCCATCACGGACAACAATTTCAACATCGTGATCAATGCGGACATCAGAGTCAAGAGGTCTCGCGTCGAAGGGTCTGGAGCCCTTCTTCAGCACTTCAGACTTTCCTGGAGTGGGTTCAACATAGCCATTGTCGCCAACCTCAGGCTTGTTGAGAGGCTTGTAGGCAACCTGAACAGGAGGCGGCATGTTGGTGACAGAGAAGCTGGAAAGTGAGGGAAAATGGATGATTAAGAAGTAACAGAAAGGTTCTTTGTGATAATTTGTGCAAAGAGGGTCTATATGAATACAATGGTTAGAATTGACAAGGTATTTGCCTGGTTGTTGTTGACAAGAGAATGAAGCGTATCTTTAAGCTCTCTTCACCTTCAATAATTATCTCAAGATTCACTGCGGAGTTGAGGGTCTAACTCACTAATTTCTGGAGCCGCGTGGTTCGGGTCGGACTAAAAGACTCCACGGGGAGATTGAGGGGAAGATCGCGGAGACGCAATGCGGTTGATCATGCAACCCCAGGCGGATATCATCATCCTTATTCCCTGTCTTGCTATTGGTTCTTCCGCTGGCTGGACCCTGTAGACCCCGCGCTAGACGAACTGTTTTCCCTTATCAAGTGGCTTTTGCAACGGTCATCTGAGTTAGTATCCGAGGTCGAGACTGCAATGAGGAGAAGTCTCCAAATCCGAACCGAAACGAAATAGGCCGGACCGAAAATTAGTGAAACACAATTAGCCTTTCGCTTCGTCAGTCAGCAAAAGATGATTCCGAACCGAGAAAGCCCTCATTACCCCAGACCTCCGCGTTCTGAGTCCCCAGATCAGAGATATAACTAAGGAACCCTTCAGCCTCAATCCATTCTTAGCGCTTCATCATCAACCATCACACTTCCATCTTCACTTCATTGTATCATTCACATCACAATCCATCATGTCTACCACTACTACGATGCAGATGGAGCAGACCGTCGCTGCTCGCTTCGAGACCAAGGATCTCGTCGAGTTTGACCCCAATGCCGTCTACGGCGACTGGAGAGATGAGTTCCACAAGACAGGCTGTGTTCTGATCAAGAATGTCATCAGCAAAGAAAAGGCTCAATCCTACTGCGACAAGCAGATTGAGTGGCTCAAGAAGTTTGAGCTTGGCTTCGATGAGAAGGACCCCAGCACTTGGAATGCTGACCATCTTCCTGTCTCCTTCAAGGGAGGTATGTATTACGGATACGGCGCTACCCACGAGAAGATGGCCTGGGAAGCACGCACCGAGCCCAAGGTTGTTGAGATCTTCGAGAAGCTCTGGGGAACCAAGGAGCTCCTGTGCTCTTTTGACGGTCTCAATGTTTCCCTGCCTAACCGCACGGATATCACTTGGAGCCCCTGGCCTCACTGCGATCAAAACCCCGAGCGCAAGGGGTAAGCAATCCTTCCGAATTACCCCAAATTTTTACTAACCCGAGCCTAAAGCATGCAAGCTGTGCAGGGTCTCCTGAACTTTGCCCCCAACGGCCCCAAGGACGGTGGTCTCATGCTCATGAAGGGTTCTTCTAAGCTTTTCAACGAGTTCTTTGCTCAAAAGCGCGAACCTGCTGATCATGAGGATGCTCCTCCTCCTGAGATCAAGTATATGGACTTGTTCATCTTCAGCGAGAAGGACGTCAAGTGGTTTGAGGAGCGAGGCTGCACTATGTACAAGGTAGACATGGAGCCCGGTGACTTTGTTCTCTGGGACTCTCGTACCATGCATTATGCTCGATTCCCCGAAGGCGATCAAATCCGACACGTTCAGTACATCTGCAGTAGGTTGTGTGCTCCAAGTTGGCCCCAAACCTAACTAACTCAAACCTCAAAGTGACACCACGAAAATTCGCAACAGAAGAAGCTCTGAAGGCCAAGGCCCTGTGCTTCAACAACTTTTATGGGACAACTCATTGGCCTCATTGGTTAGTATTTCATCAGCCTTTTCGTTATTCGTTGCTGACTCGTTTCTAGCAACATCCGCATCGCCCAGGAGAAGCCTATGAGGAATGGCGAGATCTGCCCCAAGTACCGTACAGAACCATTTGAGAAGCCCGAAAGAACAGATCAGATACTTCGATTGGCAGGTGTTAAGTCTTATGATGAATGATGGAAAATTGGGAATGGGTTCTGAGGAAGAATGATAGCCTAGATTATCTTGTTACAGTATTTAAGACTTTTCGCAATACATTTTGTTCTACATGCAAACAGTTTTCCTTTATCGTGACTGTAGCGAATGAAATATGAACAGTTACAATTCTGATTCTTCTAAAGATCGATTCAACCTTGAAAGTAGGCCCATGAGTTGGGAATCTTGGTTGTTAATCCTTCGGATCATCCTTGCAAACAAATTAGGTGGAATCTTGGGCAGGAAAAGGCAAGGTTTTTGATTCGAGTTCTGCTTACGCATAAGTCCGAATAAGAACTTCTTCATGATATTTCGAATCAATAGTTCATGATAGGCCAAGTCTGCCCAGAACTTGGCATGGGGGGACTCTCAAGAGTCTGGATCCGGTTCGGTAGCAACACCATAATCCGGGGTATGATCCGGGGTAGCAGCTCGGTTCGTGATGCCTCTAGCCTAAATCATCACAAACCGCACTAATCGTACCGAGATATCGGGATGTGGTCCCATGCGGGGAAACAAGGTTTGCGGGGAGTAGCACTAGCCAAGACCATGAGATTGCGCGCAAGGACTTCACCTCCTGTCTTGTTTTGTTATCTCTTGGCCTCGTCCGTTTCTCTATAAAGTCTGGCGGTGCAGCCTCGTTGGATTCTTCTTCACCACCATCTTCTGCATCGCAACAACAGAGAACAGCTACTACCAAGGCCAGCATCATGGATACCAAGTCCGATGTCAATCATGTCGAGAGCGTCTCGAAAGATTCTCTCGACGTGATCCAAGTCACAAAGTCGAAGATTGAGATCAGCGGAACTGTCAAACTGGTGGAAGGAAAGACCATCTACATCCCAACACCGACCGCAGATCCTCAGGGTAAGACTATGCTCCTCTTTGAGGGCTCAGCCAATTGCTGACAGGTCAGATCCCTTGAACATGAAGATGTGGCAAAAGGCCCTCGTTCTCATTGTCATCTCCCTATGTACGTACAATCCTCGATCGTCACTCAGCAGCGAAAACTCACATACCCCAAGTCTCGACAATCGGTCTGGCATTGGTCTCAGGATTCGGAGGTCTCCTGGGCTTCTACATCCCTGGCTATGCCGCCGTTGGCAAGGGCTACGCCGATATTACTCACCTCATGACTTATCCCACCCTCTTTATGGGTATCGGTAACCTCATCGGCATGCCTCTCGGTATCGCCGTCGGCCGGCGAATCGTTCTCCTCGCCGCGACAATCATCATGATCCTCAGCGCAGGTCTCTGTGCAGGAGCAACCACTTATGAGTGGCACCTTGCTGGACGCATCATCCTTGGACTCTCGGCTGGTCAGAGTGAAGCTCTTGTTCCCATGATCACACAGGTAATACCTTTTATTTTCACGACCTGACAAAATCTAATGGCTGGATAGGAAATCTTCTTCCTTCATGAGAGAAGTACTTGCATGATGATCCAACAGACTATTCAGACCATCCTGACTGCTATCTTTGTCATCTTTGCCGGGCCCATCGCCGAAGCCATCACACCCGAATGGTGGTATGGTCTTGGTGCTATCCTCTCCGGTGTCTCCCTCGTCCTCGCCTTCTTCTTCGTTCCCGAGACCAAGTACTACCGTCCCAAGGCTGCCTACCAAGCTGGCGGTAGCTCCGATGATGAGAACGTTGTTGAGGTCTGCACCGTGCGCCCTGAACTCGACTATGTCAACTTTGCCCCTCGCACATTCCGATCCGATATGAGACTCTGGGTTGGCAAGCCTGAGTGGAACAAGATTGTTGAGATTTTTACTGTAAGTTGTTCGCCACTCACGGCCCAGACTTTTCTAACTTGTACTAGCAAACATTTAGCCTCATGCTTTTCCCCAACGTCCTCTGGGCCCTTTGCCTTAACGGTCTTACTCTTGGTGTTAACATTGCCATTGGAACGACCTATGGCTCTATTGTCACCGCCCCTCCTTACAACTGGCCCCAATCATCTGCCAGCTATGTCAACGCCGGTCAAATCGTCACCTCGCTCGTCGCACTTCCTTGCTTCGGTTTCGGCTCGGACAAGCTCATCAAGTGGTTCGCGAACCGACGCAATGGTATCCATGAGCCTGAGATTCGTCTGATTCCTCTTGCTTTCCCCATTGTCGTTGGTGTCTTTACTGCCGTCTTGTACGGACTTGGTGCCACCTATCCTGAGAAGTACCATTGGTTCACCTATGTCTGGGCAGTCGCTGCGTAAGTTTCTCCCCTTTCTCAAAAACAAACTTCAAATTCTAACCATTCACAGGTACTACTTCACATTTGTCGGCGCCAACATTGTCGCTATCACTTATCTCCTGGACAGTTATCCTCAGCGAGCTGGTCCCCTCCTGGTCATTATCTGCGCCGTTCGTGGTATCATGTCATTCGGCGTCAGCTACGGAATCACTCCCTTCATTGAGCAAAACGGTTACGATGGTGCTTTCGGTGTCTTTGGTGGCTTGACTGGCGCTTTTGGTGTCCTTGGCATCTTCGTCTTCATCTTCGGTAAGAAGATCCGAAAGATTACTGGAAGGTACTGCGTGGACAAGGATAAGGCTGAGTAAACTTATCCGTAAGGATGATGTATACGAAGTTTCACCGGTAGTGCTTGTTTCGTCGGTTACTGTTTTGAGCGACTGGAGGAGTAGTTAGTGGTTAATATGAATATGATTATGATACAGTCAGAGCAGTTTCTTGTTGCCTTTTCAGCCAAGTGATGTCTCCATGAGGCAGAAAGCACCATGTTAATATATTTCTTGTATTGACAGAGTATCAAATCAGATAACAGAAGACTATTAGTACCTTGACAGACTATCTTGACTTCCGTGGAGTATAAGGTCTCGATGGCAATTATCTTCTCGGTATGTGCCTGAGTGAAACAGGCACGTACTCTTCAGTGTCAGTTACTGAAAACCCCCCATATGAGAAAGACAATGAATGCATGTAAGACTGTAAAGCCAAGATTTCACAGGTCTAGACAAATGTGAAAAAGGCCATTGGTATCACTAAGTCTCTTACTAACTACCTACGTCGTTAAGGGTTGGCGGTTCCATTCTTCTGACGCTCTTCCCAGTCCCCTGCTCCGTTATAATCACAATTGTATCTCATAAACTGAGCAGGATCAAGATTCACCTTCTTGCTCACCCCATCAGTTGCTGGCTTCGCCTGCTCCCTGCTAAACTTCTGGATCAGAGATGCTCTATCATATCTGGCAGCAAAGACTCTTTCCAAAGCAGCGCCGACCTCGTCCCTCGATTGGACGTTGGCCAAGAACGCGCAGACAGCCTCCGCATCCTCGATGCTCTGTGATGCACCTTGGCCTTGAGTAGGAAGCATGGCATGTGCAGCGTCACCAATCAGGATGGTTCGACCCTTTACCCAACGTGGCAGAGGATCGATATCTCTGAGCTGCCACAAGCCGATGTCTGGAGCTGCTCTGAAGATATCGTGGAGCCACGGAGGGAAGTCTGAATAAGCTTCTAACAACTTCTCAATGCTTCCAGGAGCTACCCAGCTGTCTGAGCTCTCCTCTGCAAGCTTTTCGTCTGGTACCAAAGCAACAATACCATAGAGCTTGCTGTTTCTACCAGGTCCCATAATCACTCTTCGATCGTGACCCATGATCATGGTTGTCTTGGGCACTCGGGGATCCAGGAGTTGGTTTGGTAGAGAGAGCCCCTCTAGATTCTCAGTTGGGATCAGCATCCGATAAGCTGACGTGCCAGTTCGCAGAGCATTCCTCTTCTCGCCTACCACAGCAGTTCTCACAACACTATGAATACCATCGGCGCCAATGATGAGGTCGCCGTGAATCTTCTCGCCCGAGTCCAGTGTCACAATGCCCTCATCACAGTCGACACTCGCGACTTGGCAACCTGTGCGAACATCTACAGGATTGCCATGCGCCTCTTTGCTTGCTGCTGCAGTTCCCAGAGCCGCTTGTAAATCTTGTCTGTGATAAAGCATTCGCTCGGCACCGAACTGTCCCTTCTGGAATGGCAGTTCTCTCACCAAATTGCCATCTGCATCAAAGATTCTGAAGCCCTGATCGGCCTGAGGCTCGGCACTCTCAAGGAAGGGATCAAGCTTCCACTTGGTGATGATCTTGCTTGCGTTGGGCTGTAGCGAGATTAAAGCGCCGACCTCGCGTAGTAGACGAGAGCGCTCAAGCACAGTAATGCGTCTATTGGGGTGTCTTAGAGCAAAAGCCTGGGATGAGTTAGCTAGGGTTTTTAGGGCCTTTAAGGTTCGGTCAGACTTACGGTTGCGAGACCTGCAATGCCTCCACCAACAATCACAACATGTAGCTCAGGCATGCTTCCCATGATGAATTTGGTATGGTATCGAGATATTGCACTTAATTTCTTCGTGCCAGTAACAATGATATTGATCTTACCAATCGCATCTTATACGGTGATGCCAAGGGTCTCATTAGGGGCCACGCTAGGTACGGTAGCATCGCTTGTTCCGAAGATCAACGGAGCAGCAAACCGAGTCCGAACCGAATCGAACCGAAGGAACTGTTGCAGCACAACCCGAGATTAGCCTGTGCACTCAACCCCTCACTTCACTAAACAAAGCTAATCCTTTACAAGATAACATGGAACATTGACACAAGTTCAGATCTATTGAACTGGCATGACGCGTGTGGCCGTAGATGAAGAGTGAACGTGGCTACTGAATTCGGTATTTCTAGTTTTAGACAGACAGACAGACTTGAAGCCTCAAGCTTGATCCGAAACCCAGGCATGCATTCTCGGGACTAGTGGTCAGTTCTTCCAAGCAGCTCAGCACGTGAGAATCGTCATCACAAGAGTTGCCATTAAGTTATTTACTCTGGATTAACACTCTCAATGAACCCATCTCAATGCAAGTCTCGTCTATACACGCACATGTAACTGGCGGGATGAAGATGAACCGAGGCGTTCTTATAGTCATGAGTCCATGTAAAACGAAATACCTAGGTACTCTACATTAGGAGCTTCATCACAATGATGATCATGACAGAGCATGCGCTGTATCTCTGGCAAAACATATGCGTTCTGATGTCTTTATGCTACAGTAACTACAAATTCCTTTCAGCACTCTCACTGTCCTTTCTCTCTAGCTAGCCTCTGCCTTGATATAAGGAATACCCGTCAACTTGAAAGCCCTCTCGTTCAGAACGGGCTCGTGCAGGGGTCTGTCGCGTACTACATGATCAGGCTTGCCGTTACGCTTGGCCTCATTAGAGCCGAGATGGCGAGCGTTGGGCCAGTGCTAGACTTGTTAGTACTCAAAACAACGTAGATGGGCAAAAATAAACTCACTGTTGTGCCGACCCTTCGTTCAAATGCATCCTTCTTACGGATGAGATCTTCTTGAGACGCCTCAGACACAGGCATGAAGCAAGTGTAGATGGCGAAGCGGTCCTGTTGGCTCTTCACCGGAATGTTATAGTGAGGGGTTCGGGAATCCCAGAGGATCAGGTCACCTGGCTCAGCCTCAACCTTGTACCACTCGCAGCCGTGTTCCTCGAGCCACTTCATTCCCTTGTCCGTGAATCCGTACCACTCCTTAGTCCAGGCAGGAATACGCTCTTCAGTACCTCGGATCTCATCGTGGAACTGCTTGCTCTTGGTGTGGCCGCCCTTTGCGACAATCAGACCGCCGTCATTGGGGCCGTTGGGAAGAAGGTTAACGAGTCCCTGGAGGCAGCGGAATCCAGGCACATCGGGGTCCTGATCTTGATGAGGCCAGGGCTTGTTCTCAGGAAGGTTCTCCCTGTTGGCAAAGCCGTAATTGATAGCATCGAAAGAAACAATGAGATCCTCCGATCCAAGAGCCTTCTCAAAAGCTCCGACAACACCAGGCTCGGATCGGACTCCCCAGACGAAGTCTTCGTGGGCGGCACCGTAGTTCAGAAGCATACCCTTCTCGTTGATGACGGGGAGCTTGTCGGGGTGAACACTTGAAGGGTCGTTTCGGTTATATCCGAGCCCGCTGGGAATTGTTAGTAAGCACTTCGTTAATGGGGACGTCATTTACTTACAAGCTCTCAATAAGACCGTACATACGGTTGGCGTAGCTCAGAGCTCGCTCCCTAGGAATAGCGCCCTTGACAACGGCGTATCCATCACGGACGAGATCATCTCTCCAGTCGCCGTACCGTCTGTTATTACCGTCAATGACGATACGCTCAAGTCCCTCGGGGCGGAGGGTGAGGGTTGGGTGCTCCTCAGTAGTGGTGGTAGTGGTTGTTGTTGCTGAAGGGGCCATCTTGTAAACTGATACTTCCTTGAGATAAAGTCTGAACCAGATGCTTCGGTGGTGAGCTGTTGGCTTGGATTGAAGTTGTAGATCGAAATTCCCATTCCTCTTTATAACCAGCTCGAAGAAGCGGCTCTTCGGCCCCACAGCGTTCAAAACATTCGTTCACAGACTAAAATCTGGGGTAATGTAGGATCAGCAACGAGTGAATAGAATGTCCGAACCGAACCAACCGAGTTCAACCGAGCGGACAAGTCTGCAAAGTGTGCAAAGTGGCTTCCATCTCGGTCCTCTACTAATCATTTGACCATCTTTACGGCGTATTTCGCCTCGCAATTGGGCTAGAACACTGCTTCCCGCGCCGAGACCCGTGAACGGGTGGCAGATCAAGAATCCCATAGGAGGCTCTAGCGGCTCAAATTACGCGACATGGCTCCACGGTAATGAACCTGCATTTACTTGTAGTGTCTGGTTTTCGGATCATGACGTTGAAGCAAGTCGTAATTGACTGTGCATACCTGGATGCTTTGCATCCCATTCTATCCAGTTGGCCTTATCTAGTACAAGAGCAATTGACTGACATGAAGCCCATGAGTCTACTGTCTAATTTTTTATAACTACATTATTAGAGATATTTGTGTTATAGCTCATGTTCGTGTGGTTACAGCGCTGTTAAACTCATATTCGTATTGGCGTTTCGCAAGGGTAGGAAGAGCCTCAGCTTGTCACTGGCGACGGAGATATCCCAATGAGATAGCTCAGTGCTCCTAGGCAAATGAGAGAGACATTTCTATCAACCTAGTCGATCTTAGTACGATATCAGGGTTTTAGGTTACCTTGGCGAAGGGATCACAAGTTGTCACAAGAAGGGGCGATTGTTCCCCTTGTAACCCAACTGGCAGCCTTCTCAAGGATGATAGGCAATTTCCGAACCTCTCACGTATGATCAGCTTACACAATGAGCCCATATCATGGAGTCCGAGCGGCTCGGCTCGGTGTGCATGGGAATGAAACCGACGAGGATGATCGTTTGGAGTTTTATATCAGGCATGCACCCACTGGCGACCTACTGCTTGGCTTTGAAACGTTCCATTCTTCTGTCAAGCCACCTATGCTGGACCTTTTGTGAAAGGTATGGAAAGCAAATGCTTTCGTCAATTCATTACTGTACAGGGTATCTAATCCGAAGTCATAATATGCTTGAGTAAGTTTGCGACAAAACTCGGAGAGTCTTTTGGCCATTCATACATCATCTCAGCACATCCCTTGATCTCCAATCGTGGCAAAGTCGCTCTCCATCACAGCCCAGAAGTGATCCAAAGGCATAGCCTGGAAGGGATCCTGGAAGCACTCTAACGGATCAAACACGAACGAATCCGTCCCTACATCGCCAAACTGATTCGGCGATAACATCCTTTGGTCGTTATTCGTGGTCTGCAAGTCTAGCTGTGGAGGTCTTTGTGTTTGATCAACAGAAGAGCTATTGTCGCCCAACAAGACCTGGTTCACCCGTTGCGTCAATTCGAGCACGCCTTTCACAAATTCGCTGTGTTGTCCGACCCTTCGATAGCAGTCTGCCACGTAGTCCGATGCGGTGCGTACAAGCTCCCCATCACTGCGCCCCATGCGCTTGTGAGGCTTCTTGAATGTCTGCAGCGCGAGGGTTGTCGCAGCAAGGAAAGTGGGCGTAGGTGTTAAGAGGAGGAAATCAGGTTGTGAATCTGCAAACTCTGCGACTTGTGTTATGATAGACCTTGCAGCTTCCACACAGGTTGTTTGGCTCTGCAGTAGTCGTGCTGTACTAATCTTGGCCTCATGCCTTTGTACTTCTTTGCTGAAAGAAGCCTCGGGGAAGAGGAGAGATGCTCGTAGAAGGGTAATTTGAGCCTGTTTCAGATGTGTCAGTAATTGCGGCGTTGTTTCGACAGAGGAAACTTACTTGGTGGAATTGCTGAGACAGAAAAACTGCAAATGAACGCTCTTCTGAGCTTTTGGAAGCGCTCTGGTTCGCCTTCACATCTTCCGACGCCTCGTCAAGCCAATCGACAAGCGCCTGGTCTAGCTCTGAGATGCCCGACAGGAACTCCAAAGCGGTCTCTGCTCTGCGCTGAAAGATGTGCTCACTAATCTTACCGACTAGCAAAGAGAGCGACACCCACCTGATGAAGCAGGGATCAAGACCACTGGTCTTGTCGGGCAACGGCTGGTCGCAATCGGTAATCTCAATCGCGCTCGGCCGACCGGTCTCCAATTGCATGGACTTCTCCAAAGCATAGCATGCCCACCAGACCTGGGAATGCAATTGTCGGTCGACTTGGTTGCCGGAATCTTGGTTCGGATTGGATATAACGATCTTGCGATGGAAACCTATTGAGTAGCCAATCCGTATGGCTTGGCCTAGGAGATGCCAGCACTGGCCGTCCTTCCCTGTAGAGATTGTCAGCGTCAATAGTCAGAGGATTTGATGAGTTCGAAGAGAAAGATCTCAACGTGTGGGATGTCGGGTGAGGATTGGCTGAGGATGTGAGTGAGTAATTACCTCTTGCGCGCATTGCGATTGCGAGTAATACAAGCGCTTGTACTGAGCTCATATATGGGAAGCTTAATAGGTGACTCACTAGGGAATAAGCCCCAGTGAGATAGCCAGTTGCCGTTGGCGATATTTGACCTTCGTGGTCGTCCATTCCGATGCTCAGTACTGCGTAGACTGCGACAAGCGCTGGCGCATCGACTGAGGTCACCGCGCCTTGGAGCCCAGTCGGGGATGTCTGTTGCATCTCAGAAAATCGCAGAACGTCGGATATGAAGGCTGTATGATCGAGGACGGGGATGAGAGGGTGCGTGCGACTGAAGTATTTCTTCAAACAGGGCTCCATGACGGACATGCTGGGGAGGTCTGGGAGGACTGGCACTAATGGGAGGGCGTATTCTTCTGTGAAGCACATCCCCCATCGGAAATGTCTGCCAATTGGGTCGAATCCGCGTCGCTGGAGGAAAAGGTCGATAAATCGGGTGAGGCATTGTAGGCTGCTGGAGCCCATGTACTGCACGCAAGCTCAATTAGTATGCAGCTGTGAGTCGAAGCCCGAGTACTTACCTTGATGCGATGCGACGACTCATCAGTGTTCATGACCACATCAGGACTATCGTTCGAGTGCACATCCGTACCGCTATCAGGCGTGCTATGGCTCTCCTGGTATGCGCGCTCGATCCACGATGGATTCCTCTCTTTGTTCCCTGCATGTTGCGACCCCACGATCGAAGACGCGGGAGAGCTCTGTTGGCTCGTAGTCGCAATTGAAGCCCGGCGCTGAATCGGGGATATTGTAGATATGCTCTGTGAGCTCTTGTGTGGCCATTTGCGCACAGCTGGACCATTGGGTCTTCGTGGGTCAAAGGTCTCACACTCGTCGCCGCGAAGAACACAATTACGGCACTTGGGCGTTGTCGCGTCGCATCGCACTTTTCGCTTGCGGCATTGTGTGCATGCTAGCGATAAACGACCACGCTTTGATCGCGGCGGTCTTGGTGAGGGAGGTTGTTCTTGTGATACCGACTCCATTTTGGCTAGGTCTGTACTACAGAGGCAGAAAACTTGGGAGCGCGATCCTGAGAGATGGAAAAGATTTGGACAACTTTGGGATATTGACGATAATTCAAGATAAACGTAGAAGGCTCTTTGACGACGTGGTCACTTTTAGGCCCGCGACTCAGAGTCTCAGGTACGGTATCCCGAGGCTTGGTTCAATTGACAACAACAGAGTGAGGCCGCGAGCTCAGTAAGAGATTCTACGTCTCTCCGAGACGGTGACCGAGGGTGTCGTCAACAATTTGTATCCCCCGCAGATAGCCATGACACAGGGACCTATCGCAGTGAGCGTCCGGGGTACAGTGCACTAAAAACATGTTCCCCGCATGCCTGGGGATCTCCGAATCGCGGAAGAGCTTCGCGGCTTCAGATCAGAGGAATATTTCCTCGCGGGGTAGACTCTGGGGTCTCCTAATAGAGACTAGAAGGCCCCCACGAAGTTCGAGGCCCCAGCTTAACTTGGTCATGTTCAATTGTGCTCGTTTTCATTGGAGATGAGCTCTTGAGTCGTTGAGGAGGCGTCGTCGCTAAACTTCGGTTCGATTCGGTTCGGAAAAGGTCAGCCTCTGAACCGAATCGAGGGGTAGGTCTGTCGCTGAGAGCTGCAGGTTGGCCATTTGAGATGAGACGCGACTCAAGACTCGCAGCCAAATGCAAAGCATAATGATCAGACTTGATGCTTTATTTGTCCTGATCATGTCCAAATGTTATCCAATGGTATTGGTCGCCCCAAATCACTTTTTGTTTGCGTCCTCCAGAGGGCCTCAGAAAGCTTGCGCTGCTCAGGTTGTTGAGTCTCCAGTCTTGAGCTTCAGCACGCTTCCCAATGCCGACTACGCAGCTGGCTATGTTCATGGTTTCAACGCTCGCGGTCATGTCTTCAATTTCACCGTAGATAGGGTAGTTCTATCATTTGAATCTGCAAGAAAGTTCTCGTCTGAGAGGTCGTGAGAAATATGCTGGTCATCGAAGGAGAATTCGCGGGCATCCTGCTGGTATTCTCGTGGTAGAACAGTGAACTTTTTATGCGACTTCAAGGGCAGGCAGGCATCAAAAGATTACCTACCATCAAGGCGTCAGCATACCTAGCGAAAAGTGTCTACCTTCCGGATGGATCACTCCATATAATTTATCTTAATTATTTCAGAAAGCTTACGTGTTGCCATCGTCCTTTTTCTTGGTTTGCCTTTGCGCTGCTGGTGCGTGTTTGCTTTTCTCACATTTGCGCATGTACTCGTCTGGGAACAAAGCGACAACACCATCCAACCAAACATGATTATCTTATTTTGGACTTATCCTTTGAATTGCAAGATTATTTCCTTGTTTCGCCCTTCTTTAATGCTCCAATTTCTGTCATCTCTTGCTGGGAAAAGACGCTTGATAGGCATCAGCTGTTGGCCAGAATCAATTGCTTGCTTCAAGTTGCAAACTCACGACTTGCACAGTTAGTTGCCCATGAGCTTCTTTCCAAGTCATCTGGTTTCTTTACTATTGTCGATGACCAGAGTATCATTCAGTTTTCCTCTTTCGGGGCATTGATACCCGACAAAGATATCAACACGCGACTTCTCCGCAGTGCATATTGAATGGCCTTAGGTGAGTGTCAGTATCTGTTGGCGCCACCTGGAGGGAGATATGCTGGAGACAGGGCACTACACGCCCTAAAACTTCAGCACTCCGATTGAGTTCACAAGGGTATTTAACCCAGCAGTTCAAATAAAGTTGGAAGCTTCCACTGCATCCGAAATCTACCTTAGAGTAGCATTATCAAGTTTGAGTAATTTATCTCAATTCAGGATTCCAGGGTGAGGTTTTAGTGACCTGTTCGAAAAGTAAATTATTCCACTTTATGTCAACATTCGTTGCCACGAGCCTTCGTGGCATCGCGGTCGTAATCCCATCGCGGTGTTGCAAACCCCAAGATAATTGAGATATTGGTCTATCTGAACCCAGAGCGTTCCTCACCCGCAACCTCTTTTTACAATAAGTAAATGAAGGTACCTCACTTTTTCTCCTCTACTTGTCTCACAAGCCAATTACACAATGCCTAATTGCCGTTTTCATCGGCACGCTACCACCAAGATCATGCAACCCTCCCGGAACCTACATCCCGAACCGAAAGCGAGCCGAACCAACCCAACCTTATCCTCGAATAAGTGGTTCGTTCAATAATCTCCTGTTTACAAAATCGCGAGTTCCTGTTCGATCGATTTCTCGGCTGTAACATCACGCGTATCATGACGGAGCCTCAACAGTCACAGCCATCTCAAGATGAACAGCCAAACGAGAAGGACTCTGTCGGCGCGCGCCTCCAGCCCGTTGAGACGGGTGCATCGTACGAGCCTCCGCCGATGAAGACACTTCAGCGGCGTCTTGTTGTTCTTTCTCTTTGTTTGACACTGTTCCTCTGTGCATTGGATACTACTATCTTGGCAACGGCACTTCCCACTATTGGTAAAGAACTACATGTATCAGCTCGCGAGTATGCCTGGATTGGATCCTCGTACACCCTGTCCACGACAGCGGTGACGCCTGTATGGGCAAAGGTGTCTGACATCGTCGGTCGCAAGGTTAGCATGATGACTTCAACTGGTCTTTTCATGGCTGGGAGCCTCATTTGTGCTTTGGCGAGCTCAAGTGGCATGTTAATCGGAGGAAGAACTGTCCAGGGTCTTGGAGGTAAGCACCCTCATCGAATAACGACTTCAACAAGCTAACTGGACTAAGGCGGCGGCTGTATGGTGCTAATAACTATTCTGATTGGAGATCTGTTTCCTCTGAAAGATCGTGCCAAATACTATGGCATAACAGGAATAGTGTTTGGCGTGGCTGGAGCCATTGGGCCCGTACTGGGTGGTGTCTTCTCTCAGGCAGTGACATGGAGATGGTGCTGTAGGTTGACACAACATACCCTCTCGAGGATAGCTGCTAACATTGCCAGTCTACATCAACTTACCCTTTGAGGGTATTGCACTGATTGGGCTGTTCTTCCTACTCAAGGTTGACATCGAGAAGGAACCTCTCGTCGACGGACTTCGCAGCCTCGACTGGCCTGGATTCGCTTTCATCATTGGCGGCACAATTTGCTTCCTCTACGGACTTGAAGCTGGCTCAGGTGGACTTGCACCCTGGAAGTCTGCTTTTGTTATCTGCCTCTTGGTCTTTGGGGTTGTCATCTTGGCACTCTTCATGGTCTGGGAAGCGAAGTTTGCCAAAAATCCCATCATCCCGATAAGAATCTTCCAGAGCACCACCAATATCGCCGCCTTCGCCGTCGCCAACCTTCACTCGTTCATTTTCATTGCCTGCGATTACTTCCTGCCGCTGTACTTCCAAGTCGTTCTGGGCTTTTCGCCAATTATATCCGGAGTCACGCTCTTCCCTCTCATCCTCCCGATGTCTATCTCAACTGGTGTCGGAGGACTGATTGTGAGAAAGACGGGCAACTACAAGCTTATTATCTTGGTTGGTGCCACGCTGATGACATTGGGAATCGGTCTCTTCATAAGCCTCGGTCAACGCAAGGAATGGCCTAAGCTAGTTATAGCAGAGGTTATCGCAGGTCTCGGCTGTGGTGTACTCTTCCAGAACCCTATGATCGCTCTTCAAACCCATGTCCGCCAGAGAGATATGGCGGCGACCATGTCAGCGTATACTGTTATGCGTGGTCTTTTTGTCTCGGTATCAATTGTTGTTGGAACGGTCTTCATCCAGCGTACTGTTCACGGTGGCAACTTGACTGCTGTGTCTAGTGACAAGGCGCAGGGTGAGACTGACAAGCATGGGTATGTCAGTGGTCTACGTGTTATGTGGGCATTCTACACAGCTTTGTGCGGACTGATGCTTGTGTCGGCTGTTTTCATCAAACCAAAGCCAGTGAAGGCAGAGGAAGTCAGTAGTGAAGCAGCAAGTGAGGCTCAGCAGAGCGATAAGTGTTGATGGAAAGTAGAGCCAAGCGAGGATGAGGAAATGTATTAGCGAAACCACCTAGACGTATATAGAATCATGGCGAGCTTAAAGATAAAGAAGGATATTTCCACCATCTGAAGACATCTAATGCTTCCAAGTGACGTATCTTACTCAACGACCTCAAATAGAAGTACTGTTGAGCAAAAATACGGACCATCAAACGAATTGATGGCAAAAAGAACGTGGTTCCGCCCGGGATCGAACCGGGGACCTTCTCGGTGTTAACGAGATGCCATAACCAACTAGACCACGGAACCGAGGCTTTTGATGACTCATCTTGCTCAGCAGAGAGTTATGTTGGTATTCCAATTGTTCCTACAACAATTGGGTCGCTGTTCGAAGGTCATGGACGCAAGTATGAGGAGGTAAGAGGGTCTCTTGCTTTCCACTGAAGTGCAAAGTCTAGAAACTTCTTGACGATTGATCGGCTTCGATTAAGGCGAAGCATCAAGGCCGGGTTCAACGGTTTGGAGTCGTGACCACCACGACAACGGGATTGGTGAACGCGACCCAGATGACTTCAGATGTGGGCGGCCAGCGACAATCTCGTTCAGTCACGAATACGTCACGGCGATAACATCACAAGTTTCCAAGACCAACTGCAATGAATGGCATTAATAGATGAATTGGGTATTAAGTAAATTGAAATAAAGTCTATAATAAAATTAAACGCTATGATGCCACCAATTAATTTTCGGGTTTCCAGCCCCAGTAATAACTTTTTAGGAGATGATTATGTGAATGATTGCTTGGTGTTGACTCTGTCAATGTCGTAAGGGTTGCCCTCATACGACCTGCGACGCGACGCCATTGAAGCCCGCGACGCGCGCGATGCACGAGAAGCGTGCGATCGTACAGAGTGGTGTGTCCTGCTAGCAGTGATGGGAGCGTAGGCAGGCTCCTCAACCTCTGTTGAGGCATCGTCGTCAAAGTTCTCCTCCTCGGGAACAGTTTCGTCATTCTTCTCCTCCTCCTCAGAGGGGGGAGCAGCGTCGTTTTGAAGCTTGCGCATGAAAGCAGCGGATTGAGCGGCGAACTTGCACTTCTCACGGATGGAAGCACCGTACTTGTAAAAGAGGAAAGGGAAGGGAACGCAAGCCAGGGCGAGGAAAGCAGGGACAGATGAAGCCCAGTGGATGCCAAGGTCTTTGTACATGTAAGATGTGAAGAGAGGGAATGCGGCACCGAAGAGAGATCGGAGAACCGAGTTGGCAGCCAAGACGGAGGCGGCGAAGATGGTGTAGGAGTCAATGAGATAGTTCATAACACTGAGGAAGACAAGAACCATGCCGAATCCGAAGGGGACACCGGCAGCGATACTGGCCATCCAGTGGATGCTAGGGTCGTTGGTCCAGGCGAACCAGAAGAGGCCAATAGGCAGACAGACGGAACCGATAAGACAGGCGGGAAGACGAGCCTCGGGGGGTGCGAAGCCACCGTTCTTCTGCTCGATCTTGATGTAGCGCTTGTTCTGTGGGATGGTGTATGCGATAGCCAAGAGCATGCCGACCATGATGCCAAGGAAGGCCAGGCCACCGACACCAGAGTTCCAGCCACGGTTCTGCTGATACACAATGGGGAAAGCGCCGAAGAGCATGTACAGGGTACCGTAAACAATAGCCATGTAGACAGAGAGGAGAAGGACAATAGGCTCCTTGAAGAGCAAGATCCAAGGTCTCGACAGGGCAGTCTTGAAAGACTCGGTGAGAGTAATCTTACCACGCTCGAAGTCAATCTGGCTGACGTAGACATGTCCTGTGATCTTGGAGAGCTTGGAGGCACGTTGTCGGAGAAGGACGGGGGCGTATGTCTCGGGGACCAAAAGGGTACCGACGATCCAGAGAGCACCAGAGAAGGCGCCGAGGAAGCCCATGACCCAGCGCCAGCCAGCGTTCATACCGAGGAAGCCTCCAATGATGGGACCAAGAACGGGTCCGAGGAAGGGAGCAGCAGCAAAGATGGCCATGGCGAGACCACGCTGAGAGGCAGGGAACATGTCGGCGATGGTACCACCGGCGTTGGTGAGAGGCGATGAGCCGAAAGCGCCAGCGAAGAAACGGAGGACGATCAGGGTCTGGGCGTTCTGTGCGCCCGCGCAGCCTGAGTTGAAGGCAGTGAGGGCGGCATAGGTACCGATGAAGAGGTATTGACGACCGAACATCTCACTGAGAGGGGCCCAGAGAAGGGGACCAATTGCAAAACCCAAGACGAAGAGCGACACACCCAGGGTAGCCACCTCTTGGCTGATGTGGAATTCCATGATGATCTCACGGATACCACCTGTGTAAGCCGACGACACGAGCGCGACAGCAAGGGTTGTGAGAGCGACGGTCATGGTGATGAACCACTTCTTGACCAAGCTGAAGGTCATAGGGTTTCGGGGATCGTTGGGGATCCATTTCACACGGTAGGGGTCTTCCTCAGTACCTGAGCCATCGTACTTGTAATCTCGAACCTCTGGTGTGATGCCAGCCTGGTCAGCGACTAATCGCCAGTAGGGTATTCTTGTCCGCGCAGGGACTTCGATGTTTTCCGAGTCGCTCATCGTTATTGTCGTAATCTAACTACCGATCGAGGCTGTGGAATAATTAACGTTTGGTGTTCCGCGTCGGTTAGTGTTATTGCGATCTGTGGTGTGAGAGACAAGATCTATGTCGATCACCGGTGACTCGGGGAGCCAAGGCAGTTTATAAACAGAGACAAGGGAAGGTTCCACATCAAAACGGTACAGTTTTTTATTAAGCAACGACGTAACGAACACGACTAACGACTAAGGAGTTCAAATCTCTTCAATTCCATGGCATGGATTCGTCGGATCCGCCGACCGGCCGTAAGTCCCCGTACAGGCTTGGGCTTCTCGTGGCGACTGGGTCCTTGCGTTAAATCCGGCAAGGGATGATATCACCAAGCGAGAGGCTAGAACCTTCTGGGTTACTCCTTTATCTCGTTATGGTTATGCCTCGGCCCATCACCTCTTAGGTTGTCGGACCCGGAACGGGTTTTCGGCCGTAATCATATAAACCCCGGCCCTTGATACGGGTATTTTTTACTTTGGACTGGTTACAGTCGGAAACTGCGTGGGTTTATAATATCTGCGACGTAACCTTTACTGTCCAGATGCAAGAGATTATGTTTTGGGTTCGATGATGCACATTTTCTACGTAATTTGACTGTTTCGGAGAGCTGGTTGAGTCCGTCAAGACATCTTCCGCGGAAACTCCATGGAGATTTATACGAAAACTTTGCGAAAATAGTTTCATTGGCCGAGGATTGTGCTAAAAATTTCTTTGCCACGGAGTTGCGTCATGACTTTTCCCGAAATCCGGTTTCAGCTTAGCAATCTCTCGGTCCCGAGGCACAGAATTCGCCTAACCCAGCTCTTCTCCCTGGAGACGGAGCTTGCTGACTCGTGAACTCCTGTTGCTTATCGCATGATCCGCTTGTTAAGCACCAGGGTAGATCTCTCGTATCTAGATTCGAGGGTTTGAAATGGAGATCTTTTACGTAGTATCCAATCTTACCAATGTCCCGGAGTTAGGATATGCTTAGGCCCAGCAGATGTCAGGGTGAATAAACTTCTCTGGGGTCATGCCGTGCCGTCGTGGGCTATTTATGTCCAGCGTCGATGTTTGTTGCCTAAGAAAGCCATGTCGAAGCAATCCCAACATTGGAGATTTAACTAGTCATGAAGCCATAATAAAAGCAAGCAAATGCTTAGATAGACAATGCCAACTACTAATACCTGCAAATACTGTTCCTGCTTCTCAAAATCGCCGACTCTTCAATGATTTGAACAGCTGCAGGGTAGGACTGATCCATGCAGTTGTCTCACGGTATCACGCGAGTCGGAATCCCGCTGCAGACTGGAGTTGACAACGACGCGTCACCCAGATACAAAGCCCGTTTAGTGACATGAAACACCCCCAGCCAACTCCGCTCCTCCATTTGAACAATGAAGTGGTAAGCCAGTGTTCATGGCCGCTCTACGCGCATTTGAGCTGCTGGCTCCTCAGAGCGCGTCGTTTTAATTCAGGTTCCTGAGACCTTATTTCGGCTCGACCTTTCAGCAAAACAGCTAGGTTCCGTGGTCTAGTTGGTTATGGCATCTCGTTAACACCGAGAAGGTCCCCGGTTCGATCCCGGGCGGAACCACGTTTTTTGTCCTTCGGCACTTTGATCTCGCCAAGACGGGCACCATCTTTTTTGCCAAGCACCCAAGTCATGCTTTCTAACGGTTCTTGTCCGTATTCTTATCAGATCTGTTATAGAGTTCTGTTCAATGGTCATTCCATCCTGTTTATTTAGAATTTTCACTCACGCGCTCAGTTGTAGGCCTCTTGAGTCGTATGCCGAAGGCGGTCAGAGTCATCAGATCATGCAGAATCGATCCCATTCACTCACTGTAGGTACTACTACTAGGCATCCTAGGAACCTATGCTGAGCCATCATGATGCGTAGGAATATGCAACGTTAACCTTGGGTTCGTCTAGACCATTCCGTTCAACACTCTAGCCCAGGCCTCCCGTCCAAGCTAGCCCTACGCAACCGCAAATAAACCCGGATCTAGTAGGGCCGAGCCAGGAACCAGATCAGGCTGGAATTGAACCGTTCTTCTGCAATGCATGCACATACGTCGCACACAAGTTCATCGCGACTGGCTGGCTATACCGGTTAAGCATCTTGTATCACATCGTGCAACACGTTCCGTGCTTTCACCACAGAATCATGAGGTCTATTGCCTCGAACAATGCCTCACGTCCTAGCATTAATGAAGGAACATAATGGCCTCACGTCGTATGACTGGCACTGCCCCGAATCAAATTTGCTCATTTTCCAAAGGACCACTCAGCCCCGTTATTCTAAGCACTAACAACCCTTGCTCGCTGGGCTGTTAGTGACAGTCAAGGCACGTGCATAGCGAAGGATGGCGCTTGGGAATACGCTTGTCTCGAGCATACTTTCCGATGCGAAGCAGCGAATGGCGGAGGTAGTTGCGAACCACGGTGAGCTGAGGATCGGGCCGTCCGGTGATCCTTTCAGCTACGGTATTTGGTATGTAAAGCTGAACTATCCCAGCGACGATCTTGATTCATCACCAACTGCACTTCACTTCTTTCTCTTCACAAGACTCGACATGCATTCATCTTTGTTCACGCTATTGGTGGTGGTGGCCTCAGCCCATGCCTCCTGTGCCCGGGCTACGCGCAAGTTCTCTCTCAAGACGACTTACGACTCCAGCAATTTCTTTGATCAATTCTACTTCAGAGATGTACGTTATTGACCTCAAAATCAGTCGGACAACTCTGACAAGATAGGCTGCCTACTACGATAGCATTGATCCTTCCTACGGAGGTGATCCTACCCACGGATCAGTCAACTACTTGAGCAAAAGCAAAGCTCAATCTGCTGGTCTTGCCAAGACAACCAATGGCCAAGTTTACGTCGGCGTCGACTCTGTGAACAAGGCTAAACTTCTTGGTTCGAGCAAGACCAGACATGGCAGAGATAGTGTCCGTCTGGAGTCCAAGGCAACTTATGGCAATGGCCTTCTGATTGCCGACATTGAGCACATGCCTGGTACGGCTTGTGGTGTTTGGCCATCCTTGTGAGTTCCGTATCATTGGATGTTTTGACCGGTCGTGATAAGCTAACATTTGTCGCAGCTGGTCGTACAACTTTGACGAGGACCCAGTCGGGGAGATTGACATCATTGAAGGCATCAACGACCAAAGCCAAAACGTTGTCTCGTTGCATACATGCGGTGCTTGCAAGTTCACTAAGATCGGCGGTCTTGACGAGCGCCCTAACTGCAATAACGGCGGAACTGAGTCTGAGCAATGCGAGGATGGCACCAACTAGTCAGTGTATCATGGTGTAATACAGGACAATAAGCTAACTTATATGCTCAGCGACGGTTGCGGTAGCACTCACGCCTCTGGTTCATATGGATCAGCCTTCAACAAGGGCAAAGGAGGCGTCTATGCTGTCTGGCTTGAGTCTGACGCTCTGAAGATCTACTGGTTCAGCCGCCAGAAAATCCCCGCCGACATCAAGTCTGGAAACCCCGATCCCAGCAAATGGGGTACTCCTGCTTCCCAGTTTCTCAGCGGTTCTGGTTGTAACGTTGGAAAATACTTCAAGGGACAGACTATTGTAAGTCTAATAGGAGACACAAACAATCGGGTGCTAATGCGAAGTAGATTATCAATACAGCATTCTGTGGAGACAACATTGATCAAGGTACTTGGAACGAAGATTGCAAGGCTTCTACTGGATCGAAGACCTGTGATGACTATGTCACCAACCATCCCGAGGCCTTCAAAGAGTCATACTGGCTCTTCAACTCTATCAAGTATTACCAATAGTTATTTCAGTTACGATTGGAAGCAAGCGTGTCATCTTCCAGCTTACATGCCTGACAAGATGAGCTCAGCGAACTGCATTGTCATAAATGGAAGCTAAGCTTTCCTTGTGGTCTGTTAAAACCTGTTTATTTGTCCGAAGATCGAAGAACCAGGATGTTAGATTTTTTCCGAGTCATAACGCCAATGCTCTACGCCAGTCTTATTTTCAACATACTCAAGGACTCCTATAATTGCCCCCATTTTGTTGACCGCTTCATCCCCAGCATCGCGTCTAGACTGGCATTTTGGGCACTGTTTGAGCTTTATGCTGTTGTAGTTCCCACAATACTTTGCTTCTCCTTGATACTGCATGCACTTCCAGAATATCACTTTTTCATGTACGTCAGTTGTTCTGACCCAGCTGATGGGTCTGGAGTCTGCCATAGTGCTTCCTTGGATACTGCCGAGTTTATTTCGAGTTGAAATGGTCGTACTTGTACTTATATTTAGTTCTCAGGTTTTGGTGTAAGCTGATGGAGATATTTGTGGAGGGCTTTTATATTCATAATTGTCTACCGGAAGAATCTTCTTAACACCATGTTCACGGTACTGCTTGCTGTCCGTGTAACTGTGATACTCTACGGCACTGTATAGGCATTTATAGATAACTAGCGGCGAAGTCCGTGAATGGCTCATAATGACTCCGTGATACAAGTCATATATTTAACGTCACGGAATACTACACTTCTAGATGGACCATAATCAATGCCTCTTAAGAGAGCAATATATTAATAAGCTAGATACATCAAAACACAAGGAAATAGGGTAAACATTTCTTATTAGATTGCCATCTGTTCTTTCTCACCAGTCATACTGTTTAGAGCCCCTCTTTAAGGGAACTTAATGTAGTTTTAACTGTATTTATTTATGCCATATATAACTTTATTAATAGCCATATCCAAAAGATTAAGCTTTTATATTAAAGTCTATCTGCTTATTTCAAAAGCTAGACTTACTTATTTCTCTATACTATTATATACTTAATAAATAAGCTTTATAGCTAATACTTATTATTTTTTAAGCTTATTAAAAAGATCTTATTATTAAGATTCTTTATTTTATTTTAACCCTTTAAGTAAGCTTATTTAGCTTTTTTATTTAATTATTAAGGAATTTAAGTTTTTCAAAATCTTAATTAAATTAAAAGCTAAAGTAATAATAGCTAAAACTTATTAATTTAACCTTAATAAAGTTATCTTTCCTATTATCTTCTATCTTAAAGAAATAAAATACTTATTAACCCTATTAAATAGGTCTTTAATAAGCATTTAAAGTAATCTACAGTTTAAAGGCTATAGGTCTATAAAGGGCTAGTTATTTTTATAAGTATATTATAGTTAAAGGCTATTAGCTAATAGCTAGAAAGTAATTTTATTATTTAAAATAGAAAGTATTTTTATAGTTTATTATTAATAGTTTTTTTTATATAAAAATTTCTTTTACTTTTAGTAATAAGAGATTAAATTTAAAATAGCTTTTTATACCTTAATAGCTATTAATAAGGTTATTAATTAAATTATTATAAAAGTATACTCTTAAGTATTACTTATCTATATTTTTCCTTAACTTATATTCCTTATACTATATTATTTTATAACCTAATCTAATTTATTACTAACCTGCCAGGCTAGCTTTAGTTTATTAATATTTACAGTTTTTCCCTTAACACTAAAACCTTTATTTTTTAATTTACCTTTTTTCCCCTCTTTCCTCCCTTACTTTATAATAGCCCTTAATTCCTATAATATAATATTTATATCCCCTATTTAACTACTATAACTATATATTTTAACTCTAAGAACTATAACCAATATAGATTATTACTGCTATCCGATATAATACTGGCAATAAAGGCCTGCTGCTGCTTTAATAGGCATTAGCCCTTCTCTAGGTAGCCTATTAGGTCCTTTAGGGCTTCTATTTAGTATACAATATAGTTAATCTTAATTATATTAACCTCTTTTTAAAGCAGCTATATTTAGCAGCTAAAGATTATTAAATTAACTTACTGTATTATTAATAGCTTATTAATATATAATAGGTATTTTTTTATAATTTTATAATACCTAAAAAAAGATTATAATATTAAAATATATTTAAAGTTAAGCTTATAGATTTCTATTAAAAGACTAATTATATAATTATTAACTATATTAATTAAATAGTTATAGCTAGATTAGCTATTATTAATTTTAATTATATAGCAGTATATCTTATAATAAAATTCTTAGTTTTTTACTTATTATAACTTAATCTTTTAAGGTTAGAGCCTTAATAGTAATCGCCTTAACGGAATAATAATAGAGAGGGCATTTAGCCTACTAAAGCCAGAGAAAATATCTTTTTTATATTTATAAATTAAGGCCACTTATTTAGTTAGATTATAAGGTTTATAATAGCAGCTATATAACCTTAAGACTTATTATTAAGGTTATTATGTTTTTTAGTATAATATATAATGCCTTATATTATATTATATTAAAAGATAAGTATCTTATCGTATTATCTTCTTATTTAAGACCCCTAATTGGCTATACCTTATGTATTGCTACAGGGAAATTTTAACTCTTTAATAAAAGTATACTATTTTAATTTTAATTAAGGGACTTATCTTTATAGAAGCTATATATATATTGCCTTTAGAAGCCTAAAGTTAATTAGTATCTTTTAGCTTACTGGCTTAATATATCTTATTAAGATATTATAAGCTTTAACTATCAATCAATACTGTTTAGAGCGAAGCGTATTAGATGCCTATGATAGGAAGTGTCTTTCGTCTTCTCAGAGCTTTAAATCTTCTGTGAATATAGCCGTCGACATGGGGATGCTTGACTTAGTATCTGAGACACTATCAAAGTCTTGTGCTGATCATTCTTTTTTCTACATTCAACATATAGTCACTAGCTGGAATCCTTAGCCCAATGTCACCACACCGAGATCGCCACATATTGAATGCAACAACGTTTCGCATATCACCATACGCCTTTTTGAATTGACTCCTGAGTAAAGAGTGAGTGGTGATACAGGAATGGATTGGCAATGGACGTAACATATGTGTCTAGTACGGTCTTAGTCCTCTGTTCGGAGTCTGACAACTGAGTGTTGATGCATCAGAGAGCGCTGCGATTAGTAGCAACGCATGTTCCTACGTCATGGAAGGGAGTTGCTCCGTCACAGTCGGCGTTGGTGGTGCGCCGAGAAACAGCAGCTGAAGTCTCAGGCGAAACAGTGAGTGTCTCAGTGGTACAATCGGCGGCAGCATTCGCTGTCGAGAAGAGGCTAGTGAGAAACTAAGTGAAAGTCTTGCTGACTTCAGTGACTCATGTCTTAGCCATGGTGGCGTCGACAAGGCCCAGCGCTCACGTCGTTGATGACGATGAAGGCCAAAACGCCCATGATGATTTAAAATAGTCTTAGTGGCGCAAGGCTCGATAAGCCTATAGCAGTGGGAAAGTAGAAAGCAGATGTCTTGTGTCTGGCATCCTATTTGATGACTCTTATCTCACTCTTTACATCCACATTCCCATGTCCATTGTACCATATCGGGCCGAGCCCAAAATACAGAAGCGTAAATTCTGCCCCTGGCTGCTGCAGTACGAAGGTTTGTGGCTGAAGATGTATCCAATGGCCCGCGACCGATAACGTGCCTCAAAAGACTAAAAGTCAATAGTTTTGGGCCGAACCAATGGCTTTAAGACAGACACAGCACATGAAGCTTGGCAAGAAGAGCTCAACCAGCTCAAACCAAGACCAAGCAAACAAACAGCAAGGGTTACAAAGAAATGCTTATAGGACGCCGGTGCTGATGGTCAATGACTTCAATGATGAAATAAGTCGCTGTTTTAGTAGCCAAAACAAGTCAATGGAGTCTACCTGATGCATTAGATGTCTCGGGGAACTACACATACCCTGTCGATGATTCGCTGGGTTCAAAGTTCGTGATTGCACACTACTGCAGGGTTGTGCATACGGCTTCCTAACCGGGCTTCCCCTCATGACCTGACGCTAGACCTGACGCTAGCCCTCCCTTTTCGCATATGCCAGCTGTAAAAGTATCTCACCTCCGCTTGGAAAGCAACGTTTCCATGTACAAACCCCCGCTGAACTTTGCTCAAGTTATCATATCAAGTTTGCAAGCATGGCAGGGTCACCTCCAACGTCAAAATCCCCTTCCCCAAAGGAATCATCGCCAAAGGAATCGTCACCAAAGGAATCGTCACCCCACGAACAGACAGCACCACTGGAGCCCACTGAACTCGAAGCGGATGAGGGGAATATCGCGGACAATGATTCAGCCCTCGGCGAAAATGATGCTGGGAGCTCCACAGCTTCGATCGCCTCTAGCATTTACAAATTCAGAATTGAAAATGGCAGATCATACCATGCTTACAAAGATGGCATCTATGTTGGCCCAAACGATAACTCGGAACAAGACCGCCTGGATCTTCAGCATGCACTTTGTCTCCTCACTTTTGACAACCAGTTATACCTTGCGCCCATCTTTCAAGAGGGTGAGACACCGGTGAAACGGGTCTTGGACATCGGCACGGGTACAGGGTGCTGGGCAATTGACTTTGCTGATGATCATCCTGAAGCGACTGTCATAGGCATTGACTTGAGCCCAATCCAGCCTGCATTCGTGCCGCCTAACGTCGAGTTTCAGATTGATGACGTGGAAGAGGACTGGACATTCTCAGAGCCATTCGATTATATCTATACCAGGTTTATGACGGTCTCGCTCGCCAACTGGCCACGGTTCTTCGGACAAAGTTTCACAAATCTAAACCCCGGTGGCTGGATGGAGGTCGTGGATATCCTTCCTCCAACCTCCGATGATGGTACAATGGCTCCTGAAACGGCTCTATATCAGTGGTCAAAACTCTTGCTTGAAGCTACAGAAAAGATGGGTCGACCCTTTGGAGAAACGATGACCTATAAGACACAGATGGAAGCTGCCGGCTTCCAGAACGTCACACAGCGCGTTTTTAAATGGCCACAAAACCGTTGGCCTAGGGAGCAAAAGTATAAAGAGCTAGGTAAACGAATACCTCCTGGTGCCATTTATAGAATATAGACTGACCGATTTAGGTTCATGGACACTCGAGAATATTTCTAGTGGCCTTGACGGGATCAGTAGTGCTCTGTTCACTAGAGTACTGGGCTGGTCGAAACCTCAGTTAGATGTTTTCCTGACTGATGTTAGAAAAGATCTCAAGAACCCCTCCATCCACGCATACTGGCCCATGTGAGTTATGAACCTTGACCACAGGGAAAGATAACTAACACGAATATAGTTACGTCATATGTGGACAAAAGCCTCAAGAGTAGTGTGAATACTTGATGACATCATGAAGCCTGTTTGCGAAAAAGTCGATGAATGAGAAGAAAAGTAACGAACAACCCCAGAGTCGTCGCGCACTGAAGAAAGCCAGACACATATAGATAGAACTTAGGCTATGTGAATTTTATGAATAGAAGCAGCTTTGGAAACAATATCATATCTCACTTTGTCTGGCTTAGTGATTATCACGGGACCTGCTGTTGTGGTGACAAATCAAAGCAAGACCTTCGCGGAGTTGCTCCTCACATTAATCAGACACGGAAGAACACCTAGGCCGCCCCTTCATACTATTGGTTCTTAATTAAATGATTTTATAAAGCGGATAAATCTAAATCCTTCAAGGTCCAGACTATAATGGATACCATGGTCCTCGCACGAATAGAATGTGGAGGGGGACGAGGACTGTTGTTGGAGTAGGATATCGAAAGTCCGCAACTCCGCACTTTGACATATGACAGTCACGAACTATACGTATTTTATAAACCCGCATAGCCAAGCCTATTGAGATTCAAAGCAGTTCATTCACGAACGACTAAGATAACCTCATAGTAACACCAACCCAAGAGGTCATTTTCACGACTTACACAATGTCACATAACGTCGTTTTCGTCACCGGTGCTACCGGCTCCCAAGGGACCGCTGTTGCAAGACGACTCCTTGAGCTTGGTTGGACCGTACGCGCTACGGCTCGTAACATGGACTCTCTAGCGGCTAAGAGACTACAAGACCAAGGTGCTGAAGTCACCCCTGGCGACTGGGACAACGAAGCAGTTCTCAAAGAGGTCATCAGCGGATGCACACGCGTATTCATGAATCTGGTACCGAATATCACAACATTCACCTCGGAGGTACCAGCAGCGAAACGCATCATCGACATAGCGAAGGCAGCTGGCGTGAAACATATGATCTACTCCAGCGGTATGGCCATCAAAGACATGGAAAAAGACAAATACCATGACCAAGAACACCCTGTTGGACGCGCCCATGGATGGAAGAAAGAAGTAGAAAATCTCGTCAAGGGCGCTGGATTTGAGAAGTGGACGATTCTCCGAGGGGGATTTTTTATGTGTAATTTCCTGGCGCCTAAAGTCAATATCATGTGCTCTGGTCTCGTAGCGAGCAACACATGGTCAACTGCCTACACCCCACAGGAACAGCTACCAGTAATGGATGTCGATGACCTTGCAAAGTTTGCCGTGGCGGCTTTCCGTGGGCCAGACCGCTTCAATAAGCAGACCATCGAGATTGCAAGTGAGAAACTCTCGCCAGATGAGATCATGCAACAGCTGGGCGAAGCAAGTGGAAAACCCCTAAAAGCTGTTTATCTGACAGATGACGAGATCGAGGTGAAGAAGAATGAGGATATCTTTGTTGCTGTACAGTTGATGTCAAGAGGCCTGGGAGATAAGGTCGACATAGGAGAAGTTGAGGGCTGGGGAATCCCTTTGACAACCTTCAAAGCGTTTCTTGAGAGGGAACGCTCCTGGGTCGAGAGCACTTTCAAATAATGAGCCAATAGCGAGCTCATGGAGATTGGTCTCATGTCAAGTCTAAATACATTTCATAACCTTTATATACACTTGAAAGAAGTATGTTTCGTGCCATTTTTGTGAGGCTACATTGTGCCACCGCACACAAATCCACAGCCTTACCACCGATAGGCTTTCCAATAGTCATCAATCCCTAGGCAGTATTGTAAACTAGTGGATGCTATAGGATGAACTGAAGGCTGAGGGAATAAACTTCAGGCAACTGACCTCAGCAGGCGAAAACGTCGATATCTGACCTATGGGAATGTTCCAACCAACTTATAGTCTTCAACTACGCTTATATACTTTCAGTGGCTTGAATAACTGCCTGAAGGTTGTCATGTTGGCCTGACAAGAACGAGTATAAAGTCTCGCCCTCCCCCCCCTTCTTCCACTTTCTTTTTCTTCTTCCTCATACATCCTAGTGCATGAGTCTTTTCCTGCTCTGTGAAGCAATAAGCTGAGAGAGGAATTTTGCTGATTGAAAGCCTCCTATTCTTTCATAAAGCTACCATCTCTCTATGCTGGGTTCGCCGGTATAGGAATTTTTGGAACCTTTCTACTGACTGACTGCCTTAATTTCTTTCACCGATTTTTGATGCATTGGGTCTTCACATGACAGCAAATATGGAGGCCGATGATTTTTCCTCTGCTTTTCACCAAAAGCGTTGGACATGAGGCTATCCCATGGAAATTCTTTTCCAATCATCCTATTTCATGATGCAACGATTGCAACGCTGTAACATGACGGGACTGACTTGAACTAAGGACAACTGACAAGTCGTATGAATACCTGGATGTGATTCCATCCTATATAAGCGACAGAATGGTATGAGAAAAGTTGTAAAAAACTATAGACTGAAGCCAGGAAAATTGTAGCGCTGGTTGGAGTTTGTATACAGCTGATCAGCAAACCCATCTCAAATGTCTTCTGTGCTATGGTTGTTCCACTTCTCCACCATCTTTAGAGAGTCATTCCAAAGTCTCTGCTCATCCTTGGGGTTATAAGTGTGAGAAACATACGTGTAAGAAGTTGAAACACCGTCATCTTCGCCCCGTTCCGTAGCACTACAGTTGGTGATGTAAACCCCTCCTCTTCCTTCCCATTCTCTGCCCACAGCAGCGACTAAAGTACTTGCAGCCGCTTGCTCAAGGCTCTGAATCTCATTCAATTTGTCACCAATAACTCCTGCCATCACTTCCTGTGGAATATGACGACCAATATTGGAGGCAACCAGTCCTGGGGCAACACTAGTCGCATGAATGCCCTTGTAACCATATCGACGCTCAATCTCATTGGCCATGTAGGTATTGGCGGTCTTGGAGCGAGCGTATGCTTCCCAGGGCGTATAAGCTGAGACACCACTGGTCTCGTAATTGTAGTCGTTCGAAGCGGGTATGCCTTGCATGCGATGGGCAGTAGCTGACACGACAACGACGCGAGACTGGAATTTCTCAGTTGAAGCTTTGAGAAGGCTAGGTTTGAGGAGCTCAAATAAGAGGAAGTGAGATAAGTGGTTCGTAGCAAACTGCTCTTCAAAGCCATCGGCAGTAGTCGTGAGCTTTGGGACGGCCATGACACCAGCGTTGGCAATGAAGATACTGAGCTCGTCGGTCTTAGAGAGGATAGTCTTTGCGGCAGCTCTAACACTATCCATGGAGCTCAGCTCAAGTTGCACAAGCTCCATCTGATTGGGGTTCCAGAAATCAGCGAGAGCTTCCTTGGCCTTATCAAGGTTTCGGGCGGTCAGGAAGAGTTTGATGCCTGTAGCAGCAAGAGCCCGAGAGGTTTCTATGCCGATACCAGATGACACGCCAGTGATGACTGCTGTCTTTCCAACGAGTTGGTTCTGCATTTTCTCATCCTGCACTACCTGCAAAGCAGTTGGCCGGCTGTCACCTGGGCCTTGAGGGTTGGTGTAGAGAGAGGCGTAACGAGACATCTTAAAGCTGTGAGAACTGAATTTGAGGAGTGGGTTTCTTGGAGTGAATTCGATGTTGGATTGAATTGAAGATACTTTGGTATGATACTACAGCGACTCCTGAATTTATAGTAAATTTGTTGCGGCCCAGTACGCAGCCCGAAATCCGTTAACTCAAGCATCATGCCATGTCGCTCTTCAAGTCCTGATGACATTGTTACCCAGAAGAGAAATACCGAAGGATTCTAGGTACGCCATGCATACTACGCGTTGTTTGGGCGGAGTCATAAATGGTTGTGAGTGGCCATCGGAACTAATAAAGGAAACGTATAGCAAGGATTCGAGGAATATTCGCGATCGGATTTAGCAGATACCATCCGAGGATGACTTTTTATCTCGATTCGTATTAGCGTGACACACTTCGGCACGTCAGCTCACATGGAGACTTTATCCGCCACAAACCCCAATTCGACCATGAAGTTTGATCAACGCTTACATTTTTACTACTTTTGCTATAGCCCAGGCCTTATGATTCATCACTACTGCTGGAGTTTAGCAAAGCCCGTCGTGCTCCATCGATTATGGAAGATGCTGAGAGAAAGCAGCGGCGTAAGCTGCAGAACAGGATTAACCAACGAGCTCGCCGTAAGTAGTTGATGGACATTTCCGATTACAGTACTTCCTATCTTGGAAGCTGGCCTGGCCATCTCTAACCTTTGTACGCAGGAAGTCGCTTGAGCAACGATGACACAGCCAAAACCCGTGCCAAACAGCAAAGGCCGGCAATCGGAGTCAAGCTCTGGAGGGTGGATGAATTCGGTCTCCAAGCCGTAGCTGACAACGATGAATGCTCCATCACTAAGCAAGACCCGAAACTGTTTCTTACCAATATATACAAGGGCACATTGTGTAGCGCAGATGTTGAATTATACAGCCAGCAGCTCGACATGCATCAACGTCTACGGGCATTGACGGACGGAGCCTCTCCTCTCTCGGACCATCTTCTGTATCTCATAAACTACAATGCTTTCCGAGGGCTCTTTCAGAATAAGGTAACCCTCTCACAGGCGACAGATCATCTTGTACTGGAAGAGGGTCGGACTGAGAAACTGGATGTAATGGTTGGCTTGAAGCGCGATGCTATTTGTGTCGAGACAGGCCTGAATGTACCTCCTCATCTTCGTCCAACAGCGCTGCAATCAACAAGGGTACATGCAACGTGGATTGATTTCATTCCGTTTCCGAAGATGAGAGACAATCTCATCACTCACCATGATCATTTCAATCACCGGCTACTTGTCACTGACATAATGGGAAATCTACTGGAAGACATCATGTTCAACAAATATGGAGAGGGCACTGGGCCAAGAGGACGGCGACTTGTCTCAAGAGGAAAATCTAGTGACTATGCTTCAGATCGGCGTGGCTTGATTCTCTGGGGAGAACCGCATCGTATGGAAAGCTGGGAGGTGACGCCTCGATTTCTGGAAAGATGGGGATGGGCTGTCGAAGGATGTCCTGAGCTGGTGAGGGCAACTAATCATTGGAGAGGGTTAAGAGGTGAAGTTCCATTGGTATTTGAGAGGAAAAACACAGGACAAGTCGAAAACCTGGAGTGAACACAGGGCATGGAGTTCGATTTAGTATTTTGTGGAACCTCGAGGCTCAAGTCAATTGATGTATCAATGACATCAACCATTGCCTTGATTGACGATATATCGGCTTCAGAAATGTCGTCATTACTTTCGCTACAGCAACAACCTATGAAACAGCCACGATTCTTCTTCTTCTTCTTCGACCATTCAACATTAATTTCCACATCAGCCATCCCAGCTTTCACAAAAATTCTAGATTCTCCTCAAATACATCCTCTACTCGTCTCAGTTCTTCGAAACCATGACCATCGCACGCCAAACCCTCTCCTCTTTCAGACGCATCCCGACCGTCACATCCGCGCTTCGATCCCGGACTGTGCTGAACCTATACACTATCCGCATGAACTCGGGCAAGGTCAAGACACCAGTGTCCTCCGATCCCAACCACGATAAGAACAATCCACCAGTCGCCGATCACTCAGACGGAGCCATGGCTTCGCTGAAGGGCGCACCGGGAAAACGCGATGCGGGCTCGTTCGAAAACCAGAACATGACACAGAAAGAGAAGAATACCAACAGTCAGAATGCTCAAGAGCAGGATAGCAGAGAGGGAAGTACTGGCGAGGCGGGCCATTTCGAGAAGTCGGGCAGGAAACCCAAGATGTAGAGCGCATTGGATATTATTATTTCGATATAAAACGATCAAGCTCATCAAAATGAAGGTCTTCATTCAGAATACATCTGGGCCATGAGTCGTTATTGAGGTTATTCTGCGTTAAAGCCTGCTCATTGTTACACGTGCGCACGTGATTTCTGCACAGATTATTTTCACCGTAATCTCGTCACCAAAAAGTCAACATTCACGGCACTACTCCTAAGAAACCCTTGACTTACAAAAAAATGTGCGGTATCGTGCCTTTTGTCAAAGGCCTCTATGAGGATCTCATGGAAGCCATTGATGACCTCTTCCCAAACCGTTCTGCGGACTCGACACCGCTTGTCAATAATCGCCAACCGTTTCAATTTCGGCAGCCCCATCAACAAGCGTATACCGTAACAGCCCGCCCGGTCGCAGAAACTCATCGCCGAGCGACGGAGAGGCTAGAGGTCAGAGCTGCGTCCGCAAGGATGCCTTCACCACCGAGAGGAGACCCTACACGATGATCTTGAGTGAGAGGGTAGAACATGCAGTCAGCCACGACGCAGACAGCCAAGCTGATGCAGCGACGCGCTGTTTCATCGAGACATTAGATGGCCGTGGAGAAAAAAACGATCTTGGTAAATTGGAATATCGGCGTTCCTTCATGAGCTATTTTACATACCGACCAAAGAAATCCAACGCGAGAACACCATGTCAAAACTTGAAAATTGGCAGAAACCATTGTTCGCCCTCATATACCCATCAACCTTCAAGCTCACAATTCATAAAGTGTCGACAGAACCCAATGGCAAACTTCTTCGCACCCTCCTCATCAAAAGGATCATACTCGTCTTCTTTGGGCGTAGGCCACATAATCGCCAGAATCTCTCCGCCTTCCTCAGCGATAATTGCTTCGTCATCACTTCCGACGCGTCCTATGAGGGCGATGATTTCTTGATTTGACCAACTTCTGCACATGCGTACCCGAATCAATCCCTGCTCCGCAGGCCCAGTCGTCATACACATCCATTTATCGTCCATGTCCTGCGGACGATGGCCATTCATGAGGTTTCTCATATTTGGGCCTGACAAGCGGACACGCCATTCTGCGCTGGAGGGGGTTTCGATGGATTTGACGTTGATGCGAGAGCCGGTGAATCTCTTTTCGGTTGTCATGGTCAAGGCTTTTGTTGGCTGGGTCTTTGGTTTTGAGACTTGCAATAATTCAATGTTGATACTTTAAAACACTGCGTAGGATGGAGGCAAGAAATATGTATTCGTTTATTTGTGATATCCTGCTTGTCTAAGGTGTTTACAGTCAGCTGAGTCATGCCGCTTGTCTGCCTACGCTTGACTCCGCCTCAAAAGAGGATCATCACTTGAAGCAAAGCCTCCTTTTGTAGCTGCTAAAATCTCACTGCATAAGTCTCAAGGATCGTAAATTGTTGCAGCGCTAGATCATTGACACATGCCTCAGATTTTGTCGTAACGCGAGGACTGGGACAGCATACAACGATTAGATGCGGCACCCAGGTATTCCGTACTGCAATATGGACTGTAGAGATAAGTTTATACCACACGACTATTCTGATTTTCTTCAATGGCCAACGGAAGCATTAGGAGTAATATGTGCAGTTTTGAGATTTAGGGCTTCGCTTTAAAGTATCTCAGAAGGTCCTTTGAAAATCATATTTATCTTGGTGCTGCCCCATTAAGGACCTAACTCGATAGCATCCCATCCTCCCTTGACGTGCTGCGACACTATACTACTACTATTGTAGAATGGAATGAATGCCACCATAACCAGTAACATCAGCAAGGCGTCAAAGGTATATAGCATGGCTTCATTTTCGCTGATGAAACCATGGAACCCTTGCATGAATTCGATTGCACGAACCAGATTTCGAATCCAGACTGCTACAACCGTTCCAGCCAACGCTGCTGTGAAAGGCTCCCACCGAGGACCATTTATATCATGCCGTCTTTTAGCTTCCCTCAAAAACTTGTAGACCATGCCTAGATAAATAGTCAAAACTACCAGTTGAAAGACAAGGCCGCCTAGAATCACATGGTCTCCAATCTTCATGAGGTCAAGATTGCCGGTAACTTGGACGAGACCACCGCCGATCTGGGAGCAGAAAGCCACGATATCGGTAAGAATAAATAGTACTGTTATGTTGCATTTTCGATTAGGTCGGCCGAGAACACGGTGTTTTAGTCGCCCTAGCGTGACGTATATGGTAGCACAGATAAACACCGGTGCGACAAGAATGAGCATGAGTTGCAACATGAATGGCCTGGGCGAGTTGGGTAGCTGACCGGCCCAAGCGCGACCATAATATCCAAATGTCTCGCCTAAAGGGACAGTCAGCAAGAGTTGCGGTGTTGACGACGGAGCGCCAAGGCGTACATATACCACCAAGGATCATGGGGATAAAAAAACGCCTTTTGGTCTGCACGACACGGACGATGTGTACGCATGTGACAATGGCAAAGCATGCCATGAAGCCATAGCCAGCTGCAGTCGAAGGTGTATATGGGTAATAGAGGACCTTTCCATCCTCGAACTGGACTAAACCCATGATTGTGAAAGGAGGCCGGATTAGAGGAGTTCAGGCAAGAATGGAGAGGGTGAAATGCAAGGTGCGATTCTGTCATCTTATAGCTGATGCTCTAGAACGAGCTTTCGCACTGATATTGTAACTAGTTGCAAGCTGGCACACACATTCTCGACAAAGGTCCTGAGGAGCGGAGTGCAATTTGGTCTAGCTGTGCGAATAACCAGCGATTGGCTACAGTCCCCCTAAAGCCGGACCCTCTCGGTTTCTCCGGCGGTAGTTTCACGGACTCCATCCAATGAATAACGTTGAGAGTTAAAGCAGATTAAAATCGTGACGTGTCCTTCCCGAAAAGAATAATTTGCTGACGGCGCTTGGAAAGGAGAGACCGGGAGTGGATAATCATGATTTGTTGAGCCCACATGACGTAGGAGGTATACCAAGAACATGAGACAGACCATACACAGACATGCAAGGCCCTTGGATTAGAATGCGAAAAAGGAGATGGATATACGAAAAAGCCAGAATAGGCAACCTCTCCGTTGCGTCCGAGGGCCCCGGAACTTTGTGTTCCTTGCCAAGCGAGGCTGAAATGGCTATAAAAGAGCCGATTGCGGCGAAGAGGTACATCAAACAAGAAATAGTTGTACACTGGTTTCAGCATTCCATCAACTAAATAGAAATCATGCGTTTGCTTGCGCTTCTTTTATGCTCAGCAGCTCTTGCTTCCTCAACGGCGACGCGAAGATGCAAACTTTCACCCTTTGATGCTACTTGGCCTATTGACGCTGAGTGGGCGGCGTTGAACGACTCTATTAGTGGCAGTCTAATCAAGACACGCCCATCTTCCTGTTACAAAACAAATCCGTTTAACGCACCGTTGAATTGCAACATTGTTGAGGCCAACTGGACTCAGTCTACTTTCCGTGCCAATCTTCCCGAGTCGATTTCATCCCTATTGTACGCCAACAATTCCTGTATACCTCCTGGGGCTCCAGGTTACAACAAAACGGCTGGTTGCCATCTCGGTGGATATCCAAGTTATGTTGTGAATGCGACAAGCGACGAACAGATCGCTCTCGCTGTCAAATGGGCATCGGGGCGAAATATCCGCATCGTTAAGGGGACCGGTCATGATCTATCCGGAAGGTTTGTATTTCTTGTCGCCTCAAAGTATTCGGCTCTCGCTAATACTATTCTTATAGATCTAGTGGTGCACACTCTCTGTCCATCTGGACTCGTCACATGCTACAGGTCGAGTTCGATTCGGGCTGGAGAGTACCTGGGACCAATAAGACAGACACCGTGCTCATCGTTGCAAGCGGGCTCACTTACGGTGATGCAGTCGGTCATGCCCTCAAGTACGATCACGTCATTGTGAGTGGCAATGATGCGACAGTTGGCTTGGGAGGGCACATCCAAGGCGGTGGTCATGGCCCATTGTCCAGTACTTTCGGTTTGGCTGTTGACAACATGTACAAAGTGAGAGTTGTAACGACTCAGGGTCACATACTCACTGCCGATGCCACTCAGAATCAGGACCTGCTCTGGGCCATTCGAGGGGGTGGCGCGGGACAATATGGTATCGTTACTGAATACGTGCTGAAAGCCTATCCAACACCAAGTGTCATCGAAACCAGTTTCACTATATCTCCACGTGGTAACACCACAGTCGCATATGGAGGGAGCTGGGACGCTTTCTCAGAATTATTGCGCCTACTCCCTGATCTTATGGATACCGGCTAGGCCGGTGCAGCGGTAGTACAAGGCAATCACAAAGCCGGGGTCAGCATCAGCCAGGGGTTTTATGCCTTCAACAAGTCAAAGACAGACACCGAAAAGTTGGTTCAGATGGCCATCGATAGGATTTATACTTTCACTGGTAACGATCATAGCATCCTATCTATCGTTGCTTCCAACACAACTGTCCATCCTACCTACAAGGGGTTCTTCGAAGCCTTGAACGCTGGAGGTTCAAACCAGGCCGGAGCTTATTCTATGCCATCCAGTCGACTCCTCGGTCGCCGAGAAACATGTGAAACAGAAGACGCTGATTAGCTATCTCAAGCGAATGATCACAAACTCAGACCCGGAGGGATCCGGTATGGCTGTGATCGGTTTGCAAGGTGGACCAGGTCCTGCTAAAACGCCAAGAAGCATGCGAGGCGCGCTTTTACCAGCATGGCGATCAACCTATCTCCATGCAATGAGTTACAGTTTGACTCTCGACACTACCCTAACACCGACGGAGACCCTGGAGAAAGGAGCACGTGAGCTGAATGACTCCAAGGAGAAACTCTGGCAGGAATGGGCGCCAGATACTGGAGCGTACATGAACGAGGCAAATCCTTATAATCCGTCTTTTAAGAAGGATTTCTATGGAGCATTTTATTCTCGTCTGTTGAGAGTGAAAGAGAAGTATGACCCTACTGAGAGTCCTTGGGTTTTATCCGGAGTAGGAAGTGATGCTTGGGACTATAGTCTAGACACGGGCAAGCTTTGTAGAAGGAGTTAAGATGCTTGCTGCTCTAACTGTTGTTGCGGCAGGTAATGACTCTTAGGTATTGTTTCGATGAAGGCATACCTGTTAATATGAAGTTAGCTCCGGGAATAACGTCTTGGAGGGTTTTGATGAATGTTGAACCCTCATGAGATGATCAAACTTAGTCATAGTGCGCAGCTCCGTGAAGGGTCAAGATGATTTGAAGCGTGAGTAGCTGAGCCTTTGTAGCTGTCAGTCAATCGATCAACAATACTTCTGATTTAACATCTTCTACAGTGAATCCCGAGGATTCAAAGCTGTCCTCCCTGCAACGTAGTGGCCATCACATGGATTCCGTAGATGCATCATGCCTGTGTCAGTCATCCACTACCGGCTGCTCAACTTGTTCATGGCTGGTTCCGGAATGGGCAAATCACCAACTTAAAAGAACACAAGAAGAAGTATCACTGCTTGAAATACATAATTTCGTTCTACCAGTTAGCTTGTGCCCATGTACCGGAGAGTGTTTAGTATATCAGGCCGAATTTCAAGTATCACTATGTAAAGCTAGAAATACGTTCACGTCAAACTCGGAAGAAATACGCCCCATGGAGTATTTAAAAACCTCGGGCAAGGACAGCAACTATTTCAATGTTATAGACACTCTCATATTCGAGTTGGTCTCCTGCAGCGATGATTATAAATCAAGACCAGTGTATGAATATTGTCTGCGTCATTGAGCGGGGTACTTGTTTTCCTCCAACATCCTTTGAAACTACCATATCTTAATTTAAAAAACGCAGAACCTCGAAAAATAAACATATCAAGTTATATTACAGCATGAGTAGTGCCTCCGGTCTTATTGAGCTCGCTCAGAGCCTGATCGAACATGGTCCCCGCAAGACGTTGCAGACATCCCGCCGCTTGCGGGCTGTTCACAACCATACCACTATTGTGGATACTACTCACGGAGTCTATGTCTGGGAACATGACAGTTTCCCCACTATCTATGTGCCGGTGGTCGATGTGAAGAACGCGAAGCTGGTCGACAAGAAGAACATATCGGTGGAGCTCAAAGAGAGGGCCGCGATAGCTCAACTCGTGATCCCAGCTCATGATAGTATCAAGGAGGCAAAGGTGGACAATATTGTGCGCTTCTTTCAAGATGTGACCCTTGGGGCACTTTCTGATATGGTGCGGATTGAGTTTCGCAGTATAGGCAAGCTTTTGAGTATGACTTGACGATATATTTTACTGACGGATGTTAGATCAATGGTTTGAAGAAGATGAACCAATCTTCGTCCACGCGAAAGATCCCTTCAAACGCGTTGACATCCTGCACTCCACGCGTCCCATTGAAGTCAAAGTCAACGGCAGAACTGTTGCGAAGGCTACATCATCCATGCATCTCCTGGAGACAGGTTTGCCGACTCGTTACTACCTTCCATTGTCTGCTGTTGATCAATCTGTCCTGTCGAAAAGCCCTGTCAGATCCAAGTGTCCGTATAAAGGCGAGGCCGAATACTATAACATTGTCATCGACGGAAAGACCTTTGAGAACCTGGTCTGGTACTATAACCACCCAACTCTCGAGAGCGCAGCGATTGCACGACTGGTCTGCTTTTACAACGAGAAGGTTGATATTATACTGGACGGGGAACTCCAGGAGCGTCCCAGAACCAAATTTGCCTAGCCTTGCGGACGGTCCAAAATGGAAGACCCATATGTAGTATCATTCGTCTTTCGCGATAGTCATTGTCTACCATTACTGCTCCTTTGTTGTCGAAATCCGCTAAATTAGCTATCGATATTTATGCTGCTCTATGAATCAAGTGGACCCTTCCTGCTCCCAAACCAGTGTGCCCTCGACTCGAATATCCTCCGTTTCTGGAACAACGGTGACACAGCATGTAGAGGCAAGCTCATTTCAGTGAACGGATACTTACTGTGAAGATCTCGATGATGCCGCTCTGATGAATCACCAGGGCAACACGCACAATATGATACAGGGACAAGTCAGTGAGTAGGAAATTACAAGTGAAACCAACGGAACGGCTGAACAACCCAAGACATTGTGCCGTGCTTGTTTCACCTTCTATGACGATAAGACTTAGCCCAATGAGTCTTCAAAACCACGTTTCCACTGCGGATGCTTGTTTCCCCGTGCATAAAATACTGAGACATTGCAGGGGTATGGTCAATACGAAGCTCGTGCTACCGAACGTATTTGCTAGCGACGTGATACAGACGTATATAATGAATCAGCAGTCCGGTTTTCGAGATGATATGTCGCACATGGAGCAAAAGCAATTTGTTTGATGAGCATAAAGGGTCAGCTACATGCCTGGGTGATTAACCAGTGTTTGACAAAAAACAGAAATCGTCGTGGCTAGGAAGCTTTGCTCCGAAATGTGACATTAGAGACGATACACCGGCGGACACAATATCACAGCTCATTGGCATCAGTCCTTGGTGCACCATTCTTTGTTTCCACGAGCATATTTCCATTTGTATGCTTTGTTTCAGCGAACATATTGAGAAATTCACGGTCTCATGTCTTCTGTCGCACGGGAACGGTACCCAAGTACCCGTAATATGACTTCGGCACCTTGTATCATATTCGCGCATCATCAAGGATTATACCATGGACAGAAGCTGGATCATGCGTTGTAAAACAAGCACCGCTCAATTACCGACTTTCGCTGTCAAGGCTGAAGCGCCAGTCTCCAACCACCAGGAACTAAAGAGACCGGTGAGCGAGTGGGGAACAGTACCAAGCTGGCAAGCTCACGAGAGTATCGTATTTATGCACTAATGCTGTGCTATCATAAGCCTTTGAGGCTCCCCGATAATTCACAGAATACGATTTATTGGTCCGGATGTATTACTCTGCATATAACCGTCAATTCCTGGGATTCAGCGCCTAATCGTGCTTATCTCTCGTGACGATATTGCGGGTATCCTGGGCCCGTGCAGTGAAAAGAAGCCTGCAGGTCAGAGTAAGCTCAGGCCTCAATAGGGAAGCTAAGAGAAACGGTAGAGATCTGGATCCGATCTGTCATCTACCGATACCACATCGTCTTGTTGCATGAAATCGTCTTTGCCGTTTTCAGCCTCATTGTGCCCGCATGATAGCTGTGAAAACTCGGTGTCGATTGGCTCGCCTCCCACTAGACGTTAGCGGGTTGAACGATTTCCGTTTCGCCACACATGAAAGATGGGCGGGTCGTCACTTGGCAGAAGAACGGTGTGCGACGGAAGATCTGGGTGCTGTGAGACAAAAATCTTGATTGGTCTCAGTTGATAGTGAATCAGTACTGTGATGAAATTGTATGCGATATGTCGTCGTTTTGTGCAGGCTCCGCCATGGTTGTTAGAGTTTGTTTGGTAATTTGACAGCTGGAGCATGCGGTTTAGCATCACTTTGGCCTCCCGTTGGTGGCAAACACACGTTCACGGTGAGGGCTTGCCACTGATCATCCGCATTTTGGTAACATAGGCTACTGTATTGTCATCCGACCATGAACCGAGCGGTCAAGAAAACACCAGCGACAAGTCAAGCTCAAAGCTTAAACAGAAGCAAATTCTGACAGTGAGTGGTTCGTGTTGGTGCTAGGCTATCGGGATCTTGAGTAATGAGCGGGGGGAATGCGCAGAGGCATTCAATCTCGGCCAACGGCCATTCCATTAGCACATGTCTTGCATGGACCGATAATGATGATGCGCAGAGTATATCCGCAGTATTAGCAGAGATTCTCCGTGGACCAGGATCATTTCCCCTCGTTTGCCAAGTGATAAACATTGCATGTCGTGAATTACATTGACCGGGGGGTGGCAACGCTGCAAAGCTTGCGTGGGGGGTTACAGTAGCGTAGCGTTGCACCGAGTCGGTTTGCGGGCCGTAGTACCATAAGCGCACTGGTTCAGCGGCCGTGGATTTTCTGTTAGGCTACCTACTTGAGAGTCATGAGGCCCGCCAAAAGAGTTTTTTCTTTCTCTCTTCCTTGGACTCTCTCTTCACTTTCAGGTCCAGCAACTTGACGCCCTTGCTCTCAGACCGTCTATTCCTCAAGAGAAGAAGAAAGGAAACCCAAGATTCGCTGTAAATATCATGAATTTGAGAGCAAGGAAAGACAAAGATCCTAATGCTTTCCCCACGAGGCAACTTCTAATTCTCGGTATGCGCGCCTCTCACTCACCGCCATAGCTGACGGCCCCTCCCCTCCCCTCACCATGATAATCTCACGAGCGCTAACCACGACTGCAGCAATATGTCGCTTTTCGGAGCCGATTGCCTTCAATTCCATTCTGGCCTACACGTTTGTGATGGTCAAGGATTTGGGCATTGCTGAGAAAGATGCTTCTCTCTATGCGGGACTGCTCGTCTCGGCGTATGCGGTCGCTGAGGCGTTGACCTCGATGGGATGGGGTATTCTTTCGGATCGCGTCGGGCGAAAGCCTGTTGTTCTGTTTGGACTTGTTGGCGTGGCTTTGTCGAGTCTCATCTTCGGTTTGGCCAAGAGCTATTGGGTTGCTCTTTTGGCAAGGTTTGTCGGAGGCGCACTGAACGGAAACGTGTCGGTGATGCAGACTATGGTTGCTGAGATGGTGAAGTTGCCTGAGCATGAGCGTAAGTTTCTCTTTGAGCCACAATTTTCGCAGAGATGCTAACTTTCTCGCAGCCAAGGCTTACGCCGTGCAGCCTTTCGTCTGGACTCTTGGCGGTATCATCGGATCCGCGATGGGAGGTTTCCTTGCTCAACCCGCCAAGTTTTACCCTTCTGTCTTTTCCGAGGATGGACTGTTTGGACGATACCCTTATCTGCTTCCTAACCTTGTTTCAGTGGCCGTGGTGGCCATCGCCGTCATCCAGGGACTTTTCCTCCTCGAGGAGACCCTTGTTAAGCCCGGGTCCGAGGGCGAGAATGGCGTTATCAACTACCAAGAAGTCCCTGCCATAGACGACCTCGAATCTATCGATGAGCGCACGCCTCTCCGACGCTCTGCCGTCCGCACCTCCGTTTCTCGGAGCCGTCGGCACATGTCTCCCTCCACCAGCCGATCACGACCTCGCTTCGCAGAGTCCAGTCTTGGAATGGCAGTTGAGCACGACTTTATCGACCTCCGCCGCTCTTCTTTCGGAACTGTGCACTCCATTGTCCTTCCTCAGGATCTTCTCACGCCCCCTAACGAGGAGCAGGAGGACGAGCAGGCCAAGTCCGGTGAACGAACGTTCAACAAGACGATTATGATGCTCATCGTCGCACTGCTTATCTTCTCGTATCACCAGATGGCTGCAAGCAGCCTTCTCGCCACGTATTTGCTCGACGGTCCTTCTGAGAAACGCGGAGCTATCGACTGGATCGGTGGTCTTGGTTACACCGTACACGATGTCGGCGTATATCTCGCAGTGAACGGAGTATTGGGTCTCTTTATCCAGGCCGTCATCTTCCCCGTGTTTGTTAGCCGCGTTGGAGTATGGCATTCCTTTGTGAGCATGATTATCTTGTATCCTGCTTCCTACATGCTCATGCCTTTCCTCTCTGCATTTGGCGAACCCTTCGTTTCTTTCGGAATATACGCATCGTTGTTAATGCAGAGCTTCTGCGGGTTGATAGTGGCACCTGTTACTCTCATTCTTATCAAGGATGCTACGCCATCTCCTCAGGTGCTTGGCCGAGTCAATGGCCTGGCTATGTCTGGTGCCTGTTTGGCACGTACTGTTGCGCCGCCCCTAGCTGGAGTTTTCTATGCTCTTTCAGGTTCCGTGTCAGCGTGGTTCAGCTGTGTTGTTGTAGCTGTTATCGGAGCAGTCCAGCTTTTCTGGATTCCACGAAGAAGTATTAAGAGGGACGATGTCATGGTGGATAACGCCCTTACCAAGACAGTCACCAATGAATCTCGCCGTGGTCGACGTGGCAGGAATTCTTTATCATAAAAGACTATGAATGTCACAGAAACGCTGGACTCAGACGATTACCAAAGACGATCCTCTTAGCTAAGGGAACGACGGAGTATAGCAATCATTAGGTATGAACGAAAGGAAGCAGCGCCATAACCAACCTCGACAACGATAAGCGAGCAGGAATATTTGGCACTCTCGAGACGCCTTTGGAGGCGACCCTTTTCACCCACAACGATGCACAACATCGAACACGATCCTTCGCAACGCCCACCGAAAACCGTGGGCTATGTAATCCTCTCCTTTGATAACAACGACTTCCATATTTGAAGTATCGTATGCGCCAACCTTCATTGATCGGCATGAAGCTGAGGCACTTTTTTCTATGCCACTTGCAAATTTCTCATGATTTCGTTTCGCTTTTCCGTTTCTGCTTTTCGGGGTGAACAATAGTTTCCAAGGCGCAAGGTATCAGTTCCATGATCTGGAAGGTAATGATGCAATCCAAAATTGCTTTATCTGCAAGCAACTACTCAACAAAGTCTTTATGCTAGAGCTCGATTTTCTTTGTCCTTATGTTAGCTTGGGGGGCCAAGTGCTTCTTCTGCAATCCAGTGTAGCCAATATAGTATGATCATACCGTCTCGCGTTATTAGCTGTCTCCCTGAGTTCTTTGATTGATTGATAGTTAAAGCTTATGACATCTCAACGACACATCAAGTTGAGTTCTGTGATAATCCTCAAATATCATCGCTGTAAGAACAACTTCTAGGTGAATGGCATTAATGGCTGCACTGCTCACTCAAGAGAAAAGGGGAGATGAACCTTCTATAAGCAGCGAATCATCCGCCCGGCGAACCCGCCGTGCAAGGGCATTGGCTGGATAAGTTCAGCGGCACGGCACAGAATCACACCCACCATCTTTAGTTGAACAACCACGACTCGATTCACCGGCGAGCATAGCAACTGATAATCACTATATCTGAGCAACTGTCTGGATGGCCCAGTAAAACGTCTCTTCTTTTCGCGAAGAGTCATAGTCGCGCATCTACTGACGAGTATCGGTCATAAAACCAAAAGCGAGGGTAAAATCAATGACCTGCCTTAATACCAATGGCCAGGGAGATATACGCGTGGTATTGTTGCATTATCGGATGGCCTGACGTTGCCAGAACCTGGGGTGGACATGGGCAGACAATCACGAGGCAAGATATCCAGAAGCAGGCCCACGAAGTCTCTGTACCTCAGCCTGTAGGTTCATTGTATAGACAGACATGTCACTCTTCCATCGCCCTTGGCAAAAAACTACCGACATCGGGTTCCAGGTTAAATGTCAGACCACTTTGGGGTAAATGCGGAGTGAACCGGTGATAGTGCGGGGAGTTTTGTTGCGGGGAATTGCCTTTTCCAGGCGCATTCCCTTCATCCGAGCCGAAGCACCCTCAGCCCGGGGACCAGCCCGAGAAGGATATAAGTAGATTGAAAGAAGTCCGGATTCCCCAGTTTCTGTACTCCAAGTCATCTCTTATCTGATCAGAAAATCCATCTACTCACTCTAATCTCCAACACTTTCATCATGAGCTCTTCCATCCAGACTCTCTCCCGCGGTGTTCGCATTGCTCCTCGTGCTCTGCGTGGACTTACCCAGGTTCGACAACTGAGCACCACCGAGCCCAGCCGCAACCTTTCCAACACTCGTGACTCTGCTGTCCACGATCCCATCATGGATAAATTCTGGGGCAACCGTATCAACGTTTCCGAGACTTCCACGATCGTCACTCAGACACCCAGCATCTCCTCTACCACTACCAGCCGTGACCCTCCTCTGGGCACCAACGTTTTTGAGCCTTCATCCGCCCCTCGCTGGTCTGGCATCTCCATCCCTACTGGCCGACAGTAGATAAGCAGTGGCCATAACACCGCACACACCACCACAAACAAGGCATTGTCATTTTCTAGATGAGTGTCCTAACCATCGCGTCGGGATTAATCCCACCGAATGACGATATGAAACGTTCCACCACGCCCCATATACCATTACTACACCACGGATACCCAGTCTCTTCCTGAAATGAGAAGAAATATTCGCAGAAATTTGTATATACCAGCATCGTATTGAGATCTCTGAAAGAATGAATCTTGGAACGAGCTATGAGGGATCATTGGATTTTAGCAAGGAAAGCACCTGCGATTGACCGAGCAGAGTAATGGCTTTTCCTCGATTTGTACATAACCCGGATCTGATTACTAGGCGTTGATGGTTCTAGCAATTGTATATAATGATCAATAACCTGTCAATTCTGAATGCCTGTCGCCATGAATAGAAACTAGATGCTGGGATGACCTCCAACGCGCAATGATCCACCACCAACCCCAAGCTTCGGTAGACTTCGGTCTCTATTCCACCGGACCTTCGGAAAGTTCCTTGAGGCCCACTTAGCCTCCGATGCGGGCCTAAAGCCTAGAAGCTATCGTCGGACTCCACCGGAACCTAAATTTGGCTCCGAGTCGATTATGTTGCCTTACTCTAAGTTGGAATTAAGGCTGTCCAACCAGGTTAACGATCATTATACGAGTGTGTCTTTCAAATGTCCTGTACTTTCTTTCTCATGCCACAAATCTCTAATATGCGTGAACTCCCATCATTCAAGCAATTATCAGGTCAAATTCCAAGCCTACTCAGCTATGACTCTATAGGATCCATTGGGAGGCCATCATGAGAACGGAGAAAGCTAGGAAGCTGCCTGAGCCCGCAAGCTTCACGGCAGAGTTACCCTCAGCCTCAGCAGACGATGACTTGGAAGCAGGGCTAGAGGTCGAAGAGGGGGATTCCTCTGTCTTGCTGGTCTCATTCTGATGACCAGGAGCAGAAGAATCATCGATCAACAGGTTGGAAACAACGACAAAGTTGGAGAACGTCTGTTCCATGGCATCGCCGCCGTTTCCCTCTGCCTTCAGGCCCTCTGCCGACTTTCGAAGGACAGGGAGTATGGAATTGGCTGTGAAGGGAGCGACCTGGGTGGCCACTGCAAGCCATCGGTGCGTGAAGCCCTTGTACATGACTATGTCGCGAGGGCATTTTCCTTTGCTATTCTCACACGCGACCTCGTTGAAGTCTCCATTCTTTTTGAAGAATGTCTTCAAGGTTGCTGATGCGAGGTTCTCGGTGCGTTTCCTCCACTCGTCTGATCCTTCGGTCTGGAGATATCAGTCAGTATGAAACCATTTTAGCATCCAATTAGGTACTTACAAAGTTGTACATAAATGCAGCACCCATGGTCAGCCCTGCCGAATTGGCAGACCACTGGATCTGGTTGATGTTTGAGCAGTTCTTGGTAGCCTTTGTAGCTTGAGCACCATCATAGACTGCCCAGGTCTCCTTGTCGATGAGCTCACTGGTCTCGAGCCAGTCCCAGGTCTTTGAGGCATAGTCGGCGTAAGTGTCGTTGGATGTGAGCCTGGCGAGACGAGCACCAAGATTGAAGAAGAGAACATTGGCAAGTGCTAGAAAGGTTAGTGACTTGCAGACTGAATTTGACGGGGTAACATACTCGACTTGTAATCGAAGCCAGCATTGGTCATCATGATTTGCCATCGAAGCCCGCCATTGCAGTTCTTCTGCTCAACTTCTGTGTCCCATCTTGCGCGTTGCTCTTCCCAGACCGCAATGGCAAGGTCAAGCCACTGAGGTTGACCCTCGGAGGGTTCGGGATAGCCATACTCGGCGGCTGTGAGGGCAGCAAATGCCCAAATGGACTGGTCATCGTTACCCATGCTTGCTGTGTTGTTGGCTGGCATGAAGTCCTTTCCCTTGCCAACCTGCCATTGTATGCCCTCCGTAACGAGTTTGTTGTAGGTTTTGTCGCCTGTCAATTGCCAATAGTCCACAAAGGAACCCATGAAAGCACCCGACTGATACCAATAATACCCATCTGTTCCCATTCTTTTTTCGGGCAGAAGACCAGGAGTCTGACCAGTTTCATTGCCCTTGTAGAAACTGATGAGATCCCCAGCAAGACCCTTGGACGCATCTAAGATACCATCCTTGCTGTCCAGCTTCATACACTGGACAGACGCAAACTGTGACAAAAATAGCACAAGACCAGTAGCTTTCTGGAGTGCACCCATTGTATTACGACGGAAACAAGAAACGAGTGTGGAGAAGATCGATAAGGTCACTACAACTTTGGGAACCGGGCTGACGCAAAGTTTTTATCACCAGACAAAATTGTAACGCGCTAGGCAGCGTGAGCCGAGCAAAAGGCGCAGTTGGGCTAGCGAAATGAGCGAAGTCATTACCCACCGCTTGGACTGAATCCTTCGGGGCTATGTTGACCCAATAGCATCGTGAGTTTCCAAATTACGACCCAGATTTGCTTATGTCAGATGTTTACCAAGACATACAAATTTGAGCATTTATTTCTTCAATGTCTGCAGTATAGAGAATTATTGTGATTGAAATATTGTCGATTTCCGAACAGTCTTGATCAAGAGGGTGTGAGCATGCTTGATATGCCCAGGAATGGATGAAGAGGGTTGACGAATACGTCACCCGAGACCTACCGCCAAAGGAAGAACATGCCACCAAATAATGCATTACCAAGGACGCTTGCAAAACTGGCCCTTCAGGAGCGGCGCGATGAATTCGTTATTGGCCTATTGGTAGTCGACAAGAGATCGCTTGAAGCGAGTTGTTCCAGTTTTGAGCTCAGCCCCAGGCCTGGATCACCGCTTAATTCGCAAAGCTGTGTTTTTTGGCAGTCATGCAAGTCTCGCATAGTTATCGGATACGAATCACGCATTCTCATCCTGTTTTCGCTACGAATTAGGTTAGGTCATACGCGTTTCTTGCTTGGCAGCGTGTTGTTTCCGGCGACTACTCTGTTTGGAATAGTTTATGCTGGTTGGGGTTCTGTTACTGCTGAGTATTTCTGTTCCCTCAAGTAAATGTTTTCAAGAAGTTATTGGGTTGTTTGTGGCAATTAGATCAGGAACTCTGTTGACGAGCGTCAGTGACCATGAACATGATGTCGCATAGAACAGTAAAGCAATGTTAGCGCCTAAATGATTGTCTTAACCCCATAAGTATTAACTATATAGATACAAGAACACAAGATTTTGGCTGCGGTCGACGCCGTCAAGTACATCCGGCCGGTGCATTTGGGTACATAGTACGATGTCTCCAACCCATTTCTAAGGCTCGCTTAGAAGCCACCGAAGCCGCCGCTTCCAAAGTTGAAGTTGGGTTGAGAAGGCTGGGCCTGCTGGTTATCAGACTCAGAGTCTTGGTCCTGGTTCTCGTTGTCAGACTGATCATCCTTGTTCTCATCATCAGAGTTGTCGTCCTTGTTGTCATCATCAGAATCATCGTTCTCAGAATCATTGTTGTCGCCGGACTGGTCGTCACCGGACTGGTCGTCACCCTGAGAGCCATCGCTGGAGGTCTCAACAGGGTCAGCAACTTCAGATGCGGCAGGGGTCTCAGAGCCATCGGCAGGAGTAGTAGGGGTAGCAGGGGCCTCAGTAGAGTCTCCAGAGCCGGAGCCGGAACCAGAGCCAGCATTGGAGTCGCAGGTGCCAACCTCCTTGGGCTCACTGCCGTCAGTGACACCCTCGAAAGTGATGCACTCCTTGGGAACGTTTGTGAGCTGGATGCCGGAGATCTTGGCGGTGTCACCCATGTTGGGGTTGATGCCGACGAGGATCTTTCCGTTGCTGGCAGAACCACCAGAGATCTCGACGTGGCGGGCGGGCATCTCCTTGCAGTTACCGCAGCTGCGGTAGAGCTTACCAAAGTCAGAGACCTCGAAGTCCTTGATGATGACGGTACCTCCACCGTTGTGCTGGATGACCTTGTCCTCGGCGCCGGTAGCGCCGCCACCGTTGATGGTAGTGGTCTCCCCATCTTCCTGCTTCTTGATAGAGAAAGCATCCTCGCAGACGGCGTCCCAGACAACATTGTTGAGAGTGCAGCCACCGTTGCAGTGAACACCCTCAATCTGGTTGGGACCTGTAACAGTTAGGACTGGCAGGTAATAAGAACGACCGGCTGAACTTACCAATGCGGACGTTAGAAAGAGTGGCACCCTTCTCGAGGATAAAGACGGCATCAGAGTCACCGCCCTCCTCCTGACCAGTGCAAGAAACACCACGGTCGAAGATAGCATTGCCGCCGTCGAATGACTCGCCGGCAGCGATGGTCATGGGAGCATCGAGAACACTGCTTCCACCAGAACCACCGGAGCCACCCTCGCTATCCTGACGGCGGGAGAGGGATGGAGCTCCAGTAATGAGAGGAGCGGGAGCGGCATAAGCACCAATGGCCAGCGTGGCCGCCATGATCACACGGTACTGCATTTTTATGATTGGTACGAAAGAATGCTTGGTAGGTGAAGAAAGATGAGTTGAAAGACAGAAATGGTATCAAACCAGTAAATACTTTAGGAATGGTTAAGACAAATAAAGAATGACCAAGCACAGCTTGTCGAAAGAGTGAAATATAATGCAACGAAAGTGATGACGAGACACAGAACAAAAAGAAGGTTCAAAGGAGGAGATGTCTTGGAAACTTATAGCTTTGTCACTTGCCGGGAATCATTCGTTAACTCAGTGACATACACCCCAGATGGCCCCAGAAGCCAAGTTTTCGTTGATCAGATTGCCCACATTCCCGAACTCGCCTTGTCGTTCTGAAGATAGGTGGATAGGTGGATCATTTTGCCTGAAACAACCCACCGTTTGACATGGCAAAATTCTTAATTGATACAACCCATGCCGCTCGTTTCAAACACGAATATTGCCGCCTATCAGAAGGGAATGTTTTGAGAAGGACCCCTGCAGGCAAATGAGACGACGCGTCGATCACTGGTTAGTTTTTGAAGAAACCCCCGATGCTGAAACGTGACCCCTGACTAGGGTTAAGCTTAACCGCGCGATCTTACCTCTGGCGTACTTCGCTGAACTTTACTTGACGAGCTTGTTATGCTTATAATTGCAGTAAAAAGCTTCTTTTCAGTCTATTTTATAGTCATTGCATTACAGGCTTTGTAGCAACTTTAGGTGATATATGAGTTGTTTTGCTGGCAGATAGAATTGAACATGGCGCTGAATCTCACTTGCATGGCAGCCAACTTCTATACGCGGATTTCACAGCATTCTGCTTTGTGTATCCATCTATTTCCGGACATTAGACTGATCTACGTAGTATTTGAGGCAAGATCCTGGTCCGGGTCATGACTATTGAGGGCGGCTGCGGTGATATTGGTGGATGACTGCATGTCTCAGGAAGTTCAGGGACGCGAATATCAGCTCCAGAAACATGCTGAACCTTGCAACTTAATGAGCCCTTTCATCCAGAAATAACCTGAGGCAACAATTCATGTGGTTGAATGTTCTGAAACTTAACCATGGCTGTTTCTCGTACCCACCATGCCAGCCTTGTCCAGCCATTCTTGTTGAGTTTTCAAAGCAGTTCGACAGGGCTAGAAGATCGCAAACGTGCCACCTTTGGCAGCGAATTGACTTTTGGCATTTCCTGAGCTCTAGTCCCGGTTGCGTCTCCTCCGCTCGGCAGCAGCCAGCACATCACGGTCTACCTCTATGTTTACGAAAACCCAAATGGCCACAGCATAACACGCCTGGCTGACGAAGAACGGCATACCGAGAGCCATGCCGCCAATCCCGAGACCGCGTACCCAGAGCGCCGCCATCAAAGGCGCCCCAAAAAGTGAACCAACAGTCTTTACCAGCATCACAATAGAGAAAATGTGAGGTTCAGGATCTGACGAGTCGCGAGAATGAGGCGGCGAGATGACAGGTGATTTAAGGAGTGATAGAGTGAAGATAGGAAGGGCAGAACCAAGAGCGTAGATAAACATAGAGGGGATTAATATCCAAATCTCACTCGCAATGGCGATCCCCAACGCGCCGAATACAGATGCAACGAGGCAGTACATAGCGTTTCGGATATTTGACTTATCCGCTACCTCAGCTGCATCTTCTTGTCGCACCTGGCGTGCAGATCGCAAAAGCTTGGGAATAACGATGGTGAGTAACGTGAAGTTGACGATTGCTTTTCCAGATAAGAGATAGCCGGCGGAAGCAAATGTCCACTTGTAACGTGCAGATATATACTGAACAAGAAGCTTTGTGTCTGAGCTCGCAAGGGATGTGAGTACAAAGCTGAACAGCAACAAGCTAAAGTTCTTTGGGTGGCTGACGATGATGGTTTTGATCGTCTGAAGGCGGTCAATAACAGACTGAAGTAGTGTCTCATGATGCGATTGGGCTTTGATACGAGGGGATGAGAGGAGGGGTTCATGTTGGCTCTCATCATCACCATCGGTTCCCATGTCTGTGTTTCCCTGCGTAGGTAGCATCTGTATGCTAGGTACAGCCAATGACAGCAAGAATATGCCGAGCCAGAACGGTAGCCATAGCGATATAGTCATGGTAGATGAAGCTAGTGCAGGCCCAAGTAAGGCTACGACATAAGACACTGAGCTCATGTATCCGAAGTAGATAGCTCGTTGAACATGGTCGTCCGTTAAATTCGAGACAAGGCCGTAGGTAAGAGAGTTGAAGACGCAGTCTCCACCAAGGACTGAGAGCACCGGGCCGACCACGATGGCCTTGATTGGGAGTAGGGTATCGAAAGCTCCAACCATGATAGCCCATAGCAGCATGAAAGAACGCGAAAGAAGGTTGAGTCTGAGGATTACCCGACGGCCCCATTTCTCAGCCAGAAAGCTGAGGGGTATAGTCATGATAAAGTCTTCATCATTAGCAGGTTACGTACTATCGAGCACATGAGTGACTTACCTCCAGCGACCCAGAGCGTCTCCATCACGCCCTGAATCCAACCTAGGTCTTTTTCTATCTCTCGAATCTTGCATAGCTTCTCATCAACGCTGCCATCGGGCTGGATCTGCGACGGATCATTCTGGTAGTAGTAGTCTATACAAAGGCGCCTCTCAATCAATCGATTTGAGGGGAGTTGATAGAGGCTCATTGACAGGTTGACGAAGAGGCATAGGGTTAGCACGGAGATTATCGGCGCGACGCGTTTGCGAGATCCAGGCCGCGCCGGCATAGAACTGGGCCGACGCGCGTGCTCCTCCATGTTCTGTGATTGAGTGAAATTGAGTGTATTATTGTCTTGAGTTCATCATTTTATTTTGCGAACTGAGATACCTGCTGAGGCTTTAACATTATCTTCGATGGGCAGTTCGACCAAAGACCGCTATCAACCCCATCAGCATGCAGGCACGTGCGATAAGAGATTATCTTATCAGATACCTTAGACCTCAACTAGAAGTTATTCTAGAGGCCCTAGTCTTGACGGCGTCGCCATCATGAAACTGAGTACTTTTGGCCGCTTGCTTTTTCTGGAAGCTTGTCCGTGACATAGCATGTTCTCTTATTACCAAACACCAGCAACGCTTGCACCGGGTCCAAAACTCACAAGCGCCAGCAAGATCCAGAGTGATGCAGAGAACAGGTTCATGTTGGCTTGGCCAACTCTGTTCAAATCCCAGACAGCTTGAAATGTCCACACATATGATGCTAAGAAGTACATGCACGCTCCAGCATGTCGTTTTACTAGTATATGGAGTGATTCATCGATTGACGCCGGCCGACAAAAGTTGAGTATCATGTTGAGGTCAGCTTTGGGAGTGGCTTGCATGATGGCAAACCAATGACATAAAGTGCCGAAAAGTCCAGCAATCAGGTATATTCTTTGCAGAAATTTTAGTTCAGGTTTTAGTGTTTTGCTCGGATGCAATGCAGTTTGATGGCTGCCAAAAGATCCCAACATTCCGACGAATACGGGAACCAGTAGGGGCCAAAATGACTTGGCGGCTTGCATCCACTTAGGCAGATGCGTTGTTGACAAGACAAGGCCGAAATGAATTGCTTCTGACATAACGTACGCGGAAAGAGCATGTCTGGCGTATCGTAGAGGAACGAATCTTCTCAGAGACCACCAGTAAAATCGATATCCGATATCAAGGTGTAGAAAAGATAGTATAACGGCATGGCGACTCCGATTCCGGCGCATTGAATGATCATGAGCCACAAGGCAGGTCTAGACACGATAAGTACTCATGTTGTTCATCCAAGTAAAGATTTCTTACAGTCCAAGAGGCGTGAGTTCGTTTCTTCCGCGATAGCCTTCAACCATGACAATGACGATGGGTTGGATGGAATGGCCAAATGCGTTGACCTTTAGAGCCTCGAGACTCAATATCGAAGCCTTGTCGATCCAGTGGTCATGCGGAACAGATCCATCGGTTGGATTAGGACCGTATTTGCCTGCAGAGGCTGCGATAACTGTGAAGACCACATACGTCACCACTAGTACCCATTGTATGCTGCCTCTTGACGTTGGCTCGCAAAGCAGTTCCTGTTTGTATGGTGTCAAGTTCTCATGGTGATGCACTGGAAGCATATCCAGCATTTCCCCACCAGGATGTTGAGAGCAATAGCCAAGAGTGACGACTTGCTCATCTACCAGCGGAAGCAGATGGATCGTCATAAGCTTCTTCAGAGGCGTATCAAGTGCTTCCGTGTTCGCGCGGTTATGTGAGTAACGATGGTTGAGTGCCAGCCTGGGCTTGCGCCGAGATTGGACATCTGCGAACATGGACTCGACTTGGACGGTGGTGAGACGTCCTGAAGGGCTCCGTTTGAGTGCATTCACGAGGTTGTTCGTCAGTAGAGCCGCGCTCTCAATAGCAGCGTTGCCACCTTGGCCATCCACCGGATGGAACTGTGACAAGTGTCAGACTGGTTTACATCATGCATTCTTTGGGACTTACCTTGTGCGCTGAGTCACCCAGAGTGATGATCCTGTCAAAGTGCCACTGCTTATAGACATACTCTACTGTGCACACCATCTGCTCCAACAAGAATGTCACCAGCAATAATCGTTCCGTCTGATGTGACTGCATGAACTCCCCCATTGACCAAATCAGTCCTGACAACTCGCTTGTGTGTCAAGACTTTTGTCTTATCCCTTATACTGTTGTAAAGCACTTTGAGAAGCATCTGCCTGTCGAGGAAGACCATGGGGTATCCATGCCTTCAGCTGTAGAGTCAGTCAAGGAAGGTTCAAGATACGTGAACGTACTGACCTCTCGATAATGCGCTTATCCATCTCTCGATGACAGGCTAGAATTTGACCATTCGTGTCTCGGAAATTGAAAGTCTGTATGGGAGGCGCGATTCCCATGACTCTTTCATATAAGCCGAGCTGGTCTAGGATGCGATTTCCATGAGGTAGTAGCCCGATGCTAGCCCCGACCTGAGGCGCTACAGTGGGATAAGCCTCCAGCACCAGAAAGTCGATGCCATTGGCCAGGAGCATGTTTGCCAGGCTAAGCCCCGTGACACTCGCGCCGACAATCACAACTCTGAAGGGACGTTTGTCAGCCATGGTGACTGTGATTGCTGGAGTCATGAGTTGTTTGGAAAAGCTGTTGGTTGAGCTGACAATGTCCCAACAATTCAGGGCCTGCCTAATGCGCACCTTATGAGTATCCACCAGTACCAGGCCTCATACTCGTCCAGGGTAGTTAGTTACCTTGATTATTTAGATAAGGCTGCGGCGTAATAATCGGGAAGCCAAAGCAGAGGTGTTCCGTTTATCGAGATTGCTTCCATTTCCTCTTGATTCTCGTCTCTTTAGTATAGTTTTACTCGAGCACATAGCGTAATGTCTTACTAGATGAGACGAATGATGAACGGAGACGAACATTTCTAGCTAACCACAAAGTCTGTTGGTTGGTAGCAATCCCAGAATGAGTTATATTGACTAAGATGTGAAGAATTGCCAATTCAAAAGTGAACCTGACACTCTTATTGCCACTCGAAAACTCTCCATTCAGCAGTTTTCTGAAAGTATTGCTTGTTGTCTTTCTCGTTCGGCGCACACGCGTCTCATAACAAACATTTTCAGGGTGCATCCGATGACGGCGGCCAATTCATTGGCCCTTGTAGTGGATATCAATTGTGCTCAGCCATGCGCGCTGAGAAGTTTCCTTCGGCATTTGAATCCTTTTTCTACTGATAAAGTCATCTCCTCGGGTTTGTTAGTTTCTATGCATAGCTAATCTCCATGTTTATTCCCCCGTGGAGGCCCCGGATCAAGGTTCAACCACAGAATTCGGGGAATTTGGGGTCACGCATAACTCCCCCAACGCAACTGACGTCAAGGGTCCTCTTAGATGCCATCGATAACGCTGTAACTGATCAGCTAGACGTGCCGGTACCCGATTTTGGTGTCACCCTCGAGCTTTGACGTGGCCCATCGAAGCTTTTATCCCTCTGGCGAAGAAAAGACTCATACCTTGTGGGGTAAAGGTTTTGCCGGAGGCTCAGACACGCCTGGAGATTTTTTCTCCGCGCTGATCTCCGGATGGTCCGGGGTCTGGGTATTGGACGGGGGTAGTGGGGGTTACGCGAGGTTGAGGTCCCTTTCTAGGCCTTTTCCAGAGAAGTTTACTGGTTCTACAGCGGTAAATGGCTTATTCTTGGCGATGATAGTGGATGTTGAGGCTCAATGTGAGGCTCAAATGGCTTGGAAGCCAAGCTCCGTTAAGCCGCCCTTGCGTGAGAGCCGTCAACGCGACTCAGGAACGTATTCTTGGACGACTCAATTTGCCGATTTTACCAATCATTTAAGCTCATTAAGCTCAGTCGAAATTACGTGAATGAATTGATCAGATAGCGGAAGCACACCGACGACAATCTCATCTCGTTGCCCCATACGGGGAAAACGCTCGTCCGGCCCGACTCATTTGCTCCATCGACTCCAGCGCCCCAGAGCAATGTGGGCATCTTTGTAACGTAGCGCATGGAGAAGAAAACTTTGTCAGGATGGGGAAGAACAAAGACTCATCCTTTCAAAGTCGGGGCCCCGGATCCCACTGATTCCTATAAAGCTCTTGATCTGGAGTTGGTTTGTTGTCTCGACAGCTTCTCTGCTCGAACAACTCACGGACATACTGACCTTGCTACCATGGGTATCCTCACTCTCGCTGAAGATAGGCCGACGCCGCCTTCGGTGTACAACTGGCGCATTTATGTGCTTGCCGTTGTTGCCTCGTGCGGTTCCAACATGATCGGTTATACAAGTGCCTTTATTGGTACAACTATCACGCTCGATTCGTTCAAGAAGGAGTTTGGGATCGATACGAAGACTGTCGAGGAGCGAAACTTGATCAGTGAGAACATTGTTTCGCTTTTCATCGCTGGCGCTTTCTTTGGCGCGCTTCTCACTTACGTTCTCAGCCACTGGGTTGGCCGCAAATGGTGTCTCGCCATCGCTTCCGCTACCTTTACGCTTGGAGCTGGTCTTCAGTGCGGTGCCGACTCTAGCACTGGGTTAGGAATTTTATACGCAGGTCGTGTTCTATCAGGTCTTGGAACCGGTTTTGCAAGCAACATCATTCCGATCTACATTTCCGAGCTGGCGCCTCCTGCTATTCGAGGTCGTCTGGTCGGTCTGTACGAGCTTGGCTGGCAGATTGGTGGCCTCGTAGGATTCTGGATCAACGTGAGTCAAGCTCTCATCCTTTGACATATGGCACGCTTGCTAACTTATGGGTAGTATGGTGTCCAGAAGCACATGCCCGAAAGCCACCAACAATGGATCGTCCCGTTCGCTGTCCAGATCATCCCATCGGGTCTTCTCTTCCTCGGAACCCTCTGGCTTCGCGAGTCCCCTCGATGGCTATTCCTCAAGGAACGCAGAGCACAGGCCATGAAGAACCTTTGCTGGATTCGACAGCTCCCACCTACCGACCTCTACATCACGGAAGAGGTATCAGCCATTGATCATGCACACGAGATCCAGAAGTCGACTGTTGGTATTGGACTTTGGAAGCCTTTCCAAGCTCTCAAGGATCGACCAAACATGATGTGGCGTCTCTTCCTGGGATGCATGCTGTTCTTCTGGCAGAACGGCTCTGGAATCAACGCGATCAACTACTACTCCCCAACTGTGTTCTCGGTAGGTTTACATCCATAATCGCATTTTATGCTAGTATCAATCTAACTTTATACAGAGCATTGGAGTTCAGCATGATACCGTAAACGTAATGACGGGTATCTTTGGTGTCGTCAAGGCTGTGATGACCTTTGTCTGGCTTCTCTTCCTTGTTGACCAGCTTGGTCGAAGAAAGCTTCTACTTATTGGTGGTATCACTGGCTCTATCTGTATGTGGGTATTGGGTGCATACATCTACGTCGTCGACCCTACCAAGAACCCCCAGGATCATTTGACTGGCAGTGGTATCGCCGCTATCGTATTCTTCTACCTCTGGACGGCCGTCTACACTCCAACATGGAATGGTACGCCCTGGGTCATCAACTCTGTAGGTCCTCCCTCATAACTACTTTTCCATCGTCTAACTAGTTTCAAGGAATTCTTCGACCCCAGTTTCCGATCCCTGGCTCAGGCCTGCACGACCGCCAGCAACTGGCTGTTCAACTTCCTCGTCTCGCGTTTCACAGAGCAGATGTTTGCTGCAATGGGATACGGTGTCTATATGTTCTTTGCGACTCTGTCATTCTTCGCCTTCATCTTCGCCTTCTTCCTGATTCCCGAGACTAGTGGAATTCCATTGGAGCAAGTTTACAGACTCTTCAAGATCAAGCCAATCTGGAAGGCAGACAAGATCCTCAAAGATCAACTAAAGCAGGAGGAGCAGCAGTTCAGATCCGATGTCAAGGGTGAAGTGAGCCAATCAGAGAACCTCGAGGACGTCAGTGACCAGCGCGGTGAGGTCTGAAAGCACGGTTGTGATAAATTGAATAGAATAGAAAGGGCTCTAGACACCAAAGGGCAATAGAATCTTATTAGACTATGGGTACTGAAGTCAAACTCCGTGCTGTGATTATAAGTCATCAGCTATAGGCCTCAAGTGCAAATAACGCCGCTGCCGGTGTCATGTATTTGGCCACTATGAGGCACTATCTTGCTCAGTGAATATCCCCAGTAATTCAGAAGAAAACAGACGGCATGGTATAGAGAATTGGTATCAAGTCTATTAACGTTGTACTTCCCAAGGTATAACCATAAAGCCACCAAGATGTATAATAACGATCAAGTCCTTTCTCTAATGGAGAGGGACTTTAATCCATCGATTAAATCGTTGATAGGGCTATATTCTTGCAAGAGCCCTGCTACAGACCCATCGAACTGAATCTGTGGTATCTGCAATTGTAGGCTGTCCGGGGATAAAGTGATGTCGTTGCTCATGTGGCGTAGCTCATTAAGCATCTTCAACGCTTCTGGATTAGCGGCCCCAGGATCCCCGGTTGAGTCCGTGTGAGACGAGTCAAAGTTGACCCTGCTTCCTTCTTGCCCTCCTGAGATACCTGCCAAGATCTGAGACTGTCTTGAAGGAATGCGGCTTCCGGGCATTGACTTCAACTGGTCCTTCAATGGCACATGCCTTGATAAGCAAGCGTACCTGGGATTCTGTGCACAACCGACTTGGATATCTCTGAGAGCTCTTGAAACCATATCCGCAGTATAGCGAACAGACTGATTCGGTACTAGCATCCCTTCCCTGATGAGATCTAAGAAGTCACACATCGAAGGAGCACACAAGTCATGGTCTTTGAGACCTTGAATCATCTATGAAAATGAGTTATTAGCTCATGCTGTAGGATTGATTCTGATATAATTCTTACTGTCAGAACTGCCTCTTTGACCTCCCCACGTTTGTGACTGCTTCCAGCCGGTCTGTTCGTGTCTGTAGAATCCTCTTCCGTAATCAAGTTGTAGAAAGTATCGCTATGATAATTTCCAGTTCTGTTTCGAAGGTGATCTTCCTTTATTCTGTTGCCTGAGAAGGCCTCGACACAACTTTTGTCCTTCATCAGAAACACAGACGCATGTTCTAGAAACACACAGCCAAGAGACCAGATGTCGTATCTGGTTCCAACCTCACCGCTAACTTCGCTTTCAGGTGCTTTGTAGGTTTGTGTATAACCCTTAATACCAGCCCATGACGCATGGGACTTGGATTGTCACGTGCTGAACTGAGTAAGACCAAGATCTGCGATGACAAGATGATCTTTCCTATCGCCCTGATAATTACTAAACCAAAGTAGGTTTTGCGGCTTTATGTCGCTGTGCCGTCCATAGTTTCCTTTCAGCGCAACGTGAACTATTTCCTCCAAAGTGCTGGCGGTGTAGGACGAGCGTTGTTTGTGAAGGCTGCCCAAGCTCCTCAAAATACCAGCGCATTGGAGGAAAAACCAACACGCGTCTTCGTAGACATCAGGGCTGTACAAGGTTGGCATTGTCTCCCATAGATCGGTCAGATCGCCATCAGCCCATTCGAAAACGAGGTAGTAATAGTCGGCCCGGCGAAAGGAGAAAAGAAGTTGATGAAGGTGCTCTCTATCTTCGAGTTTCTTGATGACCAGCCGCCTTGCAAGAGAGTCTGCTTCACTCGGGTGGTCTATTGAGCTGTGCTGAACAGCCTTGACAGCGAAGCAACTTGGTTTCGGGTATTTACCCCGGTACAATAAGTGAGACGGCTCAATAAAGACCTTCGTGACTTTTCCATATCCTCCAGACCGAATTTCAGGGGGGTCAGAATCCACGAATGGCAAGACAAAATCGGCGGGTAGTCGAAAATGATCCATAAACTGCCCTTCCTCATTGATAGTGCAGAACAGACTGCATAGTTGCATCTGCTTCATAGTAAAATATTCCGCGTCGGGATAGGACCAAGCCCAATTCCTTGAAGACTCTATCTCATTTTTCTCACGGTCGTATAAGATGGGCTGCTGTCCCTGTCGCTGAACGGTAAGTGGGAGCTTGCTATCTTCTATCTTTGCATTGACAAAGTCTAGTAGAAAATGAAGTCCATTCACCAATATCAATGTAGCCATGATCTTCAGTCTTTTTGGTTTGCCATCAGCTCCATATACCTCGTTGGTAAGACTTATCAGATCTTCAGCCATGAACTTTTGACTGAGTATCTTTTCAACATTCCTTGGGCTTAGAATCCGAAGGAGCTGTCCCAGAGGTATAAACGCTTGCTTACCAGTATGATCAATTGCGGGTGTCCTGCTCGCATTCATCAAAGTTACCCAGACAGAGGATAAGTCGACGTCAGCCATTGGAGGTTCCGAATCATGGACCTCTCCAGACATACTGGCAGAAACCCGATAAGGAACTAATGACTTAAGCCATTGGCTATGGCCCATGTCAGAGATACTCCGAAATGTTGATGTGCTTTCTCTCTGAGATAACACTGAAGTATGGATAGACCCTTGCTCTGTCCCAGGTTTTAAGGCGATATCGGATCGAGATGGGGCTACTCCCCATTCGGGGATACCCAGAGGCTCATGATGAGACACCGTTGATGAGCTTGGTAATTGATGACTTCGAGATGCATTGCGACTCTTTGGTGATGTCACATACGAAGTGATCTTTCTCGTTCCCCTCACTCTTGAACGTGGTTTGGAAGGGTTGACCATGGTCCATATTAACAAGCAGGGGCTTATGATATAATTAAGGCATATTTTAGGTGAGGGGATACCAGGCAATAAATTTCATTGTTTACAATGCCTGAAGGCTGATCTTTCAACTGTCAATTGAGCAGAGCCTTATTTCCTTATTTTTCTCCAGCACGCATTTGAGAAATATAAAGCCCTCCCCGAACTGCGGCTGAGACCCCTGATCGAAATATTCGGGCTTTGCATATGGTCGGCCAATGAACTGCATGGGAATTCGAACAAGGCTTCTGGCCGCCCATAACAGACATTGGCCAGGATGATGCCACAGCGGTTAGAATACTTGGCCTGGAGCGGCTCGTGCCGCCACCTCATCCTTATCAGCATCACGAATCACCTTTTCGCAGCGCCGGTGCATGCTTCTGGCACCCTCCTCTAGCCTGATATGAGAAGACGTGCAGCGAGGGTTGAAAATTCCAGGCAGAAGCGATCAGGTGGCAACCTTGACTTGGCTTGATTGCTCAGTCCAGAGCCTGCTTTTCCAAAGTGTGTCAGATGGAGGCCACCCACAGAGGCCTCTAGGCACAGCCCCCGCTTCTGAGGTTGCCTTGTCTGCCTTTTTTCCAATCTGTCATTTCTGAGTCACATCGCGTCCGTGATCGAGTCTTTTTAAATCAGCCACTTCCGTGTTTCTTCTCCGACTTCCATTTCAAGCATATTTTCATCTATACGTTGACGTCCGACTTCACCAACATTTCTTGTCCTATTCAGAATGCCCGGGCAAATACAACAACAAACGAGTGGGCGTGCAGTGGCCAGCTCATCATACGATACTATCCGCATCAATGCGAAGGACGTTAGCCCACAAAAGCTTCTTGCTATTCTCGAACGAAGTCTCCCCCGAAACAAGTTCTCCGTCGAGATGCAGCAAGATATATACACCATTCGATGGGACCGGGACTCCTTTAGACGTGGGATGTAACACATATTGTTCCGCGCCAAGCATCTTCCCACGACCCTCAGAATAGCTCCTCACACAAAGGAGCATATCAAACCTTCATACCATCATCCATAACAGTCTGGGGACATAAAATTGGACCTCTTAGACTACCTTAGTCATAATCATCATTATCGTCATCACCACATATATATAGAATCATAGCAGTCGGCAACGAAATAAAAGCGATTGAATGAACAACTTTGACCATAATTCAACGAAGCAATAGCTAGTAAATCACAACATCCTCACCATCCATTGCCATGTTATGTTCAAGAAGCCAGGCCACTCCAACTCGAACATAAACCTTTGTCTGCTCTGGTTCGTCCTCGGATAAGGCGACAAGAAGAACGTAGTGTACCCGGACCCGAGATTCTTGCTTCTTGTCTTTACCAAGGACAACCGCCCGCAAGTCGGATGGTTCGAACACAGACCCTTCATCAAGCTTGACTCTATCATGCATATCCAGCTTATCCAATCTGAGACTTCTAGCAACTGCTTTCAACACAGTCCTCTTGGCCTTTGTACCGGTTTCCTCGCGAAGCAAGCAGTCTGTGCTCCATTCGACCTTGTCAAAAGGTATGTTCGCATAAGTGATTGGACCCTCGTATGCCGTCCATGACCAAGAAGGAACATGATGGCCATCTTGGAACGTGATACTCTTCAGAAAGATATTCTGAGGTCGAGACCAGAGAAGACTTCTTGCCAAGTACTGCTCAAAGACACCAAACTCGCCGCGACTCTGGAGGACAGTTGAAAGGTGTTTCTCGAGACCCAGAATGGCCACTGGTCGGTCTGAATTGTAACTGAAATTGAGTCTGGAATACTTCTCGTAAAGATTTTGAAACAGAGTGATTCGCCCGCCCTTGTAGTACTTGAGTATGGCCTTGGGGAAGTCCGAGTCTGCGAACAGAGCTGATTGGGGACTGACAAGAGAAGTCATTAGACCGGATAGAAATGACGATGAGGAATTACGAGTACTTACTTTGATAATTTGAAGAACCGCTCACAATGCAGTCCGTTTCCACACTCCCAGTAAACTTGAGTCTTGGTGAAGTGCAGTGTTCTCCTAGACAAAGCTCGCTCCTGCATCACCCAACCGCGCGCATTCAGAGGCGCTGACTCTAAGTCTCTGTTACAATCTTCCATGAATTCTGAAATGTGAAGCAGACCGTCCTCAGGAGTTTCTAACGTCGCAGAAAGTGTTGAGCTAAGCTTTGGAGTGAGAAAGCCCTCGTTAGACGTCGCTGCTGATGTCGCCGCGATTGTGCAGTAGGCGTTGCTGAAAACCTGACCCATTCGAGCAGCTTCTCGTCGCCAGTCTTCTGGGTCGTCTTGGATGATACACAACGAGTCTATCCACAAATATGGGATCTTGAGTGCTCTCGTGACTCTGATAGCTTCCTGGAAATTAAGAGGCAGCTGTTCATGCGGTATCTCGTTACGAAATTGGTCGATGTTGCTGGTCAGGGTAGACAGGCTCGTGCTGCCTCCCCAGCAGTGGCTAAGAGCAAGATAATGTAGAAATCCAGAATCTTTAATGTCTTCCAAGTGCTCACTCGCCTCCCCCACGCGAATCAGTCTAGTGGGCATCTGGACAGCATAGCCGCCAGAGGATGCTTCTCGTGCATGGCCGTGCTCTTTATCACACACGCGGAGCCACTCTTGAAAGAGATGATATCGTTCAGGGCTTTCCGGAGGCGACAAAGTTGGATATCCGACCTGAACTGATCCAAGATCATGAGCATTGAAGGCTGAGGGAATTGTTAGTATGGCAGTCATGAACCATAGTGATGGCATACCAGGATCGGAGAACAGGGACAGTACTGGCGGACCGTCGCGCCGATTCAAGTTGAGTGTAGGGCCGTTCCGAACGCATTGTAATTCCTGGTCTTCATGAAGGCCAACCCTTTGCGAGACGGCGTATAGGAGATTACACAAGTCACATGCTGACGCACGAATTCCAAAGTCCCTCATATTGCCAGATACTTTAGCACTGGGCTCCCAGATTCGAAGCCTCGAGCATGAGTCACAGAGCTGACGTCTGTCTGCTGGACTGGGGCGGGAAGCCTCGGAGAAGAACTTCTTTGCAAACTCATTGTCTGGACTGATTGTCCATTGATTGAGTAGCTTGGCGCTTTGCTGCTATTGTGAGTATATGCAATGCATTAAAGGACGAGTATGGTGGAACATACTCGCTAGTACGACTTAGTAAGTAGACTGACTCAAGATGAAATGTTCATGATGCACTAACAGGCTTGAAAAAAGTTAGTACAAGATGTCAGACGTCCAATGCCGGGGATCACTTGACACATACATTCTGTATATCGCGACATCAGATTATTCGTCAGCTTTTCTACCCTCTGGCAAATGAATCGACGCTCAACTCACGTACTAACTAAACGTCAGCTATCAAGTTCAAGGCACAGCAGCTCACATTGTTCCACATACAGCCATAGCAGCGGTATTGCCTGAAGGGACAGCCTTAGTACTTAAGCCCTTGTTTTGGACACCAGATGGCTCAGGAGCGCTTCGACTCATGGCGTTGCTTCCGTCTGGCGGACCCTGACTGTTTTGCCGATGGTCGTATTCGGCGGCCTGCTCGGCAGTCAGGCCTAGCGGCAAATCAATCACGTTCCTCGGCTGGAAATACTCACCGTAACTATCTCTTATACTCTTCAATTCCTTGTGAATATCCGAGGCACTGCCACGATCATCGCTGTTGACAAGAAGCATTTTCTCCAGAACCAAGGTTAGAATTCGCTGCACGACCTCGTCACACGGTGTGTCCTTAATAGAATCCTCCAGGTCCTGTATTCTAACTTTGACCCTAGTGTCAAGGTCTTCCCGTGCAGAGTCCCAGAAACGTCGGTCCCTTTTCATAGACCGGTCGAATTCCTTGTACTTTTGCCGGCCCAGTTGGGCCCAGAGGAGAAGCTCGATGAAAACGCAGCCGAGAGACCAAATGTCGAACTTGCGCGATAGCTTGATGTCATCTGAGTCTTCTACTGGCTCCCCGTCATCATCAAACAAAAGGTCAAATTCAGGAGGGCTGTATCTCCTCGTGGTAGCCTTGGCAGTCGTCCCATTTAGTCGCTTGCTTGTTGCCAGAATGTGAAGTTTCGACAGACCAACGTCTGTAATCTTTAGTCGGTAGCTACCAGACCTTTCAGGGAACAATAGAATGTTGGCAGGCTTGAGGTCACCATGCCGATACCCCTTGTCCGCCAGCAGACTCAAAGCGCTGGAGAGTCCGACCATTTGATCTAGCATCCATATGATAGCAGCCATGCCCTCAGTAGAATTGGTTTTCAAGAAGTTATACAGGTCTCCCCCATTTGCCCAAGGGAAGAAGAATAAGGCCTGCTTTCCTCTAGTGCAGGCGAGAATTGCTTTGACAAGATGGTCGTGATCCAGTAATCGAAGAGATGTCACGTTAGTCATCTCTTTTCTGACATACTTGATTTGATCTTCACTCTCTAGCTCCATTTTCTTCATGGCCATCGAGTACTATGTTATGTTAAATCAAACGTGCTGAAGGGTCGAATCTGGTGGACTTACTTCTGTCTGCTCTGGGACGTGGGCAGGGTGCATCTCGATCTTGGAAACGCAACTAAACCCTGAGACAATAGCAGTGCCTTTCTCGACCAACGGCAAAGGAATGCGTTGCTGTAGCACGTATTCGAACTCCCTCTCAAAGATAGGGGCCAAGAATGGCCATTGCTTCTGTATAAAATAGTCGACATCATTATAGTCAATTCCTGCTCCAAAAGGAGCAGTAGTCCAGTTTGAATCTTTGGCACTTTTGAATTTGTACCCCTCGCGCGTCCATAGAAGCTCTATAGGAAGATGACGATCAGAAAAGCCATTGGATAAGAACTGGCCAATACGATCTAGCTTGCCGGCTCGAGCCAAGATGAGAAAGATAATCTTCGCAGGGCAGCTTTCATCGAAGATCCGTTTCTTCAAGGCATCCTGATCTTGACAATTTCGTTCCTTTAGAATGTCGCTGACGCACTCTTTCGATGTCAACAATTTGATCGTAGTACTCGGAATGAAGACTTCATCGCTGGAATTTTCTTTCTCCGCATTCTCGCACTCATCCATGAGACGAACTAGGGTCCAGGGTGTCGCAACCATGGCTGATTCAGTTGATTTGACGTGGTATGTTGGGGCTGTAGATATGGCGGGAGCACATTGTAAATGTCGAACATCATTGTGAAAATGGGGTTCAGCCAAATTATACCTTGGGCTTCTGGATGGTCAGCAACAAGCATCAAGTAGACACTTTCAACCGCATAATGCCTTACCATGCAGCACTGCCGAATTGTGAAACAAACCTATCATGAGTGGTTTTTCAGGCTCCCTTTGCATTTTCAACTGTAATGGTGCTGAAGTCAACGTCATAATTTTGACGTCGTTTTAGCCGATTTAGTCGCCCCCATGACTTTCGTGCAGTTATGTTAACATCAGCTGATATGCATGTTGGCCAAGGCATCTAACCCCCCCTCATCTGAGATTGTGTTGAATGTCGTGTTTGGGGCATTGTACCGTTGGGTATGCCAGTGAGTTTAATTCCGAGTAGGCAAGTCTGTTACGAACTCGGATTATGGTCTATTATATACTAAATCTAATTATGTATTGTCAATTACGCCGCCCCATAAGCTTGGCCAAATGGCTCCAGCTTGACTCCTTCAATATCAACATATCCATACTTAGACTGATCATCATTATGCGCCATACCCTCACCCCACTTCTGCATAGATTCTTCAAAAATTCTCTTATGATCCTCTCGGCTCAAGTCAAGAGGGTGCTTATCCTTGCCAACCAGTCGGATTCTAAACAGAAATTAGTCTTCCGGCCATTAATAATTATAGTTCTTGTGCAGACTTACTGTGTGCCAGCAGCAACATTGGTGATACCAAAGTTCTGCTCGTCGAGCAAAGTGTCGATTGCGCTGGTAGCCTCACCTTTGAGGATCTTGGCAGGCAAGTCGAACTCATTAGTCACAGGTCGCGCCAAGCCAATACCATGAACCGTTTTAAGAGCCTCATTCATAGCTTTGACTGTCCTTAAGCCACCGGTAACGTAAGCCTTGGTCTTGGTAAGCTCGGGGATAATCTTCTCGGCAAACTCGAGGAAGAAAGCCTCCTGCTTCTTCGAGCTCTCTCGTCGATGAGAGAAGGCAAGGCTCTGGTTCCTCCAGAAAGCTCAACAAAATCAAAGCCATGCTGTTCGAGTCGCTTGCAAAGGACCTTGCAGTCGTCGGTGGAGAAGCCGCCTTCTTGGAATTCGACGCTGTTGACCTTGATGGAAAGGCTGAATGACTTATCGGGGACGCGGGCACGGATAGCATCAGCAATCTCGAAGATGATGCGAGATCGGTTTTCGATAGAACCGCCGTACTTGTCTGTTCTCTTGTTTGTTGTAGGTGAAAGGAATTGGGCCAAGAGATAGCCACTTCTCTCCATTAGTATCCTTTCCATAGCACTGGGATTTGATCTACTTACTGTGCGCCATGCAATTGGATGCCGTCATAACCGGCCTTGTAAAGGAATTCGGCAGCATGAGCAAAGCCCTCGATAACATTCTTGAAGTCTTGCTCATCCATGGCCTTGGGCTTGGCAAAGTGCATGCCCATTACCTCACCCTCCAATTGCACATCACTAGCAGAAATGGGGTTCTTTTGAATGTTGTCGGCGACCTGGCGTCCAGGATGGCTGACCTGTGCAACAATCAAGCTTCCATACTTCTTGCTAACAGTTGCCAATTCCTTAAACGCTTCAAACCGCTCGCCAGACGCGGGTGCATCTCGGGGTACGATAGGGTTTCCAGCAGCCTCGAGCTGGTCATACTCGATCATAACATTTCCAGTCAGGATGACACCGAAATCTCCCTCGCCCCATCGTCGATAGACGTTGATAAGTTCTGGAGTAGGGACGCCTCGCTTCTCAAGGACTTTGGGATCCCAGGTTGAGAGTCGTTCCGTCATTGCAGCCTTCATAAATCGGTTCTTGGCGGTTTTACCGCTGAACTCGAATTTGAGAGGCTGGCCCAAAGGGCTTGCGTCTGCTGGTTCAGTAGAGAATCGTCTTGGTACCATTTTCAGATAATATTATTTTACAACTGCTTGCTCTATTCCCTAAAGAATAAACGCCGAGACATTTGCACGTTTATAGACAATTGGGAATATTATAAATCGGATATTTGTGATGTCATGACTTGTAAGGGTTTTGTTCCATCATTGCCACGAGCTTCGTTCCAAAGACCCAGTCAATGCCGTCATGTTCCACTTCCAGACCACAATTTTGGTTTAGTTCGCGGCGACGATGCTTGGAATAGAAACTCTTTACCGAGGTATGGCCTCGATATAACGTTAACACCATCTCATAGAAGGGCGCTAGAAGGTTCTTGGATTTCTGCTGAAGCTTCAAGACCGACGGGAACTTACGTTCATGTGACGATCGCGCGATTCATGAGTAAGGCACTATTGTTTTATCGACAAGGGTAGATTATTCAGCATGAGTAATTGATCAACTGCCGAAGTCTATGACGCGTGGTTGATGATTGGGACAGCCTACCCGGAAGACAGACGATTTAAGGGCTCGCAACGTCATCAATTATTGGCTGGAAACGATCGCCGGAAGGAAATAGAGCCATGATAAGCAGAACAATACCATAGTCCTAGCCCGCTACTTGCGCCATTGCAGGAGCCTCATCGACTTGCACTTTATCCTTGACCTCATGCCATGAAGTTTTGAGAGCACTCTCAAAATTCTCCTCTGCATACCGTTCAGCATCAAATTGGTGAATCCAATCCTCGCGTGGGAATCCAATACTGCTAGGATCTTCCTTAACTTTATCCCAATCCGTCTTGTGCCAAAGATCTCTGGTTGACTCTCCCGTTTTCTGAACCGCCTTCACACGCTCATATCTATCATTGTGTTAGTTTTGCTGAAGAAACATACAAACAGCATGTCATGATTCGTACCTGAGACTTTGGTGAGCCTTGAGCGCACCAGGGATGTTGCCCTTGCCCCCGCGCTTCAAGCATACAGCAATGGTAACACCATCTTCCATGGCTTGGGTTGCACCTTGGGCGCTCGTCGGTAAGAAAGGATGAGCAGCATCACCAAGAAGTGCGATTCGCCCTTTGTTACTGATCCAAGTCGGCAAAGGGTCACGATATACCAGTTTCCAATCAACGACCGACGGTGTTTTCTCCACGATCGCTCGGCATGTTGGATCCCAATCCTTCAGGAGCTCTAGCACTTCTTCTATCTTACCAGGGAAAGACCACGACTCATCGATATCATGATCATCCTTGTGAGTAAGCACCCAACAACAATCTTTGCCACCTTTCAGTGTCGAGAACAAGAAGTGCACATCTTGTCCGATCCAGCCGTTGAAGGTATCGCCGTTCTCGCAGAACTCTTTTGTGCGGGGGTCTTGGATCATATCTTTGTTCGAGAACCTTGTGCTCGTTAGTGAACTAGTTTGGGATCACCATCCAAGGATTCAATCTTACCATGCCCTCCAAACAGCGTACCCACTGCTCTTGGGCTTGTCGACATATCCTAGAACGAGCTCTCTTGCCTTTGATCTCACTCCATCAGCACCTATCACCACGTCGCCAGTGATCTGGAACAAGAGTCAGTAAAAGATCTGTATTGCGTGATACGTATGCAACCCACCTTCTCTCCGGTCTTCAGTATAATGCCAGCTTGCGTGGAGTCCTCGAAATACTGAGACACTCGTTGACCTAGATGGATTGGGATACCCAGCTCATCGCGTGCATAACTGAAGATAATCTCATGCAGCTCGCCTCTGTGACCATTCAGCACTGGGGCTTCAGGGTTGGGAGGGGGACGTTTCTGATGGTACAAGACCTCTCCCGTGTCCCATTTGTGAATTCTGAAGCCATATTCTTGTATGTCGATGCACAATGGGCGTAGACGGGCTACAATCTGCCCTTCAGACCAGCGATTAAAGATCCTGCCGGCATTTCCACCAAATGATATAATGTCTCCGAGAACCTTGAGTTCAGGAAAGGACTCATAAATCTCAACATCGTGACCTTGCCGGTGGCATTCAATAGCGGCAGTCAAACCGCCAAAGCCTGCTCCAACGATGATAACCTTGACACCGGATTTGTGAGCTGCCATTATTTGACGAGAGAGGGTATTACGTAGTTGGTACTGGCAGTCTCGAAAGCTTTGGCCTGGGATTAGATGCAACAAGTCACTTATGTGAACATCATGGGAGCGGAAACCATCACCCTGAGAAGCCGAGGTAGCTGTCCCCGTCTTGTTCCCCGCCTTGTTGATCTGCGACTAAGATCCTTCTGTAGCCAAGAGTCGGTAGGCCCTGTTAGTGGAACACGCTCGCTAACAAACTCTGCGGAACTGGGTACGGTAATAGATCTGACTCTGTCATCAGTTTGTTTCACTTGCTGCTGATCAAGCCCAGTCCATAGTAACCATATTCACGCCCCATCCTCGATGCGGAATATCGAAATCTGATACTCAAATCACAGGACCGTATTTACCCAATAGCGAGAGCAAACTGGATATCACGCAACGTGCTTAACCTCCGTCGGATACCTATACCCTAGCAACTAGCTTCGCGGTCCCATTGGCAGAGAACTATGCAAAGCAACACACGTCCTGCGGGCTGCGGAAGAGTTTCGCAACGTGACTTACTTGTCATCGCTTTGTCAGGCAATGTCGTAGCTATCAATGCCAGTCTAGCTGATGAGGGGGGATGTTACCCTGGTCCCGGCATTTGGCTCGGGAATTAGCAGCGCAGTCAGTTGCGATGACTCCCAACTTAAGCTGAAAACTCATGCAAGACGAGACTAAAACTTCAGCATGACTCTCGGATTGCGGGGAAGTACTTGGCTATTCCATTAGGCTTCACATCTTGTTGGATAAGGTTGATGCAAGGGCAGTTCTAGTTCATAACTCTGTAGCTTTGGGCTTAGCTTGCCAACTCATCCCATCGGATCCATATCGCCGAACTCGAGACGAGAGGGCGACTGTCGGAAGAAACACCCCGATAACCCAAAGCAACAACACCCATTTCACACTTTCAGGCTGACGACTGGGTGCAACTCTGACTTGATCTGCAACTCTAAGTGGAACCTATTATGCACCCCGCACTTCGGTTGAGCGCCAACCCTCATGGACACAGCTAGTGATAAGAGGTTTCGATGTTTTTGTGTCTGGATGAACGATTGCGAGGCGATTGGCCAAGTCTCTCCAGTTGAGTTCCAGTATGAAAAGAAACGGTAGCCGCAGAAACACGAGGTCCAACGCGGTTGAGTCCTCGATTCACCTCTTCATTCTCACTCCATCTGGCTCTTCACCATGGCAGACTCATCACAAGATACTATCCGTGCCCATTGGCGATGTTTCGTAGCATGCGGAATCATTGTTCTCTCTCCGTTCCAGTATGGCCTTGACTTTGGGTTGATCGGTGGATTGCAAGCCATGCCTGGCTTTCTCAAGGTAGGCATCTGCATTCTATGCTCTTTGGCACGCATCCGATTTCTGTACTGACCATCACGTTCGATCAGATCTATGGCTACCGAGACCCCGAAGTCGCAATCGGGTGGAACATCGACACCACCCGACAGCAGCTTATCTCGTCCCTAATGACGATGGGCGCCTTCATCAGCTCCAGCCTCGCGGGGTTCGTTGCCGCAAAGTTTGGAAGGAAAATGTGTCTTTGGATGGCTTGCATTCTTTGCGCAGTGTCTAACATCATCATGATGACCACGACGCATATTGGGCCGTTGTACGTCGGTCGACTTCTTATCGGGTTGGCCAACGGCTACTTCATGACCTTCTCCCAACTGTACATCCAAGAAAGTAGTCCGGCAAAGTATCGTGGTTTGTTCTTGACCGTGTTTCATCTGTGCACAACCTTTGTCAGTGCTCCCATCTGACAGTATGAAGAGTATATCGATACTGACTCGTGGTTTGTAGGGTACACTCATCGGTACCATAATCGACTGGGCAACAGCGAAACGCCCCGATCGTTCTGCATATCTCATCCCTCTCGGAATGATATATATAGTCCCAACTATCGTATTCGTTGGCTTGCCGTTCATTCCAGAGTCACCAAGATGGCTTGTTCTTCAAGGACGCTACGAAGATGGCCTCAAGTCACTCAAGTGGCTCAGGCCAGAGGGCGCAGATACCGAAGCGGAGCTTGCAGATATTCGCCAAGCTATTGATAACGAGCGTGCATTGTCCAAAGGTGTCGGTATCCTGGATATGTTCAACAACCCAATCGACAGAAGGCGAACCATGATCTCCATATGTGCTGTTTGCCTCCAAGCTGCCACTGGATCAATGTTCATCATTGGTACCCATCCCCGCTTTCGTCGAAGGGATATACGACTGACCTTTGCGTAGCGTACAAGGCTTACTTCTTCGCCATGGCTAAGGTTCAAGACCCATTTGCCATGAGCAACGTTCTCAGCATGGCAGGTATGATCGCTATCATCGCCAATGTTTGCATCGTTGTACGGTATGGAAGACGACGGGTACTCCTCCTTTGTGGCCTCATAACGGCTGGCTTCTTCCAATTGATCATTGCGGTCGTTTACGATCATAATCCCGGGGCAATTGTTACCGGCAAGGTACTGGTTGCGCTATCATGCTTCTACATGATGGCTTTCAATGTGAGTATCCATTGCCTATGTGAAGACATTGTTGCTGATGTTCTTTTTCAGGGCATGATTGCTCCATATTCATGGCTCGTTGCCGGCGAAGTCCCATCACAACGCCTTAGAAGCTACACCTTCGGCCTTGCTGCAGCAGCTGGATTCTTCGGCGCTTGGTTGATCACGTTCACCGCTCCGTACTTCATTAACCCCGTCGCGTTGAACTGGGGACCAAGATATGGCTATATTTGGTTCCCTTCGTGCATCATTAGTGCTGTTTGGGTGTACTTCTTCCTGCCTGAAGTGAAGGGACGAACTTTGGAAGAAATCGATGCTATGGTAAGTAGCCCAAAGTCGAACCGAAAGCCAAGGCAAAATTACTCACTGCTCTGTGTAGTTCAACGAGAAGCTGCCAGCCAGGAAGTTTCGAGGTTACAAAGTACAGGAACCAGGTGTCGGAGAAACAGTTGGAAAGTTGAGCGTTGAGCTCAACGTCGTTGAAACTGAGAGAGTCTATTAACAACCATGTAATGAGCTATTCTGCATTTTCCACGGTAGCTGGTATGTCTCTATCATCTCTTTACCGGCCTAAGAAGCTTTGAAGCGTTCTTCAAGTAATTGCGAGCTAGTAAGGAAGAAAGTCGACGCTGATATCTTCAATCGTCTCCCAAGTGCGCGTTGAGTCATCGGGGTGCTGAACCCAAACTCTTTCCAATAGCTCTAATGTCTTGAAAAGATGAGGAGTCTTCATCCATCTCCCAATGTCTGCCAACTCGAGTCTGATCTCATCTCGCGCAGCCCCAATAGCATAAAGTCCAGCGGTGAACAAAGGTGAGACTAACAGTACTCTCGGCGACAATCCGGACTCGCGAGACATTCTATGAGCGCATTGAATGATTTGAGCAACGCAAAAGCGGACTTCTATGGCGAAAGGCGGCAAAGATCTCATACCGCAGTGTAAGTGTAGTAGTGCCATATAGAGAAACCCCGCGTTGCTGAGTGCGTAGTTTTGGATATCGTTCGCTGAGAGAAACGAGAGCATATCTGGTGCGATGATCATATTTTCGACTTTGTCACGAGAAATCCTTGTAAGGATCTGTAGAACAAGATTATCCGTTTCGAGTTCGAGCTCAGGGGTGCGTGTGTGTTTCTTTCCCAAGAGAGTTCCGACTTCTTTAAATAATGCAGGAAGATCAGACATGACACCACCGTAGATATCTAGAAACGCCCCAGAGTCAGTCTGGCCGTGGACAAGAAGCTGACCGCCGAGCAGACCGGCTGGGCTCAAGGAAGCTAGTCCTTCCGCATTATGGAACCAACTATCCAGAAACCCTGTGTTTATAGGCAACTGAGACCTGCCCATCACTTGTTTGCCTTTTTGAGCTGTCTGAATGATAGCACGTGCACCATCAAGGTGGATGCGCCATAATGACGTTCCACCGTAGATCTGTGCCTGACATAGTGTTCTGGTGGTAGCCAACGCCACAGTTTGTGACATAGAGTCGGTAGCTTCTAGCAATCTTCGAAGATGGTTTATGCTCGCCCAATGGAGGCTATCGATAAGTCGTGGGGAGTTTCCGGGCAGCTTACCAATGGCATGGAGATGAACAGCGGCGAACGCCATTACGGCGTAGAGTAAGCTGGGCTCCTGGAGCGACATCGGGACGAGGAATCGGCAAATCTCTTTTTTAGCATAGCTGCTGGGGACTGTAAGTCTCATCGTTTCGGAGAGGTAGAATTGGAATAGGTATTGAGCCATGGGAGGAAGAAATGATATCTGATGTTGCGGTCGCGGAATAGATGCCTGTAAGTTGTGCAGCGGGCTAGTCGGACTATCTGGTGACTCGACCCCCAAAGAAACCTGAGGAATGCAATCGCTTCTCAGCATCGATGAGGCATTTGTGGTGGTGACATTCCCATCCTGTGTATTCGGTGGGTATTCCGGCACATGGCTTTCTTTCAAGTGCTGGAGTGTTCTTCCATGGTTGACATCTGGCCGCGTCGCTGTGGTCCTCCGCGATGCGCTGGGCTTAGGCGACTGAGCATGGGTCGTGCTGTAGACAAAGCCATTGCCTGTCGTGGTGTTGTCTGAACCAGCATAAGTAAGCGCTCACCCGAGTCTCTCGTCTATTGAACATACCCGTTCTTTTGATATCATGGAGACACTTTCCAAAGGTGGACTTGGCGAATGATCTTCCGCCCCAACTCAGCGTGACCTCGTATTTGCAGATGCTTCCAGCCTCGACGCATCTATCGCAAGAGGGCTTGCTCTCGTCACACTTTTGCCGTCGGCGGCGACATCTCACGCACCCTCCTCGGGACCTGGCTTGCCTTGGTAACGATTTCGGAGTTTCTGGAGCTGGAGCGCTCATTGCTATGTCTGTGGACTGGGATGAGTTGGTGAGGGTTTGGCGAGTGGTTCCAGTGAGCTGGGCTTCGGTGCAAGTCCCCGCAGGATTACACTAACGCCAGAACGAGATTAGAACCCCCCTAATTGAGACCTGTTTGTTGTTTTCCACTCAAAAGTTCTCTAAAGCATTCTACTTCAACGATCTGCGTCAACACAGCATCGACACATGCATCATATCTCCAAGGTCACAGCAAAGCCGTCACACTAGTCGCTGAAGAAATAAATTGGTATTTAATTGAGCCTAATAATGCTGCCTTTGTCCCTGTCACTACGTCAAAGTTCGACTAAGTTGTCTCTGCTGATTTAAATTCTCAACCGCAAATGACACATCTAGCTGTCAAAGGTCGACGGTATTTCTTCCGACATTTACAGCCTGCGAACTCAATCCCATTCGATAAACTTCAAAATGCACTTCTGGTCTTTCGGACGAGATGTAAAAATCTGGTCATCCATGCTCATGTCAAAAGTCAGGCCATCCGCAGGCGCTGTTCTATACCGGGAATAGATGTCACGCAAAAGGGTCTTCATCTCAACGATAGCAAGACTGGACAACAGGTCAGCCAACATCCTCATGTGGGAGCTCGTGTACTCACTGCCTTCCGATGCAGGCACGACCTCCATTAGAGAACGCAAAGAACAGTCGGTTTCGCTCAGCGGAGCCTTTCTCCTCTAGCCATCTCTGCGGCTCAAAGCTATCTGGACGAGGAAATACTCCTTCATCCATCCGATGCATCGAGTAGGGCTGACAGCTGACGATAGTACCTCCAGGAAGCCAATGGCCGTCAACAGTTGCGCCGCCTTCAGGAACGCACCTTGGTAAACTCATAGGGATGGAAGGGAAGACTCTGAGACCCTCTTTGACAACTGCTTCAAGGTACTCAAGTTGATCGGAAGGAACATCAGAGTTGGCTCTAAACTCATCTCTTAGGCGCTCCTGGATGAAGGTATAGCCTGGCTGGGAAATCTGCCACATCAGAAAGCACAGCGCATCACCAGTGGTTTCAATCCCAGCAAGCATGTGATCCATGCATTCAGAAGCGATGTCGAAAGTGCCCATGCCGAACTTCTCTTCTTGCATGCGACTCACCAGTGTAAAGTCAGCGACGCCGCCCTTTTTCACACCATTGAGCACAAGTTCAGTAGATCTAGGAATACCGCGCGACTTTCCGAAGAAGCCCAGCTTGCCTGCAACGCTACCAAGAGTCGGGTGGTAATAGTTTAAGAGTCGTCCTGTTGCCATTTGTGTCAGTGCAGTGCCCTCTAAGGATCTCGATGATACTTACTAACAAGGCTGTTGTCAAAGACCGCCTCATGGAGTATTTCTTCGTCTGATGCCTGAAGAATCGAGTCACTACCGTAAGGATGGAACAGGTGATGCGTAACGCAGTCGAACGCATAGCAGTGGAGGAATATCTACTTCGCATTAGTCACAAAGCACAGAAAGAATCACTAAGACATACGTAAACGTCAAGTTCCTGCTTTGGAGCATCTTTGCAACGAGTTATGAAGTTTTGTGATCTTTCTTGTATGCCTTGTAGAGAGGCTTCACGGTTGACGTTAGTGTTTGCGTAACGGTCGGCGATTACTCGTCGTCTCTGGCTGTGCTGTACGGGCTGTTTAGTGTTTTGCTGGTTCCAAAGCGAGGTCGAGAATTACTGGGCCTTTTGGCAGGGTTGAGAACATTGTCCTTTCCTCGGTCAGTTCGATATGTCATATTGATACTGAGTGTCGACTTACCTGAGCCCAAACTGAGAGAAGAGATTGTAGAAACTTGTCTTATCAAAGCCACTACCTTTGGACAGGTATATCTCCTTCATCGCGTCCAGTGACGAAAAGACAACCTCATTTGGGGCTACACGGACTGCGTTGCCGTATCTCTGGTGCAACTTATGAACATACTGTGTTCTCTTTCCACGAAGCTCTTGATACCTTAATTGCCAAGCTGTTAAAAGACCCAGGCGAGGTCCTGGGAGGGAAGCCAAAGGTGAACGCAGCCGGACGATTAGAGCGCCGATTAAAATGAGCGCTGCTGCGCCGGCAAAAAGAGCAGGAGACAGTACCGCCATCTTCAGTTATGATTGAGAACAAAAAAAAACAAAAAAAAGTCTGGAGAAGCGGAATGTCATGTCTATCTTATATATCCATTCCTGGCGTCCATCCTGTCAAGCGTGGTTTACGAGAAGTGGAGCATCTTGATGTGTGTGCTACGGAATTCCGCCCAATCAAGGAGCCTATCAGATTGCACTTTTGGCGCTTGCACCAAACAGGAATCTCTAAGAGATGGCCGATTGGCCCCCGCAGTTAATTCACTATCATCATGATAACTTCACTCGACTCATCCGATTTAAGTTTAGGGTTTCGTGTTGATAACATTTGTCTATTTTCTTTGCCTTCCTTTCTGTTCCCTACCGATAAGCAGATTTTGGGTCACATATTGACCTAGCCTGCTCTGTCACTACACTCAGTCCTCCCCTATCATGAAACGTCAAGGAACAAATCAACATGTCAATAGTCTCATGAATCGCAGTAGTGAATGTGTTCCATGTGATATGCCATAGATAAAGTGTCTTGAAAGTTGCTTAGACAAACAGAGCTTCAATGGTCTAACTTCGTGGCCACCATCTGGTATTTCTTCCTGGAATCTTTAGTTTCTCACAACCGCTCCCAAGTCTTCGACTTAATTTAATTCCTTTGCCTCATGTCTCCCTGAGACACGGAAGTGTATGCATTCACCGATCCAGAGAAAGCGTGTTGAAGATCAAGCCTCAAGGTTCAATGACGAAGCGGCAATTCTCTAACAGCGGCCCTCATTAGGGTCGGAGCTACAGATAATTTATCAGTCTTCGCATCTTCAAGATGTTTGCGGATAAATTGATAGCAATGACTTACGTGAAAACCCATCCTGACTTCTCGGACGAACCTCCCCGGGAGCAGCCTCTGATCTCATCACTTAATCCGCCAATGCAATGCTCATCCTGGAGATCAAAGGAGTCTCTGGTGTTCTTGTTCGTAATGGAGTACTCCATTTTGGTACCGCTTCCGTACTGAATGCACTTGTACTTGACCTCACCAGGACGGAACGTACCCGCGAACGCACCACAGCGACATTCACGCTCAACTTCCGCGACGAAGACATGCAGGCCGCCCGGCCAGGTAATGCCACTGGTGAAGCACTTAGCTTCAACGCCAGAAATGGTAGAGCTGCCCAAGAGCACGAGAGATGCGAGAGTTGTAGTGAAATGCATACTTGAAGATGATCCGAAGTTGATTGGGTGTTTAGAGCGCTAAGGGCCTGAGAATGTTTATCTTGAGTTGGGCTCAAAATGTTTGTCGAAGGTATAGCATGTATTTACATGAAAAGTCCCCAAGTCAATTTCTCGACTTGGTACACAGTTCTGGAATCATCTTCCGGTTCATCGTCCATTTAGGTAGGCAGTGTCATATGCCTGGGTAAGATTCGTCGATGCCTTTGGCGAAGGACCACAGAGCGAAGCAAATCCAAGGATCATGAAATAGTCAACCTCAGCTCAAAGGCCGTTAACCTATGAGACGGTGGGTCGATGTAATATAGCAGCTGCCGAAACGAGGCGTTTCGGCTGACTGGGAACTTTGGTGATCCACTTCGGCACGGTTGTAGATCTCTTACCGAGTTCTTGGCTTTTCCCGAGTCCAACGTAGAGCTATTTGCATCACTGAACACTGGTCTAGAACTGGGGATGCATCTTGTGTTGTCCAAGCTTGGCTTGCCCTTTTCTGCCATTTCTATTTTCCTTGAGCACCTGCATAATAGGCACTTGGCATCTTCTTTTCGGCAATTGGAGTCCAGACAGATCTTCATATTCGATTAGTTATCTATACAGCTAATTGCTTACTTTAATGTTAAATTTCAATCTGCTTATAAAATTTTTTTAGTTCTTCGCGAATCTGGACCAAATCGGTCTGTTGCCACTTTAAAGTCTACATGTAAGTATTGGCCTTGCCACGTCCTAAGCAAAGGACTAAATTCCGTGCACTCAGCTAATCGGGGCTCAAGTTATTCAAGATGCATGAAGTCTTTGCCCGGATAACATTACCCAAGCGAAATTCGGCAGAGGAAATCTTCAGCTGTCGGAATGGTACTGAATTGGAAGGTCGAGGCTTTTCTGACGGTACTTTACGGCTAAGGGTCAGAAAGTCGTATGCAGTCAGCTTACCTGTCCTTCGTTGATGGAGCAGGCTGAAGATCTAGAACGACGTATTGATTCCTCTCCTGTTGAAGTCCTGCCAGCATGGCCATGGACCTATTTGCATCTTTGGGTTTTCATTGTTATAGAGTAGTTTCGGAAATGAATAATCCAATATAAAATCAACCTTTAGGCTACCGTGGAATCCATTTCTTTGCCTTATCAGCTTCAAGCTTTCTTTTTAAATCTTTCTCAAGATAAAGTGTCCGAGTCAAACTTTCCAATATGCAACTCCCCATCAATTTTGCTTCACTCGTCGTACTATCCACCTTCGCTCTCACTGGAGTCTCTGGCAAGTGCTTCACCAGCAGCATCAACTGGTCGAACAAGGACAAGGCTGTAGGCCATGTCGAGGCAGCCTGTCGTGGCGGTGTTTTCACCGGTGTCTTCAAACCCGGCCAGAGAAAATACCTCTGCGTCAGGGTCGCTGACAACCTCAAGTGGGAATTCGCTATCACCAACCAGGACACCCGTGATTCCTTCGATCTTCAGGATGAACACGGTATTGGCGGGCTAAGCAATGAGGTTCGTGGCTGTGACAAGGGAGGGGTCAGTAGTGTTTCTGGGTGGGAATTCAGGTGAGCTTTGAACTTGTGAGATGGGATTTGTCCACCTTGCCTAACCGCATACACTATCCTCTAGTTCTGATCCCAATGTTGGATACTGCAACTGATATCTTTTCACGTTGTGGAAGAACACGCATCAATACAACTTGACGAATCGCACGAGGTTTATTTGAAGAAAGCCTTGAAACAATGAGGAAGGACGGCATGTGACACTGCTAAGGTCAATGGCTACGCTATAAGACTGTTGTATCGTTACTGAACTTTATGTCTTTGTCGCGAACCATTCTTGGCCATAGTCCTCCTTAAATGACTTGGTAAAGCCTCACGGATAGCACAATGAAGGTCATTTAATCGTACATTCCACTGAATAAACATGAGAGTATGTTAGAAAGTGATATCTTAACTTTTTATTGAATCAGAAGAATTACATGGGTGGTTACAAGTGTCTGGGCATGCCACAGCTGTATCAGATCATCCCATAGGTAACGCGGACTGCTATGTGATAATGTCTGCGATGCTACCTGTATGCTATCAAGTTCGTATACAGAAAGCGCATCACCATCTCATTGCCGCCAAGGACTCTCGGCAATTTCTCTAGCAAGCAGTGAGCTGCATGGCTTGGATGAGTTGGGCTGACGAGCGGCTCACATTTGACATATGATCGACCAGGACACGAGGTACCATTGCTGACTGCCTCATAGTCATTGGCCCAGAGCTATTTTGATGACACCATTGGGGAAGATGATCGACATGCATGAAGTCACTCAGCCTCAAAGTGTGGATTGTGACCAAGGAGACATAACATCGAATACGGGAAAGTGATTCGAGCTACTGGGTAAGAGCAAGTGCTTACTATTCTTCGTTGAGGCTTTGAATACTGCCTACACCATGTTAAATGGCCCACGGGGTGTGTAGTCAACACGAGGAGGTTGATCCGTATTAAACCGTAGGAATCTTACTTCCCTAAAAATAGTTATGGGGATACGATAGCTGATAGCGCTCAGAGCTGCCCAAGTGTATAAAGAGACTCGCCATCCTCAGTATCCAAATCAACCAGCAATCTCTCATACACTACTTCAATACCGATTGTCAGTTTCTATCAACTTCTTCACTAACATGCATTTCATCACCATCCTCACAACCGCGGTCGCGACCCTCGCATCTATTGCAGCAGCTGCTCCTAAGACCGAAACTTTCGCAACAGCTAGTGTCTATGCCTTCAACCGAGACCAGAACACTCACAAGTTCGTCGACGTTCCTTTCGGCAAGCTCACACACATCGACTATCAAATCACCGACCTTGAGCTCCGCGGCGTTCAGTTCCTTCTCCCCGACGGCGAGAAGATCGATCCCGACAAGGTGACCTGTCAGATGTACAAGGACAGCCTGGGCACCCAGCCTGGGAGCGCTGCTTTTACGAAGAAGACGCCTGCCCATATCAGTCTCTTCAATCCTGTTCAGTTTGGATGGGTCTTGTGCTATGTCAACGTTGGTAGCGCCTAAGAGTCTGGAGGCCTCTGGGAGAGAAGTCAGGGATGGTCGCTAGGGACATATACGGTGCTTGTTTGTTGATAGTACATATTTTGGGGAGGGATACCGGTCTTTATTTCATTCTGTAGCAACCACAGAGCTAATTTACTTTCATTCCCTCTCCCCTATCCGTCTTTCCTGCTTCAGAACAATGGCTGTCTGTTCCAACTGGTTTGCCAATCCAAAAGAATAGGTAAGCCCAAAGGATAGCTCAAGTCTGAGTATTCAGTCAGGTGTGAATACAAGAGTTGTTTCCCTTACATAGAACTGAAGTGCTGAACGACGTCCGAGAGCAACCGTCCCATCGAGGCCACTTCGCCAACAAGCATTTTGTACGAGATTATGGCGTAGTTGTAAACGTAGATGGAGAGCTGTCGCGATACCTGCCCGTACAGTTCGGCCAAATTAAGAAACAGATAGACGACATAGTTGGTCGACATGCCGTATTTCTTCACTTGGAATCGGATATCGTCGGGCTTTTGGCCAGGGATATACGCGACAATAACGAAGCCCAATGACTCGAGTGACTTCACGGTTGTCTTGACAAAGTCAACGGGCATTACCGATTCCGTGTACCGATCGCACATCCCAAAGCAAAGTTCCGAAAGCTCAAGCCGGACTTTGTTACTGGACTTCCCCTTGTAAGTGTTCTCCATTTTTTTCAGAAGTGTTCTGGTTCTGTCAAAGTTGAATTGAAGCACTTCAGTCTTCAGAAGATCCAAAGCCTCGCCGTAGATATTGCTTCGCTTTTCCAGGACCTTTTTGTCTTCCTTGCTTCTACTCGTGCATAGATCGCACGCGCACTTGAGGGCCCAACGGGAGAGGTGGTGCTGTACTTCCTCGTAGGACTCGAAGGAGCAGGGAGCACGATAGGAGAGAAGCAGCTCCGTTCCGGCGGACATATCCTGCGTAGCTCGGATGATTTGCATGTCGCCAATAAAAGAACGCCGATAGTTGCTGACACAGCTGTGGTTGATTCGGGACGGGAGGAGCCAGATCCCTGAAGTCAGGAACTTGGTGTCGATGTTTTCGATCTCTAGGGTGTCCCCTGACTTGCGAAACACCCTGGTTTCGAAGTCATCGCTTGTAGTCCTCGGGGCGCTCACTGCGTTGTAGTGAGTGATTTTTTCTACCATAAAGCTACAGCCACGTTAGCAGGGTTTCCGACAATATGTTGCGGTGGAGATGAACTTACGAGTCAACAACAGGACTTCCGTCACATTCAGTGATCTGAAGCTTCTTTTTGTCACCGTGGGACAGTTCTTGGATGGTATCAATGTGCTCTGGGCTGTGATACAGCTTCTGGATGACTTGCGCCCACAGGCGAACAGAGCCACCAGTTGTCACTTCCTTGCGGGGCAAGTTCCCTAAGATGGGATAGGTCTCATGACTCTTTTCATCCATGAAACAGTATGAGAACGCCTTTTCGCAGAGTATCAAGTCCCCAGCAGATACGTCTTTGGTAAGGAAGAGCCCTTTGCCTCGGCCAGGGGCGATGCGGATCTCGACAAGAGAGGAGAAGGTGGCGCGGTCGATCAATGGAGGTGTCTCTTGGGCTTCAACAAGCATATCGTCAAAAGCATACTCACCATCATTCTGCTCCTCGAGTCTTTTAAAGATGGCTGACTTCATGCTCCAACCAGGCACGCTCTTGGGAAACGCTGCTGTAAGAGCTTGAAGCTTTTCTAGGCACTCCTCAAACTTCCCCAGGTGGTAGATTGCGCGAGCTTGAAGAAGCAAGGACTCCTCAGTTGAAGCTGCAAGAAGGCCATCTCCCTCGATAGCGCCTAGTAACGCCTGACGAGGGCGATCGAGTTGGAGATTGACTTGGGAACGGCCAAGAAGTGCCTGCTGCTTCTCATATGGTGACCCTGCTGTGCTAATAGCCAAGGTGTATCTTGGTAGTGTCAGAAGTAAGGCTGTTGGCATGAAGATCATGGAGAAACTCACGAGTGTAGTGCGTGCAGCCAGTGCTCCTTTTCCGTGAGCTCTGCTCCCTCGGCATGATATTCGTCGTTACTCTTGATCTTCTCGTGGACTCTCCACTGCTCGGGGATTCTCTCGTCGTGGTGCTCCAGCCAGATGATGTCGCTTGGGTGGTAAACTTGGAGGGAGTAAGTCCCTTCGGCTATTTTATCAAAGAAGGGATTTTTAAGGACGGCCGACAAGTCCTCCTCGAGCTGTTGATGAAGCGCTAGTAGGACTGCTGTCCCTTCTTCATCTTCCACGATGGTCACAACGGCCGCGGCTCGAGCGGGTGCGGTTTTCACCCGAAGCAAGACCTTCTTACCGCGATGATGAGTCTGGAGTCTCATTTCAGAGATAGGCATTAGTTCAAGGTCCTTCTCGGGGATTAGGCATGGCTCGTGGAGATCTTGGATCTCAGTGACGTAGAAGGGTTTCTTTCCTGGGGTGCCGTTGTGTCTCGCAGTTTCCTGTCGGAATTCTTCGGCAAGAACTTCGGGGTCTGGGTGGTCAGTTACAAGCTGACCTTTGCTTACTGCTGCTTTTCTCATAGCAGCTTCCAACTCTTTCATCAGAGCGGCATGGCCGTCTTCCGACCTGGCCTCCATGTCTCTCTTGCTGGTGGTTTCGGTAGTGGTGATGGCGACGGATTAAGGTGATTTGGCTGAGTTTTGGGCTCAGGTCATGCAAATTCTAGGTTACCAAGACGTCAGTTGAAGGAGGACGTAGGCCAGGCGGGTGAGTGGGTCAAAGTCGTTATGTTTGTGAGCTGTTTTCTTGGAATTTTCAGGTTTACCGTGAGACTACAATCCAAGGTCTAGTTTGCTTGCCCTTTACACCTGTTTGCAACTGCCTGCCCCTTGAGTCACCTTGAAAGCTGGGTTATAGGGGTCAACATCAACTTCAGTCTGGCAATCAAAAGCTCAAGGCCATGCTTGGTAACTGCAACTAAAATATTGAATATAATGTAGATACAATACTAAAAGAAAGGGCAAATTAAAATATAGATTTTCTCATTTCATTCAAGACAGACAATGAATGATGCTAGATGGCCCCTAGTTTTCCACAAACTCAGCACTAATATCACAAATCCTCCTCTTGACTATCTCAAGAGAAGGATTGTCAAAGAAAGCCCAGCTATTCGAGGTACTAGGACAGTAGTAGACTCTGGTAAAAAGTCCTTAACTCAAGTCAGGTTCCGTCGATGCTACCCACCGAAGGATCTTCTGCCAGATTGCAGTAACTACCTCAAGACACAAACGTTTCCAAGCCGTATTAAACGGATGCTGAAATTGCCGAGAGTCTGCGCCTTGACCGGGTTCACGCTCTTGAGCAGAGGCAGTGCGCCAATTTAGTCCATAGGGCTGAGGGTCAAGTCATCATGCAGATTATCCGACTCTGTTATGGCCCTTACGATACCCTTCCTGGACTTAGTTTATCTCTATGTTAGACCAGAGTCTTTTTTTATCATTTTCTCATCCGCATGAAAGCTCTTTCTGCGCCAAAGAGCCAGCCATTCTCACACCGAAGCATCAGTTCGGCTGGCTTAGAAGATCTGCTTCCCAATGCGTGGACACCATCCCGACACAAAAACAGGAATGACCCTTATCTGGCAAGGCAGAATCCCTCAACCAAAGCCCTTTATGTCTGTGTTGGGCTAGCCTTTCACGTAAGGGATACTGAACAACCGACACCAGAGCGATAGCGTTGAAACCGCCAGTCTGGACCGGTCTCGTGGCTTGGATAAATAAGGTTAAAAAGTAGCTTCGCTTAAACCAGAAACCGCCAACAAATCAAGAACCCTGTCATCGTGATCACAAGTGTCTAATTCCGTAAGGTGGACTGAATTAGTAGTTGTGGCGCCTCGTTAGACTGCCAGGGCTGAATGTCACTAATCAAAGTTGGTCTATGGAGCTGAAAATGCATCATGCGCTACTGAGCCAGGGTTCGTCAATTTTAACTGTTTATTTCCCACCAGAATTCCGATCTTGGTTCGCCTGTGTTTCTGAGATCAAAACGACTTTCTTAATTGCAATCAATGATGCGTCGCTATCAATCCTTCCCGTTCCTCGCCTCGGCACTATTGCCCAGGGTCCTTGCTGGTCCTGGTCAGAATCTCGACGCTATCTGCAAATCCACCGAAGGGACCTACGGCTGCGACGAGTACTTCCAGATCCCGTATGGCTCAGAGCCTATCACAACATGCTTCGACACTAGCCCCTGTGGCGTTCAAATCTTGACCAACAACCGCAACATTTGCGACATTATCGGAGATGCCATGGGCAACGATGACTTCGTCGTCGGCTACCCAGCGTACTGTAGAGAGGCGCCCCGAGCTATCAAGGAAGTCAAGACAGAACGCGCTGTATGGGTGGACGGTAAACTCAAGGACGCCAAGTGGATTGCTCTGGCTACTGCGAACAGCGCGGAAGAGGTTGGTCTGCCTCCATCGTCATCTCATCTGATGCATGCTAAAGTACCAGAAGGAATTCGCCAATCGCGGCTTCAAGTACGACAACACGAAGAGCACTGTTCTTGCCAACCAACTTGCCAACAAGGATGGATGGGTAGTGCAGAAGGCAGCAGAGGTACGTCGGTTTTTATCCCTCAACTGAGCTGGAGCGAGTAATTGACGAGGCTATAGATCAACACAAAGAGTTACTTAGACCTTGTCGAGCGCCTTAGCAAATGCGATCCTGGTGGATGCTCCGGAGAAAAACTCGAGTCCGTCTTGGAATGGTTTCTTGAGTGGATTCCCAAGGGCACTGAGATCAGGAATGGCCAGATGTCCAGGATGCTCGCCGACTGGGAAAAGACCTTCGCTACACCCTACAAGAACCGAATCATGGCCATCAAGAATGCAGCTACCACTGTCCAAACGCGTGTCAAGACTGTTTCAACCAAGGTCGACTCGATCAAGAAGAGCATCTGTCAGAAGAACGCCTGCTCCGGCAAGACCGCTTCTACATACCTCAACAATGGTCGGTCGATATTCCCGTCTGCGTGATCTTTCGTTGCTAACTATACCAGTTTCTGCAGCTCTCAAAGCCGTCAAGGATCTCAACAACATCATCGCCGCAGCTAATTCTGCCGACGAGAGGCGCAAGTTCATATATTACAACTTCCTGGGCAACATTCAGGCCGCCTACAATCTTGATGTACACAATCTTGTCCCTAACTACCTTACTGATATTATGGATGATGGAAGATTCGACACGCTTCGAGGCATCATGCATGGCTACGGTACTGTCACATCTGAAATCAGCATGTATGCCAACGACATCAAGAGAAGCCTTACTCCTCTCATTCTCCTCACCAAGCACGAGTCGAGATCCCGTGATGCTCTGAAGAAGGTCAACGCTCAGCTTACTCAGAACTGGAAGAACAACGCGGAGCTCTCCAAGACTGCGGCTTCACGCAAGGTTCGCGATGGTTTCATCCAGGTCCAGAGTCACCTCAAGAAAGAACTTCAAGGCTCCCTCACCACCCTCATCAATGCGATCGATGCTTTCGACAATGATTTCCTCAAGTTTCCTCTGCGAGGTAACAAGATGGTGGTCGAGTGGGGAGCCGCTTCATATGATCGCTGGTACAATCTTGAGTTCAAGTATCCTTGCAGGAAGGAAGTCACAAAGACATTCACCGAGGCTGGATTCTCAAAGGATCACACTTGGCCTGTCTTCAGCCCCTGTACTTTCACTGCTCAGAAGATTGATATGCCCAAGGGTTGGATTCCATATATTAAGTATCGATTTGTCAAGCCATAATTGACCGGAAAGACTTCTTGGTGGCAGGGATGCCATGTACTCTACTTAGAGAGCTAGTAGTTAATGATTTTTAATGTACAAGCAGACTTCTGGAATACATCACAACTCTCACGACAGTATATTGACATAATTGGGCACGGCAGTACGGTTTCAGTTGTTGGGCTCAAGCAGTGCGGATTTATAAAGGTGAATTTCAGAAGGTTTCAAATAACTGGCTGAGTGCCCCTTCTATAGCCTCGCTCGCTCAGGCCGCAAGCCTAGCTCTAGCAACTCCCTCCGCCGAAGAACGCCTTCTCCTACCCAAGATAGGTAATCACTGAGAAGGGTTGGGGAGAGGTGCTGACCCATACTCGTATCCTCCCTCCTCATTATTCTCTTGGCACTCCCGGCACGTAATAAGGTTATCTTTAGCTTTCTCGGTTGTCTCGCACGGCTTTCCGTCCTTGTTCAACTGGCACAAAGTGAGCGTTGCTGGAGTTGACCACTGAACTCGGTCCCTGCATTCGGTGCATTTTCCATATTGGAAGACTTTGATACACATGGTGAATGGTTGAATGGTTGAATTGATCGGGTGAAATTTTCAATGGGTTTTCAAGTGATATGGTGTGTGTTTTGTTGTTCTTGTAGTGTGCGGTTTGTCTTGTTGATCTGAAGCTTGGGCGGGTGCTGACCTGCAATTATAGCACTCTTTCGATGCTCTCCTTTCAGCATTCACGCAGCATATCAACACTGATGCTGATCACTAGGTCGTTCTGCTCACAACATCATGCACAGTAATGTGGCTGGTTCAAGATCAAGCGGCATACTTGATCCGCGATGCCCGCTCTCATTGATCCCTCTTCAGTGCAACTTCTTGCATGGGCCACTTGGTCACGGAGCATCATTTATACGGCTGAATAACAGTATTGGAACTTTTGGCAAGGTTTGGGACATCACTGACGACTATGAACATGATGTCGTGCTGACACATTACGCCGGCTGCTGAGTTCTTTGTGGTGGAGTTCAAATGTTTGTTATTTATCAGCTACATAAACTCAAACCGGGGAATCCTTCTTCAAAAGACTGGAGTCACTCTCCTCCCAAGGATGGACCCTCTCCGCAGCCCGAACCATTTCAACATGCTTAGCACTTCTTGGTGTAATGCTGTAGGCATACTCAACTGGGTGGCTAATCAGACCGGGTGTGCCATCAATCACGACATCAATCTCCTTTCCATTCTCGTCGACAGCCTTGCGCATATCAAACACCGCTAACAATCGAGCGACTGTCATGAAGATACTATCCTCAGCCAGGTATCGACCAGGGCAGATTCTTCGGCCATAGCCGAAGGCGAAGTCACTGGGGTCAGGCTCATCTCGGGGCGCGATGAAGCGCTCAGGGTCGAAGGCATCGGGGTTGGCGTAGATTTCAGGGTCGTGGAGGATCCACCATGTTGAGGGGATGAGGTATGTGCCCTTGGGAATACGGTATCCACGGTACTCAATCTCTTCTTCAGTAACGTGGGTTGTAGTGGTAGGAACGACAGGCATCCATCGGAGAGCCTCCTTGCAAAGGGCGTTGATATAAGGCATGCGGTCCTGGTCCTCAAAGGTCGGCAGTCTCTCGCCTCCAGTGACGCTATCGATCTCAGCCTGAGCCTTCTTCTGAACCTCGGGGAAAGCAATCATGGCAAGGACGAAGCTGCTGATCGTTGAAACGGTAGTGTCAGCACCGCCGCCATACATGATAGTCGCAGTAGCCTTGACAGCTTCGATATCCTCCTTGGTAGGCTCTCCAGTACCATTGTCATTCTTAAATGACTTGCTGCTCATGAGCTGAGAAACATATGACGGTCGGTTTGTTCCGCTAGCCATCTGATCAATGACAAAGTTGTAAGGGGTGTTCAATGCTTGATCGGTGGTGTTGCGCCACTCTCTGGCAGTCTTCTTGAAAGAAGTTCCGGGGAACCAATCTGGGAGGCGGGCGAGGCTGGGTACGATGTCAACAGCCCAGGACAGAGGAACAAAGGCGTCGGAGAAGTTGATCATCATCTTCTCGATCAGGCTAACGAGTGGGTCGACTTTCTTAGGTTCAATGTTATATCCGTAAATGATTCGCAAGATGATCGCACTGGCTTCACTGTTGTGAAAGTGGTTAGCCGATGCTTCGCCGTGGCAGGCTTACTCTATTGCTCGTGGCCGAACTTACGTCTTGATGTGCTTCTGGAACTCCTCGGGTCTCTCAATCGTTCTCACAAGGAACCGGAGTGACTCCAGGTCCTGAGTGTCGCGGAATTCGGAGCAGATCAACTTGGTGCCCATCTGCTGGTGCACCAGCTTACGGAAATATCGAAACTTGTTTCCATAGGGAATGACAGGAAGGAATACGCTGTATCCGCAAAGCTCACTTGCGAAGGGTGACCAGGGTCGAGACGAGGTCTTGGTCGACCGCTTTTCCAGTAAGTCATGAAGAGCCTCTCGGTCATTCAGGACAACGAGGGGAGTTCCGAGGACATTGATGGAGCTGATGGGTCCATACAGATCCTTGAACTTGGCCCAGTGCTTATACTCAGCCGTTCCAGCCGGCGGAAGATCAAAGACGTTACCAACGATGGGAAGAGGCTTGGGACCAGGAGGGAGGTCAAGACCAGTCTTCTTCTTGGGGAAGAGCACGTAATACACGATAAGTGCGGCTAGAACCACAGCTGGAAGCAAGAGGAGACCCATGATGGCAGATACAGCGGCTAGAAACAGTACGATCCAGCGAGAAGAGAGGAGATGAGGGGAAGCTCTATATATGAGGGATCTACACAGCAAAACACCAAGTCTCAGAGCATCCTCACATGCTGCGTAAGCTTCTGCAGTGAAACATTTGTTGGCTATCTTCACACAAGGCAGCACATGCGTGGGTCAGACAGAGGGACCTTTGACTATCGCATCGCTGCGAGTCAGTCAAGGGCTGCAACGTCGACGGTGCATTCCAACGGGGTAGAATGCTCCATTTGGACTCTGAAGGATGGCCTAATGCTTCAACCTTGTTTGCTCAAGCCTATAAGACGAAGTACGAGCGCGGTAAAACTCTGGTCTGCATCACAACAGCCGAAGTAAGCGGGGATCATGGGTACAGCAGGGATACCTTTTCTGCGGTAATTTTTTCACAGATCGTCCATGATCTCCGCAGAAAAATGCGACGCAAATGCCGGGGGCCCGCGAATGAGGAGAAAGGCTTTTCTAAAAGGGACCGTTGATAGCGAAACGGCTTCGAAGCCTTCCAACGGCTCGTGCTAACGTTAGGTTCCACGCCAGGGAGAATTGACAAGGAACGGCCCGGGTTTCCTGCTTCCTAGGCCCGCGGTGATCATCTTGCTTATTGCCATAACAGTTGGGGCTGCAGGTCGGTGAGGCAAGCAAGAAATGCAGAGATGTCTCAGTAGGGAAGTGGAAGAAGATGCCCGTCGCCCACGCGGCAGCCACATGAACATATTTGATGCAAGATAATCGTAAAGATGGAGTGAAGCAAAAGCCAAGTCTTGGGAGCATCGCGTCTGGTGGTGAAACGGTCGATAAGCATAACCTTGGACTGTTGGGCGCTGACGAGTCATTACACTGGGGTATCAGGACATTCGTCAGGGGACTTGACTTATTTTGAAGCATTTACAGGGGAGTTAGCGGGCCATGGTAGCTGTCGATCAGTCGGAAATTGCAACATCCGCCTAGCAATGGACAACAGATCCATCAAGATATGGGGGTTTTACGATGGAGAGACCAATGACTTGCCAATTGATTGTTCGCTTGCGACTATTTTTGTAATTTTCGCAAACCGGTAAGAAAGTGTAATAAGTGGTGCGGCCGAGGAAGCGATAGGTACAGTACGCACGCCTTGAAGCATCCCCCGTAACATTAAGTAACAGCTCCACCGCTCAACCGTCTCCAACCGACCGCGCATCAAATAACCAACAGCCTAAATGAAATGCGAGCCAAAGAGAGATCGGGAAATCCATCGACAAGTAGATAATATGTACATGACTCTACAGTTGCCAGCATCTCAATCGAAGATATTATTAACCCCCGTTTTAAATTCCAACCATTGACCCAGGGCCATATCCATGACCTCCTCCTCGGACAGCCAAGTGGTGTAACGGTCACTTGCTGGGAGCCCAATCCATTGACAGAGGAGCAACTCACTGCCCTTGTCTTTCCTAGACTCCTTGCTTTTAAGGACCCTTAAGATACGGTTTTCTTTTAGGCCACGTGCCTGAGTTGCCTGATCACGACCACCCTTCCGTCTCCAGAAGTTCAATAGCGTCTGGGCACTGTCAATGTGCATGATCTCCTCTGGCTCCTCAGTATCGGGGCTGCCATCTGCCCATCTCACATGAATCACCACACTATCCTCATCGTATATCCTCCACCCCAGAAATTCCTCAATGGGAAACCGCTCTTCCGATATATAAGTCGGGTTCGGCTGCAACTCGCGTCGACGGTCCATCTCCCTATGCACAACATGGATGAGGAAATCACCAGTCGCAGGCCGGCCGCCAGGGTAGGTCAGCTTTCGATCTGTTATTGCGAACCGTCAGCATATTGTGTTTTGATGAGCCCCGAGCGTATTTTGAGAAAGGGATCCAGATACAGTGGTAGTGGCAGTGGGTATGCTCGCAGGACTTACTGGCAGACTGTGCTGGTGTCGGTGTCGGTGTCGGTGTCGCGCCTCTCCGCGCACTGGGCCTAAGTGAATTCTCACGAGAGCGTTGTCCTAGTGATAAAAGTGAGTAAGTCTTGAACACGGCTAGTCATTATCCACGGCCGATGGGGAACGCCCAGGCTCGACATACTATCACCATCGGAATATACAAGTGAGTTAGCGAGGTTGTCAATCAACCTGTTGCCTTCGCTTTGTCTGGAGCTACTACCAGCTGCACTATTCGACGGCCGATGCGTTCGCTGGGACGGCGTAGGTGTGTTCTCCGGTCGCGACGAACTCTCAGGGGCATTGGAAACGCGTTCCATGGTAACTGACTAGTAATTTGAACTTGGTGGTGAACTTCCGAAGGGCACAAGACAGAAGGCGAGACCGTAAGCATGTATTGACGATGATGCTTGGGAAAGGCTCTTGACCCTAAACAACAAACGCCATGCTGACTCCTGTCACTCTCCTTTCCTCAGTCTCCCCGCCTTGTATGCATCATCGCGTCCAGATTAGCCGTGTCATGTTTTCGATCGGGAAGCTGGTCTCGCCTGCGCAAGAAAGGGTGCGTTGTTGGCTCGGGACGGCTTCCGTTTGACGGCTGCTTGCTGCGACGCGGCGGTAAATTGGCAAGGCTCTGTGTGCGCATATCGGGACTGAGGCGGAACAGGGACTTGATTCAAAGCCGCAAGAAGAAGCGGAATAAATAGAGGAATAAAGGTAACGAAAAAGCGGTCGCTTCTCGATTTGTTGGACTTGGCGAGGCTCGCAGCGTCTTGGTGATCTCAGATCTCCAGGTACGCGACAGGGGACTCCCCGCGTTATTGTCCCGTGTGGCTTGGGGGGCCTCAGAGCCATGATGAATAACGGCTTGTGTACCATCTTGGCTGGCAAACAAGTGTAACCCTCTATTGCTTATCCATGTCGCATTGACTGTAACGTCGGGTACTGGAACCTCAGCGTCGTGTAACTATGACCATCACATATAGACCGCAGCCAATCTCTCAACCACGATGCTGATGGCCAATGCCAACACCAGCCATGCATTGTTGGTGTCATTGCCATATACAAGCATATGTACTGAGCTGGCTTGGGACACAGCTTTCACACTCGGGCTGGTCCAAGGTTCGGTCTGGGTGTTAATGCAGCGAACGTAGCAAGCTGTCGTATATCGTGTGGTGCTCAGCGAGAACAAAGTCACCTGGATTAAAACGCGAAAGCAGTCGCGTCTTCTCTTGCGCACCCCACGACGACATAAACGTCCCTTTCCATATTCACAAACAAATCGCGACAGCTAAAGGGCGTCGCTTGTGTATGTCGATTTATTAGACCGTCGGTTGCGACATCCATTGAGCATGCGCATTGCTCGTTTGGTTGCTGCAGGTGGTTGGAAATGGAGCGGGTGCTGCATGTTGTACAACCAAGATATCGTGACAAATGAGCTTCCAGCGCGTCACGTCAGGCTGCGCGAAGGCGATTATGGATAGACGCAGATACATGGGAATTCCATGTCAATCGATCTGACACTCTTGTTTGCTATGTAGAGCATCGCCTTCTGTTATAGGTATAATGTCCGAATGCCAGCGCTTGATCACTCCGGGTACCTCAGCCGGCATTGCGGGGCAGACATCACATGAAGACGATCTTGGTATCATCGATTTACAGATGCGTATCTCGCATTTCTTTATCCTTCGTCTGATTTTGTCGGACATGGATACTGTCCCAGTTGTTTGCTCTTGGGTTGTGTCAGTGTTGATGCTGGACAAATCGTGGACTTAGAGGCACGACAGGCTACAGCGCCAGAGGGGCACATCAATGCGCAAACATGAGCCGAAAACAAGGCAAAAGCTGCTTTGTATTCTTTTATTGAATAGCAATGGATTTGACGCGGCTGAACAGCTTAATAAAAGACATTTGCAAGCCAGTTTGAAAGCCCTTACCGGGGTCGTTGGATTCAAAGCGTGCACAGTTGTAACCCACCCTATAGCGACCTCGAAAGTTGACATCGTGATGCTACAGAAGCGCGATTCAGCTATGAAGCATATCAAATTGAGTTTAATTTAAATTGACATGAATTTGAGTCAAAATGTTAACGACGTCATGGATGCCGTTTAAGTTGTGTAGGCTTGTTCTTAGCTTCCAGCCTTTTCTGTTGGAATCTTCGTGCACCCACGAAATTTCGTCACAAAGCGCTATGTTCGCAGCCTTGCAGTCCAAGAAAAGTTCAACAAGTGGAAGTCCAGTCGCACGGGGAATAAATTACGATTAATTGTGATTACTGATCTACTTATGTAGCAAAGCCTGCCATGATTCTCTGGGGAAAGCCCTATCATTGCCATGATCCATCTTTCGACGAATTCACTTCGACAAAGACAGGGGCATGATATTGCATTCGTTCTTCTCATGGCCTTGACCGCCCTCCTGCTCAGCCAGAAGTTCATCCATGTAGCTCCTAAGTTCACACATTGTCTTCTTGACTCGATTCGCAGCTCGTTGTGCTCTGAAGGACCAGTAGGCCATTTGCCCCATCGCATTGAGGGTTTCTTCGTGCAAGCGACGTTGTTCATTTCGCAGGTCCTCCAGAGCTTGAAGCTCTTCTTCTTCCCAGGGGTAGGCGGGGTCCTCGATCGCAGGGCGCGGTTGACTGGAGGCTTTGGGCGTTTCTTCGGGAGGGGATACGCGGATTTCTGGGAATAGAGGTTTTGTAGAGGCCGTCAAGCTTTCACAGAGCGACGGAGAGCGTGAATCGCCGGCTGATTCGACGAGCGGAAGAGCTTCGGGAATTTTCGAAGCTGGGTCGAGGGCAGGTAATGTGGACGGATGAGAAGGTACTGGAGGTGTTAGTGATTGTTCAGAGGAGTTCCAGGCGGCCTTACCTGATGACCTCAACGCCTTGTGGCGCGAGATCAAGAATTCATGCTGTAGGAGCTGCCAGTGCATGGGGTGGTTCAATTCACGAGGGCATTGTCTGGGGGACTTGAGCTGCGGTCGCAGTGACGGTACATCAGAGTGCTCTAGTGATTCCTGAACTTGCGCAAGGTCGAACGAGCTAATGTTGATCAAGTCACGCCCACTGAACTCGTACGGGGCTAGTACTCCTGCTTTTCCGCCTGACTTCGAAGTATCAGGGCCCTTCGTAGGAGACTTCTTCTTCGCTTGAGACTTAGGCATCGCTGCATCCCTGAACACCCGATGTCGAGTTTTCGCCGTGATCTTTCGTCGCTTCGAAGGGTTGAGCTTGTGGCAACGTCGGTCGGAAGCGCGAGGACCTATAAGCAAACGTTCTATACTTCGCACGCGGCGAGAGAAGAGCAGAAGGTTTGGAAGCCTGGATATTGAACTCATGGAGCAAACGCTATTGCCAAAGTAAGTGTGCCAGTGTAAACGCAAGAGCGATGCGGGCGGGCCAAGCAAACGGCATTCACCCGTGCCTCTGGTGTTTGCTCGTTTGAAGATTGCATACTTCTGAGGCGCCAAACACTTGTTCAGGCGATCGATTGCTCAAGCCGCCGTGAAGTAATCCGGTAGAGGCACGAGATCTTCCCCAGTGCCGAGGGGGGCGTCATGAGCATCTTCGCGGCAGTGCCAACACCCGGCAAGCAAAAAGAGCAGTTTTCGTCGCGTCACCAAAGCACGCAAAACAGATAAACGTAAAGAGAATAGCAGCAGTAACCTGTGCGAAGCGCATCCCGATAGGCAGGCAGAGTGACTCTGCTTTGAAGTTTGAGGTTAATAAACCAATCTGGCGCAGGGCGGAAACAATGACGTCAGTAGCAAAGCTTCACACGCGTAGGGCGACAACATTGTGTAACCGAAAGGGCTGGATAGCGTCCAATTGCTGCAGTAGCGTTTTGTATCTTCGCTGTGCTCATTGAGACTACGCAGGCACCACGTATGCTATTGTGAGATACACAACGCGTTACGCGAGGAGGGGACTCGCGAGTGTGCGGGGAAACATCGGCCCAGTTTGCTCTTACAGATTGCCAAGTCTTCCACTCAATCAAGTTCACACGTAAAAAGGAACACACAATTAGGTAGTGGTAACTGATAACTACCTAATTGTTATATAATTAGTTGAGGGCACAAGTTGTGACTATGTCAAAAATGTCAAAAAATTGTTTCCCCGAAACCTGGATCGAACAAGTGACCTTTCGGTGTCAGTTAACAGTTACAGCCGAACGCTCTTCCAGCTGAGCTATTCGGGGAGGATCTCCGAAGCGGAGGAATAGCTATTGGTGCCAGGTGAGACACGGATCACTACCTATATTGCTAAAAAATATGATTGTCTCTCTGAAGTGTCAACTTGCATCTAAGCAACCGATCTGTTATATACGACTCTGGAATAGCCCAAGCCAGGTAATAAGCTTTCTCTCTGCGATTTGATTCACTATAGTCTTGTGTAAATTGTGCACCGATTCTTTGAAACACCAATTGTCTCCAGGTTAAGATATCTATTCTAATGCAATTGACAAACAAAGGCCTCAAAGGGACGAAGACTAATCGTCTTCTGCGACAGATTAACTTCCGGATTGTTTGCAAGCAGAACCTTGCCCGACTGTAAATCGAGTGGAGGGGACCAAGAAATCTCTCGGTCTCGGAAGCTACAAACAACGACAACCTTTTGTGATCCATTCGACCGCGCATACGCAAAAACATCATCATTCTCTTCGTCAAGAAGATCAAAGTCTCCATAGACAATGATGTCCTTCAGTTCTTTTCGAAGCGCAAGTGCGGATTTCCAGTGCTCAAACACACTTTCTGGCTTCGAGACCTGAGCTGCGGCGTTCCACTCCTTATAGTCGTCGTTTACTCTGATCCATGGCGTTGCTGTCGAGAAGCCCGCATTCGTTGAGGAGTCCCACTGGCATCATGTCAGACGATCTCACGATTCTACAAAGCGTGTGTGCTTACCTGTACTGGAGTTCGCGCATGATCGCGAGATTTGAGTTGGTATTCCTTGCGCGCGATGTCGAGGACTGCCGCATCAGAACCCGGTGTCTGTTTCAACCTGATCATAAGTTAGCAACTGGTCAAGTCAGCACGGAAAATGACAAGCCTTACTCCTCCCAGTGGTTCAATGTCTCCAGGTCTCGATGCTCAGTCATCTCCCAGTCCGCCGGCATGTTGGCCATGCCCAGTTCCTGTCCCTGGTATACAAACACTGTACCACTCTGGAAGCATAAGAACGTGGACAGCATCTTGGCTGACAGCGCTCGGTAGGCGGGCTTATCGGAGGCCCACCTTGACACTGTCCTTGCTTGGTCGTGGTTCTCAAGGTACAAGGCGTTCCAGCCCTTGTTCTTGTACATAAAGGTTTGCCATTTGTTGACAATCCTCTTTAGGTCCTGCATCTCCCATTTGCGTGGCGAGAACTTCCCTCCGTCTCCATGATCCATATCCACGCTGCACAAAGTCAGAATAGATGCATTTCGTCCGGGCTGATATTGACTTACATCTCAAAGTTAAAGATCATGTTGAGCTCACCACGGCTTTCGCCAACACTCTTGATGACTTCCTTGGGGTCTTGAACTGCCGGCATTTCGCCGACGGAGAAGGCGTTGTACTCTTTGAGGATCTTGCCAATATCCTGAAGATACTCGTGTAGTCGAGGACCGCAAGCGTAATGCTCGTCACCCCACTGGTACTTGGCTCCAGGAATCTTGACGGTAGCGTCGGGTAGACCGTCTTGTTTGCTGATAAAGTTGATAACGTCCATTCTGCCAAGTCAGTTATGTGGTTAAAGTCCTGGAAGCGAGATACATACCTAAATCCATCGACACCTTTGCCTAGCCAGAAACGGATGATATCATGCACGGCCTCGCGCACAGGAGCATGCTCCCAGTTGAGGTCGGGCTGCTCTTTGGCGAAAAGATGGAGATAGTACTCATCCGAGGCAGAGTCATATTCCCATGCACTTCCTGTGGAGAATCTCATGTTAACGACGGGAAAGCTTGTACCGGTTTGAGAATACGTACCTCCAAAATAGGATAGCCAGTTGTTGGGTGGCTGTCGCTCTCCATTCTCATCGTATCTAGGCTTTCGCCAGATATACCAGTCTCGGTAAGGGCTGTCTTTGGAAGACTTGGACTCTTGAAACCATTTGTGCTGTGAATTTTGTTAGCAAGTGTTAATTCTGCTTTGACTATTGTCTAACCTTATCTGAGGTATGGTTGACCACAAGATCCATTAGTAGCTTCAGGTCTCTCGAATGCAGACCCTCTATGAGTCGCTCGACGTCCGCCATGGTCCCATACTGCGGGTCAATATCGCAGTAGTCGGCCACATCGTAACCCATGTCAACCTGAGGCGATGGGTAAACGGGACATAGCCAAACGATGTCAACACCGAGGTTCTTGAAGTAGTCTAGCTTCTCGATCACACCAGGAATGTCCCCGATACCATCTCCATTTGAGTCCTTGAAGGATGAAGGGTAAATCTGGTAGACAGATGCCTCCTTCCACCAGGCCTCGCTGACCGGGCCGGAGATGTCTTGTGTTGCAGAGGGCATGACTGATGCTGATTGTGCTTGTGTGAATGAGGATGAAAGAGAGTCCATGATGGAATGACGGAGACTATTTGAACATGGGCGCAGAAACCTACGAAGGAGATCCCGCTGTCATCACCGAGAATCTGCCCGCAGAAGAACACATGATGCGTCCAACATGCGCTGTCCCATCTTATTTCTTCCGAGAATCCTCCCTGAAAATCTCCCGAGAATCCTTCCGACACCGCAGACCCACATAACGCCCGCAAGAATCGAGTCAGTAATCTTGCCGAAATTCTTCCCGCCAATCAGTTTAGCTGTTGCTCAACCCCAGGTTGAGAACCAGAGAATTCATCGGGTTTTGTGGAGGAAAGCTGGGGAACAGCATCTGACCTCCATGGGGTGATCTTCCCTGTTAGTTTATTCCAGACCTTAAAGATTTTCTCATGATCCGAAAGCCGAGGGTCACCAGTCGCGTATGGGCTGATGGTTAAGTGACTCGGTCTCTGGCGATGCTTCAACTCGGAAAACACATATATAAGCTCAGCATTGCTCCCAGTAAGTATCCAGAATCTCTATCTAAAGTAGCTTCACTCACAACGAAGAGTAGAGCGACCAGATCAGAAGCCCCTTCTTTTATACTTCAGGCCCCAAGACAATCAGCAATCCTGACCCCAATTACCACCAAATCTCTTTGCCCCTTCACGTATTCGTCAACAACACTAGATCGACCACTACCGGGCGCCACCATGGCTGTCATATCCTCCAAAGATACAAATCCAGGCAATGCTGTCTACAAACGATACAAGAACAACACGAACGAGAACTGGATGCACGATGCTGGCTTGAGAAAGCTCAACATCGGCATCGGGTTCATGTTCGCATCGGCTGCTGCCAATGGGTATGTCTTCTTTGTTTCTATCCTGTTGTCACAATATTCTCAGTCATTTCCAGATTCGACGGAAGTCTTATGAATGGGCTCTTGACGATCAAACAATGTAAGCTCTTGCGCTTCTCCCCGAACATCTGCTGACATCGTTCAGGGCATGACAACATCGGAGACGTCAGCACAAGCATCCTTGGCCTGATCATAGCTGGCATCAGCTTGGGTGGTTTGCCAGCCTTCATACCAGCTGCATATGTCAGTGATTGGATGGGCCGCCGCTTCACCATCGCTTTAGGCTCTTCCATCATGATCGCAGCAGCTATCATCCAAGCTTCTACGAATGGTCCATGGGCATTCCTGGGCACTAAGATCATGCTTGGTATCGGTCTAGGCTTTGCACAAACATCGGCACCACCTCTGACCACCGAGATCGCTCACCCGAGACACCGCGCCAATGTCACCAACATGTTCCAAGCCATCTGGTTCTGGGGCGCCATTCTCTCAGCCGTCGTTACTATTGGAACACTACACATGAGTGGAAGCTGGAGCTGGAGACTTCCCGTCTTGTTCCAGGCTTTCTTTCCAGGCCTTCAACTCATTGGCCTCACATTTATCCCCGAATCCCCCAGATGGTTGATCTCCAAGAACAGACGTGATGAAGCTCTCGCAATGCTCGTCAAGTATCATGCCAATGGTGATACTGAGGATGAGCTTGTTCACTTTGAGTTCAAGGAGATCTGCACAGTTATCGATCAAGAGCGCGAAGCGGAGAAGAATATCGGATTCATGTCATTCTTCAAGACCAAGGGGAACCGCCACAGACTCTTGATCTGTGTGTTGGTTGGTTTCATGATTCAGTGGGCTGGAAACGGTAGGTGGCACAACAAAACAACTGAACTCTGTTTACTGATTCGAGCTAGGCATTGTCTCCTACTACCTTGCACCTATCCTGACGAGCGTCGGAGTCACAGACGCAGTCTCACAAGCCGGTATAAACCTTGGCCTACAAGTTTGGAACGCCATTCTAGCTGCCTTGGGCGCCATGGCTGCCGAAAGATATGGTCGTCGTCCACTGTGGCTCCTGTCAACCAGCGGCATGCTGGCCAGCTTCATTATAGTCACAGCTCTCTCAGCTGTTTTCGCCGAGCATGGCACCAAAGCCGCAGGATATTGTGTGGTTGCGTTCCTTTTCATCTTCTTTGGCTTCTACGACATTGCCTTCACGCCACTGTCCATCGCCTACCCTGTCGAGATCCTGCCGTTCGACTTGAGGTCCAAGGGACTCAGCATCAACTTGACTGTTGTGTTTGCCGCTGGCTTCTTCAATCGTATGTTATCTACACGAACACTAGAAGATTGCTGCTAAAATTTACTGTCAGAATATGTCAACCCTATCGCCCTTGAAGCTATCCAGTGGAAGTTCTACTTCGTCTATATCGCAACATTGACGGCTATGCTGCCAACTATATGGTTCCTGTTCCCTGAAACAAAGGGCAGAACTTTAGAGGAAATCGCGGTTGTCTTTGACGGCATTGCTGCGGACCCTGTTCATTCCGAAGTGCCCAGGGGAGTTCTGCGCAAATCAGTTGAGGCCGAAAGCATGACGGGGGGAGCGGAACATGTCTGACGGCGTATAATTGGGACTTAAGTTGGAGGGAGGCTCTGAAGCTTTGCATGAGAAGCATCGTGAATTGTTACGCTTTGGATATATTCATAACTTGGAATAGTTCGGAGACATGCTGTACCGGATGGAGAAGAGTTCTTATGCTTCACGCTTAAAACTCTATTGACGACTCACCACACTTTAATAACTACTAGTTGCGAACTATGGCCGTTGATGTAGCATTTTAGTCTACTAGATTCATCTCTTCAGCTTGTAGATCATCATCCGGGACATCCGTGATCTGCAACGGCCTTCCTGGCCCTGCCTGGCCTAATGCACAGGCCATCATCTTCTCTCGCAACAGGGCGAGAAGCGCAGGGTTGGCTGTCGTCCGCAACGAGGCGATCAAGCTGCTCAGGGCGCAAAGAATATCTCGGGGGCCAACATGAGCCGAATCTACATCTGCGAGGTCAGGGGCGCAGATAATGACGTCTGCCACCGAGTTCGCGACTTCAAACAATTTCGACATCTGTTTCGGATCAGCATTTTGGCGAGAGTAGGATGTGGTGGACTCTCACCATTCCAGGGCCATGCGTCTCGAGAGCGCAGGAGGACAGAGTGGTCAGTTTCGCCAGTAAATCTCTCGCAACAGACGTGGGAAACGAGACACTTAGACCTTGATCATTTGGGTCGGTATTTGCGTCAACATATGGAATAGCCGCTTTCCATAGCACGACACGCAGCCAAGAGTCAGTTACAACGATGTCGGCTCGCTGGATCTCATTGTCGCAAAGAGGAAGAGGATGCCGCGCCCTCAATTGTGAACTAATGGCACCCAAGAAGCCAACCTGGTTGGACCTGACATCTGGAGAGCAGGCGTCGTCAAAAGCTTGGAATAGTCTACATAAACTGCAGAATGCTGAGCCAAGCCCCGCGTCCTGTTGTGGATGGAGTTCCGGCAGTGTCGGACTGAGCTTAAATGTAGGAGGCAGGTCGTGTTGAAGGGAGTGAGCCCTGAAGGCGTATTAGCGGGTTTCGGGAGAGCGAAAGCGAAAGAGAGAGCGAGAGACTCAGGACTCACCTGTCCGTGATGAACAAGATCCACGCGATGCGAAGATGATACTGGATCGTATTGTGTTCCAAATCAGTATAAAACAAGTCTTGATGAAGTCCAAGGATATGTGCATATGCGATGGCTTCTCGAAGAAGTAGTGTAGACTTTGTAATTCGTCCTGTGTTGGAGTAGAAGACATGGAGGAAGAAGCATGTTAACAGTCCATCGATGATCTGATGCTTCGAGTAGTCGAGCATAAGACGAGATTGTTCGGCTTCGTATGCCATTTGATACGTTGAAGGGCCCATATCATCATTCGAAAGGCGAAGCTGAGCTCGAGTTGCTGAGCATATTGATGCGGCAAGGGCGTATGCAATCTTGTTATCGGGGTTACGGAGCCGGGAGAGAAGTACTTCATGGTCTATGACGGGCCATACAACATATAAACAGTCGTGATATATGTTCAAGTAGTAGCTGAAGGATGACATGGGTATCCGAGTATCATAGCTAACAATCGTCATATCCTGCGCGCCTTGGGGACTCTGGGAGGCGCCACTTGGCGAACTATTCGATGACCCATTGTGCTGCGTGGATGAAGTAGCTTCAGGCAAGTCTTGAGCCCGAATTTCACCATCAGGGTCGGTTCTTGTATGCTTTGAAGATCTCTGAGCCTGTAAGATGGCCTCTTTGGTACGCTTCCTGGGCCCTTTTGGTCCCGACTTCTTGCGCTTCCTATCGTATGAGCAGGATAAAGAGGTCGCTTTGCATTGCTTACACGGCGTATCTCCACTACATTTTATTTTTCTGATGGAACAAGGGTCGCAGGCGAAGCCCATTCTGATAAGATGTCAAGATGTAAGAGGTTGAGGTTGAGCGGGTTAAATAGACTTCTTCCTTTCGTGCTCAGACTTGAACCAAGAGTCGCGACAACCCCACTTTGAGTGACCAATGAGCCCAGACACTCATTCAACCAATCATTGTATCGATGTCAATGGCTAATCGACCGACACTCACCATCATCACTTTAATAATCTCTCTACCCTGAACTGGAGAATTCGTCCTGATCAAGGAATGGAACTGAAACATTTGCAAAATTCGTGAGCCTCGTTAACACTCGTTTCAATTTTACTTCTATAGCCTTTGCAACGCAAGTTCAATCTACATATACCTACCCAAGCCATGGTCTCTCCTTTAGTGGCCAATTCGCCTCAAATATTTTTCATCCTCAAGACACTAAGTCCAATATCCAACTCAACAGTGTATTCAGCCATCACCAACCGTGGGTAGATACCCAGTTCATACACAAGTCTTACTCCTAGTGGCACGAAATGCCAAGCCTATAGTCCACGGGCACTCATCATGGGGAGGAAGTACAATGATACCCACCAAGCCGCCACCAGTCGAAAGCTTGTTTGGTCCCGCTCACGAGAGCGGCAGATGAGCATATGAGCTGAAACTATAGCTCCAGTCAAGATGGGTACGGCACAGCCGACAACCCCAAGTCCCCAGTAAAGTGGACAGACCAGTGACCAGATCATAACAGCTACAGCTGTGATCCAGCGTGTAGGTGCATCGCCGAGAATAAGAGGAAAGGTCTGGCGGTCGATCAACTTGTCACCCTCCTGATCACGCAAGTCTTGAACCTGGATGGTAGTGAAGACAAGGGATGCGCACACGAGGAACCAGCCCAAACCCTTGTTAGTGAACTCGAAGTTCTCATGAGAGTTGGCTTGGATGGCGGTGACAGCTACCCGAAGGGTTGCTACACGGTTGGTAGTGATACCACAGGCGTTCATTAGCGCGCGCTGCCACCAGCTCTTGTCACCCCAAGCACGCTCATTGTACAGCCAGGTGCAGAAGAGGTAAAAGGCAGTTTCCTGCCAAGCCCCCAGAGTAGTATAGCACAGAGCAAGGAGGGTGACAATTGAGACTAGCTGCCATTTGTGTGCCAGCTCAGGGGAGATGCGACCAGCTGGAATCGGCCGCCACGGCTTGTTGACGCCATCCTCAATGACGGACTGCGGCTGACGCTGATTTCCGAGATTGAAACAGAGGGTCAAGTGCCAGGTGAAGTAGAGAGCAACGAGAATGCCCTTACCCATATCATGCCACACAATGTCGGCATTACTGATGGTGCCAGGACCAGCTAGGATCCCTGCGATGGCGAACGTGGTATTGATGCCGGTGGAAGTGGGCATGTCACTTTTGGTGAAGAGGCATAATGTGACAAAGTGGTAAGCGAGCTTCTTCATGCAGCTCGACCTTTCTGTCTCTGCATTGTATGCTACCTCAAGTCAGTCACATGTTGTGGTGGGTGCTGTTGGTTCAGGGGTCGTTACCAGACTGATGGGTCGCTTGCTTCTCCTGCATGAATTGCAATGAACTCTGTCGCATTGAAATGGGCTCATTATAGCGCTTGGTAACAGTGACAGATCTGCTAGTCATTTTGAAGACGATAAGGGAGAAGATCGTTATAGAGAATAATAGTAGATTTGTTTAAGGGCTGGGATGAGATGAAAGCAGTAAGATCTAAGACAGTGACAGCTAAGTGAGAACCTTCGACTACTTATTCAATGGCTTCAACCGTATTTTCGTCATAGCTACGCCCGCCACCGCTCCAAGGTTTAGCAGAGAACGCGTATAAGCCCTGAAAAATTCGAATACACCGAAGCTACGAGTTTCAGGCAGCAAACTAATAATGATCGGCCAAGTGATTTTTGGTACGAGAACTGTAATGAGTGCTGAGCTAGGCAAGGATGGAGGCGATGGCTACCCGGCAAAGCTTACCCACACGGTCGATGTAACATCTGCCGGATGAGTCTGACCCAAGCTTTTTTGAGACTGTGGGTTCCGGGGTCCAGCAGTTGGAGCCAGGTAGTAGTAAGAAGGGGGGATCTGCAATATGGAATTGCATCACGAAGGATGAGATGGATCATACTGGCCAAGGACACCAAAGGCGGTGAGAAGTAACGTCGTATTGGAAGGCTGTAGAAACTTGAAGGAAGACGTTTAACCGCCTGTTATCCTTGTTTTCACAAGGTTGCCGTTGATGTACAATAGGATGACCGTCTGAAAAGAGGCAGTGCCGGCACGTAGTCCTGAGCGAGTTTCCCTTAATCAACGATATCCCATGATAGACTTTCTCAGAATTACTTTTGGGACTCGGCACTTAGCTCTTTGTAGGAAACCAAATTGAGATAAAAATATCAATCCTTTGATCTGCGATACCGTCTTACAAGCCGTGAAGCAACAGATGGAAGCATCGGCTTATTATCTAATATTCTACCTGATGGTGTAACTCTATTCAAACCTAGTATACGTGGCCTGGGAACTCCTATGAATCCCAGATTGGACCAAAAGCTGGTACTCCCAAAGCCTGCAAGTCTAGGACCAAGTCGATCGTCAGTTTTAGATTAGAGATCACTACTACAGCCTCGCTTTCTGTCTTCTTGTACAGGTCCAGGACTGTAGGAAGCGTGTTGGGTCGGCCCATAGTTGAGGTGTTGTGAATATGTGCATCATCCCCCATTCCTAGGACAATAGAAGCAATATTTGGACCGTAGGTCTCCATAGGATCTCGAGTTGACCAGAATAGAGTTACTCGTGTTTGCTGTGCAAGAATGACTGGAAGGCATGGTGCAATTCCGGAACCAGTGGCAACCAAAACAATACTGTTAAACATCGGGGCGATACGTAAGACACCGCAGGTCGGCGTACGGCGGACCCAGACTTCACGAGGTGGCTCGTTGACGACCTTCTTCGTCCAGTCCCCTGCATTTGAAATAACTACCGAGAACCCATTTTCCTTTGGATTATTGACCGTGGCAAAGGCGTGCCATTCCAACAAAGGTCGAGATGATAATCGAATGGTTGTTCCAGGTTGAGGATTGGTATAGTCGAAATACATCCGAAGAGCGTGTGAAGATAGTCGCTCAGAGACAACTTGAACTTTTCGACAGTTCAGCCAAGTTGATATAACACAACAGGTTGAGATGAAGACGAGCCAAACTGGTGCACTGGAGAAAACAGCCGCAGCGGGTGAATCACCCGGCTTGGTATTGATTGTTGCATCGAGAACCGTAAGGCACCAGAGAAGAGCCAGAGAAGACCAGCCAGCCAGTCGATGAACAACTTCAAAAGCATTGTGGATCTTCGCTCGCACTGAGGGGTAAGACATGACCAACATTGCAATGAGAAGGCAGTCCAGCATGTAGATGATAACAATGTACACCCACATGGCGGCATCTCGGTCCTCAGTGTTATTGAAAAAACTGGTTTTCTCAATGGACATCATGATGAACCAGAAGGTTGCTGCCACTCCACAGCCGCTATGCAGACCTCCAAGATGGTAGATCTTGCCCATCCGTGACCTCAGCCAGAGTGATGATGTTTTTGGAAACGCTGTGAAGACATAGTATAGGCCGTTGACGACATGCTCCTCTCGAATAACAATACTGACGGCGAGATTTATTGCTGTTGCGAGGCCGCAGGCGTTTGGGTTTGCATCACCATCAAGGAACCATAGCCATAGAAAGATAATAACGCCAATGAGGTTGAGGGCAAAAACGAACGTGAACAGAATGCGGTATTCTGAGGAAATAAATCTCAAGAAGCGAGTGAGTGACAGACCAGCAGACCCGTAAAAGGTCTTCTTCTTCTCGGAAGCAACCATGGCAATAACTTGGGGTCGGAAATGAATGAAAGTTCAAGGGCATATGGAAAGCAAAATGCAAGTCAAATTAAGATGACACATTGGTATGCTGTCAAACGCAGCCTTATCAGAGTCATATACCGGCTGTGAATGGGCTCGGAGTATCGGACGATTTACTCGAGGAACCCGAGTGATTAGCCATCAGCCATCAGCCCACCAGCACGTAATAGTGTATGATTCCTCCTATCTGCAAAGTCTTCAAGCACAACCGAGATAGTGCTGTGCATTATCAGCCCGTCCACCTGAGCTGGGAGATCAGCCCAGGAATGGAAGAAACTGCCTGACCGTTGACGCCAGTCTAGCACGTGCGTTAAGGAGATCCGCGCTGCCATGCTCTCCGGGAGGCCGGGACAGTCACGCTTGCGGCGCAAGAAACGTGGAAGATTTGGATCATCTTTGACATACGAAGAGACAGGGAATGGATGTATTCGGAATGTGGGTAGCTTGGGAAATTGGGCCCGACATCCTGAAAGATATCGTCACATTAGTTAACTTGCACCAATACGGACATCGTCTAGATTGCTGAAGGTAGTGAATCCCATAATAGGACAGCTAGTCTTCCAAGTGAAACAGACCCTGGTTGGTGAAGAGCTGTATTGGGACATGGAACCTGGCGATGGATGGCTGGCGATTGAAACATGGGGATTTTGCGAGCTGTGCATAGAACAAAGCCTGGGAACACGGATACCGTATTGATTATGCCCCAGAATTTGTTTACCCTATTCACTGCCATATTTCCTGGTATTAGTTGAGTCATTGGATCACTTCAAGTCACACAATGGTACTACCTAATGGTGATGACTTGCCAGCAGAAGCCCATCAGACAATCAGACACTACGCGGTTGTGGATCCGAAGATGTGACAAGCACTACACGCAATGAACAGCTATGAATAACTATTGTTACATAGAGCATGCAGACCAAAAAGATAGGATGAATAGTGCAAATTTGTAAACGCGGATAGGAGACCCTGACTAACGAACGGAGTGGTATTCTTGACGGGGGACGTCGGGTTAGGCGAATCCGAGGTTGCATCAGAGCAAACCCGGTACTTACTGTAGTATTATCAAGCACTGTGAACCCAGGTCACCCAAGTCCTAGAAACATTGACACTGAATAAATTGAAGAAACGAATAGAGCCTCTAAAACATGTCAGTCTAATCCCCATAAGCCCAAGAATCTGGTAGATTGGACCCAGGAGGTTAAAACAATCTTGGCCCTCTTTTCTTAATGAAAACGAGGAACTGACCTAACTTTGACTTTGGTAGTGCCTCTCTGACCGGATCCTGGCTAGCCATTTTCGGTGTCGACGTTGAGGGAGCATTCAAGATAATGCCTGCCTAGGGATGCAACATTGAGATTGAGTTTTGATTCTAAGCGGCCCGCAAGGACGGAGGAGTCTCAACGGTCCCCGGGCATTAGTGGCTCCTTCTATGCCGATCACTCGGGGCCCAAGGACCGGGCCTTGGTGAGACATCATTGACAGGGTATTAATCCCAGGGAGCCAATACAGGACAGGGAAGGGGATGGCATCGAACCTGTAAGAAACCGCAGATCAGCAGGAATAAGTGCAGAATATCCATGTACCTTTGGTTGTCAAAAGACTTTTCACAGTGAGACCTTTCCATGCCAAGAGGATTATACGACACTGTCAATGGAAGTGGGCAGTACGGTAGAGATCCTATCACTCACAACTTGTGAATGACACGCGGCAGTGGGAAAGGATCGACACCAAGGTATTTGAAGTTAAATCCCGGTAACGTTACTCAAAAGTCGCGTGGGAAGCAATTTTGTTATACGAATGAACGCGCCTATCTAAATGTGACCCATATACCGCACAGAGCTGGCACAATGAAGTTAATGTAATAAAACAACATCGAAAGTGGAAAATATTATCTAAACGCCTTACAAAGCCACACGGGCGTAGAGCCTACGCCATCGAATGAACGTTGGTGGAGCTCACATTAGTGGCAGGATCCGGCCCCTTGCCAATAAGACTCCGCTCATCAAGCTCATAGTACTCCTTGTTATCTGTCTTGGAGCGAGTCCCACGGCTGCCACCCCAGCTTCCAGCACTCTTGTCGAGTGTAGAGTCCTTGTTTGTGCTGGAGAAGCTCATCTTGGAGGCAATGGTAGCCATGGCGTTGGGCCAGAGATGCTTGAACAGGTGGCGGATGGCTGGGAGGCTTGCGCATACCATGCCGAGTTCCGTTTCCCAGATAGACCAGATAGTGACTTCAACGTACTCCCCTGGCATTTGTGTTAGCGTTTGCATTGAAACTCGACCCTGGTCACTCACAGGTTGGGTTGGTCGTCTTTCCTAATGTGATCAGGAATGGTAGACGGATGATACTAAACACCGTAACCCTGTGAAATGTTAGCTTGAATTCAACGACCCGGGGTCATAAAAACTTACACAATGCCAAGACTGAACATAACAAAGAGCTGAATCTTCTGTCGTCCCTTGACCTGCAGCTTCCAAAGGTGATTGATCGGCAAGACCAGGATGACAATATCACAAGCCATGTTGATTCCACCAAAAGCATAAGTCTGCGAGTTGAGGTCGTTACAGTGGCCTTTGTGCTCGGCATCCCAGCTTGTCCAATTGTAGGAAGCTGGAAGACATTGGAGTGAAGTGGTGATCATCGTAGCAGCACCGCACAAGCAGACAAAGATGCCAATCGACACAGTCAACTTCTTGAACTCTGAAGTAGTGAAAATGCCCCGGAGAAAGAAAAGAATCGAGATCTTTGTGCTATACAAGTGAACACTGTACATGATCTGGTCTATCCAGAAGAGCTTTAGCAGTTCGTACAGGCGCTCGAACGGAGTGATGTCCCAGATGTTTAGCCCGAAGCCAAGATCTGCAAGTCTGCACGCGAGCCAGATGTAAGGCACTGTAGCAAACTATACCATTGTGTTAGCAAAGGTTACCAGGACTTGAGCTGGAACATACTCCTGCAATGAGAATCGCATAGTCATCAGGGCCAAGCTTTCCAAAGATCTTTAGTTTGGAGTATATTCTCAAGATCACACAAATCTCGGCGAGGATACACGCAACAAGCGCGTTGAGCCTGAACTTCATCTGCTGGCTCTTGACCGGAACACCGCAAGCCAGGTTCTGAACTCTCATCAATGCTGTAGGAAGTAATTGGTCAGTGCTCACTGCTCATTCATCGCTACCATGTCAGGTAACCTACTCAGTGAGTCCTTGACTGTGCAGTTCTTCAGCACGCAAGCCTGCGTCAAGCCTGCAAATGTCTGATCTGTACAGAGACATGTTGTGTTTGTCATTGAACATGGTGACTGTGGTATCGCTTGCTGGACACATTGTATCTGGTCTAGCTGTTAGTCAAAGCTGGTTAGTGGGCGGTAGGCTGTTACTGACATCGCAGTCGGGGAGCTGAGCGGCTAGCTCAGTAAAACTGGCCGCATTAACGAGTCCGAGTAGGGCCGCTAAGAAGAAAGAAAACGACAGGAGACGCATGGCTGCAGAGTCTGTGTTGAACGGAATCACTGTGCAGTAACAGAGCCAGCTCAGAAATCAACGTAAAAAGACATAAACAACAATTGGCAAGATGTTCTTTTATGTGTCTATCTATATCTTACTACATTGAAATATTACGATGGCCAAGCCCCTGAAGATTTTCAACTACCGATAATACTAGTAAATCCCCAATATCTGGTGTCGAAGGGTCGAGTGGATCACTTGAATTGCCACTGAAAAGCTTCGCCCGTTGAATGTTGCATTCCGGCAAATATTGCATTCTTTTGTTATTCAAAAGTTCATAACAACCAACATTCATAACCACAGAGTGTTACGCAGCTCACTCCGGAAGATGTCAACACTTCCGAAAAACGAGAAATGAGAGGCTAACAGGCGTTTGAAACCTCCGGCATAGAGGACCCAATATCCCGACACTATGGTACCGTGGCATCCAAGAACCAACGGCTGAAGATCAACATCTCTGTTAGTTTATGCATCCTTGCTTTTGGCTTTGTTTCCTCTTTCCTGGCTAGAGATAGGGATGAGATGATTAGATGACAGGCGTTGGATGCTTGTTCCCTGAGTTTGTGATCCCTGTCGTTTCCGCTCCTACTACTACGTCAGATAGCCAACGGTTGAGAATGCAACGCAAAACCCATGTTAGGCGCTGGGTAAATCACCCTTGAGTGATTAGCAAAGGCTATGGTCATCACCAACTGCCGCTTAGCTTAGGAATTGCTTCCCCGCCCGATTGTCAGTCACTGCCGTGGAGACGAAACTTTGGCTAGAGTTCGCGAAGGATTTGTGAGCCCTGTAGGGGTCAAACCCCCTGGACTTGACTCAAGCACCTGCAGGTTATCCTTCTTTGGCCGGGGGTTGCCTGTCGTGCTCAATTGTGCACAACCCTACGCGGAAATGCAACTAAATAGAGCCTTGAGCAATCCCAACTCTGGATATACCCACTCAAAGAGAGAGATTCGCGACGATCTTTTGCGGTCTAGGGATGAAGTTTTCGACTGCGAGATTCCAAGACTCGTAAGGCCCTGCGATGCAAGGTGATTAGAAGGCTTCGGTCCACCGGAACTTTGACAAACGCATCCGCGTCATCAAATTTGCAGGAACTTCCAAAGCTATGACCTGGTTTCTGCCGATCTGTACCTCGAAACGCCAAGTTTGTCCAGGTGAAGTACGAGGTGGCTGATGACTTAGGGATTGCCTACCCCTGTCTGTCAAGTTAGCCAGCACAGCTCATGATATTTCGAACTCATCTCGCTCCATTGGATGATCAACTCAGGAGAAGCTTTCTGCCTTCCCACCAGCTTGGTAGCATCCTATTGTGATGAGCAATGCAACGCCCCTTAGCACTCCGGAAAGACGGCCTCTGCAATAGTGCGAAGATCAAGTCTCTCGATGCATCTGGTATATAAACATAACTTCAACCTTCTAGGCTATGACAAATGAGTCAACTCTTATTCGCATTCTCTCTTTAATCCCGACTTCGTCCATTAATTTTGAATATCATTCGCTCGTTTTACCCTAATTGTGTTTGCTGAAGTTGATAATATGAAGCCTTGTACTCTTGCGACTCTGGCCACGGCCTTGCTTTCCAACCAAGCCACCGCTCTCCCTACGCTTGATGCTGACACACCTATTCCCCTGAATGCTTTCAAGTTCGGTGCTCGTGATGCCAAGAATCCTCACCTTGGTGTTGATCCTGAGCTGATTCGCAAATTTGCCTCTCAGGCCCCTACCAACTTGGGCAAGAGGGTTATCGACTTTGACCCCAAGGAGCAGCTCGTTGATGGTTAGACTCTAGACGCGAAAGACCTAAGTCCAAGATTCAAGCTAAGAAGTCAATAGTTCACGGCAAGCACGAGTTCAACCCACCCGACTTTGAGGCTGGTGATGTTCGAGGACTTTGCCCAGGATTGAACACTCTTGCCAACCATGGTTACCTCCCTCATAACGTACGCTTCCATATTCTCTGCCAATAGCATGTTAATGATCTCTAAATAGGGTGTTGCTACATTCACCCAGTATGTCACCGCTGTTGGTAAGGTCTGGGGAATGGCGCCCGACATGTCCGCTCTCCTCACGACTTTGGGCGTTGTTCTCGGCGGTAACCTCGTCGCTGTCTCTCAGGGTGGCTGGTCCAAGTACATGAGCAACAACCTCCTCGGACTCTTCGGAACTCCTCGTGGCCTCAGTGGTTCTCACCCCTTCTTCGAGGTTGACGGCAGCCCTACTCGTGGTGATCTCTACGACCCCATTGGTGACAACAACAACATGAACATGACCTACTTCATGGAGCTCTACAACCTGCAAAAGGACGCTGAGAACCCCAACTACAGCATTGATGTTCTGTACGAGCACAACAAGAACCGCTGGCACCAGACCATTGCTACCAACCCCTACGCTTGGTTCGGCCCTGCTAGCGGCTGGCTCGTTCGCGCTAGCCCTTACTCTTTCACTGCTCGTCTTGCCGCCAATCGCTCTGCTGAGCATCCTGACGATGGTATCCTCGACAAGGAGATGCTCAAGGCCTTTTTCTCTGTTTACGGACCTGAGGAGAACATGACCTACGTCATTGGGCATGAGCGTATCCCCGAGAACTTCTACCGCCGCCGTTATACCGACTATGGCATTGCTGCTAACGCGCTTGACATTGTTACTCACAGTCACCCCGAGGTCCTCAGGTAAGTCTTCTCATGATTAGTCCTGTGCGAATGCCAACTAACATCTGTCAGCATCGGCGGTAACACCAACGGTGTCAACACCTTTGTCGGAATTGATTTCGACGACCTTGCTGGTGGAGTCATCAACGGCAAGAACCTTCTTCAGGGTAACAACCTTGTTTGCTTTGCTCTCAACGCTATCAAGACTGTCTCTCCAAACGCATTGTCATCTCTCTTCGCCACCTTGTCTTCTGTAACTGATGTCCTCTTCGCTGCTCTTGAGCCTATCATGGGAGCTATGGACTGCCCCGTGTACAAGGACTTGAGTGTCAACGGAACGAACTGGCTTGACTATAACAAGAAGATGTACCCTGGTTTCAAGAAGGCTGGTGGTGGCTGGTAAAGCTGCGATGGTAGATCAGTAGCAACGGATGTATTTGCTTCGGTTTATAGAGGTTATCTCTGTATATTATTAGATAATGCACATAATATAATCGATGGCTTTCGGGCAATCAATGGCTCTTTCAACTCCCCTTGTCACTTGATTGCTCTTGAATCATTGGTATTCTACCAACTTGTATAAAGCGCACATGAGACTCTTATTTGTTGATAGATCACCCCAATTATAACTTCGAGAACGTCTCAAATGCTTACATCATTCTATAAAAACTGCTAGCAATAAATGATGCCAACCGCGGTCAGATGTTCATAGCCTTTCTCGAACCTCACCAAGCACCTTTACCAGCCCTGGGTGAAGCTGATCTATCGAAGTGCACCCAAGCAGTCGCATGTTCCTTTCAAGTTCATCTTTGTAGATGCGAATCGCTTTCTCGAGTCCTTTCTGTCCATGGGCGGCCATCGCGTAAAGAAATGGGCGACCGATGCCAACACCGCGAGCCCCAAGACACAAAGCCTTTAACACGTCTGAGCCACGACGAAAACCGCCGTCAACATACACTTCAATTTCGCCTTGAAGACCTCGTTCTCTCAAGATAGGCATAGCCTCCGCGAGGACCTCAATTGGAGCCTCTGAGTAATCGAGTTGTCGTCCGCCGTGATTAGAAAGAATCACGGCCTGAACGCCGTATTCTGCTGCCTTGATGACGTCCTCAACTCGCTGTACACCTTTGAGGACAATAGGCATGTTGGTGATGTCTTGGAACCATGGAATATCATCCCAAGACAGAGTTGAGTTCATTATGAGAGAAGGATCCAGCTCCGTTGCTGGCGCATCCTCAAATTCGTCGTCGTTAGACTCACTCTGTTGCGAACGTAGGACCCTCTCACGACTTCCGAGATGTGGATTATCGACGGTGATGCACAGAGCTTTACAACCCCGTGCCTCGGCGGCTTTAACAGCCTTCCGTGTCACATTCCGATCTTTCTTGACATAAATCTGATACCATTGGGTCCGACTAGGTTCCCTAGTATTCGTGATATCTTCGAGGGGACATGATGAGTACAATGGTATCATTTGGATGATATCATGCTTGTTGCTTGCCCTCGCTAGTGTCACTTCGCCGTCTGGATCTCCAAGCTTGGCGTGCGCAGTAGCTGTTATGTAGATTGGAGCGGATGTATGGGCTCCAAGCATAGTGGTAGAAATTTCCACGTGCTCAACGTTGACAAGAACTTTTGGTCGAAACCGGATGCGCTGGAATGATGCGTTGTTCTCTTTGATGGTCTGTTGCTTATAAGCCTCATGCTGGGATTGATTCGAGCGAAGTGTCAACTCACAAACTCGTCCTCGGCTCCAGTGGAATAGTAGTTCCAAGAAGATTTCTTCATTGTCTGTTGTGCTACAGACTCAAAGTCTGATATATTCACGCATTGTGATAGTTTTGGTTTCCTTGTAACAGTCCCTTGGCTCTGTTCCGATTCTTTGGACTGTGTGGTTCCATCCGCGGACATGCCTGTTTTGCTGGTATCGATATCGCCCAGGTGTTTGGATGGATCTAGCCACTTATCCAGAATCTCAATAGAATGAATCAGATCAAAGTCCGCAGTAGAGTCTTTGCCCTGGAGCAGTTAGTACGGAGGCTTTTTGAAGAGTAAGCAATACGTACCGCATTTTTCAGGATCACCTTCTTTCCTCCAGGATGATCTATCGAAGGGGTCAGTATGAGTTCAGAGAGGCGAGTGATGAGGGCCATATATACTTGGAAGAAATTCTGTAAGATCGTAGACCTTGTTCTGTAGCTTGATTAGTGGGTGCAGTACCGATTGAGCGATTTACCTGCATGAATGATGAGCCAACAGGAGTTGGCGTTGTTGTGTTGGGCAACCTCTGCGGGATGCATTACCATGATGTCGTCGTTGCCTATTTCTCTTAACCCTCTGCAAATGACACTTTTCTCTGAGTTTGTCATGCGGCTTGTTTGCAATAAATAAATTTGTTAATGTTGATCCATAATCCCCATCATGTGCGAGTGGAGACAAGTGGTGCAATCACAGGGCGAGCGATAGCAAGGTCTGCCTTGTGAATCGGACAAGAGACCCAGCGCAAAGAAATTGTTTGATCCTAAGTTCCCATAAGTGAAAATTCTGGGATTAATAGACACCTTCAGAATAAGCTGGTATTAGTTCCTGTACTAAAAGATGCATTAGTCACTCCCTTCCTGAGGCTTAAGGTCAATATCATGCCAGACAGAAGCAGGGAAAACTGCCACATTCATCAAGTAGCCTTCCAAGTTTCTTTTTTACTGGATGATGAGTTCTTCCTCTCATGATCTTGAATTAAGAAACCTGAGAACAGCTCAACACGACGTTGAAGCTGGTAGTGGTTCAAAGTTTTAGGTCTACATTGGCGCCGCATTTGTCGGCGATACCGGGGACAAGAGTCATGGACAGATCAAACACGTTGTTTGAAGTGGTCTGGACTGTGCAAACACTGCCTATATCAATCGACTGGTGAAATCAGACGAGCCTACCGTTGGCTATGTGTCCGATGCCCTGACCCTAAGTCGTTCTTATGGCCCTAGAGAGGAAGCTTTGGAGATTCAGATATCTGCTCTCGAGCCAGGTGCCACTTGTCAACTGCATTTCGTCCATGCTGAGACATTTGGTGGAAAACGCTTCTGTGCCGTCCAGAGTACCCATAGCACAAATGCCGATTTGGGGCCAGACTCATCGTTGTAAGTAAAGAAATATCTCGATCTTGCCATACAAAAGCTCAACAGGCCATGAAAACAGCCACAACTATCTTTTGACATGTACTCTCGGTAATCGAACCCCGAAATCCCAATGCCGACAGCGCTCTTTATACTGTAGCCGGATAGTTAAAAGTCATAGGCCCTCCCGGTAGTCTGCCAGCCTGTTTATACCACGCTTAGAGTAACTGGGCTGCACTTCATCGCTATACGTTCGCAGCTGAATCAGCCATTGTAAGTAAACACTTCAAGCGCGATGTTTCCAATGCTAATACTGCCTCGCAGTGGATAATCGACCCTGAAACTCTAGAGGTCACTGCTTCTTGGATAAATACCGACGGGTGCAAGTCAGAATTTGTGCTACAAGACTGAGGATATTTACATGCTGACTTTGCCCTGCTTAGCTACTCCTCCTACTACTCTCTTCATTTCTGAATCTTCCAACTGAATGGTCATAACTGGTAGCCTGTCTGCACTGCAGGCTGCCTTTCCAACCCAGCCATTCAGACGCATCAAGTTGGTACTTGAGCCAATCTCGTAGGTGACTCTAGGTTCGGAGCAGGACGACCAACACGAATGAGGATTGGATATTGACCCTCTTAGCAATCCGATTCACAAAGGATGGCATTCCTTCTTTCGAACGACTACAGTGCGTGTCCTTCTCCGTGGAGGGATGTGACATCCTTTCGGAAGCCCCTTGGAATTGACACGGCGTGGCCGGAAATTTGTCCCCACTACAAGATGCCTTTACCGATGGGCCTTTCCGTAGAACTATGTTATTTCTAGAATCAAAGTTATTGATAGCTTTCAAGTCCAAGTCGATGTGAAAGGTAGAAAGATATTGGCGGATGGCATCACATTGATATGCGGCTCAAACCTAAAGCTCTGGCAACCGATCGGTTCCTTTCACCTACTTGTGCTTGAACTTCAAGGTATTATACCCTTCATCAAGTAACCTTGGATTTCATGCGTGTGTCTCCGCATTCAAGTTCAATACACTCACATCCTTAGGGCGTTATCTTTGTGCACCCCGATTCTTCACAGATCTTGGTGACAAGACAATGTTCTCACTTTTGCCAATCAATATATGGATGTCAACTACCGGGAAAGGGGGAATCATGCATACTATCAGATAGATTCTACTTTGGTCAAGAGCAGAACATGTCATTTTCTTATTTTGGTCTGCCTGAACCAATCTCGTGGAGACGATTACAGAGTAGTGATGGATCTTTTCTGAGCTTATCTTGGTCCTCGGAAAATAGCGATAGCAAAAGTCCCTCGATCTCCCCAGACTAACCCCATGGAGTAACCGCACCCGTTGCGGGTTCGTGTATTTTGCCTCCCCGAGGCCTAGCAATGTTTGATCAACAATCTGCCTATCATGTCCTCGCGGAGCAAAAAACATCAGACCTAGATACAGGGTGTCAAAATAAACTCAGCAAAAGGCATGCTGAACTTATGCTAAGTTGCCTAAGGCTTTCTGTCCTCTAGAATCAAGATCCACTAGAAGGACGGTTACACGGCATCCACGCTGCGACACGATTAAGTTAAATGCCTCGTGCAGAACTCAATTGAAGTCTTACCCCAATAACTTTTTTCCTTTCACAGACAATCTCGAAAGATGACATCCCAAGCAGATCCCGCGACGGCAGAGGCCAGGGTGTCCAAAGACCTGCATGATGAGCCTGCCAAGCAAGACGTCAGCGCAGGCATCATAGTGCCTGCGCTGGCAGAGGGCGACATGCCAGACACAACTAAGAAGGAGATCTGGTCGTGGTACGCGTATTACATTGGTTCAAATGGACTCGCCCTGTTCAATTTTGGCCCGACTGCCTTCCAGAATCTGCTGTCGCAGGCCGCGCCCAAAGATACAGGGCTTTTACCATTTGCGGGTCGCGAACGAGACGTCAACAGCATCGTTCTGCTCGCCAACGGCATATCTTTCGCTATTCAGGCCGTTCTCTTTCTCATTATCGGAGCTTACGCAGATTTCGGAACTGGCCGACGATGGATTCTTCTGGTCTGGTCTATTATCGCATATGGCATCGGCTTTGCCTGGCTGGGCGTCCATGATCCCAGCAAGTGGCAAACCGGCACAGCTCTTTACATTGTCGGCTTGATAGCTTATCAGATGACTTTGACCTATTGGACCGCTGCGTTTCCCTCTCTTGCTAGAAACACTCCGCAGCTGAAAGAAGCTGCCTTTCAGTTCGAGGCTGGAGAAATCACCCAAAGCGAGATGGATCGCAAGGATGAGATGGAGAGGAGCAGGCTCAGCAACGTTGCCTTCTATATCCAGTCTGTTGGCGAAGTGGTTATTCTAGCCATCATCGTGGGCATCATGTTTGGTGTCAAAGTCGACAAGAGTGCCGAAAACAACAACTGGGGGCTTTCGGTCTTGATTGCTTTCGCTACTGCTTGTTGGCTTGTCCTGTCGATTCCCTGGTTCGTACTAGAGAAGAAACGGCCAGGAATGAAGGTCCCGGATCACTTGAACATGATCACCGTTGGATTCTGGCAGCTGTGGGAGGCCCTCACTCAAATCTGGCACCTCAAGCAGAGCTTGATCTATCTTGTTGGATACTTCCTTCTTGGCGATTCTCTCAACACCACCGTCACTGTCATCGGCACCCTTCAAAACCAGGTCGTTAGCTACGAGACTCTCACTTTGACTTACCTCCTCATCGTCGGCATCGTCGCTCAAGCTATCGGCATTGGTGCTTTTTGGCTTATCCAGAAACACTTTAACCTCAGTGTCAAGGCCATGTTCAACGCCGTCATGGTTTTCATCATCCTTCTCGATGGCTGGGGCATGATTGGAAACTGGACCGACAAGTTTGGCTTCAAGAACGTCTGGGAAATCTGGCTGTATCAAGCTTTCTATGGACTATTTGTCTGTCCCTGGTACAGTTACTCGCAAATCATGATCAGCTCCGTCACCCCCCGGGGACACGAGTTCCTTTTCTTCTCCCTCTTCAACATCATCGGCAAGTCGTCCAGTTTCATCGGACCTTTCATCAGCAGTGCTATCATTGATGCTACCCCCGGCGGCACTAACAACAGTGCTCCCTTTTACTTTTTGTTTGCTTTGAGCTTGGTCAGTGCTATTGGAATCTGGTCATTTCTTGATCTTGAGAAGAGTGCGCGGGAGCAAGAGTTGTTTATCATTCAAGAAAAGATACGCATGGGTGAGGAGTCAGAAGCGAGCAATATTGCGTAGATGTTATTGGTTTTGTTCATACCAGCTATAGTAACTTTCTTTTTCCCCTGGTGAAGATTATGCTCGAGTTTCTTATGTTCATGAACTGGGGACTAGCAAAATATCATCTACGTTGATCGCTTGTCCCGTAGCAATAGACCTGTTAGCCGCGATACCAGTAAGTATCGAAGCAGCACCATCGATATGGCTCGCTGCTCGCATGTATTCATCCGACACCGGCGTTCCAAACAAATCATTCAATAAGACAGTATCTCCACCTCCATGAGCACCAACACCATCTTCGACCTTGATCTCTCTTGGCTTCTCGAAGAGAGGTCGAAGCAGGATCTTGCGGCTTTCTAGAGAACCCTCATGTGCTTGATCACCACCTGAGTTGACGTAGCTGTTCTCAACGACCTCAACTTCAAGACGTCCGCCAGTTCCGTTGAAGCTAACTCGGAAACCCTCCCATGGCGCATATGCTGTAAGAGAGTATGAAAGACTAGCTCCATTGCGGTACTTGACGAGAACGTTCATGGTGTCTTCGATGCTGATACCGTCACCAAAGACGCTCTGGTCGCGGTAGTAAGCGTCCTCCTGCTCGGCATCTAGATACATGGCCTTCAACTGGGGGTTCTCATCGAGATGAAGTGCAAAAGGGTCAGTTTTGGCGACTTCGCTGCCATGGGCGCGGGTATAGAACTTGGTCTCGCCACGCTTCTCTGCGTTCTCTCGGCCGTAAAAGGCAAGGTCGCCTGTAGCAAACACAGTTTGAGGTCTGGTCTGGAGCCAGAAGTTGACAAGATCGAAGTGATGGGTTGACTTGTGTACCAAAAGACCGCCGCTGTTGCGCTTGTCTCTGTGCCAACGGCGAAAGTAGTCGGCTCCGTGGCTGGTGTTCAGCATCCATTCTACAGTCATGTTGTCAGCTTACATCTTCTTCGCTATGCTCTAACCATTGACTCACCAAAATGGACGCTTGTGACTTTTCCAATAGCTCCAGATCTTAGCAACTCAAAGACTTTCGTGTTGTGAGGCGCATATCTGTAGTTGAAAGTGACGCGAACTTTCTGGCCCGTTCTCTCGACTGCTGAAAAGATCTCCTTACATCTAGGGGCGTCAATAGTCATCGGCTTCTCAGTAATGACATTGCATCCTAGTTCGAGAGCTCTAACAATGTAGATGTTGTGTGTTCGATCCATTGTTGTAATGATGACTTCGTCGGGCTTGGACTCTTTGATCATCTGATCGAAGTTGCTGGCGAGATACGTCGGAACCTCACCATGGCCGAGTGACTTCAGCTTTGAGTTCGCATAGTTCATACGAGTCTGATTTGTGTCGCAAAGTGCTACGATGCATGATGTTTTGCTGTATTCTGTTGCGATGGCTGAGTAGAAGAAGCTTGAGCGGCCGCCGGTGCCAACAACGGCATATCGCTTTCGTGTTGCTTGAGTTTCCGCCATGTTGATGTTGGTCTGATATTGAGGTGCAGTGAATTCGAGACCCCCAAAGTGACGAGAAGAGGCACGCGAGGTATTTATCAAGAACGGTCACGATTGGATGACTTGGTCAGTTTGGGGGAGGGGGAACATTACTCGGGGCCTCTTCCCCCGAATTGTGGGGCTGTTTGCGGGGGTCATCGTCAAGTGACGGTGATGATATTTGAAGGATGGCCCAGTATCGCATAGTTCTGATAGACTAGACAACCCCTCTAACTCGTGAGAGAGTATGCTAAGTTAGTTGACTACCGGAACATAAGGTCCGGATTCGCCCAAGGCTCAGAGAATGCGGCTTCCTGATGACTGAGTGACGGCATATGGGCGACTCGCTTGACCTGTCTAGAAGCTTTGCGGTCCAGTTCATGAGCTACCTGGAGCAGAAAGAATGGCTCATTCGATGCTTTGTCATTCATCTGGTCAAATTTGCTGAGGATTCTCACTATCAAGCTCCAATCTGACATGACCGACGGCTGGTCAGGGAACTCGATGATGTTGACCAGCAAAACGATCAGTCCCGAAAGATTGCAGCAAGCATGAAGCCTGGTTACTGTGTCAGTCCGTACATTCTTGACAATCGAGGTCCAACTCACCAGGTCGAATACTCTGTTTCCCTCCCAAACGCTGCCAGTTCTAGGCCAAGCCTTGAATGCTCGACGCAATCGGACCATGCACTAGGCATTGGGCTGATCTCTTTCTGGTTGATCTTACCATCGATTCCATCATCCCCAGTCGGAATCACAGTTGGAGAAAGGTAACACAGCGCCCTGTCAGTCCATGTCTCATCAAAAGCAAAGGTCCCGTGGATCCTGTAGAGGCATTCGAGGTATCGGTTATACATGTTCATCACAAGATGAACTGAGATTGTCGAGAAATCTTGGAAGAGTTTGTCTGATCGCAGGAGCTCTTGTGGCAATGCACTACGCCAGTTGGAGAGCATTTGTTCGATACGGACCTTGGTCTCTGCTCGCTGCTCCTGCGATAGTCGTTGAGCTGTCCTGCTGTAAAGGAAGTTGTGCACTTTGCCCTGAATAATCGCCAACTCAGATCGAGCACGCAAGTAGTTGAACCTAATAGTCCCTGTGCATGACTCTAGTATTCCCATGTCATCATCTCCAAACTGGCCGGGAAGTTCAAGATCAGTTTCGGCATCGAACTGAGTGTAGGGCGCTTTGGCGCGAAGGGCAAGGTCCTATGCTCGTGGGTTAGTCGCTACATACAGGCAAGTTTCATGCGACAAGGCCATACCCTGTCCAGAATGTAGGCTATCCAGAACACTCGGCCACGTTGCGCTGATCCATCGGGATCGTCGGAGGCTCTCGCGGACGGCAACCCCATGCTCTGCGCTAGGCGGATGGCGCTTCCTATGAGTACTATTGCGAGCTGCGGATTCGTTGTTCCCTGAAATAGTATGATCATGCCCAGTAGAACCTGTAAGCCTAGAATATCATCACTCCAGGCCATCAACTCGGTCGTGACGGACTGTACGTTACTCATACACTGAGCCAATTTTGGCTGCTCGATCGGCACATCATCCATGATGCGGTATGTCATAGCGAGGACAAGGTTGATGGCAGCCCAAGGGATCAGATCTTTTCTTTCATTCTCAGAGTACCAGTCAACCGTCATTTTCATGAAAGATCCTTTGTCAAACAGAGGCATGTAGCAGCCGTAGCTGTCGAAGTATCTCTCCAGTACGCCCATTACTTCCTGAAGTGGCGGCAGCTCAAGCTTTCCTGTCTGGGCCAATATGGCCCCTGTGGGAAACTGCGGTGAAATGCCAAGGCAAGGTAAAGTCGTGGCTTCGTTCCACATGTCTGAGGCTTTGTACACGCGGATCTCGGGAAAGTTCTGGAAGTTCAAAGTGGTTGCATTGTGTGATGCACTTCCGGATGGTTTCTCGGCGGCGATTTGGTCCAGTCTTGCTTCAATGTGAGTCAAGCGTGACTCTATTGTGTCGTTCCTCATGAATGTCAGTATGGCTATTCGCTGAGTTCGGAAGGCATCCGTATACCTGTGGAGAGTTGAAGATAAGTCAGCCGGGCTTGTTTCACTGGCAGGCGCTTTTCTTCTACTCGTAGTAGCCGGACTTTTAACTTCGGTGATGCTGCAATCGACCCCGTACAGCTTGCAGTTTGAACAGGTTGGCTTGGCTAAGTCACACTTGATCTTTCTCGACACGCACAGATCGCAGGCTAGGACTTGTCAGCTTTGAACAATGTCTCTTGTTATGTTCCGTACCCTTGCGCCTCCTCGCATGGCTTGCAACCCTCATGACTGATGACGGGGGATTGAAGACCTGCAGTAGTGTGAAGACGGAAATTGGGTTTGATTTGATACGTCACTACCTAATGAGTGTTATTGGTAATCACGCCAACTGTTCCTCTTCGGCTCTTCCAGCACGGTGGCTGTAGCTAGGTGACAAACTCCGACGGAAGAAGGACGGGTCTATCACCAATCCTCATAATTGGGTTAGTGGGTGAGAGTGTGCAACAAGAAGCAATGCTCTCAGCAGTAGTCAGCCAACTGCCGTGTCTCTTGTCGGAAATTTTGCCACAGCGCATCGAGTCGGCACTATCAAAAACAGTTAGCGCCTGTTGCCCGCGGAACTCCGCGGCCGAGATATTGATGAGCCGCCATCTACCGCGCGCCTACCATCGCTACTCGATACTTTTCAGGCCGGTTCATGCAATCTAAGCTTGGTCTGGGGATCATAGGTCTTCCATCTTGCGGTTCGCCGAAGTCACCATAGGCTGAAAAATTAAGGTAAGTCGCTCCCCCTATCAGAACGACTGTGCTGCTTCGCGGATACTTACTCGAGCAAACCTTTACAGATGGACAACAATACCGAGTCTAAATCCTCCTCTACGCGCAGCCTCCTTACAAACTTCAGTCTCCGTGGTTAAGCGTTATGGTGTAAGCAAGGCCATGACAAGAAGCGCTCCCCGAGATGATATATAATCCGAAGAAGCGACCACTGTTGCTTCTCACTGTCAGGCTTCACCAAACCGCCACTACCTCCCGCTACAGTCAACTAGAACAACTTTGCACCTTGCAGCCATGGCTACTCCTTCGTTCCCTCAACATCCTTCTTCAGCCTCTTACGATGTCGTCATCATAGGCGGCGCAACGAGCGGCTCAGCTATAGCATGGTTTCTCGTGTCGAACCCTGATTTCAAGGGCAAAGTTCTTGTTGTCGAGAAAGACCCATCTCTTGCCTACTCTGCAACTCAGGCCAGCAATAATTGCATGCGTCAGCAATTCGCGACCGAGATCAATATCAAGATAGCTCAGTATGCTGCCGAATTTGTCAAAGACTTTCGCAAGAACCTCAAGTGCGAAGATGGCGACGGCATTCCGGATATTTCTATCCGCAACTTCGGCTATCTGTATCTCGCGGACACTTCCGAGTTTGCCACCGTTCTTGAGAAAGATCAAAAGCTTCAGGCTAACTGTGGTTCTGGGACTAAGATTATGTCGGTGGATGAGATAGCCTCCAAGTACCCTTTCTTGGCTCTGGATGACATCAAGGCGGGCAGTCTCAACACTTTTGATGAGGGTGCCTTTGACGCCCTTGGTATGGTCCATAGCTTGCGCAAAAGAGCTCAACAGCTTGGGGTCGATTACATCAACAATCAAGTTGTTGGAATGGCTCGCGTCGGCAACAAAGTCACTTCCGTTACTCTCAAGACTGGAGAGAGCATCAGCGTTGGCAATGTTGTCAACGCCGCAGGAACCAGAGCTGCTGAGGTCTCGCGGCTTGCTGGTATAGATCTCCCGATTGAGGCTCGCCGCAGATACACCTACATCTTCTCTGTCGATGAACCTCTATCTCAGGATCTCCCGCTCACCATTGATCCTACTGGTGTTCACATGCGATCATATAGAAAGAAAGATTACCTCGTGGGTTGTCCTCCAATCGGCCCTGATGTTGCCGTCAACCCCGAAGACTTCAGCTACGCGGAGGATGTATGGAACCTGAAGATGCTACCTGTTCTCAAGAAGCGAGTTCCTCAGTTTTCCACTGCAAAGGTCACGCACTCGTGGATGGGCCACTACGAGTTCAACACTTTCGATCACAATGCCATCATCGGACCGCATAATGGAGTTTCCAACCTGTTATTCTGCGTGGGCTTCTCTGGACATGGAAGCCAACAGGCTCCCGCTTGTGGACGAGGTGTCGCAGAACTCATCACGTACGGAGAGTTTCGCACTCTAGACTTGTCGGCTTTGGGTTATGGTCGGATTGCTCGCAATGAGCCTCTGATGGAGCGAGCTGTTATTTAGATCTGTAGAATGGTTGAACGTTAGAACTCTTCATACTGCATTGCCAACCCATCATTTTGTCTTCTTGTCCAGCTTGACGTTCGTGAGATCGTTGCTCTGTGAAAGCTGATGAAGCCCTTCTAGCCACAGAATAACAGGAGTCAAGATAATTTCTGGCTTGTTTAGCCGCGTTTTTTTGTTACAGTATCTCCTGGTTCGATGCTTCCATCCTCTCTTCCTTTGCATTCAATAGCTTGGCTGTTTGTCGGCTGTTGCACATGATCCGAAGCATGCCCATCTCCAAGATCTGCCTATAATTTCTCCAGTCATGAACATTGACAGATTGGCTACTGCTAGTCCACGGAACTCCCTGGCGTTCTAGACTTTACCCTGATTTGGGCAAGCCGATGTCGTCATTTGTGTTTGCGACAATAGCCGTGAGGATACGAAGTACGATAATAGCCGCAGCGTCTTTGTAATCCGTTGTCACTCAGGGCGTCGGGGACACTTTCTAGTATGGGCGGCCCTGGATTACAGGGCCTACCCCGCTAAACTGTTCCTTCAACATGGCGCGAGAATAGCCGTTTGTTGCAAGAGCTGCTTATGAAGCAATCCAGTTGCGATAAAACTTCTTGTTTCACATGTTGAACATCGTCGCAAGCAGTTAAATATTCAAACTTCCCCTCCTCGAAAGTGAGAAACACCAAACATCAATCGCAGGCTTCTTCCTTGACAAACATCAACCATGACCAAGATCTTCCTGTTAGTTCAACCCCGCACCCACTGTAACTTTAGCTGACCCGCTGGAAACAACACAGTACCGGCGCTACTGGCTACATTGGCGGTGATGTCCTCCATACGCTGTTGAAGTCGCACCCTGAATACAAAGTTCGGGCCTTGGTTCGCGATGCTTCGAAGGGAGCAGCCATAACCAAGAGCTATAGTCAGGTGCAGCTCGTGACTGGCGGACTTGACGACACAGATGTTATTGCACAGGAAGCCCAGGAAGCTGATGTCGTGCTTCGTACGTTAACATCCTTGTCCCCAACCCTCCAGCATTGTACTGATACTCAGTCTACAGATCTCGCGGCCACTGGCCACTTGAAGAGTGTCCAGACCATCTACGAAACTTTCTCGAAAAGGCCTGACAGTGCGAATCCTCCATATTACATCCAAATCTCAGGCGCGAGCGCGTTGGCGGCTGGTGAGCTCGCCGACAAGTCGCGAGTCTTTGGTACAGGCAGTGATGTCATCTACAATGATCTCACTGGTATCGACTCAATCAAGTCGCTCATCAAGCAATACCCAAGCCGCGCAGTGGACAACTATATCTTTTCCGTTTCGGAGCAAACCTCGAATGTAAAGACAGCGCTTGTTGTTCCTCCCATCATTTACGGGCAAGGTCGTGGTCCCGGCAATCAGCGCAGCATACAAATTCCCGGGCTCGCCAAAGCGACATTGGAGCGCAAGAAGGGTCTGCAGGTTGGCTCTGGTGAAAGTCGCTGGGGGAACATTCACGTCGCCGATTTGAGCCGCATCTTTCTCCGCTTGGTTGAGAAAGCGGTTGAGGGCAATCAAGATGAGAACATTTGGGGAGCAAATGGACTCTTTTTCACGGGTGCTGGAGAATTGGTGGGTTTTGCATCCCTAACTGAGCAAAACTTGGTGCTAACAGATTGGCTACAGTCATTTGCCGAGATTTCACGTCGCATCGCTGTCGCTGCAAATGACTTTAATCTCATTCCGACGACAGAAGTTGACAATCTCGATGCAAAGGAGATAGACAGCATCATTCCCCACGGTTCTGTCCTGTTGGGAACAAACGCGCGCGCCGGAGCTGATCGGGCTCGAAAGATCCTCGCCTGGGAGCCAGAACATGAAAGCTTGGAAGAGTATATCCCAACCACAGTAATTCAAGAGGCCGAGGCACTTGGCATTAAGGGTAAGAATCCCAAATCCAAGCTTTGAGCTGAATACAAATAATAATGTTGATCCGAAATAGTCGAGCAATGGAGACACTGAGTGCAATGACAATGCTGTGATAGCGGGGTGAAGCATCGCCACAAGACAGCGCGTGAGGGTCGCAACGGAGTGGGCGAGCGGTTTATGAGGGCGAATGAATGAATGAATGAATTGAGATTTAAATTTGGGTAGTCCAGTGATTCCTTAATGACCCGGCGCTCCTTTTGCGTGATCGTTGCTGTATGATCGCAGAGGCCAGTCGAACTTTGTGCGTTGAATGGGCGTCGTGAGTAATCACTTAATTCAATTCAACATGCCTCCTAAAAGATCAAACAACGGTCAGAATAAACGGTCTCACGAGGGGGCCTAAAATGGCCATCCTGCGTCTAAAAGCGCCCAAACCAATGACGCCCCAGCAGCGGAGCAAGGCGAGAGCTCTCAGGTCCCCAGAGGTTCGCGCAAGCGTCACATTCCCCGGGGCCCGAAGGGATAGGCCATGATGCCCCAATTCATGCCTCGTGAGTGTGCAGAGTCAAAAGCCATCGAAGCGATTCCTATGCCTACACGATGGATCGCTGCCATTGACGCTACGCCTGGTCGCGAGATGACTCTGGGCAGTCGCAAATGGTGGGACGACCATGGCCCTTGGCTTGATGCTCATAAGAAGGCCCTTAAGCTCTCTGCTGCAAAGTGGAAGATGAGAGACGAGGCTATGAAGCAAGATGATACTGTGCCTGATGACGAAGGCGCTGATGATTGGGACTTCATCTGCATGCCCATTCCTCGGATTGAACGACGTGGCGGCGATGATGATGATGAGGATGAGGACGAGGAGGAAGATGAGGAGGAGGAAGAAGAAGAAGAAGAAGAAGGACGAGGCGAGACTGGAAACGATGCTGAGAAAGACGGGGAGAAGAAGCCCTACGACAAGCTTGCATCACTTCACCCAGAGTGGCCTTGGTTTTTCACCATGCGCGGTGTTGATCGTCATACGTGGTGGGAGCAAGAATGTCTCAAGCGCAGCCCGGATGACTTTGACTTGTACATCTACAACGACTTTGGTGGCTACGGTGCAATGGAGGTATTGGAGAACATCGTGAGTACCTTGTATATGCATGATCCTTCTAGGCTTGACTGACTGGTTCAGATTGCCCAGTTCAACCTTGTCTTCAAGCCAAAGTCCACCTATCGCGATTTCTGGCCTGAAGTTGAAGGATTTGCCATGATTCTTCGTGGCAGTTTGCTCGAATACGTCAGTAAGTTCAGGTTTCATCCCAAAGAAGAATTGTCCTTGCTGACCACACAGTGATCGATGATGGTGAAAGAGTGCAGGTGACTTGCGAGGTTGTTGGCGCCCTCATCCTCGCTACCATCGAGGCCCTGAAGAAGCAAGATGTCTTCAAGCCCGACTCAGAGATCCGCAACCTTGGCCTTGTTCTTTTCATGTTTATCCGATGGGGTCGCGAGCAGTCGGATTACGGCGTCGAGGAAGAGAACTGGTCTCGGATCTACAAGATCATTGATCTTGCCGAGGAAGCCGGTATCAAACTTACCGCACCGCATAACTTTGAGAAGGATTATTTTGAAATCAAAGATCACCGAGAGGAATGGGCTCAGAGGATGGGCAAGTGGAACAACGTGAAGTGGAAATAGAGTAAGTTTTCCCACTGTTGCTTTGAGAATGACAAGATTGACGGGTTTCCAGCTCAGAGACTTCAAGGACAATAAGGGGTCTACCAAGCTCGGGGGACACGAGTTTGATATCACCAGAATGAGCAAGGCTCAGAGACAACAACATTCACTCAGGTAAGTACCCCACCAACAAACTTATGTCCAGTTTGATAACCCTTTGTGCAGTGGCGGAGGTGACAACTTTCTGATGTGATGATCTATTTGAAATGGCAGGGGAAACTTGAGCATAAAAAAAGGGGAAGCTTACAGCTTTTGTTGGTGAATACATATTGGATATCAGATTGCATGGGCTACTATCCCTTGTGTAAGATTATTTGAATTTGAGAGGTATCTGTCTAAGCTCGTTTCTTGTTCAACAACTCCCTGGCCGTCTCGCATGACTTCGCAAGTTCAATGTTAGAAATCACACCAATTCGCTCGTTGATCTCCTGCTCAATTTTGGGAATATCTCTTCCAACACCCTCTGCCCTCCACTCATACGCATTTCCAACAAACCTACTGCTATCGACAAGCCATTGACCCCTCTCTCTTCTCGACTCATCATAAGCGGCAAATGCAGCCTCGATATCCGACAGATTTTGTACACGTTCATCGGCAAGAATTTCTGCCATGACTGCGCTATCCTCTATACAGAAACCAGCTCCGGCACCGTGATGGGGACTTGTGGCGTGGGCGGCGTCGCCGAGGATAGCTATTCTGCCTTTATAGAATGATGGGACGGGGTTGTCACCAAGGTCAAAGATGGCCCACTGCAAAAATCAGCATTTGGTTGGTATAGATGCTGAATGTTGGACATACCACACTGAGAGTCTCTTCTGTTAGCTTCAAAAGGTTTGTCACGGTGCTGTTGTAACCCTTGAAATCATCCAAAGCATCCTGGCGGCGCGCTGTCTTGGTGAGCCTTGTAGGATCACTCCACTCATTCGGATCTGTGCGGAACGCGACAACATTGAGCTTCTCGCCATGGTTGACTTGGAAGGTCAAGACATGACCATCTTGTCCCATCTGAGTAGTCAGTATCATGTTCAGTATTGCAGACGGGCTATGAACTTACGTGCATGCACGCGTTTCGCGCCCTCTCCTCACCGACAGCCTCAATGGCTTTGTCCATCGGGATGAGACCACGATAAGCATACTTGTGAGAATATCGGGGTCTTGCACATGGGTGGTTCTCTCCAAAAAGCATCCTCCGGACGCGAGATCCGATGCCATCACAACCAATCAGAGCATCGGCATATGCCGTTGTGCCATCGGAAAAGCTCATGCGAACCTTGCCATTAGGCTCTTCCACTGCGTTATCGATGTGTTTGTTAAACTGCACCTTGTCTGAAGGTAAAAGGTGAATAAGCTCGTTGAGAAACTGAGCTCTGTGAACACCGTTCTGGCCAAGAGGAGTCTTGATGCTGAAAGCCACCTTGTCATCCTCGGTGGTGCCGTCCAGGAAGTCAAACCAGGTCTTGCGCTTAGATTCCCAGCCATTCCAGGTGCAGACTTTGAGAAAGGCGTCGTGTACACCAGGATGGCACATCTTCATCGCTTGCACGGCATTAGGAGTGAATGAGACACCTGCACCAATCTCATGGAAATTGTCGGCTCGTTCATAAAGCATAACGGGGACATTTCGATGGTGAAGGGCGATAGCCAGAGTCAGGCCGGCAATACCACCGCCGACAATGGCTATGTCGAATGGCTTCGTGGTGTTTGACGAGATAGCCATGTTGATTAGTAAGTGATGATTAAAGAATAGAATCTGATTGAAGCAATTGACGCAAGGCCATGAGTAGTTGTAGGTCTTTTAATAATAAGGAGTGACGATGCTTTTGCTCACCCCATAAAGCTAACTAATCCCCATTCTGCCGTCATAGACGCATCCGACTCTTCCAGACCAAAACAACCAAGAATCAGCCAAGAAGTTGGGGAACACCCGGCTTCCGATCCCCACTCGCTGCTTTCCGACACTTTTGGAGTTTGAGCTCAGGGCTTCCTTTGCGGGGAATCTCCACGTTGCTTCCGCGGAGACTGACTCGGTAGTTTCTGAGTCGACCTTCTAGATCAAAATAAGCCGCACGACATTGGATGCGGACTGACTTTCAAGCTGGAGACACGGCACGTGGCCACTATCAGGTTCGGATGCTGGGTTTCATGAAGAGTTCTTGAGATATTCGGCGTAATTGACCTATCGGAGGAGGGTGTTCTCGGAAGCTAAAGAATGGAAGCCAACTAAGCTCCGTTTACAGCTAACAATCAAGCTTTGAAGGCGCAGAAAAAGAGCTGCAAAGAACATATCTAATACAAAAATGGTAGGTTGCAGCAGATCTCAAACATCTAGAACCGGCATTCGAGCAACCCATACCCCACGGGGGAGGAAAGGGGTTAGCTATACCCCGAATATGCGTTAGTTCAGTGACCCGTGTGTATAAAAGCAGTCCCGATAACAACCTGGGTTACCCCAGATTCTACTACATCATCTAAACTTTCTTTCCGAGATGTCTTCTAACCCTACCATTGTATTTGCTCCCGGCGCCTGGCACTTGGCCTCTTGCTTTGACCCCATTCGCGAGGCTCTTCACAGCCGGGGATGGACAACCGAAGCTGTTGAGTATCCATCTGTAGGAGCTGAGCCTCCCACCAAGGGTCTTGATGATGATGCCGACGCTGTACGGACTGTCCTTCAGCGTCTAGCCGATAAAGGAGAACAGATCGTCCTTGTTGTCCACTCATATGGTGGTTTGGTCGGTGCCAATGCTGTGAAGGGGCTAGGATACCGCCAACGCAAGGAACAAGGCCTTCCCGGTGGTGTCATCATGTTCGTGTACCTAGCTGCGTTCGTGACACCCCTAGGCCTGAGCATCAAGCAAATGCTCGGCGGCCAGTTCTTGCCCTGGATGAACCCCAAGGTAAGCAAGCCCAAGCATTCTCGAGTGCGGACCCTATTCTAATCATCGGTAGGGAGATTATGTGTACGCAGACACACCAGAGGAAGTCTTCTACCATGACTTAAGCGGCGATGCGCTCGAAAGCGCCATGAAGACGCTCAAGCACCAATCAGGTCGTGTTTTTACAGATACTGTCACATACGAGCCGTGGCACGATATCGAGACCATGTACTTCTTCTGTGACGAGGACAAAGCGCTGTTCCCTGTGGTGCAAGAGCAAATGGCAGGTATGCTCGGTCCGAATGCCGTGCAATTTCACTCAAAAGCATCGCACTCCGTCTTCCTGTCGAAAGTCGATGAGACAGTCAAGGGAGTTGAGTTGGCTGTCGAGGAGGGCAAGAAGAGAGCGGCGTAGGCCTTTCGACGCAGTATGAAGTTATTTTGAATTGAGATATCCTGTTAGTTTATGAAAACAAGTTTGTCATCATTAGATCCTAAATTGTATAAGGTCGCCGAGATCTCTACTCAAGCCAGGCATATGGAAACAGAGCGAAAGACTTTTCCGTTAAATTATAGCGCGTTAGAATGTATGAGCCTAGCTACTTTCAGACCCCTCAGAATTGGACAGCAACAAATCACAAAACGATGTTCCGTGAAAGTGAATAGGACGCTTAACACCTTCACCCTGTCTTATCAAGTGCGCGCAGCACTTGGCATCTTCATCGTACGGCTGTTGTTGAAAGTGAACTTGGCCACACTCTTCTGGATCCATCTGGTAAATAAGTCCTCTAATCTCAAGCTTTTGCATGTTTGACTTTGGGCTGCTGTAGAATTCGAAAATAGGCTTAAAAGGGTCTAGCCAGTCCTATGAACAGTCCTCCGGGCCGAGTTTGCTTCAGAAAATTGAGAACGATCGACTCCTTTGTCTGTTGGGACCGTAACGTCAATCAACTGAGTTTAGAAAGGCTGGGGAGTTCTGAGGCGTATCGCAGGATTTTCCAGTTGGGGGAATGGAAGCCTTTCAGTTCAGGAAATCCGGGGAGGGGAATTCCAAGGGCTTGGTATGCAAAGTCTTGAAGTCGAGGACATTTCAGGACAAGTCTCTCAAGGCCAGTAAAATTGCATTCGTTTTCAGCTTCAACGCGAATTTGTGTCGCCAACCTCTCCCCCCCCCTGGGTCTCTGAAAGCAAACACCAGTGTTGAGATGTTGGTGTTCAGAGATGTCACGGTCGCCAGCACATGCGTGATATCAGGCCTATCTCAGTCAATTACGTTGAGTTGATCGCTAGCCAAGTCAAAGAGCTTCATGTCTGTATCGTTGAACAGATCGAGGCACTGAATTTGAAGTTTAGCAGCAGCCAGTGATTGCATCGTTACGAAGATGAGCGTAATGGGGGCTTTCAATCAAACCAATCAGCTTGGATGTACTCGTCCAAGGCTGAGAAATCTGTAGCACTCTGTTAAAGCCTAGATGAGGCCAATCCATGTCGAGGTTCAACTTCTATGAATACGGCAAGAGACGTAAACCGTCAATATTCAATACGCCTCATAAGAGGCAATTAATCATGTTTAAGGTCACATGTCATATGTGCTAAGACGAAAGGATTGTGCCTCAAGATTGTCAATTCAAGTATCTGATTCTGGGCGAGGCTTTTATTTTCCATCCGTGACATAATAGTCAAACCATCCTCCAAGAAGTGAATACGAGTGGGTGTCTTAGTTTATTTGGTAACACCATCGACGTTGATGCAGCGAAGGATGCGGGCAAGAAGTCTAACAGGGCTATGAAATCTTTAGCACCGATTTGGAATCATGCAGATAGCGATTTTCTTACCAAAGAGCGACTTCATCAATTCCAACAACGCTGTTGACGTCGAGGTTTGGGAGGCAAACGCTGATACCAGTGATCTGGAGAAGACACTCAGGGTCGAAGACAGTTGGGACCTGTCGCTCCTTCACCTGAGGAGTAGCAGCCGCGGCGGCGATAGCAGGTAGAGCAAGGATGATTGAGGCCTTCATTTTAATGGTTTGGGGGGATCTGAGAGATCTTGAGTTGAGTGATTGTTGGATTGTTGTAATAGAAGAGTGGATTATGAGTGACGAGAACGGACTGATGAGGAGGGATGAAGGGGGGTTTTTATAGATATCCGAGCTCTCAAGAATCGAGAAAAGCAGTCCCTCAAGGCATCTCTACTCCCGGCTCAGCGACCAGATTCTTTGTGAGGGTCTGAAAACCACAGGTCATGAGAGGCTGGCCAAATTCCTCAGACAGTCGTCATCTAGCGGAGTTGAATCTCACGATAGGTACACTACCTTCTGTACACTATTGGTAGTCCCAGAATGTCATTGTCGTCTCGTAGCCGTGCGAAGACGTAGTGTTGCCCGGGCTCAACGTCCTGGCGATTAAGTTTGTCTTACCGCGTTGGGCCGGAAGCATAATTGTCTGGTATGTGATATCTCAACCTGGCAACTTTCATGACAACTCTTGCTATTCTGAGACTTGCCGCTGCCATTTATGTCAGAGGCGTCTGTCAAAGTAACAACAACGGTTAATATGATGGAGATCAGGGCAAAGGGCTGTTCTGAATGGACCGGACCATTCACTGCTTGGCCCTTGACTTGAACATCGTCGAGGCGGTGAGAAGGATTTGGGATGAATTCAGAAAATGAGGTTTCGACAAATTTGTTTCCAAGTCACATTGACATCAGCTAAGGTTTCAAGCTGCATCTACAATCAAACATCGCTTCCTTGGCTACCTTGAGCTTTGCCAAGTGTTGCATGTCTTCTAACAACTGTTTCTGTTGCTGCGGCAGACTAGTGCTCGCTCTGTAGAGGGACTGCCTTTTGAAAACAGAACTTTACTCAATAACCTGCTCGTAGATCTCCAACTCCCACAAGATATTCTAGTTGTGAGACAACAGCAGGATCCCCTTTCTTCAGCCGCACGTCAAGCGGCAAGTACCGATCCATTCTTGCCATCCTTGCATCAGTCTGATCGACACCCAGGAGCAAACGTCTTGTCTCAACGTTGAACATTCCATAGTGACAGCTTCTAGGAGATGAGTGACACAGTATAAGTGATCTGCAAGCCGTTAATTATTCCCGAAATAGGAGGGCCGACTGCCTGCTGATCTCTATCGACTCGCATACAGCACGCGACTTGAGGGATACGAAAATCCTCCTGCGGGGCATCCATCATCCCTTCATCGTAACAGGGCGCAACACCCCTCCCTTGACGATCTCATCACAACCAACATCAATGGGGTGAGACATTCGTCAGTGGACTGCCAATCATGGCAGCTCCGCACCAAAATCTGCAAGTCGTCCAAATAAGAAAATGCGGGAGCTGCCATGGCAGCCTGTACTGTCTCTTGGCTCACAAAACCGGAATGGAGCAGCTTTCGGGACCCCAATGTCTTGGATCTGTGGATATCAGTGGTGCGGATGTCGGTCAAACGGAGTTCTCTCAGCGGTAATCCGAATGTCAGCTTGGCACTGACCAAGTGCGTTAGGGGGGCTGTCAGTTGCATAGCCTGTCGGGATCTAGATCGAGCGGCCCGTTGCGAGCGGAAGTTTACTTAGGAAGCTAATATGAGAGGCTGGAGGCAAAGTTAGTCCCGGCTGGCAAAGTTTGTATTCTGCACGAATCGCACCTTGAGTTTTCAGCCAAGTTCCGAATTGAGAACTTGAGCTCCATATAATTAAAGGACCTTATGAGACCTTTCATGCAATATGCCTCAGACCAGCAGGTCTGGACTTGGGCGCAGTGGGGACGTACTTTCAGCTCCAGCTACCATTTTGTGATGCCAGCCAATAGCTCTCCCCTCTCTCCTGGTCATTTGATGAAACGGGATGATGCCCCCATCAATGTCTCTACTGTTATGTCACAGTACAGTATGCGGGGAAACTTGGCCGTCATACCCGCCAATGTCTCTACATGAGTTGGTAGGTAGTCTGAACATGCTGCATGGTCGACGAATGTGACAGCTGACAAGTGGCAGAGAAACGGCTAGCTGTAACCTTAACTCCATAAAAACCTCCGACGGGTTGAGAGTGTTCGGATGTGATAGGCGATATTTACGGTAGACGTACGGAACTCTACATCGATCGCCAACATTCATTGTGATCTATCATTTTAAGGGAGCGTGGGGCTAAGAACAGGCCGATGACAGATTGCAATTATTCAATCGATCGCTTGAAGACATATGCATCTTGATGATCTTGAATGATATACACGCACTCGTGCCATGTTTGGGTTGGGCCAACTGATCGAAGCCTTGCAGTTGAGAATAGCCTGTAACTTCGGCTTGATGCAAGAAAGTACTTGCAGAACTCAACAAAATTACTCAAATTTATTTCAAGTTAACGGAATCGGAGCTACTGCTCCATGGGCGTCGCCGATCAGCTTCAGAGTGGATACAAGGATGGGGTTGGTGTGCCATCGTCAGTTGGAAATTGAAGTCTGCACCCAACCTCGCCGTGAGATGACGGATCAAGCTCAACAAAGAGTTCTACCTGTCTACCCATTAGGTAACTGAAATTCCCGTCCCTAGCCACTGGAAGGTGAATCGATACTAGGAATATGAAGGAGAGGTTGGAAGTAGCTTATTTGTTAGTGTTTCATTTAATGGTTCCGCTCATAGTGACAAGATAGAATTGAAGCTTGATTGCTTCCCACTAACCGAGTAGATAAGTACGGCAACGCATTCTAAATTTGCAGCAATATATGTAATAAGAATACACTTCTAAGGATATGTTAACCACAAAATATCTGAAATGATTTTGGAGTAAACTACCCTACAGTTGTGCATTTTCCCTCAGCCAACGTAGGGCTGCTCCCGACTGCAAATGAGGGGGCTAGTAAGCGCTATTGGGAAGCTATCAATGAATTACTTGGTGCGACCGGGGTGAACCATGGAAATACTCGTATGCTTGGCAATACTAATATTCAATCTTCATAAGCCAGGTCATCAATACCGGCACATGTATCCGAGAATACATGTATATAAACTGGCTGTTGCGCTGCCCGTGACGGGTTTGTGTTCCTTACGACGTCAGGTAAGGAGGAATACATGCTGCAGTGCTGGACAAACCACGTACGGGGCTTGATAAGGTGTCACACGGAGTTAAAGGGCTGTTGTCCGTTGGAAATTGTGCAACACGGAATTATGTCAGAGGCATGGCTTGTGCGATGAATGCGAGGCAATATTCAGCATTAGTTTTTCAGGTTACCAATAAATGAGCAGCTGAGATCGGTCATCTGCTTCGCTCATAACAAAGGAAATGACGTAAATGAATACAGCGAGGATCTCACGTAATCGCAGATTGATTGATTGATTGATTGATTGATTGATGAATCAATATCTCGCTCGGCGAAAAAAAGTGCGCAACGCCGACCGGCTTATCTAGAATTATCCGCAAAACCCACGAAGGAGTGAATCCTTCCAGTCACATTTTTACATTTTCAGGTGCTAGTGGGCATCTTTTGTAATCACAGTTATCTTAGCGCAAAGTCGGCGTGTCGGCCACGTCGCGACGCGAGCTGGCCCCGATTTTTAGCTGCTAATGATCGCCCTGACCCCTACGCGAGCCCCCCATAGGGTTTAGCGTGTGATTGACTCAGGCCTCGCTGCTCGGACTTGTCTAGATTTCCGACCTACGACGGAGGAACTCAAGAGTCCAGAAGATGCGGCCATGGTAATAGCATGGCACCATCCATCAGATGGATCTGGCTATTTAGATATGCAGGCGTCGCACGATTGTTTTAATTTCGGATCCGTCAATTACTTAGACAGATAAACAAAAATAACTATTGGTCTCCATTAATCGTGGCCTGACCCTTTAAAACCCTTCCTTCAGCCCCTGCATCTCAACATCACATACCCCTTTCGTTCAGTTCAACCTTCAGCATGACAGTCGATCTAGAACAACAATCATCCTCCCCTGCTCCCACGTTACACGACGAGCCGGCCGTCATGGAGGACACGCAACGACATGGCATCAACTCAACAACATGGCACGGCCGAAGAGGTCTTGTCGTCAAGATTCTCACAGGAGTCATGGTCGCCATTCTCGTCGTATTTCTCGCCGACCTTTCATACGTCTTCGGTTCAACATTCGAGGTCGGTAATCGAGTATCAGGCCTGAAGATTCTAGTCGTCGACTATGATGGTGGTGCTGTCGGAGAGTCTGTCGCCAGCGCATACAAGAACTTCCAGGACAAGACATTCCCTACACTTGAGTTTCGATCCGCCGATGACTACCCCGAGACAAAGGATGTCAAGCATGGCGTCTGTCACGCCGATTATTGGGGTGCTATCTACATCAACAAGGGCTCTTCTGATAAGCTTGCTGCTGCTTATGAAGGCGGCTCTGCTGCTGAGAACTACAACCCTGCCGATAGCATCACCTACATCTACAACAGCGCCCGATACCCCACTGTCGCTTCGGGATACTTGGTACCCAACTTGCAAAAGATCATTGGGGCTGCTCGAGGTACCTACTACCAGTCCCAGCAGGGTCGATCCGCCCTGCGAAGTGTCAACAGCAGTGACCCAGCTGCCGTCGAAGCATTTCTCAACCCCATCCAAGGTACCGCCGACATCATCATGCCCACCAACCAGGGAAGCCGAAACCTGTACAACACCATCAATATCGTCATGGCTATCCTTGGCCAGTTCTTCTACGTCCTCGCCATGAACGGCATCTATGACAAGTTCGGCCTTCACAAGAACATGCGCATCCGCGATCTCTTCATCATGCGTTTAATCAACGGCATGGTATTCTGTGCACTTTTTGCCTTGATCGTTACAGGCTATATCTGGGCCTTCCGCGAAGACTGGGATGTCTCTGGTGGACAGTTTGCCCTATCTTGGTTGACGTTTTGGCTTTTCATGGATGTCAACTTCCAGGTACTAGAAACTCTCATTGGAAGCTTCATTCCCATGGCTCTCACGCCTTTCTTTCTCCTCACTTGGTTCATGATGAATGTCGGCTCTGTCGTCTTCCCTTTTGAGCTCACAGCTGGATTTTACCGCATTGGTTACATCTTCCCTGCTCATTCATTGTGGATTATTCTCATCCAGGTTTGGTCTGGATGTGGTAACTCCCTTCATATTGGACTTCCTATTCTCTTTGCTTGGTTTGTTGTTGGGCATGTGACAGCGTTCTTCGGGATCCGAAAAAGATGCTTGGATCAGTTGGAGAATCTCAAGACTGCTGAGGGCAAGCAACAATAAAGGAACCACTTGGCTAAGTGGGAGGAGTTTTCCTAAATGTGTATTTGTACGGATTGATGACATAGAATTTGAACATACCCCTCGATAGACTACATATATAATAATTATTACACACAATTTAGACAGTCACAATAGTTTCGAATGTCTCAAGTGCATGATGAATCCCGCAGATGAGCATTGTGCATCTCCCAAGCGAGTATCTAACTAGGTTACAAGACGAACTTTGAGCTTGTCGCCTTTGACAATCTCTTCCTCCTTTGTCATCAGTTCAGGAAGATCCCAAGTGAGGTTGATGTAACGCCCAGCCAGCCAAGGTCGCCGTGCCGATGCCAAATAAACCAAAGAGTTGGCACAAAGTGCAGGAGTGTCAACAAAGGCTTGTTCCTATTAGCAACTGATCCTAGCGACTCGAATCAACAGACTGACCTGCTCGAAATTTCTCAGGAATTCCCTCGATTCCTCCCAACATCTCTGAAGGAGAATTCCCAGGATGAACGCTGTAAGAGACTATTCCTTTGTCCGCGTACTCGACCGAGATGAACTCGGTCAACCTGATAAGTGCTAGCTTGGAGATCTGATATGAGCTTAGAGTCGGCGACACAAGATGAGCTCCGACGCTACTGATGTTGATGATAGTCTTGAGTTCCGACTTGACAAGCAGAGGGGCCAAGGCTCGTGCCACAAGATAGGGTCCATAGACATTCGCGGTGAGGGTCTGCAACCAGTCCGCAGGCTCAGACTCAGGGATAGACACCATTTTCATGAATGCTGCATTGTTAATCACGATGTCAACATAACCGAATGCTTCGTCTATCTTCTGCGCCAAAGCATCAACACTCTCTGGAACACCAACATCAGCCTTGATGGTAAGGACCTCTGGCTCCGGGTGGCCGGCTTCATTCGCCGCAGCTTTTATAGCTTCAGCTGTTGCCGACATGTCGGATCTAGAAGCGACAACAATACGAGAGGTACCAGCTCGTGCAAAGGCTGCACACATGGCTCGGCCATAGCCTCGAGATGCCCCAGTGACGAGTACTACCTTGTCCTTGAAATTGAAGTTCTTTGGGTCGATGGCAGGATAGGTGTCGGAGTGCACCACTGAGGTAACCTCATAGTCACCTTCATAAATGTTAATTCATGCATAAAAAGAAGCCATACAAAGAGGGCTTGCTTACCAGGCCCTTCAAGAGGATTGTGGGTTCCTTTAGGAGGAGGCATTATGAATACGCGAGATATAATGTTTTTGTTTCAAAACTGAGATAGACAAGTAGTTTGTTTCGAGTTCTCATGCCCAAGATAATGAGGCATCTTATATCCGTCCGTCGTAACAGGGCCTATGCAGCTATTACCAAGCTTTGGTGGACTTCGCCGCAGGCGGAATTTCCGGTCAGCCACTGAAGCCCTCCCTAGCCAATCGCTTGCAAGCGAGAATCCTCAGCCAAGGCTTTTGATCCTCTCAGCATATGTCATTGCGGATATAAAGCCGATGGTGCAGCAATTCGGACTTTACAGAATTCTCTTGCCAAGGTCCTCGACAACAGTCAATTGAGGGGCATGCTATCTGCTTGGTAATTACAACTTCTCATATTTGCAGAGATGATGCCGGGTCATTTACGGTAGCAATCCCAGCCAACAACTCTTCCCAAGTTTCATCTTCCATCAGACCAAAGTCTAACACTGCTTCAGGCTGCATACTTCCTGAGCCAGTACTTGAGAGATAGCCTTCCGAGCTTCCTAGCTCGGAAGAAGAGTTCTGTCCATCGCTCCCAATAGAAAAGCTCAAAAGGCTTGGTTCCAGTCTTTTCGTTTCCTCATACGCAACTGCCACTGCCCATATCATACCCGAGAATCCGAGCATGATGTCTTCTTCATTACCGATTTTCTGTACTTGAGGTGACAGATTCTTGAATTTTCGTTGCAGCCGCTTTGCCTCGCCCTTCAAGTCAGCCACCCTCTCAACTGTCATAGCGTCGTGAACTGGAGAACTAATGGCCATGAAAGGGGCATTGTAGGAAGCAAGTCCTGCCTCTCTAAATATCTCCGATGATATCTTGCTGGCATTTGAGAGACACAAGAGGCTTCTGCAAATCTTGGCCGTTGTGTAAAACGTGATGTACCAGAGCTCTTCGTCTGGATAGGTTATGACGGCATCGTTCAACGACTTGCAGCTTCGAATTAGGTTGAACAAGATGGAAACCCTGGTACTGGTTGAGGAAGACGGATTATTAGTTACGAAGAGGTTAGAAGTCGATGTGCTGTCCCAAAAGTCGTCATGAAGTGAAACTTCACCGAGTAAGGTATCAAGCAAGTAGACCTCCATTCTTATAGCAACTATCAATGACCTTTAGTTAAGACATTGGCCTATTGTTCTTGGAAGTTGACTTACGGTTGTTCTGGAGATCCAGAGGAATGGAGGCTTTCAACAATGCAGATTCGTTATTGAGGGTCTGCAAAGCCATGGCACTGACAAACTCTCCCCTCATCCCTGAGTTTTCGAGATCGTCGTACCCAAAAGTGTCGCATATACGACGGCACATTTCGCTTATACGGACAAAATGGGGAATCATAAGGTCACTAGGGTATTCTGCATTGGCTAGAAGGCGTTCCCAGCTTTGCTTGATGTATCCTGTATATGGCAAAGCGCCACGAGTCCGAAACTTGATAGAAACCCTGGACTATTAGTCTGCTTCTTGGTGAGGATCCGCAACCTTCCTATACGTACCAAGATGCCGTGCAATATGTTCCAAGCAAAGCCCGAAGTTGCTCTGCAGACCGTGCGGCCTTTCGTCCAGGGGCTGTTTCGTCTGGCCCAAGATCGACTTTTCGTCTCATATTATCAGGGTTCTGATCGAGCCCGAGGTTCTGAACCAGTGAGACACACAATTGTGCGATTGGGACAATTTGCTGCTTCTCGTAGCTGATGAAGAAATACTGGTACCATGACAGGTAGATCAAGAGACCTTGCAGAATTTCAAGAGTGCTCTCTGACTGCATCAAAACTCGCTGGTGTGCTTGGTTGCGGATTTCTTCACCGATCTGGTGCTGGATATTACAATTGTCGAATTTCATGGTTGCCACGATGCACATGAATAAAAAGGGCTTGGTAGCTCTTAGAGAAGCGATCGTAGTATCAGAAGAGATTGGAACGAAAGGGAAGTGTTCGACCGCTTTGCTACGATAGTTGTCAAGCAAGCTCTGCGCTTCAGGCAAGCTGAGAAACCCACGATCGACAACATCTAGCGTCCCCTGAAGTGTTAAGCCTTGAGATATTGGCAATTGGCCAAACAGGATACCATTCAGTGCATCCATATCGAGGTCTCCAGCAGCTAACTGTGCAACGAAGCCACTCATAGGCGTACCATGAGCTTGGGTGCCAAGCAGAGCCAAAACTCTACTCAGCCGCTGCTCGAGGAGCCGTGCACGACTAAGCGATGTTAATATATCTGAATAAAAGCCCTTGTTTCCATAGACATACGAGGAGCTGGAGGGACTCTTTCGCTTCTCCACCACGTTGAGATAAGTGCACCGCTTACCAAGCCGATTACACCGCTGGCATTCGTCAGATGAGAATGGCAGGCATTTCGATTTGACAGAGGTGCAATTGACACAAGCTCTCCTTCTCACACCAGAAACTTTAGAAGAGGTACTAGTCGACATTTCCTCTTGTCGTATTCTCAATATCTTGTCGTTGATCACTAGTGGTAAGCCGGGGAGATTATGGAGTTCCTGGTGCCTGTCAGATTCCGATAGCTTTCGGACTCCGGAGTTTCCGTCTGGCCAACAAAACTTGGATGTAAGATGACGTGAGCCAGCATGTAACACCCAATAAGCATAATTCTCAATTTTTATCTAGCTTGATTAAGATCTTATCGCAGGCTAAATGACGTTTGATGCGTCCAAATTGGACGTTTTTGTACAATGTTGCGAAGCTGTCTGCTAGCTTGTTTTCTTATTGATCAACTCATCAAACACAAGCATCTCCTCAAACTTGTTAGCCACTGCATGAACCTGCACTTCAGTGACTATCAGAGACAGGGCCAAAGATGAAACCTGTGAAAGCCTCTTCGGCTGCAGTGTGATGCTCCCCAGTCTAATCGATTCCTTGCAAGAGGCTCTGAGAGTCCCCTGCTGCAGTAGCATCCTTCCGCATCGCCAAGGGCAAGAACCCTTGGGCAACGTCGCGGAAAACTGGGTAACAAAAGCACAGGGTTTGCCTGCAGTGGACACATAAGTAGAAGTAACACCGCCACAATTGGTCCTGCGAGTCTTCTAACAGTGCCAACTCGAGCGTGAACATTCCATTATTGAAGAATGTCGTGAATGGAGCTTGAGGGTACTTGGCATAGAAGCAGAGCACAAGGTCTTTGAGCTGGCTCACTGAAGCCACGTATACTGCTTTTGGATGGCTATCCGGGGGATGTCAAAGATATGAGTCGCGTTGACCGGGGGGTTGTGATGAAAGGCCGAAACATCATGGTGGTACCACGTGGAATTTGGTGCTGTTTGAGGGTCAGATAGGTGCGGCTTGACACTTACCCAGTAATCACTGAAATGCCATTACCTCAGGTGGACAGCCATCTACTGGCTTCATATGACTGTCCTTCGTGCAAGAGTAAATATCATCCTGCAGTTTCACGAGTTGTCACGACCGACGGTATGACTGGATACATAAAACGGGTACTTATGAATAAATAACTATCTTCACTTCTGATACCATCCACTGCCTACAGCCTTTGTCTTGGCAGGACCAACGTACTTCTTTTCGTACGTAGCAAACTTCTTACTCGCCGAAGATCCTTTGGCATCAGGGAAATCGACCTTGCAGCCAAGAGCCTTGTATCCGGGAACAAGAGCATCCGAGACACCATTGACAATCGACTGCAAGAGCCTCATGGAATTGAAGAGCTCAGCAGGGAAGTTGGCGAAGATTGCATTATACAGGAAGCAGCTCAAGCCTTGAGGATCTTTGGGCAAGTCCAGTGGACCAACAACCCAGCTACCGTCAGCGCCAGATCCTCCCAAGGCTGGCTGAGCGTAAAGATACACATCAAGAATGCCGCCAACTGCCTCAGGAATAGTCATGGGTGTAGCACGTCGGTACCAGCCTTGCTCCGGAATGCGCTCAGGAACATGGGTGTACTCAAGATCTTTATCCTTCCAAGCGTTCTTGCGCTTCGGCTTGGCGCCGTAGAAAGAGGTGATAGAAGCTTCATTGGCAATACCGCCCGCGCCAATGGTACCATTTGAGAAGAAGCCAGGAACGAAATAGTACGCTCCCATGACAACTGCGGCACTTGGGAGGTTGAAATAAAACTGCTTGTTGGCAGCCTTGGAATCTCTGTATCTGTTCTTAAAGTGTTCCTTGATCGCATCGACGTTATAAGTGCCATCACCCTTGGCAAGAGCCTGTTGGTGCATCTGCTTAAAAAGCTCGGACTTGAATGAGATGTTGTCTCCATTGAGATAGAAATCTTCACGTGTAGCAGACGCGTCGCCTTCGTTGAACTTTCCTGCACACATCATTAGTGTCTGTCATGGTGTATGGTCTTGAGATTGATCGCTTACCATGTCCAGCGATACCGGATGGCTTGCCAAAGATCTTGTTCAGGGCGCCATTTGGAAGGCCGACACGGTCATCGGGGCCCCCAATGCTCATCTTCTGAGACAGAATATCACCACCATCGACAGCACCACCAACAGCCAAGAGAGCGGAAAGATCTGCACCCATATTGAAGAGCTTTGCAGTGCCAGCTTGGATCTGACCGATCGTAGCGATACCGTTTCGGGGGATATCTGTTAATTATCAGCCGCCTATTCACCAGTCCCTCAATTCTTCAGCTTACATCCGTGGTTGGCCAAAGTGTTGAGACCAGGGCAAGGGCCTCGCTGGTCAGTTTTTACCGGTGCCTTGAACGGGTGCGAGGCCTCAGGGAACTTCTGCAGACCCTTGACGGCTTTGTTGGTAGGAATCAGGCCCAGGACATTATCAACGACAGCTTCAACGGTGCCTCCAAGCAAAGACACGACGCCACCCACGACGCCAGTCTTGAGCTGTCGAGGCTCACTGCTCTTCTCTTCTTGGCTGACTTGGTGCTCTTTCAAGCGTCGGTCAATCTCTGCACGCGCTTCCGGGTGGTTGAGTAGTGCATCTAATCCCTCCGGTGCCAACCAAGGGAAAGAAAGAGCCGAGGGGGCGCAAAGCGCGGCAATGAGAACAGAGAAACGCATGTCGAAAACCCAAAGTCAATCGCGTTGCAAGCCATGCACCTTCTGAATGGCGATCAGTGTAACAAGAATCAATTTTGGGCATTATATAGGCGGTTTGGAAATCCACTAATGGATCTCTGCCTGAATATGCTTCGAGAATGCTATGATGGCATCTGACGTACTCGAAAACATGATGCAAAGCTTGGTGAACTAAAAGAGACTTCTACAGAGAAGTAATTTGTGCTTTTGCTGGCCATTCTGCCATTGTAAATACGACTGGCTGTTGTGAGGGATACTAAAGTCAAACTATCGATTTCCTAGGTCTATTCTGGTAATACATCCTGGCCAAATTTATAAAAGGGTAAAGCTCTCCGGTCCAGCATTGTCGATCATAATGAGAATGCGGAGGATTTCAAAAGACTCTCTGATGATTGGTCCTAGATGGTGATGGGAGACGGATCCAAATGTTTCCTTCCTGCAAGTGCAGGGGATGTGACCCAGATTTTCCTGTCTTGCGCCGAGAAACGCTCCAAGAAGAGACAGAGTGACGATCCTATCATAGATCTGAGAACCGATTCCTTGGCTGAGGCTCAAATGTGGGTTCGATCATTGGGGCAAAAGTGACAATTAACAGTTCTAACGTGCTCAACTCTAGGCAAGACAGATATCGTCATCAGCGTGAAGTCGACTAGCTCTCCCTTGCATTGGCAATTCGATGATATGATCTTGTTATTCCTGGCGAGAAGTTTTATCACGACTGAGATCCTTTTTGTAGCTCGTCATATTCTGCTGCAAGAAGTTCGAACGATGTATCATTGCTCTGTAGGGTTTTTCATCTAAACCTGAAAATCTCGCGTCCAAAAGTTGGGTACGGCTCCACTCCTCGGATGTTAGCAGATCCGTCCTGACGGCTCCTTTCTTTGCTTCCAATTGGCCTTGATGAGGTCCGATTCAGCTACGAAGCTTGACGTTGATATGCGATCATCTTGACGTTGAGCTAGGACAACTAGTGCTCATACTCGGCTGAGAAACGGGTTTACCATTGAACCTTATGAGGAAAGTCTTTTTATTTACACCCTTTTCTAGCTTTTAACTTTTCAGCTTATATCGAACTTCAAGTGCTATGTCGAATATTAATTGACTTGCTTAGCTCTTGTCGTAACCTACTTGGTGGTTTACAGGCAAATGATGTTAAGTCATCTTGCAATCCTTTGAGAGGCTAGCACGAGCCTTGAACATATGCTGTATAGAAACATTGCAAAGAGTTTAACTCTAGTGCCAGTGGCTCACGATTTACCACCCTGGGTAACTTTAACTTCCACGCGGATCCAATACTGTCAACGCGCTTATCACCGCCATTAATCGTAAACACATCAATCGGCAGCTGCCAGACTGCTGCCAAGGTATAAACGATAAGAGCCTTACTGGGTTTTTTCTCTAAGTCCTAAGTATTATTTCAGTCATTATTAAAAACTAATAATCTTTTTATTATATAATATAAATAGAGGCAATTATCTAATAGCTATAATTATAGTATTTATAAAACTATAAGGAAATTATCTATAGGTAAATTAATATAGTTTAGCCAGAATTCGATATTGAAAAAATCGAGACTAGGTAAAAACCTGAAATCAAAGAATAAGAAATTCCAAAAAAAGAAATGCTTCATAGCAGCTACTGGTTTCGATCCAGTGACCTCCGGGTTATGAGCCCGGCTGGGATGAGTTAGTACGAATTTTGAATTCTCACTGTGGAGAAGAACATACCGCGCTTCCACTGCGCCAAGCTGCTTTGCTTGAGGCTTATGTAATAGCGGTGGATTGAATTTGAATTATATACCCAGTACGGTTCTGCTGGCCTCCCTTCGGCCACTCATTTGCTTCTCGCTACAGGCCTGCGCATAACGACGTGCAGAACTTATTGTGGGCTGGCAACAAAAACTCTACTCCCACTCTGATTGCCAGTCGCCATTTCATTGTTGATTTCCTTCGTTTTCCGGCTTCCTCAGTTCCCCTGGTAAACATTACAGGTAACCTACAAGAGTTGAAACTGGCTATTTTTATCCAGGTACAGAGCTTCTTACGCGAGGGCGCCGGCCGACCTTGATAAGCTCCCCAATCCCCTAGGAATTTCTGATCCTGCTCCGGAATGACCGGAGCAACATACAATTCTATTAGAGATGAGTCATTTCGTATTGCCAACTTGGCGGCTTCTTTCATGTCTCACAAAACTGCATCGCACGTTTCAAGGCAGAATTCTTGTCCCTGGTCTCACTAGATTGGCTCGGATTCGCCCCACATGTCTAGCGCTGACAGCTCGTCAATCAAACTGTGCAAGGGACGCGGGTCGTTAATATTCTCCGAGCCTGACATGTAAGTATTAATAACCGCCATAATTAACGTGTCCAAATAACAGGTAACAATACTTGGTTTCTTTGAAATGTCTGTTTTTGCGACTTCGAATCAGTTCTTGTTTGTGCATTAAGTCCTCGCTCTAGTAAGTTGCATATTCGTCAACATGCATCAAGTTAGAAACTCCCCCCTCTCGAGGGCTCTTTTCAACATCTGGATATGTATTTGGACCCTCATTGTACTTTCGATATTCGCTCTCGCATGTCTTGTTCAAGCAGGTACCATCAACATGCCAGATTGGACCAAGGATCTTCGAAAATTCGACGATGAAGAATGGGCTCAATATTCAGCCATATTGATCATATCGATCTGCGTTCTCTTCGTCTTAACAATGGTCACTGGGATAGCTGCCCTTCGAGCCGATGGATATTAAACCTACTCGACTGGAACTGCGAATCTTTGACTGTAAAGACACTCTCCACGAAGGCTGAGAAGAAAATCGACTCAACAAATACAGAAGTCCATCAACTTTGAGAGCAACTGGCTCCACAGGAGTCAAATCGCAAAGCACTACCTCCTAAGACCCATTCCTATTCCCTGCGTCGCCCAAGAGGCACGTCGTCGCCGGAGATGGATGTGCCGCGCCGAGCCTCTTACACAAACGGGTATCTGAGAAGAGGCTCCCGACCCTGCAGAAGATGACACTCAATTCTTCGCTGGCCATGTGTGCTCAGCAACTCAACTACCCATATGCCCCTTTGACGACTGGCGGATGCACGGCTGGCTCGGAGATATGATGGAAAGGGAGGTCCGGCAAACAACAAGTCGGCGTCCCGCTCAATTGATCATGGCAGAAGGAGGAGCCTGGTTGCGTGGTATTGAAGAATCGGTTTTGAAGTGAAATGATGGAGCTTAGTCTACTCTTGGATACCATGGCATATCGCGAGCAGCTTAATTGTATTATACTATCCAACATCTACAGCTACTCAACCCCAGATTCCAAAACAGCAAAAGTATCAGTCTCAGAATCAAGCTCAGCCAAAGCATCATATGGCAACGTAACCATTGGTGCCGTATGTCCAATGTCCACATTGAATAGAATCGGGAAGTTCTTCGACGCAAGCCGTCCCTCACAGAATAGTCCCTTGATGATGCCGGCATAAACCTCTCGGTCCTCATCAGAATCGTATCCATAAGGTCGTCCCACAATCAGTCCTGCAGCGTCTTCGAAGACGCCATGAGCTATCAGGTCTGCAAACGCTGCCTGAACTCGGTGAGGAGGGTTTCCGCCAGAGCCGTCCTCGTTTGTAGCTGTTTCTAGGAAGACGATTCGGCCACGCCAGTCGGGAACGATGGCTGAAACTCCCGATAATCGGGCGACCACGGTGAGGCAGCCACCGAACAATCGACCTTGAGCCTTTCCATGTCGTAGCCACTGCCAGTCCGTTGTCTTCACAACCTCTGGTGGCTCTGTCGATTCTGGTGTCGCAAAGAAGGGCGCTCCTCTTGGTGCGTAAAACTTGGATCGGGGAATCTGCCCGAGCGGTTCTATAGAAGCAATAGCTCGAAGCAAATTATCTACACAGAAGGCAAGAGGGGTATCTTTGTCGTTGACATCATTCGCTTCCCCGATCTCGGGTACAGCACCAGGGCCATAGAAAGTCCTCAGACCCGTCAACCCATACAAGAACCAGTGCAAGCCCGAGATATCGGAGTAGCCCACCACGATCTTTGGGTTTGCGCGAATAGCCTTGTGAAGCTCTTTATCCGCAATCAGAGCCGGAAGAAGCTCTGTAAAGGTTGTGCCGCCAATGGTAGTGATGATGGCGGAGATGCTGGGGTCTGAGAAAGCGGCTCGGATCTCGGACAGTCGATTGTCAATACATGATTGAATGCCCTTATCCTCATTGAAGAAAGTTTGCACTTGATATCCTTTGTTTGTGAGAAGAGCAGATGCTCGGTCTACGACAGCTGGAAGCGTGGCGTTGATACGCTCTGATGGTGATATGAATGCGATTTTGTCACCAGGCTTTAGGTGTTTCGCTCGAATTGGCGAAGGCATGATGAGAATGAAATGAATTTGCCTTGGCTGAACTTGGGTATCGAATCAACCTGAAAAGGATATGCGAGGTTTCAATGGTTCGAGTGCTGTTGGTTGATCTTGCTAGTATCGCGTCAGATCCAGTGAGGGGTCAATGGCGGGGCTTAATATCTCCACTGACGACCCTGCGTAACGTTATGTTATAAATTATGTTGTGATATCGCACATCATCGGCTCAGCTTACCTTGTTCAAACCAGTCTGAGAAGGGAAAATGTGTGTAATCATTAAATTTCGTGAGGCCTAGAATGCCATCGCGCCCTTCAGGCGACAGACGATTAACAAAAGTTCCACCATTCGCCATTTTCGCTAATGCCCATAAGACCATCATCCTTGTTCGCTCGCTCAACTTGGTCACTCCGGTCCACTGATAAGTCCCTTCGGATATCCGTCTCATTCTTGATTATTAACACCGCTGGCGATCATTTCGTCGCCCATTATTTGCGTATCGACGATAGGAAACAGAGACATTGTCGTATCAAAAGAATCGAACCAAAGCATATTCGGTGAAATACCCAGAAAAGCATCCGCTGAAATATCAACATCAATCTCCGTTTGCTCTCCTCCCTCCATTGAAAACCCTTGCTGCTCCTCGGTCATCTCGTTCGCTAGCTGGCCCGGTCTGGGTGTTTGCGGCTGTGTTTGTATTCCATCCGTTGAACCGATTCGAGAGTTACCTTCTGATTGCTGAGAATTTCGCAATGGCGACTTCCCGATTGTGTGAATACTGCCGAAGAGACCGTTGACGAGGTGTCGTTGACGCTCCATTCGTAACCTTGCTCGGTTGTCCATGTATATGTCGCATGCGTTCTGTAAGTGATCCAAGATCATAAGATGGCGCTTCGCCACAGCGTCGTAACGACTGAAACGGTCGAGAACGCCTCTCGCTGCATGAAGGCTCTTCTCGAGCGGGAATGAGTTGTCGAAATCCCCAAAGATTGCGGCACCGAGGACGAGGCCAGAGACAAAGGCTGAATTGCCAACTATCGGTAGGCGTTTTGGTATGGTGCCAGTCCTGACGAGAGTTTGTAGCAGGTCCACTGTCCGCACTGCTGACTCGAGGCAAGAGTGGACAAGAACTTGATTTGATGACGAAGATCGCTTTGTAGTTCCTTGTGTGGACTGTTCATTGTCTTCGACGTGCTGAGACACCGCCTTATGTAGGAATGGAAGAGATAGGAGCATGACTGTCCAATGGCCAGTCAGTTTGAGGTGTATTAGCCCAATGTTTGGCTGCTCTTCGCCATTATGGTCACGGATCAAGTCATCCTGCTCAATGCCATCAACCGCTAGACCCTCTCCACATTGTGCAGTCCACCGTCGAAGATGCTTGCTGATGCGTTCCAGTATCTCTGGAGATATCATTCTCTTTGCATAAACATCTGTAAGGATCAACTCGAAGATCATAGAGAGGTCATTGCAGGCTGAATAGTTCTGAGGGTTTGTAGTATCTCTCAACTCGGATGTTGAAGGGGGCCGACCTAATGATGCGCTCATGAATAGATCGAGAATTCGGATGCCTTTCCATAGCTGTTCTCTCGCACGGCCCTCATTGGCAGAAAAGAGGGAAGCAATGTCATGGCGATGAAGACCGATGGCATATGCAGCTCGAACTCCCATGCCGAGATACATAAAAGCCGCGTTACGACGCGATGCACCTAAGAGATACATGGCGATGAGGACAAATGCTTGAATGGTGACAATGCCCGGCTCTTCTATCAGTGTTTCCACTGTCAAGTACCGGGCATAGTTGAAGAAGGTCTCAGCGAGGTCATCTTTATCTTCTGGCCCTGTTTGCGCACCAATGGCAAAGACCAGATAGTAGACCGAACTCGCAGGGTCAGCGATATCTTGACCATCTTCAATCCACTTTCGTATGCCTTGGTCAAGTTCTGTCTGGTCGAAGAGAAGCAGCACGCAATTGGCTGATTGCATGTACCATTTTACAAGATAATCGAGTTCCTGCTCAGACTGCCGTGGCGGTGGGTTCTGGGCACTCGACAGGATCCATCCTCGTCGTGTCTCAGGCGATGCTTCGACGATACCATGCCGCAATGGGTCATCAACAAGGGTACAATCTCCTATGCTACGTCGCACAATCCTTCTGATATTCTGTAGAAAAGATAGTGTTGCAGAGTCGCCAATGAACATGTATTCACCCCTCGTATCTTGAACAAGGCGCGACATGCGTGGAAGTCTCTCGGGTTGTGTATTTGAGAGCAGCTGTAGAGAAGAAGAGGTCCCGTCATCAACATACGTCTCATCCACCGACGTCAGGCTCGATCTGTTACCGACGGTTATACTACCAGCAGGAGTGGTCTGTTCGGTGATATTACTGAGTCTATCGGGATCGGGACTTGGTAGGGATGACGCGAGGATGCGTCTTGCGCCATTGTTCGAAGCAGACTGAGACTCGTGGCACTCATGCCCGAGACCTCGCTTGATGCAGCGGGCGCAGGGTCTACGGCCATCGCATCTCTGCTTGCGACGTTTGCAGCTCTCGCAGGCCTCGGCGCATCTTCTTCTCTCGCTGTCCCGGACCCTCCTGGTAGGCATTTCGTCGTCGGTAGGTCGTGTGAGGTCCCTGGAACTGAGGGAGTGAACCGCGGGCCGCGAGCTGTCGGATATGGCCAGGTCTTTATTGGTTACTTGGCCACGAGAATGGGGTAAGATTTAGTGACATTCCCGCTGACGTAAATTGGCGCACCATTTACTATTACGGAGCTGCCGATGGAATGATCCCTGTAGCCGACGGTCACATTGAGGGGTCAACACCCGTGGTCTACTGAGTCAGTGCTGAGTTGGCTTGGTCACAGAGAGCAAACACGTACTCCGTAGTCTAGCATCACAGCAGAAGCAATCTCTTCAATCTCTTGTGATTGAAATCGCGAAGAAATACATTTTGATACTGATTAATCTATATCTTATCTCAAACCCTTAACCCAGTTTGGGTAGGAACTCTTGTATTTTAGAACCAACCTCATCTGCTGCCTCAATACAGTGCCAGTGACCAACCCCAGGCAAAATATGCATGCTCTTGGACGAGTCGTCGCATCCCCAACTAAAGTAAAAGTCAGCGCTAGTCATTTCAATTAATTTACCTCGCAGTAAATCAAGTACTTACTCCTTCAATATCTTTTGCGCATCCGGAATCGGGCTTGTTTTGTCCTCTTCACCAGAAAGAACAAGCACAGGGCATTTGATGTTTGCATAAGGAGGCAAGTCTGCTTGCGCAATCGCACGACACAAGGCAATGTAACCCTCAGGCTTTTGCGACAGTAACAGAGCTCGAATGAATGCTTTTTGTGTCAAAGTTGCTTTTGAACCTGTCGCAGCGAAGGGAATAGTCTTGGCCATTGGCTCCATTCCTTCTAAACCCAATATTAATACCAGATCATACTCGCTGCACTTCAAATTGACTTGCCTTTCTTGACTGTCTCTATGCGCGTATTGAAGATCTCGGCCATCGCAGGCTTTGGCAGCACAGGGCCAATAAGCACTGACCCGCGAAGGTTGCACTTCAGGGCGAGCTTTGGTACAATGATACCGCCCATGGAATGTCCAACAGCGACGGCATTTTCGAGTCGAATGCTTAGTCCTTCCAGTAAAGCCTTGACATCACTCGCGATTGTGTCAAATGTAGGATCTTCTACCGCTTCTGACAAGACGGAAAGACCACTGCCTATTGATCTTCAGTATTTAATTCGTGCAAACAGAATAAAGCAAAGACTGACCATAGACATCCAGCGCAATTGATGAGTACCCTGCAGTCGCAAGCTGGTTCATGACAGGTATATAAAACGAATGAGACGACCCAAGGCCATGGATGAATACCAGTACTAGGTCATCTTTTGAGGCTGTTTCAGCGTCCACTTGGGCGTAGAACAGTGTCTTATTCTGGACTTTGATGAACGGCATATTGATGAGGGATATTGGCAGACTGAATGATAGACTGGCAGCGATTGATGCGATGGGAGTATTCTCTGTTGTCGATATACTATCTTCAATCCTCGAGGTCTCTCTCAAATGCTTCAATATGTTCTAGCGCGTGTCTTTACGGCTCACATTCAGTGTCGGAAGCCGGGCGACGAGCCATCGGCAAGGGTCACAGCCGACCTCCACCACTAAAATATGGGGTCTTCACATCAAACCCAACCACTGATGACACTATCTTTCGCACATCATGGGTCACACATCGCCAAAAAGCCCATAAATCATAGGCAGTTATCACGTCCGAACTGCCGTCGGTTTCCGCCACTCAACGAATCGAGTTGTGTCACTGTATAAAGACTCCCTCTTAACAATCAACCTCTTGTAGATGCTTCGAGTGGATGCCGCTTTTTAGCCAATAACCGATAAGTTTCTTCTGTCAAAATGGGTAGCATTAACCAGCACGATTATTCCTCGGTGGAGGAGAGTAAGAGAATCTTTGACTACCTTTGCGGTCAGTTCGATGAGGTTGCTTTTCCAGCGGCTGTGAAGGATCTCAAGGACAACATCAAGTTTACATCGACTCGAGATGCACCATACTTTCCTATTCCGTTCAAGGAGACCGAGACAACTGCTGCGCTTAAGGCGGTAGAGGGCGCCGTTGCCAGTCTGCTAGCAAAGACCGTTGAAGGTGAATCACGACCGAAGAAGATCAACGTCAACTTGGAGAAGACTACAGCCTTCCTCTGCCAGGCTTATATGGCCAAGGTTGGTGGTCTTGGAAAACTTGACCCTGGCGTCAAGGCCCTACTCAAAGGTACGTCTATACGCCACAACTGTTGGCTTTCCAAGCCAAGGAACTAACTATCATAAGATACGGATTTGCTGCAGGCCCAGTCAAATCCTTACCGCCGCATGTCAGCCAACTTGTATGAGACTAAGAATGCTGGAGAATATTATCATATTCATGGATCTTTGGAGGCTTCAACAACTCTGAAGATGATAGGTCTTGAGCCTTTCAGACCAGACTTGCAAACACATGAGAGCATCGTCGATGCTATCGAACCTGCTGTTCGACAGTTCTCGATAGACGAGCTCGAGAGCATGAATGCTGCTCGTCGACAAGCGGGTGTCCCTGCTTTGAAACACGAGGACTTTGTGAAAACTCAACATGTAAGCTGAAACTCTTATCCACGAGGACATATCTGACAAACGATCAGGGCAAAACAAACATGGCACTTCCACCATGGTCTGTCGACAACCTTGAGGCCGAGACACCCAAGTTTCCCCTGACACCAAGCTTAGAACACCCAAGAAGGATATTGTCAGGCATCAAAGTTCTTGAGCTCTGCCGTATCATTGCTGGACCTATCGTCACCCGTATTCTCGGAGAGTATGGAGCCGATGTGCTCAAGATTACAAGCCCCAACCTGAGTGACGTTCCTTTCTTCCAGGTAGATGGTAACATGGGCAAGCACGCTGCAGAGCTAGACCTGAAGTCCCCTGAGGGAAGAGCTGAGTTTGAGAAGCTTCTTGCTGAAGCGGATGTCGTTGTCGATGGATACCGACCTGGCGCTCTAGAGAAGCTTGGATATGGCTCCACTGCACTTACAAAACTTGCTAAGGAGCGTGGCAAGGGTTTTGTGTATGTCAATGAGAACTGTTTTGGCTACGAGGGAGAGTGGGCTGGACGACCTGGGTGGCAACAGATTGCCGATTGTGTAAGTGCCTTGATCTACAGCTACGAGGGCGATCGAACTAACCCGATCGATAGGTCAGTGGCATCGCTTGGGAGCAGGGTCGTTTCATGGGCTTGTCAGAACCTGTCGTCCCTCCCTTCCCTATTTCGGACTACGGAACAGGATGCATTGGTGCCATCACAGCCCTGCTAGGTCTCTATCATCGCGCCACTTGTGGTGGATCATGGCATGGAAAGGCTTCACTTCTTCACTACGACCTGCTTCTCTTCAAAGTTGGGCAATATCCTGAGGAAGTAAAGGAGAGGTTGAGGAAGGATATTGGACCTGATTTCCTCGCCCTGCGACATGCGCATAGCGTGGATCAGATCTCAGGAACAGCATTATTGAGGATGCGACAGGTATTCCCTGAGCTCTTCACTGGTGATAAATACGTGGAGAAGTGGTATTCCAACGCTTATAAGGCTGAGGTGGAGGCTGTACCTCCTGTTGTGGAAATTGAGGGTCTTGAAGTTGGCTTCAAGAGAGCGAGTCGGCCTAACGGTGCTGACAAGCCAACATGGGACTTTGGCGAGGAGGCCGATCGCAAGCTGTCAAAGTAGTTTATCGCATCAAGTTTTAGCATTTACCTAGCCAATTGATACATGCATAGATCATCCAAGCGCTATCTCTCTCCACTCTAGAATGCTCAGTCTACGTTGTCGCGTGGCAAGAAGTCGTTATAATTGATGCTCTTCACTTCCGTTCCCATCATGGCGAATTTGTGACCTTTGGCGTATTCCAGGTGACTTGCAGCGGCTACACTAGGCTTACTTCCACTAGCAGCATCGTACGACACACTAATTTTTTTGGCTCCATATTCCGCGGCGTCGGAATCGGAGTCAGGGTGTCCCCTCGTCTGTACATCCGATCAACTTGCTCCGACATCCGAAAAGCGTGTGGCACCATTCTCGCCTCTGCCGAGAGTGCTAAACGCAATCATCAGTCCCCTAATTGGTTGGGGACTTCACCCCGCAAAATGGCTGCAACATTGCCGCTTGGCCCCATGGGACATTGATGCTTACAACACGCACCCGATGTCCTTTCGGGAGATGTCCTTAGCCGCTCCTTGTTGAGGCGCTGTCTGTATATCCGAATCGAACCATGCTGACTGTGAATTATGCGGGGTCAAGTCATCTGCTCGACACCATCTTTGAAACAACATCAGTGATAAGAGGGACTTCATAAGACCTATTAGAAAGCCTCTTCTTTCATTCACCCAAGCATAAGTCCAACCCATCATCACAGGAACTCTTCCTTCCATACCCTCAACTCCATCAATACCCCACAAGACTCTATCAAAATGACACCATCAGCGACTGGCGGAAATGCCAACGGCGCTCCCAAGGAGGAGGGTCTCGGCCAGGCCTTCACACAGCAAGTCATCGACTCTTTCGGTCCCAAGACTGACCCTCGGCTGAAAGAGGTCATGACATCTTTCATCCAGCACATGCACGACTTTGCGCGCGAGACACAACTCACTTGCGACGAGTGGATGTCTGCTGTTAAGATGATCAATTGGGCTGGACAAATGAGCAACGACAAGAGAAATGAGGGCCAATTGATGTGCGACGTTATTGGTCTCGAGAGGTAATTCACTTGCCACAAGTGTCAATTTCATTACTAACAGCTTTTAGTCTTGTTGATGATATTACACACCGTCAAGCAGCCAAGAACGGCGTGGCCGCAACTGAGACTGCTATTCTGGGTCCCTTCTGGCGACATGATACCCCTACTCGCGAGAATGGCACCACAATTACTTTCGACACTCCCAGCGACGGTGTTGTCGCCTATCTCTACGGTACCGTGACATCTGCGGCTACTGGAAAGCCCATTCCCAATGCCTCTGTCGAGGTTTGGCAAGCATCTACCAACGGTAAGACTATATCATCGAGATTCTTTCTTGCAGGTTCTAATTCTCCCCAGGTCTCTACGAGCAGCAGGACGAGAAGCAGGTTGAGCATAACCTCCGTGGCAAATTCATCACCGACGACCAGGGCCGTTACTCCTTCTACTGCCTGCGACCTACTCCTTATCCCGTAAGAAATCTTGCCCTCTTAAAATGCCAAGGATCTATAATCTAACACTTTCTCAAGGTTCCTGATGATGGCCCTGCTGGTCAGCTTCTCCACCTCCTCGACCGCCACCCTTTTCGCCCTGCTCATCTGCACTTCATGGTATGTTCAACTGAGAACCCCAGAAACGGTCAAGGGTCTAATCTAACATGTTGCAGGTCATTGCTGAGGGCCACAAGTCTGTTGTTACTCAGATCTTCGATTCTGACTCAGGATATCTCGAGAACGACAGTGTCTTCGCTGTTAAGGATGGCCTAACAGTGAAGTTTGTGCCACGAAAAGGGGATCCCAAGGCTGAGTGGGAGTTGGAGTACAACATGAGCCTTTCAAATGATTCATAGAGCAGTAGCATTTGCTTTTTTTTACAGTCATAGCGAATTTCATTGGGTTTCTTTCAACCATCATTCCTCATGATTTGTTGAGACATACAGTGACAGCTTCTAGTCATATGTGCAAGTACTATTCAACTGGTTTTTGGCTAAAACCAACGCATCTCTTTTGTACATCGAACTCAGCATGTTAAAGCTCCTTGCAAAAAGCTCAACTCACTTCCCTCAAATTTATTGAGTAGGGCTGAGAACGGACTGTCTTCTATCGCACCTCATCTACAGCTCAGTCTCATACAATGGCACCTAAAGCTTCAATACCATTGGAGGCAGATAGGTTTTCAGTAGGTAGAGTTGGTAGATAGTACTATGCTGGCAGTAATCTAAAACTTTATCTCGAGCTACTCGAAATATCCTTAAATTAGCCACATGAACTTTCAGCCTTGTTTCCATGAGCGTATAGTTCAACAATGACTAGACAGCGTTCTATAGTTTCCTACCGACGTTGAAGCTCTCGACTAGAAAAGAAAGGAAACCATTTTCTGGTTTTGACATGTTGTTTATGGAATCATGGAGACCAATCGTTACAAAGAGCAAACTTAAGTCGGAATCAAACATGAGATATAGTTGGCCTTTGTTGAGCAAACATTTTGTCCCTGGAATTTGGTTGACTCTATAATGTTTTCCTCGATGTAGATTGCGCCATATTGTAGCTTGCTTTTCAGCTATATTAGTTATGCAGGCAGTGTATCTTCGGCCAGAATCCCAACAGTCGAAGGTTTTAAGCATGTTGTCGAACCAATTTGACTGGGAGGCATAATCCACCGGTCCTTAGGACAATAACTGGACATGTTCCCAACATGAGCAAGATGACGATTTTGAATGCTAGTTTATGACTCTCAGGGCGCAGCATTACAATTCTGAGCATAAGAAAACTGTTGATCCGCGGCAAATCTTTGACACTACTAGGAACATACAGTCTTGGCAATCTGTCTATTTCACTGCGCAATCCAATAACAGGTAGGTTTGACGATGTAACGTCGTTGGTAGCGCGGCTATGTTTTCCGCGTACAGACTGAGTTTTCAACCCTTGACAAGCAGCATGTGATGCTCATGGTCGATTCGAAGCCTCCACTTTGAGAACCCTGATAAAAGCTTCAGTTTCACTCTATTTGAGCTCTGGAGCTTTTGCAACCTTGCAACTTTTTTTGTTCGTTCTGTGACTTGAAATAGGGTAGGTACCCTAGGCCGTGACTAAAGTTTCCATGACTTTGTACCCCGCAATCCACCAATTTGAGAGCAAACTATCCCCAATAATGATAAATAACGTAATGTTAATGGTGTTTTGATGCAACTAGATAATAATACCCCGGATGTTTTTGGAAGGCGTGTCACTTCGGTGAAGCAGACCGGAAGACATCGGTCTGGGGTAGCAGATGATTGGTACGTACATCCGACACGTGACCGGTTGCCGGTATGTCGTCCGACCCACCGCCAGCAGCGAATCCGGAGATAAGCGCGGCTAAACATGATTCGCTGGGCACAAGATATTCCGCTCCTAGATAAGGATCTCGACGCGACGTGGCCAATGAGGATAACCTTGTTGGCAATGTGCGGTCCACGTTTCTTGGCTTACGATATAATAATACACCCAACACAAAAAAGGGTGACACTTTTCAAGAACTGATATTTGAAGAAAGACTTTCTCGCCTCTTCAAAACCTGCAATGAGTCGCGCAGGGATTAGGCAGCTTCCGCTGCTTCGGGCGTTGAGACAATGTCTATCTTCCCGGTCCCTTGCTACCGTTGTAAGGGGGCCTATCGCTCGCTCGACACCGCCATCAGCAACTTTGTTGGGACGCCAGCGATATCGACTTTTCAGCACAACACGGCCACGAAGAACTCAGGATGAGCAGGATGAAGATGCGGGTTCTTACAGCGAAGCGGATCACGAACATGCTGTAATTTCCACTTTCGATCTGTTTTCTATCGGCATTGGCCCCTCATCTTCTCATACTGTTGGACCAATGCGTGCTGGTAACATTTTTGTCAACGATTTGATCGATGCCAATCTGCTTCAAAAAGTCAACAAAATCCGCGTCGCCATCTATGGCAGTCTTGCCCTCACGGGCGAAGGCCATATGACTCCTTCAGCCCTACTCCTTGGTCTCGAAGGCGCCGATGTCGAAACGGTCGACACAGGCTACGTGCCCAGCCGCTTCGAAGAGATCAAGTCCAGCAAGAAGATTTTCCTAGCACGTGGGCTGGCCGCAGATGGATCCAAAGGCAAGGAGATTGATTTCGACTACGAGAAGGAATTCATTTGGGAATGGGGTCGTAAGCTTCCCCAACACAGCAACGGCATGCGCTTCACTGTCTACGACAAAGAAGGCTACGTCCTAGCCACCAACGACATGTTCAGTGTAGGCGGCGGCTTCGTTGTTAACGGTGCTCTTAGTATCGCACCCCAGGAAACCCTCTCCGCAAACGCCCCCGCTCAGCTTGAAGTCGGAGATTCGGACACGGCAGCTCACCCGGCTGATTTGGCCGAAAACATGTACTACAAGGAAATCCGGCGCTCAGATGCCGCGGGAGATCGACGAACCGGCACCGAAGTCAAGGCCCTTGAGGAAGCCAATGAAGGCCCGACAGCTCTCCTCGAAAACTCGCCTGAGCCAACCGGCCTCTCTACCGATGTCAAGTCCGAGACCAAGGACACCAGCTCATCGCCGCATCCGCGGTATCCATTCCGAGATGCCGCTAGTCTGCTTTCACTCTGTCGCAAACACAATCTCACCATCGCGCAATTGGTGTATGAGAATGAGAAGAGTCTAGGATATACGGATGAGGACATTTATCGAAAGATCTTTAAGATCTGGGGAGTCATGGATGCTAGTATTCTGGAAAGTGTCCAGGCACCAACAGGCTCCAAGCTTCCTGGATCTCTCAAGCTGCATCGACGAGCGCCGGCGCTCTACCGCCGATTGACTCGAGGGTTGTATCCCTCGTCGACTGCTGATACTTCAGCTGCTCAGCTTGAGCACAAGTTCTCTTCGCCTGACGCCAACATCAATGAGGATGGCGCCACCTCATCACCGAAAGCTCTTGCTGCAGCTTCATCTCAGTTAGTGCCAGAGAAGCTCAAGACTGGTGGCCTTCGGAAGCGCGGTCCGCCACGGATCCACGGTTCTCTGGATCACCCTATCGCTCCAGCTCCTTCACGCCGGACAACATTCCCCACCATGGACTACCTGTCTGTCTATGCTATTGCTGTCAATGAAACCAATGCTGGCGGCGGTCGAATCGTCACTGCTCCTACCAACGGCGCCGCAGGCATTATTCCAGCTGTGCTCAAGTACACTACAGAGTTCATCAGCGACGACCCTGAGCGAGATATCCCCACGTTTCTTCTCACTGCTGCCGCAATCGGTATGCTTTACAAGCGAGGCGCCACCATCTCAGCCGCCGAAGGAGGATGCATGGCGGAGGTCGGCGTTGCCTGCTCCATGGCTGCTGGCGCTTTCGCTGCTTGCATGGGAGCCAGCCCTGAAACAATCGAGCAAGCCGCAGAAATCGGCATTGAACACAACCTCGGACTGACATGTGATCCCATCGGCGGACTCGTCCAAGCTCCCTGCATTGAGAGAAACGCGCTGGGCGCGACAAAGGCCATCTCCAGCGCCAATCTGGCGCTTAGCAGCGAAACAGGCACGCAGCGCGTGAGGCTGGACGACGCTATCCGGGCGATGCGACTGACGGCCAAGGGTATGAGGAACGAGTTCAAGGAAACGAGTTTGAGTGGATTGGCCACGAGCGTTCACATTAATATTCCAGTCAGTGTTCCTGACTGCTAGACATGGTGTTATTTTGTATTCAGCGATAATTATCAACAAAAAAAGGGAGTCATCAGCGGCGTAGATATTGCTTTCTAGATTAGAAGTTTCACTCTTTGCATTGCTAGCTGAGTAAGAGTATCATTCTGCTTGGTGGGTATCACGTGCTGAAAGATAGATGCTCGTAGTTCGTGTGGAGAATCGGTGAGACGAATTGTCACCCTTGATTATTCTTGATTTATCACAGATGTCATGGAAGACCACCAGAGCCCCTCAACTATGTCTCACGAACACTGCCCATGTTGTTTCAATTTCGATCCAGACTTGGTAGCACCAGGTTCCAATAATGATGTCAGAGTTGACTCAAAGGAGCTTGTAGTATTGGTGCTTCGAGGCATCATACAGTTCGAGAGCGCGGCGATTTCAGGTTGTGCCTGTTGTGCATTCATTTTCAAGGCTCTAACATCTTCGGGTTTGTTGGGGACTGAGAATCAGATGGGAATTCAGCTTTACCTTCGACTTCCGATTGGACGAGGAAATCCAGAGATATTATTCGGCGATCCTGAGCGCTCGCAAATGTTCTTGCAATTCTATACTGACTATGGTATGGATTGTCCAAGCCTATAAAGACCCATAAGGTTGTACTAACAAACATATCCAGCTCAAGGAAAGACTTGGAAACGAGTCAATCCTTTGCCAGACATTTGTGACGACCATTTATCGCGCGAAGGCTTAAGCTTCGTCAACGCTTGTTTCTATAACTGTATCAATGACCATAAGCTCTGCAAGCAAGACAACTCTACTTTACCAACCCGTATTTTAGATATAGGGAGCGCTGGGGATGATCAAATTTATCTCGTTATATCAGAGGCCCTCAAGCCTGAGAAATATGTCGCACTCAGCTACTGCTGGGGCAGAAATCCATCTATCAAAGCCTTGACGGGAAATATGGAAAACATGAAGAGCGGAATCGGACTTGAGGAACTTCCAGCAGCTTATACTGACGCAATCGCACTGACTCGAGAGCTCGGGGTGAGATATTTGTGGATAGATGCACTTTGCATCATTCAAGACTCTGAAGCCGACTGGGAAAGAGAATGCTCCAGGATGGCTGACACATACGCCAATGCTTTCTTGACGATTGCAGCCTCGTCATCAACATCTGTGACCAGTCACTTTCTACGGCCTCAGCTAAAGCCACCACCTCGAGCGGTCCAGGACCAATGCGCGATCTGCAGCGAATCAATGAGAAGCGAAAGGGGGCCTCCGATTTTACTGAAAGCAAGGCTCATGCAAGCAACCGGTGCTCATTGGAAGTGGAGACCATCTCACAGTACGGATCAACAGCCGCTCGTGGAACCTCTCACTCAACGAGGCTGGACGTTGCAGGAGAAGGTCCTATCAACCCGGCTACTGTCTATATCCGCGATGGAGATGGCTTGGACTTGCAAAGAGGCAATATTCTGCGAATGCGGATCGAAGCTGAATCACCAGCGGGAATTTGGGGGAACGCCATTGAGTCAAATATCACGACATAGTGAAGCCTTCAATTTCTGGCACAAAGTTGTTGAGAATTACTCCAAGAGAAACCTCACGCAGGCCGGCGATAAGCTCCCAGCAATATCTGCTATAGCCGCTATAGTCCAGAAGAAGATCGGGTCAGATTACGTGGCTGGTCTATGGACTGATAACATTGATCTGGATCTGTTGTGGCGGAGGCCATCAGCCAGTAGGATTCAAGCTGCCAACTCATCTTACATCGCCCCGAGTTTTAGTTGGGCTTCAATCACGGGAGAGGTCGATTACCTGTGTTTTAGAAACGGAAAATGGCCATATGAGAAGGCAGCTACAGTGATGGACGTCAATGCAGCAACAGGTCCTGACGCGCCACTTGGAAGAGTCACCAGCAGCAAGATGATAATCAACGGGCCACTGGCGATGGGGTATCTCGAGAGTCGGGGCCCGTACGATTGGTACGCGGTGCGTATTGGGCGGGCTCTTCTGTGGTTTTCCGCAGATACGAGCCTCTCAACAATTGTAAACGGCAGTGAAGTCTCAGTGTGCAGAAGAAGCCGTGAGCACAAGGGAAGCGACGTAGCAGAGGAGCTGAAGCGGCTAAACCGAAAGCGGAGTTCTGGGGATACACACCACCTGACCGAGCCCACCACGGGGAATACAGCGATTCGATGCTGGGTGCTGAGACTTGGGGCATTTCCGTTCGGGGATAAGGGGCAAAGGGATCACGAGTGGCTAGTGCTGGGGCGGTCAGCGACACAGCCTGAGCTATTTGAGAGGGTCGGACTAGGGTCGCTGAAGGATAGTCAAGAGGTGGAGGTTCTCAAGTTGGAGACGATAACGACAGTTACGATAGTCTGAGTTAGTACTAGAATGCAAGCCTCATTCTGACTAGTTGCGCTGAATGGACCAGGTAGCTGACGATCATTCGACCGCCACGGCGTACGTGACAGTTATCACGATTGTGGGTCATTCATTGCATTGATTAGCATATCCTTGTAGTGCATGGACAGGGGAGGCTAGGAGGAAAAGGAGCCAAGTGCCTACTATGGTAGAGTGCGAGTGCCAAGCAAGGGCGATGATGGATGGTGGGCCATAATTGATCGAATTGTCAGCCACCGGCTTACATTCCCCAAATTACTAGAGCTGAGACTAAGGTGACGCCACTGGAGCGAAAAGGGCAGATAGATGAGAGGGGGGACAAAGAAAGATGATGAGTGAGTGACCGTGTCCTTTGCGTTTTGGGTTTGCGTCTATACGCGGTAACGTCCCCCACCTAAAGACCGGCCACCCCTATAGACTGGCCACCTTAGCTAAAACACCAAAAACCTGATATTATAATTAATTAATAAATTATTATAACACTATATTTTTTATATTAAATAAAACTTTAATTAGTAAATATTTATATAGAAATTAATATAAAGATCCTTAAGTTTTAATTTCTTAACTTTATTTACTGTTCTTTTTAGTTATAAAGTTTTTTATATTTATTTATAAGCTTTCTTTATTGCTAGAATTTTTATAAACTTTATATTTAGGTTATAAATAACTTTTTTATGCTATTTTAGTTAATTTTCTTTATTTTTTTACTATAAAATATTTATTTCTTTATTTTATTACTTAATATTAAAGTTATAATAATCTAATTAACTATTAATCTTCTTAAAAAGCAGCCTAATAGTTAGATTTTACGTTATAGAAGTTAGGATTTAGCCTAAAGCTTACTAAAGCTATATAGATAAATAGAGAGTCTTTAGGAGACTTAAATCTTACTTTTTTGCTGGTAAATTTACTATAATAGCAGGAGAAAGTATCTTTATAACTATTAGGTTTATTAGGACCTTTATTAGGTTTATAGGCTATAATTTAGTGGCTTTAAAGCTAGTAATTGCATTAGACTTTATAATAACTTCTCTCTAAGCCTTATTATAAATATATAAAAATATAATTTTATTAATATAACTGTTATTAAAGATAGAAGTAAGATCTAAAAGAAGATAATAATATACCCTCTTTAGAGGACTAAAAACTGTAATATTTAGTAGCTAAAGGATATAGAAAGTATAAGTAAGAAGAAATAATAGATATATATTATTATTATAATATTCCTAAAGGAAATTTTCTATAATATAATTTCTATAGCTATTAAGAATAAGAAGTTAGGGTTTATTTTTCTTTTTGGGCTATATTAATAGAATAAAGACTTTTCTTAACTAAATTAATATTAATTTATTGCTTATTTAGCCTTTATTACTATATATAAATTTTTAGTCTTTTAAGAAGTTTAAATTCTTAGGGAAATATTATTATTAAACTATTTTTCCCTTAAAAATAACTGTAGGTCTTAAGACCTTTTTAGTTACTAAAATATACTTAAAAATTATAATTTAGGCATAAGAACTAGGCTAATAAATAAGTACTAACTTCTTTAACTAATAATTAAGGAATAGACTATTTATTTCTATTCCTTCTATTATTTTAATTTTATTAATATTATATTTATTTCCCTATTTAATTAGATATATTGCTAGTATTATAAAAAGTATAAAGAATACCTTTATTAGTTTAGAAGAAGCTCTGTAATATTAGTTAGAGTTAATTTTCTTGCCTTTTAATATCTTAATATTAAAATTTTATCTTAAAAAGCCCTATAATTAATTCTTTTTAATATCTTTTAGGAAGCTATTATAGATAGTGATCTTACTGGCGAACTCTCTGACTTACTAATATAATATAAGGTATCCTAAATTAGCTTAAATAATAATTTAGTCTTAAAGACTCTTTTTTTAAGTATTAAAGAGCTTTTAGTAAGGTTTTTAGGCTTCTTTTAGTATTATATTTTCTTTAATTTAATTTTAAAGTATAAAATAGTTAATACTATAAGCTTTAACTACTTTATTTACTAATATACTATCTATAACTATCTAAAGTATAGTGCTTATATCTTTTTTAGTAAAAGAAGGCATTTTAAATTAATTAGTATTAATTTAAAATTAATTAGAATTAAATTAATGGAGTTATAACTGTTTAAAGTATATATAAATTGGGTGGCTGGGTTAAGAATAAGGTGGCCAGTCTGTGGGGGTGGCCGGTCTTTGGGTGGGGGACGTTAATGAGATAATTACAGGGGCCCCCAAGACATGATGACACTCAACAAACAGCTGGAGATTACCTAGACCCATGCCGCCCGTAGTGAGAACCTCTGGACTGGTCTGATCAGGCCCAAAACTCATGTCTCAGCGCAAATCGTGCGGGGTCAGAGAGCGAATGTGTAATATTTCGAGTGTTTGCCATTGGTTGCGTCGCAACTTCGTTTGCTTTCTGGCCAGAATCTGGTTCTGCTTAGGTTTGCCGGGCACTAAATCCATGACTGTATGTACTGTACCGTCGACGGTTAGTGCAGACAAACCTAACCTAGCCGTACCGCTTTCACGGGCCAGCTCCATCCATTCTGTTTGTACGGAGTACTGATCAGTGATGCATTCAATGTGATGACGGACGGTTACACATAATTTCTCTCGCGATTTTTCTTTGCAAAGAGATATTCTATTGTCCTCCCAACCTTTTTCCCTTTCGTCACTTCTGTTTTTATGTTTTCGGTCTGCATTGACCTTTATTTTTTTTTTAATGGTTTTATTTTAAATTATCTTTCGGCGTGTCTTGGTTCATTTCATCCACTTTTTCTTTTAGAGTTCTCCTTTTTAGCGCAATACACTACCAGCCATGGCGGCAGGCTCTCGGGCCCAATCAGCTGGATTGGCCTGGCTTGAACAGTGTCAGGCCTTGTTGGAAGCCAGTAGAGCCAGTTGGCCCGCCATGCCGATACTGATCAAACCTCGTCGACTGCAAGAACTCGAGGCAAAAAGTGACGAGTTGCATCAAGAGCTTGGAGAAGTCGACTCGGACGACGAGGACAGCGAGGCCCAGCGCCAAGCAAAACAAGAGTCGTTGGTAGCTCTCGAGCGTGAGTTAAGACCGCTTAAGACGGACTGGGACCGCACGTGCAGGGATGCTCATGTGGCGTACCGCCCCGAAGACGAGATGAAAGCAAATTCTCTCATGAACAACCTCTTCAACCTCTATAAAGACTTCGGCCTCCCCATCAACGGCAACATGGCCGTCGACACCTCGGCCCTAGGTCTCCCTGGAGATTCGCCTGATGCTGATCCGGACACACCGCGCAGGCCGCGAATGCGAGTGAAGAGGGGAGGGGCGGTGCTCACCCCAGATCGTAATGGAGTTTTTGAGGTCCGATTCCCTTTCATCGCTGTTTTTGCTTTGCTTTGCTTACGCGCCCTCACCCTCATCGTATCCTCGCTCTCTCTCTCTCTCATTTTTTTGCTAACATCGCCCTCATCTCACAGTCAAACACGCGTAAGAGGAAGCGAGGCCGCAGCTCCGCCATTTCTCACAAGCGACCGCGCATTCAAGGCAACAGAAATTCCATACATTTCAATGCCGTCTACCAAAACAGACGCGCCGCCAAGAAGCACACCATTATCCGGGTCCCCGAGGACGAGGATCCTGTGCGCCCGGCCAAGTTTTACATCTTACGATGTGAGCATCACGACATCGACTTTAACGACAATCCTTTACAGGCAGGTTTGGCGCATTTATCAGAAGCCCATCAGCATGAGAACCCTTCATTTGAGACTGTTGTCCAGCACTTTGGTTATGAGCTTATTGGCTGCGACGATGAAAAACTCATTCAAAACAACAAAGCCGCCAAGGAATCCTTTCAAAAAGGTGAAAGAGGCGCCCGTGACTTTATTCGCGTTACTGATTCGCCTTCACCCAACACATCGCGCAAGAAAACCAGCAACGCCGCGAAGAAGGGCAGGTCAAGTCGCAAGTCCCGGCACACCATTAACCCCCGCGACTTGGTTCCTGGAGATGTCTACATAATCTACTGGTCCTCATCGAAACAGTGGTATTGTGGTCTGCATATTCCTTTGCAAGATCCCGAATCCGTTGGCATAGACGAATCCCTTGAGGCGTTGGGCCTACTTAACAACATACCGCCTTGTTATGAGTACGACAGCTCCAGCAAGTCTTTCTCCTGGGCAGAGGGTTATGAAGATGGAGGGGAGGACGCTTCGGAACAGCAATTTCCGTTCATGTTCTTTGAGGGACTTGATTTTCCTGACCTGTGCCATGTTGCTTGGATTCCTCTCGACGAAATCCAGCCTTGGGATGAGGAAAAGGCGTTGGTGATTGAGCACAGTGACCAGGCTTTTGAATATATCAAGCGGCGGGAGGCAGCTCAACAGCCCAAGCGGTTGGGTCCAAATGATGAGATTCCAGATTCCGCTGATGATAGTGAGTATCTTGACTGTTTGTGAGGTAAGGTTTCTGACATAGTCTTTCTGTAGACTCCACCTCCGATCTTGCGCCTCGGTCACCAGTTGCAGAGTCCTCGACAGATTTCCAACCTGCTCAGAACGCCGGGACCGTTACACCTAACACAGCCCTAGAAGCTGATGCCGCTGATGAGGCTAAAATCGCAGACGTGACTGGGCTGACTGAAGAAACGCTGAAGGACACCAAAGGAACACCCGAAGAAGAGCAGAACATTCAACCAGAGCCTGAAACGCAGAAGAACATTGAAGCAGCACCCGTAGAAGAGCGAGAGATTCTGGCAGAGCCTGAAGAAGCACAAAGCACCCATATGGAAACCGAAGAAGCGCAGGACACTGGACTAGAGTCCGAAGAAGAGCAGGATATTCTAACAGAGCCTGAAGAAGTACAGAATGACACCACATTGAAATCTGGAGAATTGCAGAATGACGCCGCGCTGGAACCTGGAGAAGTGCAGAAGGATACCCAGATGGAAGTTGAAGAAGCGCAGGAAACTGGACCAGAACCTGAGAAAGTCGCCGAGTCACCCGTACAACCCGTTATAGTCGAAGACGAAGATATCACCATGAGTTCAGAGGAAAGCTCTACCGAGAGTACTGCTCAACGGCCAACCGAGGACAGCGAGGATGTTGTGATGGAAACTCCAGAAGATGCAACACAGGAGCCTTTGCAGCAGAATGACTCTCAGTCTTATGGAGCCGATCAGGAGATTGTTTTTGAAACTCAGGAAGATCCAGCCGAAAACGTCTCCTCCCCGAAGGAACCAAAGGAAGTCACTGCGGAACGAGAGCAGGAAAGCTCATCAGACGAAGCAAGAGAAGAACGTTTACCCAGTGTCGATTTAGAGGATCTCCTAACTGCAGGCGAGGATCTGGAGTTCCAGTTTTCACAGTCTGAACAGAGAGAACTCAGTCAAAAGCCGGCACCTCCACCTTCCCGTGAGGCAGTTAGTCTTTCGAACGCACCAAATGACGTTGTCAACACGAAACAGGAAGAAAGCTTGCCTGCCTCGCCTACGCCCGAGACAACCAGTGTTACTCGTATGGAAACGGACTCTGGGGATGAGACACGGGAGGCCAGTCAAGCTCAGCGCTCTTCTGTCGCTACTGAATCTTCAAACGATGAAACTCCACGGCCACGCCTCTCGTACGCTGAAATGGGTCGAGCTTCTTCTTTATCTGAGGGTGTCCCAAGCGATGTCGTTGAGTCAAGGCCGCAAATTCAACCTGCTTCGAGACGGGCTCGTTCAGGGACACCTAATCGCAACGCACTCGCTGCCCAGTCACGAATGTCATCGCTATCAAAGTCACCTGTTGTATCTCGACCACCTGCAATGTCGCCTCCGGCGACAATACCGTTCTCACCCACAGCGCCGTCTGCTTCGAACCCTTTACAGCTGCCTAGGATGTCACAGCCTCCGCCTTCTTCTCAGTCATCAGTCATACGGTCACCAACATCGCAACGCCCGCCTTCAGGGTTACAGCACCCAGTCTCATCATGGCCGCTGGATAACTCTTGGGCATCAACGACACCACAGCGCTTAGGGTCATCACAATCATCAGCTCTTGCGCGTCGGCCTGCACCATCTCAGCCAATGGCAGCCTCGCAACCGCCACAATCATCACAGCCTCCGGCCAGGCCCTCGGCATTATCCCACCCAACTTCATCATCTCAACAATCGCCTTCGGGGCCACCGTTCCGTGCCCTAATAGCGCAAATGGGGCCCGCAGCGCAAGTAGCAATGTCTCCTGGACCTGCTGTGTCTAACGGCGAACAGCCACACAATGTACGGCCGACATCGCAGACATCGCAGGTCCTGGCACCTCCCCGCCACTCACAAGTAGAGAGTCCACTACCAGAAGATGCTCAGAATCGGTCTGAAGTCTTGAGGCATCCTCATGCAGCTCAGCCCAGGGCGTCTGCGCAGGCTCTGGGAAACAGTCCCGGATCTAAAGAACCTCTACGTGCGATAAAACCCAAGGCACCATCCAAGCCCACAGTTGAGATTGTCTTGCTTAACCGTCAAGCAGTCAATGAAGCGCGGTTACAGTCCATGACAACTGGACAGCCAGCAGCAGCAGTAGCCAGTCCTACACAGATGGCAGCAGCTCATGAAAGACATTCAGAACCTGCACATATAACGCCAACGCCGCCAGTTATGTCTGCTGCCAGACCTATAGCCCCAGCTGCGCGCCGCCCGCTCCCTCACGAGAGACCATCACCTAGACCTTCTGCTTCACCCGTAAAGAGCCGCGAGGCCTCCAAGGCCAAGCCATCACAAAACCAGGCCCCCAGTGCTTCTTCTCAACATTCTTCTGGGGCAGAGAACACTCCAGCAGCTCAGGCAGAGCGACCAGCACAAACAATCTCAGGTCAGCCACCTGCTAGATATGCTTCTCGACCTACTTCCCCGGTACACCAAAACTCACCCCGTTTGCCGCCCATGAATGTCCCTCAAGAAGGACACTATCTCCCCAATACAATGCTAGCCCAACAACAGGCATCTCTGTCGAGACCCAGTTCTTCGGGTAATGTTGGACCACAGCCTATGCCTTCTCCTCGTCTGGCTGCTCGATCTATATCGCGACCCGGCTCTGCATCCCAAATGCATATTAGATCACAGGCCATGCCCTCTCCCCATCAACTGGCGGCAGAAGTTCAGCGACCTCAGTCCAGTTTCCAAGGGCATCCTGGGTCACAGCCGATGTACTCTCCCCGACAAGTTCCTGGAGAAATCCCTCGCCATGCTTCAGGCTATGAAAGGCATCCAAATCATCGTCCTGCTCCATCACCACGGCGTCCATATGCTGTTCCGGTGCAGCCACCCCCATCGCCTCACCAGCCTTTCAGTCGTTTTCCCCATCAAAGCCCTGAGATGCAGGGACAGGGCTATGTTTCCCAGCGTCATGCATCAACTGGGACTTTGTCACCACAAGCGTCAACAGCGGAAAATCAATTGCCGCCTATTCGATTACCAAACATCTCTCGTCCTCGGTCTGAAGCCCACACAACTCCGAACATGATCTCGCCGCCGCAGACCGCTGTGGGGGCTCGACCGGGACACTATACGGGACATCAACAGCCTACGCCGGCTATTATGCAATCACCGCGTCTATCTGCGACCCAGATATCTAGACCGCACACGGCAAGCAACATGCGTCCTCCTCTAGCTACGATGTCACCAATCCTAGGGCACGCAGAACCGCGTAGGCCAAACTCAAGCTACACTCAAGCCATGCCTTTTCACGCTCCCTTGCCGACCATGCTGCCAAATTATTCGAGTACAGGCTACCAGTCATCAGCGCCGTCTGCTCACCAGTATGCCCAACCTAATCGTCCTCAAGGTCACCTTCGAAGGCATTCCGAAAGCGCGTGTCAGCCCCAACTCCAGCAGTATGCACTCGCAGGCAGCCCGCAGATAGCAAACTCCACGCCACGCTCCTATCAGTCGCATGAGCTCGATCAGGGTCCGAGACGTAATCCGGCTCTGGATCCCTTCCTCTCTGAGCTGTCTCCCAACGTTCGCAAAGCACTTCTGGAGCAAGTTGGAACAGAAAGACCCGATCTTGTACCCTGCGACTTTCTCAACAACGAAAATAGGTATCGATGCCCTTTTTGCAAGGAATCGACTCTGGAGCCAACAGCTCTTGTCGATCACATCAAGATGAGTTGTCCAAAACTGGAGGAAAAGTATAAACAGGACAAAAATGAGCAGGCCTTTGAAGCGAATCGAGGCAAGCGAGTCAAGCCAGCTAAGAGAAAGAGTCAGATGGCCCAAGCAGCCAAGAATGCCCGAGTGAGGAGTTGATTTTCTTATTATTGATGTGATTATCCCATGAGATATCACTTTGCGAGCATGGAAAGAATGCCGTGGACACTGGCTGAAGCATCACATCGCTTCTAATTAGTACAGCCGCGAGCCGGTGTTTTTGTTATTTGTTGTTACAAAAGTAGATCATTGGTCTTGATAAGCGTGTTGAAGGAGAATTGTGGAACGCATAGGGAAGACTTTAAGCTAGTCTTATGGATCAACAGTTCACATAAGTACTCTAGAGTTGGTAATTTATCAAGAATCAGTTCTCATAACACATTCTCTCCTGCCATCGTGACTCAAGGCTTCAATTGTCACCTAGAGTCTGACACATGCTGTCACTATTAATACGGGAATTTTGCTGGGGATCTTAGATTATAAACACTAATTGGCTAGAAATAGGTCATTATGTTCATGGCTTGGTGTCCCAACGTCGCAAATCGTCACGCGAAATGCAATCACATCATTCCTCGCCTTCACTTCTCGTCTGTTTTTGTGACATTCACTTCTCCGCCCTCGATACCAACAGAGTCGAAGCCCATCTGCGCAGTATCGTATCCATTGGCCTGGAGGTATTCACGGAACTTTTGATCTTCAACAGTGATGGTGTCTTGTCCAACGTGGGGAATGCAGAAGAACACGATGAGAGCTGAGAGGATGCAGAGACTGGATGAGACCCAGAAAGGGTACTGGGCGGACTCAGTCTTGTTTCCTCCAGCGGCCTGGATGTAGGGAAACACATAGGTACCGACGAAGGCACCAATCTTGCCAACGGCAGCAGCGATACCGTAGTATCGGCCACGGACGCCAGTAGCGCATGTCTTTGCAGCGAGAAGACCGATATTGTTTCCGGGACCGAGTTCACCAAGAGCTTGGAAGATTCCGAAGACAACGGCAAAAGCCGCAATCTGGGTGGAGATCTTGTCGTAAACACCGGCCATGATAAAGCCGACGATGGCTTGGAGAGTAACACCTAGGATAAGAGTGTATCGAGGGCCGATCCAGTCACTGACAAATGCACCAATAAGAGTACCTGGCAGATAGAACATGTTGATGACAGTGTTCCAGCCAAAGACAGTGGTTAGGTTTGCGCCATCGCCATAGATACCGGCAAGAATCGAGGAGGAGTAGATACCAAAGGCGTAAGAGGAGAACTATTCGCGTTAGCAGAGGGCAGATTGTAGTATCTTGAAGACTTACGTTATAGAGGAACCAAACCAGGCTGACACAGAGGAGACGGAACCAGTAGTATCGCAGAACCAGCGAGTATGGTGTTTGGCGTCTCATCGACTCCTTGGCGAATTCCTCGGGCTCCTTGAGTCGAAGTCGAAGAACGAACAGGACGAGAGGGAAGACAACTCCAATGCCGAGACTGGTTCTCCAGATGGTGCTGTAGTGGCCATTACGGCATGCGGCGGCAACAACGTCTATTGAGGGTTAGTTATAGTCAGATTAGGATTGAATTGTAACGTACAAGGGACGAAAGCGCCAATGACGAAGCCAAAGTCGATCATTGAGTTTGTGAAGAGAATGAACCAACGGTTTCTGGTTCCTTTCTTCATCTGACCACTGGACTCGGCGCATCCAACACTACCAGCTGGATACTCACCTAGAAGCAATTAGTACCAGACTCGCGCATTCAAGAGTTGCATATCCCACCTCCAATACCGATACCGACGAAAAATCGCCAAGCGGTCAGCATGTTGAACATTCCGACCGCCTGTCCATGCCAGTAAGACCCAGCTGCCAGAGCAGTGAAAATGATGAGAATAACAGTCGAGACCATGAGGGTATTGGTTCGCGACCAATGATCAGCAAGGAAACCAAAGACCAGCTGGCCAACGACTGTTCCAGCGAAGGCGATATCAGAAACGTATTTGAAGGCATTAGAGTTGGCATAGACATCTCCATATTGTCGTTTCAAGGTGGTGTTGACGGAACCAATGACCTACTCACGTTAGAAATGAAGGACAGGATATTTACAGCAGTTCTCACGTTGTTGATGTAGCCATCTGAGAAAAGGCCAGCACCGCAGGCAAACACTGGGAGGGCAGTCTCCATCCAAGGTCTTTGGGGGACATCGTCTTGAGGCGTGTGCACTTCATCATGAGGGGCTTCATCAGAGGCATCGGCCTCGCGTTTCTTGCCGAACCCCAGCATCGTAGATGGGCAAGGATGTATTGATCACAGGTGATAAGGTTTTGGTTGTCGTGGGGAAGAGTGCACGCCTAGTCACAGTTATAAGAGAGGGGGAGCCAAAGCCACGGTCACGTTGAGGTCTGACTGAAACGCCAAAGATTGGTGATGCCTCGGAAAACAAAAGAATTGGCTCGGTGTCACAGGATTTCTAGAATTTAAGAGAAAACGGGGGGCATTCTCGTGGTGGAGCAATGGCTTCTTGTCAGGGAGATAAGGTCTGGCGTCTGTGGAACAAAAACTGGGCACCGAGTGATTGACCCAAGTTGTTTTGAGAAGCTGGTAATGTTGCACCAACGAATCATTACGTACACGAGACTCGAGAGCCCAACATCATAGGAGAGAGTGACCGGAGGTAACCGACACGGACGGCACTCGGCGCGTTGGGCCAATTGACTTTGATGATGCACATGAATCCTTTGTTGTCGATTTATTGCCGAGTTTGGTCGTCGGTGGCGCCAACCGCGCCCTCTGCTCGGCTCAAAATTGCCGATGGGCCTGTCAGAGCGCCCACTAGCACTGATATGTCAGGTGAATACGAATATGCTCTATCACCTGTCAATTCCCGCTCAGCAGCAGTTGACGAGATCCAGTATTAGGAGGGAGGGAGGAGATTTCACCTGGGGGAGGGTCACAGAATGACTGGGGAAGAGGAGACACCGTCGTGGAGTTAGTGGCAAGCCAATCTTGATCAAGAAAGTCGATATCTCTGGAGACTGGAGACAACAGTAAGCGGGGATCAATTGATATTGCTGCTGATCAATTACTGCGTGGGTTAGTGCATCATGCATGTGATTGTTGGTGATGAGAGATTGGGCACACGAGCAATTCCTGCAACAAGATTTGATGACAGGCACTAATGCAGTAGCTTACAGTTCATGTAGTGTACATAGGCCCAGACTACATCCCACTAGTCACCAAATAGATCCGCCTCTATAGCTCAGCGGTAGAGCGTTGCACTTGTAATGCAAAGGTCCATCGTTCAATCCGGTGTGGAGGCATTTCTTAATCTTTTGCCATTCTGAGCAAATTGCAATCAACAAATCAATCGATTTTCTTTTTACACATCATATATCTAATCATAAAGTGTTGCGTAATTTTTTAAACCTCATTTTCAGTTTACTTATGCATTTCCTTAAAGCAATAAGAATAAAGCTTAGGTTCACAGCCACAATATGCAGAGAGAGTACCTCAAAACTCTCGTTTATGCGAGGCGCATTTAATATCTTATCCATCTATTGCCTCTATACGTCAATGCACATCTCACAGAGTATACACAAGCTTTCCTCCAGAAACCTTGTTCGATCTCAATTCATCCAAGCCCTTCAGAATACCCTCAAAGCCACTACCGCCGCGGTTGACAAACGTCTGGGGAGCCTTTAGCTTGCCCTCCTCAAGCAGCTGTCGGCTGATCTCCCAGAACTTCTTCGCAAACTCAAACTCTTCTGGCTGAGCAGGTGTCTCCTGTCCCTTGAAGAATCGCTCACCAAAAATGGAATACATAAGCGTTACATAGGGTCCATCGACCTTGGGGTTCACATCGAGCAACTGCTGCTTGTCGACTGGCAGAAGAGTAGCGTACTTGCCGCCTTCGGTGCTGATAGCTCCAGCGCTGATGGCGACGCCTTGCGCGGTGCAGTCCCAGGCGAGCTTGAGCGTATTGTTGGTGTACTTGCGAATTTCTTCAGCGACGTTGGGCGACTTGTAATCAAAGACTGCCTCGGCTCCGAGGGACTTGAGATAGTCGAAGTTGTGAGGAGAAGCAGTCGCGATAACCCTCAGACCCGAAAGTTTGGCGAACTGAATACCGTAAATGCCAGTTGCAGTGCTGCCGCCGTAAATGAGGATAAACTCATCGCTCTTTTTGCCCTCGGTGGGTAGAGGCAATCCCAAAGTTTTATAAAGGCCTTGGCCCTACGTCGGTGATCAGTATTTATGCTTTTTTCTCGCTAGATCAAACTTACTACTGTGGCAATAGAGATACCAAGCGTAGCAGCCTCCTCGTCAGTAACATTATCGGGCGTTTTGATCTGTACGTCTCCCTTTGCCACAATGTAGTCGGCAAAGCCTCCGTTCTCGAGCTGAGTTGCATCACTAGATATGGTTAGATGACTTTAACCAAGCGATACCGAAATACTGACGCTCCATGGACTACACCGCTAATCCGGTCGCCCTTCTTGAAAGCCTTGGTAACCTTGGGACCAACTTCCTCAACGATACCAGCGTAGTCACATCCGATTCTAGAGCCAGGTTTAGTGAGGCCGAAGTCGATATGCTTCCAGTCGGTAGGGTTCAAGCCAACGGCATTGACCTTGACGAGGATATAATCGTCTCGAAGCTTGGGCTTCGAGGCCTCCTGGATAGCGGCCTTGCCCTTCTCAACGAATACGATAGCCTTGGTAGTCATGATGTTGGTTTCTGTTGTTGTGAAGCTACTATTCTGCGAGTAATGATAAGACTTGCTTGATGAGTATCATCAAGATAGAGAAGCTCTTGAGGACATTTATACCGCTAGATGGCGTCATGATAGTGGAACTTAGAATGGTGAGTATGCGTCATTGATTGGCTGCTTAGACTTTAGCTTGGTGTTTAACGCTATCCCCATGGAACGCCGATTACCAATCTACCTTAGCTTGATAATCTGCGGGGACAACGCCGAAGCTCGGGATGTATTATCTATATAGCTTCCTATGATTTGACTTTACGGGAATTGGTGATATCATGGTGCTACTCAAGTATGGAGTTGTTATGTAAATCACCCCGAGGATGATATGTAAGCATGCCACCAAGGATCGTGATTATTCTGACTTGGTACCAATGGCCTAGCAAGTGACAAATCTCTGCGCGAATTGCCGTCTGTATCTTCTGCAAACTCGCCAATTGCCCACGTTACGATCGCTCACGTTTTCCACGTCCCTTCATCCTCCCGGAGACAGCTTGGGAAGATACTTCCATATCAGCTAGCATCAGAGTTCTCTGTTACTGATATATCAGTTACATATACATTCGTATAGTGACTCTCTGAAGTTAATGGATTTCCAGTGTGTTGGCTTGATATATCCTGTTCAGATATCATGGGCTTCGACTATTAATCAGCTCTCTATTTTGAGAATATTGACTCCTGTATCAACAAGTGTTTCTCTTACACGCCGTTTCCTGAAATCCATGTCATGAAACAACATTACAACGGCGCTATTCCCAACCGGTATGGTAATAGATTGTGCTTGGTCGGTTTAGCATGCGGGACGTAATTCGAGGATCAGACCATATCCATACACTTGGGTCTGATATTTTAGGTTTATGACCAGGACCGGCAATATACAAATGTGAACTTCAATGAATCAAAAGAGTGGATAAGCGGTTGTTGTCAAACAATCCGAGTGACCAAACACAGAGTCGTGCGGATCAGCTGGCGACATCAAGTGAAGGCATTACTCACTATCTCATTCATGGCCAGGAACTTCTATCAAGCCGTATTGTCAAGAACGGTGGTAGCCGTCGGTCAATAACCGTATAGTCTATGTGTAAACTCTCTAGATGAAGTTCGTGTTTCAATTTAACCCAAGGTATATTTGAAATATCACGATTTTATTATGATGCCACCGGACTTCACTCGAGGTATGGAACCAAGACCGAGTTTTCTTAAGCTTTAGTGAAGCTACCATCAAGTCAGTTAATGGCAAGGTTCGACACTGAGTCGTTTATCCAGGCTCCAGGGCCAACCCGTTCAGCAAGGTCGGTCCTTCAACCATCCAGGCGTCACGAAGTCCAATAGGCATTATTATCTGACTGTAGATATCCTCTACACTCTTTTTGTCCTGTCGGTCTTCATATCAACTAAGAGAGGAAGCAAATGAGCGAGAATACACATAATTGCAGTTGGTTTCAGCGTTGTCCTAAGTTAGAGGACAATTTCGATACAGTAGCGATCAAACAACATTTAGAGTTCGACATATATATGCTGTATGACAACCGGATCTACGACACCGCCCGCACGACATGATAGTCGCTATGATGAGTTATTTGCTTCAAGTTACATATCTCTTCAAATATCAATGGGCCTCCTTACCAGATCCTGAAACACTCTGCCAGAAAGAGCAATGGCATGCGAACGAACCAATGGGGATTCAAGAGAATATCAGTTATCAGGCTATTAGCAGCTGGGAGTCAGTAACGACTGGATACTAGAGCATTCAGCACCCTGGATTGCTCTGCATTAGTGCTGACATCAGCCCCCACCATTATCCTACAAACAAACATCTGCTCCCGTTCTTGTAACAGCACCATATTCGCCAAGAGATTCTGTAAACCCTTTTATCAACATTGTAATAGAAAAATGAACTCCTCACCAGAGCTCTTTGCCCAGCTCACCAACAGATTGCGTATCTGTTATCAAACCTTTGGCGACCCGGCAGATCCTGCGGTCATACTCGTTCCAGGCAATGCGGATTCAATGATCGTATGGGCAGACGGTCTCATCGAAAAGCTTCAATCTTCCGAAGATGGCAAGAAATACTTCGTGATTCGCTTCGATCCAAGAGACACGGGCCTATCGACTGAGTTTCCCGTGCCTGGCGGATACTCAATTGGAGACATGGCAGGCGACATTGAGGGACTTGCAGATCACTTGAATCTCAACGATCCCTCAAAGGGCTTCCATATTGTTGGTCTGAGTAAAGGAGGGCCAGTCGCCTACACAGTCGCCGCACGTAGGCCCGGACAAGTCAGAAGCCTGTCGCTTCTGTACACGTCTCGCGGCGTGAGCCCTGAGCTCCCAATCAAAGGAGGACTTGATCTCGGGTTCCAACCAATGCTGGCTGGCTTCGGAGATCAGAGGGAAACGGCCATCAAAAACGGAATGACCGTCTATGACGCACTCACAACGCAGCCTGATGCGGATGAGAGAAAGGAGGTGGAGAAGGCGGTGAGACGTCTAGTGGAACGGGATATCAAAGGTGGCACATTGTACAGCAAAGCTCCGAATCACGGCGCCGCGTCGTACGAAAAGGATGGTTGGCCAGGGGCTGATACGCTCAAGATGATCAAATGCCCGACCACGGTTGTGCAGGCAGGCAAGGATCAGATCTTTGGGGAGATTCACGGAGAGGCGTTGGCGAAAGCGATACCCGGTGATGTTGAGTATGTGCTATGGGAGGATGTTGGGCACGAGATGCCACGACGCATCTGGGGCAGAATGGCCAAGGTGCTGCAGAAGAATTGGGAGAGGGGTCAAAGCGCGGATCATGTTGGCGGTGATGCGGAATAAAGTGATAGGTTACTGGACAAGACGAGCTTGTTGTGTTACTGTCCAATGAGGGGCGGAGTGAAACAGGACAACCAACAGGCCTTAATATTGTTCTCTTCGTCCGATGCCCCTGTCTAGGCACCTACCAACAGAACAATCAGGCCGCTATCTGATAGTTGTGAGACATAACTGCTATTCATAGCATGACCGGCCATACGTCCATGGCAAGTGTTATTTCTTCCAGTCGAAACACATGAATCAGTGTTAGGCACTCCACATGATGCGGTCGATTTTTGTGACCTGTCCAACATCTAATGCAGTCAAGGGCCCGGAAGCCGTGATGATTCACAGACTATGAATCATAATCCTGAGTATTCATCCGCTTTCGTATGGTTTGTCAGAGTCGCAAAGTAGTATAAAGAAGGGAAGCAGAAGCCTTCTCAACCAAAGTGAACCATATTACTTAACATATCTCCAGCAACTTTCGGCCAACGTATACTCCTTGACATGTTGTTCAGTACTATATGCGCAGGACTTCTGCTGCCGATTGTTGCAGCCAAGGTGTCATATGATGGCTGGAAAGCTTTCTCCATCACTGCTCGCCCGTCCGACAAAGATATCCCGAGCCTTCTGAAAGACATCGATCACGTCTCTTTGAGCTGCGGGCAAAATCGCAACGTTTTTGAGGTCGCCATTCCTCCTGAAAAACTGGATGCCTTTAAGCGTCTTGGCCTGAAAACCGCCGTTGTGAGCGATAACGTGGGCGCCGAGATCGCCCAGGAGGGAAGCTTTGGGCTCTACAAGGGTAGGTAACCTCAATATCTTTTCACCTTATGCATTACTGATAGTTGGTAGCTACCACCAAACTTCCCGGCGATAAGGCGAAGCTACCAGATAAATCTTACTTCAAGTCCTACCATAGCTTCGAGCAGCACTTACAGTTTCTGTCCGATTTGCAAGCCTCGTTCCCCAAGAACTCGGAAGTCTTCACAGCTGGTAGGACTGTACAGAACAGAGAGATCCAAGGGATTCACCTCTGGGGCAAAGGCGATAAGGGAAGAAACCCTGCCATCGTTTGGCATGCGAACTCTCACGCACGCGAGTGGATCAGCGGAATGGTAGGAAACATCCAACTCAGTAGAGGGCTGTAGCATTCTAATGCTTTCACAGACCGTTGAGTACATGACGTGGAAGCTTGTCCAAGGTTATCAGAATAAAGATCGTCTTGTTCGAGATACACTCAACAACTACGACGTCTACATCATTCCGATCGCAAACCCCGATGGTGAGTCTTCGGAGGTCTCTTTGAAACATGAAACACAGATGCTGACTGCTCCATAGGCTTCGTCTATACTATAACTGACGACCGGTTGTGGCGAAAGAACCGACAGAAGCGAGCTGGTAAGAAATGTATCGGCACTGACCTCAACCGTAACTGGCCTCATGAGTGGGATATCCCCGGTGGTTCCTCCACTGATACTTGCAACGAGACGTATCGCGGCATGAAGGCTGGCGATACTCCTGAAAACAAAGCTCTCGTCAAGCATACCAAATCAGTTGCGCAGAAGAATGGCATCAAGTCTTACATCGACTTTCACTCTTTCAGCCAGTTGATCCTCCTTCCGTACGGCTACACTTGCGACACCAACATCACCGATATCAACGAACAGATGGAACTCGCTGGCGGCGTTACCGACGCTATCAAACAGGTCAACGACCTGAACTTCTATTACGGCCCAACTTGCCAGACCATCTATCAGACTTCGGGTGGAAGTAGTGACTGGGTTTATGATGTTGCTGGAGCAGAGCTTGCTTGGGGTATGGAGCTTCGGCCCCAGAGGTTGAGGGGCAATGGGTTTGTTCTTCCACCGAAACAGATCGTTGAGTCTGGTGAGGAGATCTGGGCTGGAATGAGATATCTCTTTGAGAACTTCTGAGCCGACAAGCTCGGATACAAGCCCCAGGGTTTTTGTGGGCAGTGCAAATGGAACGCAGTCAAATTGCTACGAGGTTGGCACTGGTTACACCATTGTCGATTCCTGACTTCCGCGAGCAAAGTCTTAGATAGTGAGTCAACGCTCTCTCGAATAGAACAATTTATCACAAATGCAGTTAGAGAGTAATTCAACAAAAGACATGCGCATTGTGTCGTGTGCTGCTCAAGAACTCCGATAAATGCTTTGTCATCAAGCAAATCGGTGAGATGGCCGAGTTGGTTATGGCGCCAGGTTAAGGTCAACCTTAACACCAATTCCTGGTGGAGCAATCCTCCTGGGTTCGAGTCCCAGTCTCATCAAGTTGTTCTTTTTACATTTCTTTCTTTTTATGCCCAATTGTTCCTTAGGAGACACGGACAGATCTCAGTGGTTGGTCCCCTCGACTTTGTCTCCAAGTGTTCGAAACTTGAACCAGATCCTTGCACTCTCCAATCAACCATGACCATTTTGCTAGGAAGCTTGGAGTAACTTCCCAGCTCTCGCTGAGATGCGGCTCGCCCCATAAGATCATTCCAGCATTTTCTTTTGGTTTGTTTCCTCCTTCTAACTTTTTGAATGGAGGTACAATACACCTTGTTGATGGCACCGCAGGAGGTAAAATGTACACGTAATCACCGACCAAATCCTCCAGAAACTGTATGTGATCATATATGAGTTGCTTCCGAATGAGATTGTCTCTGAGCTCTGGAAACGGGAAGATGTCGATCCAGCAAGGATGTGGCGAGGTCATCTGGGTGTGAGTTGGCTCAAGGCGAGTTGGTAGTGGTAGATGCTCTCGATCAATGGATCGAACGACGGCTATGTCGCAGTATGTCTTTGATTGAGGCTCAAGTGTTGGGAAGTCGAATGCTATGATGAACTCTGCAAACAGTCTCATCATTTTCTTGTTGGTCATCATGCCTCGGCAAACATTGTAGCTGATGAGATGAAGAAGACGATGGTCAACAGAGATGACTACGCCGCTGTTGTAGTTGGATTGGTTTGCTATGACAATTTGTTGCGATGGCGACTCTTCTTCTTCTTTGGACGGTGCCATATTCTTGGTCGAACCAGTCTTGGGTTCTTCTTCATTGTTTGCGTCGATACCGATCCTCCAGCGGTCAACTCGATAAGGGCGTTTGCCCGGCCCATTCCTATCCTCATTCTCTCTCCTCAAGCGATCTCCTGAAATGACGTTTAGTACCAATGCAGCTCAGCGGAGATAAGGTTTCATACTCCGCGCTCTCTGATTCAGCCGGTTCTGTGCCCGCTTACGGGCCTTGCGCTCCTGGTCATGGTCGGCAGTCTCCATTGCTCCTTTCAAGAGTTTAATGTGGGGATGAGACAATTAAAATTACGATACCAAGGAAGGGAAAAGAAGTCATCCATGACACTGAGATATATGCCAGTCTCATAAAGGAACAAGACATCAGCCAGCTGACAAAGGGTTGAACTCCGCCAAACCCCCAAACTCCGACGCTAACCAAATCAGGTAGAAACTGTCACCCATGATGCATCATGATCGCAACTAGGGGTCCGGAATTAAGCGGTAGTTGTCGAAAGCCTAAACATTGTCATCGTTGTGCGTGTATCACTTGTGAATTTGAGTGGTTTGATTGGTTACTTTGATGTTGATGTCCTGTAGGCTTAGTCGCAAGATCGAAAGTTGTTGGAACATGAGGTGACTGAATTAAGTATATAAGTCATGCTTTGTCTACGAACTTGAGGAATCGAATCTTTTTCAAGCTCCCTTCACATTGCAACATCCATCTCTCAATATCTCAATCTCATATACCAAGACAAAATGTCTCGATACTCTGCCGCACATGAGGACCCCCAGGGTCCTGGCGACGCCAGACCTACTGCCCTTCAGATCATCAAAGACGAAGGCGTCGAAGGCAAGCTTAAGGGCAAAGTCATCGTCATTACCGGAACTTCTTCTGGTATTGGTATCGAGACTGCCAGAGCTCTCGCAGAAACTGGCGCCAGATTATTCTTGACTGCAAGAAACCTGGACAAGGCAAAGAAAGCCTGCGAAGCATTCTTCGATGCCAGTCGAATGGAGTTCATCGATCTCGACCTGACTTCCTTCGACAGTGTTCGTGCTGCTGCCAAGACCATATTAGATAAAACCGACAAGATCAACATTCTAGTTGAGAATGCAGGTTGCATGGCTGTCCCAGAACTTGAGCTCACAAAGGATGGCCATGAGATGCAGTTCGGAGTCAACTACCTCGCGCACTTCTTGTTCTTCGAGCTTCTCAAGCCAGCCTTGCTCGCGGCCGTGACTCCCGAGCTTAACTCTAGAGTCGTTGTTCTTTCTTCATCAGCACACCAGCATGGCGGTATCAACGAATCCGACAACTATAGCTTCCAGAAGGGCGGTTACGACCCATGGCTCTCCTATGGCCAATCGAAGACGGCTGATATCTACCTCGCCAACGAGATAGACCGTCGATACGGTTCCCAGGGCTTGCATGCGACAAGCGTTCATCCTGGGGGCATCTTGACCGAGCTTGCAAGACATATTCCCCCGGAGGTCCTGCAGTCTCTCGCTAGTAGCGACACGGCTAGGAAGATGTTGAAGAACCCCGAGCAGGGAGCTGCGACGACAGTCTGGGCGGCTATCGGCAAGCAGTGGGAAAACACTGGAGGAAAATACCTGGAGAATTGCCAGGAGGCGCCTCCAGCTAAGCAGATTGATCCTCACTTCGGTAAAGGGTATGCGCCACATGTTTATGACCCAGAACGCGAGGCTCGACTTTGGGAGGACGCGCTCAAGATTGTTGGCTTGGCTTGAGGGTTAGTCGACCGCACGGGAGTACGTAGTAGATAGTATAGATAAAGCCAATTCAACTCGATGTTGATCATTCCCAGACCGCCATCGTGATCGCCTGTGCTACCAGTTCCCCCGTCTCATGGGACGGCGTTGCTGTAGAAAATGTCGGAGATGGGTACTGCACTACGTAAGACGAAATGCGCTGTAGCGCGTGAAGCCATGTCTTAGCTGATATGCACAGTGCTCGTTTGGTCAATCAGCCAGCCACCTGGAAGTCAGCTTTCAGACAACCAAAAAACGACCGTCGAATCCCTAAAAGAATGGCTGGTTGTTGTGCAGAGGGACCGACAAATGATGCCCGTTATTCTGCTAAAAGGTTCCATGCATGGGGGAGCAATCAACTAATTCACAAGGCTTACAGCCTAGCAACGCACTAAATCGCGGAGAGGTTGCTGTCTCACCAGGCCTGGAACAAAACACGGCAGCGAGATTCGATAGTGCATCTTTAGGCCATCTTCCATCGACGTGCAAAAGCTCAACGAGCATCAAAATTATTTGGGGCATGAGTTCGACCCTCAATCTGACCGCGACCGCTTCTTTCATGTGCTTTTCAATTACTCAAGGTCAGGTCATTACGTATCGTAATTACTTTGTTGAGGCCATGTGAATATGGGCATCTACATCACTCACTGCCATTCTAGCTCATTTGCCGGCATTCCTGCATTAGCCCACTGTATCCTTGCACCAAAGGAGGGGAGAGTAAGACATTCTGCTCAGCTCGGATGCGCCGTCTGAGGCCATCAGAGTAACAGCGGAGTCATCATGCAGATCTCAGCTCGTCAACAGAGACACAATATCAATAGCTTCACATGCGCTCTTGGCTTAGACACGGCTGATATGTATAAGAAGATGCATCTGTCCTTTGTTCCTGAGGGCAGCAGCTCATCTCCAAGTCCATGTTCCCTGACGCGATAACAACCTCGATACAAAATGCTTCCCTCTTTTCTCCTCTCGTCGCTGCTGTGCCTCTCCACAGTCTCAGCTCTACCCAACCCAATTGTCGCTGAGAGAGCAGCGTGCGATTGTTCCGGCACTCGCGACGGTGGATCCAGCTCCAAAGACTACATCTGCCGCGATGCTCGGCTCGGCCCTACAAAGCTCCCAAAGAAGCTCCCGCTCAGCGCAACCGTGGAGAGCTACAACCGCTTTGGTGGGCTTACACCAATTCAATTCCTCCAGACATGGACAGATGAGAAGGGCAACTACAAGTACCCTCCGCAGAATGGCTTCCAGCTTGACGCGAATGGCAATGCCATCAACGGCAGCATGGTTCTCCAGGTCGGAACTCTCGTAGATCGATTTGGAAGCGAATATGGTAAGTCGCGTCGGCTCGCGTCGCCTCGATCCAACAGCACAGTCTAACAGTAGTATTTTAGGATCGTACGTCTCTGCTGCCTCTGCTCCCTACTCGCAAAGAGCTCTCCCTCCCTCGAACTTGGCTACGAACCCCGATACCCCAGACTTCCCGTACAACTATCACGTCTACCGGGTCATCAAGCCTCTTACAGTGGTTGGAGGACCTATCGCGCCTTGGTTTGGGCAGCCCGGTCTCGGAGCGCAGTTCTTCACTGGTGAAACTGGCAATGTCAAGTTTTTGATTGAGCAGAACTATTTGCAGAAGGAGGATCCGTCAGCTCTTGTTTACAAGTCTGATGGTTGCGCATAATTATTTGGGGGTTTGATTGAGGCGGACTTCATGTAATGATCTTACGATGAACGACTTGCGAATATGTCAGTCCATTCGAGTAGATAATGTCAACTGGAAATAATACTGTCGCCCAAGCGCTCCATTCATTTGATGTCGACACACGACAAATTAGCGATGTCAGATTACATTTAGTCATGATGTCTTCAAGGTCGGCCAAGGCATCGAGGAAAAATACGTAGTACACTTCAAGGAATTAATATTTTTTTCGGCTGGCAGGTTAGTTTTGCAACCATTTTGATCGTCGCAGACATTTTTGTGCTTGAGCCAGGCGGATATACACAGGGCAACCGAGTACTCGATAACCCAGAACTTGGAGGTTCTTGGCGCAGCGAATTGCGACCCGGATATATGCAGTCTTTCTAATAGGGAACTCTCTTGAATGTGACGTCGGACGAATCGATCTGTGATATCGCGAGGCTCGCCCACGTGTCCCGTCCCAGCTTTGACACTCAGCGACGAAGAAACTTTATGATGCGACCTGAAGAGGCGCGGCAAATGATGCGGTCAATTGGTGCATCTTCAACCCCTCCAGAATTATCTTTGCACTGCCTCGAACTCTGTCAATTGTGGCAGGCAACGATTGAGGCAGTGGGAGCCAGACTTTCGTCTACTGGTCAATGATGCTGTGACGCTTTCGCTTCGACCAAGCGAAATGAACCTTCACCCAGCCACCGCATTTTCAACCACCAAATGCCTAAGGTCCCGAACCATATTCTGCCAAACCTTGGTTTTCACCGCCCCGGTCTTCAGTATAAATTTCTCGTCGAGCCCGCCAAAGCTACGCTTCTCTTCTTCTTTTCTCCTTAGCTCTCTTTGCCTTTTGGCTTAGATCAAGTGTAGTATCTGTTCTTTTCAGTTTAATCTCTGAAAGATGTCTAAGGACATCAATCGTGATTATTCCTATTTTTGGCCAGCGGACGGCTTCCTCTATGCTTGCATATGATCCCGTCCACAGTGTCCCTAGTATTACACTGCCTCTAGGTGACGCGAACGCGCGCTTGTTGAGCTCCATCCCTTTTCATTGCTTTCCTGGGCTTGCCTGGGTAGTGAAGAAGAGTGTAAATAGTGAATAAATGGTAGAACAACGCGCTGAAAGTGTCTTGTTGCTTGGACTCGTGGCGTTGGGTTCGTTTTGCAGTGATCAGATGTCCATGCTTGGTTTTTCAGTATATATGGCATGTCAAAAATTTGATGTATGCAATATGTGCAATGTGTCGTCAAGCTCCGAAGTACACAAATCTTCAGAAGGGAGCTCGCTATCCGTTAAACGACTTGTTATTTGCCTGTAAAATTCATGTGGGTGTTTTTTTTCGAAGGTCAATGAGTTGTTAAGTTCTGTCTGTCGTGAGCGCTTTGCAGATTCTTATTAACATTTTATAGCGTGAAATATCCTTTACATTGCTACGCAACACGATTAAAAAGAGCCATTTTGCTCCAAGACCATTGAAGCACAACGACATTTAATATCACATTCATGCTTTCAGCTTTGTCTCTTATTCACAGCATCAAAGAGCACATCTAGGGTAAGAGATTTAGCCCAGCTGCAAGAGTAACATCAGGAAATTACCCGGTAATCCCCATCCAATCAAAGTTGGTTCCATCACGTGCGCTCTGGACGCAGACTAAAAAATTCCTCCCATAAGGGTCTGACTTATCCTTCACCACCAACAAAAAGAGAATTCTACATACAACAGCGGGGATTCGCTGGTCGTCACCGACCCAACTACTAATCCGCCGGTTAGTGGCTTGACTATGGGAGAGCAGACGGGATCCCGTATTTTCCACTACCTATGGTCGTATGTGCTTGGTAGACCTGCAACTGCAGGTGATAACGACAATAGCCCATTCACTACTGCCACTGTGCATCAGAAAACCTCTGTCAGCAGCTCAGTTCATGTCAGGATCGATTTGGCCTAGAAACCTGTGAGCAACTTTAATTCTGAAGTCGTAGATCTAAAGACGTCAGCGTGCTGGAGAGCCTGAAACCAAAACACGCATAAACGCCAACACCCGTCTACATCAGACGATTCACCACCGTGTTACTGGATCATCTCGTTTCACACCTCCATCGACATGGCATCCCGTCTATCCAAGCGAGAAGAAGCAAAGAATGCTTGGGAATGCAAACACCGGGCCGCGTAACCCTGTTTCTTGAAACAGGGCCACGGGAAAACTCGTCCATCTTGGTCAAAGCTTGCATACATCTCCACCGTGACACGATTCATACCACGATGACATCTTGATCCATGGCTATTGCGATCGAGCGGTTCGCATCTTCTTGTTTCCCTGCTCATCCCAATACAGTAATAAGCACTCGACCTCTCCGGCTTGGTATTCATAGCAAGTCATCTGAACTCGGCCGTGCCGCAGATATTCTCCTATCTATAGTTATCGTGATGATTGCATGCTGCATTGCCATTATATGCTTAACCAACCCTCCGGGAAGCTACTTTAGTGCCACGCGATCAACAGGAATTAAACCGGGACGTTTCTCTCTGATAGATGAAAAACCCGCTGTGAAACAGGACGAATTAAAAGACTCAGTTTTCCACGAATCAAACTCTAAATACGCGTTTCGCCCATTATTTTCGCATACTGTCACTAATAAATCTGAGGCGGCTATGGAGACACAGTACCCGTCCAATCTGTTTCAGGCAAGATCTCGCCAAGACGTTGCTTTAGACAGGCGGATAATCGGGCTCACGTTCCGATTTTTCTTGGTCATTTTTTGTTCCTGAAACATGACACAGCGAATCGACAGGCGGCTCTTCTGTCCGATGGCCGAAAAGACGCAATGGATCTGATGCTACACTGCAGACCGAAATAATGCCAGGCGATACGCCAGCTCTTAAAGCGAGACGCTTGGCTACTACCCCCTTTAATATCGGCCCTCTTGATGTGGCTGTCGATGACGATCCTAGCTCCCTTTGGGAAACACGGATGCTGATACTCCTTTCGATAGGGCACGAATTCGTCTAGTTCCAGTTTTATCTCCGTCGACCAAAAGGGTCACCTTGCTTTGTGTATAGACTCACAGGAATAGATGCTCCATGTAGGTATTATGGATCAGATGGCTATATAAATGTGAGAGAGTCTTGTCGAGATATTCCAAACCAGCCTTCCAGCAAGCTTCTCTTCACTTCTCACCAATCGACCTTTGCCAACAAGCCTTCTTGTCTTTACCAGTTTCTAAACCGCAAACATGCACTGCAATCTCTCTCTCGGTGTCGTGGCTGCTCTCCTCGCTGGAGCCAACGCCCACGGTCACGTCGCAAAGGTCATTGCCGGTGGCAAGGAGTACACCGGTGGTATTCCCCACGGTGCTCCCTCTGACGCTGTCGGCTGGGCTGCTGGCAACCAGGACAACGGCTTCGTCGCACCCGATGCCTTCAAGACCGCCGATATCATCTGCCACAAGAGCGCTAAGCCCGTCTCCAACTCCGTCGTCGTTGCCGCTGGTGATGTTGTCACCCTGAAATGGGATACCTGGCCCGAGTCTCACCATGGTCCCGTCACTGAGTACCTCGCTCCCGTCAGCGGCGACTTTGCCAGCATTAACAAGCAGAGCCTCCGATGGGTCAAGGTCGCTCAGAAGGGTCTCAAGTCGGGCAACAACCCCGGTGACTGGGCCTCTGACGATCTCATCCGCGATGGCTTCTCGTGGAAGTTCACCGTCCCCAAGAACCTCAAGGCCGGAAATTACGTTCTCCGACACGAGATCATTGGTCTTCACTCTGCTGGCCAGGCCAACGGTGCTCAGGCCTACCCCCAGTGCATCAACCTCAAGGTTACTGGCAGTGGCGGCCAGGCCATCAGCGGTGGTGGTGACTTCACCACCTTCTACACCCCTACCGACCCTGGTATCCTCTTCAACCTCTACCAGTCTTTCTCTTCCTACCCCATCCCTGGCCCTTCCGTCCAATCTATCTAAGACGCTTCCGAGATGGTGCAGACAAGTGGTTTCTAGTCCCCCACGTCGAGCTTGGGACCAAAGAGCTGGGCAACGGGCATGCCTTGGGCTCTGATATTCATTGGTAGCCGCTAGTCGGTTCACGTTTCACAAGCAGCAGAGCTGTGTTGTCCATGTATCTACATTTATGACCCGTACAAAGTTACCTTATGCAATGAACATATTGAATCTAAGCAAAAGATCCGCTCCCAAATAATTCACGTAGTATGATGATATCAAAGAACTAGCCTGTCGAGTCCAAACCCGCATCGTAGTGTTTCATGCGCTAAAAAAGTTCCCGTTGGCGCTTAAAACTCTGACCATTATAAGCATTTCAGGCTGAAACTAAGGCTTATTGCCAGCATGTAACATAATGACTGTCTGCATATGCAATGTAACGCTAAGGATGGGCTGACTTGGAGTCGGGAACACCGCTGCAACATGTTAGCAAGAATTGCTGTCCGAACTCGGCGGCAATGGCGGGCAGAATAGCGACAAAAGCCGCGGCATTATGCCAAGTTTATTTACGAAAGCTGAGATAAGCTTTTTTGAGATACGGCATTCGTTTCTAGGACCTGGGCATGTCGTTCAGTTGCCGGGTCTTAGGTTCTGATGCATTATTCGCCAAAACACCGCAATCATTTACTGCGCATGCCGCCCTGCAATCACGAGGGAATTATTTGACTGGCTGCCTCTAACATAAGCAGCATTCTTTCAGATAGAATCTAGGAGGGCTGTCAAGGGAGACTGCAAAAGTACCCGCTGTGTTCTCGCCGACTTTCCATGTCATACCTCTTTCTTCAATGAACGTGGACATCAATTCCCAAGAAAACAACTCGAGAGTTCCTTTTAATGATCCCGAAGCATCTTTTCATAAAGTATTCAGCGACTTGAACGATATATATCTCTTATACAGTACCTGGTTGCTCTGTAGACGACACGTACATAGTGGATGAGTAGAGAGCAACTGTGCAAAAACAAATGCGTGACCGCTCAGTCCAGGTTGCTCTTACACTAGATTAACCACTCTTCGCGTGACTAAGTCAGAATGTCTACCCTTGTATTCCAAAAGAACCCTGTATATCATCGGCGAAGAGTGGTGTAGGGGTATCTACCTATAACCTATAAACCTTCTAAAATCCGAACCTAAATTCCTAAAACTCTCTTCCCTACTCCACTCTTAGTTTTTTGTAGTTCGAGAGTTCGAATTTGTCATGGAGTGTTCTTTTTGACCTTTTAAGTTATATACAATATGCTTTGAGCCGAAGCGTTGCTATCGATTCCAACCCGATGCAAAACTGCAAAGGTTTGGCGTGGAAGATCTTTCCGACATAGCATGTCTTATCTTGACACTGGATAGTTCATAGTAACCTCATAGTCTAGGAAACATATAGGAAAAGTGCTATTATTCTCAGGTGGCCTGGTATACGTATGCGAAGAGGGAGCAAGACGGTTACCTATTTCTCAGCTGGTAATGGTGATATTGTACACAAACAGATCATCATGACTAATACCGGTTTTCTCAACATTGAGAGAAGGCTTCGAGTATTACTTGAGGGGCGTATGATTGATCGTAGATCATATATGCTGGCAAGGAACAGGTGATGTCGAGAAACAGTCACGGGGTGTTACCCGTGAACACTGACACAATACCCCAGGACTACTGACTAGAATTTGCATGATCAGTGGCTTGATATACTTTTCGTACTATCTTTGATCTTGTATCTAACGGGCTCGATTCTTTCGTAACTGTACTATTAGTTTTGTTCCAGGAGACCATTAGTAGCTTCTGCGATTGATAGACCTTCCAATTTGTATGATAATGCAGTGCGACTAAAAAGAAAGAAAGAAAGAAAGGAGCAACGGTATGTATCCTAGATCGAATAAACGTTGTGAGCCTCCGCTCAAGTCTGAATCTCTACCTAAGCTGATTGTTGTGACTGTTTATACTAATAATGGAAAACGCGAAAAAGAAAAAGAGTACATGAAAGGAGCTCAAGACGCCAGCATCAGCGAAAGTGAAGAAAGTCAAGAGGCTGAATCTTGCACAAAGTGTTCTGAAAGCTCAAATTGTGCCATCGGGAGCCCCTTCTACTCTCGAGAGTTGAGGAGTGTTAAATGTACGTCTATAGTACAAATGAATACACACGGGCCAGTGATAGTAAACAATATAATTAATCTAATTTAAAACGAGGGCGCTCTCTCAGCATTTTGATGCCCGGGTTTCCCTTGCGTTGGCGGCAACCCCCTAAGCTCTATAGAATTTTCATCGCTAAATGTACTCAAACGTTCGTGGTGGACTCTAACTTCTTCGGTCTTCATCACGCCCCCGGAACTCATGGACATCTTAGTCTGGCTTTGGCTTCCGTCGGAGTCGTCCTGCAGATGCTCTTGCGATTCTTGCCACCCTGACATGATGACGACCGAATTTCGACCATAGCGTGAGTTGGGATTAAATCGCTTTGACTGCCGAGCATTTGATGCCCCGGCTGTGTGTCTTGTGTCGACGTCGCGTGGTGTTGTATTGGTCCTGTTACGGTTATAGCTTCGTGAACTTGACTTGAGTTCTCGATACAGCATACGGCTATCTGAATTAGCAAGGCGGACACGTGATTGGAAAGGGGATTGTAACATACAGAACTGGAATACAGATGGCCATGATGGAAGCGGCAGGCTCTGTCAAGGTCCAGATCGTGAGGTCGACACGGTCATAGGTGATGTCCTCACTCTTCATGCTGACGACCAGTACAGCCTTGACTATACCAGTAATTCCAGCGCTTTGGTGTGTTAGTAACTTGATACTGTATGCTGATGGTACTTTGTACTCACATGGCACCTAAACTCATAGCGACAGCAACGCCAAGACGCTCTCGTCTACGCATGGTCATGCGCATTAGGATGACCCATGGTAATAAAGCAAGAACGAAGTCAAGAATCGCGGAGTAATCTGAGAAGTGTGAGTCGCCAACCACAATCATTGTGGATATCCAAGGACGTACAAGCAGCGAATAGTTGGAACGTGAGCAGCTTCGACTTGTCCCAGCAAGTTCCAGGTACGTTGTGATTCCAAACTCTCTCGAGAGGCGTGCATTTGGCGAAACCAAAAATCCAGACCAAGTTCATCGAGACGTTGATAGTGACGATAATAAAGATGAGGAAGTACTTCATCCATGCGTTGGTGGCAATCCGATATAACGTGATAGCGAAGGATGTCTTGCTGATTGTCGTGGCCATTATACCAAAAGCAGCTCCCACAATGGTCGTCTTGTTTATTATTATGAGGTTCTCGTCACTAATCGTAGCTGCGTGCCGTCCGAAGCCGAGAGATACGAGATATGTGTTGAGGGAGACAGAAATGGCGAGCGCCACCTGTACTCAGGACATTCAATAGTCAGAGACAGCATAAAGAGAGGCATTTGCAGATAACTTACCCAAGCCGCGATAAGGCACCAATCATCATGCCATAAGCCTTTTCCTCTCCATAGTTTGCAGTAAACACGCAGAAACAACAAGATGAGACTCAGCAGGCATAGAGTCCATATTGACACCAGCAATCTGGTTCCTCGTTCATCTTCCATTGTAAAGCTCAAAGAACGAGAAGACAAGGGAAATAAAAAATAAACGAGACGTCAAGACATGTGCGGCAAGCAATGGTGGGAGAGCCAGACGCCGATCCGGATTTCGGGCAGCGAACAGCGGGGATCCTGGAAATAGTGGTCCCTGGGGTTTTATATACAACGTCGCAGTGACTCGGCCCCCCTTGGAATTAAACTCGATCAAAAGGTCCCCTCCGTGGGCAATCGTGTCATCAACATCAGATTCAGTAGGGATTGACAGACGTAGCGGCCGAACAGATGGATTCATTACTGGGCTAGCTGGGTCAGCGCTTTGATCGCGCACCCACCAGGATAGGGCTGCAGCGTAGAGATGGTGGCAACAGGAACCTCTCTAGCCTCTGCAGCGCCCCTTTTTCTCCTTGTCGGAGCCGACTTTTACTGGGTTGATCAATGAGAATGGCTACAGTGGTCATTGCTAAGTTTGGAATAGCGGACCCGTGCCGCTATGTAGACTGATGATTTTGGTGCGTTGGTGGCTGAAAGTATGGAGTTGGGCCCTTCTGCCATCCACTGATACGTCGGAGAAATTCGTTCCCAGCTCAGATCTAACAAATGCCTGTCTTCAAGAGCCGAGTTTCCCGAGGCCGACCGGGTATTGCATGCGAGGATCAAACACACTGCCAAGCGAGACGGATATTTAATCCAAGGCCCTTTCACCTTATTCATAAACCTGGTGAAACGAGACGTGTTGGCTGCTTACTGACTTACCTGCGACATGGGTCCATGCTGATCCGGGTGCAATTCCACGTGTGTACCAAGGAACGACGATGATCTTTTCTTTTCTCGAGAAAAAACCCAGAATCATGGGACCAATCTCGCCTGAACCGTGTTCTTGACAGATCTTACAAGTCAGAAAAAGCAAGCGAAAGACCCGAGCTCGATTAATTGTCACTGCTCGGCGATGAGAACCATGTCGGATGTAACCCTAGAGGAGCAATGATTTACAAGCCCTTGACGGAAATCATGGTTACAGAGTGGGAACAAGCCCAGTATTTTAATGAACCGCGTATCATGGCATTGATCATTGACCTGTCAGCGGAAATCCATCCCGGAACTACTAAAAGGTTCATTACAACCCACACGATCGTGAGACCTAGAGAAAAGTTGAGCATCCTTCGTCCCTCTAGCCTGCTCACTAACCGCCAAACGATCTCACCAAGGGAAGTTTTTGAGGTACCCGAAGCGAGCCAAGACTCTAAAAATATGGATTTCTTTTACGAATGTCCATAGATGGAGCGGGGGATTGTCCGGATCCCCCGTGCGACTCCATAATGATGGAGCATAATCACCATAAGCTCTTCATGAAATTGACCAAGAGTGACTCCATTCAGTGTCCGTCTCTCGGTGCCGTCCCTTAATCACGCAACAATCCCTTAGCGAGTGACAGTTCAGCATCGGCTTTGTCCTCTAGGGGGCTACGTCCGCCATTTTAGGGCGTTTTGAGCATCTCCTAGCCCGCCGTCTAAGCCTATTTGGGGACTGGTTGCGATGTTGGCGGCCCTTTGCCTCTAGAAGCAATCTTAGCCTTCTGCCAAGTGCCAACGGCTTTTCTTTACCTAAAGGCCCCGGAATACGGGCTTCCGGCGCAGGGATTTAGGTCAGTTGGTCCAGCGAGTTCATGCTGGCGAGTGCCTATAATGGAGAATTATTGCAGTAGTCAGTAGAGTTATTTGATGGTTCATGGAGCAATCCTTTTTGGGAGATTTGCAACTCGAGATGTCAATGACTCGAGATCGGAGCATCATGTGGGGGAGCTGAACCTGATCGGCCGCACTTGGTCGGTGTTGGAGAAAGAATATGGAAGGGATCGACAGACCTACCAAAGCATATTTGCTCCCAGGCAGCGAGATATTCTGTCATGCCCGCTCTGTCCGTACCGTTCTCTGTGAGCGACAAAGTGGCAGTTCTTTTAGGCGATTGCTGGCTCTTCTTCGGATACACAATCCCTGGGGCAAGAGAATGTAATTTCACTCATGTCATGACATGGTAGACCATGTCGTTTGTATGGACAATGCTCCTTTCTCACGGCCCACCAGGCCTCGACATCTGTTGAACTTAAAGACAGCGATCGACACGACAAGCCACTGATGCAAGTTTCTTAAACGAGCTTCCTCATTTTTTCTTCCAGACGTTGTCTAGAAGCTCAGCTCGCGGTCCTCACTGCACGCACCTTGTCAGTCCCTTTGTCAAGACGCTACAAGATGCATTCCTCAAACACACTAAGCCTGCTCTTGGCGGCTTTCTCTGGCTATGCTTCTGCCCTTCCCCATTACCCTGCCCCTCCTGTTCCTGGCGTTCCTGGTGATCATCACCCTCCCGGACCTCCTGGGCCTCCAGGACCTCCAGGACCTCCCAATCCTCCTCCCCCTCCATCTCCCTCTGCACCCGCTCCCGGCCCTCCCCACGTTTCCCCTCCAGGCGCTCCTACTGCTCAAGTTTGCAATGGAACCTACCAGGGCAAGCATGACACCACGTATGATCATGATCTGTTCCTTGGCATGCCCTATGCCCAACCTCCCGTAGGCCCGTTGCGTTTCTCTTCACCCAAGTCTCTTGATAAGGCATGGAAGGGACCTCGATCTGCCACTGAGTTCGGATGGATGTGCATTGGTTACGGCTCTGATACCCAGAGCCTCGGTAATCCTGTCAATGAGGACTGCTTGACCATTAACATCGTACGACCTTCTGGTGTCAAGGCCGGAGATGAGCTCCCCGTTGGTCTTTGGGTTCATGGCGGCGTAAGTTCCCGTCTTATATACCCAATGCTATGTTATGACTAACAATATGACAGAGCTACACCAATGGCGGTTCCCGAGACCCGAGGTACAACCTGAGCTACATCGTTGATCAATCTGTCAAGGAGGGTAAGCCCATTGTCGCTGCCTCCATCAACTACCGTGTGTCGCAATGGGGTTTCCTCTTCAGCGAAGAGATGCAGAAGGAAAATGCTGGTAACTTGGGCTTCAAGGATCAACGCCTGGCTATGAGATGGCTTCAGGACAACGTCGCGGCCTTCGGTGGTAGCCCCGACAAAGTCACTATCTGGGGAGAGTCTGCTGGTGCTCGATCCCTGGGTATGCAGCTTGTCGCTTACGAGGGCCAGCACAACAACCTCTTCCGTGCTGCTGTTCTCGAGTCTGGTAGCCCTGTTGCTCTATTCAAAGAGGCCTCTGACTGGCAGCAGTATTATGACGCTCTTGTCAAGAAGACTGGGTGCGACTCTGCCTCCGATAACCTCGAATGTCTTCGTGGCCTTCCTTGGGAGACCCTCAACAACATCTTCAACAACACTACCCCTCTCGACGTCACTGCCCCTACTCTCACTGCTGTTATCGACGGTGACTTCATGACCGCCCAGGCCTCTAAGCTCCTTCTGGCTGGCAAGTTCGCCCACGTTCCTCTTCTCATGGGTAACAACTTCGATGAGGGCACTGCCTACGCTAAAAAGGGTATCAACACTACCGAGCAGTTCCAGTCCTGGCTCTCCAGCCTCGGCCTTAGCCAGACTCAGGTCGCTACTGCTACTACTCTGTACCCTGACATCCCTGCTGAGGGGATCCCCGCATCTTTCATTGGCCGTCCTACTAACGAGTATGGCTCCCAGTGGAAGCGTGCCGCCGCCTTCGCCGGTGACTTCCAGCAGCACGCCGGACGACGTCTCCTGGCCCAGGTCTACTCCGCCTCTTCCATTCCCGTCTTCTCCTACCTCTGGAACGTTTACGTCAATGGCCTTCCCGCAATTCTTGGAGCTACCCACTTCCAGGAGGTTGCTTTCGTCTTCAACAATGTCAAGGGCGTCGGCTACAAGCCCAACCCCTTTGAAGGCAAGCCCGAGACTTTCGTTGAGCTTGCTGACCTCATGAGCAAGATGTGGGTTTCTTTCATGCATGACTTGACCCCCAATACCGTCAAGACTGCGCCCGGCCATGTTACCTGGCCTCAGTATACCCTTGCAGACCCTCTTAACATTGTCTTTGATGTTAACAAGACTGACCTCAGCTACACTGCTGTCGACAACGTCCGAAAGGAGGAGGTCGCTTTCCTCCTTGACAGTGTCTTTGCTTAAGTTCGTGGCCAGCAGTCATCGCGTTGGCTTGCTGTGATATAGAACAGGGCACCATTCTAACATCATTTCTAAGGACGTGTCGGCCAGACAGCCGAAGCCCTTCAACACTTTGTATATAGCTTTATCTTCCATTCGTATTAGCGAGCATCTAGCCATGACTTGAATAGATCAAAACATCACATAGTCACATAATATTTATCCGTAATCTGCAATAGTTTCTCATTCTCGAGCAAGTCATTTGTCTATTCCACGGTCGACGCACAGTCTAATTACCGGACTCTACCGAGTCCGCAGGCGCCTTGCCCCGGTAGCGAGCAACAATCTATCCTCTGCTGGTGAAGACTAGCTGGCATTCGTCCTGACGGCGTCAAAAGTCAGTGCACGATACTGTTACCGAGCATGCGATTAACTTACCTCAGGAAACAAAGTAGCAAACACTCTGATCTCTTCCGAGCGGCTTGTGGCATGATGCACCCAGTCTAGTTCCAGAGAAGCCTTGCCAATCATGGCCGCCATAGTAAGCGGAACGTACCTGCGAGCCAGGCAATCGTGAGGACCAGCTCCAAAGACAAGCCAATTCTTTGTCTTGGACTCGGCATCACCAGTGATCCATCGGTTAGGGTCAAAAGTGTCAGGGTTTGGATAGGCTTGAGGATCATGAAGCGCGGGATAGCACGTAGGGACGATGAGAGTGCCTTTGGATACTGTGTACTTGGGTGTGACGGGGAAGGATTTGGTAGCCTCATAGGGGACAAATATGACAGGAGGACGATATCGAAGAAGCTCTTTGATGACTGCGTTGGTGTAGGGAAGGGACTCGAGCATTGATAACTCGAACGGTTGCTGCTTGTTACCATTTCGTGCGGCCAGATTCTCTTCTCGAAGACGATCGAGAACATCGGGGCGTTGAGCGAGGACCTGGAATAGCCACGTAGTAGCACTGCTGGAGGCATCTTGGGAGGCGAACAAGAAGGTGAACATAGTCTGCCCGATTTCATCGTCTGTAAACTCACGAATCAAGTTTCGTGGTTTCTCAACTCCCTCTTCTCCCGCAGCAATACGCTCGTGGTATTTCTTGGACTCCATCATGTGCAAAACCCATTGATCAACAATACATCGTGGTTCAGCCCCAGAAGCCATGTTAGCCTTACAAGCTGCAGCACACTTTGCAAACTCCGCCAGCACAGCATCTGCTGTGCGCTTTCCCTTCCAACACTTCGTAAAGGGAACGTAGACGGAGAGAGGTACGTTGACAAGCTCAAGGGCGGCCGTGACCTCATAAAAGTCATCAGCGATCTTCTCGACAGCATCCTGAGATATGTAATCTCCAAAGAACGTTCGACAAGAGAGAGCACAATTGATCTCTCGGAAGAGACGCATGAATGCCATAGGATTCCCCTTGTTGGCAGCGCTTGCTGCTACGAACCGGCCGAAGTAATCATCGTATACCTTCTCCTGGACGGGTAGGTAAGTGCTGAGTGCTTTGTTGACGAAGAGCCCGTTCAGTCCTTTGCGGTACTCAGTATGTGCCTTGCCTTGAAGGAAGACCCAGGCGCTTGGTCGTAGGAGTGTTTCGGCCATGGGGACGATGCATGGTTTGGCGTATGTTGGGGATTTGAACACTTTGTGTGCGATATCTCGGTCGGAGGCGAGGACGACGAATCTTGCAAATGATATGAGCGGATTCTATCGTGAAGAATGGGGCTATGAACTTACTTGTGGAACACTGAAACGCAACTCAGAGGACCGCTAGCCCATTGAGCAAGATAGTGGTCGAACTTGGGATAGAGGGCTCGGATGAAGGGGCCAATGAAGGGGATCTTGAAAGCTGGACCGGCAATGGGGCCCTTACGCCAGAGATACATGCATTGATCGTATGCAATCAAGACAACAAGGATCGTGAGGAGTATTTGAGTGTTGCTGTAGCCATTGAGGTAGCTTGTGAGCAGCCCATTCCCTTTGGATATATCTGTCAAGGTTAAGCTGGCGTTACTGACAGATGCCTCGTCTCTGGGGCTGATTATAGATGCCATTATGGGAACGAAAGTGAACGGAGCAACTAATCTATGCATTGAAACTGGTACAGATCCGGGGGGGATAGAGGCCTTTTAAGGAAGGACTCAAATCATGCTGGCCCAGCACAAGGACTGTCTAGGAACTTAACATCCAGCACTGATCGGATCTTACAACAAGAATACGAACTCCCAGAGGACGCCTCGGGTATTGGACGGAACGGCATGTAATACAAAGGATCTGGCTATTTTGACTTGATGCGTCTCCCGGCATGGTCGTCGAAATGCGATGGGCTGATGTTGCTAGATTCGAGGTTACTGCATATGTACTAGACTCCGATCTGTAAGGTGGAGAAGACGACTTGTGTATCTATATCATATCGAATCTGTCTCAACGCTCAGCCAGTTCCTCTGAATCGGTATCAGGCCATGCAAAGAACGTCTCGCTTTGCCTCGTACTTGAGTGCCATCTCCCTCTATGGAGGGATCTCCAAGTCCACTTATAAGCCATAAAAAATTGCATCTCAGCCTTTATTGGTATATTCTCTTAGAATGTCATTGCTGTCAAATATGCTTGCCGTCGTTGGTCCCGGTTATAGCGTGATGCCTCGCTTCTTTATTGCCGCTCGCTCCAGCATAGCTTGGCTTCCTGACATCGCGGAGACTAGTACTCTTTAGGACTAGTCTCCGACCGAAAATCATGAAACCGAATACGCAATTGCAGCGCCGCAGCAGCCAATTTGCGAACCAACGTGTCGTATGTTTTCTGGGAGCGTCTCTGTTTCCGTTTTCAGGACTTTCGGACTTTGTAATAATTATTTCAATTGATATTTGTGCGTGCTCATGTCAGAATTGCTTCCCACTGTTGGCGGAACACTTCTGCACGCTCTGTCTCTAGCCACAGAATGTTGTGTAAATGCACAACAACATCATCCCAACACTGCAAGCCCATTGCATTTGCTGCGATTTTGGCTGCATAAATGAGCCATTGTATATCTGTTGGGTCCGTAGCCGAGACAATTGTGACTGAGAGTACCCAGATCTGCAAGGAACCGAAGAAGACGCTGCCCGTTTTGCCTGCTAAAGGCTGGAGCTGGCTCTTGAGGCGCTGAACAATGTTGTTGGCAAGCTCTGTATGCGTATAATAAGTTGTGCCATGTATGATGAGCATGTAGAGCGCTATCGCGCATCGCAGACACTCGGATTGAGGCGAGTTTTGAACTGGCGGAATGAGCAAAAGCTTGTGAACCACGAAACATGTAAGATCGTGAAGTTCGGTGCCTATTAAACTCAAGGCGTCCGGTTGGTGAAATATGCCGCGCAAGCGAGTCAGAATATCTACTATCTCGCGATTGAGGAGGAGAGCGTCAACAACAGGGTCTTGGATCTCAAGGAAGGATGATGCGAGAAGCCATTGCAGTGTTGGACCAACTCCATCTCCAATTCCGAGATCGTCCTGTATTGCATATTGAGGAGAGCCTGTGACGAGCAGCGATACCCTTTGTGACGAATTCAGCAAGTCATTCGCGGCAGTAGGAAGATGTGACTTACCAAGCAATCATCCTCGCGGTCAATGGACTTACTTGCTTCACTTGATCAAGTCCACCTCGAATCCCAACAATACGTTTCGCCCCGTCTATATGCGCTCTACTGGCTTCAATATTCCCCTTTCCATGCTAAACGCAGGAGTCAATTAACAGAGTCATAGTTGGTCTCGAAGAAATGACTCACTTCTATGGCAGCCAAAGTGACAACAGAATTCAAAGTCTCATCTTGAATAGCTAGCAACGAACTCCCTATCTTCTTCCGTATTAGAGACACAGAATCTACCATGAGAAGTTCCGATATAGGGAAGCCCTTCTGGGCGCGTCTCTCTTCATCTAATGATGCCGTCTGTATAGAAACATGGAACAATGCTGGATCTGCAAGAGCCAATGGCCACCAAGAGACGATGAATGGGTTTGAGGACATGTCGAGATCCAGAGGGTAATATTGAAAAGAGATATTTGATAGAACTAGTCCTTGGGTTAGATATTAGACCATCTTGAAACTTGTTAGACAATGCTTTACAGTGCTGTATCAATCGTTGAACGTGAACTCTGGGAAGTCTGGTGGTTGGATATGAGTCAAACGGATCGAAGGAATTGCCAGCGGGTGCGAATAGCTCCATTGAATCTTGAGGGGCCGAATCTAAGTCTCGGCTCTTCAAAGAATACGCCTTCACCTCAGACTTCTCTGTTGACCTGCTCCGAGCCGGCTGTTCCGGTGTTGACGATGATGTTGTCGACGATGAAGACAAAGGCAGGTTTGCGTAGATACATGTGACTTTTCTCTTGAGGCATCGTGAACATTTGGGAGTTCCGAGATCGCAACTATGCTTCGCCTTCGCGCAGGCATTGCAAGATCTTCGGAGCGAGGTTCGCATGGTTAACCGAGACGAGTTAGATGATAGTGATAGTAGAGGAGGAAGTTTATTGACGCGGTAGCAATCAAGTGGAGTTGTCAGTGAAACGGTCTAGCCTCTTTCGGGCCCGACCGTTAGGTGACACTTCGCCTGACTAGACTAGACTACCCTGTACCTTGGCAGAGATCGACCGATGCATCACGCAAGCACGCAAGGCATGCCGCTTCTGGTCGAAACAACGAGATCAACAATGAATTATTATGACCTCATGCGCGCAACTGCGGTAGCTATCGTTACCTCTTCAAGATATCTCGGCGAAGCAAAAAGGCTAATAGATGTTTTTACTACTTATCTTGCGGGTACATCAACCGTCGCGTAAGCCGGAGTAATTCCAAGTAAGGAACGAGATATTAACGAGGTACGATAATAGCCCCGGAGCAGATCAGCCAGGTACAGTAAAATAGTGTAACGAGCTAAGACCTTTCAAGTTAACATTAGTTACATTTACCCTGAAGCCTTTCCTTTTCCGTTGCAGACATTTCGTGCCAGGCTCCCTGAAACTGACGTTGAAGCGCTTGAATAGGTACACGTTCTCAAGCTAGACCAACCGGCGATTTATTTGTCCCTAGCAAAAAGGTTTCTAGACTCAGATGTGACCAGCAAAAAGTTTATTCATGAAACTATCATACATACTCATCTAGAATCTAAGTAATTCGTAATGCAACGTAACCGACCATACACCATTCTCAGCCAGAAGCATTAGCTCAGCTTCTATGTATCATCAGCCTGAAACGTATAATCACTAGCACTTCTACCGGAACGCACTAGTCTTTTTTGGAAGAAGCTTCTTCATGTATGGGGACCTCATCGCAAATACGCCCGCTCAATAGGACTTACGCCATCAGATCCCTGGCCAAGCCCGGGGCAAAAGACGCGAGTCTGATGCCATACAGATCTCGGATCAGGTTGAGCCTGGCCTGACACTCTTTAACTTGCCCCGGGGTACTATGCGGGCTTGAGATAGCGATAGCAAGTGGCCAGACCAGATGGTACATGACGACGCTCTGACGTTGCGGCACGGGAAGTGGGACACCCTGCTCGTCGACTTCTCCCATCAGATAGGGCAAGACACTGCAGAGCCTCTGAGTCATTGAAACAACTTGCTTTTCAGCGATGGTGGCGGTGGTCTGAGCGAGCTGAACCTGTGGACTGCTCTTTGAGTCCACGAGCCGCAGGAGGGTTGCCGCACATACATGCAGCCTCCCGAAGAACAGTATGAGGTACATGTTGAAGAAGACCCACGTGCACGCCGTCCATCGCGATTGAAAGCTGACCAAGGGCTTATTGTTCGGAGTGGCGGGTCGCTTGTCCGCTGTTTGCTGAGGTTGTAGTCTTGTAGGCATGGCCTTTTCAATCATGGCCAGCTCAGCGCCGATTGCCAAGGCTTCTTGGATAACCGGAACGAGTAATTCCCGTTGCTTATTCGATGCCGATGTCGAATCTGCACTCGTGATTCGCCTAGCTGCCCTGTAGAACTGTCCAATGCGAGTGACGACCAGGGCTAAGCGGATCACTGGGTTTGATGTGTCGAGCTGTGAGTCGGGAATGACCAGGCAGTCCATATCGTCCTTGGCCATGAGAGAGGGGATTTGCTTATTTTGTGTCTCAGCATCCATGCTATAAGGGTCCTGTTAAGATCTACTAACCATTTGAGTGAATATCCACGAATGCAAGTTCGACTCTTCGACATTTGTTATCACGCGGTGCCCTACTACGTCGAACAACTTGGAAATGCCGGCCATGTGCACGGCCTTGGTCGTTTGACCTTGGCATTCGATATCCTTGGGGGTTCGTCAGCGAGTTGTAGATCACTGCAGCACATGACCTACCTCGATCATGCCCAGCAGCATCAGGGATGCCAATGTTTCATCTTTCAGGGGCCGCTTAGATGCAGACAGATCTCTGTTGACAGTCCTCAAAGCAGCCCCGTAGTGGTATCGTGCGGTGACATAGAGTGTTGACGACTTGTAGTGTCGCGAAAGCGACATGTGAGCTGCAGCAAGGAGCGCCGGGCGTATGCACGATGTCCGGCTAGAGCTCCTGTACATGCCCTCTAGAAAGTCGAGGTGGCCCTTGATGACGCCTGGCGCCGGCAAGACGCAGTACTCGTGCAAGAAATACGAGATGGACTCATCCTCGAACGAGGGTTGGGGTTGTCGACAAACCCCTGAGCCTCTGGACCTCGCCTTTTCGTAGCCGAGCCCCATGCCCAAGACGAGGGTCTGCGCGGAAGAGCTGCCGGGCTCATCACGAACAAGGCTATGTCCAGGCTCTCCGTGGAAGCGGAACGCTAGTGGTCGATCATAGCCAGGGCATGGAGCCTTGTAGAGCTCGCAACGTCGACATCCTGGGCGTCTGCCATCGCACTGGTAGGAACAGGTTAGTATAGGGGCTGCGCCGTTGACCTGTCAAATTCAGATTGATTGACCAAGAAACTTACTTTAATCTTTCGCTTCCTGCAGCGGCTGCAGCCCCGGCTGAGGGTTCCGGGGAAGACCATGTCGTGTCTTGAGGCTTGACTCGGCTAGGAATATTGGTCAAGCCACTCAGACTCTGTGCATTGTTGGTTGGGCTGCAATGTTGTTCTTGGGCATGTGAGTTTCTCAGTGGAGCTCTGAGCATCAACTCTTGCAGATTATATCCTATGGGAGAAGTTTCTGGCCATTGCTTATCTAGAAAAGACCAATCAAGCTTGGCATGTCTCGAATGGCTGCCTGAGTAAGCATGTATGCCATTTGTCCAGGATCACATTGGTGGAACTACGGCCCTTCCATGGTTAGTATCGGTCCTTAAAACGTCAAAGCGTCGCAACCTAGGCTTTATGTAGCATAGACCTGGTCTTGGGATACGGCCTGGGCCCTGGCTACCAAAATTACGAGCTTTGGTGTCTTGGAGTTATCGTTGTGTCAACTCTTTGATGTGCGCCACAGCAAGGGCTCCGGATGAACCGCGCCTATTGGAACCTACGAGGCGTTCCACCCTTACCCTCAAGCAGATGAGAACAATGGCTTAGGCCTCCGGGAGTGTCAGCTCTGAAGCCGCGACTGCTATCCCAGACCAGTTTTGCAAGGCAAATGTCTTGTCTCATTAAACACGGGGTAGCCGTTATCTTGAATGCTACGTTGTAAGATATCTGTCATTTAGCTAGGACCACTGTCACAGCCATCGAGGATCACTTGTCCCACTGGATTGGGCCTCAAATACCATAACGCTACCAAGCTTCCCCGGGGAGATAATCTAAGATCAAGGAGTCACTCTGCAGTATCTGATCGACCTGTTAGCCGGCGTTTTAAATACAGGGTCAGAAAAAGGTTTCAACGGTCTCGCCCCATCCGATTCGTCCGGACCCCCTGCCATGATCGCCTTGACTACTTAACCAGTAATAGTGTTGACTGATAATAACTGCCGCGACATTGCGTGCGGCCAAGACACGTCCTCGCCCAAATTGTAATGCTTTACCTTGCCGTGCAGTGACGATACGTCAACGGCTTCTCATAGTGCATGTATGTAATATGCGGCGTTCCGATAGTATCGCCGTTCTAGACTTAGCACTTTGGAGCCAGGGAGCCAGGGCTAGACCCAATCTGTGTCATTCCCCAACGTCTTAGCGTGAGGGTATTTAAAGAGAAGCATAGAGCCGTTTTGTTCCCACGCGTCTAATTCCCCGCCTTTATCTTTATCTCCGGTGACCGATTGTGAGCAGAGCCTCGCAAGGACGCCTGTTCTGCACGCCGTGACCCGTTCTACACCTGAATCATGCCATCCAAGTCGCCCAGTCAAGCCAGAAATGGGAACCGTAGGAGGTACGACTCTGAGGCCTCTTCCCTTCGCGCTGCCGAACCTTAAAACTGACCGAGCTGAAATGCAGCCATACAAAGTCACGCATGGGCTGCTTGACGTGGTGTGTGGGACTTCAAGACTTTCGATACTAGTCGAACATACTAATCAGTATTTGTCTGGTCCAGTAAGCGACGTCACATCCGCTGCGACGAGAACTATCCCCAGTGGTAGGTGGACCGTGCCTCTATACTAAGACGATCATCGGCTCATGATCTCCTAGCCAGAACTGCACTAAGCACAAGGTCAAATGTTCCTTTCACGATACACCGTCACAAGAAGAGTTGCTCATCCAACCTCCGCCTGAGAATACTCCATCAAAGTCTTGTTCAACCTCTAAACCTCGCCGACCATGGTCGGCCAAGGCCAGGGCAGAGGTAAGGCAGTGGAGAAGGACAGGGTCAATGCCTATACCGGACGATCGTATCAGAATAACCCTGCAACCAACCATATACTCTGAGGATGACTTATGCTTCGTTTACCAAGCAGCAAGCAATCAACATAGACTTACAACGATGGGAGTGAGTAAGCTCACTGTTATATCATCATACTTACCGAGGTTGGTTTGTCCAGCAGTTTCTTATCTCATCATGTTGACTCTCTAGTTTTTTTCGTATCATCTCGTCGTCTCGCTTGGCGATGAACGGGGTACTCGCCCTTTCAGCATACCAAGTTGCGTCAGTTACTCACTGCCAACATGCCCGTCGGAAAGAGTATCAATACCAGATGCTAGCTATCCAGGATCTCAGGAGGTGTTTGTCCAACTTTAGACCGGAGCATGCTGATGGTGCCCTTGTTGCTTCAATGGCCTTGCTATGGCTCTGTGAAGACATGTGAGTGCGCCTCTCTGAGGTGATGACGAAAGTATTGACACGACCAGGTCGAGCCGAAGACAGATTGCAGAAGGGATCTCAGCGGCAAGTATGAACCTTCCGCCGCCGTCACATAAAGCTCATACAATTTCAGATTCTGCAAACATGCCACCGGTTAGGTCACCAATCCGGATTTTATCACATGATATCAAAAGCATGGCGTCAAACTGCCCATCTGCACACAGCGCTCAAGACGGAGTGCGGGAAGCCGAGTGGACTACAACGTATAATTGTCGAGATGCAGAAATTCAAGGCCCTCTTGAAGGAGCAAGAACCGGACGATGACACTTGGAGACAACTGCGGCTACTCATCGCCCTCGCGGAGGACTTGACCGAACTGGAGCCATCAACGCCCGCCGATAAACAATTCGAACGGATCCGGCTATTGCGAGACTACAAACTCTGGCTCCCACTTAACGACCTCTTGACCGGCAGGAACCTGTCGAGCACGCTGATGGTTAATGCCTACTTATACACGATAGCTTTATACGCCCAGCGCCAGACATCACAGGCGTATATGATTGACCTGGGAGTTGACCTGCCCAGTTTACTGGATGAAACGTTCCGGCAAATCACACCTATTAACTCGTACCTTGGTCCACTCAACAACCTGAAAGCTCTGGTATCGTCATTGTCATAAACTGGTAATATTTAAGTTATAGCAAGTTCAGATTGTGGCAACGGAATGGAACAAACGCCACTAAGCAACAGGCGAATGGTAATAGTAATAATAAACACTTGAGCTACTGTACACAGTTCAGGGACCAAAAGTACTAAAAATGCCTTGTTTCAAGTGAATGTAACCAGTGAAAACTGGGTCTTGGACGGGCTTTGGCTTACCAAAAGACCCCTCAACTCATTAGCCAATAGAAGCTTACGCAATTCCACTGATAGACAGAACTGCATCCTGAATCCTACTCCTTTCATTAAACATCTCACCGCCGTTTTGAATCGAGATGACTGCACGAAAAAACCTCAGACTCGAAGAAGTCACGCTTGAAGATGTACCCGTTCTGACAGAGGTATGGTTCGCAGCTTTTACCGATCCTGGAATCCGACGCATCTGGCCTGATACACCGGCGGTACGCAACTGGTGGACCGAAGGCAATCGTCACGACTTGATCCATAAACCGTTTCAACGCTACGTCAAAGTCGTCGATCCAGACTCTAAAGATGCTAATGGCCGTCCGCGCATCGCGGCTTTCGCCAAGTGGGATACTTCGATGCCCCGCGAGCGGGGTCGACGATATCCACCATGGACTCAGGATCAGCCTGGTCAAGTCTGCGACGATTTCATCGCCAAGGAGGAAGCGGAAAGACTCCGCGTTATGGGAGACCTGAAGCACTACTGTAAGGGGCCCCTCGGACCTACCTTGTACACCGGATCTGCTAACCGCAATTCATCTAGATCTCGACACGTTGGTCACGCACCCTGACTATCAACGCTGCGGAGCTGGCTCAATGCTTATGAACTTTGGCTGTGATCTAGCAGACAAGGACGGAGTTGCAGCGTATGTGGATGCAAGCAAGTCTGGGGCCGGACTTTACAAACGTTTTGGGTTTGTGGATGAGAGCTTACCCGGTTCTGGCGACATCGCTTCCATGGTTCGACGATAACGCCCGACGGTCTTTGTAACCTGGGCTGTGCCGCTGCAACGTTGTAAGGATCAAGAATTATTGAATAAAGCATAACCTACTCATATATCGAAGTTGAAGCTACTAAGACATGCCCTTTGACATATTGTCGTTGCCAGATGGCAGAAAATCGATAGAGGTTGAGGGAGAACTAATCAAGTCTGTTTTGGGTGATATCGGCAGCAGGATGAAGAGGCAGACTAATATTCGCGATACAGAACAGCCTTACCGGGGATAATCGGGGAAATACCATACCACGTTTTGTCCCGAGATCTCACGTCGCACAAGTCAACAATACAGGGTCCATCCTAGCAGGAATATTCTACGACTGCAAGACATGTCAACTGCCGGGACCTTACCAAATACTGGTGATAGGCGAAGATACGGCCTGTGCCGCTTGGAAATATTTTGTAGAGGCTGCTTCCTGTCTTTCCTGTGATAGGCGAAAATACGAGAATCGCGTTGCCTGTCGTTTTTTCAGAAGCAAACGGATTTTATTAGAAAGAAACACTAGTAATAGGTCTCGCTAATCCTTTCTGATTCCCTGAGTACTGAAATGCTTCCACTTCAGAATCCAGCGTTCAGAGGCCTAGGCTGAGTGATGGAACATCAGCGTCATTTTCAACAGCAGGATAGCTGGAAGCGACATACTGATAATTTCGAGCCGGGTAAACATAGCAAAGCGTCGCGCGCTTGAGTATCAAGAGCTAGATGCAAATTAGAGAAATCTCATCCTCATCAATATATTCTCCTTCGCTGAAGTATCATGCGATTCAGTAAGGTATACATTGTTCGAAGCAGTGCCACTTTTGTAGCATTGTGAGCTGCTATGCTGTATTGCAGTAAGCTAAGTTATAGTATTAAACTCAATGGAGTTTTCTTTCGTGAGCCTTGGGTAGATTTTGGGGTTAGGGATAAGCTCTTGAATAGTAGGTGACCTGCGATGGTCTTCTCTATTTCATCAGCACTCGTTTCGTTCCATTGTATAGCGACAGCGGACCCTTTCATTATTCAATTTCATATACTATGGAAGCCAAATAGCGTAGATATAGTTAGGATCTCCTGATTACCCGTCATCTTTACGATGCTATCGTCCATGTCTCTCTACCAGGTCTCTCTACCTGTCCCATCGCATAGCCCCGATCCTGGTGGAATATCTTAGATTACCAAAGCCTTGTAAAACCAGATTCCAAATTTTAAACACATTTTTTAATCAGGTCTCCTCTAAGGCCCAGCCCCCGGCCATCTCATACCGTGTAACCAATCATCGATGCATCGTCGCATCCAATTGCTGACATCTGTACGTCGGTTCCTCAATAATCCGAACCGAGGTCACGTCAAACACGAGATATTCCCCTCTTCGTAATACATATTCATTCAATGCCATCATGAGCTATTTGGTAGTTGGAGTCACGGGGCATCATCGCCTTCGTACTCAATGCGGTATCTGCAGCAGGGTATTGTTGGCTGGCGCGAGCTTTGTGGCTTGTTAGTTTTGACATCACTCTTCTCATGTTATTCCATCAGCTAACAGCAAGTTTGCAGTGCTAGGTGACGGTCTTGAGCCAGAATCAGGGATTTGTCTAGACCGTGCGGTATTCCCCGACTCTCGGAGCATCAGAGTTGGTACCAAAGTCATTTGCTGGGCACCGAGCTGCAGGCGATGCACAGATGCTACCGAGGCAGTAGGCTTGCATTCTACGTGCTTGAGTCTGTTCAAAGAACACTGCAGAATTGACAAGGCGGTCGACAGATTGTGGATAACAATCGGCAAGAGGAACCTCTGGCAACGTGCTCCAATGCTTCAACTGGACCGTGAAACAGGACTTGACATCGAAATTGTCCGCGAGAATGCAGAAGCTTACGGTATTCGATTATTGAAGCTCCTGCCAGCAGAGCTAATCCAAATGATACAAGAGTACAGTGATTCGGCAACGTTCTGGCGCTACATCCATGCTCTCAGCATAGCCCGGGAATTGTCCCGCTTACAGTCCGATGCCGCTCCGCCGGTTACTTCAATACCTTTGTGTAATGTCCTATCTTGGACACGAGGAGATCGTGCTGCTGTGCTATCAAGCGACTGCCCGCCAGTAGTACGCTTGACTCTTGATCACAGGGGCATACGTATGATAGAACGGTTATCAAAATCATCATACCATCCCCAACGTTCGGATAAGGAGGCATTCGTCATTGCACCGGCGATTTGCTTTCAGGATGTTGTGGCTGTGCTAAAGGTGATGAGGTTGCTCTGGATATTGCCATGATCTGAACTGACCAGGACACCCAGTTTCACGTATTGCGACTTGAGCTCCCTGCATCTTTGTTGGGGTTTCACATCTGGGATACCCCCAGCCCCCCCGGTATTGAGGACTGCGACTTTTACGGCCGCGTGACACCGTCCATGCAGTTCAAGACCACCAACTTACGCAGTGTAACGGGCCTCACGTTTTTCTTCTCTTTCAGCAAGCTATACGCAATACATGCGCATACGCATGCGAGGCCTTATGCAACGAAAACTTTTGACCGACTTCCTGCGAAAAGAAAGGAAAGCATCGTATGGATATACCTACCGATGCCGAGAGATGAAGAAATCACGGCGATCGCGATGCGGTTGAAGGTTGAAGGGGGAGGGGCCACAACGCAGAAGCCCTTTTTCATGGTGACATCTTCCTTTCGTGATTAACTTGACTGTACTAATGAAGATAGATACGTACAAAGCTAGCCGGAGATGTGTATGTTGGCCCATGTCATCTTAGGCAGCACAGAGATATCGTTCTCAGCCAGTCAAGTCCGGAGCTGCTCATTCACAATGTTGCAGACGTCGGACCAGCTACTGTGTTCGGAACATATCCGCGGAAGCAGCAACACGATACCCTGCCGCCGTTCAACAACCGCTGGCCGAATATGGACCCTCTCCTTCATCTCATGTTTGAGCATATGTATCTTTCCGTGGCGCCATTGAAAGACGTGACTGTGATTCAGGTTCTGGAAGACGAAAACTTTGAATGCAAGGGTATGATATTCGACTATATTAACGGCGCTCAGAGAGCCTTGGGGGACTGTAGATTTGGCCACTATCGTATCAAGGCATATCTGAGCCCACGGCGTTTGTGCTACTGTCATGTCCAGTCTACTCCTGCGATAGTGCGAGGCTTTCACGTCGAGATTGGAAGTGATTCAGACCATGCACACAGCGGCGATGACTGGAAGTGCTCGGAGATGGAAGGAAATATCGAGTTTTGGTTCTCCAAGGAACATTCGGTCATCGTCTGCGGTCTGCCACTCCATTGAGAGCATAGCAGTACCATGAGGGGTCTGGATACTTGGCGGTCGTGTGTTTCCTTGGCGATCATTTTAGTTTCGTCTTGATCAGCAGATATGCAGATGCAGAGACCCTCAGTTCACTGCTAGTACACGTCAGTATATCGATGATCCCGAAGCGCGAAATCGTGATCCAACTGGAATTATAGCAACTCAAGATCGCCCAGCTCAGCACGGACTTGTCAGCTTGTCGACACCAACAATGGGGAGACAGCCCAATTGCCGTGATAAGATATGTACGCCAAGAAGCGGTCGATCAAAGGTTGCACCAAAGCTCGGCTTTATAAACAATTCTCTGGTCGACAAACGCGGCTCGCTGCATATGATGTGATATTTGCAAAACACAGATTGAACAGTGATCGTCCGATGGCCTGATCCAAACGGTCTAGTACGACGCCAAACTCACTGCACACTTTTCTACATTAGGCTCTGTGATCTTCATTCCCGGACGTCAAGTCCGGCTAGTCCAGCGTCTGTCCAATAAAGAAGTGGTAATAATCAGCCCCATTGACATTGTCAATTCAATAGTCTGAGACTGGACAGGCGCCAAGCAGACGGGCTTGATGTCAGCTGTGGAACTGCCTACGGCCGTTGCAATCCTGACGTTGTCATTTTGACACTTTCGCAGCGCAGCAGTTTCACAGAGGCCAGCTTTGTGCGCGTCATACCTGCAGCCACGCCAATATGAAAGAATTGAAAAGTGATGAGTATTCTACCAAAGGGAGTAGGCCGTAGTTACTACGTCAGCCGTTGAGCATTCCCAGGTTTCCATTACCTCCACCATCCCCATTACTTTCTGCTTTCCCTGTTTTTCACTCACACCAGATTTCTTCTTTCTGCTTAATCCTTCCTTTCAGGGTCCAGGCCTTGAAGAAAACGAACCAGTCATCGCGCGCGAAAATCCACGACGTTGCGAAAATGGCATCCGCTGCTGAAGTTCAGGGTGCGAATGGCTTCAATGGCCACCACCAACATAAACGGCAGAGAACCCATCTTAGCGAAGTCGGCACTCACATGGTAGCGGCGTCTGGCGAATTCGTTGGTACTTTCTTCTTCTTATACTTTGGCTATGCCGGCAACATTGTCGCCGTTCTTCAAGAGCCTGCCACCGGGCCGAATGGCACATTGACCAACAACACCATTATCTGGATCGCAATGGCATACGGTTTCTCCCTCTTAGTCAACGTCTGGGCCTTTTACCGAATCAGCGGTGGACTGTTTAATCCTGCGGTAAGCTGTTTCACTCGTTGACAAGCTTGATATGCTGACGGCTCTGCACGTAGGTCACCTTTGGTCTCTGTCTGGCTGGCCAACTGCCATGGATGCGAGCGCTGTACCTATTCCCAGCTCAGCTCATCGCTTCGATGTGCGCAGGTGGTCTAGTCGAAGCCATGTTCCCCGGTAGTGCCTCGCAGGCAAACACCACCCTCGGTCCCAATACTTCGATAGCACAAGGTGTCTTTCTTGAGATGTTCTTTACAGCTCAATTGGTCTTTGTCGTCTTGATGCTTGCAGCGGAGAAATCCCGCGATACGTTTCTCGCGCCGATTGGCATTGGTCTCTCTGTTTTTGTGGCCCTCATTCCAGGTAGGAAACCTCCCTTGTTATTACTTCTTGGCATGTTGTTGACGATCGCAATCTAGGTGTCTTTGTTACAGGCGGATCGTTAAATCCAGTACGGTCTTTTGGCTGCGCTGTCGGTGGCAGAGACTTTCCTGGTTATCACTGGCTCTACTGGGTCGGACCTCTTCTTGGTGGTGCTCTTGCTGCTGGCTACTTCAGGCTTGTCAAGATGATGCACTACGAGGAAGCGAACCCAGGGCAGGACAGTCCAGTCGACGTCTAGGAGGCGGCGACAGAGCATCAGTATGTTTGAGCAGTAGTAGTGGCCTAGGTTTGTGTTTGAGACAACAATCTGCCACTTGTCATCTACATCAAGGGGGATATCGTGGATTGTACACGGTAATAAGTTGACAGCACGGCGGAGCTGATAATGAAGCATTATGACCAATTAATTAATCACCGGATGGTAAATTAAAGACTCAAATCTCGCTCAAACCCAAGAATTGCCATGGTTAACCGTTTCTAAACATTTAATATACACCAAATAACCCATGTAAAGACCTAAAATCACGCTTTGAGTACCAATGGTCCCTGTTCATCTTGGAACACAACATCCCACCAATTCTGTTTCTCTTTCTTGGCCCAACTTGACGTGCAAACGGTGTCAAAGTCGGTATTGACCATACCGCGCTGAGCAGGCATGAACCGCCTGATAGTACGGTATGCCTCGAGACCCCAGTAGATAGCCCGACCTTCGGGGATCTCGACCCTGCCCAGAGGCTGCTGTCGGCGCTGAGTGAGCTGCGCGTTGACAAGCTGGCGGAGGTAGGGGAAGAACCACATGCGGTCCCACCACAAGACTCTTCGGGTCTTGAGGTTGTTGATGTGAGCGTTGTGATGGATGTTGATGGGGATGGCGGTGGTGAAGAAGTCGGCGTACAAAGTCATGTCGCCCCAGTTCAATGTGCGTCGGTCCTCTTCTGAGAGAATGCGCGCAAGGGGATTTGTCGCATTGGCAATCTCCTGGGGGACAGCAGTCAGACGAACGGGCTCAATCTCGAGCTCTCGAGATCGCTCGGCAATATATGTCTGGTTGTTGAGTGTCAGGATATCGCCATCATCTTCTTCGAACACAGTGGGAATGGAGATGGTCTGGTTGTAGTCGAGGCCGACGTGGAACTCGAATTGATCGCGGACCATAGTGGAAACATTGTGAGAGGGATCAATGGCATCGCCAAGCTCGCGTCGCCATGTGCGCCACATCTCTTGCTCTCCCCAGATCTCACCAAAGAAGCCTTGGTCACTGTAGAAGTGGTCGCCCTGCTCGGCCTTTCCAAGCTCGTAACGCTCTTGGGCACGACGGAAATACTTTCGCATATCGCCGACAGGGCCAATGAAGGCACCACTGTTGATGTACTTGGGTCGGACGTCGACCATGCGCAAGTTGGGATCTTGGTCTGTCTCGGGTCCGTAGAGATCCTCTCGGAGAGGTGACTCTGGGAGGGCATCGCAGTGCAGGTTGGAACCAGACTTGGCGCGGGGCCAGCACCTCTTTTGGGCGGACACCATGATGGTCTGCTTCATAGGCATCTCAGACTTGTGTGGCCATTGAGCGCGAAGACGCGCGTTGGCCTCTTCGTTGAGAGCATGGTAGCGCCAGAGGAGTACACTTGGGGGGAGCTGGAACCAAGAGTCGGCGCTGTCTGCGACCATGATAAGGTCATCCTCGTTCAAGTGGTCCTTGCTTGAGCTGCCTTGACGAGAGCTCCAGTCAAGATAATCGAGGACACCAGCGATCTTGGCGAGATGCGAACCACTCTTGCCCCAGTTCAGGATAACGGGGGCGGGATATCCAAGGGCAACCGCTGTAACAATGGCCTTGCAGACGTTGACACCGGGGGCGTTGGCTGGGAGGAGGATGACGAGACGGCGGTTGAAGATGTTGCCGGCCTTGGGAGGCTTTACCATGACGGGGATGCCAGCGGGCGAGACGGGGGAAACAGGTGAAGCGGGTGAAGCGACAGGCGAGCTTGTATCTTGAGTTTCGCCCATCTCGAATACATCGGCCGTTCCATCGGAGAGGTATTGTCGGCCCTGCAATCGTCAGTCAATTGAAGATCCCATCGGTGGTTGCGATGCTGCTTACCTCTAGAGCTGCAAGAGCCAAAAACGTAGGAATAAGAAGAATTGCTGCCAGCACGAGCAAGAACCCTCTTGTTGACAACCGCAAGAACCTCCTTGGCATTATCTGAGTGGTCTCAGTCTTATCCTTGACGACATTCGTTGTCGGCAATTCTTGGTAACCGCCGCTGAACATTTGGCGGAACCAGCCGGCACCCTCGTTAGTGCCTGTCATGTTGAGAGAGAGAGGAAGCAGATTGATTCAGATCAGTAACAAAACTGACCAAGCTTAACCTGCGCTTCAAAAGAGTGTTTAAACGAGTGAATGAATGGATGATCGAACGAAGGACGTCGAGGGGCAAGCCGAGGGGTCCCGCTGTGACATGACTATATACCAGGGAGTTTAACGGTGCTAGATGCGCAGAAAAGGAGAAAAAAAGCCACTGGAATTTCAAGACCCTCCCTTGCACGCAGTCCATTCCCTCACCAATTGCACATTATTGGACTGATTAAAATCACTGGCATATCGCCACAAACAGGTACCTCTGCCCATTTTGCCAGGGAAAAAGGGACAAAGTGGCTTGCCAAGATCTTGGTCTGTTGAATTATCGATTCAAGGGAGGGAAAAAAAGAATACCAGAAGGAAAACTTGACTCCACCTGTGCATGGCGCTATCGCCGACCTAAACCCGCCTAGAATTAATTACTCTTGGGCGATGTCTCAGCCCCGGAGGCTAAAATCAGGGGTTGGACAGCGCCGTTTTAGCGTGACGAGCGCTACACAGCAGCGGTCTAACGGACAAGCTTAATTTTACAGCGCCAAAACATCGCTGTCGCCCAAAGGATCATGATGGGAGCGACGTAGGGTCTGCCAAGCAGACGATTGTTGATCTCGTGAAACAAATCTCCAGTCTTGAAGATTAAGTCTGAGCACAGGATGAATAGTCGCTGGAAAGATGGAGCTTAAGAGATTGCTATAAAGTTGCCAGCCCCGACCTGGAGTTAAATCAGTTCGCGATGTGATTATTGAGGTCAACATTCTTCCCTTGCCCCGGTCAACTCGAGCCCGCAAACATCAGCAACCTGATGTTTCCTGTCTGCTCTTTAGCATCATAACAAGTTCACATCAACGTATTTCGTTGTCTTGCCCTCACAGTTAATCGTCAGATACCCACGGCAGGTCTACCTACAGCATGACCTCGTCAACTGCACGTTTCTGTCATTTCTTGGCCAGCTCTATCATCAACGCAAGAAGCCATCTCGCTTCTACATCGTCGAGCGTCTAACTCGGTCCAGGCGCCCAACGTTTTTCTTCTGTCACTGTCCCCTGTCTTCAGGTGCGCCATCTTCCCCAAGCTATTGGCATTAGTGCCCGACCGGCCTTCGCAACACATGCAGGAACAGGAAAACGTCGCAGACCTCATGATGATCCTTATCAAGCAGCAGAAAATGTCAAATGAGTCTAACCAGAGACTAAAAAAATTCATCGCTTCTCTAACGCTATGACTATCGCTAATGAGACCACATTTTAAGGCTGAAATGCATCCAGGTTATTCGCCCCGATCTGAACTCCTTGCATTCTTGGTACAGTATCAGAAATTCCTCCGGACGCGAGGGAGACGAGGGAAGTGTCCGATGTCTGAGACCTCACCAATCATGACTCCCTTGGACGTCTCCCCCGTTAAACATGATTTAAGCATGTATCGGGATCGCGTGATGCTCAAATCGCGAGAAGGAAGATTGAGATTCCGATCTTATCGTGTTTCGGGCAGCGCCCACATCCCGCCAGTACAGGGCCATAGGAAATGGGCGATCGGCCTGCGTCCAGAACCCCTCCCCACTAACCGCGCGCCGACGATACTCGCGTGCCCCCTGAATTAACCCCTCCACGTCCTTTCGCTCTGACGTGCGCTTGTCCCATTTTAATCTCAGCGCGTTGAAGTCGTCGCTGACCAATATTGGTGCTCTGACTGTTCCGTCTGAGGATTGTGATGAAGACAAAAGGAGTTTGTATGTCTCAAGAGTGAGGAATGGGCTGTAGATAAGTGTCTCCTCGTCCATCATCTGTCCAGCCTCGCCCAAGTTCGCAATTGACGGTGTTTTTAGTACCGAGATATCGAGGCTCTGGAGAAAGGTTTCGTCGGCAGCTGTGAATGTTGGGTCTTGGGCGTAAATTCTCAATTTCCTCTTATCGCCCGTTGATAAAGTTAGATGAGATGCGATGGCCATCAGCACGACCAATTGTTTGATGCGTCGCTGTTGGTCCTTAGCGTCCAACAAGCTGCCCAGACCCAGCGAAACAATCTTGGTAATGCGCGGTCGGTTTTTTGTTCGCAACATGTCTTCAATTGTCTTGGCCAGGGCGGATTGGTTGTAAATGTCCCTGGCATCTTCGTATAATCTATATAATTGCTGGAGTTGTTTGCCAGATCCATTGCCTTTTCTTGACGTTTGCGACTTTTTGCTGGGCGTGTAATGATCTGCACTTGTTAACAGTCTGGTCCCATGGCCCCTAATTGAGAACCTCACCATCGCCATCGGCAACCTGCATCTTCTTTGAGTGTCGCATCTTTACTGAAGTACTCTTTGTAGTATTTTGTGTTTGCAACATTAAAACTTTGGCGTTTTGGACAATTCAAGAGATGCTTTGGGCTGTTTGGAAGTGATTGATGATTGTTTATTGTATTCAAACTGAGGGCAAGCCTGCTTCTATTTAACATACCACTGGGCATCCACCCTTTGATGTATCTATCTTGGACATGCCTATTCTGTATCTTCCATTGCGTGCTCGGTGTTCGGTCTCTTGCTGCGCCTGTCAGCAAGGCCTTTGTAATCCTCTCGGACAGCGATGCCGTCCGCATAAGCAGATTTTGGTGGAGGATGGGTTTGACAGCAGCTGCAACAGTCAGACCAATTTCTAAGCTAACGGCCGCTAACCAACTTCGGATCAACGTTACAAATCGAACAGGATGACAAAAGCTTCAATGACGACAAATCTGGGCTTATCGTGGAATTGACTCATTGAGATGGTTCTGTTGGATGAGATGCTAGGGAATAAGTTCAGAGAAAATCTAGTTTCGTCTCATCTATCCACTTTCCGACATAGAAATCCATCAATAATTCTGGCAGATTCAGCAGTGAGCAGTCTCTGTCACAGAGATCTACCCTTATCGCATTAGCAGACGATAAGTTATCCACGATAAGGCAGATAACACGGCTACCGGCTCTCATCTGCAACATCATTGTGGCTATTCGGCAGGTGAGTCACTTTGAATCATCAAGATATCATTCCTATAATCTCTTTTCGTATTAGTCGTGACTCACGAGATAAATTTGACCTTAAAAGTTCAATCCTTCGAGCCATCGCGGATTGCGCACCTCGGACATTCCAAAGTCCGACGTTTCACTCGCCAATCTTGGCTCACTCACTTCCCCAAGCCTTCGCATTCGATTCCATTGACAAAGCTCATTCTTACAACTGCAGAGCCAGCTTCCTCAATGAGACGCTTCTTGTCTTCCACATTTTTAAATTGTTAAAAGAGGTTGGACTTGTCAAAAAACCTGATCGCACGAGCCTTGTTCGGCCAGAAGACAATAGATAACGAAAGATACTAGACTAACAGACTCCGGTGTGAAAGACACCAATCGATGTTAGTGTCGCATCGTCATGAATATCCGCACAATCTGGGCAATTGACTTCAACAGAAAAGTAATATCATGGACTATTCCACCACGACTTTTCAACAGCTAATCGTACACTGTCTCAATTCAAGTTCTTTACATTTACGCTCTAGCTGAACCGGCCATCTGCCCATGGAACCTTCATGCCCATAAACGACGACCGCGACGACTTTCTCACCGGCTCTTGATTCTGCTATCCGTAGTTCGCAGGTCCAGGTGGCGCGTAAGGCACAAAACCAGGATCAGGTGTAGTCTGGCTCGGCGGCGTATACGTTTCCGGGGGTGAAAGCGAGGGAAGATTCTCCGGTGGAGGAGTCTGTTGCTGCATCGGTTGATACGCCTGGAATGCATTCGCCAATGATCCGGGAGGAGTCGAGTGTCGCACGTTCTCTCCACCTCCGCCGGGTTGGTACGGTCTGTACATAGCAGGTTTGGCACCCGTGATAGGTTTCCTTCTTATAGGCCCCTTCGATTGTTCGTTCGTCGGTGTGATCAGCTCAGACTGACGTTTGTACAGTGGATTTGGGCTAAAGTCGAGGATGTCTTGAGCAGGGCTGTATAGGTCTGCGAAAGAGTTGGATGAAGGGCCAGATGGCGTGATAGATGGTCTAGTTATCGGTGATGCGATATGGTGACTCGGGGTATGATCCACCACGATCTTCTCAGAAGCAAAACTGACAGATGGACCAGCTCTCTGAGTTTGGGCCTCAGGCGATTCTGGTTCGTAGATTGAACTTCTCCTACTCTCCTCTTGCACCGGCTTCGGGTCATCGTAGTTGAGCTCCTGCTTCTGGCTCTGCACGCTTCGAATCACTGCAGTGATGGAAGCATCGCCAGAAATCATCGCAACCCTGATTGCCTCCATTATGTCCGATATGTGGTTGGTCAGGATCTTGACGCATTCTTCTCTGCCCGCCTCAAGGGCCTTTTGCAATGCATTGAGACCTGCCTTGTTCCTGACCAATACATCAGCCCCACGATCAAGCAGGAACTGAACAGATTCATGATCACCGCTCCATGCTGTGAGGATAAGTGCCGTGTCTCCTTCGTTATCAGCATGATTGATGTCGGCACCTGCGTCCAACAACAGGCGAATCGAGTCAAGAGGGAGATATATCGCTGTATATGTCAGAGGAGTCGAGTTATACTCTCCTCCGACAACCGTCACATCTGCCTTGGCTCCCAGCAGCTTCTTGAAGATAGCTTCTTCACCTTTGCTTGCCGCAGCGATGATAGGATGAGAGAACTCGCCTCCTCCAAGGTTAGGATCAGCGCCATGCTCGAGGAGAATATCGACAATATCTCCTTTGCCAGACTCAACCGCCGCTTGCAAAGCGGTACACTTGGGCATATTGGTATTGGTCGTAGTTGCGTTGACGTTGGCCCCGCGCTCCAAGAGAAGGTTGACAACTTCGACATGCCCTTGGTCCGCAGCAGTCTGGAGAGCCCAACCGTCTGCGGAGTTGATATTAGCACCAGCATCGAGAAGCAGCTTGATTATCTCGATGGTGCCGTCAAAAGAAGCTGCTGTCAAGGCATTCCCGTATCTGTAAGTCACGGTCAGCTCGTTGTATCTCTCGGTTATCTCAGCCAAGACCTACAGTTCGCCAGTTGCATTCGCGTTGGCTCCATATCTCAGCAGCAACTCCACCGTCCTCTGATTCTCAAAGTCGGTAGCTTCATACAAGGACTCATCTAGAGCCTCAGGCGAGATATTTCCCTGAGAATACTCCCACATAGCTCCCAAGATACGAATCTCGTCATCGCCATCTTCTCCCTGCGCGGTTTGTAGAAAGGTTTTGTCACAGTTCAAGCCAGGACAATGATCCAGGATCAACGAAACGATCGCCCAATGGTCACCGAAAGATGCTCCGTCGAGGGCATCCTGTTTGAACTGCTGATTGTGCTCAAAGTCATGGAATAGCCGCGAGAAAGCTTCAAATCGACCGTATTCTGCTGCTTTGACAAGGGCGATGCCGAACTCTTCAGCAGGTAGTTTATCGGAATATTCCTTGATCAGAAACTCAAACACTGCAAGGTCAGCCCTCATAGCTGCTAGAGCCAAAGGTGATGTGATGACCTCCTCCTCCTCTTCTTCATCGGAGTCAGAGTCGGAACCTGAGCCCGACTCTGAACCTTCGTCCTTGTCACTCTCCTCACCCGCATCGTTATTCGTAGCTTCCTCGTCGTTAGCCTCTCCCTCGCCATTCTCCCCCTCAGCCTTGTCGTCTTCATCTTCATCATCCTGAGTGACGAGCGAGACATTATGGGTTACCAGAAGCTTGACGGCTTCAGTGTTTCCAGACTGAATAGCCGCACAGATTACACCTCCGTACGCACCGCAGCTAGCATTCGGGTTCGCTCCCCGTTGCAGTAGCTTACTCATAACCTTGACGTTTCCTTCGGCTGCTGCTCTGTGCAAAGGAGTTATAAGATTGCCCTTGATGCCTTCGTCGATATTGGCTCCTCTGTCAAGAAGCTCCTCAGCAATGTCATCATGTCCAAAGGCGGCTGCATAATGCAGCTACGTTATGTCAGCACATACACGCTACGGCTTAGAGTCTTATCGTTTCTTGCCTCCGCAGAACGTCATCACTTACCGGAGTGTTATAGTCTGAGTCCATCGCGTTTTTGTCCTCATCAAAACCATGATCCATCAAAGCCGCGACTAGGTCTCTAAATCCAATCGTAGCAGCAACATGAAGTCCTGTCAACTTCTCCCGAGCATAATAAGCAAAGGAGCCGGTAAGTCGGTTGTGTTCAGTCAACCAACGGCGTCGAATAATGGAATCCGCCTGCCAGAACTTTTCCTCCAGGCTCAGCGCTTCTGCAAGATCAGTAGTCGCTTGGCTGGCATGAGATAGCCAGTGTGTAACAGCGTAGGCCAGTGCTATGTCCTTGAGATATGGCGCTTCAGGGTCTTCATCCACCTCTTCTTCTTCATCTTCCCCATCACTTGACTCCTCCGAGGCGACAGAGGCGTTGTCGTTTTGAGACTCATCGCCGTTCTGAGATTCATTTTCGGATTCCTCTTCATCCTCTCTCTGGATAACTTCTTGGTCGTTTGCTTCTGCTTCTCCCGAGGCAACACTCTCTCCGTCATTTGGGCTGGCTTCTATAGCACCAGCAACCTCACCCACCGCTCCGTCTATTTGCTGAGGAACATCGGAAAGCGGGAAGTCAAAGGTCTCTAGAATATGACTGAACGCTCGGAAACCCAGAATACCATGCTGTAGCTTGATATCTTCGCTGGTGAGACCAAGCAGCATGTGTGCATGCTCAAGAAGATGGGCCTTGACCACTGGTTCAGTAAAGCACACCGTCTTCTCTTGGAGGCCATTTTCTTTCAGTACGATTAATGGTCTACACTTCTGGATCAGATCATGTAGCTCTGAAACTTCCGATGGTGAAGAGTCGAGACCAGCAAGGAGACCAAGCTCAGCTTCGGTTGGATCTTGATAAGTGAGGACCAAAACACGAAGCATTTCCTTGATCTCCCCGGCCTTACCCCGGTTGTTGTCAAACACTTGTTGCCATGCAGAAGTGAGCAGAGCGTCTAATTCTTGTGGGATGACTTCGAGAAGGCGACGGACTTGGAGGTCATTCTGATGCTGAGGAAGCTCCTCGAGATGGTCACATGTAATGTCAATCCACTGCGTGTTTTGAGCCCGCTTGCCAATAACACTGCTAGCAAAGTATGCAAGAGCTCTGCTATACTTCTTATGCTCGATCAGCTCCAGCACCTTGTTCTGTGCGTGCCTGCGAAGCTCGAGCTGGACTTGGTCTCCATATTTTGCGTCTTCAAGATCAACCAGTCGGACGGTATCCCTCTTCAAAGCCCGGTCAATGTCCCAAGATTGGCCACTTGTGATCATCCATCGAACCAGCGGGCGTCTTCCGGTACCGTCATGCTCAACCTCCGAGCTGAGCAGGGTTAAGAGAGTGTTTGTAGACACGGCATCTTGTGAGAGGGATTCGATGTTGTTGATGACAAAGTACACCCTCGCCCCAGTAAACACATCGTCAGCGAGGATATCTTGAAGTACCTGCCATAAGTTCTCAACAGTCAAAAGAGGCTGTGTTTCTCGACCTTTCTTCTTGAGAAGAAACTTTGCATGCGTCGCCAGAAGTCCCTGCCGTTCCAAAAGTTGGCGAATGAGAGCTTTCAACAGACTCTCAGCTGATCCATAATCGGGCGTCTTGTCGCAGAAGAAGTAAGAAAGATAGTTTCGTGATGAGCCCGTGTACGGTTCGTCGGTGATCTCCTCTTCGTATACCTCCTCGTCCTTGGTCAACTCTTCAATCTTTTCAATAGCTGATAATGCGGCGCTTGTTTTGCCGCGACCATCACGGCCACGGACCCAGAGACAATCTTCCTTCTTGACAAGCGAACTGTCCTCGCCCTCACCAGGCTTGGCTAGCCAGCCCAGAAACTCTGGCTCTTTCGAGAACCACGGGGAGGTGGTTGTGTTCTGAGCAATGCTTTCCCTCTTGCTTTGGACTGGTGCACCTTCTAGAGTTCGTAAAGCAAGGTTTATAGTGGCTGGATCGGTGCGTCTTGTTGTATTGTGTCGATTCTTGACGCGCAGATGTGAGCCGTTGATAAGTCGTTTCAAAGGTCCTCGGACTAGTGTGTAACGTTCATCCTTGGAGCTATCGAACTTGACCAAGTCTCGATGATTCGCAGCTAAACCCATCGTCTCCATCACACCATCCAAGATGGAGGAGTCTCTTGTGACAAACTCCGCATACTTCTTGGGCATCGGAATGCTCAGAGCCGATAAGAACTGAGGCATCCCAGAGAGATCCTTAATCGTCGTAGGGTGCTCTTCATAGAAACCACACAGCTCGATTTTAGGCGTTGTCTTGATTACCAGTCTCACGAACTCCTTCCGAAGCTCAGCCAGACTTTCGTCGTCTGGCCTCATGAGCTCGAGCAGTTTGGAGGCTGTTGCATGGCCAAGTTTCTCTCCAACTGAGGAAAGCATGCATGCCAGAGAAGCTGCTTCAGCGCCCTTGAACGGTGTTCCAAAGAATGCGCAGCCGGCTATGTCTTCGAACATGTTTGGGAAGAGATCTTGTCTCGTTGCAGCGATACATATAGCCTGGCAAAATCAGAACAAGTAGACAACGTCAAAACGACGAATCATACCTTGGCTATGACAAGTCCTCCCATACTGTGCCCAATAAACGTGATTGGACGAGGAATGGCCATGTTCTAGAGTGCTCGTCAGACTAAACTCTTGAGCTACGTCGAAAGACGTGGAAACAAACCTCTCTACTCATCTTCAATCCTTCGAGCAGAGTCTGGGCCAGGTTACCAAGAAACTGCTTCACCTTGATGGAACCAGTCCATGAGGATTCACTGTGATACAGAAGAATTCTAGCATTTGGAAAGTCGCGAGCTATGCCCTCCTCACTGGCCCAATTAAAATCGCTCGTGGTCGATTTGAAGCTCAGCAAAGGATGAGCTCCTAAACCTGGCACAAAAACAATACTATTGACGTGTTGGTGAGTCCATTGCTTGAGTAATCATTTTTTTGGGCTGATGCTTACTCCATATCGGTCTTTCTGGTTGAGTCCGGCTCTGGATAGAGCTGTTTGATCCCCTGCTCAACATTCTCGTAGCCCTTCTTCTGCTTAGGAGCGGTCCCTGGAGGGCCGCCGCGTCGCGTTGCTGTTCGACGAAGCGACATATTGGCCAATTCGATCAGAAAAGTACTCGACGTTGGTTGTTGGTGTTGATCTGACAACGTTCACGCCTCCTAATTTTCGTCTTACGGAGGAGTAGGTACTCCCCTTTCATTCTTGGCCCCCACATCTTGGCTTACTGGGGGTCTATGTATGTCAGCATCTGCTGAGCTTTTCACTCGGAGTTATGCGCCTAACATTCATTCTCCAGAGTAAGCACTTAGACAGGCGAGACCTCGTTAGTGTCTCATCGATCATACATGGTGCCACTGCACGGTCTGGTTGCTCCTTTGGGCTGAGATGCAAGGTGTGCCTAATTAAAGAAATTGGACCGTCAGCATGGCACGGCACAGTGGCTGGTCCCCTTTTCCCGAAGTGAAATCCGTGGGCACAGAGCGGGCCGTGTGATCAAGTAAATGGGGAACGCCGCTTACAGCCCAATCATGGATGGTGCTATCGGCCTTAAGAGCAAGGGGTAGCCGACCAGCCTTATGACTGACCCTTGCTTGGTAATGGTCAGCTCTAATTTCCACTCTTTTCTCTGTGTTTACGCGAGCTTTCCAAGAGACTCGCCATCCTTGGGGCATTCGTTCTCTATTTATGCTCCTTGAGAAACTTAAATCTTACGCCGTGTCATTGAACCTAACATCTCACTATGGCTAGTCCACCGCCGCCATTCACGGTCCGCATCTTACAAAAGGACTTCCTTAGCGACGGCTTGGAGTCCAAGGATGAGTTTAATAGCCTCCTCCCTGCGAGCAACCGCTTCAACGATGATATTGTCGTTCCTACATCGGACCCCAACTTCCTAGAGCGGGAACTATCGGTTTCACGCCTCAATGACGTACAAGAATGGCTCTGGGCTTGCGGCCGCCCAATGCCGCCCCGGCCACTTCATCACCAACGGCTCATCTCGCGAGAGATCGTCATCAGCGAGCTCTCTGAGCTGCACATGATCTGGTGGAGAAATCGTATTTTTCTCAAGCCTATACCGGCTTATCTACTTGATCCCGACTTCTGGGTCAGCAACATCAGCGATACAGCTCATCTTGACGTCACCGAAGGCAACATTGATGCCTCCGCCCGGGGATTTCTTTTCTCCTATGCTGCGCTCATCGCATACAAAAGCGACTTTCGTATCGCAAAGGAGCATGGGTTACTGCCTGAGGAAGTGACATGGGAGGGCTGGAAAGCACTGACTGCTCAGGTTCTCGAGAACCACCGCTACGATCGCGTCAATCCGCGCTACTGGTACGGGGAGCTGCGGCTGAGCAGGTTGAACAAAGTCTACGCGCTTCGCAAAGGATATTTGCTGCGCGGCTACTCACGAGTCGCGTCGCATACAGTCTACGGCGATCTCATTCGCGACAATTTTTCGGTCCTTGCTGGTATTCTCGGTTATGTCGTGATCGCGCTCACGGCAATGCAGGTCGGATTGGGTGTTGATCGGTTGGTCGAGAACCAGGCGTTCCAGGATGTGAGTTACGGGTTGACGGTGTTTACATTAATTGTGCCGCTCATCGGAGCGCTGTTCATATTTTTCTTTGTGTTCATCATGATTGTCAGCAATTGGCGGGTCACCAAGGCGTTTGAGAGTCGACGTTTGAAGAAGATGAAGGTAAAACTCTTGCGGAAGAAGTAGACAAAGGAACAGTCGAATACAGTAAATTTGATATAAAAAAAGGATTCCCAAATTCATGGAGGGTAAATGGCCGATAAAAATAATAAAGTAACTTTCTGTTGAGACAAAAGGATTGTTTGTCTGTGACCCTCTCAGTCAAGCTTTCAATTTCATTATGATGATCAAATGTGCCTGATGAAATGCCCCAGGTCTCGTTACAAGGATGATCACGCTGGGGATCGAACCCAGAATCTTCTGATTCGTAGTCAGACGCCTTGCCATTGGGCCACGCGACCTGCTTCCTTGGTAGTGGCCGCTCACATGAGGGCCTAGATCGCTGCAGCAAGCAGATTCACCAATCGAAGCATTGCGTAGGCAGTCACTTCCAGAAGAAAACTCTCTATTGTTGTTTAAAATTCAATAATTTCGTAGCCTTAATAACGCCACCCTAATAGATAATTACGGTCGAGACTTTCCGTGGTGGACCACCAGGCTGATCGGCTCATGCTGCTTGTCAAACGGGAGGAAAATAAAATAAACACTCCAGAAGCTAACACATCGCATAGAAAGTAACAAAAATAAAAAGGGTGATTAACTAAATTATAGTCTCTTTAAATTGTATACATAGTAACCTGTTTCATGTAGGTCAAGCACTGAAATCGCCCATTGCTACTACTGTGTAGGGTAGGTTGATGAACGAAAGAGGCGCGGATGTATTCCGTCAACTTCTGCTCCTGAAACGATGTGGTGATCGTTGGACCACGGTAGAATATTGTCGCTTGCCGTCACGAAACGTCAAATTACATTAAGAGACCCCTGAATGGTGATAAATCTAGATCAAAACGGCAGAGGACTGGATCGAGGAACAGAATGCCCAGCACTCACTTGTTCCCTAAGACGTCTTCGGTCAAACTTCGAGGATATTCTTCAGCAACTGATTATCTGGGTGCGCTCTGAAGATGAAATCAGCATTATGGAGGTTTAAGCTTCCATACATTGACAGAGCTGCAACTAGAAATTTTCGAGTGGCTCTTATACTAAGTTCTTTCTCCTGATTTAAGCTCTCAGCCACAAGTTCTTATACTCCAACCATGAAGGGTTGGCCAACGCCATCCCCAGCGCCATGCCTCTGCGATCGCAACAAATCACAGGGAACTTGAACCTTGAGCCCCGAGGTCTTTTAAAGTTACCTCAGGTTCCATCAGAATTTACGCATAGTATGGTATATATTGATGTTCCGATTCGCGTGCGTGCCAGCAATATCAAAAGGACGCCGTCGAAACAGCCACCCCATCATCTTATTGGGACAATAAAACCCGGTGCAAATATCTAGGCGTTCATGACAAGCAAAGTATACGTCGGGTCTACGATCAATTCGTGCCGGGGGTTATCTTCGAATCAAACAGCACGAAGCAATGATCAACAAGTCCGGCATACCGGACATCCACTACGATTTTGCACGACAGGGCGACGTATGCTCAAACTTTGGCGTGCTTGGTATTTAGCAGAGCCCTGAGAAACTTTCTGATGATCAGAACGCACAGGAATTGTAGAGATGGTTGCCGCAATTACATGAGGGACTTGTAATGGTATACCTGGGCACATTTCACCCCATGAACAAGCCCATTATCTTTCCAGAATACTGCACCGACAAGGGGCATGGGTTGACGGATTGTTTCAGAGATGGGTTAGCTCTACGGGACTTCCATGTTCACTCCTTAAATAAAGCGTGGCCACTATTGCAGTGCAGGGCATACGGGAAGGGATGATACACAACAGAAAATATAGCCATGAACCAAAAATCAATAGTCTAATGGCCTACTAAGATAGATAGACCCTGAATGAATCTTATTATTACTTAGAATAGAGGTCTTGGGCTTTCTTGCCACCGCTAGCTCTCGCAGAATGTTCATACGCTTGCCAATTACATCGCCACGATGACCACCAAGGCAGCCCTGCCTTGGCTAAGACGACCGAGGAAGATGATCCCAGGACCATGATATCGATTAATACGTTTCCTATTATCATATGTTACACGCTAATGCGTCAATACCCCCAAAGCGTATCTTCTTTCGCAGCCTTGATCAGCCACTCACGGCAGACATAATCGACCCTTTTCGCGTGCATTGGTATCTCAATAGGCGAGACATCAAGAAGTCCAGTCGGGTCGTGAATATTTCCGTTTTCTGAATCAATAATAGGTGAGCTGAACTCATGATTGACAATGACAATCTTCAAGGGCCGAGCATAGGTCGAGTCACCCCCAAACTCGGGGTTCCAGAGTTCGCTGCCAATAGACTGCTTGATGTTCCAAGTCTGAACACGAAGCAAATAAGGTCTTGTGATGACCAGATGCTCAATGTTTCGATGTAGTGCAACATTGTACCAGAGTCCTTCGTCACTGAGGTTGATGCTGAATCCAGCGACTTTCCGTAGCTTAGGCCAAACTTGGCTGACGTTGAGCTCACTCCTCCAGAACTCTAATGAAGGCAGGCCGCCTAAGGTGACGAATTCCTCGAGATTGACCAACGCTTGTAGGCCCCGAGAAAAAACTTGGTCAATATGCGCATCAATGCTATGTTGCATAGCGATTCTGCGAAACGGCAGGTCAACGATTAATCGGCGGACAGAGCCACCAAGCTCTAGAAAGACATCGCGTACGAGCGCGCTAGCTCGTATCGACTGGATCTCCTCGAGGCTGAGTCCGAGATAGATGGACGACACTGCAGAAAGTGGGATGGTAGTGGGAAGATGGCCGCCTGCCTCCAAAGTCTTGGAGTAGTTTAGGCAGCGCAAGAATTTCTGGAGTCGAGGTATCGAGTCAAGATTCACACAGTGCTGCCGCAGAAACCTTGTCGCCGGTTCATACGTCGCGCGGCATACCCTGGTCCAGGCGACGAGCTGCTGAACTTCCGGGGTTGCAACGTCAATAATCCGATTGGGTTCACCCGACGGGATGGACGTTTCAAGGATCTGAAGGACGATCTCGAAAGGGATATAAAGGTTACGCGTCATATTGAAGGAGTATGTATAAGAGAATGGAGTGTTCTTTGAGGCTGTGTTACGTATGTTTGCTGCGTTGAGGCCGAAGCCTGTATTAAGAGGGTGTTGTTTGGTCGTTGCCTGTTAGGCTACGATTTAATGTCGACAAACAAAGGCCAATCTTTCCAGCCAAAAGAGATTGACTTGATTCAGGCACCAGAATTAACTGTCGGCTATAACCCGGCCATCAACTTTGGTGGAACATGGACAGAAAGGTACCAGAGGCCGCTGAAACTGTCTGTTTCAGTGCTTGTAGGCGTAGCGATCAACTGTTTTTTAGCGGACGGGAGTGCTAGCGAACCTAAGCAAATGGATCTGTGGAACCTGGAGCCAACTGAGCCCGAGAGCGCAACAAGGTCCGTCCTTCTTTCACAACAACTAAGTTACCTTATGCTACATGTGTTGAGTAAGGGAGCGACTGAATTTTCGGATCTGTAGTCCTTACTCCGAATGGTAGGTCTTGCAAGTCTTGAGTTCAACCTTATTGCCAGCAACCTTATTGCCAGCAACCTTATTGCCAGCAACCTTATTGCCAGCAACCTTATTCGCGGCAATGCCAGTTGCAGCGAGTCCCGAGGTACGTACTGCGGCAAATCCAAGTCTATCTAATGGGAAGCTGCGAGTGAATTCATACCATGGTACAATAGCCGGCGGAGTTGGGCCATGTTGCGGAGTTTGGTCAAGGCATGGATCGACGCGATAAACTTTATAAAAAGATCTTGATGAGACCTTTACTGAATCATTCATACCATATTTCAATCAGCTTGGAGCACAGCATCATCTTTCTATAAAATACTCCTAGAAACCATGGGCTCTACACCAGCCACCAGCAGGGCGTTATATGCCGACGAGGACGGCAAGCTTGTCGTTTGCCATGTTCCTTTTCCCGAGCCCCAAGAAGGAGAACTTCTCATCAAGGTTCTGTACTCGGGCGTCAATCCTTCCGATACCAAAATCATTGAATTCTTCGGCTTGAAGAACTATGTCATTGGAACAGAATTCTGTGGCGAGGTCCTCGAGTCTAAGACCCTTGCCTCCACGTCCTTCAAAGCAGGTGACATTGTGGCAGGGGTCCTTTCTGGGGGCCAGAACGCACCATTGCGTTGGGGAACGCACCAAGAATTCATGACAATTATTGCATCTTGGGCCTGGAAGGTTCCCGAGAACTTACCGCCCCAAGACGCTGCTGGTCTTTCTATCGTTGGTAATGTTGTGACTGCACCAAAACCGAGAGTTCCCTCTTAACTAACAGTACGTAGGGCTGACAGCTGCCACCGGCCTTTTCAACGACATCGGCCTTCCGCTGCCACCGAGTGTTGCCAAGGGTACCCCGGATGACGGTGTCGCTGCCCCAGAGGGAACATTGGTGATCTGGGGTGGTGCGACAAGTGTTGGCATGGCTGCTATTCAGTTTGCCCGGGTAGCGCGAGTGTCTTCCATCATAGCCATTGCCTCATCTAAGCGACAAGAATACCTGAGAACACTGGGTACAACCCAGTCCTTCGACTACAACGATATGGATGTAACCGAAAAGGTCAAGTCAACCCTGGAATCAACCAGTGGAACAATCTGGGCCCTTGACGCGCGTGGATCTCCCGAGTCGCAAGCCCTACTCAAGGAAGCGATTCCCCCACACAATAACGCTGTTCTGGCTTCAGTGATGGTGGGCGGCGATCCAGAGTATAAAGGAATAATGGGCGCTCGTCATTTTGATGTCGAGTTCGAGTTGCCTGGAGGTCAAAAGATGTCCTGGCCCAAAGATATGGCTGCTGCTGATCGACATTGGAGGGGCTTTCGCTGGGCTGTTGAGAATTATGGTGCCCCTGGCGGGTATGTGCCAACGCCTGTACGGGTCTTTGAAGGTTCTGGAGAGGATGCGATCAAGGAGGTGTATAACGTTAAGAACATGGGCACTTTTGGAAAGTTGGTGCTTAAGCATCCTTTGAAATGATTGGCTCTATATTAATATAATAGACAGATGTGAATTGGACTAAGCTCTGTTGACTGATTTAAGCTCTCGGTCACAAGTCTCAAAGGCAGACAGCACATCTGGCTCACAACTTAGATGATTAGTATCAGATCCGGGGTGATAGTGTGCCATGCCAACGACCTTGTTCGCTGGTACGGTGACCCCCAAAGTTTCATAAAATTACTCGCAAAGCATAATGATCACTAATGGGGCGAATAAGGCCACTTAATGATGAATATAGGTGAAGTATGTCATTGGCAGGTCACGAGCTATGTGGCTGAGAGCTTCTAATCACTATATAGAAGTTTTTAAAAAAGGAAGGTTTTGAATGTGAAGTATAGACGTCGCCATCAGGTATATAAACAGGCTCTTTAGGGGAAACAGCCCCTCTCCATCCATTTCATCACAGAAATTCCAATTCGCTTCTTCACGGTCACTACCAACACCCAGAATGACTACCGAAACCGACCCTTCCGATGAGTCTCCGTGGTACGAGTACCTCCAGAGCGACCTCTTCTGGGTCTTGACCATCCTGATTATATCCACTAGCATCTGGTCAGAAGGGCAACACAATTTACTCATCAGGAAAAGCGAAGGACAAGAAGACACCCAATCCAGTGAGGCTCCGCCTCAGCCAGCCTCTGGCATCAACCTCAAAGATCAAATCACCTCGCGCCTTCGCCAGTATCTCGCCGTCTTGCTTTGCGTCTCGCCAATCCCTGGTGAACTAATCCACGGCTTGTATGTCCTCAAAACTATGTGGCGACTATCTCTGTGGCTGGTCCATTCGTACTATCCGGTTAGTACCAGGCCACATCTGTTGGGCATTCTCATGTTCTCGCCCATCGCTATCCCTCTGCTGGGGGGCTGGTGCGCGGTAGTGGGCGGAGGGTACTGCATTGTCTCGATACAGATTGGACTTTGTAGCGATTTATGGAAACTCGAACCCAATGAGCAACCTGCTCTTCTTTCAGAATTTAAAGAGAAAGTTTGATAAGGATGAGATCTGGGAGGGCGAACCGGAGGGTGAACTGTGAAGGTGAACTAGCCTCGGTTACACAAGCTATCTTAGCGACCTGAACCTCCTCGACCTATCTCTTGCTCCTCGTCTGGCGTCTACTAGAGATGGACTGGGAGAAATATTCCAGAAGTAAACTGGGTTGAAGATGAATCTGAAAAGATTTCTGGCCCCATCTCTTGACATGAATGGCCCCTGCAAACATGAGAACTAGTCGTCTCCTTCCAAGGTGCCCATAAGCTAGTTACTGTACGATGTATTTCTTGCATTGGAGGTCGTTGATAGATGAATACTATCTCAAATAAGTTGTCATCGTTTGCCTGCGATCCGTTCCATGGTTGGTTGGTAGAATCCCCGAGCACATCGTATTTTTGGCCATTTAACCTGTTAGCCAGCATCAACAAGATTGAGTTGCCACTGTCGAGCGCTTCCCATGTTTTCGAACCTCCTGTGAGCAAATTCAGAAGGCCATGCCCGACCCGGTCTATTATCCGGTAAATCTCGTCTTCCCCCGTGCCGGCCACCTTATCATCTCTCTATAGCTGGTCATGGTGGGTGAAGTCGCCGGCCAAAGTAGCTTTCACCTCTCTTACTTGTCCCGACTTGCCTGGGTTGACTTACATACTCATCATCCTCTTTTCCGTGCCATTTACCATTGCCAGCATTGGCAGTTGGTTCCTCCTCCAATGGCGCCTCATAGGGCTTTGTGGTGGTGGAATCGTGAGGACTTGGTCTGATCAACAGGCGCATGGCCTGGCCTTATGGACATAGTGCAAATAGATGTCATCACGAGATTCAATGAAGCACTAACTTCACCCTGTCATGTATTGTTGTGATATATTATGCTTTAGTTATGTAGGTCTTTTGATAATTGTGTTAAGCCCCATGGTAGATCATCAAATGACAAAGTACCGTCTTCTAGTCCCTTGAAGACTTTTTCGTAGATGTTTGCCACCTCCCAACTATCCCAGACTCCTTCGCGTCTATTCATTGACCGTAATATCATGATCGATCTGTTCCGGATTTCGGCGTCTGTACATGAAGCGCAGATTGTAGAAAGCTCGCGAACTAGATGACCGTCAAAAGCAAACAATGGTCGGGTTTGAGAGTTTTCCAGCGCGATGATCTGCTCAATCTTGCTGAGTATCCTTTCGTAGTCACTGTTTGCAAACCCTGTATTGTGAGGGTCTGTATTGAGAAAAGCTGACCATGTTATCTGATACAGCGACAACACAGCCAAGCGGCGTTTCTCCAGGGTTCCAAATGGATTTATCTGGATAGACATGACAAAAATTTGCATCTTTGAACTCCATGAAAGGAAAAGGGGTTTTATTAGATCGAGAGCATGGATGAACGACTCGGGGGCTGATTGCGCAAGACTCTTGCAGCCAATTATTTGATCGTGGCCTGGCGGAGTGTCGCTGCCAAAGAGGCAGTCGTCGAAGAAGGTGTTCAAGGCTGATAAGGAGTCTTCAGCCTCTGTGATGGTTGAGAAAGGCGTTTTGGGATTGCCCATATCTATTTCTTGGGTACACTGAGTTATGTTGGAGAAGGAGGTATCTCCTGTGAAGGCGCCAACACTTTTTCTGAGAGAGGAGAACATTGCAGCTAATGTTTTCAACAATCCAGCGTCTCCTGGCTGACAGTTCATTCCGTTCGGCGATGTCTCCGGTGATTGAAGGGTTCGTAGTGATTCTAGAAGTTGATGACCGGCGCGGAGATGGCGTACCGAGTCTGCATAACGGCGGTGTAAGTTCTCGATGCAAATAAATATCGTACAGCATAGCAATGCGGTTTGTATGTTGGAGGCAGTGTTCTCTGCCATGACTGGACGTATTAGGGCAATAGCTTCGCTGTATTTGAGATTTGCTTGATGGTCGTAGTCGATGGAATGGTCCAAGTTGTTGTTAAGGTTCCCTGGGTATGATGCGAGAAACCGCTGATGAGAAGCCCCCAGTGCACATAGGGCATGTTTGATGGCAGAGTTCGAGTAGGATAGTGGTAATATGATGTCGTGCCAGAACTCTCTTGAGCCATCAATCATCTCGAGGTCGGGAATCACCCACTCCCTAGTATGGTAAAACAGAGCATTATCAGCTGTATTGACCAACACTCCGCTTGTCAAAGCTGGGCGTAATGTGCTAGGCCCGCTGATCATTTCCTCAATCTTCGGATGCAGAGGCAGCTCATAAGACGAAGTGCCGCTGACGTAAAACTGCTCAGGGCTGCTCTGTGAGTAGCCCTCGCAGGTCCATTTGTCCCTCAAGCAACGAAGGCAGGACGGCTTTGCTTCGTCGCATTTCAAGTGGCGACGTCTGCAACACTAGATTAGTCTTACAGCTTGTGCCATTCGCTATTATCTGAGTAACTGACTTGCTAGATTAAGAGTTAGCCGGGAAACCTTCTGCCGACCCGAGGTCTTGGGGACTTGACTTACCAAGTTTTGCAACCTGTTCTGACCTTGGGAACCTTGGCCCTGGTTCGCTTCTTCCGTGGTTGATCTTGAGGTTGTATGGTGGCCATGGTTATCCATTTGTTACGAGAGGGCTAACCAGAGCTACATGTCGAGGAGCCTGAATGGACTTATAACATGACCGGTATGAATAGGGCTGTGCTAGCTCGTGATAGTTGACTCGTCCAAGCGTTTGCTGCAACCCCCATGTCCGCGGGCCACCGTAGCCTGTAAGCTCATTGGTACTGCCGTAACTCGACCCACCGTGGGCCGCTGTTTCACGTCGCCGACTCAGCCGAGAAGCGAAATGTTTTTTTAGCGACTTTTCCTGATTAATGATGGATATTTCGTATTCCCGAGGGATCTAGCTCGTGTCAAGAGACAAGTTGCCGCATCTGTACTAATGCGTGTTTTAAAGCGACAACCTCGTCTTAATTTATCCCCACGCTAGTCCTCGATATCCGGGCTACAGGGCTAGCCAACATCACTGCCACCACGGTTATGTCACTGCGGAAACGAGGCGCGTGATCCTCATTGGATATCTGCACTAACATGGAACTTCACTTTATCCCATGAGGGACCGGCGTAATGAAGTGCGGAGGGTTTCCCCAAATGGCAATCCCTGTAGATTAAAAATATGCTTGGAAATAGGATTGGAACTAGGCATCTTCGGGACTTGTTACGACAGATACAGAGCCATCGTCACGACTTCACAATCAAGATGGCCAAGTCTAGTGGCCCCTTCCTGAGGTCCTCGCGTTTCCCAGAAGCACAGCTCCATCAATATAAGTAGTCAGATCTTGCTGACGAACCAGAATGGCAAATTAACAATCACCATGCTTCAACTCAAGAGACTGCCATGGTCAACAGCCGCCGTTGCTCTAAAAGCAGTCATCGTCCTCTTTGGCATCCTCCTTTGCTACCAAGCCTACACATTCTACGGCGAATGGAGCTGGCCGAAATCTTTTAGTCGCGGCACCTCACAAGATCCTGTTTCTCTTATTCACCCTCATGGTGGGAGCCAATGTTTACCCTCGCTGAACTCATCCTTTCTGCTAGAGGCAAAGACGATACGGGATGCATGCCGGCATATGCCTCCATATCCATCCTCAGACGTACGAATCGGAAGAGTCACTGCACACTTTGGCTCGGTCCAGGAACACTATCAGAAGGCGCTTGGTACGCATGTACTGCATAGCATGATCCATGACAACGACCTGGAGGTTATGTGTACTCCAGTTGTTGATTCACTCTGGAACAAACCTGCCTTCATCTTGTCTCTCCTCTTGAAAGAGATGGTCAAGCCTGCTCAAGAGCGCCTGGAATGGCTGTTCTGGGTGGACCGCGATACCCTCATTCTCGATCAATGTCGCCCTTTGTCGAGCTTTCTCTCACCCCACGACGTTGACGAGTCTGACGAAAACGAAGATACAGACACTTCAGAGTCTGAGCGAAGAGACGAGACGAATCCCGATGACATACATCTCTTGGTGACTAACGACTGGAACGGCCTTAACAACGGCGTGTTCTTCGTGCGGGTAAACCAGTGGGCAATTGAACTGTTCAGCGACATTGCTGCATTTCGATACTACAGACCCAACGTCTCACTTCCGTTTACCGAGCAAAGTGCGATGGAGATCATAATGAACGAATCAAAGTTCAAACCCAACGTTCGAGTTGTCCCTCAAGAGTGGTTCAACACTTATCCTAAAGGATCGCCCACAGACTTCGTTGAGAAAGCGGATGAAGATGGCTTGAAGGACTATCATGCGAGACGAGGGGACTTCTTACTACACTTTGCAGGTCGTGGTGGGAGGGACAAGTTGATCAATGAATGGGCCGAGATGTTGGAGGGTACCAGAAGTATATGGCCGAAAGAAGAGGTTCAAAGGAGTGCGACGAAAAGTATTCGGGGGTTTTGGTCCGGGCTTTGAGGCATCGAGCTGAGAAGCGATCTGTAAAAGCTGTTATTAGCATACACAATTAGATTTTAGAGGATTTCTGCCATAACTTAATAATTTTGACGTTCAAGTATGCAGGTATTTATGTTATAGAAAGAATAAACTGGTTTGTATGATGAACTCGTGGGCGGCCTAGAACTACCCGTGACGCATTCCTGACAGGCCCCGGCCTGGAGGCACGTGTATAAAGACAGTCTCAAAAAGACCCTATAGCTAAGAAGAAGAAACATGCCTACAAACGTATGCAAGAAAGGTAAATTGCTAAGACTGCGAGCTTTCTCCTTCATCGCGAGCGCCATCATGCTTGCAAACTGATCTGAGTAAAAACAGTCGGCAACAGCGGGGAACTTGAGCCCGACAGCAAGCCACTTCAATATCTAATTGACAAGGTTCCGTGGTCTAGTTGGTTATGGCATCTCGTTAACACCGAGAAGGTCCCCGGTTCGATCCCGGGCGGAACCACATTTTTTGCCCTTTGCCCATCGAGGGACAACTATTTTTGCCCCAGTTTGATGTTGGGGACATTATCCAGCAGGTTGTATTGTTTCTGTATTGTGACAGGGCGGTAAGAGTCAAGGCGAAGCCGCAAGGCATTTTTTTGCATTGAATGTCTCCAGGTAGAAAAGAATGAGCTAAGGGGCAATGGCTTGAGACACCGTCCACCAACATCTGCCTTGCCCATACCAAGCAACTGACGAGGCTTGCCTGAAAACAGGACAATGCAAACGATCGTGCAGAAGAGGCACATTGCTTAGCACTCGGGATCTGCAATCAGCATGCCAAGGCCGGTCCGGTCGTTGAGGCCAGACTCTTAGTGGCGCAAGACGCGCGAATCAACATGGAATTGTATCGCTAAATCCATGGCGTTCAATAACCATAAAATTAAGCCTTTCAGCCTCACAGGGGAAGGCATGTTGCTAAGCCATTTGCGGCTCACACGCTCGTCAATTCAGCCCTACCATTAATCGTCTTTGTCTCAGGACCATACCATGCTTCATCCGGCAGCCAGAAACGAGCTGGTGATGCGTGACATGGAAAGTTCGGCTTGGAAGGCCTCACACTTTAAAAATGAGGCTGAAGAGCTGAAAGCCTTCAAGGGGCAGACTGAATCTGGGTTGCAAGTGGCTGGCTGCGACGACGTTCTGGGTCCTTGGCATCTAACCACGAGTACAGGACCTCATGTGAACGACGGCCAGTCTTGAGTATTTAATACAATTCTATATCCTGCATTCGCCAGATAAATCATCATCCATTTGTCAAGCCCTACTCAGAAATTCTGCAATGAAGGCCTTTTCACTTTCCATACTCCTCGGTACCTTTCTCTCCCGCACTGACGCTGCTGAGCAGAAGCACATTGATGATGCCTGTAGTGATGTTTGGGGAGTCATCGGCTGTAGTAGCACTGTCACGTATCCCGACTACCCAAAAGCCGTTTATAGTAAGGCAACGCAGCTTCAAACTATTTCCCAGCTAACATCAGTCCTACAGAAAATGGTGTCCAGATTGATACAGAAATTGTAACTAAGGACGTGGATATCTGCAGCGCTGTCGATGAGGCACTTGGCAGTAACGACTTCGTGAATAACGCCGAAACGTATTGCTCTTGTCTCTCAAATGCCATATACTGGGGCACCATTTCAAATGCTAAACCCAACTACGACGGCCAAATCAATGCACACTTAACGGGGCCGTATCTTGACTTGATATCCAAGGATGAAACAGTACGTCAGCTTGATCGTGTTCTCTCCACCATTCCCTGACCGTTCAAAGTGCCTTTCAGACAATGGATACAACGTAATGACAGACAGAGCATCGGTGGTCAGGAGCCAGCTTGCAGCTACAAATGGCTGGACCATCATTCGAGCCCCCGAGGCAAGACAGCCCATTGACACAATGTTGTCATTGTACAACCACTAACAAAGTTCCAGATTGACGTGGCAACGTACAGGAAGCTCGCCAAAGCAGTCATGTCCTGCTATACCGGAACATGTGATGGATCGAAAGTTCGTGCCTTTTTCGCCAGCTACGTTCAGAACTCATACAGTGTCACCGAAAGCGATTTTGTTGGGATGCTCAACAAATGGGTTTCCTTGTTTGATACTCTTAAGAAGAAGACGACAGATGTTCAGACCTATTCGAAGCAAGTTCAAGCGCGTCTCAAGACTGTTTCCACCAAAGTCAACTCAGTCAAGGCCAATGTCTGTAAAAACAATGCCTGTAAAGGGGCGACGCCAGCCAACGCGTTCAAGAAGTGTAAGACTTATCGCATCAAGGCTTGGAACTTCGACTTACTATTCTAAAGATGCAAGCACGATCGCAAAAGTTAAGAGTCTACAAGGTGTTCCTAGTGCTGCAGGGAAGTCGCTTGTAAACATCCCCAAGATGAAGCAGATTACACAGAATGCCATCAAGTACACCACAACTCCGGCAGATGAAGCGTATTATCTTAATTTGATGACTGAATATCACGTCAACTCTTTGAGAGACGTCATCAAGGCCTTCAGGGTGACTCAATATCTCCCCCAGGCAGCAGACGACCTGAAGAAGCTCACAGGGACTTTCAACCTCATCAGCAACCATGCAGGCGCCGCGAAGACTGCTGCTACGTCCATCAATCAGATCCTGTCTGTCAACTGGGCTAAGAATTCCGAGCTTTCCAAGACGGCATCTGGTCGCAAAGTCCGTGATGGTCTTATCAATATCCAGAAGAGCTTTAGGAATGATCTGAAAGGCCCCCTTGACAATCTCATCAAGGCCAACAAAGCAGTAGAAGACATTCTCGTTCAGCTACCTCTTCGGAAGAAGAGACTTGAGTTCTCGTTTGGTGGTGTCTCTTACAGCCGCTGGATCGAGGCTAAAATGCCTGTGCCGTGCAAGAAAGACCAGACATATTCTAAGACCATTGGGGACTACACGGGGAGAATGAACTACCAGGAAATCCAGGCTTGTGAGTTTGGACCGCAAAAGGTTCCATTCATTAAAACTGTCATTCCATATATGAAGTATCGTTTTATTTGATGTCTTGTGGACCTTTGATGGAGCATCGTTGGATAAGACTTTCTCGAGGTGCATGGGCAATTTGTTTGGGAATCTATGAACTCATGCAGGCTAACATAGGCTTTATAGAGGCTTTATACTTACGGTAAGAATCTTGAAGCTATTTGGTAGTAAACTTGTTGCTTTATGCCCCCAGTGTCTGCTGGTATGTGAGGGAGAGTAAATTCTGTACCTACTGACCGAGACATGATCTCGATTCTCCAACGTCACTCGTCAATTACTGGCTAGTCACGGCTTAGCCCTAATCTTATCTTTCACCGCTGCCTTTACTTTTCATCATCTTCCATTCTTTTTGGCGTCCCGTGATACCCTATTACCCCATGAAAACACCAACCCCGCAAACTGCTCCATGATCCGGGGAGATTCGGGGCGCTAGTCCGGGCCGGCTGCACACCTATTAGCTAACGGTTTCCTCCACAGTCGAAAAAAGTCTGAGTTTTAACTCCTGCACTTTGACGCCACTGCATATGGAAATTAATGCGGTAGTAGTCATGGGTTAACTATTACCTAAATGCTGAGACGCGGGTCGAGGGAAGGGAAGGGGAGAAAATTCTGCAAAATGCAGGGAGGAATCAGGATTGTCTATAAAATGTCTCAATGCCAAGTCCTGAGGCTCAATGTTTCTCTACGATGACTCGATAAGGCTTCATACCCTGAAATTATCACAAAACGCTGTACAAAATACACAATGACCACTAAGAGTATTGAAGAGATCCGTTCTCACTCACCGAGCCCTTCAGCTCCGGGTTTAGGCCAATGCATCGGCAATCCTGTACATCATTTACCATATCTCCCACCTAGAATGCAACTAACGTAACCTGATAGTCCCCATTGGCTATGGGCACCTTTGCCACTACGCTTCTCACTTTGTCTTTGTCTATGATGGGCTTCCGTGGAGTTGAGACCCAGACAATCTTCATCGGCAACCTTTGCTTCGCCGCTGGCCTTTGCATGTTTGTCTCTGCTCAGTGGGAGATGGCCCGTGGTAACACCTTCGGCTACTCTGCCTTAAGCGCCTATGGTGAGTGACTAAAACGATTCTCGATGTACACGCTGTGGTCCAAGGTTAATCACTTCTCTAGCTGTTTTCTATGGTGGTTACGGCGTCATACTGTGCCCATCTCTTGGTGTCCTTGACTCTTATGGCGGACCGACACCCGAGTATCACAACGCATTGGGATTCTACGTTCTGAGTAAGTCTGGATTGATGCTCATATTGATCCGACAGCTAACCTTCCTGTAGTTTGGGCAGTCTTGACACTGTTTTTCATGCTTGGATCAGCTCCCATGTAAGAGTTCTGACATTCTTTAGTCTTCACAAGGTTGACAAACTTTAGTAATCTGGTTTCATTTGGAATTTTTACCACTATCTTCTTTTGCTTCACCCTTGACGCGGCGTCCAACTTCGCCCATGCTGATGGAAAGGTTGAGGTTGCGAAGAACCTCATGAAAGCTGCCGGTGTCTTTGGCTTTGTCTCCGGTCTCTTGGGATATTACAGCTGTGCAGCCGCTATGTGCGCTGATGCACTTCCATTTGAGCTGCCTTGCGGGGACACATCAAGATTCTTCAAGAAGACTCGCAAACAATTGTAACTACTTCTTGATCTGTGTCATTCATACTCACATGTCCTTGAGCTCTCCAATTGCCCGCAAATATGCCTCAAAGTGAGGCGAATCGTTCCAATCGAATTGAGGGACATTTTGAGATCCCAACGATTTGAGAAGCAAGACTTGACCTGATACATCGCTCATGTGAATGCCAGCGGGGGAGTTGCTGGTCATTCCGAGATCGTGGAACTCTTTGGTGTACAGGCGAATGCATTCGCCGGGCTGGGTTCGCCCAGCGCATCCTGCTCGCTGTCGCGCAGAGGCTTTTGATATAAGAGCAGTAGCCAGCATACCCATGCCTACCCGGCAGTTGAATCTCGCCTCCACATGCTTGCCAAAATCAGGCTTCTTGGGAAGGGCAAGCAGAATGTCGGTATTGTCGTTCTCTCGTGGCCTCCATTGATCATGATACAGGCCTGACTGCTGCTGTTAGACGCAAGTCGCATAGAATAGCAATAAAACATACGTGTTTCGACAGTGGAATGGCCAGCATATTGCTGGAGTAAGAGGCCATTCGTAAGGAGTTCGAGACGCGTAGCGCCTGAGCTTTGCTTGTCGAATCTGACTTTGTATCCGACAATGCTGCCCGAAGGCACGTCCATCTTTTGAGCAACAAGGGTTGCGACACCAGTTGCGACACCGGTTGCTGCGACTACTCGCGGTTGGGTACAAGCCACAAGCAGGCCGCTTGCGCATTCATCAACCACGATGGTGACCTGGGAAAGGTTAGTCATTGAGTTATTCAATGTTCCTCACTGCTGCACCTGAAGAGAGCAAAGGATCAAGTTGAGATTGGAAGGATATCGAGCCAAGCGTGATGTAGCTAGATGTGGGATATAAATCACTTACTTGTTCCGAGTGGTACTTGTCGAAACTCCTGTCGCTGGAAGTACTCCTTGTTATACAAAAAAGGGGTTCATTTTGCCGTCTTCTATAGTGGCGGCTTCAGCGGCAGTGGACTCATTTCTTTTGAGACTGTTCATCTTCTCCATGGTCTTGGTTGGTGATGGTGGTCAACAAAGAGCATACCCACGACATACGTGATGCCCGGAATTATCAAGCTTGCCTCGGCAAAGTTGGTCGCCACAATGCATACCTGACTTGTGGAACCACCAGTGGCCAAATCTTGCGCATGCTTGGGGAGTGAAGAGTACATTGGGAGTACCTTCAAGCCTCGCACTTCTCGTCGAAACATGGCACAGGTCTTCTCGATATCCCGCACCGACGTCAAGAACACAAGGACATTCCCTTTGCGCTTGTTGGCAACGAACTGTTTGACCAACATCACAGCGGCGGAGTCGTAACAAGTTGGTGGCTCCTCGACATACTTAGTTTGGAGGCCGCTAATCTATCGTTTCGTCTCGAAAACATTTGTAGTACCAAATTACTGACAGAACTTCTCGAGGTTGATTGTGGCTGACATGATGACGGGCTGTGATGAATGTTAGTTTAGGACTGAGAAAAATGCGGAGAAGACTAAGCGAACTTTGGGGTCTTTGCGCCGATGAATGAGCTTCTTGAGAAGAGCAAGCAACATGTCGGTATTTGTCGTTCGCTCATGAGCTTCATCTATCGTGATACAGGCCTGGTGATGTTAGACGCAAGGCGGGTAGAACAACAATGAAACATACGTAGTTTCCACTCTGCCACAACAGACTTTTTATCCGACATCCAACAATGACACTTTCGTGAATCTCCATTACCAGATGATTGTACCCTCTCTGATCAACCTTGGATCCCTTCCAGGTTGACTAGATACCGCTGTCCTTGAGACTGATCTTGGCTTCACTGGGTTATCGAGAAAAGACCAGTTACTGACCCAGAACGCCACGTGAAGGCGCCAGCCATAGTTCTGGTGCCTCCGCAATAATGCATCATCGGCAGTTGTTGGTGAGAATAGCTCCAGCATTGAAATTGGAAGCCGTAAGGCCATCAGAAGGGGGGGTGCTGTCCAGCCAACAACAAATGGATGCCGTGAGGCGGAGTATCTAGTCTTCGACCAGAATGAACGTATGGGCCGACGAGAAGGAAAAGACAGTCATTTCAAACCTTGCCCTGTGTCGAGGGACGTCGTGGTAGGTGATTCGTGCTTGTGGGGGAACGTGTTTGGTGAACGCTCATGTTCCGAATCATGTTCGTCAAGCTCACAACTTCGAGGATGCCCTGCAAATCCCAAGATATGCTCCGATGGGGCGGTGGTCGTTAGACTTTTTGTGATAATTGCTGCGCCCTCAAGAGGGTTTCTTCATCTTTTTCATGGCGGGGGTCTTCAGCTAGACGCGATGCTCGTCTGGGGTCGGTCCTGGGGAGTCGGAAAGCGAATGTTCCTGCATTGATGAGCAAAGAGTCGAGTGAACGAGTCAAGTACATACAACATGCCACTTTGGCTGGACAGCTGGTATAGCCAGTACAGATGTTCAACGCCAGCATAATTCGCGGTTCATCCTAGATTTTCTTGCCAGATCGCCCATCGCCAACAACGATCGTGACCTGGGAGGGGCTGATCAAGTACTGGTTCATTGTCAGCTTCAGAAGGCGGAAGGGATTGAAAGGAGTGGGAGGTCAGATAAATAGAGAGGCCGCAGTCTCAGGCGTGAAGATATTGCCGTAAAGTGAGAACAAGAAGGGGAGCGACGTACTTGCTTGGATTGATATTTGCCAAGAAACTCTGCCCCCGGAAACGGATTGGCATCAATTTCGGTGGGCTTCGATGGAAGTTTTTGTTCTGAAGACTCTTTTTAAAGGAAGAAAACATTCATCTTGCCATCATCGATGGCCGAGATATCGGAGGCAGTCTTTGAATTGCGGTTGTTGTGGTTGCGGTTGAGGTTGTGTTTTATTTGGCTGGTGTAGTTGTGATTGAGATGAAATATTTGGCCTCGCTTTGTGCGAGGGCTTCTGCAAGCGCTCACGTGATAAGTTTGAAGGCTTTTCTCATTATCACAGCTCTCTGACTTCAGGTGTGGTGGTGGGCAGCTGCTGGCACTGCAGCTCTTTTGAGGTGTGACGAAGGTGATTGGGAGCTTGTTAATAATTCTCAATCGTTTCTCAGCCTTTTGATACCACATCGCTCGCTTTGCTCCCCTGAAAGGTCTTTTAGATGGCTCCAAATTTGCCCTGTTGGGTAGGTGCGATCTAAAGCCCTAATTTTCAACACAAGAAACATCAGAGGCGCACGGTAAGGTACCTTAGTCTCATCTCGCGTCTTGCCTATGCATTCCCCTACTGCATAAAGAAAATGGGAGCCATGCTGTCAAGAGGTTCGTCAACAAGGCGCAGCGAAGTGCCGGTCGCCCTCCGAGAAAGCTGAGGCTGCAGGTGATGGTAGTCTCGATCACCCTCAAGCTAGTGGGTAAGAAACCTTTTTGGTGATCAGAGCGATCATGATGGTGCAGCCGAGTGAGCGCAGGATTTCGCTATCAGCCTCGGTCAACTGAGTCTTGGCTATGGATTTGTCCAAGACAAGACTTCGCTTTACGGCGACCTCACTTGTTGAGCACCCCAAGAAAATCACTCACAACCTCGAAATTATATATTCCTCCATCAAGAATGAGTTCGATGAGTTTGCACATTGAATCATGCGAGTAGAATAAGTAGTTGGCCAAAATTAGGGCCCCGGATAATAAAAAACAATAGCACGCAAAGGAACTGTACATGTACAAGAACAATAAGGTCACGATTGCAGTACTTTGATTCAGCCTTGCAGCCCATCAAGAAGGAGGGGTAGGGAACTACAACGGTATGTGCTAAGTACACAGAGTTTCGAAGGCGTGAGCCGCTCAAAGACTAACAGAAGCGAAGGCCCACAAAATGCTCTCAGTCTTGCTGGACATCGTAAGGCTCCTGTACCTGTGCGTGTATCTAACGGTGTTGGTTGCTCTGGTATGAGGCAATGTGAGTTTCCGAGTGAACTGAAAGCAGTATGCCGCCTCATATTGGGTGCTGTGAGGCACAGGAAAGAAAAGGAAAACGTTTCGTGACTCGCACAAGCGAAAAGACACGTCACAATCAAGAAGGGTCGGGGATTGTATGTTCGGAAGATTTGGAGCCGTCAGGCAGTCCGAAATATCAGTTGCTGAGGGGAAGAGACTCGAAATGCTGGATTGGCCCACGTCAATGGAAGTGGAAGCCGTCTGACGATGATGTTGCCATTGATGGTGAGCCTATTGGGCAACCGTGTTGGCGAGAAGCTGAAGCCAGTATGAGCAGCGAGCCTGACAGACCAACTTGAGCATCACATGGATAGTCATTCTGCCTCCATAAACACTACCATGACTTCGAAATGCTCTTAGTCACTCGTAATTCCGCTGGTCTCGCCAGTCTCTTAACCCCAGAGCTCCTCATGCACAGTTTTGAGCTCGGCGGCCCTCTCCTGCATGGCTTTGACTGAATCGTCACTGTAATGAATGACCTCTTCATTCCCGTCGTCACCCACAAGTCTCATTGGCTCAGCGACCTTGTTTCGCCAATCAGGGTCATACTGACTGGCCCAATCCTCATTCACGGCTCGGCCGTTGACTTGCCATTCGTAAAACGTATCATAATCGCCCCAATCAGCACACACTCCCTCTGGCGCCGGGAACCATGGCAGTGAAGGCACCCAGCCATAATATTCGCGCGCGGCTGGGGCTACAACTTCGATCTTCTTAGTCTCCAATTTCCCGTCGACTTGGCGTTCCACTGAAAGTGTGACCTTCGTGCGGTTGTCCTCGACGCTGTTCAGTGCAGAAAGTTGACGAACACGAAACAGGATCTTTCCATCAAGCATTGGTCCTTCGACCCAAGCCATGTTGTCACCGGCACGAGAGTGCTCTATCTCACGGGAGATGATGTTGGCGGTATCCTTGTAGGGCTCGGAGGGAGTGAGGACGTCATTGATCTCCTCGCCCATGCGATGGTCCTCGTCCATTGTCGGGACTGTGCGCCTTGCTCTGGGAAACCATTGCACCCAGCCATCAAATTCATAGGCGGCTAGGTCTTGAAATTTGATCCTCTTCGTCTCCAGTTTCCCATCGAACTGACGTTCCACATAAACTCCGATCATTTTGTACATAACCTCCACGCGAGCCTGGAGATCTCCACCAACGCCCACCACTCGATCGGGAGTGCTTGTTGACATGGGGACGGCGTCAGCCGAATGATTGACCTGGTGGGAGCTTTCGAGAGATGTATCATCCAAGGCCTATTGAGATGTTAGACATGATTGTGATTTCGTTTACTGCAACACTGACCTGTGCGATTTGCGTGACCTGCTTGATATCGGCATCGATGGAAGACGACATTTCTCATTTAGTCTCAGTATGGAGAGGCCTTTAAGACTCGAGATTTACTCACTTCTTGATCGAAGACTGAGTTGAATGATATTGGGAAAGAATTTCCTAAGCAGATGTTTTGCGTGCTGGGAAAGTTGAGATACGAAAGTTGTGAGTCGGCGCGAGTGTGAAAGAAAATCGGCAGAACGACAAAGACAATCCAGAATTGGAAGGGACCCACAATGAAGTGCATTAGGAATAATTTGCTCAAGTATATCATTGGCATTGGCACTGGAACTGACTGACAACAGCTACCGGCAGGTGCGACGCGTTACCATGCAATCTACAGATGCCTGCCTGCAAGTACAACGCGTGCTTCAGAGAATTTCCCATCGACTACCGAGGTTTCTCTTTCTTCATGGTTCCATAGCCAAAGCGCTGCAAAAGCCTCGCAACAGCAGTACGACAAACACAAAAGCCTGCGATCGACTCACCAAGTCACGTCCTTTCAGCGCTCCTTTTGAGACACTTGAAAACAAATTCGTTTCATGATTGTTGGTACGAAGCTCTTCTTCGGCATAGAAGACCTCCAGGCATTCGTACTGACAACCAGCAGTGTTGGAACTGAAGAGACATGGATCAGATTCCAAACTCCTCGTTCGAAGAAGGCCGACTCGCCTTTTTAGGCGGTATTCCCCTCGATGCCGAGAAGCAGGAGGTAGAAGCCTTCGTTCACGATCAAGGCTTTAACAACGCAGTGCTTCATTGGCCAACCGAGTGGCTTGAGCCCAGTGGGTGGAATCACCAGGGTTATTGCATCGTCGAGTTCACATTGCAAACCGAGACAAAGAAGGCAATCAAAAGACTACCGGATTGTGCTTTCAAGGACAACTATATACAGGCAGCAATCCCCCAGCGTCGCAACGTAAGTACCTACTGCGCTTCTGGAATGCTTATCTAATAGTTTCCAGCAGCCAACTTCCCAATCAATTACTTCGAAGCTTCATGTCGAGGCGGAAGCCATCCCCACCGATGCCGAAGCCGTCACCACCGCGACAGAGCCTGATCCCGCGTTTAAGTCATCCGGTGTCGAGTCGCCCTCGTCGGACCCTTTCGCCGCACAAATTTCAGAGGTAGACGTCGTCAGTGCTGAACATAAGGCCGTTCAGGAGAGGATCCGAAAAGACTTGCAAGAGCTGAAGTACCCTGAGGCGTATGTTTGCTCCGAGCAGTGGTCCAAGAGTGACGTCGAGAGTGCGGTTATCGGAAGGATGTTGGAGCGCGAGAAAGAAGATGGCGCCCCGGGGTCTCTTGTGGTGAAAGACAATGGCCGCTTTCGCATCCGCTCACGAGTCTTGCCCTTTCCTTATGATGACGACATCAAGGATTGTTCTACCATCTGGATCAATGTCACAAAGCTTGAGTCGGATGGACGAAAGATGAAGATTATCGCTCTGTCCGAGCTTCCTCTTTACCAAGAGGACGGATGGCAGGAGTGGTTCAAGGACAAGGTGCCGACAAAGGAGGGTACTGGCGGTGATCAGCACAATGTCTCCACTGTTGGGGATGTCAACGCACCAGACGGTCCCAAGCAGGACACTCTCTAATTGTTTGATATCGCAGCCGGCATTCGCCAATAGGCTGGCGGCATCCACCGGAAACCCGGTCACGTACTGGGAGCGGCCAGCTGGGAAGCTCTCCTGTCAAATTCAAAACGGGTTATCCCGCATAATGTTCCCATTAGCGTTATTCCCTCTGATCCCTTACGAGATTATCACAATTGCGACAGTTGACCGGCAAGATTCCGTTGGCTTTCGGCAAGTTCTGCTGGAAACCTTGTTCTGTGCCAACGGACAGACGTCAAAGCTGTCATCATTTGGCACTCATGCTAGAGTGAATAGAGGTAACAAGTGCCTAAATGCACAAATACAAAGTGTTTATTTCAAACAGTCAGGCCCATGGAATACTCGTTGTTCCTCCAAGCTCGAGCGTTGCTAGTCCTCAATCATTTATCACAAACAGCCAAGAGCGAGATTGATCTTCTTGTCCCTGCATGTCTGAGGCAAGAGCTGTGGTATTTTGTAATGCTACCATATTCAGAACTCAAATACTTCCAACCAGCAAAGTTTGAAGCCCATCCCTTCTGATACTCCTCCCCTTTCAGTGATTGCGGCCGCAGAAAGAGTTTTGACTGTTTACGTTCTGGTATCCCACGCTGACATGACCATTGGAATTATCCCACCGTGCCCAGCCTGCCTTGAAAGTACCACATCGGCTGCTCACGCTTTCCTGGATCTGCTGGCGAACAATCGTTGCGCTGCAAGTGGTTCGTCCAGAGGTGTTGTTGCAAAAGTAACTGGCCACCCTACCCGAGATAACGTAGTAGTGATCGCGTGGCTGTACAGTGTGACCACTCCCGCATCCGTCCCTCAACAGCTTGACTGTGAGGTCGGCGTCATTGCGGTTGAGTGAGGAGCCCTCACAGGTGACCCGCCAGCTCTGGCGCTTGTCCAACGCCGACGAAGTGCCATCGCCTTCGCCTGTCGGCTCAAGGTTCATGTCAATCTTGGTATGATGGGCAACCCCATCGTCGTCGATATGAGCCCGGTAAAAGCCGTCTGGAATATCCTCAGGGATAGTGAAGCCCTCCTCTAAAGAGGTTCCAGGTACGTCGAAGCGTTTCATGAGATTCGAATCCTCGGCCTGGGGTACTGCGAGCCCAAGGGCCGACGAGGAGAGAAGTGCTGGGACGATGATGGAGAAGTGCATATTGACTAGTAGTACCTGGAAGAGTTGGTATCTGGGGAAAGTGAAACTATGAGATGCTTGAGCTTGCTGTAGATTTCTAACTGAAGTCTTTCCCTCCTATTTATACATTTCTCAAGGCCGAGTCATCGCAGACGCGGACGTGGAGGCGGATCCAATGTGACACGGGACGTTAGCCTACCCAAACAAAGCAATATCCGCCCTCTTTCGCACTGCAACTTGAGGCCCCCAACTATCTTCAGTAATTAAACAAGGATATTATGTTTTCCAATGGCACGTAATGTACAGCAGAGGGGCGAATCTGTGAAGGCTTACGACGCTCTGATATTCAGGCCAAGAACAGAAACCGCCGCCTTACATGAAAAGACAGCTGTACTGTCCAGTAGGTAAGCGAACCAATCGTTATGACACGGCGTCTTGATGCTTCCCGTATATATGGCCGGAATAGGACTTGCCAAGAGTCACGAAGCGCAGAAACTGCTACGGAGCCTTCAGCATCCGAGAAGTAGAGCATCATATGGTACCGTAGACCCCTGGAACGCTTTGATGTAACTGCAGTCTGTAAAAAGCTGACAGTGGATCGTTAAAGGGAGGGGTCCAATAGGAAAGACTCTGCTGTGCCGTTAGAATGCCGACAGTCAATAGAGAGCGCCATTTTACCGCGGCTCGTTCCAGGGAGGACCGAGCACCGGATAGAGCACAAAGCCAGGTGGCCTAGAAATTTGAGTCCTGGCGAGCAACAGTTCAAAATTGGCTACCGTAGACTGAGAAACATGATAGATAACACAGACTAGGGGGGAAATCTCCCAAAAATGTGGCGGGAAACTGCTTATATCGAAATGATCCGTCAAAGTTCATCAAGTGCAACCGAAACACATGTTTTACAACTCCCACCATGGCTTGCCCAGGTATGCTTGTTTGTGTTACATGAAATCCATCTAAATCAAAAGCTTAGTTACAATGTTTTTTCCTAACACATTGATATTCTTTTATATTCCTGCAAACACCCTGCGTTACTTACAGCACTAGTATTCTTTACCTTTTGATGCGATACTATGCTCTTTACTGCACTCTCAACTTTCTTGCTGCTCAGTGTATACGGGATGTCATCCATTGGGAATGTATAAGCAGGTACATGCCTTGGGCTCAGCATTGTCCTTATCACGTCGCGAATCTTCGACAGCAATGGATATTTAAGCCTTTTCTTGTCTCTCATCTTAACAAAGAGAAGCGCCTGCTCATAACTCGGATTGCTTTACAATATAGTACTACTGTTCAAGAGGTTACGGGCGCGTCGTTGGGTGCGGTCCAAGACCAGTGTGGCTTAACATCGATGCGATTCAACACCAGCACAAATTTATCACATTGCTTGGTACGCGCTTCTTCCTGTCACATAAACACTCTACACACCACCATCACACTCACGAACTGCACACACCACAAGCGGGACTACGACAAGGATTTTCAATCGAAATAGTTACACTTGGCATTTACTGACACCTTCTAATGGGAGGCGACAAAGAATTCCTCGTTCTTGCGCAATCGTCCCAAGCCTATTGGTCTGCCTTTCAGAGAAACGTTATTGAGATTGGGGCAGCGACCGTGCTGGGATGACCCGTCTATGCAGGCAATGATCCAAAGATTCATAATTGCTTTCCAAAGCATCGAGGGTGACATGAGCCCTGACCTGGCCGATGAGCTAGCTTGGTTTTGCTGCGCTAAGCTTGGTCGCATGACTAAATCCATCGCCATGGATATCAACATTTGCCCAGTATACCAAGAGCTCGACACAGGCATCAGCTTTGCCGAATGGGTTTTCCTTGCCTGCGCATACAGTCCCAACCATGCGAATCTCCGCATACACAGAGACTAGTTATCAATGTGGTGGCAGTTAGATTTCCCGACCGATCGAGTGTTTTATCCTCGAGAAATGAGCGCCCAAAAGCAACGAGAGCTTTACTATGGCACAGAAATTGATTGATAGTTAAAGCTTATGATATCTTAACGAGATATATCAGGCTAACACACTGAAAGATACCAATTAACTTTAGGCTTCTAAAGGCAATATATATATAGCCTCCATAAAAATAAGTCTCCCAATTGAAATCACAATAATATCCTTTTCTGATGACTCAATCAGTAGCCTTATTGGCAGCTTCTGGGGTATAAGAAGCCGGCCTGATCCCTCATTGCTAGATGGCACAGAGAAAAGAGTAAATACCCGCAATGCCCGACCTGGGAATGGAATGAACCAACCGCCTGCAACGAAAACAACTCATCATGAGTCCAGTGGATACGGACGACATGATTTTTCCTGGCAAATATGCGCTGGAGCGAGTTGACGAATTCCAAGCGAGAATCCAACTGGTGGAAAATTCCAACGAATCGCTTTTGTCGGCAAAGGAGCAGCAAGCCCAAAAGATCTCGGACCTGGAGAAGTCATTGAAAGACCAAGGTGATGCGCTGACGACACTCAAAGAGGAGAACACGATTCTTCGTGAAAGCTTGGCACAGATCCGCGCTTCCATTCAGCAACTGGCGAAGGCTAAGTTGGAAACACAACAGAGTCTTTTTGACAACAATTTTCAACAATTCCGCGAATCACTCGACAAAAAACCGAAAGAAGTGGAATGGAAATTGGTTGAAAGAAATTCGGTGATCGAGGGCTTACGCCTTCCACTAAGCAACATTGCGAAGACTGTTGAAAGCCGCAAGAAAGAGATTGTCAACGAGAAAGAAAGGCTAGACATGTACACCAAATCTCATAATATGCTATCAAACGCTTGGATCATAGTGAATCAGCGAGTGCCCATGGAGACGAATTCTGATGGAAGCACCGTTAAGCGCAAGAATAGCATGGTTGGTGAGGACCAAGGCTCAGCGAAGCGCCAGTCTACCTCGGCGGGACCTGAGGCTACAGGTGATGGTAGTTTCACTTCCACACACGGTAGTGACTAAGGTGTCTTTTTGGTGGTCAGAGCAACTGTGATGGCAGTCGTGGGTGAGCCCACGTTCTCATTATCAGCACCAGTCAACGAAGTCCTCTTTTGTTTTTGGAATTGTCTCGGTCAACACTTGACTCTACGACAACCCTCGCTTGTTGATCGCCTGACGGCAATCATCTAACCATCGGAAAAGGTCTTTTTTCGGAAAAGGATGAGCTCAATTGGTGTCGATTTCATATCATGTCGGCGAATAGACAGTCGGCCAATAGCGGTTATATATTAGATAAACATCGCATGCAAAATATCAATGCAGATGCGACCGCACTAAGCTCTGAATTGCAAATGCGTTGATGAAATACGATGTTCACATCGATTGACCCACCGAAGTGATTCAACACCAGTGATTCAATAACATTGGTTCGCTAAAAGATTAAAATTAGATGTGCTAAGTTCGGTGGGAAAGGAGTGCGTAGACCCTTCGAGATCGCCTCACGGCACCCATGATGATTCGCGGTTCGTCTATCTACGCAAGCAAAGGCACGGACACTGTGTTGGACAGGTTTCGGGGTATCTAACTTCCCAAGGATCGTACTATTGTTCATTGCTTATACAGCAAACTCGATCAAATGTCTCATTGCTAAAAACTCGTTGTAATGTTAGCTTGCGAGTTGGAAGGCTGTTTTGCTGCCTTTGAGACTGAGATTGACGTTCTTGTTGCTATTCTCCCTCCTGCCCTTCCCTTCCCTAAATTTAACCGCTGACTATTAACATGAAAGGGGGTCTTATCTTCAGAAATACCTTTCATATGCCTTGGCAGACTCTAGAACCATCTGGTCAAAAGGGATCCAACCCTGTCCTGTTGCTTCAACCGCCTTAGTAGCATCGACCTTGAAACCACCATTGGGAATGCTGTAGTCTTGCAGATATCCCTTTCCTGGTTCACCTTTCCCAATAATTCCTTGTCTGTGTGGATAAGCCTTTCGCAACAAATCGCGATAAGCCTGGATGTTTCCAAAGTTGCCGTTTCCTCCAGCGATGTACCGCTGCCCATCGGCCACTTCTTTCTTGTCAACTGCAAACACCATGAGCCGTGCAACATCGCGCACGTCAACATGTGTTCCATTACCGGGTCCAGCAGATGACATGTTCTCCCCGTTCATGATGCGATAAGGAACGATGGCGGTCTCACTCAACTTCTCCGGGTCATCAGGGAGAATCAGCGGCGGTCCAGCCACCCAGACCGGATTGACAGCTGTCATTGTGAAATTGATGCGATTTTGGTTCTTTTGCCGGAATTCCCAGAATGCGCGCTCTGCTTTGACCTTGCTCGCAACGTAGATTTGGTGGCCTGTCACTTCTGAGCCAGCCTTGGCGATCGCATCCTCAATTTGGTCATTCCAGTCTTCTTCCGTGTAACCTTTCTCTGGGTACTTAGGCTTGCACCCTCTGACAGCCACGATAGAGGACACATACACAAACGACTTGACGGCAGGCTCTTTGGCAGCGGACTCCAAAATTCCGAGAGTCCCCTGCAGCGAAGAACCGATGACGTAGTCTATATTGGTGTTGCTGAAGTCAACTGGCGCCGCGACATGAGCTATTGCCGTAGTATCTTTGACAGCTTCATCAAAAGCTCCCCTAGCCATTAGGTCGGGGACCAGAATTCTCGTGAGTTGGCCGGAGGAAGCGTATGAGGGGAGTGCTGAGAGGAGGCTGGAAGCTGATGATTGACTTCGTACTGCAGCTCGGACAGAATAGTTGGCGGCAAGGAAAGCTTCAACGGTACGTGCGCCGATGAAGCCATTTGCGCCCGTGACGAGAACGAGACCTTTTGTCGGCGACATGTTGAGTATGGACGGTTTTGTGGTCTCTGGGAAAATTGTACAAGAGAATAAAATTGAGTTGTTTTCAATGCTCTCTGCCTTGGCAATATATATGTTTGGGTCTTATCTTAGTGAACTTTAGTCTGGCGACATCGTCCCGGGTTTAGTTAGAAATTATCTGCGATGTTAGTGTAAACCGCCTGGAGATTAGTGTTATCGCCGATTCTTAGTTGCTGCCACAGTGACATTTCAGAGGCCTAGCCACTAATCTGGAGGACATTTGTCGATCGTGGATCCACTTGTAGGGCAGAGCTGCCGCGGACATGGATGGCTCGAAAGAATGACACTTATGTCCGGGCCAGTAAAATTGCTCATGATGAATGCATCTTTTGATGAGCTGATGCTTCGAGTGAAAGGCCCAGAGCAACAGTTCCAGGACAACTTTGCAAAGCACATGTCTCGGTGGAAGGAAAGCTGACGTTGTAGGGGGGCATTCAGTGGCCGGTGCCCCACTGCTTCCGAGAGGGGTCATTCACGGCCCGCAGCTTTGTTCGACAGACAACCGCGACAATTGCACACTCGTACTCCGAAATCCGACAAAGAATGTGTTTTCCAGAAATATCATGGCCTGGATGCCTGGCAGTTGCGAGTGTTCGCCCAGCTTTGTCTACCTACTATAGGCAGCAAGGCATGTATCCGAATTCAAGGCTGACAGACTCAGCCGCAGCTCAGCCCCCGCCATTTGGCTCTTCAATCGGATTTGAAGCGCCAAATCGCCAACAAACAAACAGCCAGACAAACACAAGCAACAAACATGCCTTCACCTCAACACGAGTCGGAACTTTCGCCCCGCGAGTCCCGCATCATCGGCGCACTGCTAGGTGTCCATGCCGGCGACTCGCTGGGCGCAACGCTTGAGTTCAAAACCCATACGGATATCGCCCGTGAATACCCTCTGGGTCTCCGCGACATCGTGGGCGGGGGCCCATTTCGTTGGTCGCAGGGCCATGCGACAGACGATACGGATATGACTCGTGGAGTACTCCTTGCATACCATGACTACAAGGCCGGCGACGACATCGCGCAACTCGCTGGCGACTATTTCATTAGTTGGCTTCACGGCGACTGGCCAGGCAGGCGTCCGGGAAGTCGGCCTGAGGACATTGGAGGGGCGACCGCTACTGGGCTCAGGCGCTACAAGCAGACTCAAGACCCTGACCGCGCCGGAGCTGGGCAAGGTAGTGCTGGGAATGGAAGCTTGATGCGCTGCATCCCGACCGGATTGTTCCAACGCGATCCCCAGAAGTTGGTCGATGAAAGCATTCGTATCAGCAAGATCACCCACGATGACAAAAGATGCACGGTCGCATGTGCAGCCTACAACACGATTGTTTCGAAACTCATTAACCAGGTCGACCCTCAGGATGCGGTCAAGGCAGGTCTCAATGTCGCAGAAACTCTTGAAGGAGGCTCTGGTCCAGTATACAAAGCGATTGAACTCGGCAAATCCCTCAGCATAGCAACAATGGCTAAGAAAGGACCTGTGCCGGAACTTGGAGGCAGATGCAGCGGATACGTCCTCGAGTCACTGAGTCTCGCGATTGCGGCGGTCCTTGATACTCGCAGCCTCGAGGATGTTGTCGTGGACGTTGTTCGCATTGGCTGGGATACAGATACAAACGGAGCGATCGCGGGAGGAATTTTGGGAGCTCGAGACGGAGCAGCGGCTATCCCTCCTCATTGGAAATCGGTATTGCAGTTTGGTCGTGAATTCGAGAATACGGCTTTGAGTATCTTCGAGAAGAATGCAGCATAAGAGCCCAGTCCTTTGGAGTGCATTGGTTGTCAACAAAGTCCAGTCTAGCATAGGTTCAACAGGCAATGGAGGACTGAGACCTCATGAATAAATGAATGCAATTTCTTGAGATGGTGTCTGGTCACAGGAACGTAGATTGGTCATGACTTTGAATGGCCGACATCGGAGAAAAGACTGCACTTGGCTTGCAAGACCGGGAGTTTGAACAGGCAAGCCTTAATGCCCTGCTCTCCCACATCACGATATTTCCTTTTCGTCACATTTACAATAGCTCCTTGACCCCATCGAGTGGTAACAAGGATTGACACTTCGGATGTACGCAGTCGGTGCTAGCCTCGGGAATGTTAGCGATGAGGGCCTCGGGGAGCAAGAGAACATCGGACCTCAGGTTTTAAAATAAACTTGGCAAAAGATATCCTAAACGTACACTAAGTTACCTAAACTTTTACCAAGTAACCTAAACCTTACCTAAGTCTTTTTGTCATTTAGGATCAGGTCTTGGGTTTTTTCTTCCTCCTCAGAGAGATACACGTGACACCGGTTGCGGGGTCGAACTCATGAGGACAATTATCCATGCCTCATCCCCGGATTCGCTTTTCCGTTCAATCTTGCCCAGTTTCATCATCTCTTTTCCGTTCGGTACAGCCTCAGTTCACAAAAAAAGAAAGCACCTTTGCGCGAGTGGATAGACGTGGCTCCAATGACTTCAGAGCGTTCCATACTCCCAACACCGTCAGATACAAACAGCATACATGCGGCGAAGAAGCGGAAAAAGAATGCTGAGAGAGTCAGGGTGACAAGGGCATGCGATGGATGCAAGAAGTAACGCAACCCTAGGCATTTTTACGTAGATCAACCGTGAGCTAATCTGTGTACCTAGGCGCAAGATCAAGTGCAATGGCATGCAGCCGTGCAAGTTCTGTACCCGGACAGGGGCCTCTTGTACCTTTGACTCGGCTTATGCGAGAGGGCGTCTGCCGGTAATACCCTCAGCAGACGAGGCGGGACATGAGAGCATAACTGTCTCGGCTCAAGACACGATGGCTCGGAGTGAGGACACCAGCCCTACGGATTTGACGCAGCAATACATGGCAAATGCTACCAACCAGAGTGTAGAGCTGCAGGACTATGGCATTTCATCTCATCTCATGGAGCAGAGCGGCACGGGCTCGCGAGCTGTAACGTCGGTGCAACAGTCCCCTGAGCCGTCTCAGGAGGATCTTCAGGGTCACTACATCGGCCCGGCCTCTGGAGTGTCATTCCTACTCAGGGTTCAGAAGCGCATGCATCAAGCAATATCGTTCTCTGGACCAGGAAGCATCTTTACGTTTGGTGATGCACCTCTTCAAAACCCTGACTATGATCCGAACTTTTGTATGATGCTTCCGAAAGAGGATGCTCAGCGCTTGGTGGATCGTTACTTCGACTTTGCTATGCCGACCTACCGTTTTCTTCACCGACCCACGATTCAGGAATGGTTCTCGGAGTTCTATGAGACGCTAGGGACTATGCGTGATCCGAGCAACTCTGCCGCCAAAGTTGCTTTGCTCTTCATGATCTTGGCGCATGCTAGAGTGTACATGCCTGAAAACGACAGACCTGGGCCATCTGATCTGAGGTAACGCGGGTGGCTCTTCTCAACTACTTTCTGTGCTAACCACTTCCCAGTTCCCGGTATTACTTGGCAGCTGAACATCAACTCTCGAAAGAGAGCGGCTCAATACGACTGACCAGCGTCCAGGCTCGTCTTCTGCAGTGCTACTACCTTGGAACGCAGTCCCGGGTCAACCACTGCTGGAGTCAATTCGGTATTGTCACAAACCTAGCACTTGCTATCGGACTGAATCGAAACAAACGACCCGGCGTTATAAGCGGGCTGAATCATATTGAAGTCGAAAGTCGTCGAAGAACCTTCTGGTGCGCATACACTCTTGATGCATATCTCAGCGTATCGCTGGGCAGACCACGCAACTTTCACGATGACGATATTGATACGGAGCTTCCAGCTTGTGTCGATGATAATGATATAACCAAGGATCATATTAATCTTGCTGGGTCAGCTAAAGGCTACTCGGTTATGCTTGCTCCGCTTGGACATATGAAGTAATACCTCCCTCTAATCTGCAACTACAAACTAACTCATGGCCCAGGCTTGCACGCATCATAGGTCAAATACTGCGTGGCCTTTACTCAGTCAAGCCTATCTCAATCTCCAAGCGCCTAGAGGAAACACAGCTCGTCTCAAAAGCCCTCGCAGACTGGCGAGCTGAGTTCTCCCAGTTTCTCGATGCTGACTACTTCAGTACCTCGTTCCTTGTCCCGATCGTTCAACGTCAACGCAACGTTCTGAACTTGACATATTGGCATGCCATAATACTCACGCATCGACAAGCCGTCTTGAACAATTTCGCAAGGATCTCGCGTCAGAATAGGAGGGGGAGTGAGAACGATGCTGCAACCCAAGAGAGCGTTCAAAGGTGCCTCGAAGCTGCCATCCAAACAGTTGGCCTGATCGATGAGATGACCGACAACGGACAAATGTTCCGGGCATTCTGGGTTTGTGCAACCAATTTCTTTCCAATATCAAAACTGACCAACTGATATCAGGTTACGGCATATTTTGCCTTTACTGCAGCCATGGTTCTGTATATCTACGTGATCCAGAAATGGGCATCACCTCCTGAGACATATAGTGAATACTTTACAGCTGCAGTTCGATGCCAATCGCACATGTCAACAATGGTCGAGAAGGGCTCATTATCAGAACGATACTGCTTCCTGCTGGAAGAACTAAGGGTGGAGGCCTTACGCCAGGTGAATCGGATGCATCCAAACGTGTTTGCTAGTCTAAGTCTAGAAGGGCATGCACAAGACAGCGCTTTTCAGTCCAATATCATACCGATGGATACGCCGAGCGACAAAACTTCTTATACGGACTTGATGGGGGAGAACGGGGGGTTGGACTTTAATGGCATGTCTGGTGTTGACTTTTCAGGGACGGGCTGGGGTCAATTTGCCAGCATGGTTTCATCAGGATTAGGCAACCTGGATGCTTTCCTTGATGATGAGGTCTTTCGGCTTTAGGAGCATTGTGATAAGCTTGGCATTCGGCCTCTGATGGACCGAGTGATGTTACCCTAAATGCATAATTCAATCGAACTATCTTGCCGAGCGCAACGGATAAGACTTTTCCTTTTCCAGTCATCGGATCTAAAGCCGAAGCTGCATCGGAAAACCCAATATGAGGAGCTGTGTCCAGTTTTCGAGGCCCGGTGACTAATCCGCTGGAGATCTGGTTGGAGCGGATGAGGGGTACCTCACTTTAGCTTCCATGTTCATCCTTGCCGTTCCTTGAGGCGAATAAAGTCAGCCTGTTGAAGCTGTCAGAGGTACTTATTATCTGGCCTTAGCAGACATTGAACTAGCCCTTTAATTGTTTTTGAAGGTAGCAACACATCCCACTTCCCAAAATGGCATCCGCAGTCTCAAAGCGCCTCGAAGGCAAGACAATTCTCATCACCGGAGCGTCTTCCGGTATCGGCAAGGCCACAGCCTTCGAGTTCGCCCGCACCAGCCCTAAGAGCCTGAAGTTGGTCTTGACTGCGCGACGAATTGATAGTCTTCGTCAAATCGCTGAAGATATCGTCAAAGAAGTTGGCGATGGTGTCAAAGTGCACCCCGTCCAACTGGACGTCAGCAAGCCTGAAGAGGTGCGCTCTTTCGTGAGCAAGCTTCCTGCAGAATTCAGTGAGATCGATGTCTTGGTCAACAATGCGTAAGTTTCTCTACTGCAAAGATTGAAAAGGCGATAAGCTGACTTCTTCTTGCAGCGGTCTTGTCAAGGGCGTTGATAAGGCTCCTGACATCAAGGAAGAAGACATCAACGTCATGTTCGCTACCAACGTCACAGGCTTGATCAATATGACACAAGCTATCCTGCCTATTATGCTGAAGCGTAACAACGGTGAAGGGGCTGGCGACATTATCAACATTGGCTCTATCGCAGGTCGTGAGCCTTACGTTGGCGGCAGCATTTACTGTGCGACCAAGGCCGCCATCCATTCGTTCACTGAGAGTTTGAGAAAAGAGCTTATCTCAAAACGCATCAGAGTCATCAGAATCGACCCTGGCCAAGTGGAGACCGAGTTCTCAGTAGTCAGATTCTACGGGAATAAAGAAAAGGCCGATGCAGTCTATGCGTAAGTTTGCACCTCTCCAGATGGTTGTGTTTTGACGAGGCTATGAGGTCAAAAGAGGCTTCAATCCTATCGAACACCAGATTTTTTACGAACAATGAGCTAACCAGTGATAGTGGCTGTGAGCCTTTGACACCGGATGATATTGCTGAAGCGATTGTATTTGCTGCTGGCAGAAGGGAGAATGTTGTCATTGCTGATACCTTGATATTCCCCAACCACCAGGCTGCGGCTACGATTATGCACAGAAAGAGCTAGGAGCTACGTATCATAAATAGACCAGGACACCAATATAAATAGACCTTCTTGAGGTATAAATTCTCACGAGATTTGTTGGCAATTGGCGTTGTTCCAAGGCTCGTACGAAGATCTCCAATTATTTTTCACCAATTGCCAAGCATTTCATCACACAGCAGAAGCGTGATGAAGACCGTCTCCCAGGCCGCTACTCTCTGTTGCTTCAGTGAGCTCTTTCGAAAACTGAAAGTAGTCACTCGCATCTTTCAAATGGCTAGTCGGACCTGGGCAAACATTCCCGGTCCTAAGGCCATGCAGGATGACCGACTACCTTATCTCTGCATGCATTCAACCTAATCTAGAGTCTTCGCGTATCCTACGTGCTTCCGCCCGCAACCTCATACTTTTCTCGGCAAATCGAGTACTCGGCTTCGGGTATTTTCCCTCGTAAAACCAGGCCCAGGCCGAGTCAAGTGCAGTTGGAGTAGCATCTCATTGGGCCAACGCTTTGCGGGGGATCGGCCATGCTCACTCTCGCTTGTCGGAAAAGCGACATTCCCAACCACCTCAGGGTCGGTTTTTCCGCTACAGCCACCAAGCCCCCATGACTCGAGACGGGGTAGCATGTGTATGTCGCATTCCCGTTGCTGATTATCCAGTGTCGGATCTGGATAAACGGGCATGATCCGCTGACCACTGCACTTATTCAAGAGTCCGCAGGCGACCTGGCGAATGGAAGCTGATGACTACCGCGCCTCTCATCCGTGAGTGGAGACCACGGATTCATATCAAGGTCGCACCCAGAGGCCAGAGCAAACGGAAGAAAGATATTGAGGCAAATTCCCATCTAAGCCACAGTCCAGAGGCTTTAAGTACTTGTAATCTTCCAAAAACACCCTTCTAGTTTACTTTTGCCATACACAATACACAACACCCCAACTTCTTTGGCGAAGTCGATTCGATAGTCATCATGTCCTTCTATAGAGCTCCACCAAGCGGCGTCTGGGCACCAGCGATCACATTTTTCGACCATGAGACAGATACACTAGAAACGGATTCACAAGCAGCATATTACTCTTATCTCTCTAAAACCGGTCTTGCAGGCCTTGTCGTGCTCGGAACAAATGCCGAGACCTTCCTGTTGACACGCGAAGAGCGCAAGGCATTGTTACAAACAGCTCGTCAGGCATGCGGGCCATCATTCCCTATCATGGCCGGTGTTGGTGGACACTCAACCAAGCAGGTATTGGAGTTCATCAACGACGCAGCTGATGCCGGAGCCAACTATGTCCTGCTGCTTCCTCCGGCCTACTTTGGGAAGCAGACAACACCAGAGGTCATTAATAACTTCTTTGACGATGTTGCAAAAAGCAGTCAACTACCTATCGTCATTTACAACTTCCCTGTCGTTTGCAACGGTATCGACCTGGATTCTGCCACCATTGCCGCTTTAGCAAAGAAGCATAGCAATATTGTCGGCGTCAAGCTGACTTGCGGAGCTGTCGCAAAGATAACACGACTTTCTGCAGAGCTTCCCGAGGAACGTTTTGCAATCTACGGTGGCCAATCAGACTTCTTGATAGGAGGCCTGGCTGCTGGGTCTCACGGCACGATTGCAGGTTTTGCCAACGTTGTCCCCAAGACGATCGTGCATATCTATAACCTCTACCAAGAGGGCAAGTTTCAAGAGGCCATGGCTCTGCACAAGAAGGCGGCGCTGGCTGAACAGCCTTGCAAGGCTGGAATTGCATCAGTCAAGTACGCAGCAACTCTGAGCACAGCCAAGGCCGCTGGTATCAAGGGCGCTGCAGAGAAGTTGAAGCCCAGAAGGCCATACGTGGAGCCTACGGATGCTGCAAAGAAGAGTATTGAGTCACAAATTTCTGAAATGTTGGAGTTTGAAGCCACGCTCAAGCTACCGGCTGAGAAAGGCAAATCCAACGGCGTAACGAATGGAGTATCGAATGGGATCATGAATGGGACATCAAACGGCGTGGCGGTGCATTAAAGCACCTATATACGAGCTAAATAGCATAAATATTCTACAATTGAATATTGATTCAATACAACCCGCAACAGACAAGTAACATGTATATTAGCTCATTCTCTCGACACCGGTGACGTTTCTCAGTGTCGAATCCGATCCGACAGACGTGCGAGTACCACAGGGTACCGCAGTGGCCTAGGTGCCTGTGAGGTGCCCTAGCTTGGTACCCTGCCGGCCTGGTGCCAATGCCCACTTTGGGTGCCAGAGGTGCCTCTGTGCTAATGCAGCAGCGATGATTCTTGATTTAACCAATCATCGCATATCCGGAGCGCCAAAAGGCAAAATTCCTTTGCGAGACCTTTGCGAGAACGGTATTGGTTAACTTGAATAAATATTTCGTTTAACAGGGATGACTCTGTCTGTATTTTCGTATGCGTCTAAGCTCGAGCTATTGGCATTAGCGTGCTGAGCTCAAAACCATCAGCGGTCTCAGCGCCTCGATCTGCCAGCTCACAGGGGTAAGTTCGCTGTTTGACAGCACAAATTCCATTGCATCAGTATGGACCACTTGCGAAGAGTTCTATTGACTCAATCAAATCAACATTTCTGAACCGCAATGCCCCAACTATAGCGACTTCTTTGGGGCATTTTAAAAGTCCATATCATGGCCTCTTTGGTATTTCTACGATAAGGCACCTCATGCATGGCCATCCGCGTTCTAGGCTCGTTGATCAGCCCCAAAGACCTGCTAACACCCACTAGAGTATAAGCTTACAGCGCCACCAATTTATCGACAAAAAGAAAACAAGACGGGATAGGGGAGCATTAAAACTCTTACAGTTCCCAAACCCTTCCCTAGACCGTAACATCAATTGCCGCTCATTTTGTAACTCACCTAAGTCATTCGCTTTTTAAAAAATGGTTTCGTCATCATTTCTTGCCCGCGCGTTGGCTGTTTTGGCTATCCACAGCGTTAACGCTGGGCCATGTCGTCCCTCATCTGTCTCGACCACTAAGAGCGCTATGTCAAGCAGCTCAGAGACCACGCTTACTTTGTCCACCACGGCTGAGCATTCTGTCGTTATAACGCAAACGACAACTACTTCTGATGCTGTCTCGTCGTCTGAGACATTGGCCGATGGCACCACAACTACCCAGGTTGTTCAAGACACCACCACAACAGCCGTCGAGACTACATCCACTGTTGGGTCTTCTGCCACCACAACTGAAACAACCTCTGTCTCCGAGGACATCTCAACTTCCGTAACTCTAAGCGATGGCGCCACGACCTTGCTGTCGATTACTACGACTACCGAGGTTCTCGATGACACTGCGACGACAGCCCCAGCTACGACAACCACTACTGCAGCTGCTGTGCCGGACGAGTGCTTTTTAAACGCCGAATGCGAGGCTCTTTACGGCGGGGCCAAACCCATCTGTGATGCCGGCACTTGTGTTCCTGACAATAGTCAGGGCTCTCCATGCTCCGATAACAGCGATTGTACCATCCCCGGTCAAACCTGCTCTGACTCTGGTTTCTGTCATGTCGCTTCACAGCAACCAGACTCCTGTATTGACATAAACGACTGCCTCTTATCTGTCAACCCTATTTGTGCTATAGGACTCTGCGAGTGCCCCCAATCGACGAATGAATGCACACCACGGTCTGATCTGCAACTCTGCCAGTCAAATAATGGGTGTTCAGCTGGCGCTACTTGCCAGCAGGGTGTCTGTGTGGATCAGGTTCAATGCGGTGGCCCTTCCGATTGTCAGGCTAACTTGGATCTGTGTGTTCTTCCCGGCGTTTGTGTCTGCCAGAATGGTATATGTGCCCTCGATGGTTAAGGGTATTTGACTGCATTGTTCCATACGGTTCACGCAGGCAGGCGCACTGCATTTGGGAGGCTTCCTTATCTTGAACTGAGTTTAAAACTGATTTATATTCTTCATAATATCACAATCCAACTACGCTTCCCACCACTGACTTTGAAACTTTCACAAAATGCGAGTGACTCAAACCACTACCAGTGTTCCGTATCCACTCCACAGTCCATCCACGCAGCCCACTGTCTAGAGTACGTGCTTGAACAGTGGCGACCTGTCTCCCATGTCAAACAGCTCCTCCTCAGTGTACTTCCTCTTAGCCTCCTCTGCAATTTTGGCCTTGCGGGCGTTGGCGATCTTGTAGCTCCACTCCAGGAGGAAAGCAACGATCAAGCCAGTACCTCCGAAAGCAAGCGACAAACCAAATCCAGTGTAATACTTGGGCTTCTCCTTCTCAAGGTACATAAAACTACCGACGATTCCACCAACGTTGCCGACACAGTTCATCAGAGCGATACCAATGGCACGTCGAGATGAGGGGGCGATGTTGTTGGCGTTCCACGAGGCAGCGGCAGCTTGAATGGGATAAATACCAATAACAGCGAGAACAACAGCAAAGTAAGCAACGCCCTTCTTAGCTTCGAGTTGACCGTTGAGAGAAATCATGATCGAGTATGCCACTGTCACGATAACCATAGGGATGGCGACGAAAGGCATACGCCAGAAGAATCGGTCAGAGATCTTGGCAAAAACAATTGCAGAAATGGCAGCGGCAACGTAAGGTGGAGCCGAGGTAAGCTGGGCGTTCGTGTTGCTGAATCCCATGGCCTTGGTGATGCTTGGCAGGGTGAACTTGGTACCGTAAGAGAGAGCAGACTGGCACAGAAGGAAGTAAGCCTGGACGTAGACTCTCCAGTTTGTGAGCACCATGCGAATATCTTTCCATCTCACTGTCGATTCCTCTTGGAAGCCTCCTCCTTGCTTGATGAACATGGAGAGCTCAAGGAATCGGATCTCCTCAGGGTTCAACCATCGCGTAGACAGAGCAGGGGTATCGATAAGGAGGAAGAAGCAGGCAACACCGAGAACAACTGTAGCCATTCCTTCGAGAAGGAAGATCCATCTCCAACCTTCGAGACCGGCGACACCGTCCATCTCAGCGATTCCAGCTGCGAGGAGACCAGAAAAGGCACCAGATAAGGCACTGGCACAATAAAAATAAGAAATTCTCACGCTGAGATCCTTCGGAAGGTACCAGTAACTATTAAACTGTTAGAATATCTTTTTTCTTTTGTGTCGACATCTGGCTGTTGAACTTACCTGCACAGGTAGATAGCACCAGGGAAGAATCCGGCCCTGAATCAAGGCGTCAGTATCAGCACCAGTACATCGGGTCCAAATGATCACTTTACTTACTCAAAAATACCCAAAAGAACTCGAGTAGCCATGAGGCCACCGAAATTTTGGACAAGTCCGGTGCAAGTCATGACGATACCCCAGCAGACGCAGAGGATACCAAGATACATCGATGGGCGCTTGAACTTCTTCAGAAGAATGTTGCTAGGGACTTCAAGAAGGACGTAAGGTACAAAAACTATCAAAATTTAGTTCACAGTGATCGAATCGGCAAGTGCTGTCGTAACTTACAGATTGACAGGATGGTGTTGTACTGAACACCTGTGATAAGGTCAAGATGTCAACAAATTTCTTCGCCACAACACACAGGAAACTCACCTGTCATTCCCAAGTCCTCGACCATGCCCTCAATCTTCGCATTGCCGATATTGGCTCTGTCAATATGGCATATCAAATAGAGCAGAGCGAGCATCGGGACAAGTCGAACATCAACCTTGCGGAAGACCTTCTTCTTCTGCTCCTCTGTGTAGCTATTGTAGAAGTCGGCATCTTCAGGGCTCAAACCAAAGACGCGAAAACCGGCAATTTCGATGGCTTCGGAGGTGTTTTCGAGATGATCGGGCTTATGGTCGCCAACCTCAATGTCGCTCTTGGAGATTGAACTTCGAGGAGCCATGATGAACGTGTTGCTACTCTGGGACTGCCGCCTATAAGATTACGCTTTAGGCTGCGAACACGGGTGATAAATGAGAGGACTTGAACCTCAAGAGTTGTGATGCTGAATGACCGAGCCTTGGAAGTGCTGAAGCAGGCAGGGTATTATAGTCGAGACCACGATCTGGAAAAGAGAGGAGGTCATTGATTGCACAGATTAGCTCAAGCGGGTGCCCCACACTTCCCCAGACGAAAGCCAGTGTAACCCCAGGCTTGGCGACACCCAAAGCGGAGTGCCCATGCTTGCCAAGTGCGGGGTATGATTTCTGATGGTCTCATTGTACGGAAAATATCACCCCCAACGCCCAACGCCATCTCCTGGGGGATCGACGGAAGTGCTGATTAGCGGAAAAGCACCCACTGAAGACATTATCCGTGACGGATCTGTGACCAGCCACATCAATCTCTCAAGGAAACATGTCCGATGTGCCTTATCCTCTTGATCCGGAAACGATCACAACTCATGGAGCACTACACCAAGTAATCACGCATGATACCCGTGATGGTTACTCAAAGGAAACGATGTTTACCCCGCAAACAGCAATGACATGACAGCTCAACCATGTACAATCCCGGGATAAATAGTCCACCACTCAAACAATGCAGTTGCTATCAGTAGACTCAACAATCACAGAATACACACAGAATCACAGCCATGGCTCAACGAAGCATCATTAAAGATATTGTCATCACCCCTGTGGCCTTCCATGATATGCCCCTGCTGAACAGCGTGGGTGTACATGAGCCATATGCCTTACGCAGCATCATCGAGATCATCACAGAAGACTCATATGGTCTTGGTGAATCATATGGAGATTCAGCACATCTAAACCGCTTGCAAAAAGCAGCCGATAGTATCAAAGGTCTTTCTATCTACAGCACAAACGTCATCTACCAAAACTGTGTTGAGTCGCTCAAGACAGACACCAATACAGGTGGAGATGGCATGGGAGGCATGGTGACCACCGCCTCAGTCGCCGACAAGGTCTTCTCGCCTTTCGAAGTCGCATGTCTCGACTTACAAGGCAAATTGGCTGGAATATCTGTCAGTGACCTTCTCGGTGGACGTGTGAGAGACCAAGTCCAATACTCAGCCTACCTCTTCTACAAATGGGGCGGTCATCCTGGTCACGAAGATGATGAATACGGCCCTGCTCTAGACCCGCAAGGAGTGGTGAAGCAGGCCAAGAAGATCATTGACGAGTATGGCTTCAAGGCCATCAAGCTCAAAGGGGGTGTCTTTCCTCCTGCAGAGGAAGTCGCCGCGATCAAAGCTCTCCATGAAGCCTTTCCTGATCTGCCGCTGAGACTTGATCCAAACGCTGCCTGGACTGTTGAGACTTCAAAATGGGTTGCAAAAGAGCTTGACGGTATTGTTGAGTACTTGGAAGATCCAGCTGGGGAGATTGAGGGAATGGCTGCAGTTGCCAAGGAGGCATCGATGCCACTGGCTACCAACATGGCAGTCGTTGCTTTCGATCATCTCCCACCATCAATTCTCCAAAACGCCGTACAAGTAATTCTATCAGATCATCACTTCTGGGGAGGCCTTCGCAAGTCACAAACGCTGGCATCCATCTGTGCGACTTGGGGTCTGCGCCTCTCAATGCATTCCAACAGTCACTTGGGTATCTCACTCGCCGCCATGACGCATCTTGCCTCCGCAACTCCAAATTTGGATTATGCTTGCGACACTCATTGGCCTTGGAAGCGCCGAGATGAAGACGTTGTTGTTGACGGCGCGTTGAAGTGGAAGGATGGTGGTGTTGTAGTGCCGACAGTGCCAGGTCTGGGTGTTGAGCTAGACAGGGAGAGGTTGGCAAAGCTTCATCAACAGTACCTGGACTGTGGGTTGAAGAAGCGTGATGATACTACATACATGAAGAGGTTTCAACCAGACTTCTCAGAGAAGATCCCTCGATGGTAGATACCAGGCGATGTTCGCCGAATTTAAGTAGAAAAGTCATACTACGACTTCCATGTACCTATACAACAGTCTCTTCAAATTTCTTTAATTTTATACTGTAGTGTCTACAGTGTACCTATCGTGAACCCGAAACTGGTTTCTCACTACAAAGAAAACGCTTCGTTGAGTAAGCTGTTCTCGTAGCAGAGGTCAATTCATGTTCAATGCTATTCCTACCAGGCTTTCATCTGACTTCGTCGAATAAACCACAACTCTTGGTTCAACTACGACCAACAAAACGCATCCCGAGGAGAATTAGTCTTTTTCAATCTGGCCGATGGTCTGCAACTTCTCCTTCAAATCCTTCGTTTCTTCTGTGAAGACTGTAACCTTGATCTTGTCTCCCTCATCTTCTCATCCGTAATTTGGTGTCCCATCGGTCTTTTTCCCGTAGATCCATTCAAGACCATCTTAAAACGTCTCATTGGTGATGATCAGGTGTTTAGAGATATATTGCGTCCACGTGGGAACATTGTTTGGATTGAAGGCGCCCATGATGAGTATGTTCTTCGTGTTAGCTGGTGATCACCTACTTGACTCCTCCAACAGAATTGGAGTTTGTTTGGCTGGATTGTCTTTTCCATTCTTATAAGTGCATATATGTTTCAGAAGACCAAGGATCTGAGTTCGATAAGACTCCTCGAACATTATATATCTGAAGAAACTCTGTGAATCAGAGAATATGTGATTTCAGACACCCTCGATTTGCTACTGAACATAGAAACTGCAGCAGAATCATCTTTGGTCATTCAGTCTCCGTTTCATGGGGCAGAGGTCATTTGTGAAGCATTCCGACCATAGAAAAGTGAAGAGGTCTCAACACAGTCAAATATCCAGATCGTCAACTCATCAGAGACAAGATCAATATTGATGATGATGGTTTGTAGGTTTGACAAAGCTAACATTTTGCCGTCATGGGACTGTTTTTGTGGAACATAATGACAAGAAACAACGCCGATTCACGATCATTCGTAGCCTACATCATGGACATGCTGTCTCTGCTAACAGCGAAGGAGATATTCCTGAAAAGGATGCTCAATCCTAGTGACTAGCTACGATGACTCAGCATTGGCAGGGGCTGACGTCCTCAAGACTCGAATTACCCGGTACTCAACATCTGGCCATTAAAATTATCAATTAAACAACAGTCACCTTTGCTACAAAGTACCAAGATCTGGCGTTAAACAATTCGTGCCGTTTAACTGTATGTTATTAAAGGAAATGGCAGTCGATAAGGCCCTAGTATAATTGGTAGATCTTGTTTAATCACTCATAGATATTTGGCGACGCGGACAAGGACAAATCACCCGAGGAAAAGATCTCTATCATCAAAGCCACAGCGAAGGTCAAAGCTTTTGCCCATGACTGATATCTTTTTTCCTTCGCATTAGAGTAACCGCGCGGGCCAGGAAATGTTTCTGAAGTAGGATTCAACTTGATCTGACCACCATTGTCGTCAGCTTATGTGAGCAACTAGAAGTGATATATCTGAGGGGCAACGGCCGGACTCTCTCTTCTTTCTGACTTGACATTCTCCTTTTCACCGCTTGTGCATTGACTGAAGCTACAGAACTTTATCATCACAATGTCTGCCAACTCAGACCTTAGGAAGCAAATCGAAACTACGGTGAATAGCTTCCTCGCGAGCTACGAGGACGGGAGAAAAGCCAAGGATACGACCGTCATCAACCGCGATGTTACTCCAGACTGCACTCGCCAACTTCTTCCCGCTTCACTGTGCAAGGCGCTCGGCCTTCCGGAAGAGTTTCTAATGTCCAATGATATCTACGAGAAGCTCTACGCCGACGATCTTTCTCTTGGCGGCGTTCACAACACCGTGTCAAAGCACTTGACGATCGACGTTGAGGCCCGGCGCGCGGCAGTTGAAAGCAGTGGAGACATGATCTACAATCATGGCGAGACTCTGCATCTAGAATTTTCTTGGATTTTCTATCTTACTGGTGACGGTACGAAGATAAGCAGGGTTATCGAGTTCGCTGATAGCATGGCTGTTCTGAAGATGGCGGCCATCGCGAAAGAACGTGCCGCCAGAAGTGGCCAGGATGAGGAGGTCGATTTTGACACTACTGGGTAGTGCAGCGGTTGAGGGTGACGGTCGGAGCCACTGAATACATATTATCTTGTGGAAATGATATTTTTTCTGCTATTTTTATAAGACGTTGTTTTATCACAGACCAGAATTCTATGACGCTTCCGGTGTGATTGGTGGATTCACGGTCAAACAAATTGGTGTCTTGGCGATCAAACAAGTCGAAACAGCACTGCAAATAGCAAGGCAGAAACGTGCCCTCGGTGCAAAAGTTCCGGACTTTTCCGTTATCGCGAAACACTTTATGTCGATATTCGGTGGAGAACTTCAATTTGATACATGGCGACTCCGAAGCGCCCAAGCACCTGCTGAATACAGTCCACGGGCCTCTATTTATTTAAACTTAAATATAGAGATACTGGAGACCGACTGGAGCCCCGGGACGGTCTGAACGCGGGACGTGAAACCCGGTACAGTTCCCAATTAACGCGAGCCGGGCCTGTTTATCGCCGACTCCATGGAGTTTTCGATGTGGTTGTAGCATGTGAAAGAGTTTTTACGTCCGTGGAATGTTCTATTGATCTGCCCGGTACGCCCGAAACTCAAAAGAATGCCCAGCGTGGCTTAAAAGTCTTGGGAATTTTGAGCCGCCTGCGACGTGGCATCCATTGCAGGGATGTTGAGCGCCTCTGCCGTGTCTCCAAGCCACCATCGACAACGCCAAATGCCATCATTTGCGACGATCTGTTGACCAAGACGGCAGTCTACTTATCTCGCATACGAAATGAAACGCGACAGATCGCAGGTGAACACGATCCCGTAAGAGCCGCAACCAATACCACAGCCCCCCTATCGAAACGAGTTTGAGGACGATCTTCAAACGCGACCTCAAACCCTTCAATACTAATTTAGGCCGCAATCTACACTCCCTGCTCACGTCCAAGTGTTCGATATCTACACCCAATGGGATCCAGCGGCTCTCATTCCATTTTCTCCACCGACAAGGTTAAGCTTAAGCCTCATTAGCATTGGTACGAGTCAGGTGACGAGTACGACGACCAAAGCGGGACGTGCAGGGCATATCCATTGGCTCACCGTTGATCTTCAAGACGATCGCACTGATATACAGCAAGGGACAGCTCAGGAGCTATCCCAATGTTTTGGGTCTCATATCTTATACACGAGACTTTGTTGGCCAGCAGCCTTGCTACGCGTTGCGGCTCAGACGTTACCCGTTGTCGCGCCCGTCACTAAAATTAGTCTAGTTTGCGTGTCATGTCTAAGAAACGAGTAATGAAGATCTGGTATCCAGTAAAGTGCAGGCATGTGAGATTCGTAATGACAATTGCAAAAGTGCCGAGACGATGGCGATAGTGCTTGGGCTCTTATCGCCGTTGGCGAATATTTATACCTAGTGCCAAGCCCCTGAATATCTACCGCTCTGGCTGGATCAACAGCAGAACGCCTCAGCTCTAGTTTGGAACTCTTAAGTAGGAGTCTGGAGACTACATACATCAGTGGAACTCTCTTCGCTTTTCCTTCCATCTCTCTTTCAGCTCAGTCCACACAAAACCTTTCTGCATTATCATGGCGCATCACGATACGAGGATACATGAACCCAACATGGATCGCGACAGTTACAACCTCGACAACCTCTCCACTCAACACAACCATCATGAGTCACATCGACCAAACTCACCATCAGATCTCATGTCCGGAGCCTCAACCGATATCGAGTCCGGCACATCAACACCGACGCACATCAAGGATGCAAACCAACATCCTTCATTCGACATTTACGACCCGAACCGACCTAAACTTGGCTTGCGTCAACGCATGAAGCATTTCACCTGGGCCTGGTATACATTGCCCATGAGTACTGGCGGTCTATCACTTCTCTTCTTCGCTCAACCGAATCAATTTCCAGGTCTCAAGACTATTGGTCTGGTTATTTATATCATCAACCTCATAATATTTACTTGTGTGACCACGGCGATGGCGTCACGGTTCTTCCTTCACCCAGGATCATTTGCCAAGTCCATGACACATCCACGAGAAGGTTTCTTCTTGCCTACATTTTTCTTATCCATAGCCACCATCATTACCAGTACTGATCGGTATGCGATACCGAAGGACAATTCAAACCTCGTCTGGGCTGTCCAAGCAACCTTCTGGGGCTACCTTGTCGTCACCCTGATCCTATCTATAGGACAGTACAGCTATGTATTTGCCGCTCATAGCTTTTCTCTCACCACTATGATGCCCACTTGGATTTTGCCCATCTTCCCTATCATGCTTTCGGGCACCATCGCATCTGTCATCGCTGAGACTCAGCCTCACGTTGCTGCAGTACCGATCATTGTCGCAGGACTAACCTGCCAAGGCCTTGGACTCAGCGTTGCCGTTATGATGTATGCTCATATGATTGGGCGCCTGATGCAAGCAGGCCTACCTAACAGAGAACATCGTCCAGGCCTTTTCATGTGTGTTGGGCCACCTGCATTCACTGCCCTGGCTTTGATAGGCATGGCTGAAGGGTTGCCTGAAGACATCGACTTCATTCAAGATGGAACATTTATCAATGTCGGAATGGTTCGGTTGATAGCTACTATGAGTGCTATCTTCCTTTGGGCTTTGAGTTTGTGGTGGTTTGGCATCGCGGCTGTTGCTGTTATTCAGTCTCCCCCTAAGTACTTTCACCTCGGTTGGTGGGCTATGGTTTTCCCCAATACTGGTTTTACTCTCGCTACTATCTCTATCGCCAGATCCCTTGGCAGCAAGGCCATCGGATGGGTCGCCACTGGAATGAGCGTCATCATTCTCTCCGCTTTTCTTTTCATTTTCTACAGCCACGTTAGGGCTGTCCTCTCCCAAGACATCATGTACCCAGGACGGGATGAGGATGTCGAGGATCACTGAGTCGAGCATTTCAGCGCAGCATAACTAGACTTTTAAATTGCATAAAGGAACATAAAAACGTTTTACACTACTACTCGCATATACTGTCGCTTCCCATTCACTACCCCTTGTCTCGTGCATCACAACCAACGGTTTCTATAGCAGGGCTTTAATATTCACTCGTTAGTTAGTTTCATCTTTAAATTGATATCATATCTGAACTTGAATCTCTCCGTTTCCTAATTAAGAAATTTCTTATCTATGCTAGTCCATTTTGACTGTTTCGATGGTTTCATATATCTACGATAAGATCAACCGATCTGAAACCGCATCTTGAGCTCCGAGTCGCATCCCCTTGTCACTATCACCGGAGTATAATGCTGCAGCGGAGTATTTATTTCTGATCGTTAGACTCCCTAAAAATAGTTGCCATTTCAGTGATACACTTGAGACATTGGCAAATCTGAGCTTCCTAGTAGTTGTCATCTCATTGGGTGCGTAGTGAATCTGCTTGGCTTGCCATGGGTCGCAGCCCGAGTGCAATCCACTCTTGATGGCACTCTGCAAATGACCCGGACCCGGAAATCCGCGCATTGCTTCAAGACCGAATTCCTCGGTGAGCTTGGCTTCTTCCGTAACAAGGTTGAGTTGTTTTGTTGCAGTCTCCAACTTCCGCTCTTACACTGACTAACCGTGTTCAGGACACCTACCCAGTCAAGCTTCTTGGCAAGATAAATTCCCCATCTATTGCTCTTGTTTGGCGATAATAACTCACTTCTCAATAAGCACTTGGTAATATTCGGATGCATGTACGTAATCAATGCTGACACCCCTCTCTTGGCTGATGATCCGGATAAAAGAGGTTGCAGGAGTGAGAGTCAGATGCTGACTGCCTTATAAGCCAGCACCAATACGAAACAAGCAGTGAACGTAAGAAACTGAGAATATTTGCAGCCATGTCTGAATCAACGCCCGAGCAATTCCCCACCCTCCCCTCTGATCTGACTCCCCAGTGGTTCAGTGCGAAGCTTGGGCACAAGATCAAATCAATAGAAAATACACGCAACATCTGGGGAACCGCAAGTAAGCTATTCTACAGTATTACCTACGAAAATGAAACAGATCAAGAAAGGCCGTTCAATATCTGCGTCAAGGGAGTGTTTGATCCCAAGATGATCGAGGCTCAGCCATGGACCGTCAGTTTGGCCCAACGAGAAGCAGAGTTCTTCAGTAAGGTTGCTCCGAACGTGAACCATATGATCTTTCCAAGAGGCTGGTGGAGTGGAACAGACGATAAGCAGGGAATTGCGATCATGAACGATCTTGTCAGCGAAGGTTGCATTTTTCCGGCTGAAGTTGCTTCATATTCGGTTGATAAAGTCAAGAACGGTGTTGAGCAGCTGGCAGGTCTGCATGCTCAGTACTGGGGCCAGAGTCAGGAGGACCATCCATGTAAGAACCTTTGTGAATATTTCCGTTACCAATGTCTCACAATCTTACAGGGATCTGGAACAACTACGATCCTGCCATGACATTCATGTGCAGATCGTGGGACGAAGTGGTTAGAAGACCCGGCCGTCCCCAGCTTCCGGAGTATCTGATGGACGGGGCTCGATGTAACGAAGCCTTAGATCGCTACTACGCTGAGCGAAACTCACGTTTCCGAACTCTGCTGCATGGGGATACTCACATCGGAAACATCTATTTCACAGCTGATAACCGCATCGGCTTCCTAGACTGGTCAGCCTTCCACTTTGGTTCATGCTTCCATGATGTCGTGTATCACATGACGGCCATGCTCAGCGTGGAAGATCGCAGGGCCCATGAGATGGAGATATTGGATCACTATCTTGAGACACTTCACAAACTTGGAGGTCCCAAGTTTGACCGGCATAACGACCCTGAGGTTATGCTTGAGTACAAGCGGTCATTCATGACCAATGTAATCTGGCTCATTTGCCCAGATGGCCTCCAAAGCAAGGAGCGTGTCGCAGCTTTGTGTGAGCGAACTGTTGCCACTTATGATGACCATAAAGTCATTGATGTGATTCTGGGTCAACCAAAACCGGTGGCATCAGTGCAGCTTGGATAGGTTAATATCATTGTGTTGGCGGTTGTCTTTAGATTGGTATCTAGACGTCTGGAATATGAGGCAGGGTTGATGACCTGTTTTCCGTTCACCCTCATGTCCTTCTGTCTTGTTGTGATGCTGTGCGGCGTGATGACGTGCTTAACGTAGGATAAGCCGTATTGTGTTGGTAGGATGACGTTTCACAATAAGATCTATGCATAGTGAATCACAGATGAACCACGACGCTGACTGACCTTTGATCAGTGAACAAACATCATTTCGTCGCGATTATAACTTCCCCCACGCTGACACAAAGCACGTTAATGAATAAAGTGGCTTCCATCATCTAAAATGCGCAGCTCTCGACCTGATCTCGTATTAGTACCAAATTTTATTCATGATACTAGAGATGCACGAGTCACGGGATAAAAGAAGTAGGGAACTAACTATCAGTGCTATTCGATGTGTTTATGTGTAGCGAGGACGTCAGTGCTTGGTGACAACTAGACTATAGAGGTTTATAGCTGGACCATGATATCCTTACTCACGCTTGCCCTTAATAACCTCGCTTCTTCTTCTGCTTCCTCAAGCACTCGTCACATATGGATTCTATCTCCTTCCTCTAGACTGACGCCGGGTTCCCGCAAGCACCGATGGCACCACCCTTCTCCCTCGCCTTAGCACAGGGAACGTCGTCCCACTCATCCTTGAGGTGAAGGTAGCACTTTCTGCAGGAATACTTTCTTTGCACCTTGATACACATTTCTAACGGGCCAAAGGTGGTTTCTATATGCTGAGCTATTATTTGGCTTCGATTTGAAAGAGGTTTATTGATCTTGAGGTGTTTGTTTGGGATGGGAAAGGTTCTGCGAATGAATGGTTCGATATTTATACCTTTTACAGGTGTCTGATTCACTGCAAGATAATTAAGAGTAAGTGTGATAGGAGACGAAGCTATTTGGCGAGCACCTATAATTTTGCTATCATAGCATCACACATCCTCTGTTAAAAGTCATACCCTTGTGGATATCACATCAAGACGTATCTCAAGCAAACTGGAACCCATTTCCCTTTTTAAACCCAGAGCTAGGTTCTGTTGACTTTGGGCCAAGGTTACGGTCGAGGTAGCCATGACCAGGCCACAGGAGTCCATGGGGATCTGCCCAGAATCCTGCGGGTTTGTTTCATAGAGGTAGCTCGCTCCTATCCGAAGCTGGGATTGACTTCTCAGACTCACGCGTTTGCCATCTTTCTAAATCTCGGCTCAAACATATTCAGCCAAGGCCTCTCCTGCCGCAAAGACGCCTCAGCCATCTGTTCCAAGAAATCTCGCAGTCCATTATACGGGTAGACAGTAAAGTCCCATGCAGTCCAACTAATCAGTGCCCATTCGAGATTCCTGAAAGTTTCCATGCTCCCGTATGTCTCTTGAACAAGTCGGTCAAGCTCACGACGTTGAGTGTCATTCCTTTCCTCGTATGTCTTGAAAAAATAATCTTTGGCTGGCTGAAGAAGATCCTGGCCTATGAGGAAGAAATGGCCAGCCCTTTCTTCGTGGTTTATATCGCCCGAGAGACAGATACACCTAGGCTTTGCGATCGTTGGCCATTCCAGGATGTTCTTCGTCCATGCTAGTGGCTCACCGTCATTCAGCAGCGGAAGTTCATTGCCTTCGAGGAAGTCGATCTCTTGCCAATTGATCTCCTGAGCACCAGCCAGGTAGTCTACAAGATTCTGGCCATCCCACATTGAATCAAGACCATTAGTGATGCTGAGGAACTCTTTATAGTCGTCGGGAAGAGTCACACCCAGTCGTTCTTCAAGAGCTCGTATACCCGAAACGGTACATCCCCGTCTAAGTAGGCCATCTGTATCCTTGGGTCGATTCCGGAGGTTACCATACGGACGATAGGCATCCAACCTGTCGTAGGGGCAGTTTTTGAACGTATTCTCGCTGATGATATGGACCAGCTTCTCAATAGACTGGCCTGCATATCTGCGTCTGGGTCCATTCTGCAGACGGTCCTCGGCCATTTGACAGGCACGAGTTACGGCTGGCCGGAGCTTGGCTGCGTGAATGTTGAGAAAGTCCAGAAGGGGCCGCTCGGGAACAGCAAGGATCTGCTTCCACGCGGCTCGAGAGCAGGAGAGCTGCTCAACTTGTTCTTCCGTATGAAAACGATCACAAACTTTCATAAATAGCTCCCGAGCCTTTTCGTCTTTGCCAAGACGTAGGTATATATCCAGAGCAATCATCAACCCAGCGGTGCGGTACAGCTGAACAAATGGGTAAGGAAAAATGCCTTGACGCCACCACATGGCTATCTTCATGTATCTGATAGCCATCGGACCGTTTGGACTGGCTGAATATGAGAAGTCACCGTTGGCGGTCATTGTTTCTGCCTGTATGACCTGTCCGGCGAGCGTTCCATTGTAGTCGGGTAGGTTCGTAGTCAGCCCGTTATACGCCATGTCTAAGGCCCTTTCGGCAGTTTCTTCTGTCACCTCCCATTCCTGACTGAATCGCTCAAGCCAATTCTTACTTCCTTCGATCTCAAGCTCTTGAAGCTTTTCTTCTGTGCGTTCCTCCTCAGGCACCCAAGAAGGCCAAGACGACGTTGCCTCCCAGGCGAAAAACATGCAAGGCTTCAAGAAAGGATATTCGGAATCGGAGTATTGGAATGGATCGTGACCTCTGCTCGTAAGTGTTTCAAGAAGCCTGGTGGAACCTCCGACTTCACCAACCACCGCAAAGTTCACGGCGGTATGGATGCATTTTCGAATAGCTTCGGTGAGAGACCGTGCATCGGCAATCGAGGGTTCATCATCGACATGACGAAGAAGGAACTCAAATCTGAGGTTCTCGGGCTCAATATCTTTGGGTCTCGATGTCGCCATGTTTTTGGTGCTTGAATTGTTATCGAACGTTTGTGTGAGTGTTGTCAGAAGCAAGCTTGCAGCGTGAAGTTTTCGCGTTGGCTTGGTCAAGGTGTGTGACGTCACAAATAAGCTGACCATGCACGGCAGTTGACAGAGAGTCCAGAGGATTTTGTGAGATATAACGATTCTCTCATTAAATTTGTGAGACAGGCTAACACGACTTCAATGTGAAATGGCTGTGGGGTGGTGAGGCTTTCAACGCTTATAAGTCGGGCATTTCGTCGGTCTCTTCGCATCAATCTGATCACGATCTTTGCTGATTGCTTTGTCGTCTGGCGATGATGTGATGCACCCTATGATTCAGTGAGTTCCAGCTCAAGGTGCTTGTCACCTTGGGCATACCGGCGCATGATCTCCGGTTTAACTCTTCAAGGGAGGTGCAGAAAGCCTCTGGCTTCCGACTGCAGGTTCCCTCGAAGTCAGGAAGGATATATGGCGAGGAAGGCGACGGTCTGTTCGTCATCTCTCTTGCTTACAACTTTCCTGGCTGATGGTGTTTTCCATGTCTCAAGACATGCTACCCAATTCGCGCCACAGCTCTTCCTCTTCTTTCTCCACAAGAAATCATCAAGATGAATTTGTACGTATCGTCACAGACTGACCGTCGATCAGAAAACGCTGACTTTTCGCAGCTTACTGCTCAGTTTCCGGCGTATCAGACCCCTCGCTCTCGTTAATACAGAGCCGTGAGTTTCACCTCGACCCCTCTTGTTCCTTGGCTAACCTCGAAGTGCAGACAATGGTTGCCCACAGACGCACATTTGGTGGAGAGCAGCGGATTTCTTGCAATCACATTCTCCATCCAAGACAGTAATGGGTTTCGGTGCGAGGAATTGTCGGTGTGGACTGGAGGCCGTGGACTACTGCTGTTTGTGTTGGTACTTTTGGTGGTCGGTTTGCCATCTTGGCTGTCTTGGTACCGGGAGCTTTGACTCTTGAGCATGGTTCCCCTCGATGCTTTTTCTTCTGCAGATGTAGTCCTTCCCAGACATTGCTCGAAGCTCATCATGTGAGCAATAATTGAAGTACATGAACATTTCTGAGCCACAAGCAAGTGCACCTTTGTACCTTCAACTTCACGTCTCCTCCTCCTCCTCCTCCTCCTTCCGTCTTTCACCTAACACCATGCAATGGGATTGGCAAACATCTTGGAGCCTCCTTCTCTTTCGCCCCGTCTGCATTCGTGCCGAATTTAGCTCCAAGTCTCTTGAGTCTTTCATCTCCGAAGCTTTTCAGACTTTTCATTTCCACTGCTTACCATCATCGATTTACTTCATGCTATACTTGTTCACGCGCCGACCAACAACTACATTACATACACATTCTTCACTGCCGAACTTGTTGGGCGAAACTCCCCGGGTCCCTTCCGCGTACTCAGTTCAACACTGCCCGAGCTCAAGCCTTGCCTACCACAACGAAGACGCGTCGCTCAATCCTTGATCAGACTCTACCGGGTTGCCAGCAGATTTCACAAGACAAGACGCCCAGTCACAGGTTTCGCGTTCAAATCTCATACCACAATTGGAACCTCGGTTCTACATAGTTCTTTGGAACTGAACTGGACAAGACAAGGTATGTGGAGTTGAGTCGTCCAAATGCGACCTTTTGCTACATCATTCCTAACTATAGCATAGACACGCGTTATCTCCCAAAGTAGAACTTGCGACAACTCATCCGTCATGAACCCCCCTCGAATACCGCCCGTGGACGTCGAAATCGATGAACTAAATTGGTTCGACATCCAGCGCAAAATTTATATCATCAATGACCAAGTCAATTTCTTGAGGGGCATGCTCCGGGACAGAGAGGAGATTTTGCAACGCAACAGCCCTAGGAAAACCGAGAGGGCCATGCAAGCGTTTGCCTTAACTCGACGCCCAGAAGACGATGTTTTACAGGCCAAGTCAAGGGTCAGGTTTCTCATGATGGCCTTGATCGGACGGAGAGACTTTGACCGGCCAAGAATGCAAGAATTGTTGGACATTGCTGAGCGGCATCTAGACCTACTGCACGATGAAGAACATGCCTACAACGAGATGATGAACCGATATTTGATTCAAATGGAAATGGATCAGAGGTTACATGATGAGGCAAGGCATCAAGCTAACGTGCTGCGAGGTTATATCACCCAATTGGTGGGGGAGGTGCAGAGACTCCAACGGACAAGGCAGGCCATCGCTGCTTGACTTAACTCAAAATCAAGAGCCTCTTTGGTCTCCCCATCCATCAACCATACAGGCGACCGTCTGCGTGGACTTTGCGAGGCACTGAGATGGCCGAAAGCAGCCCAGCGGAAGAGAGCATTTGGGCTCTCATATGTTATGAATACGCCCCAGCGAAATGAATAAAAGTTCCATTCTTAGACCGAGATACCAATATGCCTAGTTTCAAGGTTTACTGGACTGTAATAAACGTAACGTACCTGATTCTTCTCACTGTTTCGGATAGAGTAGACGATGTACGGCCAATTTCCCTCTGATTAGACAACACGATACTCGGCGAAGTCGGTCTTTTCTTCAATTGCTCCAGCAGCGGCCTCTCCGTTCATGATTCCATGGATATAGCTACAACACTTTAGCAGCTGGGATCTAAAATGGATAGAAGGATGGCACATACCATTCGCCAATATAGATCCAGGTCTCGTGCTCACTCCTCCTTAACGCATGAGCCACGGATCCGCCCAACAGGAGGCAGATAGCGTCGCCGGGTTGGATATCAGGCGGACCTAATCCCATGTAACCCTTTTCTGTCCTGAAAAAACGCCGATTGAACTGCTCAATCAATCGAAGTTGGCGGTATATAGGTCGAAGGCATGACTCCCATATGCTTAGCAAGGCTTCCATCCCCTCTGGGGTTTCGAGTTGCAACAGATCCTGTAGACCATTCTCGTCCAGTCTTTTGGGCCGGCCTCCTTTCGTTGAGGTTAGGCGGCCTTGGTCCAAGTCAACCAGAACTGTTCTCCAGAAGGCCATAGCCTGAGTTTCGCCTGTTACATAGCTATCGCTATGTGGGAGCAAAGATCTCCATTGATTTAGCGCGTCTCTCATCGAGCTCCTCCAGTGTCCAGGGCTTGTTTCACCAACATTCTCAAAGTCAGGGCCCGGTGCTTGAGTTCCAACAATGGAGACAGAATCAAGACAAAAGCCCTTGAGTATCAGCACACTGTCATCCTCATCTGTTTTTATGCATGGAGGAGATCCCTCTGGGCTCATAAAGGCCTTGTAGATCGACCATTTGTTGAGGACTTTGGACAGCGAAGTTATGTAGTCCCTGAATGGCTCGGAGTGGAGTTCGAGGTCAGGGACCCAAGAAGCAAGGTTCTTGTTTCGAGACTCCTTTTTCTCGGAGATCAGGCCAAGGCAGTTGAGGTTGCCATCTTCGACAAGCGCGGCTCTCATCGCCACTCTATACACCTTCTCGACTGGCCATGAATATTCTGGCTTGAGACTATCGCGAGGCTTTATAATACCCAACAAGCCAATGACCTTGTCTCTCGGATCCGAAGTCGCGCGATTCCAAGTCGAGTAGAGCGCCATTGTCAACCCGATTTTCCCGTGAGCAACCATGTCTTTGCGCAGATACTCGACGAGCATCAGCGCACCAAGAGTCATGTCTCTGTGGGTCAGTGCACCTTTATAAGCATCATGGTTCACTAGGTGATATAAGAAATGGGACAAGCCCAAGAGATATTCGAAAGGAAACGTTTTTGAGCCAGACCAGCAGATTACGTTGGGGCATAGGACGCTTTCTTGCAGTGTCCATATTCTTCTCCACCAGCTGTTGGTGAGTAATGTTACGGCATGATTGAATGCAGTCAGTGCTGCTGGGTCATCGAGAAGTTTTAGAATGGGCGCATAAAACTCGTGGAAGGGCGTGGAATCTGGATAAATCGTGGCCGTGCGTGCATCGCGCGACGGAGACTGTTGATAGCTTGGGTCCTGGAAGACAAGTGTATAAAAGGTCTTCAGGAAAGTAACACCAGCGTCAGAGGTTGTGTCTGCAGTCCCAAGCCAGACGTCGACGGCTTGAGCTTGAGAGTAAATTTGGTTCATTTGGAGAACTTGACGATTCCTCTCCCCTTGATCTTGCTGATTGATGCAGACGGCGTCGACCCAGATGAGTTTTGCCTCATGAGGCTTTCGAAATGCCTTGAGCGCTGCATGTAAATTGGGTCGCACTTTAAAAACAGTTCCGTTTACCAACAGTCGCTGCGTCGCATCTTCATGGCCCCATGTGTATGAAATGGCTTCATAGTGAGGGCAGGTAGATAGCTCGTTATGATGCAGCTCGCAGGTGATATCGGATGCCTCATCATGCGACGGGAGGATTCTCAGGAGTCTGAACCATCCGTTCGAAGGGAGCGGCGAGTAAGTGAAGGGTTGTTCCATCTCGCACGCCAGTGAGACTGATGGGTGATGAATGTTGGGTAGCGGGCGGTGGAAAATAACGCATCAGACTGAGAAAATATACTTCCGCTTTTACAAATGTGCCTCTTGATCAATTTTACGCACAGTAACGCAAAGCCACTGAGATAGCGATTAGACCCCGAGATCTATTCTGTGAGTTGATGTCGCCAAGGCTGTGGTTTCAGCGACGGTAGTGGCGCGCTTCGTGTTTGTTGGTGTCGCGCGGGCTCAGCACAGGTCGTTTCCAACTCTGCACCAGCCTGACAGACGCGGATGCAGGCTGACCAATCTAGGATACAGCTGCGCAAAAAATTACATTCACGTAAGTAATTGTAACTAGAAGTAGCCAGAGAAAGACAACAAGCCATCACAGATCGGATAGTTGGATGGATGAAGCCTTGGTGAACGTTCCGCGACCATCGCTGCTTGTTGGAATAGATTTGTGATTACATCCCTATGGTCGTTTCAGGTTGATTGAGCACTCAAGCCAGCGTCCTCCATAGATGACCATCATTTTTATCATGCAAGATGAAGCATCACTGGAAGATTGTTTCCCACCTTGGAAAGATTGTAGATGGATCTGATAAGGCAATCACTACGAAAAGACGGTTTTGTTGGCAACGCTTCAATTGAGTCTTCCCCTTCCCCTCAATCTACCCTGCATCCTGCGTGGGCTCGATCGTCGACGGAACGCTGCGACCAAAGATTAATGCGGGGTCACATGGATGTCGTCGACCAACTCAATTGTCCCTGGCCTAGCGATCATTTTGCTCTCAAGTCACGGAAATTCCACATCCCGAGCGGAGACACGATTGATGAAATTAACAGAAAATCTTCATCAATTAGCTTCATTTTGCCACGCGACATGGATAGGCAGAGAGTGCCGTCCCCATACGCAGAGCCAGAGCCAGGGCCTGAGGCTTGCCTCAACAAGATCGAGTCAGTGAGTCTCCAGCTTGAGCACAGACAGACTTGTCTACTTTAAGCAGTTCATCCTTCAGGGATGGTCGATTGGTGGCGACGACTAGCCCACATGGGGCATGATCTACTCAGATCCATCTCTTGAATATCCAGGCTCTCGGGAGATTGGCGGATTGTAACGCTGAGCTTCAAACCTACGATTCATGGAGCAATGCTACTGCAAGATATCTCTTGGCCTTTTGCCCGAAGTTTTTCTCAATGAATCAGGTTCATTCTAATGCGACACTGCGACAGTGCCTGGAGAAGCAACCTACCAAGCAGGCTGGTGTCTCCTCGTATCCCCTCAGAGTCATCTTCTCTGTCAGCTCAATTACCAAGCTCCACCTCGTACCCAAAGTAAATGACATCAAAACCTCCAGAGAAATTAGCATCCTCTAGAGTCTCAACGCTTTTCACAGCCCTCATCCAACTTGGCACGGCAAAGAAGCCCCCTACTAGCAAAACCGAAACCCAAACTAAGCCCGCTGTAATGACTCGAATATCCACGTGCCGCCTACGCGGAATAGGCGCTTAGCCATACAAAAACGAGCCCCTATCTATTAGTATAGAATAATCTTGTACGCCATCGTCACCTAAAAACACTAGCGAACGGCGGTCCGCCACTGCGCGCTCTTCTCATTTGCCCATCTAGCAGATCTATGGGTTCACCACCTCGGTCTGTTCACCAGACTGCCGGGGCTTCTGGAACCTCTAAAAACCCCATCATGCAAGATTCCGATCTACTTCGGGGGCTTGGCAAGGATTTGCCATTCTTTTTTCTTGCTTAAAGGCCGTCTTCCTGTGGCAACCCTGTCTACACGTCTTTCTTGGCTGTTTGCTTGTTTCTCTTTGTTCTAGAGAATATTTCCTGATTCGATCTCACAATGGCGGGTTTCTTAATACCGGATCACTACGTATACGTGAAGCCCAGCACTACCGATCAATTGGTCGCCAGTATCATCTGGGGCTTTACTCTCGCTGTTGGAATCTTTGCGGGCCAAAAGGCGGGAAGGCAGACATGGGATCAGTGGAAGCGCACAGGACGGGCTAAGGCCTACGTCTGGATGATCTGGGCCGAATGGTTGGCTTCGATGTTGATTGGAGTCTTGTCGTGGTGTTTTATCCGAGGTTACATTGCTCCCAGGTATGTTATCGCCCTCGTCAAATTGGTAGGCAATAGAACTGACCAGCAATTCTTAGCTTCTGGATATTCTTTGTTCTCCGTACGATACATCCTTCAAACATTATAGGAACACGAAACTGACTGGTCTCTTAGTGTGCGCCTGGGTTGTCCAAATTCAATGCATTTGTGGAATCATCATCAACCGAATTTCTCTCCTTATGGTCGACAGACGAAACGCCATCAAGATCCGATGGATAACTGCCATTACCCTTGGCCTCATCAACATCAGTGTCTTTTGCATTTGGATTCCTTCTCAGCTGCAAATCTCCCAGCGTTACCATGATATCAACTACATTTGGGATCGCATTGAGAAGGGTCTCTTCCTGGTCATCGACGCAACACTGCACGGCTACTTCGTCTACCTGATTCGTATCAAGCTTATCGCCAATGGTCTTACCAAGTACCAGCCTCTGATGCGATACAATCTTATCATGATTATTATATCCATGAGTTTGGACGTTATTCTCATTGGCAGCATGTCTATCGGCAATGGTTTCATGTAAGTCGCCGATCCAAATGGCTGGTGCTAGGCTTCAATGACTGACTCGCATAGTTACGTGCAATTCCACCCTCTTGTCTACATGCTCAAGCTTCACATTGAGATGAACATTTCCGCCCTTATCGTGCGAGTTGTTCGTGCGACCGGAGATCACAGCTCATACCCCTCTGGTACCGATCTGCGCTCCAAAGTCAGAGCCGCCGTCACGAACAAGAAGTCGGGCAACTCCAATCGCACAGGTGGCACAGGAAAGGGCGCCATGTTCTCGTCTACGGCGAGAAACTTGGAAGTGCGCATCGACGCAGGCGGTCAGATAACCGACAGCGAAAACAGACCCCAGCCAGCGGGTATCACAAAGGTCACACAGACGCATGTAACAGTCATGCCCAAGCACGACGAGGATGATGCCAGCTCGCAGTCCTCAACGCGGCACCTGAAGGACCCTTACTCGTATCCCTGATTCACTAGGGCTGACGGAGGCGGAGGGGAGTTGTGTCGATGATGGAGACGGCACTTCGGTGACATTCTCTGCTTGCCAAGCATAGCGAACATACGCCACAAAACGTGGCTCGGAGATTATAGAAATTAGAAGGCCTAGAGTCATAGAAACGAAACATCACTAGCATAACGTACTTAATTAATAATGGATATCTCGACTCTGAAGCGCGCGATATGAAGGAGAAATGCAAACGGACCCAGCAGCTAAGGTTTTTTCGCCGACATGATCTGCGACCAGGTTGCCCTAGCTCGGCATAGGCTCGGTGAGCTTCGTGGAGCAGCTCCGGTGAGACACTCTGCACAACGGGGCTTGTTGCACACAAGAAATTGTTAGTGCAAGGAGCTAGAAATGGTTAGCTGTGCGATGCTACAGCTCAAGTGGCGAACAATGACTAGCTACAAGTCAATTGAGTCGTCACCAGTCTTGAATTCATTGTTTTCCAGAGCTGAACTGTTGATCCAAAGAGTAACCGAGCAACCGAGGTAGCGATCAAATCAGGACTAGCTACAGCTTGCTCCCTTTCCAATTCAAGCTCTGAGTTGCATCCAAGGAACAACGAAGCACTTTCCCGCGTCTGGACCGCTCAAGTGACCCATGGGCTTGAGCTAACAACCCCCAAGGTGCACAGCCAGTGGAGTCTCAAGAATCCTCATGAGCCACTCAATGCTCATTTCTCGACACGGCCCGGTGCCCGGAGCTCATTGCCTCTACCCACCAGCCTTATTCCAGTTAGGAGATATGGGGTACTCACCTTACCATTCTCAGATTGCCCCAGATGAATGCAACGTACCCGACCAGATCGGCGTCTGGACAACCCCGGTTGAAACGTCCTACCCCAAGTAAAGTCTGGTTGTAAGGGTCCAGAGATGGGTTGCTGAGATATTGGAAGGACCTGCAGGTGACTCGCGCGGGGTTGTCCTGCGGCTGGCTGTCCGCAAGGAATAATCATGGTGACACGAGCTGCAGGTATATATATATAACTTCCCCTCACGAGGGACATTCTCTTTCTGAATCACCAAGCACGACTCGCTCACTACCCTCTTCTAATCCCATTTCCGACCTTGTAACCCCGTTGCCTAAAGGATCCTCCAGTCTTAACCATGGGTTTATATACTAAACTCGCTAGCGACATTACCGAAGTCGACGTTATCATCGCTGGAGGTACGCTTGTTCTGTACCTAACTAGCTAACCCACCAACACTGCTAATTATGTGAACTAGGCGGAACAGCAGCATGTGTCGTTGCCGGGCGTCTGGCGGAGGCTGATCCAAATCTGTCTATCCTTCTGATTGAGGGCGGGCAAGACAACCGTGGGGTCGAGAGCATTGAGAACCCTGTCTTTTTCCTGGATCACTTGCTGCCAACATCCACTACCACCCTGTTCTACAAGGCTAACAAGTCAGACAAACTGGCTGGACGCGAGTCCATCGTTCCCTGCGGTGGGACGCTTGGTGGAGGCTCGTCGATCAATTTTATGATGTACACACGTGCTCAGCGAGCAGATTTCGATTCTTGGAAGTCACCAGGATGGTCTGCCGATGAGATCTTTCCGTTTTTGAAGAAGGTATGCTTTTTGAGTTACTCTGGGGTATTCTGACACTTTTGCTAATTCAGTCTAGCTTGAGACATACCATGGCCGAGGTAACCCGGAACACCACGGCTTTAACGGCCCGGTTCACATCTCTGACGGTACATACCGTTCCAAGAACCCAGAAAGCGACTTCATCAATGGTGTGTCTCAGGTCGGCTGGCCAGAGATTCACGACTTGCAAACTCTCGACGCCAACAATGGTGTTGAGCGATGGCTTCGATATGTTTCCAAGGATGGACGTCGGCAAGACACTGCTACGGCTTATCTTCACAACAAGATCGACAACAAGAAGTATCCAAACCTTCATGTTCTCGTGGAGTCAAAGGTTGTCCGTGTTCTTCTTGATGACGACAAGAAAGCTGTTGGTGTCGAGTACACTCCCAACCCAGCATTCCAAGCTCAAATTACCCCAACCCAACATCCGACGCTGAGTGTCAAGGCTCGGAAGCTGGTCGTTGTTTCATGCGGTGCTCTGGGTACACCACCCGTGCTTGAGAGATCAGGCATTGGCGCCCCTGAAGTCCTAAAGAAAGCTGGGGTCGACGTAAAGGTTGACTTACCTGGTGTTGGTCACGAGTATCAGGATCACAACCTCATTCTCTATCCTTACAGAACTAATCTCCAACCCCATGAAACAGCCGACAGAATTCTCAGGAACCCTGACAAGCGCCAAGAGTTTATCAAGTCAAAGGATTCCATGTTGGGATGGAATGCGATTGATATCTCTTCTAAGCTCCGACCTTCAGAAGCCGATGTTGCTTCACTTGGGCCTGAGTTCCAGAAGGCTTGGGACCGAGACTTCAAGAATCACCCCAATCGACCTTTGATGCTAATGGGCATGATCTCTTGCTTCCTTGGAGATCCTTCGACTGTGCCTGAAGAGCAATATGTTACCGTCGGCAACTACACTGCTTACCCATACTCTCGCGGCCACGTTCACATCACTGGCGCTGGGCTCGACGACCCCCTTGACTTCGATGTTGGATTCCTCAGCGACGAGCATGACATTGACTTGAAGAAGCAGATTTGGGCTTACAAGAAGTCCCGAGAGATCATGCGTCGAACAAAAATGTATCGTGGTGAGATCGCTGCTGGTCACCCAGCATGGCCCGCAGGATCCAAGGCTGCTTCAGTAGAGATCAACGAGGCTCTCAATAATGTCACAGATCTCGAGTACTCAGCGGAAGATGACAAGGCCATCGAGGACTGGGTTCGACAGAATGTTGCCACGACATGGCACTCCATCTCTACCTGCAGGATGGCACCTCGTGACAAGAATGGTGTTGTGGATGAGAGACTGAATGTACATGGTACAAAGGGTCTCAAGTTGGCTGATTTGAGTATTGCTCCTGAGAATGTCGGTGCGAACACGAACAACACTGCTATTGTTGTTGGTGAGAAGGCTGCAGATATCATCATCAAGGATCTGGGCCTTGGTCCCTCTGCTAAGTTGTGAGATGGAGGTAGTTTGTTGACTAGAAGGCAGTCTTCGAAACTGACTTGGGCTTGAGTAGTGTTTGTAGGGACTTTGAGAACATGAATTCGGCTTGATATTTGGCCGTAGCGTAGCAATCAGTAACAAAAACATACAAGGTCTTGAAGCCTGAAAGCTTACTCACACAAACAAGAGATTTTTGGTGAATTGCAAGATCGAAGCCCACGCAGTTTACCATCTCAACATTAATGAAATCTATCATAGACCAAAAAACGGCCTCTAACAATGTTCTTCTTTGGGGGCTTCTGGAGTTATGCACGTCCTTAGCTTTATCGTGCATCGTGTAACAGCGGGTTCGAGGAGCCATACAAGTGCCCACCACAGCACAGCCCAGTAACACTTCCACGCCAGACTTTCAGAAGCCTCCAAGAAGCGATACAGACTGTGTCCAGTGTAACAGCAAAAAGATAACATGGAAAACACCAAAAAACATACAACAGCGGGGATTCGCTGGTCGTCACCGACCCAACTACTAATCTGCCGGTTAGTGGCTTGACTATGGGAGAGCAGACGGGATCCCGTATTTTCCACTACCTATGGTCGTATGTGTCAGTGATTCTGTCGTCAAGACCTATATCCTCTGCGTTGTGGCTTAGCAGAGAATGGTTGGGTCACCAACCTGCGGGCTAACGCTACGGATTCAGCCACACTCCACAAGACATAAATCTCTGCTGGATACCTCTACAAGCTCTCCTGTGCTACTGCAAACTATGATGTTAGGTAATTGCATTTGATCTGGTTGTAGTTAATTTGTTCACCCTTATTGAGGTTCCGAACCTTTGTCAGCCTCAGCAGTACTAGGCCTACCTCCTCAGAGGGATGTGCAGACGGACACTATCCCGCTGATTCATTTTTCTTTGGAAAAACATTCCCATCAATATCTCGGTTCTATATCTGATATTTTTTCGTAACAGTCGGCGGATTGCTATTGGCCCCCAGCCAAAGTGAATTGTGGCCCTATGTACTGTTGCGAAAAGCTGCCAAGATGCTGTCTATAGAATGAACAGCGATCGTTGCATATCGTGTGCCAATCACATGTGAAATTCGCCAGGATCGCATCAAGTGTCGAGGGCTAATAGGCCTTCCTTTTATGGTGTTTAATACCGAGCAGGTTGCAGTGCATCCGTATTAAAAATGGGTTTCAGTGCGACCAACAACTTCATGAGACAGGGTTGCGACCATCTCCACATCACACATGCATGAAGATACATACGAGCTATGGAGAAGCGCTTTGGGGCTTTCCAGTACTAATAAAGCTCTTCATCGGTCATTCGAGACTATAGTCGTAGCCACAGCACTACATCGCTCCTATGCTGTCAGTCAAGGCAGTTTACCTTGTGTGAAGAGTGACAAGCGGCGGGCCGCTCCGGAACCAAGGGTGATCGACAAGGATGTAGCCCCAGGAGACGGAGGCGGAAACGGTGGCCATCCCAATTGGCCTCGTCTATCCTGAATATTAGCCGAGTGGGGATACAGCATATGATACCACTTGAGTTACACACAAGCATGAACAGATCATAAAGAGGGGGCGTCCCAGTGTTGAGTTGCAGGTGTCCTGCAGCGCATTTATATCGTCAGCAAAATGGCTTCCCCAACTGTTCAACCAACAGCCGAACGTGCTGAAAGGCCTCATGATGTACCTGGCGTACTAGAAGCAGAGGTACCATACTCAACACTATGGATAGAAAAACATGCTGATTAAGGGTAGGACGATGGCGGAGATACTGATTCTACGTTAGACCTCGGGTCGGTCATAACGACGGATAGCCCGTGATTTCTATGCTGACAATCAGTGCAGAGAGGGTTCTTCCAGTTACATGACATCTCTCAAATCAAGCATCTTTAGCTATAGGTAAGAGGCCATAATTCGAAGTCAACTGTATTTCTTACTAAGATTATGTAGATATGAGGTACGGCATGCATGATTCCTGAGTAGTTGGTAGCCTAACAGCTCAGCAGCATGGCCGTCGATATCATGCATTTCACGAAGGAGCATACTTGGTGGCAAGTCTTCTCGCCCATCCAAAGTTCAAGTGCAAGCCGACTAACCACACACCGTAGCCAAACGATGACGAAGAGCAGAGCCGCATGGACCTGGTTCACCATATCTACAGTCTTCTTCTTGCGGGGAAGCTTCATACAGCCCCAATCGACAAACCCCAACGGGTCCTTGATCTGGGCACAGGTACTGGAATCTGGGCTATCGATTTTGCAGAGTAGGTTATAGCCTCTTGGTGACTAGTTGAAGCCCCATTGCTAACTTCAGGAAAGCGAGCACCCTTCAGCCGAAGTAGTTGGGACAGACCTGAGCCCCATACAGCCTGACTGGTGAGTCATGAGCATCGTGTCTTTAACTTTGCCCAGACTCATATTTCTATGCAGGGTTCCCGCCAACTGCGCTTTTGAAGTCGACGACTTTGAAGACCCGTGGGTATACAAGAAGCCGTTCGACTACATCCACGCCCGAGAGCTTGAAGGGTGCATCGGCAACGAGCAGCAGTTCTTTGATCGTGCGTTCGAGAACCTCAACGGCGGTGGTTATCTCGAACTTCAAGCCCAGCGTGGGTTCTTCATGTCAGACGATGACTCGATCAAGAAGGCCGTGAATGCAGAGGTCTGGGCTGAAGCAGTACGCGACAGCAGCAACAAATTCGGAAAGCCTATCGACTGCGCCATGAACTGGAAAGATAAGGTGATAAAGGCGGGCTTCGTGGATGTCTACGAAGAGGTTCGAAAGGTGAGCATTATACCTGACGAGAAAACAAGTCGTTAGCTGATCATGAGGCAGATTCCAATTGGTGCCTGGCCTAAAGATCCTGTCCTGAAGGAAGTAGGCAAATGCCAGGTTGTTCAATCATGTGCAGCCATCGACTCTTACACACCAATGCTTCTGGAAAAGGTCCTTGGATGGGGCAAAGAGGAAACCCAAGTCCTAATGGCGAAGGCCAAAGGGGAGCTCCGAAATCCCTCTATCCATCTGTATCTTCCTGTCTACTTCATCTGGGGAAGAAAGCCATAGAATTCCGACCTCTGGTTGTTAGTGCTAGATGGGACATAATTTTGAGTGGTACCCGACAGATGATGTGAAAGGCAAATTAAAAGACGAAAAGTCCACAGAACCGTTTGATCCAGGTTGCCGAGATACGATCAGATAGGACCTACATAGTGACTGCGCTGTGAGCGCTTACCTGAATCTCGCTTGCTTCGCAAATTGTGACGGAAAGGCTGGTTGCACTCATAAGTTCTCTGTTTGCCGCCATCGCCCTTGCTCAGTCCGGTTCATCGTATAGATGCCAGTAATCTTCCCATGGCCATGCAGCGATCGCCAAGCTGCGATGTTGCGCTCCTGCGATGGAAGAGCCTGCAAATCCCAATGGGCCTCCCGGTCCCGCTCTCTGACGAATTCATTGCCCTTAATCTTGCCGATTTCAATCTTCTAGAGTCAGATATTCAGCGATGGTGCAACGTGTATGCCAGTCTAGACGCAGTTGCTGGACTGAACTAATATGTTGGCAATGGTGGGCAGCGTTTGGCTGGATGCTAACAGAGCCCCTATGGCCCACTAAACTTACAGCACTGTTAGCCACTCCACCACCAAGGTTTCTGAGATCGCCGTTGACAGTGGCTGAAGGTGGCGCTTAACGGTAAACGATTATCGTTTGTCACCGAGGCCTGAATCCTGGAACTTAGGAAGGATTGGAGATGGGTTCCTAGGGGTTCCATTCGTGCAGTTATGCGAAGCTCACGACATGAGTGGAATGGGACAGCCTCCAAATTGTGTTGGTTGAGATCTACGATAAGGTAGGGCTGGTGTTTGGGCCGCCACCAAATGAAACAGCCCATATGGAAACTGACATCGACGTTTGAGGGAGCACAATACATAAAAAGGCATTTGCACCAATCGGTGTCACTCTAGTGAGTACCTTTTTAAGTGCCTGGGCGAGGTACTCTCACACAAACAGCTTATTGATTGCGGGGTGTTTGTCCTGGTTAAGGTATATGGATCCATTATAACTTCATAATGGAAGGTAACCTTCGCGGGGGATTATCCGCTAAAACCCCTGCAACACGGCACGCAGGGCGTTTGTGCCCACTGAAGCGCTGGGGTTTATTTAGCGATCGCACATCAACCAACAGCACAGCCAAACTCTACCAACAGTTTCTTTGCTTATGGGCGTGCAAACGCAGCCTCGTTTGCCTGAAACTCTACAAGGGTTTGTTTATCTTCTTTTCTCTTCTCCCTCTGTAATTGAGTCTTGTTACACACAGCAGAGATGAATCGGAGCTCGGCTTCAGTTTTCCCCGATAGATACCTCCCAGCAACGCAATCGACCAAAAGTTGTTTGCTCTTGCCATGAGCCAACAGGCCCAGAGCCTGATTCATTATTTTTCTTCCTACATCGCGCCCCTCGCTTCTGTCTTCTTCCTGTCAAAGGGGCGCACCTATGTCTTCGAGACATTTCCCTACGATTGCCGCCGACTCCTCTCGACCTCAAACACGAATTCCGCACCATATGCCATGAATGCGAACCACGACGAGGCACCAGCCTCTTACGATGACATTGGGGTCGGTGATGCAAACCCGGAGGTGCAAAAATGCGTCAATCGCATCTACAAGGCATCTGGGAAGTATCCCTGGGACTGGCTGCCACGCGATTACGTTCCCAAGGTCGCCGCTTGGGGCACCAACGCCGCGCTCAACCTTGCCCTTGCTGTTGAAGCTGTTCACGCCCATGGATCAACGGTTACCATGGACGAATTGCGTGAGTTCCTGGTACAAAGGGCCAGAGAACGCCAGAAATTAAGCAAGAATGGCAAGCCAGTCAAGCCCACCATGAACTCGGATTGCGCGAAGGCTAGAAAGTGGATTGAAGACAATATGGTCAACTCTCAAAGCACATCGAAACAGAACAAGCGCAAACAGTCGGGCCACTATGGTGCCTTTAGGAAAGCGAGACCAAAGACATGGCGAGGGCTCACTATAGCTCAAAACAAGCAACCCCAGGATAAGCTTGACGACGATGATGACGATGACGAGGGCGATGACGATCAATTCCAAAGGATTGACTTCAGTAGAGAGATGAGTGTTCTCAGTGATATCAGCAACGTGAGCAGTGCAATCGGTCCATCCGATCGGCATCAGCACTCCCCTCCTGCACCGCCCGATCGGACTTGGGCTCATAAGCCGGACATGCCTCCTCGTATGTTTCTGTATAGCTCGTTCTTGAGCCGGATCCATGACTGACACCCACTTAGCGCCCTCTCCAGTCCCCAGCAAACGCTCGCGTCACATCGAACAATTCGTATCAAACAATATCGATGACTCCAAGGTAGCATCCAGCCTAGTCGATGCCGAGGAAGAAGCATGTCTCAGTCAAGCTGTTAGTATCACGCCCCAGATATTCACATAAGCGCCGACGCTAATTTTATCTCACTCCATAGGAAACAATGATGCTCTATGCTATCAATCGCAGCCTACGAACATCATGCGAAAGGATTGAAGCTGCTGAAAACCTGAGCAACGGATACAACCAGGAGATAGACAATACCCGAAATAATTTAGCTGCAACCGACATGGAAGTCAGACACGTCCTCCAAACAGCCACGCGAGACCGAGATGAAAAACAAAAGAAAGTGAGGCAATTGAAGGAGGAAAAACACAAGTTGGCCGCGATGATCGAGGACCAGGGTGGGAAGTGTTCAGAAACTCTGCAGGACATGTACGACGGCTTTATCCTGGAATATGAGAAGGCGCAGAAGGAGCTTGAGAATGTCCAAAACACTTTGGAAGCGATGGAAGAGGAAAGTCAGAAGAACAAGCAACATCAAGATGGACAAGATAAGATCACATCTCTAGAGAAGGGCATTGCCGAACAAAAGGAGATCATTAAGCGGGAGACGAGGAGGAAGTTAGTATTCGAGACGGCCCGGTGTCGTGTGGACTACTTGGACCAACTTAGGTCAGCTCCCGACGAAAAGCTATACGCAGAGCACGAAGCAGCCATGAAAAGTCAAGAGTACTTGTCGTAGCACAACTTTGGCTGCTGCAGCCAGCGTCTGGCGAAGTCTGGAGTGTGTTCAAGCATTATTATTGGGTTCATGTTCGGTTTTTGAGAGCGATTGCACTGTCAAAGGCTTTATGTGGCGAATGGTTGGTAATGATAAAAAGGACTTTGTGGCTCAGTTTGGGATGGAGAACAACTTGAATTAAAACTAGAATCAAGTGCAAACGTGGGTATCTACTTCATAATAACAAGGAAACATCAAACCCTTGCCTTCCTGTGGCCTTCTTGTCTCACCACCTTTGCTAGATGGATGGTCGTGAGACCTGAGTTCTTCGTGGAGGGACAACAACCTTGCGTCCATCTTGGATAGTCTCTCCTTGGAAATTCTCTCGATGACCAGCTTCTCAAACACTGCGACATCATCGAAATAGTCAGACTCTTCCTCATCAAGGTCCCCATCTCGTCGTCTATGAGTCGCGAAGCGTAGCGGCGTTTGTGTTGGCTTGACTTTCCGAACAAAGCCTCGCCGTCGTGTGTTGTACCTCTCGGACCTGGCGCTCCAGAAGTCTTTGGCCATCTCGCCAAGTTCGAGGGTTTTCGCTGCTGTAAGCCCAGTGTGACTCACATCGACTTTGGACTTCCACTTGCCGGGTTTGTAAGTCGTGAAGCTCAGCTCTTTGATGTGATGGCGTATTCTCATGTCAAGGAAATGCCCGGAAGCTGGGAGGACCTTATCAACTAGACCCATGTCTCTTGCTTGAGAAGCGGACATGGGTAGCATAGCACGCAAAATATACTTTGCGCGCTCTGGTCCACAGCGACCGACGTAGGATAGAGAGTGATACTCAGAGCCGTAGAGTCCGAGGGTTCGATAGGCGGGATTGAGGACGACTTCGGAGCCTGCGATGACCACGTCACAAGCAGCTGCCAAAGCCACGCCGCCAGCAGCGCAGTTCCCTCTCAGCGCCGCAATAGTAGTGACGTTCTTCCGAGGAAATACGTCCAGTAGCATGTGCACCACATCATCGATGCGATTGATGTTCTTCCAAGACTCTGCTGCAGGGTCATCACTGGCTTCGATGACGTTGAGGGCGATACCGTTGCTGAAATATGAGTCGCCGCCCATAAGCACGACGGCATCAAGAGCCTCATGCAAAGCGACGAATTCAAGAGCTTCGATGAGTCGCGAGCATTGAGATGTGCTCATGGCACCGTTGTAGAACTCGAAGTAGACGAAGGCGACTTGGCGCTTGCCCGCACTCGCAGCAAATTCTACCCAGATCTCTTGATGGGTTGAGTATGTTGCTTTGGACCATTCGAAGAGAGGGCGTAGTGATAGTGAACTGTTCAGGGTGCTTTGGTTGATGAGGCCGAGATCGAGAAGGCCTGAGACAGCGGGGACTTTGGGCCAGAGCATCGGATCAGCCTTGCGCTTCACTCGGCGGATATGAGTGATCCAGATTCCGTGTCCATCACAGGTGGCGACGCAGACAGCCTCGTCTCTGCAACCAATGATTTGTCCAGGTCCGCGTTTGCATTTGGCATCCCTCCCAGCCTCAATCGTACCTCCGTAGACGTAGAGACCGACTCCTCCAAACAGCTTTGTGAGGCAGCCAGGCTGCGAGTCAGCAGACCTTATCTTTCGCGATATCGTCCGGGCGGGTTCGTATTGGATGTCGAAGTTGCGGTCCGCTGCCTTGAGAAGTGGTCGGCGATGTGTCGGTCCGCCGAGGAAGGGCTTGCGCAGTGTCACGGATAGGCTTTTATAATTGCGGTTGGGGACAAGGTCGACTGAGATGCCGTGAATATCCTGTTTGTCCAGCAGTGACAGTCGCGAGAGAGCTGCTGCAATGCCTGAATCGGAGAAGCCGTTAGCTGCAGAGACGATGCGGTGCAGAGCAGTAGCGGTGGCAATAATCGCTGCTTGGGTGACCTCTTTGCGGTAGAGTGTTGACTTGGAGACTCCGGGCGCGTCGATGTCGATCTTGAACTGCTCAAATGCCCAGACTGGGCCAGCGTCCATCTCCTCAACAGCTTGTAAGACTGTGACACCCCAATGCGACCGGCTGTTCTGGCTCCAGGACTGGGACTTGAGTAGTTGATCAGAGTCTATGACGTTGCCATCGTCGCCCATGAGCACCCAGTCGAGGGCGCTTGGTCCTGCGTCACCTGGCGGTCCAGGGTGGATGATGAGGGTGAGATACTTTGAGAAGATCTCGCTTGGGACTCGAGTAGTCATGAAGGGGCAGACGATGACGTTTGGTTGGAACAGAGTCGCTGCCTCGATCATGGCTTTGTCGGAGAGCGCAAACTCAATCGTGACATCGTGTTTCTGACTGAGGATAAGATACAGCTGCTGAGAGAGCGAGTTGTGCGCGGTGCAGAGAAAGAGGATCTTCATGGGAGGTGTAGTAGGCAGGCGACGCTCACCCGAATCGCTCGACCGGCTGGTCTCGCTGGTACCTCGTGATAGCTTCAGTGAACCCATTGTGAGATGTTACGACGAGATACTTGGCGTAGCAGCAGGAGCAGCAGCCGGGGATGTCAGATGGCAGCATCATGGGGTTTAAGTAACAATCTCCACGGGCCAGTGAATAACTCAAGGTTGCGACATAATGACTGACAGTGTAACAGCATCTTCGCACTAGCCAGCCCAACCGTGAACAAACGCGCATGTGTCACTGAATCATACCCATTAACAACCAGTGATTCATTGGCTCAATGGAAGATGGCTACAATTTCGGTGGCTGATGATCTATCGGAACTCTCGCGACTTAACCAGGATGGGCAAACAACTTGCAGCACGGACGCAGCCATCACAATTGAAGATCGAACTATGGCGACAGATTTTGTGTTTCATTGGATCGTAATCTCACTTTGGGCTTCATTATTTCAGGTGATGGGTGCCCCTTGCAGTTGCTTTGGCTTTCCAAGGGAGATTACCTGGCGCTTGGTGTTGGGGCTTTACCGCGAGTGTGAATTGATCGACACGGCTTAGTGGTTAGCGGAGCTGAGCTTCGCTTCCTGTTGATCACAGGTCCCCAGTTTCTGGGTCGAAATGTATCGCAGCAAATCACTGAATGGAGACTTAAATCACGCAGGCTGATCGAAAGCATGCTAATATCCAAGGGAGCATCATCAGTGCACGAGGTGCCCTGCAGTAAATGGAGAGGCCCAGAAGTGAGGGACAGAGCGCGCCCTATCTTATCAGGCTTTCGCTCAGACGCGCCAAACACCAAATTATGATGTCAGAAAGATTCCATATCACAAAGCCTTGCACCCTCTTTTAAGTGCCACAAGAAGCCATGCGACCCAAGCACAGCAATATGACTCAATTCAGAGCCCAAGGGATAAACTAGTCCAACCGTTGGGTTCTGAGGCCTTTCGTGCTGGATACAGTGAGTGATACGCGTCGCCGAAAGAATACGGAAATTGGTAATTCCGGTTATTTGTTTGTGGTGGAGAGAGCGGAGCGATCGCGCGCCAAAAGTCAAAACAGCCCTTCACGATGCAGGGTAAGTTGATCGACATTCTCGACTTTTTCAAGCATGGAGCTAAAAGTCCTCCCCACGCTCCCATTGCATGATAAGTGGCGATCTCATGACTGTTATGACAAAAAGGGAGAATTGGGCGAATTGGCTTCGCTGGATTTGGAGCGTTTGCAGGTTTAGTATTGTTTTCATGCAATTTCATGGCTGCGGAACAATTGCCGACTCAAGGGATGATGCTTGATTGACCTTGATCACAGCAAGTAGTGTCGCCGTAGGGAAAGCAAATTGTCGCCCTGAAGTGACAGAATCGCAAGTGCAATATGGCCAGCAAGTTGCACCCCGAATCAACTATCACACCATTCCTGCTACATTTTTTAGTTCTTGCTGGTGTTTCTTGATTCAAGTCTTCGTTCAGTACAGTACAGGGTTGTCAATTGTTATCGATAACGCCAAAATTGACTTGCGGGGTCAATCACGGGACCACCTAAAAATAGCCGCTCGAACACTGATGGCTTTCATGACTTGGGCCTCGGCCTCGGCCTCTAAACACATGGTATAAGTTGGCTCAAATTCGGCATGAAAACTTAGCCATCCTCTGGGGATATAATTGCAGGTGCTTCCAGTTTCTCTGAAGTGTCTAGCTTGATATGACAGCCATCCGTATATCTACACGCTGCTCAAAACACAAAATACTCACTAAGTATGAGCGCTAATAGCACGGAACCTGACACTTGGCTAATCAGTAGTGGCTACTTGGACTCTGAATGAGTATCTGGAAATATCATAACGCCGTTTATGTTATCTAAAGTACCCTTGTCAACATTTTGTGTCTCGATAGCAATGAAATCTTGCCATAGAAGACTCAGATACCCCAATATCTTCCATATAAATAAGAAGCCAATTATAGCGTCACATCGAAGAGTATAAAGCTCCGATGGAAGGCGATGGAACCACAGCAGGTGACATGACTAGATCTGAGCAGGGAGTTGTGCCGTTCCTAGACGGCATGCATAATAGATCTCGCGCTATCAATGCGTAAAGTAGTCCAGTGGGAGCAACATCAGTCTAGAAGGATATCAGAACATCATATCTGCAGTTGAAAAAAAGAGCTGTGGCGGGATTCAAAATATTGGACAAGTTTCCATACCTACTGTTTCCAATATTCGTTTCTATATGGTGATTAAAAGCTCCTCGTCATGGGACTCAACCACAAATACAATTAAGACATCGCAACACGGTGCATGACAGATTACTATAGCATGAATGCTCCTGACCATTCCATCTCATCATTCCTTGCGGTTGGTAGGAGGATTTTCGGAGAAAGGGGGATGATCCCCCGCTCGTCATCGTGTTGCATTGGCAATAGCGGCACAGATATTCGATACCCGCCATTGTAACCGTAAGATCCTCCATTACATGATCTTCCACCAACGAGATATAGGGCATGCTGGTTGCAACTTCATGACAGACCTTGAGACAGCATCAATTTGCCCCCTTTGGTTTGCCTCCTTCCCAAATTCTCACTTCCCCAGTAAATGTTGAGAGTCCGTCGGACTTTATGACGGCACTTGCGACTCCAGCTGATGGCAAAAAGTTCATCCCTCAGCTCAACAAGTCCTGGGTATGTATAACACGAACCCCACGAAACGAAGCTAAGACCATCATGGGATCTTTCTACAGCGCGGAAAGGGCGTCAGGTAATAATAGAACACATATATACAGCAGCGGGGATCTAGGGATTATTCTGGGCTAGCGACTGGCGGAAAGTTTATATGGATTCCCGAAGTGTCGGAATCCCTAGATCCTCCAGACACGGGGACCCATAACGGGACGGCTTCCCCTAGCAGGCTTGCCCTGACCAGTCTTCACCGTCAATCGTGAGATTCCAGGTTCGCAAGTCAGACAAGGAGTAAGATCATCGGCTTTCACGGGCATCGGTCGTCGGGGATAGAACACTGGTATTTTGTAGCTAATGTTTTGCCCCATTGAAAAGCGATACAGGCAGACAGGATCAAGCCTGGCGATTCTCAGCTCCCCGCCGCGGGTGTCGGCGGTCGCAAACACCGACCTGTAAAGGTTTAGCGCCCCAACGCTCGAGTTTGAGATTTGCTCAGCTCATCTTTATGTAATCGGACAATGCTTGAATGCCAAGGAACTTTGACATTGATAGAACATGGTATCGAGATGACATTAGAGCTTTCCCAAGTGTCAGTTTAATGAACTGATCTCGCATGGTAATTAACTTTATAGGAACTAAGGTATTTCCCACTAACGCATGCAGAAGTGCTGTTCAGTCAGCCTCCAGCGATAAGCTTATTTGTGGCCCCTGCCAAGATCGCAAGCCCCTAAAGTTGACAGCGAACTCTAAGCAAGGCAACCTCAATTTCTGCAATCAAGGATACGCAAGTTCTTCCAACAACTCGCATACGTAACATTTGCTATGCGCTTAATGCATCCAACGTCATTCGATGGAAGTTTGCGGCTGTTTTACAGGCTGTTTGTTCACACCATCCGCCATTGAAAGTTGCGTATTGTTGAAACCGTAGCTGTCTCGAGTACAGCAGGGTCGCAGTGGAAGCCCATGCGAAAATTGTGATGATTCAACATTATGAATCAATACAGTTCGATTCCCGTGGGAGGAATCGCGGCCACGGAGTAATATCTTCTAAATGGCCTAGTAAAGGACCAAGTTTCGCAATGCAAAAGTCGTGCTAGTCTCCGTTGCGCTTGGATCTGATCGAGCTCCCAGTAAACCGGGACCTGACTAGGCTACTGTCCGTATGCCACCGCAAGAGTTACTCTTTGGGTATCGCCCCATACTAAAGTTTGACATCAAACGTCCTGTAGGCACTAACTGTGGTACATCCCGTGGTGAGGAGCCGCTCAAGCCATAAACTTCAAGGCCAGTTTCACTTTCCACGAAAAACATGTTCGCCGAACAAAACAAAACACTGTCAGGCACCTTGGCGCTCACATTTGTTCTGAAGATCAGTTCATGTGGTTCGATAAAATGCCGTGCGTCGTTGTAGCACCGCTTTAGGATCTTCTCGACAAAAGTTGTTGAAACATGCTGAAAACTGTTTGAACCTCGCCTCGTACTACCATAAATCATGAATTTTGCAAATTCGATGACCTCGTCTAGGTTCGTTTAAGGTTAACAATAATAGACTGTTCAGCGGTCAACTTAATTTGGTGAAGCTATGATCACCAGCCAGGGGCCGTCCCCCCCCCACTATCAGTACCTCAAAAAGACATCGTTTCCAGACCCCTACCGCCAAGAAGCCTTGAGCCCCCCTGATTGAAATGAGCGTTTCATGGCCTCGCCTTACCTCAATCAGCGCCGTGAGAATGGCCGCGAGAATAGACTCAGGCTGGATCCGCCACGGCGTTGTTGGAGCTGGAGAACTATGATTGAAGCAGGAAAAGGAACGGATAGTTCAACCAATTGAGTTTTAGTTGATCAGCCATGGCTCAGAGTCAATCTACCCGTCTTTGAAGCATATTTTTTAGGTTGTTTTGTCGTGGTTTATGAACGAGCCTAAACGAGCTGTCAACAACCTTAGTTAAATTAAACAGCGTTGTTGATTGGTGCAATAACATTTCATCCACTGAAACATCCCCTAGAATACGGCTGCCACCCGCCGCACTCTGTAACAACAGGTCTGATCGAGATGGCGAAGCGAAGACCACCAACATGACCGGGTTCTTTTGCCTATGGAGAAGAAATGTTTTTCCCATCTTGGCGTTTTGAATTGAATGAGCTGGGGCTTTAGGCGCTCCAAGGACCAAGGATATTCTTCCACCGGACGAAAAACTGGCTCTCTCTGGCGTAAGGCCGAGTGCCGCGCCGCGTAGAATGGATATCCCCTGTGTGGCGCCAAAGATTGATGGTAGGGAGACTCGAGATCCAGAATCTATAAAGATATCGCATGTCCTCCGTCCTTCTCGACCTTTTCCCTTCTCATCACCATCAACAGATCTTCATCTTCTTTCATTCACTTCAGTCTTTCTTTCGAAGAGCTAGTCTCTCGTTCCTTTCGTTCCAATTCAACCGAGCCAGTCTCCAGCACTACCAATCAATTTACTATCCCTCAAACCAACCAACTCTTTTCAAAATGAAGTTCTCCGCTCTCGCCCTCGCTGCCCTCTCGCAGGTCGCCTCTGCCCACTACTTCTTCGACGTCAGCGCTCTCAACGGTGCCGAGTCCAAGTCCTTCCAGTACATCCGTGACTTCACCCGTCCTACCAAGTACAACCCCATCAAGTTCTCCTCCAACCCTTCCGCCGACATCCGCGACAACTCTTTCGCTGATGGTGAGGACATCATCTGCAACCAGGGTGCCACCGGAACCGGTGGTAACACTGAGGTCCTCGAGGTCAAGGGCGGCGATGTCATGACCTTCAAGCTCGCTGTCGGTGCCAAGATGGGTCACCCCGGACCTACTCTGGCCTACATGTCCGCCGCTGGTGGCGACGTCAAGTCCTACAAGGGTGACGGTGACTGGTTCAAGATCATGGAGGAGGGTGTCTGCAACGCCGGTGGTGACTTCACCAAGGACGCCTGGTGCAACTACGACGCCACCTCTTTCGACGTCAAGATCCCCCAGGGTACCCCCAACGGCGAGTACCTCCTCCGAGTTGAGCACATCGGTGTCCACCGATCTCACGTCAACCAGCCCGAGCACTACGTCTCCTGCGCTCAGGTCAAGGTTACCGGTGGCTCCGACGGCACTGTCGACGCCGAGATGGTCAAGTTCCCCGGTGCCTACAAGGATACCGATGAGTACGCCAACTTCTCCATCTACAACGGTGCTAAGGCCTTCCCCATGCCCGGCCCCAAGGTCTGGGACGGTGCCGCTTCCGCTGGTGGCTCTACCGGTGGCTCTACTGGTGGCAACACCGAGGCTCCCGCTTCTACCCCCGCTCCCGAGGCCGGTAACGGTCAGCAGACCGGTGGTGAGCAGGCCGCTCCCTCTGTCGCTCCCGAGGCTGGCAACAACAACGGTCAGAACGGTGGCTTCCAGGGCGGCAACCAGCAGTTCCAGGGACAGGCTGGTTCCAACGGCTCTCCCTGCTCCGCTTAAGCGAGCAACCTTTTTTCTTGGGAGACGCTGTAGTGTTTTGTTTTAGTGAAGGGGGGAAGTTGAAGCAAAGGTGGAAGAGTTGAAGTGGTGGTTGGTCAACCTTGTATAAAAGAGTCCTGTTGATCGTTTCAAAACACTTAGATGAAGAGGGGATAGTCTGGTACTGTGCTCATAGTTTTTAGCTTTGTCTGTTTAATACGAAGCAGTCTTAGGACAAATCGTTGCTCCACCCATTCGCAAGTGACCTATTCCTACGCTATCTAATCCTTGACAATCTTTCACCCTATCTGTAAAGTGTCTTGCTAATTACCTAGTCTGAGTAATGACTGCTTTTTGCTATTCTTTAGTTGCTTGCTTATGTTCTCCTGGATCATAACTGGGATACAAGCTCCACTGTCAGGACCATGGTTGCCTTGGTTTCGTTTCGCAACCTGAATCTTGGCAGCAAAACGTACACTCGGTAGTTGATGCCAGAACTATCCGTGCCCAACGCCTCGAAAGGGCTGTCAACTTAGTGCGAAGCGTGTTAGAGAACGAAGAAATAACAAAGCAAATCATCACTGTTAAGAGTAAACATCTTGATCTTGACCATTTGTAGTTTAGGTCCCAAAAAACCACCGTCACATTTCCTCACTGGCCAACGGTATCCAATTCTTTTGTGATACTGGACGCTGAACATGCAATATCGAACCAAGAAATCCTGACCCGATTGAACGATACTATTGATTTATGCGAGTGAAAAACTGATCTAGCCTCCATCGAGAAGTGCCCGAGCCGCATGACGTCAAGCATAAGCAGCGTGAGACACTCAAAACATGTTTGTATCAAACCCTCAACACCGTGAAACGTCCTTCATCCTCACATTCATCACAATGGCCCAACCAAACAAATTTGACCGCCAAGGGATCTTGACAGACACTTCACTTCCAGAAGTTTACAGAAAGCTGGTTGAATTGGCCGAAGAGTTCTCTGTACTTGGTGAAATCGATACCGCCAAAGACTTAGTATCACTGCTCCTCCAGGATACTACCTCTCAATGGCAGCGTAAGCAGCTCCATCACTTTGAGCCATTCTTTGCGGCTGCACACATATGGCCTGATGAAATCCCGGAGAAGGAAAGAAGTGAAGCAGTATCTGACAAGACTGCATCCAAGCACTCCCTCGACATCGACGATACCGAGGAACAAGATGACAAAGCCAACTTTCAGGAGCAGATAAAGAAGGTCCATCAATATGGCGCGGACGGTTCAAGCTTGGCTGATGCCCTATCCAGTGCCTTCAGATTGGCCTCAAAGCAGAGCTCCGACCTGAAAGAAATCCAGAACAATTCAAGAGTTCAAGAAGTTCTGGAACTCATCGCCCAGAACTTATACAAGCGAGGGATTATCTCGCGCCTTGCTGGGCGCCATGATCTCAGTGGACTGCTAGCTACTGGTGTATTGGCCCGAAAAGTCCCTGTTGACAAGAGGAAAATCGAGGCCCTTGGCAAAGACGTCGTTGCGACATTCGCAGAGCGTTTTAGCAAGGGTCGAAAACCACTAGATATAGAGTCAAAACCCATGAAGGACGTGCTTTTGGAGCTTGAACGGAACACGAAGCCCAAGTCCCTCGGCTACTGGGAAGAGATGGAACAAGATCCTCCAGAAACACTTTTCAATCTGCCACCGGCTACAGATGAGCAGATATCATCACTGGAGAAGAGACTGAAAGTAACACTACCAGATGACTACAAGGAGTTTCTGAAGATCACCAATGGATTTGGAGGCACATGGAACGGCTTTCATCTCGACCCTCCTCTCCATAGCGTCGACGATGTCCAATGGTCTGATCCTTTATTTGAAGTCCCTTATGTTCAATTTCATGAAAACATCAGCGGAGTACTCGTTCTGGATCTACCAAAGAGAGATGACTGGCCAAACTCCGGCCCAAATATTGAAATTGGCCGTGAAGATGTTCTCGGCATTCTACTAATCACACCCGATTGTACCAAGAAAGTTTTGGAAGCATACGACACAGCATTGGAAGGGTCGGATATCTCGGAAGATGACAAGAAGCAGGAGATCAAGGTCATTGAAGCGCATTATGGAAGCTACGATGAGATGAAGAAGTTGGACTGGGCTACTATTGAGTTTCATGATTCGGAGGACATTCCATGCGGGACGTTTCGGCAGTTTCTTGAGAACAGATTGCGTCGAACAACGACTGTGGGGTACCCGGATGAAAACTCAAAGGAGGCTGGAAGTCTGGCTTATAGCTGCTTGGCTGATAATTCTTAAGCGAACAAGGAAGGTATCAACATCCATGCCAGGCAACAGGGTTACAAAGATTTGTCACGTACACGTGTCAGTTACGGAGGCTCATAAGTAACAAAGTATCAATTTCAATTCGCAAATGGTGTATTTAATCCTACGCTGCAAACAAAGTTCCGTCCGTCCCATGTTGATATATGCAATTTGGCTCCGAAAGATGCCGCCGTCCATTGTCCCAATTTTATCCGTGCCAGCGACTCCCTGAATCCGTTTTTATCCCTAAGCAAAATCCGTGCCACCCATGTTTTCATTCCTTCATGATCCGTTGCTTCCATAAACCGTAAGTATCCAAATTTTGTAAGTAGGACTAGCTACTGCTTCTCAATTCGATGTAGCCAGCTACATAACAGCACATCCACCAGAGGGTGAAGGTGAACGGCTCCTCTTCCCTCGTTGAGAATGGCTCTTTGTCTGCTTGGGCCTCGACGATCGCTGGTCAGTCTTGCCCGTGCGTGTAGAGTATTGATCATAGGGCTTGCTAGCGGTTGAGCGTTGGCCGTATGCCTTGCTTGTATGGCTATGCGTTGTTGAGCGCTTGTCATATGTCTTGGTTGGACGTTGAAGCCTGAGCCACCAGCAGACTTCTTCCTCAATACCAGACAAGATGGCGGTGAGTCTTTGCTGCCATGGGGCGAATGTGAAAGATTTGCCAAGGCTGGGCTTCGATGTCTTGGCTTTCGACAGGGGATACAATAACTGACCCCGGATTTCGTCTCGGTAGAGCGGCAAGTTCTTTGCTGTGATAAGGTTAGATGGATTTGCTGATTGCAGGGGTTGACTCACGGGCTGGGTCTGTGTACTTGGTCTGGCCCTTTGCCGAATTGAACAGGGCTGTCAACGTGTTTGCACCTCTGACAGCAGTATCGCACATTCTCTTCTTATCGTTCTTCAACTTGGTACGATCTTTGTGCTGTTTGGGCAGCTTGATGTCTTCAATTGCATCGACAACATCAGCGAGATAGTTGATGATGGATATCAACACCGCCCTCCCCAGCAAATCGCTGTATCCACTCACACCATCTGAGCGTCGTGGAATGCGATGGGCATGCTGAGGAAAATGAATATGATCGCTTGTTCGGTCTTTCATTATGGCTATTAAAAAAAGAGGTAAGTAGAGATGAATGAATAGATAGATAGATAGATTAATTAAGCATTATACTAGTAAGAATAAGGATAGAATGAGATGATCCAAATGAGAACCGTTTGGTGAACAGGCAGCCGCCCGCTTTTATAGCCAGACCGACGTTGTTTACGGAGGACCATCCCGGGGCCTTGTCAAGTCTCTCGATGTGGTGGTTTATACATGGAGAAGGCCAGAGCAAGGATGCCAATTAGAGAGAGGTCATTTCTCAACATTGTACGGTTACTAACGTAGTGGAGGTCTGTAACACGTTCAACGGGGCTCATGCACCGAAATAGTGGTCTGCAGCCTCATGTAGCCAACAACGATGAACTGTTACGCGGCCAACATGCCATGAAGAACGGGTCCATGGACCAAACCAGACTTTTGCATGTCTTAGCCTGTGGATTTTGGGTAAGATGGCATGCGAGTTCGAGCTGATTTGGCCATGCATGCAACGTAAAGCGGCTGTATAGTTTGCCAGGGGTGTATGCTTGTCTATGATCAAGACGATCCCTTTGCTTTTGGCCCAAGTCACAAAAGCTTGACATCGGAGTCCACTATAGCGCCTAATAGTGGAGATGCCCACTGGAGGGCCTCGATTTTGGGTCTCCATGTGCCGGGTTTAACTTAGCTCAGTGTCGTGCTGTGCTGCGCTGGCAGAGCGTTCCGGTCGAATCAGATCATGGATACTTGCACAAATCGCCACAATTTGCATGACAATCGTTGTGCAGAAAAATTCTCATCAGAAATTCGCTGTTACACAAGTCACTAGCCACATGTTTTATATGGATCAGGTGACCTATTCGTTGCTGTGAGTGAGTCAAGCTGCCAAGAATAGGACAGCAAGTCATCCCAAGTCGAAAATTTTGAGGGATCCAAGCTCTCTACCAGCACCAGCACATACCAATTCGAATTTTGCTGGCTCTGACTCAGAATTTGCGTTTCAGAAAAATAGTTGTGTTGTCAATTTGTGCGCTGTGTGACTGTTACACTCGCTAAACCACTGCGGGCGCACTTATACCTGTCCCTTCGGCCCTGACGGCAAGGAAACGAAACAATTGTCTGTTCTGTCCTGTTCTGTTCAAAATGGATTTCTGTGCATGCATTTCTCTGCATAGCATATGCATAGCACATCATCCATGTTATACATGAGTTGTGCAGATCCCTCTCATGTCATGTCCCCTGCATGAAACGGACGGCATACATAACTGATCGCCGACATCGTTTTTGCCTAAATACATAAACTTCAGCTTGCACGCTTCAGTACAGAGATCAACATTGGCAATGGCTAGAATTTCGGAGAGATTGCCGATGTCACTTCGCGGGGAAATAAAGCTGCGCACTGTCCCGTTCTATTGCCAGATTGATCTGCCGTTCACAGAACTTAAGCTTAATCTCTCGAGGCTTATTGTAGAGTTTAGACTACTGCGTAGATTATGGCAGCTTGCAAGAGCTCATCATCAATTATGATAGCGTAGGTAATCTCCAATGAAGCTCTCCCAAGGCTTCACTGGCGTTATTTCCTTATATCCGCTATTCTCACACTATGACCCCAGTCCACCTGGCCTTGAGTCCAAAAGATCAGCCAAGTCCGGACGAACAGTGAAGCTCGGTCCATTTACCCCGAAGTGAACCTGGATGCCGATTGATGGACTAACTAATACAGCATCATCGGCTGTCGATCTCAGCCGTAGCCATAATCTCAAGGCTAATTCAAATAGCCTGAATCAATTCACCAGTAATTACTCCGCATGTCATCGTGAGACATGCTGCGATATAAGACGATGGCCTGGCTTCAATCGAGCGGAACGTCAAAGACCATCACAAGCGCAGTCATAGCTCACCATGTGGCTCTCGGCTTTACTCTTCACTTTGTTCACCTGCGTTATCGCAGAGGATGGTATTGATGGTTGGCTGAGATATGCTCGCTTGCCATCAAGCGTCTCCATCAATGCCAAGTCGCTTCCCCAAAGGATCCATGTAATTGGTGGTTCCGCAAAGAGTCCCCTCCGCAGTGCCGCCTCGGAACTCCAGAAGGGCTTCAGCGGTATTCTCAACATCGACTTGAAGACCGAGAGCAACTCAAAGTCGTGCGACTTCTCGCAGTCAATTGTCGTCACCACCGAGGAGAACCTCAAGAAGGCATGCAAGGGCAAATTGTCTCATCCCAAGCTTGAGGCCGATGGCTACTGGCTCAGCACTTCTGGAAATTCTGTCAAGATCATTGGTCAGAATGAGCGCGGTGCTCTGTATGGCGCCTTTGAGTACCTCTCAATGCTCGGCCAGGGCAACTTCAAGAAAGTCGAGCGCGCATCGAACCCGAGTGCGCCCATTCGATGGGCTAATCAGTGGGACAACCTCAACGCAAGCTCGACCCATGGCTCCATCGAAAGAGGCTACGGCGGTCCTTCCATCTTTTTCGACGGTGTCAAGAACGTGCGAAAGGACCTCTCACGGGTTCCTCTCTTTGGACGTCTTCTCGCCTCCATCGGTATCAACGCCGTGGTCATCAACAACGTCAATGCCGATGTCAGACTATTCAACTCTGAGAACCGTAAGGGCCTTATCGAGATTGCCGACCTGCTTCGTCCCTGGGGTGTTCAGGTCGGTCTCTCTCTCAACTTTGCGTCACCCCAATTGCTCGGGGGCCTGGATACATTTGACCCTCTTGACGAGAAGGTGATCAAGTGGTGGCATGAACTGACCGATGGTCTTTACGATGGCATTCCTGACATGGCTGGCTATTTGGTCAAGGCAAACTCAGAGGGCCAGCCTGGACCTATCACGTATAACCGCACTTTAGCTGATGGCGCCAACATGTTTGCCAAAGCCCTTGAGCCCCACGGCGGTGTTGTGATGTTTAGAGCTTTTGTTTACGACAAGCTTGACTGGACTGACTGGAAGGCTGACCGCGCCAACGCTGCTGTCGAGTTCTTCAAGGAGCTGGACGGAAAGTTTGACGACAACGTGGTCGTTCAGATCAAATATGGCCCTATTGACTTCCAAATCAGGGAGCCTGTTAGTCCTTTGTTTTCACATCTTCGAAAGACCAATAGTGCTATCGAACTGCAGATCAGTCAAGAGTACTTAGGGCAGCAATGTCATCTTGTCTATCTGCCTCCATTATGGAAGACGATCCTGGATTTCGATATGCGAATCGACGGCAAAAAGTCCCAGGTTCGCGACATAGTGTCAGGAAAGGTCTTCAAGCGACGTCTAGGAGGATATGCTGGTGTCACAAACGTTGGTTTAGACAAGACGTGGCTTGGAAGTCATCTGTCGATGTCTAACCTGTACGCATTTGGACGTCTTGCTTGGGATCCTACAGCGGATTCCAAGGAAATTCTCGAGGACTGGACGCGTCTGACATTCGGACTCGACAACAAGGTCCGAAAAGCTATTACTGATATGTCTATGGCTTCTTGGCCGGCCTATGAGAACTATTCTGGCAACCTGGGCATTCAGACCTTGACTGATATTCTCTACGCCCACTACGGACCCAACCCAGCTTCGCAGGACAACAACGGCTGGGGACAATGGACCAGGGCAACCCGCGATCATATTGGTATGGATCGTACAGTCAAGAATGGAACTGGAAACGCTGGCCAGTATCCCTCTGAAGTTGCCAAAAGGTTCGAGAGCACTGAAACGACCCCTGATGATCTCATGCTCTGGTTCCACCACGTCCCATACACTTTTAAGCTCCACTCTGGCAAGACTGTGATTCAGCATTTCTACGACGCTCACTACAAGGGTGCCGCTACAGCTCAGACTTTCCACAAGACCTGGGCGTCGCTCAAGGGCAAGATCGATGATGACAGACTTGACCACGATCTCTTCAGACTAAAGTACCAGGCTGGTCACTCAATTGTTTGGAGAGACGCCATCAACGAGTTCTACCGCAACTTGTCTGGCATCCCTGACGAGCAGAATCGTGTTCGTAACCATCCTTACAGAATTGAGGCTGAGAAGATGGAACTCGATGGCTATAAGCCTGTCAATGTCGCCCCTACTGAGACTGCTTCCAAGTATGTTGCTATTTACACAAACAGCACCGGAACAGCCAGCACCACGCTTAAGTCACCCAAGGGCACATATAATCTTGCTGTCAACTACTATGATATTGTTGGCGGCAAGTCTACTTGGTCTGTATATCTTAACAAACGACTGATCGGCAAGTGGGTCGGAGACAACGAAGAGCGACTTGGCCATTGGCCAAGTGAGTTCCTTGACGGTCACTCTGCCACTCGTATCACCTTTGAAGGTGTCAAGATCCAACCAGGTGACAAGCTCGTGATCATTGGAAAGGCTGATGGCAAGGAAACTGCTGCGTTGGATTATGTTTCAGTTTTGCCTCAAGGCATTGTTGACTAGTTGGTCATTCTTTCTTGTACTTTTTTATCAACTTTATGACTTAGCATCCGAATAGAAGACGACACTGGTGTTGCTGCAATGTTCAAATGTCAATTTATATACTCGTAACTAGTTACAATCCAAATGAAACATTCTAGGCCCTTGACAAGTAATCTGATCCAACTTCAAACTTTTCACTTTATTCAGATCAGTCATTCTTGTATAATTTACAGGAATGAGGGGTTAGCGTTGTCGAGGAGCTGCTCGAAGTAAGCCTGGAACCAGGTTCCGGCCTCAGGAGCGGGCCTGAAGATGAAATGTTAGCACGGAACGTAGTGAGAGAATATCAGAGGAAGCAACTTACTTGAGAGCATCATCGAGACCACAGTGGTAGTCGTAGCGAGCAGCAGAGGTATCAGAGGTACCATCAGACTCACCACCAGGCTTGACCCAGACGAAAGCATCGGCGAGAGCATCACCAGTGTTGGTGGAAGGTCGAAGTCCGAAACCAGTACCCTTGGCGTTGCACCAATCACCCTGAGCCTTCTGGCCGGTAGGCTGCTTACCAGATCGGCCCTGGTCGACGATGAACTTGACATTGGACCAACCCTCCTGGGCAAGAAGAGGAGCGAAGGCGTTAATGTATCGCTGCTCGTCGTAGTTGGGGTTGCTCTCGGTGTAGTCGGGCTTGGTGGAGAGCTTCCAGCCGTTGTAGTTGGAGACATTGGTGACGAGACCGCGAACGCGAGAAGGCTTGCCAGCGTCCTTGTAGATCTGGGCATAGAGCTTAGCAGCAGGGCCGATGTTGGCAGGCCAGCCGAGCCAGCCACCGTGGCCAGCATCGAGGTACATGGAGACGTTGGGGAGGTTGAGTTCCTTGATGGCGTAGATGGTGAGCTCCTTGTAAGCACTCTCTGCCTTGGCGCACTTGTCGACGTTCAGGTTGGTGACCAGGTTAGCAAGAGAGTCAGGCTCTGTAATTGGGTCAGCTAGTTAAATGTCAAGAATAAAGCTCAACTTACCAATAACAAGGATGACCTTGGTGTCAGAGTAGTCCTGGAGGATGCCCTTGATCTTGGCGATGTAGGCCTTGTACTTGTTGGCACCGTCCTTGTCGAGGGAGTACTCTCCGTTGGAGGCAGCAGCGGCGCAGTCACGGTTGGGAAGATCGTAGACGACGAACTGACCGGCATAGTTGCCACCAGCCTTGTTGGCCTTGCGGATATCGGCAAGGGTATCCTCCATGAGAGAAATGTGGTCGTAGGTGTCCCTGAACCTTGTCAATACACGAATGGATATTGTATTTAAGCTTGACTTACATCCACTGGAAGGAGGGAACATCAGCGACCTTGGCAGCAGCAGTAGCCCTGGCACCGCTCAGCTTAGGAACAGCCAAGCTCATAACCTCAGAGCGGTAGTAGCCGTTGGCCCATAGATCAACACCGGAGTAAGGGTTGCCACTGGCCGCGGGAGGGGCAGAAGTGACGGAGCCGCCAGCAGTAGTAGAGCTTGCACCAGTGGCGGTAGTCTTGGTGGCAGTGGTGGAGCTGGGTCCAGCAGCGGTTGATGAAGGCTCAGCAGTGCCAGGCTGGCACTGAGAGTAGAAGTCGTTGAGCTTGACACACTTGTTTCCGCTGGTGCAGCAAGGAGTGCCGCTCCAGTTCTGACCACCGCACTGAGACCTGTTCCATTGTAAGTAGATATTGCTGTAATCGAGAGTTGTAGACGTACCAAACTCCGTTGCTGCAAGACTGGCGCTCTTCAACGGGAGCAGCAAGAGCTGTAGCCGCAAAGGCGGCGAGGATAAGCTTGTAGGCCATAGCTGTCGAAGTTGAAGATTGACTGATGATGCTTAACTGTTGACTGTGGATGAGTAGAAGAGAATTCTGACTTGAGGTCTGTGACAGTCGTTATATATATTTCGAAGGCATATAATGTAGTTGCATCGTTGAAGTTTAAACGTTCCGGAACGACGGGATCTCAAACGTTAGTGCAAGGCCACCGTCGCCATCGGCAAAGAGATCCGGACCAGAGCCCACCTTCAGATAATTCCCGGATGAGATCCAAGAACATCCGAAGAGCCTTTCACGACGTGGAAACTTTCGGAGCGTCTCTATCGAGTCCGACCCCTCACTCATCACGTTTATTCAGCCATTATTGAAGTATCATCGCCACAAACGACTATCCCGGAACAGACAGCCGATGCGGTCATGTGTCCAAAAGACCCTAAACTGGATATTAAAATGATGTAACACTGAAACTGCTCATCTCGGAGGGGTTCCTCCTTGCAGTTCCTATTTGGGAAGTCCGGAGGTTTGACGCTTATATATCGAGCCATGATCCACGGAAACGTCGTCCTGTGATCCGAAAAAGTTTACGGGATGGAGATGTTGCTCAAAAATGCTCAGAGGATTACATGATTGATCATTGGGGTCCGGCTAGGTTAGGAAATAGTTGGGTTATTGAACCATAGTTTTCGGGGAAGTCGGCTTAGGTCAAACGCACAAAGGACAAGGGTTTCCTGAAAGGATCGCAAACTCAAATAACGACCAATAACAGGCTCAGCCTTGTTGATGTTGAGTTTAGCCGCATCGTACTGGTAATTTACCCCTCGTTTCAACTATACGACTCTTCACAAGATTCCTGCCGTAGCCCCTTCAAGCTAGCTCATCTTTACACTTCTCCTTGTCTTAGAGACCCTACAATGGATTCCAAAAGAAACGTGGTAGTTTTGTGTGAGAAGTTTTCGCCGTCAAAGGCTGTCGGCTCTCGTCTATCTGACTTTCAGTACAAATATCTTTGCTTGCTCCGACAACCTCTCCAACCAAAGAGTCTTCTCAGTCCCCTTCACGTTGGTGTTCTATCATTTGCAAATGCCCTATGCTATTCAGTTTCCTTTGGCGATTCAAATGCCTCAGCAGAGCTGCAAATCGCTACTCATAAATGACCAACACTGCGCTTAAGAGCTTTGCTCTGGGGACTCGCTTGACAGTGGTATGCTGCTGACGCTGATCTATATTATTCGTCGCCTTCCGAGAAGCAAAAGTCCTGAGCATGTCTCCTACTTGAATAATTTTATGAAACTCAACCAAAAGCTCCAACGGAAGAAAGGGTCTAGGTGGCCTAATAGTAGGTAGTTTAGACTTTTTATGGTGGCTTATTCCCTGAATGATCAAATTTGCTCTGGATATACTCACAATTTGTCATAAGCTTGAGCAGCCTTGGCAAAGTCCAGCTGGTCATGTAATTCCTCAGAAGTTGAGGGCATTTTACGAGAACTTGCCGAGCTGCAAGAATACGGATTTCTTATAGAAACAGGCGTGAGACCGGGCCACGAAGGATGCCGTTTGCACTAACTGTAACTGTAACTATCTACTCTTGCATACCAGTCATTCAGCTGTTGCTTGTGTCTGTAGAAATAACTGCGCTTTCCTCTGTGAGACGTGAGATGATACGTCCAAGCATCTCAGCCGCACAGTAGTCATAGATTCGGCACATCAACAGTCCGAGCGGCAGTGCGCCTCTTGAGATGGACCAACTAACTACGCGCAGTGACATCGTGGCGGGCGGCGCCAGCCTATGAGATAGTGTTGTGGCGTTGAGATTACATTGATCAGTAACCTCTCTCCTCAAGCTTATTCGAGTGGCTTGCATTGTCTTTCAAGTGTTCGATCCGTTGTAGTGTAAGCTTTTATACAGACTTCCCCGCGCTTCGCAGCATCAATCTCTGCATTCTCATTCCAAGCTTTTTTTAATCACGTAAAGGTAATCCCCTTGTCGTTAAACGTCATATAAAATGGCGACCCAAACAGGCATCATAATCGAAGGAGCCAACCAACCTCACAAAGTAGTTGACACCATCCCCCGCCCGTCCCCCGAAGGCAGGCAAGTGCTTGTGAAATGTCTCGCCGTGGGTCTCAATCCTATGTATGATAACGGATACGCAGCCCACTTAGAGCTTTGTACTAATGGAAGCAATAAAGCGAAGCCCTCCAGCATCACACTGGGATGATGGTAAACGAGTGGCCCGCAGTCCTAGGCAGCGATGGCGCAGGTGTTGTCATTGAAGTTGGACCCGACGTTACCAGGCTGAAGGTCGGCGACTACGTCTACAGCTGTGCGCCAGTCGGCCAGAACCGATTCACGCCATTTCAAGAAGCTTATCTGGCTCGGGAAGATTTGCTGTTCAAAAAGGGCGACAACATCTCCCTTGAAGACAGTTGCACCATTGGAGCATGTCTTTTGGTAACTATGTGACCTTGCAGACCAATGATCGAGAATATGAAGCTGACAGCTCAACAAGACTTCAACCCTATGTCTCCTTAGTGGAGCAGGGCTTGAGCTTCCCAATGATGACAACAAGGCACAGGAAAGAGATGAATGGATCGTCGTTCTGGGTGGCAGTGGAAATGTTGGACAATTTGCGATACAGGTAGCAACCCAAGCCTTGCAAAACTTCTACATCTGACACTCTCAGCTGGGTAAAGTCTGCGGATATAAGGTTCTGGCGTCTTGCTCTCCGTCTAAGCAATCTGTGAGTTCTGTCGACTAAGTACGCATACCGTAGTGCTAACTTTGACCAGATTGCTGTCCGAAGCGGAGCTTCAGCGACCTTTGACAGTCGTGAGACGATCGATGCGCAAGTTGCAGAAATCAAGAAGATTACCGACGGAAACTTTGGCAAAATGATGGACACGAGCACTTATGGTTACAAAATTATGGTGAAAGCTCTCGAAACCGCTTCCAATGCGAAAGAGAAATACCTTACGTCGGTTGACTCTTGGTAAGTTTTCTCAATCTATTGTGAAGTTTACAACACCACTTATGTATTGCTAGGTCCCCATTCTCAACACCATCTTCTATCAGCGAGTTTAGAGCAGATCTTGGCCATCTCTGCCGCCCCAATGAGACGGATGGCGCACAGATTACATCCAACATCGCCAAATGGATTCCGTTGCTTGAAAGGCATATAGCTGCTGGGACTCTGAAGCCACTCGAACATCATGTTGTTGACGGGGTCGGGTGGGAGAAAGTCATTCAGGGCATTCAGGACATGGAAAGTGGAAAATTTGGAAAGAAAGTTGTTGTGAGAACCCAGGAAGAATGAAGAGGCTTTTATTATTTTTTCACTTTGTCTTTTCGTGGTTGCTGATCTGCGCTGTTTGGAACAAATATGGAATGGTTTGCTGCATGAGAAGCCAATCACGAGATGTTGGGCGGCGCGTAAAATGCGACACAGCCCAGCCCAGCTCAGTGCGGCTGAGTCTGCTGAGACATCGGGCGCTTCACAAGGCTTTTTCTTCTGTTCTCCCTCAACGATTTTGCTGTCTTCAATGAAAGTATCCGTCATCTTGCTATGTGATATGTATCATTTCAACCGTGGCATTTGTAGCCTCGCCATATTGAAACCATCATGGAAGCAATCGGTGCGGGTGCCAGCACGCTGGCCTTTGTCCTCTTAGCTCTCAAGTCAGCCAAGATCATCAATGAGTCACTCTCGTTAATCAAAGATGCCCCGAGGATAGTCTCCGAATTGTCGAAAGATCTAGAGTCGCTGCAGTCCGTTCTCAGGCGGATATCTGGCAGCTCGCTGCAACACGCGCCGACAAGCACGATTGAGTCATTAAATGACATTCTACAAGCGTGCACGACAGAACTATCGAGCATCGAATGCCGGCTCGCAAAATTCTCTACAAGCTCTGGCAGTAGTCGCTCGAGTCGCATGTACAAGGGCGTTCTCGCGTACGTCAAGAAAGAAGACCTAGAGAGTGCGCGAAGCAGGATTCGAGACAAGTCAACACAGATGAACCTTTACCTTAGCCTTCTTCAAGCACAGTCACTCTTGCAAGTGTCATCAAGGATAGATACTCATGCCACAGAAACGGCAAGCATCCTGGAGCAGATACTTGGAGAGGTGTCAAAACTTCACACAAAACTTGACCAAGATGTTGCAGCCAGTGAGGTCGAGCAGCTTCCGACAACCGCAGAAGATGACGCTATAGACAGCGCAATGGCTGGTCAAATTGGTGCCATGGCACTCTGTTCCGAGCTTGAGTCTAGCATATCCCGCCTCTCTACTCTTATAAACCATGACGGCCTGACCTTGGGTGCCGACGATGCTGAACAGATCATTGATGACCTGCGAAAATTTGTTGTGATTGCCAAGGAGAGGTCGATCGAAAAGTCTAGACCCAGTAGCAACTCCACTGGCTACAGTTCCGTTACAGAAGATGATACGAAGGCTTTAGGTGGAGATCTGAAGCTGATAGAAGGACTGATTCTTTCCGCCCCCATCATTGCAATCAACCAGTCGGGTAACTATGTCATCAGTTTGTTCCTGTGACTTATAACTGACTCTAAATACTAGCCTCTGGTTCCCGAAAGCTTCGTTCTCACCTACCGCATGGTACGATCATCAAGCAGAAGCGAATAAGAGAAGAGATCGATGTTGATCATGGCTATCTCACAATCTCAACCAACAAGAGAAGACGAATATGTACTGGGAGCTCTCCTGGCTCATCTGGAAGTATCAACACCTTCCGAGATGTTGTCGCTAACCTTGTGTTCCGCCCGTCGAGTTCTCCCTGGATGTTCTCGGTCTCGCTTTCGCAGGGTCAGCTTTTCGATCGAAGCATTCAGAGTATCCCACGAATATCGGTCTGCCGCATAGTTCCGAATGACTCGCCTGTCTTTACATTGGTGAAGCAGGGCTCACTCAAGGAGTTCATAGTCATGCTGCAGGATGGCAAAGCAAGCCTACGTGACCACGACGAGCAGGGTATGCCGCTTCTACATGTAAGAGAGTACTCTATGGGACTACGAAACTTGTACTAACCTAAGTGAAGTATGCAGCTACGGCGAGCGTGGAGATGTGCAAGTTCCTGATCGAGGCTGGAGCAGACGTGGATGAGATGGGTGAACATACGGGTACTGCCCTCTCGCGTATAGCAGGGCTAGACCGACATGATACAACACTAGTACTACTCGAGAATATGGCTGATCCCACGTTATCATACCCGGGATGGGATAACCCATTGTCCACGGCTTGTAACCTAGACCTTGTAAGTATTAGAAAGATACCAAACATGTGTGCTGACATAGTCTAGCCATCAGCAGAGCTCTTCCTCAAGCACGGGGGACACTTTACGATGCATGATCTAGAGAGCTTCGACCTGAATGGAAGGACAAGACTTCACCAGGTTTGTATGGCAGAGAGTAGAAACACGAGCAAGAAGAAAGCAGTCGATATGCTGGCGGCGGCTGGGGCCAACCTTAACGCTCGTGTGGCAAAGTCATGGTCTCCAGACGATCATCAGACGTTGGGGTTCACGTGCCTGCACAGTCTTGTTTACAAAGCTCATCGAAGCAGAGACCGGGACGAGTTAGAAGCCCTCATCTCCCTGATCCAACAAGGAGCCGATGTCCTTGCGGTTGACCATCATCAGCATAGCGTTTCAATGCGTGCATATTTACCTAATGATGGCGATAACCAGTATTCGTCCAAGGGGTCATACAGAGGTGATCTTTGGGATGCTGCTCTCACGATATGCGGCTATGTTATTAGCACACTTAGAGATGCATATCCCAGAGTCCCCAGGTATAACAGAAACTACAGAAGGAAAGACTTCGAGAGATTATGGGAGGGGTATGAAGGCCTCTGTCCGTATTGGACAGATGAGCGATATCCAGAAACAGGCGGTGATGACGACTTCTGGAAACAAGCTGTGAGACGCTGCGAGCATATCACATGTTCAGATTGTGAAGAGCCTCCGCCACAAACTGATGAGTATGATGTGGAGCCAAGAATAGATGCCCATATCCCAGACTACGCCCAAGCTATATATCGCGAATGGTACTTCGCTCGCAGTCCGGAGTCTAATCCTAGCCATAGGCCTTACATAGATCATATTCCAAACCATTATGACGATGACGACGACGAAGAGGAGAGTCGGTCCCCTGATATTTTTGAGGTGGGGGGCGGGGAATCCAGTGTGGATGAGGGATCTGATGGGGGTGTTCAGTTTGACAATGAGATGAATAGACCTTCACCACCGAGCAGTGAAGATGGAGAAGCAGCTTACGAGAGATTGGTTGGTTCACATGAGGACGAAGAGATGGAATTTGATGACTACCCTAGTTTCGTCGATAGATGGCTGGAGCACTATATTCGAGCGGCTGAAGAAGAATATGAAGGATAGTGTGTGATAGATTGATCAAATAGACTCTTGCTTGGGTCAAGCTCCGATACTCCGCAGTGGTGATTGATCTACGACAATTAGGTGACGTGAGATATCGGCGAAACACTATGTTTCGTGTTTTAATAAATGATCCCAAACCTTTCAGGTAGTATTTCATCGAGAATCAATAATATGCGGATATAATTATAATTAAACACATCATGAAAGCGGCGTGTGCGGCACCGCTTTTGCCGATAATTGCTGACAGCTCTCAGCATGCCGCTCGATCGAGGAGTGGCTGCTTACTGGCCCCAACTTGCTTACCATAACATCGAAATCGAATACCCGAGCCGCGCGTGAGACAGCCGTATCATGCAGTACCACAGAGCCAAGCGTCAGGCCTCCACTGTATAGGCTATCCATCATTCACCGAAACGCGCGGGTACAAGTCGGGATTTGTAAGAAGGCAAAACAGCCCATTTGCCTTGCGGGCGTATGAAATTATTAATACTGCAAAGTGAGCTGGGGTGCCCGTGACTTTACTTGAGTATAAATACGTTAGATACTGGATAAAGTTTGATAAACATCCTTCTACTCAACACATAGACTCCTCTCCTCCCTTGACAGAACTCCCTTTATTTCATCATTTTGCACTTTTAAAAACCGCAAAAGCAACATGGCTGCCATCAAGAACATCGCTCTCATCACTACAAGCACTCGCAAGAGTCGAGTTGGTCCTCAGATCACCAGTGTCATCAACGATATCCTCACTGGCGATGCAGATGCCAGCAAGAACACCAAGATCTCCCTAGTAGACGTCGCAAACTTCAACCTCCCCGTCTTCGATGAAGAAATCATGCCCGCCATGGTACCCGACAAGGGTTCCTTCAAGCATGCTCACTCTATTGCCTGGAGTAATGAGATCAAGAAGTACGACGGCTACATCTTTGTCATTCCAGAGTACAACTTTGGCCTTGCCGGTGGCACCAAGAACGCCGTTGATTACCTGTACAACGAGTGGATTGGCAAGGGTGTTCTGATTATCAGCTATGGTATCTTTGGAGGTAATTCTGCAAGTGAACAACTTGATAAGACACTGAAAGGCATGAAGCTCAATGTTGTTGATACTCGACCTGCGCTTGGATTTCATGGTGGTGTTGGTGATGACCTCTGGCTTGCTGGTGCTGGAAAGCTGGGCGATGATACCAAGAAGGATATCGTTGCTGAGACGCCTACTATCCTCAAGGCTTTTGGTGAATTGAAGGATCTGATGGACAAGCAGGTGCCCAAGGATAGCCAAAAATGATGTATAGATCATGAGCGCTGGTCATTGTTTCCCATCTATAGAGTCAGTATATAAATTCAGTGATATTACATTTTGATAAGTGTTGTTTCAAATTGATATAGCGGACTGCTTATTTCGCGCCTTTGACCTCATATCTCGCAGCTTAAAAAGGAGATGTCGTGATCTATTTAGATACATGATATCCTAACCCAATGTCGAAAAGGCCGCAAGAGATATCGCGCTTCTCTCTCAGAAACATGCCAAGATGGGTCCCCCGATGATCAGAGGCTAGGCTAGTGCCACCAGTCGTCGTCGCCGTGTCAGTCGACGTGACTTCGGTTCGCTGATGATTGGTGGCTGCACTGATATCAGAGGGCTAAAACTTTTCAGTGACGCGGGTATGTGGCGTCAAACGTAGAGGTCTGGACGGTTCTCAGTGCAGATAAGCTCGGGGTCTATAAAGCCATAGATAGATCATTCATGTGGAGATTGATTGATTATTAGATGAGCATTTGAGAAACGCGTTGCCTAGATGGATCCGGGGACTTGATCAGCCTTGAATGTGGATGCATGGGATTGACGTGATAATTACCGAATGTTATGACGGGAACAGTGGTAGATGGCGTTCTAGACCAGAATGTGGCTTGAGGAGTCTCAGATGGATCGTAGCAGATCACCCCAATTTCTTCTGCCCTGTGTTCGGGAGGAATGCAAACGCGAACTATCGCTGTTGCTTAGGTATGTGTGAGTATTACATGTGCAAATCTCCCTTTTCCTCCGGGGGCACCTTCAACGCTCATGTTGCATCACCTGTCTCCCATGGGTAATGCTAGTGACTGTGACTTCAGTATCAAGGCGCGGTCTGCATCTCATCATTTGAGGTTATACGAGACTCAGCAATCTTCAAGATGCCAATAGACCCAAGCGGCCTAACGGTCATTGTACGACACGCGTCTCATACTTGACATGCTAAATTGCTGAATCATTCGCAGGCTACTGAATGGGCCCTTATCTCTGTCGCGACCGCAGTCATTCTAGCACGGTTGTATCTCCGTCTCGTTCTACAACGACGAAATCTACTGGCAAGTGATGTGTTCATGTGCGCCGCATGGGCTTCGGCCGTCGCGACAGCAAGCTTCGATATCTATTTCTTTCGTATAGGTATCTTCAAACCCGGTACCACGTTCGATCTCGCCGGGTTTGAAGGAACTGCGGCAGAGGCCGAGAATTTCTACAAGGTACATACGCTCTAGATTATCCGAGAATATCACCAGCTAAGATACTTGACCAGCTCTACTATTTTTCCACGTATCCCTTCTACGTCACGTTCTACTTGTCCAAGGCAGCTCTACTGGCTGTGTACTTACAGATCTTCCCCAGCTTTATGGTAAAGAGACGTCGATTCCTCTGGGTTGTTATCATCTACGTTGCGATAGGTTTCGTTATTACAATACTATTACTCAGTCTTTCATGTCTACCAATATGGAGAAATTGGTGGGTTTTTTGATAGCAGCCTATGCTTCGAAGGCTATACTAACATGTCTTGAAGGACCTTATCGGACCAAAGATGCACCGTTAAAACCATCAAAATCAACTTCGAAATCTCCTGGGTGTTAAACATCAGTGCAGATATTCTCAGTACGTCATGATCCTAGAGTCTCAATGATTTGTGCTAATCAGTAATGGTGTATAGTTTTCATTCTGCCCTGGCTTGTCATTCCGGAGCTGACACTGCGAAGGAGACTGAGATATAGTCTTTACGCAACGTTTCTCCTCGGTGTCATCAATATTATCTTCTGTGTAGTCCGCTTTGCTCAGATTCAGCAATATGGTGGTGATCTGGTAATCACCATCAGTCTTGTCGGTAAGTATCATAATTGCGAAACCTACTCCCGACCAGAGAAGAGGACTGATAAAGCAACCCTTCACTTATACAGAATTATGGAGTTTCATAGATGCTTGCATTGGACTGATCATAGCATGCCTTCCATCACTCCGGCCTTTCTTTAACTGGCGAGAAAAGATTCAGTACTATGGCCACAGCAGCGGTCAAGATAGCAAAGGATATTCAAGCCATAACTCAGGAAGGCCGATGATATCATCAGACCCAGAAAGTTTGAGTCAGCCTTCCAACGTTCACTTGAGTGAAGATATGCAACAGAGGTTCTCCGTAACGTAAAGATAAGGGACGAGAAGGAATCTTGGCCATCAAGGAAAGAAGTTTTGCATGATCTATCATAATATACATTTCTGTTGAGTTAGCTTTTCATTATACGAAGACTTTGAGGCGCTCAAGCTACTTGGGAATATAATTTTCTTATTGCTCCTACGGGAACTAATCTGTGTTTAATCAGGCTGAGAAGATCGTATGTCACTCTATACTGGCCAAAACAATTGTATGTATGCAAAAAAGCCGTGCAGGCCGGCTATCGTTGTATGTTCAGTTATGTGCTAAGCTATGTACAATGAAGTAAAGACCGGTCCTGAGTGAAGTCCAGTCACAAGTCCGGACTCGTAAACACGTAATCCCATCTGAAGCTTCTAAAGATACAGGGAATGACTGTCTTCAAGAGACTGCCATACCGTCATGACCCCCAGAACTTCCTTTCGTAATGCCTCTTTACTGGGAGACAGTCATGCTGGCAGAGCCAGAGCTGTAGTAGCCCTCAACAGCAAGGATCTGATAGTTGTGGTTACCAAGGTTGAGGCCGACGTTCTTCCAGGCCTGGAAGTGAGCACCGGTGTTGACGGATCCGCTGGAACGCTTGTTGCGTCGGACAGACCAGTACTGCTGAAAGGTCTTGTTACCCTCAATGGAGGGGGCGTTGACACGGGTGCTGACGTAGATGTCATAGACAGATCCGTCAACGGTGACCTCACCCTTCTTCTGGCCGCCGGAAGAGGGGTTGTAGGTGCCGAAGTTCTCAACGATGTAGTACTCGATGAGAGGGTTCTGGGTCCATCCGTAAACAGCGAGGTAGCTGTTGCCGTTGATGTTGTAAGTACCAGAGTACTTGATGGTGCTGAATAGGAGGTTAGCATAAGGCTCGGCGACGCAGCGCAGATGAAACTTACCGAGCAGCACCGGGCATCCAGCCTTTTCCACCGACGTGGTTACCGTTTCCACTCCACTGCATGCTGAACTGGCCACCGTTGCCGTTGGTGTAGGTGACAGAGTTGGGTGTATCAGTCCAGAAAGAGAAGTAGTAGCCACCGCTTGTGCCAGTAGTTGGCTGGGTGCGCTTGTCGAGGACGTTTGTAGGAGGATCACGCTCGACAACGCTCATGCCGTCAATGGGCTGAGCGGAGGGAAGGGCCATGACGCCAGTGACAGCCGAGACGGCGGCGAGGAGGGAGGTGAAGGAAACCATTTTGATGTTGTTGGCTTGAAGACTGTTGGAGACTGAAGCTGTTGGTTGATGGGATGAAGAGACTGATTGATGAGGACTCTCGCCGTCTTTATACTGCCAAGTGGTAGCCCCTCGGCGATCCTTAATTGCTTTACATCATCCGAGTCTGGCCCAGGTTCGCGAGACTTGTGGGGATAAGGGATTGCCTAACCTGGATGTGAAAGTGTCCGAGATCGATCTAAGCCTGTATGAAGTGTATACCCAATTTTGCCGGTGAGATAACCACTGGGAAAGTAAGGATCGATGGAAATGCTTGTTTGACGAGTTGACAGCAGTCATCCCAATGTGATTAGTGGGTCGGTGATATCCCGGAAACTGAACCAGGTCAGTAGCCATCTCCGCACTATAAAACATGCTAACCGTAGGGGTTTGGATTATCCGGCCTTTGTGCAATTTCGGAGGAACAATGCCCGGATCGTCCGATTTAGGACAAGACATGATCTCGAATGGGGAAAGCAAAAGTCGGCATTCGTAACATGGAGCCACATGGCATCGATGCAAGGCTTGCTATAGAGCCACCTCGAACGGGACGGAGGTTGCATTGACTGCCGAAGACCCCAGACACGTCCTGAGCTGGGAGCTGGGCCGAGAACTAACGTCTTTGATTAGGAAGGGGAGGATGAGGATCGGTCATTCTGCCTAAAGACCAAGGTTGCGTTTCAAAAGATCAGCGTGAGGGTGCATGGTGTATAGCTGAGGTCTATTAAGATGTAAAACAAAGAACCCAGTCTAGAACTTGCTCATGACTCAGGGATAACACGAGAATGCACACTTGTTTATCGATCCTTTGCCTTGGTAATTGGTGCATTTATTCGGGAATGATCCGTGCTCAGTGCACACACGGTTAAAACCGAACGATCATGGTGTCTTTGACAGGACAAATGCGACATTGGCCAAGGTATCCGTACGTAGGTATTGGATAGCGGTCTGACATACAAGTTGGCCTCGGCTAAATTTAAAAGCCCATCCATAATGACAAGAGGATCCGCCAAGCCGCGTTTTAGTGGCGATGTAACTCCAACACTTTAAATCCAAGGCACATATCAATGCATTGTGAGCTTGCGGGGAACGTCAAAATGGTCGAATCAGGGTATCAAATCGTAGTCTCTCTCAGGCATTGGACCCAATTCAGGCAAAATGCCAATGCCGAACTTTCATCCAGCCAAGACTGTTCCTGCGCCGTGATTAACCGCCAAGATGAACTTTCAGCTCGGCACAATCCTACTGCCATAGACTCTCACGACAGCTTCATCAAGCACATACGACCAAAGCTCGTAGAAAATACGGGATCCCGTCCGCTCTCCCATAGTCAAGCTGCGAAGCGCTGGATTAGTAGTTGGGTCGGTGACGACCAGCGAATCCCCGGTGTTGTATGTTATTTTTGCTCCGTAGTCAAGTGGAGGAACTTGTCGGACCGGCTGCTTTTTTGCTCTACGATGATACCCATGGGTTGCTTCGTATAATTGTGGTTGGGATGTGTAAAACCCCCCCAGCTGTGAGCCGCATTGTCCAGAAGCCGGGGTAAATCCGTATCATGCAAACTTCGCAATCGCCGAAACTCTGAATATGATCATCTTAGCAATCTTGCCCTCATTTGCTGGAATTATCATATCAGGCTGTTGTAGAATGTAAAGATGCAGGTCGTCCTGAAACTATATTATCCAGAATACTACGAACCATATGTTATTCGCGTTCGTTCCGAGTGTCCCAAGTAGGAATTACTCCACGGCTTCCGGGCCATGGTCTGTTCGAATTGAGCATTCTATACTCTGCCTCTTCGAGTTCTCTGCATTTATTGATGATATATCTGCAGTAGTGTCACGCCATTTTCCTGTGCGGGAAGCGACAATTTACAAACCGCGGCAATTGGGCAGATTGGGAGTGTAAGGACGTTCCAAGAGTGGCCCTATGTCTATCGCATCATTTCAAAAAAAAAGGCATTGTCCTTGCTGACAAGGCGGTACGCTTTAAATCGAATTATAAGTAATAATAACTGCTTGAGTAGAGTCATTATGCTAAAGAGTCGGATCGATACCCATGTGATAATAAGCTTTGTGACAGCTCTAAATTTCAGGTTAACACCTTCAGGCTCTACGTAGTCAGTCCAGCGACGTTTTCATCAAAGCTTGGTAGAAAACAGTTGATGCGATAGTAAAGACATACTGTTCAATATATTTATTCCAATAAGTACAGAAAAATCCATCTCAGAGTAACAGCAAGAATGGCAACTCTGAGTTTTTCTAAGAAGGTATCGGGTAGTTAAACATCATCAAGCCATTCACGAGTTTGCTGGAGCTGAGGTGGAGTCGTCTTCGATTTCGCACTAACTGAGCTCGCCCAAAGATTAACGTCAAAGTGTTATTGTGCTATGAACAGTTACATCATAAGTCGATTAGTAAGATAAACCACGATACAAAGTATGGTCGAAATTTCTGCTTGGTCAACTGATTGCTCTGAGAATTGGTCATGACGGATGGAGAGACCATGCTCGTTTGGAGCACATACCTCTAAATTACCAACATTTACGGATACTGTAACCTAGAGTTAAAGATCTGTGGCTAGAACTCTACATCAATTCGAGTCAATACGTCCAACTGGGAGGGCAATTTATTGGAAGAGCTTATGAGAGGACAGGAACAGACTGCTGAAGAATGGTGTACCATACATAGATGATAACCATATCATGATGGTTCTGGCCAAAAATGACTCAATTTGAACATACTTCAATCAATTGGCTGCACTTCCAGGCTTCGAGGACTTTTGCCATGAAGATCAAAGATGTTCACATAGTTTGATGTTGAAGACAAGGGCGAATCTGGGTGTTCGGCGCACATGTAGAACACGTACCAAATTCCGGTGAACATGCGGCCAGAGCCGGGAAGTGCGAGCGAACAGAAAAGCAGGCACTTTGGTAGGCGTGTGAATAAACCATATTCTTATCTAAGTTCACCTCGTACCTGCTGTTCGGCTTTCACTCACCAACTTTGAAAGTCATTGGTGAGAGTTTGAGCTCCTGTCCTTAAATACGCACGTCTTCTCCTGCTGTCAAATCTTTATCTAGCTTATTCTCTCATCATCACTCCATCGCATACCGCACGCATCAAGATAACATTCCACCATGGATGACTTCCCCTCATGCGCATCAGAGCTACTTAAAGAAAAGCTGTTTGGAAAGCAAACACAGGACCCATCACTGGCCATGGATACTCCTTCGCAAACTCCAGTAAAAGCTGCAAGGCCCAAAAGCTATGCTGCCGCGCTCAAGGGACCACGACCGCCACCCAGGCCAACACCGCTCACAATAGGAGCTTTGTGCCGCCTCGACCTCAAAAACATGGAAGAAGAGATGGGAAATGCAAACTCCTGGATCAGCGAGGAGCCCGCCCGTCGAATCAAGGAATGGGTTTTCCGGACTAGAGCTATGCAGAAGGGAAAGGAATTGATTCATCCAGAGAACCCGCCCCGGTCAAATTAATGGGATTGGCTCAGAACTTGGCCTTTATCGAGGGGCTGTAATTAAGTGAAGCGGATATTTCACCTGACATAGGTTTCACATTCGACAACCAGTACGAGATGCACAAGGGAATGAAACAAAGGGACATTGTTGGGAACATTTTAACGACGAAATTCAATTTTATTATCCATTATAACGGATTATTGCTCGGGCTGTGAATGCCTCCTTTCAGACTCGATATATGACGGCAATGAACTGGAACATCTCGCGCTACTTTCAGGAAGCCCAATATCCTCAGCGTCGGGCTGCACATCCCCTTTCTGCTCCTCCATTGTGAGCTGTACAGGCAGTACCAGCTTCAGGGTTGTCGACGCAACATTAATAGTTAGATGTAGTTGATATGTCCTGGCAATCAGGCAAGAATAAAAAGTAGGCAAAAACATTTTCTTATCGCTCGCAAAACTTGTGATGGGTATTTCGATGTGGCTGCTGAATGTCTCAGCGGTCTCGGTGACAACACTGTCTGTTTGTTTCGGTGAATTCTTCTCCCAGCTTAAGCCGACCTCTGCCTTCTTCACGAGAGTCTCGGAGCCATTATAGCAGTCTCTCGCGTTGACAATATGAGGGAGCTGTTGCATGGGCTCATCTTGTGACCATGTTTCTGACTCAATCTTTGCAGAAACATTGCATGTTTGTGGTAAGCTAGTCTTCGGGTCGCTCAGCTTCAATCTCAGAGATGTTGTAATCGTTGTAGGATGGATACCCTTTCCGCTGGAATCAAGAATGATCGCGGTGGGTTGATCAGTATATAACGTGACCTCACCCGAAGAGCGACAAAAGACACTGGATTTGAGTTGCTTTGTTGACGCGAACTTGAAAGTTCGATTGGCTGTCGGGATCTTCAAAGGCGGGTGCTCAACATGGCCTGGCAAGAACTGAACGGTCTCTTTGGCTTCCATCTTGGCATACTCTGGGTTTGCCGAGTCCCAAACCTGAGCAATAACACCATAGTCAACACGCACGCCTCTTGGGATCATGGCATCACCCTCCCAGCCTGTGATACTGGGTGGGAGGTGCGAGTGTAGCTGTCGCGTCTCTTGCCATATGATGTTATGCGAACAGGCCTCTGTACCAAGGCCATTGGGTAGGACAAAGTAAAATGGAACCGTGTAAGTCTCATTTGCTTGCAGGACCTTGTTCGCTAGCAATACCGCTTCCTCCATTGGCATTTCTAGATCAAGTAATCGATGCCATGTCTCAAATGATAGATTCGCATTGGGTCGCTCGACGCTTGAGTCGCAAACAAATTTTATTGAGATCTTTGTGAAAGGGATCTGCTTCTTAGGCTTGATGTTGACAGTGCCCATAACTATGGAGCCAGGACGATAGCGCTTAGATGCATAATGATCATGGATATTAATGGTCAAGCCATTTTTCTTAGGTGGCAAAATAGAATTAAGGCTCTGTAGGGCTGATGGATTGAACGGGCTGAGCACCGGGCGTGTCTGAAGAGGGACGCCGGATCTTTGCGTGTAAGGAGGCTCCATATTGACAATACTGATGAAAATTGATCCGACATCTTGGCGATATTTGGCCTTATTGTTATACAATTCCTGCCTGACTAGGCATCTACACTTTTCTCAATAAATCGAGTCAATTGATCAAGGCAAGTGACTCACGAATTCTGCGTATTACATGCCATCGGCTTAATCTGACCCGACTGTTACGCCTGGGAGTAATATGCGCGTCGAAGCAGACCGCGTAATTGAGTCACTGGGTGTCGCAAGCACAGTCATCAGCGAAATTATTGATCCGCCAGCCAATTAAGAGCCTGATAAGGTCGACTAAAATTCACGGTTAAGGATTTTCTTATGCACCTTTTTAGTGTGGCACGGCACGTATGATCCGAATTAAGGTAGTGCTCCGTCCGGGCTGATTAATGCTCAACGACGACGCTAAACACCAGAGATGAATTTGATATGATTGGAGGGATAAGACATCGCGAAAGAACTGTTAGCGTCAATGACAGAATCATCCACGACAGCGGAATTCATAAGTGCTCACGCAATCCTCGAATTACAAAGCCAATGGCCTGACGATTTGGAAGAAAGTGTTCAACATCACTTACGAATCTTGGACTGGACTCATTGCACCATCGATATCATCATCATACAGACGACAGCCTCCACGCAATGTAGAGCCTTCGATGCAGAGCAATACAGGCAACGACAACCACAATTGGTCTAGATTGATGGATTTGGCAGAGTCGGAAATGCAATTGGTCGTTATACGGAAGCCTGCATCTGAATATCTGGCGGTTCTGTACCACTAAGCGAATAATCTTGGAGCCTGGCCATGACGATATCCATAACTCGTCAGGCAGTATCTCTCTACTTCAACCGCCGGGCGTTACATACCGTCCATACGCGAGAAATGAACCAGGCGAAAACCACGCAGACCTCATGACAGCTGCCAGCATACGGTAATGCCTGTACTTGTCCGAACCGAGTCGATGGTAACAATGCGACTGACAAGCTTAGATCCCATGGATATAGTTTGCAATCAGACTAGCTTCAAGCACATACGACCATACCTATCAGAGAACTCGGGATCCCGTCCGCTCTCCCATAGATAAGCTGATAAGGGGCGGATTAGTAGTTGGGTCGGTGACGACCAGCGAATCCCCGCTGTTGTATGTTTTTGCCGATCTTGATAAGAAAGAGACTGTCCTTTTTGGAGGTCAAGTACTCCGTAGGAGAGCACACGATGGTCGTCGAGGTTTAGGCCCTCGCATAACGTCCCTGAATGTTGTCATTCCCTTTCGATTTTAGCTATTATTACCGAAGCTTAGCAGGAGACTCTCACCGAGCAGTTGCCGAGGTAGGCTAGAGAGTAGTGAGCCCAAAGAGCTGAGCATCAATAGACTTACAAAAGTGGCCCTGTGATTACTAGTTAAGGAAGATAAGTAGCTGAAATAAACCTGGATAGCCCCAAGAAACGTGTGTGAGCTCGCTCTGGTATAGCGTTAACACTTCTTCTACCAGAGAAGGCACAGCAGCCAGGGTACCGGCTTTCGAGTCAGTAAGGAGTTTAAGATTTCGATGCCATGTAGAGGATAGAAACGGCCAGCAATTACAGAAAATCGTAAGTTTCCAATGAGACAAGGCGCGCGACGCAAAATCCCATTATCAGTTACTGACGTCTGTGGTTTGGATGCTTTAGGCTGATATGCTCCCTGACAAAATCTGTAGGCTGTGACAGTAAAGTGTATTTACAGTGGGTGCTAGCGCAGGCGATCACCAAGGCTAAAACATCCTCGCACCAGAACAAGGATACGAAACCTCATTCTGCAGCTGCTTGGATAGGGGAAGAAAAAGTTGGTTTGACATAAAACTTTGGGAGGCCTTCACTATAGCCTTATTAACAAGAAAGAAGGCAGAAAGCTAGGCTGAGTGTTGAGAAGCCAACCCTGGTACAAAGCTGAAAACCCCTGGTCATTTTAGTGAGAACGTCCAATTGCCGATGTTACTGGTGAAGCGCTTGGGACTTGGCAGCGCTCTTTCAGTGGTCACCCTCTCTGGAACTGTATCAGCCACCGGCGGCTATGCAATAGGGCGGACCTTATTTCGTGGCGATCTGCAAACCTCAATTATGCCTCTTTCAACGTGAATCAGCCTTGGAATCTCAAAAACAATGTGAAGGCCCGCACGGTAATGTTGTTGTCCATGCTGCTTTGCAAGTATTCGCAACCAATTCAGTGTTACACACAGATATCGTCAACATGTACAAGTCACACGTCCTCACAACGCCAACATCAATCCGTCTCTTGGATATCAACGAGTCCAGAGACGGCATTGTTCGTTGCTCCATGCGGGTAGTCGACCTAAACGATGAGAGTATCGAATTCGCCGCCGTCTCATATACGTGGGGCAACCCCACTACAGTTCATGAAGAACCCGTGCCCGATATCGATGGCTTGGAATTCGAAGAACACGCCGATAAACTTCCTTTCACCTATTACAGCCCCGAACTGGGACCCAATGGCGACAAACTGGTAATGGTTGATCGCGCCAAGCTTCTGTACTACGATATGCATCGTTATGTCCCCCATGAAGAGGTGCTTTGGCAAAAGCGCACGCATCATGAAATAGAAGTTGATGGGAGTCGAGTACCAATTGAGGAAAACCTCTTATCGTTCTTCCAATCAATATTGACACTTCGAACTGCAATTGCTCCTAGCCCAGGAGAACCGGAGAGCTCGACTTACCGCTCCATCAACCTGCCCATCTGGGCGGATGCACTGTGTATCAACCAAGCAGACCTCGACGAGCGAGCTGCCCAAGTCAAGCTTATGGGGCGCCTATACAAGTCAGCGACTATAGTACTTGCTTGGGTTGGCCAATATGACAGGCTTGCGCAACTAGCGATAGAGGCAATGGGTAGAATTCTTGATTTCGACGCAACTCGCCTCCACGCACAAGACTCATCATATCAAGAACAAGAGGAAGTCACCATGTCCTCAGTCCCAGGGATGACAGTGGTGCACTGGTTTGCCCTCTTTTCGCTCTTTCAAAGACTCTGGTTCCGCAGGGCTTGGGTCGTTCAGGAGGCAGTCTTTGCTCGGGATATCTTGATGGTTTGCGGCGCGACGCTGCAAAGTATGGACTTCATCTTAGCAGTTGCAGGATTTCTGGAACAGACGGGAATCGATATTGAGTTATGCCATTTTGGGCATAATTTCCTCACTAATCGAGCTGTATCAGACCAGTCTCAACATTGGGAGAAATTGTCGTTGCTCTCTGATCAGCCAGCGAGGGCGGCAAATGAGCTGAAGGTCACTCCGCGCGATGCTCTTTCTTTTATCCTTGGATACCATCATACTCGCTCGCGTCTTGGGCTCTGCAACGCTGGCCTGCCCATGGTCACCCTGCTTCCAGACGAAGAAGGGGAGGACGGGAAAACCAAGGGCAAATCATGTCGATGGGTCATAGAACTTCCCGAAGTCACCCACCTCATCGATCACGATATAGTGGAATCTTTCTGCGAGGAGTTGGGCATGACTGGCTTCAGATTTGAACGCCGAAAGCTACACCTACTTTCCGTCCTCTCCGACTTTCGGGAACTTGAGGCTACTGATCCCCGAGACAAGATCTTCGCTTTTCTGAACCTTGCCGAAGACGGACTCGGACTGCAGCCAGACTACAGTGTCGACGTCAAGAAGGTCTTCGTCCAAGCAACAAAGGCTATGATTGACAAACGCATTGGTTCACACCTTGCGATTCTGTCCCATGTGCAAGACCTTTCAGACACGAGGATCCAAGGCTTGCCAAGCTGGGTGCCAGACTTTAGTGCCAGACTGGGACGGGTTCCGTTCGACCAAGGTGGGCATGATGATCGTTTCTGTGCCGGCACTCATGACAATGTTGATTATGACGACTGGGTAATCCGTATTGATCCCGATGATAAGCTAAGTGTCAAGGGCATCAAGGTGGATACTGTCTCTATATCCACAGAGTTGAATCAAGACCCTGTCATCCAGGCTCTTCGACTGGCATTGCATAGTCCGGCCGAATATCCTGTTCAAGTAAGAGCATGGCGTGTCGAGGAGACTGGACCTAATCGCTCAAGACGATACATCCGCCCATCACAAACGGTGACCCGGATTGAAGCCCTATGGCGCACTCTGATCATTGATAAACTGACCGAGGAGGAGAACGACTTCGGCAGTTTGGACTCAAGAGCAAACATAGGGACGGGCTTCAGCAACTGGATTTTGACTGATATCCTAGAAGCTCGCGACTTGCTTGCTGAGTGGTCAGGACATTGCTCAGTATCATGGACATGGGAGCTGATTCAGAAGTCATTCACTACTCGCTTGGCTCTTTGGTCGGCCATCTATGACGCACGGCAGGTGTCCAATGAACTGCAGGTGCCAGATCTCGAAGCAGCTATAGCTGATTTCAGGGAAAAGGTAGAAAAGGAGGTAGTACAGCCAGACGACGATGTAGAGGATGAAGAGGAAGTAAAGTATCAAAGCCAAACGCTGGCACAAGAAGCAAAGAAGGAGGGGGAGAGCAAACATGGAGAAGGGGAAGCGGAATCATCTGAGAAAGGAAGATTTGACAGAAAAGCTCAGGGAGGAGGCAACACTTCGTGGGAAGCAAGCTTTTTACCCGCAGCACGGCTCATCAGCAAAGGCTTTCGACCTCCTTCGGTGGTAAAAGACGACCAAGATAAGGACCCGTTGGGGGGCAAGTATAAGCGACCTTCGATGCAACGATTGACCCCACTGGGACGGAGGAAGCTCCGCAACTTCGAAAAGCAAATGCGGAATGCTACTCAGGGTCGGAAACTCTTCATGACGGAATCGGGGCTGCTTGGCCTGGGACCCAAGACTCTTGGCCAGAGTAGCAGCAAGGATGAAGTATGGATTCTGATGGGGGCTCGAGTGCCCTTTATTCTACATCATATCGAAGGTTCCAAGTATCGCGTTGTTGGAGAGGCTTATGTTCATGGAGTGATGTATGGCGAAGGATATGATCGCTATACTGACTGGGACGAGTTCGGGCGTAGTGGCGTGGATACGATACAGTTGGTTTAGAGACAAGGAGGTCACAGAGCAAGGTGTTTTAGAATGCTGAAAGGTATTATTGGAGATAAATATGCTATGTATAGTTTCGAATCGAATTTTATGATCGTCGCGCCAAAGAAACTCATGATTCTTGAGCAATGATGCTGACAGGGGTGTAGCCACCCGGGCTACCACTGGATATATACAAGTAGGTACCAGCGCCCGTCCGGGTCTGGTAGTAAAACTGATCATTCACCTGACCATCCACGGTGGTGCAGCCTAGGGGTAAGCCGTCGTCATCAGTTGGGCACGCAGCTTTGGGTGCAGTACAAGAGAGGCTGCCGCTGACGATTTGGCAAGTCAAGTAATCGTAGGCCAAGTTAGGCCCGGTGTTACCATTCTGGCAGAATGCAAAGTTGGCAGGGTCAGAGGTTGTTTCAGCGGAGCCGTAGTATGCGCATATCTGGACTCCTGTATCTTTATCCCGCAGTCGGCCTGTGTTGGGGTCGAGGATGATTGTCCTGGTACGGCTGTTTCCGGTCTGAGGATTGAATAGCAGGATGCTACCATCTTGGTCGACGCCTTGGAGGGGCGCGCCTTGTACAGCACCAGCGCCGCCGACAATGGTGAATGTTGGGGTGGCGACGGCGGTGGTGGTCGTGCTCTCGGCCTCGGCTGTCGTAGTGGTAGATTCCGCAGCCGTTGTTGTCTCAGCCTCAGCTGTTGTGGTGGTAACTTCGGCCGCGGTGGTTGTCTCAACTTGGGATGTTGTAGTGGTGTCTGGCGCGGTTGTGATAGTAGTGCCAGTCTCGACAGATGTTTCAGATAATGAAACGGTGGATGATTCTTCGGCGGTTGTAGTGGGTTGTGTTGTCGAGGCGATTGAGTTTGAGATTATGGTCTCCGAAGCTGAATAGAAAACCACGATTAGCCATTTTCCAGCCTTGTTTCAGCATGCTCTCCTTGTAGACATACTGGAGGACCTGGGCTTGCAAGGACCAGCAAGCACAGAGTCTGCGACAAGAAGGCCAATGGCCAACAGCAAGACGTTAGATCGCATCCTCGGCACGATGATAATTCGCAAACGATTGACTGAGGTGAGTGACGAATCAGAAAACACAGGACGAAAGAAATGCAAAAAAGATCAAAGGGGAAGGCTAGTGTATATGTGTATATTGTTTCGTGGCGTTAATTACGATCGTCTCATCTCCCTCAAATCAATAGTTTGCTCTAGCGCGCCACAAGATCAGGAAGAAGAACTTTGTGCTCAACAATAATTGGCTGCCCCGCGACAACACCCAGGCACCGCTCGGAAACAGGCCTAGCTTGGCCCTAATGGAAAAGCTTGTTGCCCACTACGGCCAGGTCGGCAGTCTTCAAACGATGGAGCTTTACTGTAACGGTTGGCGATCTAATAATCCCAGGTCACTATTATTCGTTACCAGACGATCTGAGGGGATATTACTCCATTGAAGTTCAATCAACAATATGGTTGGCTGATAGCGTATACCAGCATAAAGAACTAAGGCTTACCAATGGATTATGAAGTCATCTTCCTCTCCATATGCAAGAAGATCGAAACCGGCGGACTGTCACCTCATAGCTATAAACTCTCGCCTAATGAGGCTACCATAGAGGGAATGTTTATATAATATCTGGCTCTAAACTCATACTTCTTCCTCTTGGTCCTCCCCAACTGGCCAGTCGGGCTGATGCACCATTGCCATGACAAGCCCCGGCTTATCGGAAGTGATACCAAGATGAGTCTCCAGGCCCATACGCCAAGTAGATGGGTAGAACTCGCGATTCTGAAACATGAACATGGATCCGATGAGATGGAACTTGTTAGGCCTTGGTCCATCATCCGTTGAAACCTCATGACGAACCACATCATACCAGTTGTGATCTACCAGCCTTTGGATGACAGCTGCATTATCGTGAGGTCGCAGGATATCTGGGTTGGCGAGCTTCTCTAGGCGTTCGAGCCAGGCTTCTTGTGTAAGGTTCCTGCCCAGCTCAATACCATGACCCATGCCATCTCGACAAGGCTTATATATATAGTTATCCCTGACGTTAGGGTCGGATTTTGACTTAAGTAGCAGCTTTTGCAGCCCCTTTGAGCCAGGGTTGATGGTTTGAACAATCCCATCAGCAACAATGTCGGCCTCCTCAGCCGTCAACACACCACGTGAAACCATATTCGGAAGCTCTTCAGGTATGATGCCAAGGAGTCGTTTGTCATGCACGATGAATACAGTTCGAAGATCATTGAGAGGAGTCATGGACAGTTGGCGAGCGACAGCTGGTTCCAGTTTGGCATACTCTTCTTGCAGCATCTCAACAAACCACTGTTCCAAGAGCCTGTTCGTCGCCTTATCCCAGAGAGCGTATCCAGTTGGAGAAGTTTCATCAGGGCGGACTTCCAGGTCTTGAGGACGAACTGCTTCCACTGGTGGCCTTCCACGTGTAACGTTGACAGCTGAGAGAATTTTCGAGTCAGCACCAGGCCACTTATCTCTAATAGAGTAAAGAGGCTTATCGGGGTTGAATAGTGCCATAAGGTTGTTATAAGATGTCTAGTTTTGACAGAGTGTCAGCTTCATATCACGGCGCAGAGATAGTGGTAGCACTCACATCCATACTATTCACAGGCTCAAGTCCTCCTTTACTTGCACCCAGTTCCCGAAGGCCATTCTCACCCAGAGCAATTCCCATGACGGCATTGAGAGGAAGCCTTCCGTTAATTTCGCATACATATGGCGACTCGTCACGCAAACCGTCTGGACTGCGACCAAATAACAAGTCACTTCGCCAGCAACCAGCATGCTCGGCATAGTCTGGAACGAAATCACTAGACGCTACCCACCGGAGAAGCTCCTCTTCCGATGGATCCAATGGCATACGCTCCGGAAAGCGTGCCTTCTCGTCTTTAAACCAGCGGTCCACGATATTGACAAAAACACGACCAAGGAGAAGATGAAGCTGCTCCAGCCGTGAGAACAGGGGATTTGACACCGCAACGGCATGTGGTGAGATGCGTTCCATGATTCCGAAAGATAATTCACCACCTTTGGCGTCGGCGTAAAGATGCTTACGAAAAGTCTCGAGCTCTCTAGCCCGACGAGCAAGGTTGCTGCAATATGCAGGGATCAACCGCTGCTCTTCGGCACTTCGGGAGACCGAGACTTGCATGAGTCCCGGCCGTTTGGCAGCCATGGCAGGCATCTTTGTTTCACTTTTAGATGTTCTTCTTAAGAATTGCACCGTATAATAATTAGGAGAAATTTGGAGCATTGAAATGCCGTTTGCGATGCTTGTAACTTATATAGACCCCTGTCAGTCTTGATATGACAAGAAAGGGCGCGTGCGACACCACCTACCTATTCTAGCCTTATTCTGTCTCCACGATAAGCAGCGTATTACGCAGGGAGAGGCTAGAGAGGCTGTTCTGAGAAGGATGACTATAGTCAGAATTTAGAGCGTAAGCGATGACGCTGCCACAAACTCCTTCGGACTTATCAAGGAGACCGATTCAATACGCCAGTGACGGCAAATAGTGTGTCTGACTTCCGGGGTAGCTTAATGGAGTCATCATCTTAGCTCTGAGGGAGAGGCAGAAGGTTTAGTGACTGCTCTCAATCCCTCCTGTCGCATCATTACCCAACCAGCCAAGATCTTATCAGTGTAAGCCCTAAAACCTCACGCCGAATGCACATTGCTCCTACAGACACTTTTCTCGGTCGCTAACACTTTTTCTTCATCATGTGATCGGATACGATGAAGCGATCGTTTTCTGAGCGGTAGATAGGGATCTCAAAGACAAAGACCCTGGCTAGGGCATTGCCTTGCACCATCTTCATGTCTTCCTCATTTAATTTAGAATATTACATAAGTATTCTATAAGGTAAGTTTCAGCAGTTTCCAACCAAAAGAGTTGACTCACAGGGGGTATATTGATAAAGGCCAACTTGGACTCGACAGCGACAACCTTACGACCAAGTTTGGAGTCTAGACTTCCCAGCATATCTAATACCATATAAACTCAGCTCTCTGAGTTTGCGTCTGTGGTTAGTCAAGTTCGATGAAGTTCTGTTCTTGATCTGAATAACCACTTCTGAAGTCGGCATACCCGTTCACCACGCCACGCAGAAATGCATATATCTGCCTCCTAAAACACCCAATCCCGCGCCATACGATAACTTCACTGGCTGGTCAAGAAATTCAGTGGCAATTGGACAGGATTATATTTACGTGAGGGGATTCTGGGCATCTCCCACGGTGAGATATCCCACCAATCGGACCTTGCATTCCGTGACATACGACATCCGGTTAATGTATTTGAAGTGGAGGTATTTTGCCGCGAACGAACCTAGATACAAATCAAGAATAATGTCCTCTAACCTCATAATTTTGGTCAATGCTTATTTTTTAACGGCTGTCACTCTTGTTCCTCGAGATGAAGCTATTCGACCAATGCCTTCTTCTAGCAGCTGGCCTGTCTGAAGCTCTTGCTAGTCCAGTTGCCTCAATGGCTGCCCAGACTACGAAGAATCTTATCGTATTGTATGTTACACTAGTAGGAAGAATCATCTCAGACTAATCAATGGCAGTGGTGATTCATACTCGACCGTGGGTTTCTGGCCTGGAGGACAACTACCATCGGCTTCCAACCCCATCGGGAACCCCGGACTACCAGGACAGACGACTTCTGCTGGTCTTAATTGGGTCGGCCATGTCACGTCAACCCTTAACACATCGTTGATCCTCACATACGACTTTGCTTACAGCGGAGCGACTGTCGACAAGAAGATCGTCAACTCATGGGCCCAGTACTCGATGTCGGACCAGGTGGATCTCTATAAGCAATATGTTGCGCCTAAGATCACAAAGGTCGACACCCTCGTCGCATTCTGGATTGGTATCAACGACGTGGGTGAGGCGTTTTGGAGCAAGAAGAGTGCTCTTGTTACCGAATGCGTGGACAGATATTTTGAGCTCCTACAGGTTCTTGTCAATGATGGCTACAGCAAATTCGTCTTGCTGAGTATACCTGGTAAGCCTTGGCCATTTGAAGCGGAAAATCGGGATGTCTGACTCTTGATGAAGCATATGCAGATCAGTTCCCCAAGATGATAGGTCAGCCGGAAGTTGATCTGGCTCGCCTAAGATCCGACATCATTTCCTACAACAACGCGGTCAAAGCTAAGGCGGCTAGCTTCACATCCTCTCATCCAAGTGTCAAAATTCAGATCTTCGATACAAAGCCTTCATTTGACCAGGTTGTCAATAATTATGCGGCTTATGGAGCCAAAGATGCTACTTGCTTTGGCGCAAGTAACTGTCTTTGGGCGGATGACTACCATGCCAGTGGTGCCATCCACAAGCTCTTAGCCCAGAACTTGGTGAAGGCAGTGAAAGGAGTTTTTGTTTTATAGGGAAGCATGGTGGTGGGGTCTTTGAAAAGTGTACAAAACCATGTATTCGGATCTCACTCTCTTCTGCAGTCTTGCATACATTTATTTCGATATGAGAGATCCTCAGTGGCTCCTTCGAATTTATCGCCTACTTCCAGTTTTCATGCTAGCAACAGCCTTTTCTGTCTCCAGTGCTGTCGACTTAATCTTTCTCAGTACGCTCATGAGTATTGAGGATCTGAGGATTGTGGCCCGGAAGGTGAGACAGACATAGTTGCGGAGTATGCTTTTTGAACTGTTTCTGTAGTTCGGTGTAGAAGTCCCCGATACGCATCTCTGAGTTAGGTGTAAGCATCGACCCATGGATTGCTTCCAAGGGGAAGAGCCAAAATCCAAACGCCGGCGCCACATCCTGTCTGAATATCTTCTCAATGTCCTCAATGTCCTCATCGTCCAGCTCGCTTTCATCTTCTAAAATCTCGTCCAAAATGCGTTTCCTTTCCTCCATTTCATTCTCAGCAAATGTGATTGCATCCTTTCTATGGTATACTGCCTGAACTGACTTTGTAAGGGTGCTATTTGGAGTTGATAGACCCGACGGCTGATCGCTCACATCATGCGCCCAGCATGCATTCTCTCTAACAATGATCTCCGGATCACAATCTGGGTAGCTCATCATGATCTGGTAGAGAACTGCAGGGTCGTTATTAATCCCCCATTCTTCAAGATGTTTGAACCAATCGTTCACAACAGCTGGTAGCCTCAGCAATTCGTCGAGATCTACACCATCAAGAAAGTCGCCCACGGCCCTGGGGTCCTGCTTCATGATCTGAAATACAGGGACATGTGGTTTGACAGGCACAAAAGGGCTGCTGGCAATGGCACGGTCGGGTCTTCGGCGGTTTTCCCGGTATTGGCAGGTTTCAGAATCATACACGCCATGACATACGAAGATGAATCTTTTCAACCGCTGGACTGCCGCCTTGACATTTTCCAAGTCACAGTCTGTCTCGAATGAGCTGCTGAAAATATAATATCTGCAACAGCTCCCATAGGTCTGCAGAGCCAAGTTGACAATGCCGACGTGAAGTGGATCAAGTCTCCAGATATGATGTGCGAGTTCTGGGAAATAACTCCACTGGGAAACGTGTATAATGTCGAGCTCTGGGTTAACGTAAAGGATGCCATCGTAGGTGCTGGTCATATGGACATATGTGCAGGGGATATGAACGCGGTAGAATTTCTTGGCGGCGGCACGAGATTCGCGGTTGGTAACAAAGAGCTTGCTCATGGCGATGCGCTCTCTGACTTCGACACGGTTTTCCTCGCTATAAATTTTGAGGATTCTTTCGTGGTTTAGGGATTGTATCCAGATCTTATCGCGAACCTCAGGAGGAAACTTGTTGAATTGCGGGAAGCTGGAGGTGCTTAGCATTGCCGGATTGAGAATTTGGACCTCGTCATTAGAACTGGACGAGAGTGTATCTTCCGTGCCTGTTCCTATGGAAGTGGTCATCTTGCTTTTGTTACCCACGCGGGGCCCTCACGAGTGATTGAGCTAGGTATGAGAGACATGCGGGCTTATATGGCGACTTGAAAAACAAAAGCTGGCTTTTGTGGCTTCAAAGGTTCCAGCCCACAAGGTTTTTAAAGTGAGAGGTGGAAATAAACCTTCAGCCAAAAGTCTCGAAGTTACAAATACTTCGTGATTGGAATCCGTTTTAACTTAAGAAGATCACGGTCTGACGCGGCGGGGACTCTCAATGATCATTAGATAATTAAAATTGTTCTATCTCTTGTGAATAAATATTGAAAACCCTTACAAGCCCCCTCTGCTATAAACTCAAACTTCTAAATGACTTTGTATGGCATTCTCCCCCGTCTATTAATGGCTAACAAAAGCACTTGTCTTAACCCACTGTTCCATCGTCTTGGCCCCAGGGTTCAGCTGTCGAACCTTGGCCAAATCAGCACCGTAACCTTCATCTCTGAACCAATTAACCATGATTCCGAGCTCGGCAACACCATGCTTCAAAGCTTTTCCGAGCAAACCGAATGTCGTACCAGCAGGTCCGCCAGTGGCGTGCTCAAAAGCTTCGCTGAGTTGTGCGAATGTGAGCTCATCGCCAGCCAGGCTGATAGCTAGCTTGCCCCAGGCTTGTGGGTCGGTGAAAGCTTCAGCAGCGAAGAAGCCGATGTCCTCAGTTGCCGTCCACTGAAGAGGCTTGTTCTTGAGAGTGTCGCGAATCATGGTTAGGAAGACTTTGGTGGCGAAACCAGGTTCTAGGTTTTCCATGAATGCTGTTGGGCGTAAGATGGTCCAGTTCATCGGACTCTTCCCGTCGGCGGTCGAGTCGCGGAGGTAATGCTCGATCTCGTGCTTGGTCTTGAAGTGAGGGACAACAGTGGCGTCTTTCCAAGACTTCTCGTCGCCGCCACGGTCAACGCTGGAGTAGACAAAGTGCTTAACGCCAGCCTTGATCGATTCGTCGATGAGACCCTTTCCTTGTCGGACTTCGCCTTCGAGTGTAACACCCTTGCCCATGGATAGTTGCACTGAGTAGACACCCCAAAGCGGCACAGTTCCGGCAGCTTGCTTAGCGGCACTGAAGAGAGCGGGGATTGAGTCAAGATCGCCCTCAATCAGCCTGATATTGGAGGATTTGGAGGCTAGCTTCTTTGCGGAAGGTGACTCCTTGTTACGGGTGGCAGCCAGAAGAAGGAAGTCCGTGTTCTTTGAGATAAGAGCATTGATGACCGAGCTGCCTTGCTTGCCGGTGGCGCCAGTGATGAGAAGAGCACGAGACATTGTTGTGATATTGGAGTTGTGATAATATTAAGGTGAGTTATCTTCAAATGAAGTTGATTGATTGTCGATGGCGGTGTGTGATTGTTGAGAGTATTGACTGTTGGAGTCTGTGTTGTATTGCTGTTGTTGATGGTGACGGGATTGATTGAAGCAGGCCATGATGGGCTCTATATGTATTCAATTCTCCAGACTAGTCAAGTCCAATCGCGAAACAAGATTCAAAACTTCTACCAACTCCATCGACGATTTCTAACATGCTTGCTAAGAATGGACTATGTCGGATTTCCATGTCTCGAGGAGCGAAGTGGATGGAAAAGGCAGTGGACATTTCGGAGATGCGACAGATGCCGATAAAGACAGGGCTAGCCTGCTTTGGGGGTAGTAGCCTTGTAAAGCTCCCAAGCCAACTTCGCATAATCTGCGGATGACTGTGATCCTTGTATGTCTTTATCGCAAAGTACTCGGATCTCCGCATAATCTGTGTACATGTTCAAGTACTCTATGTTAGCAGCCCTGTCTACCCCGCTTTCGCAGGATCATCAATCCCACCAATCGAACACCGGGTCAACGAAGCGCCCCGCCCGGTCAATGCCAAGACACCGAGGGGCCAATGATGGAAAGAATGGAATTCCGCATTCTTTCGCTGCCGCATAAGCAACCTACCCTATGAGGTTGGTGATGCTGTATGTCAGCAACTAGACAGTTTGTTGTTAATCCTTCAGATTGTAAAGCAATTGTACCATAGATAGAGTCAGATAGATTGATTTGAATTGACCAATCCTTCGGTTCAAGATGACCTATATAATAAACCAATGTTCCGACTATCGTGGACTTATCATTCCACTATCTCACTCACATCACACTTTATAGACAAACAACTTCAAACACTTTCACAGCTATCACAACTATCCTGTCATCATCGCCACTCCGCCATAACAACACTGAATAAACTTTCCGATTAGCACTATCATCACCCTAATTATGCCTCATCTCGCCGCCCAAGTCCCCGCCGCCAAGGCCCCTCTCGAGGTTCGAGAAATCGAGACTCCCCAGCCTGGACCCAATGAACTCCTCGTCAAGAACCAGATCATCGCCATCCAGCCAATCGACGCTAAGATCGCCAAGGTTGCCATGCTTCCCCTTCCATACCCAGCTGTCCTCGGCAGTTCTTTTGCCGGCATTGTCGACAAGGTTGGTCCGGACGTCAAAGACTTTAAGGTCGGTGACAGGGTTGTTGGCATGAAGACCGCTGGAGCTAGTGAGAGCAAGTACAGCGCTTTTCAAGAGTACTCCATCTCATCGGAAGTCACTACCACCAAGGTTGATGATGACGAAACCATGGATCTTGCTGTCCGCCTTGTTGGTAACCTTCCCACCATCCCTGCCATCTTCAACTATACCCTCAAGCTGGAGCGGCCTGTCCCTGGTCAGGAGCCCAAGTCTCAAGGAAAGCGCATCTTGATCTACGGTGGAACCTCCAGTATCGGAAGCATGACTGTCCAATATCTCACCCAAGCCGGATACGAAGTCATCACTACTACCTCGCCCAAGCACAAAGACTTTGTGTCCAAGCTTGGGGCTTCAAAGATTATTGACCACTCTCAAGAATCTGAGGCCCTCACCAAGGACCTCACCGCCGCTGGCCCCTACGATATCGTTCTTGACACAATCTCAACCGGAGCTACAGTCAAGCTTCTCGCAGACGTTGTCGCGGCTCAAGGCGGCGACTCAGTCTACGCCCTCCAGCCACCGTTTGGTCCCGAGACTCTTCCCACTGGTGTCACACGCAAATTCGAAGGCTGGTCTCTGCTACTCGGTAAGGAGGAGAATGCAGAGCTACTGAAGTGGATCTTTGGCACGTATTTCCCCAAGGCGCTTGCTACCAAGAGTCTTATTTCTGTGCCTGCCCGAAAGGTTCCTGGTGGACTTGGTGGAATCAATGATGCTTTGGGTCTTTTGTTCCCTAAGGGTGTCAGCAGTGAGAAGGTTGTGGTTGACCTTCGGGATTAATTTTGGTCTCACTTTATGTCTCATTTAGCCGCAGAAGCTACATCTAATAATAGTCTAGACAGCGGTTGATCTAATGGAGAGAAGTTTGTTTCATCACTTGTGCCATAAATGCCTCTGATGATCTGCCGGTTGCATGATCGTCTGAATGGAAACGGCACTCTTTCGGAATGTCGTCCCGTCTTCCAACTCTTTGCTATGAGCTTCTGCAGATCATTGAGCGAGAAAACCACAGTACATGCATATATCTACTAATCTAGCTAAGTTCACTGCTCCGATGACGGCTTTTACCATCCGTTTCCAGAATGACGCCAACCATGCAATGTAGAGAATGCTACGCAACACACCCTAGGTTATCCAATCTTGTCGATGTGACATGTTAGCTACTCATATTGGGCAACGCAAATCTTGTTCCATGTCCCGAGTTTGGCATGTTCGGAGCCATTTGCCGAAGTTGCTCCTTATGGCCAGGGCCCGAGCTTGGCATGCCTGATAGTACTGGGACTAGGTACTTCCGATTCGCCTTTTTATAAGTTCCTTGATCTGCATATTGTGAAGGACAGCAGTGATGTAGGTTTCCCTGTCTTTAAAAAAATGAAGTTATCTTCGCTTGCTACTTTGGCGGCCTCTTTTTCCCCAACACTTGCTGGCTTGGTTAGACACCCTCGCGCCACCACGTTCAATAATCCTGTCATCTACTCAGATTTCCCAGATAACGATGTATTCCTCGGTCCGGATAACTACTATTATTTCTCGGCCTCCAACTTCCATTTCAGCCCTGGAGCCCCCATTTTGAAGTCCAAAGACCTGCTCAACTGGGATCTCATCGGCCATTCAATTCCCCGCCTGAACTTTGGTGACGGCTATGATCTTCCTCCTAGCGGCTCACGCTCCTACCGTGGGGGAACTTGGGCGTCATCCCTTAGATACAGAAAGAGCAATGGACAGTGGTACTGGATCGGCTGCATCAACTTCTGGCAGACCTGGGTATATACCGCCTCATCACCCGAAGGTCCTTGGTACAACAAGGGGAATTTCGGCGATAACAATTGCTACTACGACAATGGTATACTGATCGACGACGACGACACTATGTATGTAGTATACGGCTCCGGTGAGGTCAAAGTATCTCAGCTATCACAGGACGGATTCAGCCCGGTCAAATCCCAGGTAGTTCTCAAGAACACTGATATTGGTGTCCAGGACTTGGAGGGCAACCGTATGTACAAGATCAACGGGCTCTACTACATCCTAAACGATAGCCCAAGTGGTAGTCAGACCTGGATTTGGAAGTCGAAATCACCCTGGGGGCCGTATGAGTCCAAGGTCCTTGCCGACAAGGTCACCCCTCCTATCTCAGGTGGTAACTCGCCTCACCAGGGTAGCCTCATCAAGACACCCAGTGGTGACTGGTACTTTATGTCATTCACTTGGGCCTATCCTGCCGGCCGTCTTCCGGTTCTTGCACCGATTACGTGGGGTAGCGATGGTTTCCCCATTCTTGTCAAGGGTGCTAATGGCGGATGGGGATCATCTTACCCAACGCTTCCTGGCACGAACGGTGTGACAAAGAACTGGACAAGGACTGAAACCTTTCGCGGAACTTCACTGGCTCCATCCTGGGAGTGGAATCACAACCCAGACGTCAACTCCTTCACTGTCAACAACGGCCTAACCCTCCGCACTGCTAGCGTCACAAAGGATATCTACCAGGCGAGGAACACGCTATCTCACCGAACTCATGGCGATCATCCGACAGGCATAGTTAAGATTGACTTCTCTCAGATGAAAGACGGTGACCGGGCCGGGCTTTCAGCGTTTCGAGACCAAAGTGCATACATCGGTGTTCATCGAGATAATGGAAAGCTCACAATCGCTACGAAGCATGGGATGAATATGGATGAATGGAATGGAACAACAACAGATCTGGGACAAATAAATGCCACTGCTGATGTGCCTTCTGGAAAGACCAAGATCTGGCTGAGACTTCAGCTTGATACCAACCCAGCCGGAACTGGCAACACGGTCTTTTCTTACAGCTGGGATGGCGTCAAGTATGAGACACTTGGCCCCAACTTCAAGCTATACAATGGCTGGGCATTCTTTATCGCTTACCGATTTGGGATCTTCAACTACGCCGAGACAGCGTTGGGAGGCTCCATCAAAGTTGAGTCTTTCACAGCTGCTTAGAAGGATGGGACGATGTTGAGTGGGGATATAGTCTTGGGGTATAAATGAAATAGTACAAACGTATTTTAGACTCCTTAACTCCGAACAATGACACGGTACTATTGATCAGACAATCTTAATCAACGACCCTTGGACAGCCAAAGAAACCAAGACTGAAGATTGGCTAGGACCCAATATGAAAGGTGACCAAATAAACTTTGAGAACTCCAACTTCCCTTTGATAGGACGCTTGAAAGGGCTTCAGAATGACATCGGGGTATATCAAAAATAGGAACCATTGAAGCTGGGAATGAAAACTTAGCCACGTTCATCTGCAAAAGCCAGAAAGTGCCAAACCTTCTTTATCCAGCTATCAGTGATTCATCATGTGCTTTCTTCCCATCGTCCATCATCTACCTGCCTTGGGGAGGGTTATTCTGTGAATAGCCTGCAGTGTAGACCAATCGATCGGTGACAGGACGTGCTTGAGTATCATAGATATATCGGTTCATATTGTAGGAGGTTGGTTGATTCGCGCCGTCTCGCGTCTGTGTTCTTGATCCGTTGTTAGCATTATAAAGGAGTAACAAGGTTGTGGATGATGACTTACGAGTTCAGAAAGCTACCAGCCACTGCGGCGGTAGAGGTGTTGGTTGCCGAAGCACCTGATGGAGTAGTTCCAGAAGGGGTTGACATTTTTGAGATGTAAGGAGTATTTTTTGAGCTTTGGCGTTAGATTACAATGCCAAATGAATTGGAAAGTTCGTTGCATATTGGTGATGAATGGGGTTAAATACATGCAGAACCAGGGGAATCACCGAGAGCGACATGATTCAGGAGTCCCAAATCAGGGCTTCTTTCAATCGGACGCACATACATAGCCGCACAAGCGTGCCAAAGCTCTCAACAATGTGGTGGGGAGATTGATGCCTCATATTAATATAGGTCAACAAAGCAATTGTTTTACTCGGAGTGTGTGCGGATGGTGCCTCAACAGACATAAAGGAGGTATGGATTGCAGGACTTTGTCACAATTGTGATGAGGGGAGAAAGCAAAGCCGCGTGGCAGTAGACACAAAATCACAACTGTGACAAGCGCAGAGATAGCAGAAGACTGTGCATTGCATGGGGTCTGTAGGACTTTGTGTCCAAGTGGAAAAACCCCCGCTCTGAAAGGTCAGGTTGCAGGCGTGAGATTGGTCGCCACGTCACAATTTGAGGCCATCTTACAGGGATTAGGGTGACTTGAAATCACAAATGTGATGATTTCTGTCCAGTGACAAGTCTTTGTGTTATCACGCGACTGGTGGCTTTGTGATAGAGGGTTCCATTCGCTGGCAGTGTCATCATCGCACATTCATTTTCAACCATTGCCTCCCAGGCTCCCACCGCCTGCATTTTCAACCCAACATCATACGGTTTGCGGCTCATCATCAATCAAAAGCAATTTCGCCCATCGCTTGGCTTTCAGTGATCGTGCCGAAGCGCCCGCTTTCTGTTCCCATCTTTCCTCCGACGTCATTACGCGGTGATCAATTGGAGAGGAAATTGTCAAACTCGTGACAGTATCAGGCAATTAAACGCCTTGCCAGGGATCTTCTATTTTCGTCCGCTGTTATTTTTCAGAACTAGCAAACAAGGCTGTGTGACTCTTGGACTTCATTTAAAAGAGCCTCAAGTACGGCGTTATTCACTGTACAAAGTCTAAGTGCATCATCATGGTCAGAAGTCTCAGTGATGAGAGCGAACATGACGGCATCGGAAGATGGTTTGATAACGATGACGAGTCAGTTCAATCGCCACAGCCAATTCCCATGGGAGAGGACCAGGACGCTAAGGAAATCCCTGTCGACGTCGGCTCACCGAAGGAGATGCTAGCCTTTCTGACCGATCTCCAACAAAAGACAGAGGAGGCTCGACTATTACAACCTGTCACAAATGTACCATCAGTGTCGTCTGTGCCTTCACTCAACCTATCGGATGAGACGATGAGCTGTAGCTACAGCACGCGCTCCGTTCAAAACGCTACCAGTTTATCTGCTGATGACGAAAATGCAACTTCGAAACATCGCGGCCTTGCGATCGTAGAGTATGGCTACGAGGAAGATGCCCAGGATGCTGCTTCAGACTCTTCGTCAGACCGCTCTGGGAGTTTGTCTCCGGTCTCATGTCTCTCACCAAGTAACACAAACATCACATCACCAGGCTCAGATGGATCTGACCGGGATTCCGTAGACTCATTTGAAGACATGCCTGAGAGTGTCTACGAGTCCCATCCAACCGACACGGCTCTGTTGGGCTTGCCAGGCTCTGACTGGGCCTACGGGAGTGACCGGGAGACAAATTATTCGGACCAGCACGATCAGGCTTGTGATGCAGACGACGATGAAAACGGTGAAGCGAACGAATCCACGCACCGGGAAGAGCCTCCAGCCACTGAAGTTGATTGTACAGGGGCGACAGATCCCAGCGCTCTGATACAGCAGAAGGACCAGCCACCTAAGCATGCAGCTCAAGACGACGGGAACGAGCACCAACAAGTATCACGGGTGAAAAAGTCTAAAAGGCAAGAGGACTCCCACCTCCGGCTGGCTTGCCCTTTCTATAAGCACGACCCGATTCAATATCGCCGCTGTCACTCCCACGTCCTCAAACGCAATAGCTACGTTAAACAACATCTCTTCCGCAGTCATATGCAGCCCATACACTGTGACATATGTCTTAGCGTATGGCCGACCGCCGAAGAGCTTCGAGAGCATCGCCGTGCTCAAGTATGCCAGAGACGAGAGTACATTGCCCCCGATGGCATTACCCCCGAACAAGAACGTAAACTGCGATCGCGGCTTGGAGGCCCTAACAAATCAGAGAGTGATCAGTGGTTCGATATCTATAGTATTATTTTCCCAGATGACGAAAGACCAAAGTCAGCGTATCTGAACGGCGAATTGTCCGAGGATGCAGAGAGTCTTCGCGAGTTTATGGAAGGTCGCGGGACGAATTTGATAATGGAACAATTAATAATGTCAGGCCTTATTATGAGTGAAAATAACAGTAGCCGTGAGATGGAGGGAAAGTTTCAGAAAAGTGTACAGAACGCTCTAAGAACTATGTTTGAGGGATGGCAGAATCGGAGAGAGGGGGCGGTTGAAGATGACGGCGGTCGGCAGACTAAAAGGCTCAAACCAACGCCCAGAGAGTTTCCATACATCAAGGCTCAGACGCCTGTGAGGACTGACACTGGGAGTACGAATACCACAGAGACAATGCTGGAAGATCAAATTGAAGGGGAACAGATCGGGCCAACTACTTCATCTCCTCAACAAACAGGAGACATTGCCCACGGAATTTGGAAGTCACCTTCCTAGCATTAACCATACGACATACATGTTCTCCATATTTTTCTTTTCACGATCTCAAAATACTTCTTTCTTATATGCTTCCTTGTCAAAATCTCACTATGAAACTACCATCACAGAACTCCATGTGCTCTACTTTTGTGTATGCCCCCCGTCGACCTTCAAGTCCTGGGATAGAGCCCCCATCTTCCTCAACTCTTCCACAGGCCGCTTGAGAGCCGGGGCTACCAGGGTGACGTGATTCCCTGTGGTCTTTAGCTCATAGTTACCTTTTCCATAGATCTTGTCGAGGGCTTCCGAGAGCTTTAACATATTCGGAATTTCGGTCATGGAAAACCGGTGTACGTGGTTCGCTCTGTTGATCTTGCGGGACGGTTTCATTGCGTAAAACTTGAGTGATGGATAGATTCTGTAAATGGATGGACAGATTACAAGTTAGCAGAAGGTTGAGATGCTTTGAGGATTGAATATATGGTTAAGGTGGTCTTCTACGAGAATTTATACTGGGATCTTACACTTAATAAATGGTTGTACAACATTGCACATACCGGGCCTCTCCTTGAGTGAAGCTTACAAAGTTCATACCGAGGCGTCTTCGAATCCCATAAGTGCGGCTATCGTAAGCTCTTGTTGCGAACTTCGAGCGTCACCTGGTTCATTTTCTTGGGTCACCGGGTCTAAGACTGCAAATATTACACATCGACTGCAGTTAAATGGCTGTTACGCCGGTGAATCACTGAGAGTAGCTTCAGTAGATCTAGGTACCAGATGCAAGAGTTGAGACGATTAGTGTCATCTTATCAGTGCCGTAAGATGACAACCAGTGTAGGATAAAACCACATTACTCCGGCTTCCGTCCAATAGTCCACCGAACCTCATATCCCATCACCGAAACACCGTCATCAACCTCTTGTTGCAGAATGTCGCAATGTTTCTCCACATCTTCATGGGAGTGAATCCATTCGAACTCTCCTTTGGTAGCGATACCATTCAAAGCCTGTCGTGCATAGTTGACAAGCGTATCTCCAGCTCTCTTCTGAACTTCAGGCCCTTCACTGAAGCTACTGAAGTCAATGTGTGAGCATTCGACGTAACCAGCCTTTCTGAAGTGCCCCTCGAGTGGCATTGGGCTACTGTTGGAGGTCAGCGGATCCTTGAAGACGACTGGAGGGAATGCTTACGTGACATCTCGCCCGACTGATAGCCCGTAGCGAACATCCGTACTGATCCATTTCTGGTATGCCTCAGTAATTGGCACAGCATTAAACTTGGTGAATCCTGTCTCATCCCACAAGATGTACCCTCCTGGTCGCAGAAGTGATTGAAGATTCTTTGCTACTGGCACCCAATCTCCGGCTTTTAGGGCGACCATCAGAAGTCGAACGTGAACCAAGTCATATTTCCCCACGAGATTCTCGGGAATTGGCTCGAAAACATTCCCGAATGACAACTTGACATTTGATGGAAGCTCAGCGGGGGAGAAGAACTTTGAGTCATCTACGTCAAACCCATCGAGACGAGCGTCTTGGTGGACTTCCGGTGCGAAGTCTCGTAGCCAAACCCCAGTGCCAGTTCCAACATCGGCTACTGCGGGTGGACGCCCAAGAGAGTTGAGATATGACTTGATGTTATCGGGGATCAAGGTCTTCGTAAGATGCAGCCAAGTGATGTGCTGATAGTCGAGGCGATGCTCCTCAACGCCCTTCCTGCCGCTGTTGAGGGTGTAAATCTGGGGCCCAGTCATTTCGATATATGTGCTTGAATCAATTCGACCAATTTGGGACAGATTATAGAGCCAAAAGGTAACGAGGACACCCGTTCCAACTTATAGTGAGAGACATGACTAGACTTACGCTTCAGCGCTTCAAATATTTGACAATACCCGTGAAGTGGTGCCGTTAGCCGATTGATGATGTTAGACTATGGATATGATTGGTTCATCCGATCTACTAAGGATTCTGATGATAAACCAGACGTGACAGCATGAACGAATCTTACTCAGCGCCACGATCAGACATGGTAAAGCGCCCGTGATATGGCGTATTTCTTTCATCCTGAAACAAAAGTGCTCGGAAGAGCCTTTTCGGGCCTTATGATCCTGTTGCCGTCGGTTTTTGATTGACCTGATCGCCAAACTCTTGCCGGATTCGAGGGTCGGGGCTATTACTAAACCCCGGCTTACGTGCGATGAGCTTTGGGGTACCCGATGCGATAGCAATGGATCATCATCACATCAAAACTCCGGGCTAGATAGATGAAGGTGATTCTCATCTCATCCAATTCTGGACAATTGAGGCGGAAATTATGTTTCATACAGACACCAGTAGCTTAATTTTGATAGCCTCAGTTGAGAGTAAGATTGGTAATTACCGTCAAGCTTCATGTCTCTCTAAGAGGACTGCTACGACTCATTCAAAGTAATACAATTGGGCTTTGACGTTTTTCCTCACGCGCGTAGTGATATCAAGGGTTGATCTCAGCACAAATAATGGGCTGGCCAGAGCGAGCGCCATCTTGTAAGCCAGGTATCAAAAGTTTTTGTCGAGTACTGCTACCGCGGGAGCACTCACAGATCTTTACGAAGTACAGTGGAGGCTTCCAATAGTCTGGAGCTGCCTCAGAACATGGGCTACACCTCATAGCCGTTCCGAAAAAGCCTATGCCGTTATTAATGTGCCAAAGTGGGCTGGATACCATGGCGTTAGAGTCTTGACATTGGGTGTTGAGATAAGGCGACAATCTTTAAATGCCAGCCATTCAAATTCTAAGAACGAAAATTTACAGAATATGGCGCAGCGTCAGGTCCTGCTGCTATCCACCCAGCCTCTAAAAGAGTTGAGGACAATAAGCTGCTAAGGCAAAAGGATCGCGACTAAGCCAACGTCACTGCAGCTCCAAACTTTCTTTGCATTAAATAGAGAACAATCGTATTCGAGATAGCTTCAGAGTCTGCGCTGTGCTAGTGATGCGCCGCTTAAAACCTGTTTCGCCAACACTTCGTCATTGCATCAAGCATTGCGCTTCGTGATTCATCTCAAAACATCGGTTAGGTGAGAGGAACACTTTCTATAAGACGATGGTTATACACCCTCAAAGCAACAGTCTCGAAGAATCTTCACACTAAGACACTCACAGCCAACACCTGCCAGCTCTACTGGCGCTCGCAACTCTTCACTCACCGACCCCAGATTCGTCATTTTGCCCCCCCAAGTTCACACCGCAACAATGCCTTCCATTACCGACGTGGCCACGGCGCTGATCTTTCTCGCTTCTGCTGCAAGTACCCTTCCCGTCCATATCGCTCGCCAACAGACCAGTGAATGCGCGACTGGTACGTGGTATTACTCTTGCGACACCAACGTCGGCTGTTTCGACCACGACCCGTGTACCAAGCCCACTGCTGTTTCTGGCAGATATCCCGAAAAGGTGGAGGACAAAATCACCACTACAGCCTCATCTTCTTCGGTCAAGACCGTCGTCCCTGCTACGTTGTACGACATTTACCCCGAGAATCCCGATGAATCTAGTGGCCCGGTCAACGGCGTGCATCTCGAGACCTGGGAGGACAAGTCTCAGGTTGAGCAAGTGATCGTCTTCAAGAGCATCCCAGCAGACGCACAGAACTGCAATCTGTCTTGGCGTCAAGGCCCTCGCTACTCTCGAAAATTCCTCGTCAAGAACAGCGATGTACAAGCTGATGCACAACCTCTATCTAGTTTCCCCGAGAACGATGTAACATACAACTCCGTCAAGCCTTTTGACGATCAAAGATCCATTGGCGGCCCTAATTTTTCTTTTTGGGGTGACCGCAAGGAAGACGTGCATCTTGCCGGGGGTGTAGACTGTGCTGAGACTGTCTCCTTCATCATTGGACTCCGAAATCCCAAGGGCGATTCACAGGTCTACCTTGAGCAAGATGAACACAAGAACGGCTGGACTCTGACCTACCACTAACTGATCCAAGTGGGGCATAGGGAAACGGTCACTCACGGTATGCCTTTGTTATTCAGTTTCCTCATCCTTTAGATAGACACTGTTAAACTTGGTTTGCTCTCAAGTTAACGTGATGCGATTGAATTTAAGAAGCTTCTTGCATGATTCGATCATTCTTTCCCTGTATAATTCCCAACTGAGAACCGGTATGTCACGTATGCCATAAGGAGTACAATTAGTGAGCCATTAAGTAGAGAGGTGTTCCTTGGCCTCTCCTTTTACTAGGGATACTTATGAGTAAATAACACGTGTCGTTGATCATGTTGTGCTGCTTGGCATGCAAGCAACCGCTTTATCGGGGGTATTCTCGTCAAGACTTGCATTTCACATATTTTTGATATACCGCAACGATTACCACAAATGGAGATCACAGCACCTGGATGTCAGCACAGCTATGAAATGGTTTTGAAGGGCCGCGCAGAGCTTTCTTACAAGCGTCAGTTTCAATACGTCTTTGCCACCCATGTTCTGCACTTTTGTCATTACGCCTATTGCGCAGTCATCACGATTATTATCTCTTCTGCTCACGCCGAGTCTGTCAACACCATTTGCCACTGTGGCTACAGGATTAGAAATTGTCGGCACACTTGCCGCTCTATATCAGCTGATTGATTTATCAGTAGAGTTCATAACCGAGTGGAAGGCTGTGTACGATGGCGCGCGCACTGCTGAAAGCTACATGAAAGAACATGCCCAAAACTTGGCCGAAGCCTGTAAACTGACCCAGGCGCGTTATCAGACTATCGGCTCTTATGAAAAGCTGTCTGATACTGAAAGGGGTGTTCAGAAGACTGCAAAAAAATGTCGCGCTTCTGCTCAAGCACTGTTTGGAGAGCTAAGCTTCCTGGAAACGGAACAGGAGAGCAACAACTGCATGGGGCCCGTCAGATATGTGGTCAAGTCCAAGCTTCACCGCAAGAAGATCGAAAGGATAGAGGCTAGGTTCAAGAATAATCAGCAGGAGTTGCAAATAATATTGCAATCTGAGATTCTGTAGGCACTGCGGTTTTAATATGTTTAATTCATTGCTGACGATGAGTCTAGTTCACAAAATAAGGCCATGCAGTATCTTGAGATGGAGAGATTCGCGAGTTTGGAGGAAGACATACGGATTCTGATTGAGCAGGGATCCAAGGGCTTCTTCGGGCTAGAGGCATTCATCGAAGCCCAGCATGAGGCAACAAACAAAATCGTCAAAAGTCGGCTTGTTGCGACAGACAATCTTATCGTCCAGGAATTCTCGAAAGCACAGCAAGGGATCAAAGACTCCGCGGCTGAAGTACAGCGCAAAGAGTTTCTCGAAAGCTTTAGATATCCAGAGATGAACAAGCGGTACAACGACATTTTGGATTCCAGTGATGCCAACTTCGATCGAGTCTTTACATCTTACGAAAAGGTTACGAAGCACGATCAGAGATCCGTATTATCAAAAGATGACAGCAGTCATCCTAGCTCTGAAGCTAGCGAATATGACCCAAGCCATGGCGACTTTTCCGATATCGACAGTGACGAATTGAGAGCTATTGACAAGTCATGGTCAAACTTCATCAACTGGCTGAAATCTAGAGACTCGTTATTCTGTATCCAAGGAAAGCCTGGGTCAGGTAAAAGTACTTTGATCAAGTTTGTGATCGATAACGAAAACACCCAACGACTCCTTGAGCATCAAAGTTCCGACATTGTCATCATGTCCCATTTCTTTTGGAAGATTGGAAGCGAGGAACAAAGCACCATCAAAGGCTTTTTATGTTCCTTGGTTCATCAGTTGTTAGCTCACAGTGAGAATTTACAGGAGCTCGCGATGCGCCTATATGATACGGTTTCTCACAAAAGCTATCATGACTGGTCTTCCAAACCCCTCAAAAGCCCTCTTCGCCAGGTCTTGGAAGCCAAAAGCCATGCCATCTGTGTCTTTGTCGACGGTCTTGATGAAGTCGCGAATGATGACGGCCTTGATAAGCTGACGCGGGAGATTGAAGAAATCCTCCAATTTCCTGGAATCAAGATTTGTGTTTCTAGCCGCCCAGAAGCATCAGTGGTGGAATGGCTCGAGAGACTGAATGCCCCTAGCATTTTACTTGAGGATCTTACCAGGCCTGAGATGAGCAGCTACGTTCATCAAGGCCTGGATCCCTTGCTATCTTCGAAGAAACTCTCAATGGAGACCCATCGATATCTATGTGATGAAATGGTTCGAAAATCACAGGGGGTCTTTTTATGGCTCTTTTTGGTGTTAAGAAGCCTCATAGAAGGCATAGAGAACAGAGACCCCGATCAAATACTTATCAAGCGTCTTGCTGAGCTACCTAGCAAGATACATGACCTTTATGCTGACTTATGGGAACGCCTGAATGAGAGGAGCCCAGTATATAGAAGAGACGCAGTCCGGTTTGTTCAGTATGTTTTGACGAAGCAAGGCCAGGCAATATACTTCCGGCTTCAAGAACACCCTGCAGAGGAACGCTTTTATGTCCGCCAACCCGTCTTGGGACAAATCGCCTTTGCAGAGATGCCTGATAGACACGGAGGCCTCCTGAAACATGGAGACAGAATAGACTCCAAGGAATTACAAGAAGCCTGCGACATGCAAGAAATCAAATCGAAATCAAGTGTGGTGGTCTACTACATATTCGCAAGCAAGAAAAAGGAATACCACCACATGATACCAACGACCTCCTCATGCAGCAAGTGGGTTTTATCCACCGCACAGCTCATGACTTCTTCACCGAGACAGAGGTTGGAAGATCAATCTTGCAGGCAGATTCTGTAGCCAGTGGCCATGAGATAAATGCGTGCCTTGCCAAAGGCATGCTGTGTCTTCATCGCGTCGTGGCTCACCAACATGGTGTGAGTGCCGAAATGGCATATGTTATCGCCCAGTTTGGTCGCTTAAGCACAATATGCCACAATGCTTCAGTTGTTGCGCAAACGATTGAAATCCTTCCAGTCTTGCAATCGCTCTCCACAGAAAATGACATTGTAGACAGTGGTGCCTGGCACCCCAAGTGCCACTTTCTGTCATATCTAGTTCCTTTTGTCTCTTTCCACGAATTTATCAAATCCGAAATAAGGAAGGCTTCATCGGCAAGACTTGCTACTCAGATTCTCCAGGAGCTATGCTGCGAAATGGGTATTTTCTGCTGTCCTAATCGCCTAGCCGCAGTCGAACTTATCGGACCTCTTATATCAATGGGGGCTAATGCGCATGCTTGCATAATGGTCCCACGAGAGGGCCGAGAGAGGCATGAGAACCAGTTGGCCTCTAGGGGCACCTCGTTCGCGAACTTCCTGAAATTATCGATGACACCATACTTTGTTGACAGCTACAAGGATGGAGATATCGCTAAAACGGTGTCGGAGGTGGCCACGACCATGGCAGTGGCCTGTCCAGACCTGAATGACGCAACGCTGATTGAATTCCAAACGTTGGACACCGGCAGGATTTGTCGGAAGCGGATAAAAGTGAATTCTACAGCGAGAAACTACATTCCTCTATTTTCGTACAAGCAACACTCGGCTTTCTTGTCGCTTATTTATTCTCCCAACTGAAGCAATGCATCGAAGAAAGCGCTGTTTTTAAAGGTTTCTCTGGAAAGCTTGAGGCCCCTAGGCCAGAGATACGATTCGTTTTGACCCCGGATGAACTACCTGGCAATTGGATCTGCAACCGCGTCTCATCTCAAAAGTCTTGCGAGAAGCTGGTTGATTTCCTATTTCCACGAGACGGCCCTCCGCCGCAAACTAATGAACGAATCGTGAAGAATTCGATTGAGATTCGGAAAAGGCTTGATCATATTGCTGCTTTACTTGGGGATCTCGATGTCGTTCCATGTGACTTCGAGTCAGAAATGATGACTATGGCCGCGCAGAAATTGGGAGTTCGCAACTTCCAAGAAGCAGGTATCGTACTATCTTTTCAAGGTGTAAAAGAATTCCAAGAGGCGAAAGGCCATTCTAATTCAAATATACTTTATGAGTTGGTCGCCCTGGCAACATATAAAGAGTGTTAGTGAAGGGAGATAGCTTAGATCATGTATTTAGAGTTCTCTCTATGCATCAGATACAATCATCACATAGGCTGAAACCTTGTCTTGGGCAATTATTCGACTCGTTTTCAGGTCGTTGCACTGATTGTACGCAAAGTTGTGCGAGAAGAGCCTAACCAGCTTCAGCCATCTATTGCCTGACCCAGTACCACAATCAGGCTGATCGCACCACAAAACGTGTTTCGTCCTGTTTGTGAAAACAGAATTGCTTGCATCCCCATATTGTAGGTTCCGGAGCCATTCGAAACTCAATGGATCTAAATATCTCCATCGGTTGCTGACGTGTAAGCGAAAGCAATTCTCTTGTAACAAATCTGTCTTCCTCCAACACCTCTCAGATATGTTGCGTGGGCGTTCCCAGACGTAGGTTATGTGACACTCTGGGCATTCTTAACAAGGACTGACGCAGCCATCGTGCTTCACTGGAATTGACTTGTGAACATAGGCGCAGCAGCAAAGAGTGCATTCCAAGATGTCCAGCAAGCGTTCCATCATGGCTGAAGAATGTGGACAGAGATGACCACAGTCTAGGAGAATACCTCTGATCGTATCTCGGGTCCTTGAATTCCTTCCGCTTGGTCCTCTGACTTCAAAGGTCAAAGGTTAATGAAGCTGCCGTCACGATCTTGCCCGGATAATTGTGAGCGTCAATTTCGATAGTGGGGCTGTACCGCAGTGAAACGAGGTCAGGATTCGCATCACTCGTGTCGAAAGAAGTATGCGATTTGTCTATGCAGCGATCGTAGATGGGGTACTGGGTCCAAAGGTTGGGGAGCCTCCTTTGAAACCTGAGCCGCCGATGAGAGCATACATCCAAATAGCCGAGCAATCCAACACATTTGTTTCTTTTCCTACCGTTTGCAGGAAAGAAGATGATTCCAGGATGGTCCTTCTTACAGCCGGTGCGCCTCCTCGGCTCACATGAGAATATCAGCCTTTCTCGTAGTTCCTTTGTGCTTAGGGCACGGCACTCATTGCATAGAGTTTGGCGGCGTATAGAAGCATATATCTCGCGACTGTCTCGAACGGCGGCCGGCACTGTTCGATGCCAACGGCTCAGGGTCCGAAATTTGCGAAAGACAGGATCATTGTCTATATATTGGCGGAAACCTCGTGACGTTTAGCGGAGAATATATAGCGAGTGTGAGGAAGAAATCTAAGGATGGCATCGAATATTTCATTGGGTATTCGGACTGTATTTGTCATTTTTGGTAAGATTACCATCTCTCGGGGTGTGCCCTCATTGTCCAATGCTGCACTCGACGATGAGCTGACAAGAGCACGAGTCCTGGATCCTGGACTGTCCTGTTTGTAACAGCAAAGATAGTAAGCAATAGTTTCAGCCTCCTCCATAGCGCACCGGAGCCATCGCTTCATTCTCGGGATCCATTCAAAGCGACGCCCAAGTTACTCGATGTGGGCCTGGCACTCTGAAAAGCGCGCCATATCGTATGATCACTAGCGTTACAAATGGTTCGGAATGAATGAAGAAGAGAAATTCGTTTAAGCCAAATAGAAAAAGAGCATTTCAAGAGTCCAATCTCCTTATAACAGACAGGTTTGAGGATAAATCGAAGGCAAAAGTATTTTCCACTCATGTCAATCTATGATAGGTATCTTTTCTTCTAAACCCTAATGTGCAAGATTTATATCATACAAGCTTTGTAGAAATGAGTCTAATATGACGCAGCCTGTCATTTCTGGTTTTTATCTAACTCTAACGTAGATATATTTATGATCTGTGATAAGCATGAGGGTTTGAAGATGGTTTCGGCTCCAGCATTACAACGCCTGCACCGATTCATATGGGAAGAACCATTTAGCCTTCATCTTCCATCAAGGCCCAATTAAGTATTCGGCCTCCGAGTGACCACAAGAACGGGCGAAATACAAGGCCTGCCTTCGAAATCGGATGTGTTGGTAGAGAACTTACATCACCAGAGGCCTTTACTCACTTCCGAAGCTTACTGGTTAGGCTACTTTGCTTCAAAGATTTACTATGCAGGAGCCCAAGGTGGCACGGAGGTTATTATCAGCTCCTCAAGAGCCTCTACATACCACTCAATCATGAGTTCATTCATAAGCTCAAGTATCGAAGAATCTGCTTATGAAGTTATGTATCGAAAAACCATATGACACACGATCAGATAATTCAGATTAAAGACTGGGGATTTTCATCAAGTCACCCAAGGAATTCTGGCGAGTAGGCTGAGGCTACAACATTGGCTTTGCTCGACCTAGGTGACCTGTTCCGCGCATAGGACATCCCGACCCGTATAACAATAGCGCTAGAGCTCTCTCATTTCATATTGTGTTTTACCAAACGAATGACAGTTCCAAGTATGACAAACAAAGACAAACTAAGTGAGTGACGTGCGGAATGTTCTCCCAGGTCTGCATTCCAGCCCGTACAGTTGGAGGCAAGAATACCTAAAGGCATTGCTTTGAGACCTCTCAGTGTAGCTATTCCGAACTGCGGCAACAAGTCCAGCAATCCCCCTAAATCTAGAATTAGTTATCATCACATTTGGGTCAATAAGGCGATCTAACCTGATGAAGGGAAAACTTTCTCTTGATTAGCACAAGTCAACGGTTAAAAGTGGTGTAGGTCGACTTACCCATTCTTCTGGGCACTGAATCTCCTCAGAAGCGCACAGGAGCCAGCAGATATCCTCCTGCTTAGTGTGGGGCTTGTCCCTGTGCATAGGAATCTGTGAAAGCTTGATAAAAAGACTATGGCACCGTGTTAGTGAAGCAACATTGCTGTTTCACAGACCGCAATGGGCTGAAAATTGGAGTAGAAGACATCATGGGGTAGGTTGAGATGGTGATACTAACGATATATCCTTATCAGGCACCAGAACCTTGGACTGGCTCTGCTGGATCTGTCCCAGCAGGGACGGGATAGCAACAATGCCTTGGGCAAGGGAGAGAAGAGCGACGGCCGAGTACTTCATGACGAATCAAAGATTGATAATATTATGGATTGGGTGTTCGGCTTTGTTGGAGGCGATGCGTTTTGAATGGGCACTGGGGATGCAGCTCTCGTCTTTATAGGCGATGAGAGTCCTTCTTACTAGATCACAACTTACGTTTCCAGAAGATACGCACTAAATGTGTCTTAGGTATCATCGTTGTCTGAGGCACAGTGCATTCATCGGTCATGCTCTGTGAAACCCCCCGAGAGCCGTGTTAGTACTATATGAGGGAGACATGGCAATCACTCATTCGATGGATCTTCCGGCGTGTCACAGAGACGACTCCTGCATCTGCTTTGACCCCGCCCGAGTACACTCGGCAGGTCGCCATCGGAACATCGTTCTTGGAACTCGGATCAACACGCTCGAACCGATTACCATAGTCAAGGTCAATAGTTGCCATCGGCTATTGTTATTGTTACTAAATCTAAGACTCTGGTTGTCCTGTCTAAGCGAGTTCAACCTGGTCGACCTTCTTATCCTTCTTGCCATCCTGATCCAATCTACCATGTTCAATATCATCCAGCTTACCAGCATGAAGAGCACCATGAGATGTTCCCTCAAAGATTGCTTGAATTTCCTCTAGAGTATGACCCTTTGTCTCGGGGAAAAGGAACCAGATAACGACAATGAGACAGGCAAGAATGCAGCAGAAGACAATGTAGTACTTCCACCCGATGTTCTTCATGGCGATTGGGTTGACCTGGTTTCCAACAACGAGACCGACGAATGTGCTGACGTACATGACGGAGACACCGCGGCTGCGAAGGGTGTACGGGAAGATCTCAACGGTATACGCTTGGAGAAGAGGGGCCCAAGCAATAGCGTAGAAGAAGAAGGTGATGAACACAAAGCCCACGATGGCCTTTCCGGTAGTTGGGCTTCGAGTACTGTCAAACGAAGCACTGAGGGCGGTCCAGATAATGTACGACACGAACATTCCACAAGTCGAAAGGAGGAACAGGGTGCGACGCCCGAGTCTGTCGACTAACATAGCACCAACAAAGATTGCAGCAAGCCAGTTTGAGATCTGCAAAAGACCATTGATGAGAGTCTGTTCCTTGGCAGCTGTGATACCAATCGTGTTGAGAACAAGAACAAGGTAGTAGCTACAAGCGACGTTAGACAGATACTTAAACGCGGGGTCAAGGTGGGACAACATACCTGACGAGGTTGATACCGTTCCACTGAGCGAACCACCCGACGATAACGGCAATTAGCGTTCTCTTTCTGTTCGCAGGAGTTCTGACGAGTTCGAGCCAAGAGTTCTGTGACATGGCATCGGCTTCATGCGTCAAGGCACCCTCAATCTCCGCCATCTCGAAGTTGACAAGTGGAGCGTTTGCGTCACCGCCGGCGTGATACGTGGCGAGGATTTTGCGGGCCTCTTCGCGTCGGCCGTGGGCGACGAGCCATCGGGGAGACTCGGGGAGGAAGTAAACGGCGAGGAGTTGGATGAAGGGGAGGGCTCCTTGGAGAAGAGACGGGATTCTCCAGCTCCATGTCGAGTCGATCTTGAAGGTTCCGTATGTGCACCAGGCGGCGATGATACCTCCGAGGTACTGTCAAGTCAGTGGATGTCTTTGGGTATGAAGAGTGGGTACTTACGAAGGATGTGTTGTACAGAGCGGTAAGCTTGCCTCGATGCGTGGGATAAGCGAGCTCGGTGATGAGGATTGGACTAGGCTGGGCCAAGAAACTTGTGAAGAAACCAAGGATAGCTCTTGCCGCAATGAAAGTCTCCAAGTTCTGTGACACAGCTTGCATGATGGCGAAGGCGACACAACTCAAAGCTCCGACCATCATGGCTGTCTTTCTACCGAATCGATCGCATACGTAGGTGACGAAGAAAAGGGCAATGACCTTTCCGGCTGGGTATACAGAGTTGAGGGCACCGAGCATGGCACCTTCGGGCTGTCCAAAGTAGCCTCTCCATTGAGGGAGGGTCTGAAGACCGTTCATCATCGATCCTGTGCATGTTAGTAAGGAGATGAAGTTGTCGCGTACTGAACATACCATCATAACCAATCGCGCCTGATGACACGAGAGGAATTAGAAGGAGAAGGTTGAGCTTCAGGAGATGCGGTACGCGATACCAAGGTCGAGCATCATCGGGGAGAACCTTAAGATATTAACACCCAATGTCCATCATCTGCATCTCAGGGAGTAAACTTACTGCTGCGAGGTCATTGCCGGCAGCCGCGGCAGCACCTTTTTTCTCTGCTGGTGAGGAACCCATGACTCTTGGAGATGATCGATGTCTTGTCAGAAGTCCCAACGTTAATCAGCGACTGATGATGAATGTTCAGAAACCCAAAACACCAGGGTCATTGAGGTTAATTATATCTGAGCCTACCAAAACAGAAAATGATTATGCAGATCCAATGCTACCCCACGCGGTGGTAAACTGACACCCCATGGGGAAACTTGGAGCGTTCTTTGACGCTTGAAGAGATTGACAACTTGTTTGATGGGGTCTTGGCTTGACGCGTTTGGTCTGGATCCGACGCTATTCCCAGCTGTTCTGAGACTTCGGACCAGGCTCTCATTGGTCCATTGCCGTGTCTTCCGAAGCAGCGTTCAGCCGATTGGACACCCATCTCGCTCATGACTCGAGCCTTGACCAGTTTTCTGGTCTCCGTTGTCGCTTTGCCGAAGCTCGTCAAAGCCTGGTGGATGCTTTACTACCAGTTGGATCAGTCCCAGACTGGAGATATTCTCCCTCAGAACCTCCACAAAATTAGCGACACAGTTCCCCGACGTTGACCCGCACGCAAGTCAGTGAGAAGAGATCCGGACTTTCTTATTACTCGCGAGTATCAGCATCCGTCCCTGCCCTAGTGGTTTCGAGGCATACAACGACAAAATGGCAGACACAGATATTGATGCGATCATACAGTCACTGACACTGGAGGAGAAGGTACGTTATACTATCATCCGTCTGAAGGCGGATTTAGCTAATTCTTATCAGATTTCCCTCTTAGCTGGTCGGAACTTCTCAGAAACCGTTGGCTATCCAGAAAAGGGAGTTCCTTCGATCAAGGTGAGCTCGCTCTCTTCTCTTGTCTCGTCCAACTACTTACTAACAGAATCAAGACTGCCGATGGACCAAATGGAATTCGCTCAGCAGCAACAGATCTCGACATCAAGTCGGCCTGTTTCCCAGCAGCATGCAATCTCGCAGCCACATTCGACCTAGACCTTGCCGAGAAATTTGGCAAGGCTCTAGGTGCTGAAGCGAGAGGCAAGCGAGTAAATTGCATGCTCGGTCCAACAGTCTGCATGCATCGCCATCCTCTTGGTGGTCGTAATTTTGAGAGCTACAGTGAAGACCCATTTCTCACCGGTAAAATGTCTTCAAAAGTCATACAAGGACTTCAAAGTCTTGGTATTTCCGCTACGATAAAACATTTTGTGGCCAATGAGCAAGAAACAGCACGTACGACTGTTGATGAGACTATTGATGAACGGGCATTGCGCGAAATTTACCTCAGGCCGTTTGAGATTGCTGTTAAGGAAGCGAATCCTTGGGCGATTATGACAGCTTATAATCATGTCAATGGCGTTCATTGTGATGAGCACAAGTGGCTTCTGCAGGACGTCTTGCGTGGCGAATGGGGCTGGAAGGGCCTTGTCATGAGTGATTGGGGCGGTACTAATTCCGTCGCTGCAGCGCTCAATGCTGGTTTGGACCTGGAGATGCCTGGTCCTCCCCGGCTAAGAAAGGAAGATGCTGTCAAGGAGGCACTTGAGCGGGGAGAATTGACAGAAAGCACCATCAACGAGCGCGCCAAGTCTGTTGTTGAGTGGGCGTTAAAGCTCAAGGCTCGTGAAGCAGAGTCACACTCTGTCGCTCTTGGTCAAGACACAAATACCCCCGAACTGCGAAGCATGATCCGCGAGGCCGGCGCACGGGGTATTGTCTTGCTGAAGAATCAGGGAGACCTCCTTCCCCTGACCAAAGAAAAGGTTCAGAAGAAAAAGGTTGCTCTTATCGGGTTTGCTAAAGATGCCATGGCCCACGGAGGAGGTAGTGCGGCTGTCAATGCGTACCGCAAGATCACTCCTTGGCAAGGTTTGCACGAGGCCCTTGGCGACGACGTTGAGTTCACATATGCTCGAGGCGCTCATCGCGAGCGCCTCCTTCCTGCTATTCATCCTGACGGTCTGTGCGGTAAAGTCGTGGGTCTTGATGGAAAGCCCGGGTTCAGTCGGCAGCTGTTCAAGGAGGGTGAATCTGAGCCTGTATCTACTGTTGGACAGCCAACTTCAGCATACTCGCCTCTTGGATCACAAGAGTCGCTCTGGAGGAGACTTGAGATTGTCGGTGACTTTACACCGGCTGAGACAGGAGAGCACTACATCGCCTGCTCTGGATTGGGGCCTACGAGGGTCTATGTTGATGGCGAGATCATCTATGAGCAGACTGCCAACTGCACTGACCCCATGGGCTCTCTGTTCCTCGCTGCTCCAGAGCCTGAGTTCCGCCACAAGTTCGAAGGAGGAAAGACCTATCGCCTTAAAATCTGCAGTGATCCGCCTACCAAGATCGGCCTTACCATTCTTGAAGGTCGCAGTGGTGTTCGTGTCGGTTTCTCACTGGAATCCGACCACGATGCAGATCTTGTCGGAGAGGCTGCGGAGGTAGCCAAGGCTGCTGATTACGCGATTGTGTTTACCGGGCATGATCCTCAATGGGAGACTGAAGGTCGAGATCAAGATGGTTTCAATCTCCCTCGAAAGGGCACGCAAGACGCCCTTGTATCTACAGTGGCATCAGTCAACCCCAACACCGTGGTCGTCAACTCTACCGGCGTTGCTATCGCTATGCCCTGGTTGGAACAAGTCCCCGCTGTCGTGCAAGCTTGGTTCCCTGGCCAAGAATGCGGCTACTCTATCGCGGATGTCCTTACAGGAGCTGTCAATCCTGAAGGCCGACTACCAGTGAGCTTCCCCAAAAGCATTGAGGACTGCCCTGCGCACGGGAATTTCCCTGGCGAATATATAGATGGACAGCTCAAGGTTACTTACGCCGAGGGTGTTTTCGTCGGATATCGTCACTTTGATCGACTTCCTCGAGAAAAGGTTAACTTTCCCTTCGGTCACGGCCTATCTTACACGACTTTTACACATGATCTGGTCAACTTTTCTCGCGAGGTTGACGACTGGTATGTCTCTGCTGAAGTATCTAACACTGGAAAGCAAGCTGGCAGCACATTAGTGCAGATTTATGCTGGCCCAGCTGAGCAGTCTCCTGATCATCCGATCAAGGCTCTCGTGGCTTTCCAGAAGGTACGATTGGAGCCCGGTGAGACGAAGTTGGTTAAGCTTCTGGTGAAACAGAGAGACTTGGCACATTTCAATTCTGGACTGAAGAAGTGGGTAATAGATGAGGGTGAGTATCGCTTCTCACTGGGGGTCTCTTCAGCCGATATTGTTGGAGATACTGTGGTGAAGGTGCACAAGGCTATTTTCGATCCATAGATTTAGAGAGGTCAAATCTATTATATTCGTCACGAGGTCGCTTTCTTTGTCCTAAAACATTCCGGGGGGTAAAATCCGAAAATCGCTGCGTGTTTTGCCTAGAGTTCGACGGATGACCTAAATATCGGTCGCTAATAGGCTTATGTCATTGGAAGAACTGGTAGGCCAATTCCTCCAAATTTGCTATGAGAGTCTCGACTCCGCTTCAATTCATCGTGTACCTATCCCTTCCAGAAATCCCCTCTACTAACTCGGAGGCGCTACTTTCTGCTGCTAGATCTGGGTCCAGGTCTTGGTCCGGGACCGAACGTTACCAACACATCGGTACACTAGAGACCCGGAACCTAACATTTACGTAACTAGGCAATAGTCAGCTGTTCCTCGGATCGGGTCCGAGACTTGGATTAACGCTGTTTGACTCGGAGGTAATCCGGAAGGGGTCGCGAAACGACCTCTTCCGGGGCTCCTGTGTAAGTGCGTATGGCAACACCACTTTCAGACACCAGAATGCTATAATACAGTTAAGTGATGAAAGGTTATGCTTGACATAGAGGAAGTATTCTTCACCCAGCCCATTTTCGTAGCTCAGCATCATACGAAAACATGCCAGCACCATATTCGGGAAAATGCCTCTGTGGCAACGTCAAGTTTGCAACTTCATCAGAACCAGTCACAGTACTCTCATGCTTCTGTGAACATTGCTGCATAGGGGCTGGTGGCACACATCAACTGGTATAAAATCTTTATCGATGGGCTGTTAACATGCAAGCTAACCTATACCTGACAGATTGGAAAATTCATTGCCCAAGATGTCAAAGTCTCCACTACGGCAGACGATGCTATCACGAAGTACTCACTCTCCGACACATCTAGCGGAAGTTCTAAAGAGAAAGCATTTTGCCGTACATGTGGATGCACACTCTGGACTATTCCGGCAGCAGCAAAGGGTAAATTCTACATGATCCGACTCCCATTGCTGGACCAAGGGTAAGTTAGCTACCCTATGCTTGGTGCACTCATACTAAAATGTGGTTTAGCCTCAACTTCCAACCAGCGAATGAGATTTTTGTTAGAAATCGGCCAACTTGGGTGGAGCCAGTCAAAGACGCGGGTCAATGGGATGAGATGCGAAAGTGACGCGTAGAAGAGACTGAGGATGCGGAGAAGGAGGGGAACCTTGCCTGCTGATGGATCAGAACAAGGGTCACCGATTGGTTTAGGAGACATCAACAGACCTCGGCTGGAGTTATTGAGCCAAAAGGAGATACAAGCAGTATTGCAATTTAATCCCGAGAACAGTTAAACACTTGTAGCGGTTAATTATCTTGTTAATAGTGTCACTTCAGCTCAGTCAGTAAGTATCGGTATCCGGTATGCCACCACTTACCGACGACCTCCGATAGAAGCTAATGCAAAGATTCTGAGATCCCCGCTAATGCTCCCCGGATTTTAGCCGTAGTCCAGCCTCATAATCTTATCTCTTAATTCTGGGGATCCCCCGTTCCGAACCAATTCATGTCCATTCCGAAAACCCATCCTCTCCCGACCCAACAACCAGCGACATTCCCTTCGGATACGGAACTGGAGCTTACCTACACATGGAGCCTCCACGACGAACAGATGACGGTGCCTCTGCCAATCGCCAGAGTGGGGCCAAACGCCTCAAGATTGATGTCGCTTGCGATAACTGCAGAGCCAAGAAGGTCAAGTGTGATGGTGTACGACCAGGTGAGACAGACACTGAGCTCACTCAGCCCCAGGAGGGAGGGGACAAATGTCAATAAGGGTATATGGGCATAAGGTGTGTATGTAGGAGAAAGCTAGCTAACTGGGCCCTAAGGGCAGGCTACATACAGAGGGATGTGGGCCTAAGGTATCCACATCTTAACACCACCCTATAGCCTGACCTACATGTCAACTGAAGCTATGTACATTATCAATTATGGCTCTTTCTGGCCTTCCGTGGTGTTTTTCATGCTCCTCAACCTTGTATTCTCAAACATTATTACAGCCTTCCTTCTCAGTTCTCAATTGGCTTTCTTAAGTTGAGTTGTCGCATAAATTCCTCGTGATTCTGAACTGCCAGTGGCTTGGTCAGACTATCTGCAACCATTTCCTTTGTTCTAACGTGCTGAAGATTAAAGTATCCTATCTCAGTTTGTTGGATAATCCATTTGTAACGGATATTAATGTGTCTAGTTCTTGCCTGGTTGTACTTGTTTAGTACCGTCTTTTGAGCATTTCGAGAGTCTGTGTAGAGCAATAGCGGCATTATCTGTGGAATCTTCGCTTGGCTCAGCATGTTTCCGATCCAGAGTAGTGACAATCCTGTTGGAGTCAAATTGATGAACTCAGCTTCAGTTGTAGATGTCGTCACTAATGATTGCTTTTTGCTCTTCTAAAACACAGGGCCATTACTAAGCATAATGACGTGCCTGGCTGTAGAACAGCGTGACATCTTGTCATCTGTGAAGGAAGTATCCGCAAAGGCTCGAAGCTTTAAATCATTCAAGTTGTACTTTCCCCCAAGGCAAATCGCATAATCCTTCGTTCCCTGCAGATATCTGAGGAGATGCTTTATGATCTTCTTGTGTTCTGCTGTAGGATTGGCGTTCGCTTTTGAGAGCTTCTGTATTGTGTACGTAATGTCGGGGCGCGTTCCTATTGACAGATAGTTAAGGCTTTTAGTTTGTTGTAGCCATTTGTTTGCTGTCATTACAGTATCTATTTCTCTCTAATTCTCTGGAATCTTAAGCTTTGAGGGCTATGGTGTTTTTACTGGATTGAGCTTTCTGTTGCTGAACTTCTCCAGGATCTTTTCAGTAAACTTTGACTGATGAATATAGATTTGTTTGTTGGATCTGTTATGAACGATCTGAAGCCTAAGGAAATCCTTTATATCACCAAGCTTCTTGACTTCAAAAAGCTTTGAGATTTCGTTAATGATTGCGTTAGTATGTTTAAGAGTGGGAGCTCTAATGCCTATATTGTTGACGTAGAGAATAAGTATTGCTCTATCTGAGCGTATGAAGATATAGACTTCTGCATCCAGTTGTTTAAAGCCAATTGACTTCAGCAGCTTTGTTGCCAGTTGAAACCACCAAATTGGTGATGCTGATAATCTGTAGAGAGCCTTTTGTAACAGGCAAACTCTCCCGGTACTATCTTTATATCTATATGGCTGAACTATATAGATTTTCTTGTGTGTTTGTGAATTAAGAAAAGCCGTGATAGCATTATATTGTCTTAGCTTATACCTAAGGATCGCTACGATCGTGAGAAACACCCGAACCGACGCTGTATGTGCCACAGCTGCATAGAGATTACCAGTCTTATATTCACCTTTCTCCTGATTGCCTCGAATAACCTATCGAGCTCTTGGATATGGATCTTCTCCCTGGGGATACTTTACATTATAAACCCACTTGCCATTAAGTACCTGAACACCTTTAGGGCATTTAATTAGTATCCAGGCCTCTTTCTTATGTAGGCTTTGAATCTGTTTTTCTTTAGCTTTTTTCCACTATTGTTTGTAGTTGTGACGTTTTCTGGCTTCTCTCTATGACTTTGGAGCAGAGTCATTAATGATCTTGATAGCTGCAATTACAGTGAAGCATATATGTTTTGCCTTCTCTTTAAATTCATTATTCTCTTGATATGTATCTGTTGGTATTATTATCTGATTTCGATTGACTTGATCTCGAAAGGTCTTCTGACTACGGCGGGTTTTGCGATCTGTTGCCGGCGGAAGACCTCGGACTTCTTGCATTCGTTCCGGATTCGGTGCTATCGGCAATTGAGGAGTATTGGCAAACGTTTGATTGTATGGCGTCATGTTTTGTTCGTGTTTATATCTCTCTTGTTGGGTTTCGTTTTGAGGAGTCGCGAACGGATAGAAGGTTTGTTGAGTTGCTGGAGTCTCAGTAATGTCAGCTATGTTATGGTCTTGAATATTAGTATTTTCTAAAGGGAATTTATCTTCTCTTAATCCTCCTGTATTCTGTAACTTGACTTGTTCTATTCCTCTCTGAATGTCTTCTCTTTGTCTGCTTAGAGCGTTATAATCTATGCCTACCCCAGAAGTTTGTTGATCCTGATTGTACTGAGTGTACTGAGGATATGGAGTTCTTCTCTAAGAGTTTCTAGTCTCTAATGCTGGTCTTCTGTATCCTCCTGTTGGATGTCTGACAATTTGTTGAGTTGTCTGAGAAACTATAGAGATCTCCCTTTGATTTGGAATTGTTTTAATACGAGTCTGCGGTCTTATTGAAGGACTTGGATCCGGTGGAGGAGTCGGGTCTGGCGAGATTGGCTTGTATGGCTGAGGTTCCCGATTTGGAACTAGCTTCTTTCTCTGTTCAGCTTCTTTTCTTAACTGATTACCAATAGATCGTTCCTGTGTTGTTGGGGTTTCCTCTTGGACACCTTCTGATGGCGCTTCTTGAGTTTGTGATGTCTCCGAACCTTGGAGAAACCCGACCTTACTCTGAAAGATGAGTCGTCCTCCATTAACAATCTCAGGATCAACAAGCACAGCTTTAAATTTAGTGTTTGGTACTTTGTCCTTCATCTCAGGAAACTTCTTATTGAACCGAACATCTCGGGCTCGAATCATGCGATTGTCCTCAGAAAGCCAGACCTTGTAAATATGTCCGTGATGACCCTTAATTCCAACTAGTTGGCCTTTCTATGCCTGTGGTGCCATTTTGTTGCTTTTCACCCTCTTCTCAGGAGGAATGCGAATGTAGGCAATATATCCCTATGTTCGGATGTGTTGAATGTATGGTGTATATTCCAGGTTGATGGAACTGAATATTGTATGAATTGGCGACATCCAGTCTTTGTTGGTGCTTGTTGGCAAACGATTGTTCATATACACGCTTGCTTCTATATATAATGGCCATAGAATATCAGGAAGGCCTGTCTTAATGTAGATTGCTTGTGCTCCCTCCTGTAGCAATTGTCTAGCTCTCTTAACTTTCCCGTTTTGTTTATGAGAGTATGGAGGAGCGTATTGAATAATGATGCCTTTTTCGTTCATCTAGAACTTAAATTTATCTGTAGAGTACTCTGCTGTATTGTTGAAGCCCATTATTTGGACCTTTAGTCTGCCAGCTTGTTTCTTAATACTTACTTTCCAGTTCTTGATCCGTCCTGGCGCTTTGGCTTTTGATATCAAGAAGAAGATCTAATGATATCTAGTGGCGATATCAATTCTGTGTTGTGAATATCTGTAGTTGCTGTACCTAACTGGCTTGTGTTTAATTAGATCCCAGAAGATATATTCAAGAAACTTTGAGGCCTTCACCATGGGTGTTCTGCTTATTATAGTATCTGCTTTTGCCATCTGGCATGATTCGCAGTTAAAGTCCTTTAGTCCTGTTAGATTAAGGCGAATGCCCGCTTGTTGATATGCTTGAATGACTCTTTCCTTTCCCGCATGGGCGAGTCTCTTGTGCATTAGCGAGAATTCCACCTTGTCTCGTATTGTGTTTATCGGGAGATTAGTAAAGTTGTAGTACTTGTATTTCTGTTGATGTTGTAGAGTCGCCATGTTGTTCTTCCAGATAATGCTGCTAACTGTGCTTTCTGACTTTCTCTTGATGAGTTTATCTTTGTATCTATCCATGATGATTCCCTTTTCGCGAAGGATCCCTGGACTGAGTATGTTTGCCGCTCTATCTGGAGTAAATACTGCACTTCTAAGCGACAGGCTTCCATGTTGCGTATTGATCTTTACTGATCTATGTCCTATCGTGTATATTTTGCCTCTATTGCTTGTTGTTATTGAATCTGTGTCTTCGACTTTCGTGAGGAAGGTGAACTATTTTTCTTTGTTGAAATAGTGTATTGAGTAACCTGAATCAATAAGAATATCATTAGATGTAATTGCGGCTCTGTCTGTTAAAGATATTGCCATTGACTTTCCATCTTGTGTCTTATTCTGAGTGATCTCTTTACTGGAATCCGCGTTATGCTGAAAGGGCTTGGCAGCGGCCGTGAGAGTTTTCTTGTGTTCGTTCTTGAAGTCATTATCCAATCCTGGAATGATTTCCTCGATAAATAGCGATAAGTCTTTAAAAATCTTATACTCTTTTATGCGGAGATCTTCACTAATGGTAGTCGTGTTCTAGTGAGTGCCTGTGTTTCCCGCATTAGCTATTCCATAGCTTCCTGTATTCTGTGGTTGCGGTTTGGCTCTCTTCTTCTCTGGATGCAACTTCTAGCAGTTGCTTAGTTTGTGTCGAAAACCTTTTCTGTTTGGTGGATAGGTTATACAGTTGGAATCTTCCTCTGTCTCTTTCTCTTTTTTATCTTCCTTCCCTTTCTGTTGCTGAGCATTGGGATGGTTCTGATTCTTTTTCTGTTGAATATTGACTATACTGGTTTTTGCCTGTGCTTCTGCATTTGCTTGTTCGTTCAGAAATCTCGCAAACCCCTCTAGTGTGACTTCATGATGCATCTGCATTTCGTGTCGCCAATTGGAATACCAGACTGGATTGGTCTCTTGGATTCCTTGTATTGCAACATGTAGATAGAATCTTTCTGGAGTTCTAGGCTCTTTTGCCTTTAGCTCTCTCTATGTCTTGTTGAGTTTAGTGATATATGCCTCTAATGAGGAGAAATCCTTTTGTTTGAGACTGAAGAAAGTTGTTATTGTGGTGTAGACGTCCTTATCAGGAGAACTCTGAACTGACGATCGAATAATCTCCTAAGTTTCTCGTGCTGACTTGTTTATATCCCAGCTAGAGCGCTTGATCTTGTTTTGGATTGTATTAGAGAGACTGGAGATTAGAATTAATTTTGCAGAAGCTGCCTCTCTTTCTAATCGATCTTTGGTATCTTCTGTAGTATTTGCAGGAGGAATAATATCTCGCAGAATGTACTTCTTTAGTCCTTGAGACTCTAAGGTAATAGTTATTAATGAACTCTAATTGTCGTAACCAGCTGCCGATTTTAGCTTCTTAGCCGGCGGCGTTGAGTATGTTGTCCTGTCCGATATGATCACTTCACTTTCTTATCCGGAATGTGAACTCGCTTTAGTGCTGTTGCCTTGCTTGATTTGTTCTTGACTTTCGTGTATTTCTGCTTGATGCGCTGTGTATCTCGTTATCTGAGTGTGTGCCTGATCTTATATAGACCGTCGTGGCAGAATCTCTTTCGTTAAGCGATCTTTTAAGGGACCGTGAAGTGGTGTAGCGGCTTAGGCAACCGCAGCGCTATACTTCAGAATTGCCAAGGCCTATGGCAATGAGGTGACTTGATCTTGATGATACCCTTTCTACTTACGTTGATGATCTGCAAGCTGTACTGCTGCGCTTGCCTTGAGGAATCTTTGGATACCTCTGCAAGTAAGACCTCTCTATAACGGATGGCAAAGAGGCGTTCTGATGAGGTATAGTGAGTGGGGAGATGCTTTTTGTCACTTTTGCACCAATTTGTAACTCTTAAAAATGCTGTTTTTGGCGTTTTCACCTCTTCTTTGGTGTTTTGGCCGTTGTGTGGATCTCTCAGTCAAACTGCGGAACACGCGTTGTGGATCCAATTGTGGAGAATGTCAGGTATCTATATGATTGCAGTCTCTGAATCACTGAGAATTAGGCGTTTTGGCTCTAAAATGAGAGGCTAAGGGTTCGAATCCTAAATTGATTGTGTTTTTCTGAAATTTTTCGTCGTATGGGGCAATGCGTATAATTGTTGAGAACCTAAAATTGTTCTTAAATGCGTGTTGTTTTATCGTAAAAGGAAACCAGAAGAGATGAAATATACTTCTTAAGGTGCTGATTTTAATGAAGTGATCAGTTAGTCGATTAAAAGCTGTTTTTCATGTGACGTAAGGGCCGAAGCGATATATATCAAAATGTCGACCAGTTAAACACAAAAAAACAAAAGAAGCTTGTCGCATTGCATTTCTACTTCCTGGGATAGTGAGTGTAATTAACGGCCAATAAGCAATAAGATAACCATTTAAGGGTCTCTTATAAAGATGCAGTGGTTAACGCGAGGGCTTATAACCTGTCAATAAGGGTATATGGGCATAAGGTGTGTATGTAGGAGAAAGCTAGCTAACTGGGCCCTAAGGGCAGGCTACATATAGAGGGATGTGGGCCTAAGGTATCCACATCTTAACAACAAAGGCTAAGACGCTGCAGTCTGTGGCTCATGTAGTAGGAAATTGGCCCTGAGGGACAAGTGCAACTTTAGCGCTAGTTCGACTGCCTTCATACATCATCGCCCGCCAATAGCAGCGCCCTTCACTGCTACTCAGAATGGACGTCCTGTTGCTCCTCCAGCACAAGCATTGCCAGCCCAAAGACAGGGTAGTTCTCCCTCTATGGCAAGCCCTCCTGTTCCGATTTTACCAGCCGTGAATACATACGAGAGTCAGCCGCGACGGTCTATACCTCTGTCGCTGCCGCCGCCACCACCGCCACATCATCACTCCCCAGTGACATCTACCCCCGGCAGCGGCACCAGGCCAGATTCACATAGTGGTCAACGTAATGTCGGGGCTTCAGTGTGTTCAAACAGTCCTTCTGCTGTTGACTCCATGACAGCGGTCATCGACGAGGGGACGAGTACTGAAGAGTTCTTTGGGAAGAGCAGTGCAGGCTCTTTCACCGCTCAGATCAAAAAAGCCATCGACGTGAAGCTAGGGAAGTCTACAAGCTCAAGTGACAATGCGTCAAATATATCTCGGTCGGCTGGGGTCATGGGCCCTGCCTCAGTCGCATCACCAGACTTCTCATACGTTCTACCCCCACGGAGGCAGGCTGATCATCTTATAGAGCTGTACTGGTTCTACGTTGATCCGCTGTATCCGTTCTTGGACAGGAACCGATGGACTCGTGCTTATAATGCAATATTCTCCGGAACGGCCATGGACTTGAATGAGCGAGTCTTCGTCGCTACGCTGAACGTCATCTTGGCCCTATCCACCCAACTCGTCGAATCGCATTCGTTAGAACAGCGAGAACAGTCGAGTGACACATACTTTCAGAGGGCACAGGAGTTATTGCCAATGAGCCCCTGGGAACCCGGGTCTCTCGAATTGGTGCAGTGTTTACTGGTAACGAGCCAGTATCTTCAGAGCACATATAATCCTCATCAGACATGGATGGTTATTGGCTCTGCCATCAGGATGGCCCAGGGATTGGGACTTCACCTGCCCGAGACCTCAGCGAATCGTTCGGACCCTGGCGAGCGAGAGTTGTTGCGCAGGATATGGTATGGTTGTGTTCTAATGGATCGGTGAGTGAACTTGACTGTATCTTGGCTCTCGGTCAGCTAATCCAGCCAGCATGGTATCTGTGACCCATGGCCGCCCTGCCATGATCTCCCAGCATCCTGCAAAAGACGTGCCACATCCAGCGGAAGCTTCAAACGCCCAGAACGGAATGCAAGGTTTGGAATATTACAGCTTCTTTGTGAGATCAGTGCGACTTTACGAGATTATCCACAAGACCATGATCGCATTCTATGACGGCTCACAGGGAAATCGTACGAAGGAGAAGGAATCACATTTTGACCTTGAAGGTGTAGATGGCGAGGACGAAGACCTTGACAGAGTGGTCCAACTGGATCGCTGTATCAGCAGATGGCAGTCAAAGCTACCAGATCATATCAGGTGGGAGTTGCTGGAGTCAAATAAGGATGAAATTGCGCGTCGCCAGGCTGTAATTCTTCGGATGAGGTATGTGTTTTCTACGTCCACGGCTTTCCATAACGACTGACTCATGAACAGATTCCTCCATGCACGTATCTTGCTACTGCGGCCAGTCCTTTCCAGATTCTGCCTCACACAATCTCCCCAGGACAAAAAGCCCATGGACGATAATCTCCAAGCTCGTGTCGTTCAACAAGGCGCAATGTTCTGCGTCACGACAGCTCAGAATATGATCAACACTCTGGTAAAGCACCAAACACAAGATGGCACCGTTGGTCTGCTTCCGGCCTGGTGGTATCGAGTATACTACATCTACTCCGCTGCTACAGTCTTGATAGCCGCCAAACTTCGACCAGATGTCTTCTCGGCCGTGGAAATCGGGAGATCTTGGGGCCAAGCTATTTCAGTACTCAAGGCTCACGAGCAATTTGGCCAGTCTCCTCGCCGGTGCGTTGCAGCGCTACATATTCTTTCTTCAAAGATCTTGCAAGCAACGCCTCGTGGTTCACCGGGACGTGAAACGACGAACACTAACAGACTCGGCGAAGGGAACAACCCAGGCCTCCCTCAGCAACCGATGCCGAACATGCAAGTTCCGGATCTTGTTCAGCGACTTGCCGAGGAGTTTCAAACCCCAATACCGGACTTTAATCCCCAAGAGCTTGCAGCGTTCAACTTGGATGTAAATGATATGTCATGGCTGAACGATGTTCAAGGAGTTTGGGAGCTTTTAAACGAATAACACAGTGGAAAAGTTGCTTCTATGTCTATTTACCCAGATCCCATGTTTTAATATACCAATTACTCGAAAACCATCTTGTTCTTAACACTTCCCAACTCGGTGATGCTAACCTCTACAACATCGCTGTCATTAAGATACCTGGGCTCCTTCATTCCCATGGCGACACCACATGGTGTTCCTGTGAGAACAACGGTTCCAGCCTCAAGCGTTGTTCCTTGGCTGATGAAGCTGACGATCTCCTCGACACCGAAAAGGAGATCATTCGTACCCTCGCTTTGTCTCTCCTCGCCGTTGACAGTTGTTGTCAAGTGCAACTTGGAAGCATTACCAACGACAGCTGGAGAGACGAGAAGAGGTCCAATGGGTGCGAACTTGTCGAAACCCTTGCTGAAGCACCATTGAGGAACGCCGCCGGCCTTCTTGGGGTCTCGTTGCCATGCTCGAGCGGATACATCGTTGGAGACGACGTAGCCTGCTACGTAAGAGAGAGCATCTCCCTTAGTGATGTTCTTGCCGGACTTGCCAATCACGATGCCCTACATATTGTTGTCAGCCAGTTTCTCGGCAAAAGGATAGACCAAAAACTTACCAGCTCTCCCTCGTAGTCTATTGTGCCATCTTGGGCGATCTTGGGAATGGGGACATCCTCGTTGAATCCGGCAATTGAGGTAGAGGGCTTGATGAACAATGAGGGATAAGGCGGTGGTGTTCGGCCACCTTCCTTGACTAATCATCCAAGTTAGTGTAGGTTCAGTCAATGAGTAACTCATCACTTACTGTGCTTGATGTAGTTAAGGCCAATGCATCGGATGATAGGCACATCAGCCGGTCGCAGCAGCTCCTTTACAGCCTTCACATGTACCTTGTCACCCTTGGTGAGTTGCGCCACAGGACTCTGACCCTTGTACTCAACAGCCCATAGGTCATTCTTGGCCAACTTCTCAGAAAAGTCCTTGTCATTCTCAATGACAGGGTCTCCAAAGGTCTCGTTTCCGTTGTCATCGACAAAGCGGATGAGGCGGTTCCAAGTTGTTGAGGACATTTTGCGAGAGAATGAAGATATGAAATTCCTGTGATACAATGGTGCTGCAATACTGGCTATTCTCATTGTTGTATTATCTTCAAGGCTGTATACTACCTGTTATAGTTGTTTCCAAAAAGACGTGATGATTGTCGGAGACCGTTTGTGTTGAGATCCACTACTGTAGCCACTCATAGCGCGGTCCGGTCGGAAGATGAAAGCCCGGATCCCACCGGAGTCAACCCCGAGGACGGACATTGACTTCGGCTGTTGTGGATGATTGATTAAACGCGGTTCAATGTGACCGTTGTGGCAATTCACTTACCTATCGGCGCTACTTCTCCAGCTTTCTCTTGTCCGGGGATCTTACGATTGTTGTCCACTCCTAGACCATCAACCCGCTATTTAGTTATCTACAGAACACTCCAACGACGCTTGCGAATCACCAACTAAGTGAAAAATAATCTCCATAGAATCTTTACTCTTCCACGAAACCACAGAAATAATGGGGAATTATACTAGCACAGTGACCTCGGGCGTCTCGGATGGCGACTCACCAGAGATGAAGCAGTACCTCAGCGAACTACCATCCAAGAACTTGGAGCCTCTTTGGTCACAGATGAGCATGATGGTACCGCCGACACCAAACCCCACAGCGAAGCCTCACATGTGGACATACAAAGAAGCCTTGCCTCATTTGGAGACAGCCGCCAAATTGGTACCAGAAGAAAAGGCTGAGCGACGAGTCTTGATGCTAGTAAACCCTAGTATGCGTGAGTAAATCAATCATAGTGCTGAGCTCATTTGACTGACCTTTTTAGAATCACCATACACAACAGATACTATTTATGGAGGCCTCCAGATCGTCAATCCTGGCGAGACAGCGCCAGCACATCGACATCTGGCCTTCGCAGCTCGCTTCATCATTGATGGCGAAGGTTTCACAGCTGTTGAGGGCAAGAAGATGCCTCTAATCAGAGGCGATGTTGTCATCACACCAATCTGGCACTGGCATGACCATGGAAACGACAGTGATAAGCCAGTCGTCTGGTTGGATATGTTGAACCTACCGCTATTCCGCTTTGCTCCAGTTCACTTTGCCGAGGGCTACTCTGACCCACGCTATCCCAGCGAGTGAGTATCTTTCTACCGTGCACGACTAAAATGCTCTTGCTAACGCTGTCAGACATTGCGACCCTTGCGAGTTTCGTTTCCCTTGGGCTCCCGTTGAGAAAGAACTCAACGCTGACAAGAGCGACTACTCCATCTATCACTATAAGCTCTCCAATGGAAAGTCCTTGTCAACATTCCTCGGCGTTCAGGCCGAGAGATTAAGCCCTGGTGCCACGGTGGAGTCACAAGAAAGCCAGTCCTATCTTTATCACTGCTATGAAGGAAAGGGTCGCACTGAACTTGTGACGCCGACGGGGGAGACGATGACGTTCAAGTGGGAGGCACGCGATACTTTTGCTGTGCCCTCATGGTGCAAGGTTAAGCATATTAATGAGTCTACTACGGAGCAAGCATACCTGGTGGCTTGTCACGATGGTCCATTTCTTGAATGTTTGGGTATTCAACGAAGAAAGTAGTAGTCTTAGATGGTCGATATGTTGCATAATCGTATCTTTTTGGATAAATTATCACCAGCTAGCTTTAAGTCTAGCACATGGTCAACATTTATCTTTTCATAGCCTACTTTTGTTTCGAGATCTCCACAGATCTTATCTGAATCACGGTACAAGGCTGTAAGACGATAAACAATGAGTGCAGCATGACACGAGACATTTGTAAATGAAATGGTAGGTTGATTAAGGTGAAGTTGCCATAGATTCTATTCGATATGGTTGAAAGGTGCAAGAATGAAGGTCCACATCATAAGCGCCCGGAATCTGGGACCCAGGTGACAACTAGACTTGGCTGCCATCACTTACCAGGTCCCTGAGCACTGACACGCTGTCGCTCAATTGTAATGAAGAAGATACTGGTATCGGCAGTGCCACCGCCAGGGTTCTCCACGACGAAACCACCGCTCACTGCATCCGGATCCCAGTTATCGTTGTCAAGATCCTCCTCAGAAACAGTCTCAAGAGCCTCAGTGTAGTGATGGTCCTGGGGCTCCTTTCCAACAAGATCCTTGAGAAACTTCTTGTACTCGTTGTACAGGTTTTCCTCAACAAGCGCTCCAGTCTCATAGGTTATGGCAGAGTAAAGATGAGCGTCAGCGCCTCCAACCTTGTCGTTGTGCTCGGTGTAGAAATTGGTAATTTTCTCCTTGGCTGTGTCTAAGCCATTCTGGTCAAGGTTGTAATGGGCGACAATGGCACCTTGCTTGGTCGCAAGGATAACACCGAAGCAGCCAGCGAAGGATGAGCTTCCAACGACGTGATTTCCAGCAGCAGTGAAGTCTACAAACTTGGTGTCATCTTGGTTGACGTATGTGTTAGCTTTTTTACTGTCGTCGAGCTTGCTCTCGTAGGCTTCTAGCTCAGGAGTTTTGACTCTGGCGTAGAGATGCTGATCATCGCGAACAGCGAGCCTTGGGGCATTAGCTTTTTTCAAAGATGACTATAGGTATGAAACTTACTGGGAGGTGTAGGGTGCAGCGATGCAAAGCTGAGAAGCAGCAAGGAGGAAGAATAGCGAGGCCAACAGCTTGGCCCAGCCGTTCTGGAAACTCTTGGAGCCCAGCATGATGATGAGCTAAAAAGGTCTAAAGAGCGACGGTTTAAGCGAGTGTATAAAACGAAAGACGGTTGAAAGACTGTATTAATTGATGCAATGAGATGGGTGATGAGAACGACTTTAGAGTCTCTGTCCTACATATATGCTAAACAGAGTAGGGATACCAGTGTAAGCTAACACTGACAAGAGTAATGCAACACTGGAATCTCCGACCATCAACCGTCAAGGCTGGAATCAGGATGAAATTGCAGTACACGAGTTCCATAGAAAGGATCGCGAAAAAGCGGGTTCGTTGTTCATTCTTGGCATGATCTGTCTGTGCGGGATGGGACTTGCAAGGCGGGACGAAGTTGAGATCGTCAGCCGAGACACGAAAACTCCGAAAATCCTGGCCTTTCCGTCTTACCCGTCAGCTTGTCCGCGGATAATGATAGACGAGAAGTTCGAAAGACGATGCAGAGTAGTTAATTAGGATTCCAACTTTATTGTCAAGTTCACTGCTGATCAATCCTAAAACTGGATCAAAGTTGCATTGGCTTATTGTATATCATGGGTATCTATTGAGAAAACAATATTTTGTTGGCTCAAGGTATCACTCGGCGCTTATGGGTGTTCATCATAATCTCATGGACTTGCATAGCCTCGAATATTCGCGATGCCGAACGCTTTGCCATGGAAGGGATGGTTAGATTGCGATCCATAGATAAGCGTGAAGGATTCGCTTGATGTGACAGTCAGCCACCATTGCAAGGCTGAGGATGTCACGGCCTCGAAGGATCAAGCGTTGCAACATGTCTGGCCCAGTAGGGCGCTCAGCTCTGGAGATCTTGGGCGAATGGAGCATATGTTGGTCAAAGGGTCCAACTTTCGATGTGCCTCTACCCACTTGTTCGGTTTGACTGTTATCTTATAGGCCAGTTCTGAAGACGTGGGTCGAACGGATGTAGCGGCAATTGATGGGATTACGCGTAACAGCATCTTTAAGATTAAGCATGTTTCTTGACTATCGCTTTGGTTATGGTGGAAGTCGACGATGAACAGACCTGAGACTGAGACGATGGTTTTATGGTGGAATACTGAGTTAACCTAGTGATTTGCATTGAGATATTGCTTCAACAAGTAATTAACACTCAAGCTTTGACACAATCTGAGGCCGAAGAAGTAATGAACGACTTTTTTCGCCCACTGCGACAGTGACAAACGTAAATGGAAATGCCCGAACCAGGGCGAGGCCACAAAAAACGATTCATGTCGAGCAGAAGAAAGAGATTGAAACTGGAGATCCATCAATCATGCGCATCCTTCAGTGGCCTTTGCAAGGCTGTCTAACGTCATCAATGCAACCTTACAAGTTCAGCTCCGCATCGAAAAGGAAGCGATCCACAGGGGTAAGCGAGGATCCAAGAAACTTTTATCAGACGGAAAAGGGAACCCGACGAGATGTGGCTTGGAACGGCACGGGCCGATCTCATAACATGGCGATAAACCTACAATGTAACTAGGATTCGATCCTTCTGAACCGTTTCAGTTGCATGCCCACTCTGCTGGACTAGGAAGATTAGGCTGGCCACAGCGCTTTGTCATCATGGATAAGCCTCAGGGGGCAAGAAAACACCGGACCTTATTATAGGATGTCAAAATAAAGTTGTCAAAAAGTCCCCTAAGTTTAGGCTAGATTTACCTAAGTATTTTTATCATTTAGGGTTAAGGTCCTAAGTTTTATTTTCTCCCCTAGATAAACTATGGACTTGAAACTTTAGCTAAGATGTAAGCCTGAGTTAGTATCTGGGTTATATACCTATCTGTTGTGTCCGAATTCTTTCGCGTAGGCCTAGCCCGACATACTCATACTGAGTTCTTTCATTCGTTCTACACCAACTAAGTCATTCTTTTGCTTTTGAGACCTAGACAATCACTCGTTATGCGTCTGGTCGGTCTTGTTGTGGCTCTCGCCGCTTTGGCAGAGGCTCAACTCCCCGAGACTCCTGGAGCCAACGGTGAACCCACCACCACGACTCTTCACCCTCTTCCTTTTGAGACTACTTCGTCTCGGATTCTTGTGTTTGATGAGACGACTTCTTCAGATGTTGCACTTCCAGAGACCAGCACAGGTGTTCCCGTACCTAACACTGCATTTACTTCAACCGAAATCTTGTCTGAGCTGCCTGAGTCTAAGAGTACCGACATTGCGGCTGGAGATACTTCTACTGCCAATGGCGAGTCGCCTCTTGACTCGACATCTTCAATCGCGATCCCTGTTGAACAGCACACTACTGAGACGGGACAGCCCACTGGTCCCGAGACTACAGCCCAGCAGCCTCCAGCTTTCGACACTACAACGTCACAAGGGCCTCCCGTAGCAGAGACAACTACTCAGCAACCTCTTGCCCTTGATACTGTCACAACTGATCAGACACCTGGTATCGAGACTACTAGCCAACGGCCTCCTGCACCTCAGTCAACTACTGAGCAAGGCCCTGCTGTTGACACAACCACCCAGCAGCCTCCTGCTCAGGACTCAACAACTGAGCAGCTGATACCTCAGGATACCACTTCCCAACCATTTATCGGGCAAGAGACCACCACTATCCAGCCTCCTGTTATCGTCACCACTTCATCAGAACAGCCTGTTGATGAGGTGCCATCCACGACTGAGAAGCCTGAGAACCCCAACCCTACTACTACTAAGCAGGAGGAAGCTAAGCCTACTAGTAAAGACGAGGAGTCTGATCCTAAGTCCGAAGACTCAGGCAATGAGGACCCCAAGACTAAGGATGAAACTGATCCTCAGCCCACCACCAAGCAAGACGAGGCCCCTGTCACAGTTCCTCCTGCTGCTGTCACTGCTGAGCCCCAAGAGACTATCTCCGGTGTTACTGACAACACCCTGCACAGCACCAAGGACAGTGATGGCAATGACGTCGTTGTCCCTGTTCTTTTTGGTCCCTCCTGTCTGATCTTTTGTGAGCATGCTGGTAAAGACAATGGTCCTGGTGGTATTGTTCTTTGGGGCATTGGTAAGTCCACTGACTTCTTCCGCCTAACGTTTGTACTGACAGGAGATTTAGGACCTGCACCAGGAAGCTACGTCCTTCCCCCTCTCCCTGGCATCACTCCTGCTCCATCAGCTGTAGTCATCAATGGAGGTGTACCGACACCAGTTGGAACTCAGACACCCGAGGATCCTGATGACCAGGACGATGATGATGACGACGACAAGAGTACTGCCGAGGAAGAGACCAAAACTAAAGCTAAGACCACTGAGGCTAAGTCCACAATTGAGTCTTCCGCAGCTTCCACTACTGAGGCTAGCACCACTGAGCTGCCTCAGCTATCGATGGGCGTTGAGACAGTCGTAGTGAACGTTGATGCTACTCCTACCACCGGCGCTACCTCCAGTGAAGCTACGACGGAAGCCACCAGCACTGAAGCATCTACCCAGACTACTGAGCTTCCCCAATTGTCTATGGGCGTGGATACGGTAGTTGTAAACGTTGATGCAACTCCAACAACTGGAGGAACGACTGAGACTTCTGCTGCTACATCTACAGAGACCACCGAGGCTACTACTCAGACGACTGAGCTTCCTCAGCTGAGCATGGGAGTCGACACAGTCGTTGTCGATGTTGATGCTACCCCTACCACAGGAGGTACCGCTGAGACTTCCGCTGAGTCTGCCACTACTCAAGAGTCGAGCACTGGGGTTTCCGGGACCACGGAGACCCGGGATACCACTACCGCCGAGATGACTTCAACAGAGGCCACGACTGCTGAGTCTACGACGGCAGGACCTACATCTACTGAGACCTCTGTGCAGTCTACTACTTTTGCTACTTCCACCACTACTAAGGAGCCTGAACGCGAGTATCCTTGCATCATTCATGCCAATCCGGGCATTGATCCTTACTGCGCCTGTGAGACTACAGTCAGCGGCAAGGGCTTCTATGTTTCCACTGATTTGATCTCGTCGTCTTGCGCCGACTACACAACCTTCCCTTCCTCTATCCCTACCGATGCTTTTGAGCCCAAGGTGACTGAGAAGCCCGACCCCGAGCCTTACGTCAAGACCGACGATGGCACAGTGGTTTCTTATCCTGACCGCACAGTCAAGGTTGGAAACTACCCTGGTGGAAAGTATACTTACACTCAAGGTGTCGGAGACGCTGTCACTCTCGAGACTCCTTTGCCGACGCAGACTGATGCGAACAACAAGGGCTCCAGCCAGTGCGGCAGCATCGATGATGCATGCGACCGTGCTTTGAACGATGGTTTTGATGATGAGACAACATACAAGGACTACGTCTCGCGCTATGCTAGGATCCAGAGCGGCATGATCATGCTCGCGTCATTTGGTCAAGCTGGTTGCACGGCCCAGTTCAAGTGCGATGACTATGGTCTCGGAATGAAGGGCAAGGATATCAAGGATGCGTAAGTGAACCCTTGCATGGTCGATGATGAGTGTATGCTAACTATTTCGCAGCGTCCAGTACATGAAGGATAATGATGGAGTGAGCAAATGCGGAACAGCTTACCTGTCTAACAGTTGTCAGATCACGCTGAACTACTGTACCAATTGTCACCATGACGGTTGATCAGCTGTAACTCTGGCACCATGGAAAAGATAGTTTTATCTTAGCAGTTTTGATATAGATTTGTTGCCGCTTTGGATACTTCATGAAACTGACGCGTCGGCGCGTGGACTGATCCCGAGACCAATTAACTGCTATTATAGAGCGCGGATGTCTCTGTTTCACGTGCTACGCACAGTAATAATACACCAATGAGAAATTCGCAGTGTGCGTAGGGATGAGCTTTCTTTTTTCCAGCTTTATTAGCGGGGGAAGGTAGCATGAAGGCCGTCATCGTGATTCTTGGAATTTACAACCTCTCGATATCATCGATTGCACAATAATTACTGTTTCTATCTTGATCCTTTTGTGTCACCATGCACTCCGACTATGATACCACCAACGTCATGCACGGGGCGAAAACGACCGCCGAACTCGACATTTATCGGGGAGAGCCAAAGCCCCGCCTGGAACCCCTGCTTCTGGATACTGTGATGCAAGGTCGGCCTCGTGTATCCAATTGCCGTTTGCTTCAGATACCGAGCGAGATCCTGGCCAAGATCGTCAGCTTCGTCGCTGAGGATAGGAAAGCCTTGCAGCAGCTTGCCCTCGTTAACTCTGACTGCTGCGGGCTTTCCCGTGCTTGCCAATTCTCCGACTTCACATTCGACTATAGTCCGAATAAGTTGAAGCTTCTGCTCCAACTCGCCGAGGACTCGCGTGAGGGCCGCGTGGGCCCAGGTATCAAAGATTGCGTTAGGAAATTCACCTTCAAACCCGACCCATACCATGCTCGCGCTGTTCACAGTGAAGCCTGGCAGATGTTCCAAGAGGATCCCGGTGATGGATATGAAGAGACTGGTGAAATCAAGGAACGAGCTGCATCGGCCTTCGCGGGGGTCCAAAGGATTGTGGTCATCAGTCTCCACGCCATGCGCAACCTCGAGACCCTGGTTTGGAGTTGCAAGTTCCCAATTAAGAAAGAGACTCTCTCACTCTTTACCTTAACCACAGCCCATAATCTTCTTATCAACGGCGCTCTTATCTCTGAGGATTTCTCCCTAGGGCCTCCTATGACCCCGGCGTCCTGGCCCTTGCGATCTCTCGTTTTGATGAACGTTAGGTTAGTAGGTTCCTGGGACCAAGAGCATAATTTCCGTAGCAGCAAAGAACAACTGCGACCTAATCCTACCAACAACTTCTTCAGAACTCTTTTCCAGCTTTGTTCCCCAACTCTCGAATCACTGGCTTGGGAGACATGGAACCGCGAACCGTGGCAGCCTCTCTCTCTTGGAACCGATTCAAAGTTCTTTCCCAAACTACAAAAGCTGCGAATCAAACACGGTCGCGATGCAATAGATGGACCAAGTTTTACTTCTTTCCTATCGGCGCCCCTCAAGTCTCTCGAACTGGCACATTCAGCTTTTCGGAATTTGATGATATCATTCGTTCTCAGGTCGAAGAGCCATATCGGGATCTTGAAGAGCTTGTCGTTAATCATGATGATGACTCTCAGCTTGTCACAGAATTTATCCACAAGCACAATAATCTGAAAAAGCTTTGGGTCACTCAGGGCTACTATATGTCCGGTGTTGATACTTCTTTCGATCGATTTTTGATCCCTAGCCTTTGGAAGGGTCGATTTAACAACCTCCTCTCCTTGTATATTCAATGGGGAGCTCAAAACAAGGATGCTGGCCGCGACGAAGACCATTTTGACATTATGCCGGAGTCCCTCGCGGCTATCTGCGAGCTTACAACTCTGGAGCAACTGGGCCTGCGCTGTCTTGAGATGATGCCTGAGTTTGAATCATACGAGGACTTCACAGATGACACATATCCCGTCTGGCTCATCGACCATGGAAGGCTGCAAGCTCACCTGCAAAATCTCAAGAACCTTAAGTTATTAGTCATAAAAGGAGATACATATCCCCCAGGCTTGACGACTTTTTGAGACATATCGATTACTACAAGTCGATCTTCGCGAACGAAGAAGATTACCAGACCGCGAAGGATCACCCAGAGCTCGCTCCCTTCGTACAGGGCCCTTATGAATCAAAGTTGGCATGGCAGCATGCACATTTGTATCGCATGCTTGAGCATACAAGGAGTTACCGAAAAGTGTTACCAAAATTTGAATGGATCCTTTGTGGACAACGGCCGATGAAATTCATAGAGAACCCCGAGGGGGTTGTTCAGCCCCATCCCGTCGGTAAAGAGAGGGATGAGTGCAAAACATTCGTCGGAAGAGTTTTTGGCCTTGCTTCAGAGGTCGAAATAGCACATGAAATGGCCTAGAGGATTGTTATCCTTCAGGGTCGAGAGTTGGGTGCATGTTGTTGATTCTCAATACATGTCGTTGTGGTGACTAACTACAGATGGCCCTATTTTCTTAGTGTGTGTTATGAAGGAGTCAATGTATGTATGTAATCGCTCTTTCTTAGGATTTGAAAGATTCTTTTGCCGTAAACTGACGGACAAGATATATTTGAGCTATGACTTAGACGGAGTGCCAATAGATATTTCACACACAATCCAAGCTTGGATGACTTTTTGGAAAGCGGGCATGCTCGCTTTTGGTTAAGAAGATGGCTAGCTTTGCATCGATATTTCTTTATTCGCTTATCTACCCATGCTATGGAGATATCTGGGTGGACCAGCCAAGAATTTGAGGTGCAGAAATACGGACCTGTATCATCTTGTCGTCACTCTTGATACCGTACCCAGCTCCCTGGTTCCCATTCGTGTCACTCTTGCAAGCTCGAAATACTAGCAAGCTACCCCCTGATGATAGACAATTGTCGATTTCCTGGACCTGGCTCCTCTGGAAGGTCGTATGAGAGGTCAGGGTAATGCACACATCCTGGACAACAAGGAAGCTAGTGGTCCAGGCTGGTAACTGATACTCAGTGGTATCGATTATCGAGCCGCTAGCGAATAGTTTGCGAACATCCTCGGCGTTACCTGCTGAGAGTTTTGCGGCAGTAGAGGCTATAGGACCAGTGCCTTTGCCGAGCACCTGAGCGTTGAACCATGGTCTGTCGATAGCAACTTTCGTTAGGCTGAGCATAACCCTGACATCGGTGTTTTCAGTAGACAAGGTTCTTCCCTGGTCGACAGCGGCAAAGCTAGTGAGACCAGATTCGCCATAGGACAAGATATTGGTCGACCATGCCAGATTCGCAGACGAAGTACAGCTGAGTCCTGACTGGGTTTGCGTCAATGTTCGGCTGTCAATGGTCAAGATCTCCCAACCTGGAGTTGATGCATTGCCTTGAAAAGCATCGGAAATCTTCTCAAAGTTCTGGCTGCCAGTTTCTCGAAGCATATTTTGATATTTCTCAATTTCGACAGCAAGTAACGCAATCTGATCATTAATGACACCAAGCTCAACGCCCTTATCACGTCCGTTGACCTGTGAGACCTCCACCTGAGCCCGATTTAGCATTTTAGAAGCCTCAGCAAGGTCATTCAAGTTTTGAACATGTTTCAGTTGGAGTGCAACCAGAAATCTCCACTGTTCATCGCTCAGTGGTCCTCCCTGGTACTTCTGGAGCAGTGTACCGAGTTCCATCTTGTTCGCATTGTTCAGTCCTTTTACAGCTGCGATACTGTCTTGTGCCATTGAACAAACTTGAGCAAAGTAGAGCTTTATACACTCGGCGACTGTATCAGTAAAGCCCTTGGCCATTTCCGCTTCCGTGGCGTAAACAGCTGCCCTTGCATCGTTCACAGCTTTTTGCAACGACTTGAAGTCGCCCACGGTCATGAGAGTGTCCCTCCTTGCTTCGAGGAACCTATGTTGGCGGATGGTATCTTGCAGTTGACTCTTAATACTAGCAGTATCATCTTGCTGTGAAGGGACCGAGAGACTTTTAGCCCAGTCGCTGGGGACAAGATTGAGGGGATAAATGTCTTCTGTGTCATCTATGTTGCGGCTTACGCAAGACCTCATGTCCTCTCTCGCCTGCTGCAATTCTTCATCGGCGCGGTCGGCCGAAATGAGACCCGAAAGCACCTGGTCGTATTTCTCTGAGAGTTTGCTTCCATTTGGGCCGCCGACGATGTTAGACAGTTCCAACATGCCATCCGTGAGACGGAACTCGGCTTCAGTCACGGGAACTGGCTTAATTATCTGTGCAAAGTTTGAATCGCTTCCATCGTAGTGGAACTCGCTTTTCTGCAAGGGTTGAGTCGGAACCTGCATCTGGAAGAGAGTCTTATCTCCAGCATCGAACTTGCCACGAAGTGCATCGTAAATATTGATCAATAGAGGGTGGTTCGTGAAGCTCATGGTTTCCGAGAATTATATGCAATGTATCTATGTTGTAGAAATTGTCAAGAGAACCTGGCCTTGGGTTTGAAGTCGATTTGTGGAGAGAAGTGGGAGCTGAGGGGTTGTTGAAGCTAACTCCAGTGGCTGAGACATGGACGTGGTCTGGCCAAGGGTGGATTACTTGACGAGACTACTCCCACGCTCGTTTCAACAGCTAGACACAAAGCCGAGAAGAAGAGATCAATATGATATGAGATTAAAGTTCTCAATAGTCTAGTATAATCTTATTACAAGCGGAACTTCTACAAGTGCGATGGTTTCCACGATTGTGAAGTAGAAATCACAGCCCCTCGAGCTAGCACGCTGAAATCACCCCAAATAGTTAGTTACCTGTTCCTCGGCTTTAGACCCTTTTAAGCTAGATCAAATTTCCAGATCCAGAAAAAGACCCAAGGATGTTGTGACCAACAAACAGTGTGCACTGGCTATGAATAGATTACCGTAGAAGACGGCTGCTTGTCAAAGCAACGCCATTTAATAATGACACTATCAGGAGTCAGGATTTGGAGTATAAAAGAGAAAAAACCAACCCCATTGCCATCTGATGCATCTACTAGAATCTTGGTCCCGGTGTGCACAATGCTGTTCGACTGCCGTGATCCGAATGTACCTACCTCGTGTTCCTCCATATGCATGTTGGTTGTTGTTATCACACGAAACCCTGTTGTTTTGCAGAACCAACAGAAACATACCCCTGTATCAACTGAAACTTTGCTATGGTGTGATTCCTGCAGATAACAAACTAGATTGCTGTTCAAGCGCGCGTTTGCCCCTGGCTTACCATTCCAAACATAAAGGAGGCTTTTCTGGGCTTCTCGTTTGTGATGAATTGAGAAAACAAAATATTTATTATCTATATACCTATCAATTAACACTTGACTTTTACAATGGATGTGTCTGTAGACGCCAACATTCTCGAACAGCTCAATACCAATGAGACTAAAGCCCTCCATGATATAAGCGACAGTCTGAGTGCTTGCGGAGTCGGCCGTATCGTCAACCTTCCGCAAATCATCGTCGTTGGGGATCAATCCGCTGGAAAGTCGTCCGTTCTTGAGGCTATTTCTCATGTTCGCTTTCCGGTTCAAGGGAATCTTTGCACGAGGTTTGCGACTGAGCTCATTTTCCGGCGAGCTAATGAGACTCGAATCGATGTGAGTGTCAGATTTGAAGACAGATCCAAACCAGCAAAGAGATTCCAGAGAACTGGGTTTTGTGAGGATGACTTGGGCGACATCATCACGGAAGCCAAAGAGTGCATGGGCTTTGGCAAGGCCGGGATGGAGTTCTCCAAGGACGTGCTTCGTCTGGAGATTGAAGGGCCGAAGATGTACCCACTGAGTCTCGTTGACCTTCCAGGATTCTTCCAGGTTGCTACCGAAAACCAGTCAATTAGTGGTAAAGAAACGGTCGACCAACTTGTTGAGAGCTACATGCGACAGAAGAACAGTATTATTCTTGTGGTTATCACAGCGAATAACAACCTTGCCAATCACTTAGCCCTTCAGAAAGCTAAGAACATCGATCCGGAACGACGCCGAACCATCGGTGTCATTACGAAGCCTGATTTGACTCGCCCTGGGTATGATGCTGAGAAGGAATACATCAAGCTGGCCAAGAATCAGGAAGCTGCGCATAAGCTGCAGCTTGGGTGGCATGTCCTTCGAAACAGAGCCGAGGATGAGGACAGCTTGGAAGGTCGAGACAAGGTCGAAGATGCGTTCTTCAAGACGGGTGCTTGGGCAACTATTCCTTCTGAGAATCGTGGCATTGTGAGTTTGCGAAAGAAGCTCAGTCATGTGCTCTATAGTCACATTCGCAACAGTCTGCCTGGAGTCATTACAGACATCGAAACGACGCTTAGAGAACGGCAAGAGGAACTCGATCGTTTGGGAAAGTCTCGATCCACTCAGGAGGACCTTAGGTCTTTTCTGCTTGCCATTGCCAGTGACTTTCAGCGGCTCGCCAGAGATGGCATATACGGCCGATACAATGATGAGTTTTTCGGTGGCTTACAGGACGATCAACGAAAGTTGCGAGCACAGCTGCGGAACTTCAGTCGAGCTTTTGATCATATCCTTCAAACTAAGGGCTCGACCCATGTCACCGTCTCAGATGATGAAAGTGATTCGGAGGACGATGAAATTCCCGTGTATCTCGAGGAGTTTCTGGAACGTTACCCTTACAACCCTCCCCAGCCGAAGAAAATCACGAGAAGCGAGCTCGCTGAGCAACTCGAGAAACAAGCCGCTGCCAACCAAGGACTCGAGTTTCCAGGAACTCCTAACAAGGACCTTGCCATGCAGCTCTTTAAGCAAGAAGCAGCTCCGTGGAGAGGTATTGCCGAGTCACATGTCAAGCTGGTAACGACGGTTGCAAAGGCTTTTGTTGATCAGGTTTTTGAGCATGTTGTTGGATCCCCACGGACAAATCGAACTACTGAGGCGATCTTGTCAACCTGCGTGGACCCATTCTTTGATGAAAAGGAAAAGGTGTTTCAGGAAAAGATCGACGAACTACTGAGACCTTATGTTCAAGGTTACGCACTTCCTCTTGACTTGTTGTTCTATGACATGCTGTCGAAATCGTCGGATCAGAAGCTGGAGAGACGTGTCTCTGCTGTTCTGCAAGAGAAGTACCCTCATTTATATGAGAGCAACACAGCAAAGACAGGAGATACGAGTAAGAGAGTTGACTCTAAATCAATTGCTCAAGACATCAATGAGGAAGATGACCTTGAAGATAGTGAGTTTGGGATCAGCAAGGTCATAGACACGATGTTGACATATTATATGGTAAGATAACCCCAGGCCTCATAATCCGTTTATACTAACTTTTGAAGATGTCTCTGCGTACCTTCACCGATAATGTCATCAACCTGGCAGTTGAAAGTTGCCTTGTGTATGATATACCAGATATCCTCACACCCACAAAGGTAGATCGAATGAGTAAGGAAAGACTTGAGGAGTTGGCTGGAGAGTCGGATGATACATCGTCTCGAAGAAAGAGCCTGCAGGAGGAGGTCGAGATCCTCAGACAGGTTTTGGCCCAATGCCGGCGATATAAGCCAAGAGCAGTAACACGTAAGTCACACAACTCAGAACCTAAATTGCCATGATACTAACGGACAAGCGTTGCCTTCTGCTGCAAATGAGCCTCAAGGCAATGCCCCGACTACATCTAACAAAGTTCCTTCGGAAAACGGCAAGAAGACGAGCCCCCCAAGCGTTATCAACGCTCCTAAAGCTCAGTTCAATGGCTGGACGGCAATCCCCGACTTGCCCAAGGCTGAGGATCCTTCCAAGTTCTTGAATACTCCGGCAAAACCATCGAGCCCAGCGCCATCAGTAGCAAAGCCTTTCCCAACCTTCGGAGGCGGCTCTGGGCTATTTGGCTCCGGAGTCGCGCCTCCAATCCAATTTCAGTGGAATCCCTCCAACGACACCAAGAAGTAGGCTATTCAGAGACTCTATTAGTATCCCATGATTTGTGTTTGTGAGCGAAACAGTCCACTCAGATAACGAGAGCTGGCGTGCGGGTGCATCGGGCGGGACTGAGAGCCTCGGATGAGACCACAGCACTAGAGTCATAGCTTAGTTCAAACGATATCACAGTCCTTTGACATTTTGTATCTTGCATCTCTCAATTTGACCGATCTTGAACTTGTCAAAGCCGCTTTTTCCGACGCAGCGCGGCATTTTTCGGCGACAAGGCAAACCCACATCGCAAGCTCCAGGCCCCGTCTGTATAGACTGGAAGCAGAACAAACTCCGGCCAACGAATGGGGCGCTGGCGCAACTGGTAGCGCGTCAGATTCCAGTTAATTTCGAGGGCTTCCTTGGAAAGATGCTTGATTCCTGAAGGTTATCCGTTCGAGTCGGGTGTGCCTCATGCTTTTTGTTTTGTTCCATGTTTGTGGAAGCGTTATTGCTTTTGCGATGTTGCTTGTTCCGTAGCCGATGCGCGATTTTCTTCCAACACAGATATTCATTCATAAACAACCGTCCAGTGATATTTGATATGTAGCAGAATTGTCAATCCATATCTTCATCTTCTATATTCCCTGGTATCTCCGCAATACCCCATTTGACCATAACAGCGATGATGGTGTGATCTTGGTCAGCCCCTCCTTAGCCGCAGCAATCTCATCTTCATCCAACGACTTCCCCTCCAACCGCTCATGCATCGCATTGATGAGGTATAAATCATCCTTGATTTCGGGCCAGTCGATAGAGTTCAGAACGCAGGGCTTCTCTTTTGTTGGGCTAATTTTCCGCTCATACCTATCGCGATAGATATTGTGGTGCGCCATTGCGTCCCACGGATCCCAGCGCCAACGGTTCTGCGGTGTCGCTAGAATAGGAAACGGATTGGCCGAGGCAGTATCATGACTTTCACCTTGGTCAAGAAGAAATTGGATAATTTGTTCGAATTGCTGGTCTGTCGGGGGGTATATCGTTCGTGGTCCCTTGTGGCGGCATCCATGGAAGTATATCTGTCGACACTGCGGTTGTATTAATAATACGTCGCTCGAACTGGATTCGTGCCCTACCTCGGTGCCATCCTCGCCTCTATCAAAAACTACGACGCCACCAAATATTCTTGCTTCAGCCCAGTATCCTACAGTATCTGCAGCTCCATTCGGATACTGATCAACTGCAATATAGGGTCCATGCGCAAAAGCCGTTGGGTCCCGGAATGAATCCCATTTCGTCATATCTCTGGGGGATTCTCTCCAGATATCATATATTTTATGTTTTTCGGCAACTTCACCAAGCTGGAAGATTTCAACTGCAAGCCCATGGCAGCTCACCGCAAGCAGTTCAATAAGTCTTAAATAGAATTCTTTGGACTGGGGGGCCGAGATCCTGAAAGCTTCGACCAACTTCGGGCGTGTCAGTCACAATATCACCAGGAATAACCGAAGACTGCTGTACTCACAGAAGTCTCAAACAACAGCGACGAGAAATCAAGGTTTGATCGAAATTCAAGGACTCTTTCCCGAGCACCCTCCGAAAATTCCTCGTGTTCAAGTGCAGGATGCCCGTCTTGCGGAAACTGGAAAGACAAATACGAGTCACTTAATGGCAAACCGTCAAGAATTTCTGCATATGTCTGCTCTGCTATATCCGTCTCCAGTATACGTCGCAAAGCACGCTCGAATGAACTGAGATGTTCAATATCTAGGTCTTTCAGGCTGCTAACCCCGCCTCCACTTTGAGACAGCATACCAGTGGTCAGAGAAAGAAACAATAGTATGGATCAAGTTGAGAAAACAAGACATCGAAGAGGGCTGCAGAGATTGGCAAATCATTTAGGTGACATGCCGGGTGAGACGGTGAAGAGTGACAACCCGATTCTGCTGCTTCATGCGGCCTAACAGTCTAGCGGCTGCACGTGAACATAGCCGATATCCAATAGTCTTCCTCAGATTCTTCCAACGAGATCAAGGCCCAGGGATAGAGGTCAATAACTGGATGTATTGCAACCTGCGACCCCGACCAAGTTCCATGAAAACGTCGAATGCGCTCTCACAATGTCTGTGCTTTTATGGAAACGGATAGGACACCATAGCAACATAGCTTTTTCCAGAATGCGTTTTGTCATTACTACAACTATTTGTCTGCCTGAGGTCTATTCATGTGCCATCGAGCCCCCTATGAAATCATCCTAGGATATCTTGCAGACTCTGTTTTGGTGAAATGGCGATGACTTCAAGCTCATTCTTGACTCTCATCTACTTCTTCTTCTTGGGCTTTGTCTTGTCCACAACATCCACCCACTTCGCATCAATGCCCTTGTTCGCCAAAATATCCTTGGCGAGAATCTTCCTCTGATCGCCTTGAACGACAACTTCCATCAATCCAGGCTTCGCACCAGCAACTTGGCCTACGCTCGCAGAACCCGCACACTTCTTCTGTAACTCTGGCGCAAGGACCACAGGATCGATGAAGAAGGGCTCTAGGTTGGAAATTTTGGTGACGACCTTCGTGCCGGTTCGCTTCTCGATTGTTATTAGGATCCGAGGTGGTAATCCAGACTTTGGCTTCTGGTCGGGTGAGGGAGCGCCGTGTGAGATGATGTGGAAGGGCTGGCAGAGATGGGTATCCTCAATTACTCGCTTTTGGAGAGTACTTCGAGGGATCCTTCCTGCGGCAAGGAAACTGACGTCTTCATCAGACGGTTTGTTCCCTAGGATGTCATTGGCGAGAAATGGGTTGAGCTTGACGCTGGAGTTGCCTTGGCCTCCCAATTCCGGATGTTGGTCGATATACGACTTGATAGCTGCTGAGATCTCCTGCGAGGTGTAGAAGTCTGTCTTGGAGGGGACAAGTGTCGGGACGAGCTTTGAAGATACGCGATATACCATCTGGATGTTGACCTTCTGCCCGGCAGATGAACTCGACCCTGAGGCTTGCCCGACATCTGACGTTGACACATCTCCACCTGTAGTCTTCGGTGGCGGCAATCGATATGGCCGGAAACTCAATACCTGCCGATCATCAAAGTCAATGTCCAGAATGACGGTCTCTCCACCGTTTCTGTCCTTTGACTTGACAATCAGTTCTTTATCAAGATGCTTGATGAACTTTTTGGCGTTCTTCCATGACGTCTTCTTGATGTTGTAGTACTTTGGGTTTTGGTATCGGAGGTTGGGCTGAACCATGTTTGCGATGATGAAAGACGGCTGAAGAGGGAACTGTAAGCCGAAATGTGGCGGAGAGCCAGATTCTTTGGCTTTGTGGACTGCGAACAGGAAGGCTTGATGGAAGGTGTCGTCGATTTCTTTGGTCGTCGGTTCGTGCTCCTCCTCGGCCTCATCACCTTCTTGAGCCTCAGCGGCTTGTGAGTCTTGAGCAGCCGGTGCCGACTCTGCTGGCTGAGTCTCTTCCTCCAGCGACAGTTTGTTAGCTTGAGTGGCCAACCCTGCTGCTAAGCCGGCCCAACCGTCCAAGCTTGGAGGCGGGTCGATTCCGCCACTGCCAAGTTGCTTCCAGCTCCAGCACTCATCACCAACCCAGTGAAGGGCCTTGATTGCTGCACCCTTCTGACCTCGTACATCGTCTGGAAGGTTTCGCACATCTATTTGACATGTCCCAATCCAGACAGGCACTGTATCATTCTGCATTCCTGCGACAGCCACAACAGCACCAGTGCTCGCTCGTGAATCCCAGCTGGTGCCTCTAGCTTTCACCAGCCCAGGAACCATCAAGTCGGCGCCATGCTTCAGCTTCTCCTCAACCACAAAATCGGGCGTATGCAGAAGTGGAATGAGGTTAGGATTGCGCCACAAAGTGTACACTGTTGGTATCAGGCGGGGATTCTTTCCAGTCTGAAACCAGAGGACTCTCTCATCCTGGTCTGGATGTGCACCTATGTACACGGTTCCTTGCTCAGTTGGTGTGATGAAACGAGCTGACGAAGTCGACTCTGGTAGAAGTGAGTTACGCAGTGCCGTTTGTGATTGTGTCCCTGCTGAGGCATCGTCGCCGGACTCTGGGATAGAGACTTGATAGTCGCGGATGATTTGATCGGCGAGCTTTCTTCGATCTGAGGAGCGCAAAGGCGCGAGGTTTCTGATGTCGGGTTTGCGCTTGAACATGATGACGAGATGTGGCTCGGTCTCGGAAAGTGTTGATTATTGGAGTAAGTTCGTGGTGAAACCTCGTTTGAGGTGAGGTAAGGTTGTTGAGTATTTTAGTAGAGCGGGGCGGGGCAGATGATAAAATCGCTGAGTAATCATGAGCTTTCGTCATAACCAATCACCCCGCCACCAAACCAAATGTGAATGAAGCCTTCATGAGTCACCAACTGAGATGATTCACTGCGACTCATGTTACACAGCTTTAGGCAGCCTTCACTGTTGCCAACCATTGACTTTTGCGGACCTTGGAATGAGATTCCGTGTTTTTAGTGTGCCGTTTTACTTACGGTAATTAGGTTTGGCTTTGAATGGCTAGTTATTGTCTGTTCTGACTACTCCCCTTATCTCAATCGAGAAAATGCTGCTTGAAGACAAATTCCACTATCAATAATGAAATATTTCCACTGTTTGTAGAGAGAAGGTTTTTTGCTGGCTTTGAGTGGCCGCTTCCCAAGCGCTACGTGTTCATATTCGGACTCCCTGGGCAGCTCCTCCGGGCAACAATTTGAGAACTCATATAAGCCTCTTCCGTCGTGAGTCATGTTTTGACACACTCAAACCACTCAGTTGCTACAATCATGGAAAACCTAATCACATACGCCCGCGACTTCCTCGCCTCGATTGGTCTTATGAGACCGTCCTCAGGCACGCCAATCACAAGCTTATTCAGTACCCTTCCAGGCCACCACCGTATCCTCCTTAGCAGACTTGACGAGGCTGGCAAATCAACTCTCTTGCGCTCTCATTTGATAACCAATGAAAAAGATATATCTATCGTCGTGGGCATGATTGCCCATCAGGTTGAAGTCTTAAGATGCGGCAATGTCACATTCCAAACCATTGATCTCGGTGGTGGCAGGCCTGAGCCATATTTCAGAATGGAGAGGTCGTTCATCAGGCACTGCGATGCACTTGTATGGGTCGACGACTCGGCTGATCACGACCGCCTTATAGAAGCAAGAGAAGAACTTTTCCGAGCTGTGCGCCACCAAGACGGATTGCGCAACGACATCCCTGTGTTGATTCTAGCAAATAAGCAAGATGAGAGTGTATGTGGCTTGACCTTCAAAAAGAACCTTATGCTGAAACATTCCATAGAACGCTCGTACAGCAGAGCAGATAAAGGGATTCTATGTCGATGATTCTTCATCGCCTTTAGTTAATACGCCACATGTGAGTGGCTCAGAGTACTGGTGCGGCATGAGCTAACAATGCTACAGGCAGTGTTTGCATCGAGCACTAAGACTGGCAAAGGGCTGTTCGAGGCTTTTGAATGGTTGAGTTACACTGTTGAGAGCAGGATGAAATATGACACTGGCATCAGTGAAAAGGTTCCGTCATACGACAAAGAGGAGGAAGCGACTAGAATCATCATGGAAGGACTACAGTCAAGTCACAAGGAGGGGATCAGCGAGAAAGGAGAGCAGCAGGCTCATTAACTTTTGCTTTCATCATGTTACTTCTCCAATCTCGAAAAAGGGCAAGGCAGTTGATGGTTCTATACTTCTATAGTTTAACGCGATATTCTACAGTCCGGTCTTCTTCAAGTCTATAACGCTCAGGCTAACTTGGTTGGTGCTGCTAGGGGGCAACCACCCGCCTCCAATGATAGCCAAGAAGTTATCGTTCTCCTTGAATATCATAAGTCCGCGAGTATACGCATTAGGCTGAGGAGTAGCAAATTCGACCCAAGAGTTCTCAGCACCGAGATTCTTGTTGACAAAGATCTGAGACTGGCTTCCAGCACTGACGATGATACTTCCGTTGGCTCCTCCAACCGAACTCCAGACAACGGTAGGAGAGCTTACGGGGCGGGTGCCCTTGTTGCTAACCAGAGCATACTCCTTGGCGGCGAGGATGTTGAGAGGGTTGGAGGTGAGACGGTAGAATATTCTGCAGCCTTGCGTACCGCAGGTCTCGTAGACAAAGATGTACTGGCCGTTGGGAAGGAGAGTGATTCCTGGCATACCGGGACGGGCGTTGTAGTTGCTATCAGCGACGTCGTTGACAAGGGAAGACCAGCTGACGAGATCAGTGGTGGTTTGGTGAGAGAGCTTCTGGCCGTGCTTGGGATCACGCTGGTCAGCGTAGTAGCAAACGAGCTTGTCCTGATAGACCCTGGTTTTAAGTTAGCACAGATTCTTTGAGGAGTAGAGGAAGGGGTCTTACATCATGTGAGGCTCCCAGACTGGTGTGAGGCCGTTATTGGGACGAGCTTCGCCGCCCGAAGCAATGCTGCTAGCAAACTTCCAGCTCTTTCCACCATCAGTGCTAGCATATACATCAATCTTGGTCTTGCTCAGATCAGTAGGAATGCTGTTTCCTGTGCAAAGGATAGTTCCCTTAGGATACTTTCCAATTGCTCTTGGAAGCTCATAAAGGTCTGGCTGGTATCTCAATCCCCAATTGTTAACTGTATCCTGGACCTTTCCGATCTGAGTCCACTTGACACCGCCATCTGTAGAACGGTAGATGGGGAAGTAAACCAGCGGGGGCTCCGGGGAGTAGTTCTCCCAGGTTGCAAGCAGAGAGCCGTCCGAGAGTTGGATGGACCGGGCATAGAGAACGCGAGGGTCTGTCCAGCCAGCGTTGGAAGGGGGAGAGAAGATGACATTATTGGAGAATGTTGAAGTAGGAACAGCACGCTTGGCTGGTGTAGGAGGCTCTTGGTTTGCAGTAGGAGCAGCGAGGACTGCAGAGAGACTCAAGAGTCCTCCCCAGAGAAGAGATTGGAAGCGCATGATTTGTATGAGGTACAGACGAGGATGCTACTGTCTCTTCTCTCGTTCCCAGCGATCCTCAGCACTTCTTATAGCATTTCACATATTCACATTCCTGCCTCGGCAGCTCTCTCAGCTCGTCACCCATAGTCTTGGCGATCAAGTTCGGGATATCTACCGACCATGCAGGCCACAATGTCACGAAGTTTCTCCCCAGCGGCAGCATCTCAATGGCGCGGTAAATCCTGCATGGTGTCATGACCTCCTTCTCTGGGATAATAAGCCGTTGATCCCCCTGCTCGTTGCGGTTTGTGGGGTCCCCGCGTGAACATGTTTTTGTGCGGGGAACAACTTGACGCGCTTTTGCTTGATTGGGTCGACGGAGAGGGTAGCTCCGAAAATGGCTTAGACCTTGGTTTGGAAGAGAGGAATACGGACTTTGAGGTGATCTTTTGCCTGTTTGTGACGTAGCTTCAGGTATATTAAGTACGCGGAATGATACCGTGGAAATGGTGAGGTTATCCTATTGGGTTGGCCCCTGGGAGTCTTAATTGTAAGCTTAAAACTCGATGCGCTCCAATCATGAGGCTCATTTTGTCTTAAACTGGACTCAAGCTTGGCCACCAAACATGACATTAAGAAAATGAACTTGAATACAAAGGGAGCACAGAGTAGGATATGAAGTGTTTCTTGATAAGCTGGAGTATTTGTTCCAGCGAACTATTGTACACAAAGCCTGCTGTAATGATTTTATCCTGTACAGTAGTAGGTGCCTAGATGGTCGAAATTGAAGAACTTACCCGGCAGCACAGAGATAGAATAAACTAAAAGCAAGCAACAAGCCACTACTCTCAGTTATAAGACGAATATCCAGGCCAGCTTTTAGAAAGAATTCTTCTCTTGGGTTTCAAAACTTAATTATTGCCAATTGGCAAAAATGCAAAAGAAGCGGATAACAGTGGAATTAAACCACCTATCTTGGACGAACAGGGAATCGAACCCTGGACCACTCCCAGATTATTCTGATGAATTATGCTAAGGGAGTATTATACCACTAAACCATTCGCCCGCAACGACTTATGATTGGTTGGTAGAGCTTTTAAAATTGTACTCTATATAGATGATCCGGAGCTGAGCACTGCGATTCTATGCATTGCGCTACCACCAGCCCCAACCGCTCTGCATGTACGGAGTAGAAGATGCAATCTGCAATCATTTGCCCTTTGCTACCTACAGTCACACAGCCTTTATTAGGAGCCTCTCAAGTCTCATAGTCCGGTATTCTTCATGATAGAAAATGTTGGACAAAGATCCAACAGTGCTGTGACACCTCAATGTTAACGTTACCTAGCATGCATCAAGTCTACCCGAGTGAATAGATAAAGCCGTCAAGCCACTTCAGCTTGGTCGATCCAACCAACATCAGAATCACGATGGAGGCTAAGTCCCGGCTCAGACTCGAGCCCGGATAGGATGGAAGTCGGCATCCGTGTCCGTGAGCAAGCCATCGGTCATGTAGGTCGCTACTGAGGCCAATGGGCATGGTTCATTACCCAGTTGCCCACATGCCGTCCACATTTATGATAGCTGGATACCCCATCTTGCGAAAGATATGACTGACGGTGCTGTTGGGTCAGCATATCCTTTTCTATCTCAGGGAAATGGTAAGCGCAGAAATGCAGGTCAACTGCTTCTGTGCCAACGGATAGAGAGCTTGTAGCTTGTATAAACTGGAGTAGCAGTGTCATGGGCGGAAGCTGGCAGGCCATGCCGATTGTGTGGAGCAAGGATGCTTCAGTGTGCACTCGTCAATCTCTTGACACTCCCTCTATTAGTCTCAGTCGTGAAGGCTCCGAAGATCGGCATCAATTGAGCCCCTGAGTGAGCAGCTATATTGCTCTCGATGACTACTGATAACTATGTGTCAAGAAGGCAGATTACGGGAACAATTGCGTCTTGCTAGAGTAGCACAAGTCTGCAAAATCACGAGAGTTAGTCCGGGTCTGCTTGACATGGTCTCACGCGCGAAACGTGTCGGCCACGTGGAAACTCGAACTAACAAGTAGCTAGCCCAGCTATCCGACCAGAGACTGTCAGGGGTTCATGAGTCAGTGTCAAGGAGCAGTCTTATGAAAGTTCTAGCAACTGCCGAATTGTGACTTGCTTAGCTTGCATAATCAATGCAGATTATGAGTTGGTGGCGGCGTTACGGTTTCGTGTTCGCTGCTGTCTCATTGGTGGTGTTTGTGCTAGGCTGGGGAATACGCGGTTGGCATACCCGGGACTCATGGTCATGCAATTCATGCAATCAATGAGATAACAGCCTGAGCCGCATTATGCATGGATTCACGGTGATCATGCGTGATAAGATACACTGTTGGTCACCGGGAATTTCAGGAGCCGCAATTGCGCCCCTAGGGAGATAACAAGATAGAGTGTAACTATCGCGACATTCTGAAAAGGTAAATGCCATCCATCCCCGGAGCCCAACAGAAGCCGTCACGGACTTTGGGGTTCCCACGTGGATGAATTCTCCTCAACAAGATTACCAGGGTATTTTCAGCCCTGAGCACAGACAAGCGGAACCTACGGAGTAAACCCAATGCATCTCATCTCCCGCCCACTGATCATTTGTGATAGTGACATTGTAGCGTAGAATGGTATATCGGGGTTGAGGCCGTTGTCCCGCCGTTCTAAACTATTGAAGCGGATATCTGGGGCATCCGCAGAGGATCGACATGCATTTGATTCAGAAGAAGAAAGATCATGAGCTCTAGTGCGAGCAAAAGTGCAAAATGAGCCGGACTGTTGGTTTCTGGGCCTAGTCCAAGGATCCATTGTCTGTGAACATTTTTACTGAAGCTCATAAGCATAAGCAAGACAAAATACAGAAAGGGAACGATCGGCGATGATGCGTTTAGATGAAACGGGCAATGCAGCCATCACGTCAAAAAGCCCAAGTCAAGGGTCTTTCTAGAAACAGTCGATTTCTTCGGCATCAACAAGCTTTGTTCCAATTCATGCGTGCATCATGGAGAATCGGTCGAAGGGAGATCTCGGAATTCCCGCGAGCCATTCTCCCAGATTGACGAATCACCTCGAACCCCGTTGGCTCTTGGACCCAAGTGGAACCACTTTTTGGCGCCATGGAATCGTAATTTGCGTTATCTCGTTTAGCGCCTCCTTGAGCCTCAAAATCAAATGGTTCACTGAGTCGTTGGGTGAGGGGAGCGCACCATCTCACGGCCGAGTCGGTTGGCGCCACAGTAGATCTGGTCCGTTAATGTTCGGATCATGTCCATGTCCATATTTCCATGGGGGCCTCGGGGGCTTGATCATGTCACGCAGCGGAACCGCAGGCGCAATTTGCTTCAAGGTCAGCCAGCGTCAGCCCAAGTGGGTGAGCGGAGCCGGCGGTGTCGCTTCAATGTTGCATGTCGATCATCGGTGGAGATCACCAACAACAATCGGATACATACAATTGACAAGGGCGTTTCAGATGGAGAAAAAAAAACCACAGCACAGTAAAAGAGCAAGGCCGAATTGCTGGGTGGTTTTGTCCCATATTTATCAACAGGACTGTAAGGGTAACCTTTCCCGTGTCTCGAGAATTTTCCTAGATTGATGGAGCTGTTTTTAGGCTCCAAAAATACATGATTGGTGGAAGAGATGCTTCAAAGACTCTAGACAGATGATGCTAGACTGGACTCGTCCTAGAAGCAAACCTTGTTCCTTCGGTGAAGGGGGTCATGGCCACAAAGGTTGGTCCCTTGGTAACGATGCAGCATCGAAGCTCAAGCGGCTTATACCTTGCAGTGAAGTAAACAAAACAATAACATGCGAGGCTGGGCTGTTTTGAGCTGAGTTATCAGGGCACACCAGAGAGGAGGAGTGCTTGGCGGGTGGTCACTGCTCCACGGACTAAAGGAGACGCCCAGCCTCTGCTGCAAGATGCAGCATGCTAGCTAGTGACACAACATCGTATGCACGTGGATTAATCAACAGCCTAATCTCCATCTAGATCTAGTCAGTCGCGTGGTCGGACGGCTCGCCATGTGGTTCTCCGCTTCCCACGAGAAAAAGACTCTGCATCCGCTCGCTCAAAGAGGAATCGTTCGGCGGCCGCACGAGTAATGTAGGTTCCCTTTCCAATCCTTTATCATCTCCGGCTCCGCCATCGCATCGCATCGTCGCCCGGGCCTGCTATCGTCCGCTCACCTGTGCTGCTTCTTTCTTTCTTTTGCTTCTCCAGAGCTGAAGTGATGCTTGACCTAGGAGGTTCTACTACTCTGCAGAGGCGAGCTTCAACGCAGGTACCCAGCATGTCAAAGGGAACAATCACACAGTCGTCATCGCGATTGCTATGCGCGTCAAACGATGACCGACCGCAATCAAAGGTCGGTACTTGGCTCCGGACATAACACCGGCTATAACAACAACATTTGCTTTTTTGTTCAACACCGCTAACAGCTGCCAACAGGACCTCCAGGACCTATTCTCCGCCCTCCTCGCCAGTCTTCTCCCTCTCGTCCCTCATCGCGTCCGCTTCATCAAGATCGAGCACACATTCCTCGCCGAAGATGCTATCCACAACCTCGGCAATCTCAAACTTACCCAGTCAAATCGTATGCCTGACCCTAGCAACCCATCGGGCACCGTCGTCTCCACCTCCACAACAACCTTCTCCATGAACAAGAATACAGCCCGAAATCTGTGTCAGCAATTCGTCGATGCCCGATATATCGAGTCTGCCGATGGAAAGCCCGACCAGGTGTTTCAACAAAGAGGTGGAGTATGGAGACCAACGTCCAAGGGCATCATGATCTTTGACTGGTTCTGTCAATCAAATGGCCTGTACCAGGATCAGCTTAGCGAGCTACACTGTCTCATCACAGGGCCTTTGTTGCATCTGGAACGAGATGTCAAGACTGACAAGTGCCATGTGGATCGAGCCACCACTGAGGTTGTCTTCTGTCGGTTGATCGGCGTTGACGGACGAGGCAAGAAGGGGCCTTACTCAGAGGGTGCAGCAGGTATCCGACTCCAGCCAGAACGCAAGGTGAATGGGAAGACATACCATGATACTTGCACTGGCCAAGTCATCGCTGAGTGGCTGCGAGACAACACGACATGCGTCGATCTTCGAGAAGCCGTCAACATAGCAACCCACTTCGTGCACTACAACCTCATCGAGTCAGTGACAACAGACATGGCTTACATGAATCAATTCGCCGCTTGCAAACTCTTCCAACCTACTCCCATCGCTATCTACCAACTCTCCCAACGCGGTCAAGACCTTGTCGAGACCAGCTCATCGAGTCGTTGCTCATCACAAGGCAAGACAGACACATCGTCAGCAAAGGGCGGCGTCAACGAGAGCAACCGCCATAAGCTTGAGAAGATCCTACTCGACCCTACGCTACGATTGTTGTTCCGCGAGAACCTTCGAGAGACATACTGTGAAGAGAGTCTTGCATTTTACGAGCAGGCTGATGAGATCATTCGGGACTCCAAGGCCATGCTTGAGACTATGCTGAAGGATAAGAAGGGCGATGATGCAGCGAACGAGCTTCTTTCCCAAGCGCATGTTGTATTCAACACCTTCCTCGCACCTGGGTCACCGCGAGAGGTCAACGTCAACCACAAGATCCGATCAAGTCTTGCTCAACGCATGACCAAGGCCCAGGCACTCGATGCCACAGTAGCAGATACCTTGCAAGAGGTGACATCACTATTGGAGACTGCCCAAGATGCCGTCTTCAAATTAATGGCCACTGTAAGTCAATCCCTATACCGCTCTACAACATCATACTGACGGATCATAGGACTCTGTGCCCAAGTTTCTCAACAACCCAGCAGCCGAAAGCCGACTTGTTCAAGCCGGCGTGCGATGATACCATCATTTCTTTTTTTTTTTTTTGGAGACGGGATGTTCGATATAATAAAGCGAGCGAGCATGGCTATACCAGCCACATTACCATTATTCTAATGTTTTCATTTCCTTTGTCGCATAGCAATTGTACGATGGTCGGAGATGATTCCCCCATAGATTAAGATAGATCGCGACTTGAGGCAGAGCCGACAGTATGTCGTGCTACAGGGACTGATCAAGGGCTGGGTTGCTTGGTATAACGCACCCTGCATAAATTTAGATAAGGCCATGAGCATCAATACCATATCTTGAGCCACTTCATTCTCGATCCCTTGCATGAAATCATCTAAATAACCCCCGAGTGGAGTCATCGCTAAGTCGTTTGTCGCCATATTTGAAGAGTCCTACAACTGGGAGCTCGAATGCGTCTTTGGATCAGATTTAGCTCCTGTCACCGTGCTAATCCTTCAGAAACAGCTAAGTTCTCTCGGCTGATTTAAGCTCTCAGCCACAGGTCTCAGCGGCAAATAACACTTCTTAGACACTTCAGAAACAGCAAGCCCCAGACCCCAGATCTCACTGGAGGGGCGGTGAAGACAAGCAGCAAAGTCAAGTCTTCAACGACAGATGGGAGTTTCGTTCAAAAGTGAAGCACACATAGACTCTAAAATCGTGGAATATGTGTCTTTTGACCATTGATACTGCTTTATCAAGCGGCCATCATCTCTTCTACCTAAGCCTCGACGGATAAGAAGCCACCTACCAACCTCTCATGCGGCGATATGGTATAATAATTGCCTTTTGCACTAAAGCGAGTCTAGGCACTGCCGTAGTTATGGCTTTTCAACAGCAAACGTGACCGGTCGCCCGCCACAAGTTGGGGCGTATCGAAACAGCCGATGCTCTTTAGCAGCCAACAATGACATACCCTCCCTCCTGACATGATTCTCCATTAGGGATTCTAATATCGGAACCCTGCTAGCTCTCTATTATTTTATCACACAGTCAGTGTTAGTCCTTACAGCTGAGACATTGGTTATCATTGCCGGAGTCGCGGAGGAGCTAGTATCGCGTCCATTTGTCCGAACGCCAAACTTTAACAATAAGGCCAACTATGTCTGGCGTGAGATACTAGTGATGAATGATCGGACACTCCGATCTGTGGCGCATTTTGCTACTACTAGCAGGGAGACGAAACATAAAGACTCCAACTCGACGCATTTCAACTATTGGAATGCGGCGGATACTATGTATACGTCTGATGCGTCAAGCAAGGCGGTTTCTATGCATGAACCCCGTGAGAGGGATGAGCCAGCTGGAGAGGCCTTCTCAGATGGCTGGAATTGTACTTGTACAGTTGGAATTTTGGCGCAAGAGTACAAAATGTGAAGAGCTGGCTTCTGGTGTTGGGTCGAAGGTGGAGAAGCTTGGTGATGACAGGGTGTCTTTTAATACTTCGATTTTGCGACTGGGGAGCTATACTTGCATGTATATGGTTGCGAAGGAGAATTACAACACCTACCCCAGAAGAGTCCCGTCCTATAAGATCAAGAGCAACATGTTACAACAGTAGAGGCTTTAAGCCGAGGATTGGGCAGCTTATATATAATACACCGTGATACATGACTTTGATGAGAGGAAACAAGATGGACATTTTCTCTACTTTGTAATTTCCATTTCAGAGCTCATTTTGCGTAAATCTTCTCGCCTTTGACCAAGAGTGCCACCATGGCACCTTCGCCCATTCGAAACTGTGGCGCCCCGATGGCTTCGAGGATAGTAGATATCGTGAAAGAGTGAGTGGTCAAAGCAATGCATGATCCCGAATCATGTCTCCAAACATCCTCAAGTAGTTCTTGTGTCCGGGCAACGTGTGCTTCATTCGACTCTGATCGATCAGCATGCCACAACACATCTTCCTCGGCAAAGCCTGATTCCAACTCATAGTCGGGATAAGCGGCTTGAATCCACTGTCTCGTCCTCCGCTTATCACACGTATGATTGGTAAGTCGTTCTCGAAGATATTCTTTCACTATAGGCCTGAACTCGGTCCCTTGTTCCGTGATGATGTCCCTGAAAATCAGGTTCGTTGTCTTGAGACCTCGAGCAAGCGGACTGGTATAGATAGCATCGGGGACGGGAAAGCCCGCATGCCGGATGCCCTCAGTATACAGTTTCCCGACGTCTTTGGCTTGTTGAACTCCCTTTTCAACAAGCTCGGCATCAAGCCAAGTCCTATTTGAGTCACCGGGTAGCTTTGACCAGTGATTCTAATGACTATCAGCTTACTATAACCATGTTCGGTGCATTAGGAGATGCATACCTTCCATTCTTCTGACCCAACTTCCTCCATCACGTCGTTATGAACACCGTGGCCATGTCGCGCAACTAGCAAGATTTTATGTGAGACATCTGAATCGTCCTGGTCATTTGATTGTTTGACGTGCTCAGTAAGCCTCGCCCATTCTCGATCATTACGCAAACCGAGGTTTGGCTGAGTGGTGAGCTTCGAACCAGGATATGAGTGAGAAATCACTGGGTAGTCAACAAGCCAATCAGGTTCGAAGGTGAACTTGTACGAGCATTTGGGGCCTGACATTGGGAAAGATGACAGAAGTGGTGGGAAAAAAGAACCTGGATGCATTGGAGGGGATTGTCGGCAGGTGTATTAAAGATCACATGGGCAAGGCAGACAGGCAATTGCAGTAATGGCAAGATGAAAGAAGAAACATGGAAAGCCTAGACCATAAGACTCATGGCTCACCCAATGTCGATAAAGACATGGCTGACTTTGTGAGGCAGTGAGACGGAGGCCCCCTCATTCAGCAGCCAATGATGCAACGCCAACAAATCCCGCGCTTTGCAGTTCTAGACTAACGTCTCAAGCCCATGACAAATATCGCTAGGGCTGAATCGTAAGAGCTGGTAAATGGCTACGCCTTTTATCGCAGGGCTTCCTCTGACGTTCTTTTGCTTCTTGTTCCGCCACTCCAGAGCGTTTTTTTAACATCACGTCTCTATTTTTCTTTCGCATATGAGGGATCAATGGCTCTAGTCTATTCCCAGTTCCCTGTCAAAGCTGGTGACTTACGTCTTGTATCACTCGAGAGCTGGGCTGGAGATATCACCGAAGCAAAATGGAAGCTGAGAGTCGTGAGCTTGCATGATCCGTTGACACGCTACCACGCCCTTTCGTATAGGTGGGGGGCGCCTATCAACGAGGGGCCTTTCAGAACATACACTAACGAGCGCGTTGCGTCTATAAAATTTGGGGATGGAGAGCTTAAAGTTGCAAGAAACTTACTGGACTTCCTGATCCAGGTGAAGGAAGACAAAGAGCTCAAAGATAAGGAGTTCTGGATTGACGCCATATGTATAAACCAAGAGGACGACGATGAGAGGAGTTATCAGGTCAGCAACATGATGGCTGAGATCTACAGGAGAGCTAGTTCTGTCATTGCATGGCTTGGGGACTCGGATGCGCATACGAAGCAAGCTTTCGATCACATGGCCAAGGTAGCTGACCGGAACATTCTCAAATCATTGGGCATGCCAACTAGACGAAGAATCTCGGAACCTTCCGACCATGAGGAGGCTTGTTGGGAGGCCATTGGAAAGATCTTCGATAGGACCTACTGGAACAGATCATGGATTATCCAAGAACTCGTACTCCCAGAGCACGTAACTCTCCGCTGTGGAGTGTACTCAACAAATTGGGATATATTTGTGAAGGCTTCGCATAACATATCAACGAGCCCTTTGAAGCAGTTTTACGACAGTCGGCCCGCCGAGGGAACGTCATCTTCCGCCAGAAGCTTGAGAGCGTCCCGTAATTACGGAGTGCCGGCGATTATAAAAGCAACGAAATCAACCATGGCCACAGAGCACTGGGCTAATGTGCTATTATACACGCTGATAAGATCCCGTGACTGCGAGGCTACAGAGCTTGGGGACAAAGCATACGCTCTGCTGGGCCTTATCCAAGGTCGTGAAGGTATTGAAAAGTTGCCGCCGTTGCTGTGCCCAACGTACGGAAAGAATTGCAGTCCTGGAAAGACATACCTCGACATAGCCATTCAACTTCTCATGGATTGTGAGGATTTACTAGTCCTTTCTTGCGCAGAGGGTTTTCGTAATGTAAAGTTGAATGGTGCAGACCTTCCCTCCTGGGTTCCTGACTGGAGTGTCAGATATCCTCTTGGTCTCAGAGTCACAGGATATGAGAGATATCAAGCAGATTCATTTTTCTTCTCGGCGGACAGGAATTTGTCACGGGAAGAGAAGCTGGCCCTTTGGCCTGCTACATTCAACGAGACTGAGCTTACGATGACTATCCACGGAGTGCAAGTCGACAAGATCTCTTTCGTTGCAGAGTCAAAGCGCGATGTCTTGAATTACAAACCCTTTCCAAGACTCTTGGATATGCTATTGAGGCTGCCTGAAAAGGATAAAGTCACTGGCGAAGGTCGAATGGAAGCTTTCTGGCGGACGCTGACTAAAAATACTTATGGAGAGGCCAGAGTTCCTCCGCCAAAGGGATCATCAATGGGGCCTAGTTTTGCAAAATGGTTAAAAGAGAGAATGGAGTCCGTGGTATTGTCTCCAGAAGACGAAAACTATTGGACGAAGCTCAAAGAAGCTTTCAACAAGTTCTGGCCCCAAGATGCAGAATGGCTTACCGCCACCAAAGGACACGAGTCTGTCTTATCGATGGAATTTAGCTCGCAATTCGCATATGGGGAATACCTTCGACCGTTCGTAACAGAGAATGGATACATCGGACTTGGCTCACAGAATTTGCAGGAGGGAGATACAGTCTGGGTAGTACCACGATCGCGGGTGCCTTTAATATTTAGGCGTTTGAGCGAGTTCAATCCACAGGCGGATCACCATTGCCAGTTGGTAGGAGGGACATATCTCCATGGGTTCATGGATGGTAGCTGGTGGGGAAAGAAAGCGACCAAAGATGACACGCAAGCTATCATAATCCACTGATCAGTGAACCTGACGCTATTTAGTGTATTCAACGTAAACCATTAGGCATACTACGTAATCGAACCACAAAATCAAACACAATGACTAATTAGCTGGTACATTCTTCCGCCCAAACATAAACTCCAAAGCTCTTACACAAACTAGTAGTTCAGTCCATGCCACACTCATCTTCGGCAGTCTAGACAAATTACAGAGTCATTCCACTATACGTGATGTAAGTATCCATGTAAATACCAAGAAGTCGGATTATATGACAGGATCATACCATTGCTGCGGTATTTGATCACCGATGGACTGGGGCAACTAAGCAGCAGGGGTCTACACGAGGAGGTCAACCCATGCTGCCCGCACCTGGTCGCTTGGCCAGTTAACCTCTGAAAGCCGACATGAAATAAAGAACTGGGATCTATCTTCTTCTTCTTCTCAACATGCAATCACGCCTTTAACTACACTTCTCCTTTGTTTGCGGTAAGGTCTTGAAGATCTTAACATTTACGCGAATGTTAGTGGTTTCAGGATGAAGATTTCCCCGCCATGAGAAATAAAGGATTCTATTCGAGCCTATAGCGCGGTTTCAGGGCTGTATAGTTAAATGACCACCTCATTGAAGCTAGAATTGATTGGAGCGGCTTTGGGCTTTTAGTTTAGACTTTTGGCCTGATACTCCTGACCAGGCGCTTAATGTGGATTATTACAGGGCACGAAATCGATAAAAGTGTTTCTGATATGTTTACTTTCACTCATCGGCTCCTGTACATTCATTCTTTCGTTCTCTCGTTTGCCAAGCGCCACGCTCATTAACAGTTTACATTCATTATGACACTCATTTACACAATCTTTTTCTCTTTTCTTTTCCCTCTTTCCTATGCTTTCACTCACCCTGGTTTGCTAGTCACCGACACCGATATCAGTCGCATCAAAACTAAGCTCGCCGAGAAAAAAGAGCCTTGGACCGCGTCGTGGAATAAGCTGACGAGTATCCCATTTTCCAGTGCTGACTACAAGAACAATGCAGTCAAAGAAGTGAACAGAGGCCAAAATGGGGAGGTCCTATGGCACGATGCGGCTGCTGCGTTCAACCTTGCTCTGCGCTGGAAAGTCAGTGGAGAAGACCAGTACGCAGAAACCGCATCAGGCATCCTTGTTGCTTGGGCAGATACGCTGGAGATCCTCAGCGGGGGCGATGATGCCTACCTTACCGCAGGATTGCAAGGTTATGAGCTTGCTAACGCCGCAGAGCTTCTCCGCGACTACCAGCCATTCGCTAAGAACGGTCTAGCCAAAGTCATCAGCATGTTCAACAAAATATTCTTGCCGATGAATCTCGATTTCCTCAACCACGTCCTGGGGTCAGAGCACAATGTCAAGCACTTCTTCGCCAACTGGGAACAGTGCAATATTGCTTCTGCTATGGCTATCGCAGTCCTCACCGACAACCAAACCACCTGGGACTTTGCCGTCGACTACTTCAAACACGGTGAGGGTAATGGGGCTATCAATAACGGTATCTCGAACATCGTTCAAGAACCTGGTACGGGCAAGGCAATTGGCCAAGGGCAAGAATCTGGCCGAGATCAGGGTCATTCCGCGATGAACTTCCAAGTGCTGGGTGCCATTGGACAGCAGGCATGGAATCAGGGCGAGGACCTCTTTGCCTACAACAACAGCCGCATTCTACTAGGGTTCGTGAACCCATTACTATTTTAACCCGCTGTGATAAGGTCTTTTGAACTAACTTCTGCATGCAGAGCCGAGTACTTTGCTCGATACAATCTTGGAAACGATGTACCATTCGAGCCCTACACAAACGGCATAGTCTCCTTCGATGTTATCAGCGAAGCCTCTCGAGGTGCGGTTCGACCTGCTTGGGAGCTGCTCTATAGTCATTACGTCAACATCAAAGGTCTTGACGCTCCTTGGACAAAGGCATACCTGAACAACTCTTTGGAGTCCTTCGGAGGATTCGAGGGCGGGGCTGGTTCTTGGGGAGAAGGTTCCGGTCACTATGATGGACTTGGCTGGGGCTCTCTTCTCCACCATTTGGATGAATCTGACATCGAAGCTGCAAAGTCCTCCGCTGCTGGCCATGAACCAACTGCAACGACGTCAGAGAGTCAGCCAAGGTCAACATCTCTAGCGACAGTCCGTACTGCCTCTGGATCAAAGACTGCCACAGCTGATGATGGCGCCGAGACTGCTACAGCAAAGCCATCTGCCGTAAGCGCCCATCGTTCTTCTACGACAACTGCCACATCAATTCCTCAAATTACGGAAGAGCCAGGAAAGGGATGCCGTGCAAGAAGGCCGAAGAGCCGCAAGCATAAGGGCCGTAAACATCACTCCGTTCTGAACTAGGAAGTTGAGTAAGAAGACCTCTTATCAAGTAACTAAGACCCCATCGGATAAATGTCAAGAATATCCGGGGCATAGGTTTTGATGGGATCTTGTTTCTTGTGTATATTAGTATTATCGTAGCTGGTCTACAAAGGCAAAGGGAGTGATGGGAAGCTGAAGCTCTCTGTCAATATTGTTGAAGATGATGTAGCCTACAGTGTACCGCTTGTGAGGCAGCTCACATGTCGCTTCACAAATTCCAGCTCATATTTGCCAACACCACGCGATACCCATCAGCGTCCTCAAATGTCTTTCCGCACTGATCCCAATACGGATTAAAGCTCGTGACAGAAACAATGCCCGCTTTCTCCATCCGTGTAACTGCATCATCGAATTTCTCTTTCTCGGGCAGGTAAAAAATCATGAGATTGTCCTGCGTAGGTGATCTACCGGCGTCATGTCCGCGCTTCGCTGTGAATTCGAGATGATAGCCTGCTCCCTTGTGACCAAGCATTAGACCATCGAAACCGTCATGGTCACGAAACTCGCCAATCTTCTTAAACCCCAGACCGTCGACGTAGAAGGGCAGTAGGGCGTCGATGTTGTTTGTTGGGCGGGCCACGCGAAGGTGAGCGGATGCGATGGGAGCAGACATTGTGTTGGTAGCGAATTTGAATGAAGCCGAAGTTTGGGGAACTAAGGTTAACCTTATAGGCCGCAGTTATCCCATAGTTCAAAACCTCGGTTTTAGGCGAGGCCGGGGCTTTCTTATACCCCAATTGGGGCCCACTTGACGATATTCCGGGCTTGCCGATGACTCACCTTTAGTCCAAAGGATGTTGGACTAAGGACCAAGGAACCAAAGGCGTTTGCCGAGTCTATGATATAATATTCCAACTTGAAAATAGCGCAACTGGCTCGTAAAATATTCTAAGAGTCTCGTAACGCTTTTATAGTCCTTGCATTGTTCAGGTTTTCATTGTGATCAACTGCTACAGACTCTCAAGTCACGGTAGAATATTATAGAGAAGCAATAGAAACCACATTTAAAACCTTAAGGTCTCCTTAAAACTGGCCATGATATATCTGTATCGATATTTGCTGCAGGGCCATTAACAACTCATCACGATTTGACAGTGAACTTGCTTGCAGTCGATCCTGTCTATTTGATCAAAGTTCGCGGATGAGGATAACACATTGTTCAGCATTGACTCCGCTGATTCACAGCTGAGTCGTCCTCACAGTCCGAAGTTCAAAGTCATGATCAAATCCAAGCACATATCACTGATTCACCGACTTGCTCTTGGTACATAAAATCAGATTTATTTCTTAGAAACTTTTAATTACCCATTGTTCCTTGAATCCAAGCACTATAAATGCAAGCAAACAATATCTTCGCTTTTCTCACCTATATTAGGTCTTATTAACAAACATAATTATTCAAGGGAACAGATACAGCCCTCGTCCTCACGAATCGTAAATGCCTCCTCAACAAGACTGCCCGGTATGCCAGGGTAGAGGCATACTCATACAACGGCAATACTGGCAGGCAAGTGTGCCATGTCCACAGATTTGGCAGCATTGCCCTCTTGGTGGTCACACAGCGACATGCTTCGCCTATCAGCAGACATACGGACGGCGAAAGTGCCCTTGCTGTGTATGCTATGGGGCCGGAACAATTATGGCGCCCTTCTACCAAGATCACCAGGTTCAATGCAATTGCATGTGTCATTTCTAAGTTGGATCTTGTTTTCAATTTGCAATGTTGGTGGCCACAATAGAGCCAACCGATCTCAGCGATCATTGAGGCTTCTTGTCGTAAGACAATAGGCCAAAATTGACCACTCAAAGGCCGAATACTATGCTAAACCTACCAATCGCTTTGTATCATTCAGAATGGTCGTCTAGAGTTTTGTTGACTTCCTCAGATTAGTATCTTGCTCATCCTGACAAACATTCAAATTAATCGGCTTTCTACTCCTTTTCGACCGAATTTTGAGAGTAACTAGCTTTTCGGTTAATAAATAAAGCAGTCCATCAATGATCCAACAGCACAGTCAGTACTTACTAATTTCGGAAGGTCGAAGGCAGTATTCGTGGATGGGACAAGGTTTTAGTAGAGATACCTCACCAAATGCAGGGAAGCAGTAATGATGTATTAAATATATGAATATAGACTTCCATTGCCATCCGTATTTCTTTCCCTTTCCACGTGGAATTTACTGTTTCGTACCGTCGCGCACAGCAGTGACGGCAAAGGGGTTGGCAGTAAAGGTTCCATTCGGGTCAGCCTTAGCCCTAGCCTTGCCAAGTCTCTTATACTTATCCGCATCCTCATAGTATGCTTGCCAAATCTCAGGCTTACTCATATCCCAGTCTCCCCAAGAACCCCAGAGCACACGGCGATCCTGCTTGCTGAAGGGGCTCTTGGCTCCGATCATGATAGTATCGTTGGTCTTCTGCCAGCCGAGAGCATATTCCCTATACTTGGCACCAGGGTCGTGGAAACAGTCTAGTGTTTGGACGACAGTGGAGTCTCGCCAACTGTAGGACGTTCCGTTGTCCTTGTTGAGCAAGAAGCGCGAGTTCTTACCGCCGAAGCACTGGATCTGCACCGAGAGCTTGCAGTGATCGTATACTTCTCCTTCCTTGTCGCTCTTGTCGTTGTCAAGCTTCTGGTGGGGATTGTAGATTAAATCCAGACGCTTGACTACAGCATCAACCCAACCGTCCTTCTGGAGAGTCTGCGACTTTGTAGCGTAGGTGCGCTTGACATAGGGGAGTTCGAACTCTCGACGCTTAGGGAAGATCCACTTTCCAGTCATCGTGTCCATGCCCTCATCGAATTCATTGATCAGAAGAGTGTGGTTGCTCCAGTCGTTTTGAAGGTCTCTGAACTGCTTGAACCAGTTGTCAACAGTAGAATCGTACTTGTCGGTCTTGTTGGTAGGACACCATTGGGCATAGAGGACGATGATAGCAGGGAAGCTACCATTGAGCAAATCAAGAACATCTTTGGCTAAAGCTGTCTTGATCTTCTGCTGAATCTTCTTCCAAATTGTGTCATCTCGGAGCGAAGGGAACAGCATAGTAACAGGGAAGTCTGTGCTGAGAACACTGCAGCAGAGATCGTAGCCTCGTGGGGCAGTACCTTCATCAGACATCTTAGCAATGAAGCCCAGTAGACGGCTAAGTACCTTGGGCTCATAGATCCACAGGCCCTTCAGACCGTGAGGTCCCTGAGACTGTTAGCGTAGTTTTACAGAAAGTGGCAAATTTCCATACCTTGAAGCCATTAGGACCAGCGACAGTTCCCATGTAGCTGGAAGCGCGATAAACCTCAACGGTGTAATGAGTAATAATGCCGAAGTTTCCCGGGCTGCCACCGAGGATGGCGTAGAAGAGCTCAGAGTCACTCTCCTTGGTGACGTTCTGAATGGAGCCGTTGTGATCAATCAGACGGATCTTGATAATGTGATCGCCAAAAAGACCAAAACTGCGGCCGAGTTGACCATAGCCACCGGTTTGACCGTGACCACCAGTACAGACGCTGAGTGGAATTAGCTTCAATAATTTGCAGTAGTCTGTACATTAGACTTACTAGGCACATTGTCCGTGGGGCACAAATAGATTGACCGAACGAAGGTAGTCATTAAAGTCTTGCAGTCTGTTGCTCACACCAGCCAGAACCAGGGCTCTGTCATCAGGAACTCCGTCTTCTTCCAGGACCATCATATCCTTGTAAGTGTTGGTGAGATCAATCTGGATGTTCTTGCCACCGGTAGAAGAGGCACCAGAATACTGATGGCCACCCGACCTGACAGCGACGCTGACCTTGTTGTCCCTCGCCCATTGAACAGCCTTGATGACGTCTTCATCTTCCTTGGGCTGGACGATGAGAGCTGGGTTCATGTCATGCTCTGTCTGGTAAGAGGTGGTAGCATATTGCTGGTTGAAGAACTTGTAATCCTTTTGGCCAAATTGAGATGAAGTGTCTCGGGAGTATTGCATCCCTTGAAAATCTTTGATCTTGAGCATGATGATTGTGATGAGCGTTGAGTTTTTGGCGATTGGCAGAAGAATTGTGGCTTTGGACGTCCCTTATATTCTTCTTGCCTGCCAAGATCCAAGAGGGGCGATGCTGGCCACTGAGCAAAACAGCGGCGGCTGATCACACTGGCTTTCGACTTATCGAGCACATGTGCGGACGGTCCGCACTAGAGATTAGCGGTCTATCATTCCTAACATCCTGAGACATGCGTAGTGGCTGCAATGGTTGGGGATGCGGCTGAGCTTGGTACCAGGGATCATTTCTGAATAGGCAACCAATGGAGCTATTGAAATGATGTTACAAGTGAATCCTCTAACCTGGTTTCTATCTTTCACTAGAGCCATACCTTGAGACACCGGCACTTGAAGCATGAAGATCATGTGAATTCTGACTGTAATTTCACGTATACGACGTAGGTACACGTAAGACTTACTGTACTGTACATGCGCGTAAGATTGGTTGGTGGTACAATCACCTTTCTCAACCAATAAGCAATAGCCTTTCACAGCAGAACGGTATTCAGCCAGCCACTTTTTAGGCACGTTTCAACCTACCACGGGGTCCGACTTCCGACATTTTACGGATAGCTCTGCGCCAGTGCGGGGGAAAGAGACACTTCGAGACTGTTTGCGGAGGTCATGGCTTGCATGAGACATAAGCTCAGTCGCACTATTGACGCCAAGGTTGTGACAGCGGGACGGAGATCGCGAGAATATTACGCGCGTCCAGTACCGTTTGCAGCACGGTAGTCAGCATGCACTGCAGGAGGCTGAATGAGGGGAGGGGAAACAGAAATACGGCGTTGACATGGTGATTTGAGTGGCCAAAAGAAAGGTGAGACATTAACGGTAAATGGCGAATTCTGAGACTATCCCTTGCAAATGCATTTAGAGTTCGAGGGATCTCTCTTTGAAGAATAACGTTCGACTACTGTGTGATAAGCGGCTTCTAAATACGATGGTTCACCGAATGCAGTAACAAGCTACTCACACTAAACGGCGCTCGCTCACGCACGGCAGAATTCTGCCGCTCCAGGTGGCTTACGCAAGGAAGAACAAACGGTCTAGGATTACCGTATTTTGGTGATGGCTGATCAACAGCTCGAGCCACAGAGTTCAGCTTTTCTCAAAGTGTGCATTTGTTGAGGTTTAGGGCTGCCGCATGTCCCGGTCTAGACCACGCGCATTCCATTCAGGGTAGTGAGATTGGGTTTGCAGCTAAATGCTTTAGTGGCCATTGGTTGTTTAGTTTCTAAATGGGTTCAGAAGGCTAGGTACGGCCCGGTACTTGGGAATAGAGGATGAGCAATGCGACGTCCGTCAAGAGACGGATGGATAGGTCTGGGATTATCCCATGTGATGGCGTTACCATGTTTGCTGGTTTAACGATGGATGATTGAGAGCCAATCATACTGAAGTTCTTTTGGATTATAATGTGAGTCTTATTACTGGTCAGCAAGGTGTAAGCTTCGGACCCTTTCAACCTCAGCCACTCGTCGATGGAGGGAGGCCACTCTTTTAGGGCTGATAATGACCAAAGCTCGTAATACGTTAGCAGATATATAATCAATGCCGTCCAGAATAGTGTTCCAATATTGACAAACTCTGTTGAACTAAATCTCTCAAAGCACAATATCCACACAATGATGCTCCCTACTGCTCCCGTGGTCCCCATGGATTTGGGTGACGACTTCAAGTTCGGTCCTACCGTTCTCGACCCCATTCAGCCAGAGGACCAAGAGAACCTGGTTCCCATCCATGGCTTCCCCAGTGTTGACCCTGCTGGTGGTGATGTTGCCATGTCCCAGCTTGATGTTCTGGCACACTTCTTTGGAACCTACAGCGGATTTGGTTTTAACACCATTTTCCGCCCCAATGGGTAAGTAAAACACCTGAAAGACCATTGGAAATGTATACTGATTTAGAGAAAGAACAACAACTCCTACACCTCTCCCTATTCTTCCTCCATCTGAGGATCCCAATGACAACATCCTCCAGCTCAACCTTACATCGGAATCCCTAGCTTTTGCTAAAGGACGTCTAGACGATGTCCCTAACCGCGGTCTTGACACTCAGGCTGATATCATGCTCAACGGTGTGCCATACACCCAGACAATTGCTGATATCACTGAGATGGTGAAGCCGCCAAAGAAGCAGCCCGTCATCCACTTTGAGCCTGGTCTGTGGATGCACGTTCCCGCCAGTGAGCAAATGCCTGTACTTGCAGCTTCTCTGTCCCGCATGGCATCTATCCCTCACGGAACTTCCATCAACGCTCAGTCTTTCACGGCAACTATCACTGCCAAGGGCGCACCCGTCTTTTCGCCAGTTGACATCACCCCCATCCTTATTGCCAACGGTCAGAAGATTCCGTTTAGAAGTCAGACTCTAACCAACAAGAACACACATCGTCTTCCCCAGGATCTTACAAGCTTTGACAAGGCCGGCACTATCACGCAGGCTATCTTGACTGATCCCAACACTATCCTCCGCAACGCCAATGTTGGAAAGAACATTATTGAGAACACAACCTTTGAGGTATCCTCAGAGGCCCAGAACCCCAACCTCGGAGGCGGAACAAGCAACATCGGTTTCCTCATCGGTGCCGACGCTGGTGTCAGCTCTGCTTCAGTTGCAGCCCGAAGCGGCAACGCAAACGCCGTTAGAGTCACGGCTCAATACTGGCTCTCCAGAGTTCGAACCCAGATCAACCTTCCTGCGTGCCATAGCACAGACAAGAAGACTGTTTCCCCAGCCTCTCACGGTCCGCGTGATGCTGTCCCCAGGTTCCTGGTCGACATTGACGTTCCTGCTGCCAAGACAGTCAATATTGAGTACATCCAGATTCAGTACTCCCAGAATGTCATCCTCGACTTCAACGGTCTGTCATGGCCTCACGTGACAGTTGGAACTTTGGCGCCAACCATCCGTCACAAGCTGTCTCAAGTTCTTGTATCTCACTAGATAGTGACGTGACCCAGGTAGCTAGGACTTTCTAGGAGGTATATATAGCTTTGCTGTGGGCACTTCAGGCTTTTGACCCAATATATAGCGAGTTTAAATTGAGCTCTAATTTAACATCCTTTGTCTTGACAAGTTATCTTCATCTTGGACTAATAGTATAAGCAATTCCATAAATTTGCATTTCTTCGACAGGTGACAAAATCACAACATTCTCACAGTTCTCTGGCGGTGCGTACCTACTGCATCAACTAGAATACGATATGACCTGTCAACTCATGTCTCTTGGTCTATCCGTTCAAATTTGCATGAGTCAAAATGAGGCCAGACACATCCGCGCCCCAAGCTCAAGCAAGAGGGGTAAACGTCCTCTCCAGACGCCACTAAAGTTGCCCACGACTGAGAATTCCAAGTCCAAGTCACATTCCCATCAGTGATCGTCACTCGCAGGTTCCGTTAGTGTCGTTGAAGTTTTATCATGGCTTGTGCCACCCCCGCCTTTTTCATTTCTCCCGTTGCTCCAACACGGGCCAGCTGTCACATTCCTAACGCCGGATGGGACTTCAGCTAAAGAAAGCAGTCAGACTTGAACTCTATGGGATATACTGCATCGAAGTGTAGAGATGTGGCTTGGAACTTAGGTTCAATTTCTGCTCAATTTTCCGACCGCTCAAAAGTTATTGGAGGACCGCATACTCGTGGTCGCCTTCTGCAGCTGTCAGCGTTGTAGTATTGCTTTTATGCGTCAAGCTGAACACGGCACAGCATGTGATGGTTGCGCTTTGTAGGTAAATCTGTGTCATTCAAGCATCCCATTCGTAGACATTATTGAGTGGTCAGCTGAAATCCCAGGAATGGAGGCGGATGATGTATTAAGATAACAGTGATGTTTGAATCGTAATGCCCTCCTCCTGATCATGCTATATACCACGTTTTCCTCAGCTCTTCATGGTTCTCTTTCAGGCTCTCATTGCAGACTTACTTCTAATTATTCCCTCAAATCACATTTCTAGACTGTAACCATCGACATGTCTCTCCTTGATCTGAACTCTGACTTGTCCATCAGAAACCAATGGGCTCGCCAGCACATCAACAGAGCCATTCGACAGGATTGGAACGCCCTTCTTGAACATAGCGATGATTCTTCCGAGCTAGGTTCCCTTCCTTTTATTCCCAAGACCTCTGAGCTCCCTCCTGCCCCTGCCCCCCAGAAGTCATCCGCTCCCCACGACCATGAAGCTCAAAAGCCTCGGGCCATCAAGATCGGTGTCATCGGTGCTGGAGCAGCTGGCTTGTTCACGGGTCTTGTCTTGGACTACCTCAACAGCGAACTGAAGAAAGGTTCAATCCCTCTCTCTTTCGACTATGAAATCCATGAGGCGGCTGGATCAGATCGAGTTGGAGGTCGCTTGTTCACTTACAATTTTGGTGGCCAACGTGATACTCATGATTACTATGATGTTGGTGCGATGCGATTCCCTGACAACCCGGTCATGAAGCGGTAAGTCAGTCCCTTGTGCTACATGTCACTTGATAGCTCATACTGCCCAGCACATTCGAGCTCTTTGGCAGGCTTGGCATGGAAAAGACGGACTTGAAGACAAACCCCAACGCACCGGATGGTTCTCTCATCCCATATTATATGTCACCTAACGCGCCCAACACTAACCCCTGGTGCTACAACGACATCAACGTTTGGGGCGCTTCTTACCAGAGTGTTCAGACATCTGCTGGCACTGTTGACCCGTTCCAAGTTGATACCGATAACAGTATTGACCATAGGTAAGTTCCCTTATAAACGATGAAGGATTAGGAAATCAATTCTGAATATTTCTCAGGCTTCTCAAAGTTGGACCAGATGAGGTTGTAAAGGCCAATGTTGAGCCACTTCGTCAAGCCCTAAAAGAAGATGCCGAGAAGACTCCTCCTGGTGACAAAGGCTGGAAGATGTTGATGGAATATGATACATACAGCACTCGACAATTCTTGGGGACGTGAGTACTTTCTGACGCTGCTGATTTTCCCTCAAAGCTGATTCATCCAGTGCGAACCCGAAGGTGAAACTCCCTAAGGACATCCCTCCACCTCCATATAACTATGAGACCATCGAGTGGCTCGAGACCTTCAACGGGTAAGTTGCCACCACTATGAACCCTATTTGATACTGACATCTTTCAGAGGAACTGACTGGTACGACCAAGCTCACAGTGAGACTGTTCTTGAGTCCCTTGACTTTGAGTTCAGCCCTGAGACCAAGTGGTTCTGTGTGCTTGGTGGCGCCCAACAGCTCGCCAAAAAGATGGAAGAGAGAATTACTAGCAAACCCACATATCACAACCCAGTCGCTGCTATTCGCGCCATTGGTAAGATGGACGTGAGGCTCGATATTGTGGCTGGTAAGAGATCTGAGTATCGCCATTACGACGCCGTCGTGGCCACTACTACCCTCGGATGTCTTGGCCGCATGGACACTCGCCAAGCTGGCCTGAGATATCCGGTCAAGCAAGCCATTCGCTCTTTAGGCTATGGTCAGTCCTGCAAAGTGGCCATCAAGTTTAGCCATGCATGGTGGATCCACGATCTGAAGGACTTCAACATTCGCGAGGCAGGTCTAGGCCACTCCGACCTCGCCCTGCGAACTTGTGTATATCCTTCTTACAACATCTATGACGCCAAGACCAAGACAGCTGTTCTTCTATGTTCTTACACCTGGCAGCAGGACTCTGATCGTCTTGGATGTCTCATGTCGACAAACAAAGACCACGGGCAGAAGGTCGCCGATGAACAAGCCCTCAAAGAGCTTCTGCTCCGTGATCTGGCCATCTTGCATAGAAACAAACAGATGGGTGAAAAGGATCTCTACACTCTCATCAGCAAGAGTTATGTTGATCATCATGCCTACAGCTGGACTGAGGATCCCAACACTGCTGGAGCTTTCGCGTTCTTCAGACCCCAGCAGTTCAGCTCCATGTGGAACAGAGTGATCCAGCCATCGGGTGATGTCATCATTGCCGGTGAAGCCTCAAGCCCCCACCATGCCTGGGTCGTTGGCGCCCTCGAGAGTGTCGTCCATGAACTTCACTCCTGGATGGGTACCAATATCACTCTGGTTCCCGAGCTGAAGCATGCCAGAGACATTCTGGAGAAGGATGAGCCCAGAAACCCCTTTGTCGGTCTCCCTCCATATATGGATGTGAACATCTCCAACTGGCACGCTGTTATGGGTGTCGTCAACCGAGACAAGCATCTAGAGAAGATCGGAGGGTCTGATAACGGCAATTTGCTGTCTACTTTGCTCTCACACTTCGATGTTGACGCTTTTAAGAAGGATATTCCTGCTCGATAACTGGTTTCGACTGGTTACCGGTGGTTATGTTGGGGGCCCATAAGTGTATTCAGATTGAGTCATGGCTCATGAGATCAGTATGATGGTTCTACCGTCCGTTCTTTAGCTTTTTACAACATTTTCATGATATCCACTCTCTTGTTTCATTGCTGCCGTCCTTGATGAGTTGCAGCTTCCATTTTATCGCAACTTTCTCAAGTCCGCTCAGTAAACTTGGCTGATGCTAGGATGCATCATGACCGATTCTGAGCTCACTGTTTGATTATCTGCGGAATCCCTGAACGAGTTCCTTGACTGAGCATCTTACTCAGTGTTTGCTGTCATACGCGACCAAAATACGCAATGCGTTACTTGCAGTTCAGACTTGTGGCTGAGAGCTTAAACCAGCAGAGAGAACTTAGTGATTCCCTGAATGTAAGGATTGAAGATAAGTGATTATCCCTCTTGGTACCGTAGTATCTGCATTGGGTATATGCATAGAACTTTCAATCGGAGTTTTCTTTTGTCCAGACTGATGCAGCCCTTGTTCTCGAGCCTCACACTAAAAAGCCACCAAGCATATCGGGTCAGCATTATCGCCGTCTGTCGATCCTGTCCAGTAGAAAGGATGAGCTCGACCAATTTGGCGGATCGTAGGTTCTTCAACACCAACCCGATGAATATTTTCTTTCCGCAAAGATTTTCTTGCCAGTCATTCTCGGGCGCGATCAAACGCACCGTCAATAATTCATTTCCCTTAACCGCAAATCGGGTACCCAGAACATCAATTACGCGATGCAGGCCCATCTCGACAGCAGTAGGCCAGGTTATCAACCTCCCCGACGGTAGGAGTCTCGGCTATCACGAATTTGGCGATTCTACAGGAACTCCAGTACTTTAATTCCATGGAACACCAGATTCGGGAGTCACACTCTCTGGATTTGAACACCCTCTCGCGAAACAGCTGGGCGTCCGCTGGATTGCCCCAGATCGTCCAGGTATCGGGAATTCCACATTTTATTCGCACCGAAGAGTCTTGGACTATCCAGCCGATCTGAGAGCTTTGATTCATCATCTCAGACTTCCCTACTATCGCATCATTGGAACGAGTGGAGTTACTGGCTACACTCTTGCATGCGCACAAGCATTGCCTAGAGAGGAGTTATTGGCGGTTGGTATCTGTGCTGGCGTCGGGCCTTGTGAAGCGGGTCAGGCCGGTCAAAGTGAACTAATCCAGAAACTCATAATGGTTTGGAAAGACCAGAACGAAGAGTTCGTAAAGTACATGGAAAGCATCTTTCTCGCTGCGGCACATAATCGCGACCCAGCCAAAATGGAAGCAGTCTGGAGAGAACAGATCAAGGGTTTTGGAGAGGAATATCGAGAAGTTCTGGAGAAACCAAGCGCTTTACAGTCCGCTGTCAGGGTTTTCAGACAAGTTTATGCCCAAGGAGGGGCAGGTCATGGCCTCGACATGAAGCTCAACACTGAACCTTGGGGTTTCAAACTGGAGGACATCGAGTACGAGAGTATACGACTATGGTACGGGTTTGCAGACGAGAATACTTCACCAGAAATGGGACGATACATGGCAGAGAGGCTACCAAAGGCGATCTACAAGGAGTATTCCGGGGAGACGCACTACACTATATGGAGGGAAGACCTGTTGACGGAATTTCTCAAAGACCTGATACGCTGAAAGAATGAATCTTTCTGGTAGTGATGTGTGATAGTGATCAGGGTTTTTGGTAGATGCAAGTTTTCAAAAGAAGCGAAATCATGACAAACAAGGCATCAGTTTGTTATGTAAATACCTGTGGCCTGTTTCTAAGGCTTGTAGTGTTCACAAACTAACCATTAATGCCAAGCCAAGCCAAGTTGACTGTAGTTGTGGCCCGTGCCCTTTTCCCGGATTAGGACATGATAAGATAAAGATGGAAATGACGTACTTCGTACCGCAAGACCAACCCATTGCGCTACCCTAGAGATGCATTTTACATTCAGTAACAGAAACAAATCATCGGGAAACGTGTACCGCCTAGTTAATGATAAAGCTTTCTGAGTAGTATCAGATAGCAGATTTGCTGATTAGCTTGGTATGAGTGAGTGGCAGATGCGTTTGGCGAGTTTGGAGCCCGATTCTAAGCACGCCATATCCCATTCTCATTTTCGACGCTGAGCGAGCGAGCAAACTAAAATAGCTCACCTAAATCAACGCTTTGGAAACGCGACGCGAGCGCGATAAGAGATCGCCTACGTGTCATTTGCACTTCCCAATTTCTCCCCGCATTGTTATCAATGTACGGAGTACACGCTCCAGCATTCACCTCTTGCACTGTGCCATGGGCAAACCAACATCAACGTAGCACAGCATTTCAAAAGATAGCCGTTGCCTGGCGCGTCAGATTGCCCTTCATCTTTCTTGACTGGAGGCAGAAGCGGGCAAGCAGGCGCATGCAATCTCCGTTCGGCACAAGCTGAGTTGTCCTTTTATCCTACCTACACCAAAGCCTCAGACTTGTGCAGTATTCCAAGAGCTTATGCAGTGGCTACCTTGCATTAGCATGCTTAACTCTGGACACGATTATGCAATCTTCACAAACCGACGCAGTGCACAGGCAGTCATCCAATAAGAGCCACGCCCGGTTAGCTCAATCGGTAGAGCGTGAGACTCTTACGAGTACGCGATCTCAAGGTTGCGGGTTCGACCCCCGCATCGGGCTGTTCCTATAAATATTCGATTGCGAGCGTTTGCGAGGCTTTCTTTTTTTGTCTCATTCTTCATCATAATGTGATTTGCTTGCATTTATGTGACTTGTTGAAAACTCATGCATGCTGTCTTTTTGCGTTGTCAACCTCTTGTCCTTATGTTAAAGGACCTGTCCTGCTGTTTACCTACTACTTAGAGAAGGTGCTAGACACTTTACTCAGATGTAACAATGCGCTTCGTTGATTTTTGCATTCAGAGCCAGAAAGCTCCCGTGCAGTCAATGAGGTCGGTTCAGCACAAAATACCTAGTAAACGAAGACAAATAAAAGAACATCATCAGATATCAGTTTGTGCATAAAGTGGCGTTCATGTTGAACATTATAATACTATATAATGCCTAGAAGGGAACTTTTTCTTCCCATCATTATCTGTCAACCTTCTGAGTTCCACATTCAACCCTCCTCCACCAATCGCACTACAACTTCATCATAATGACGACTCTCCATGCTCTCAAGAAAGCCCTCAAAAGGGTTGGCGATGAAGCGCCCCGTAAACCATTGAACGATAAAGAGTACGACGATGGGCTTAGTTTCTTTGCCGAGGCCTCCGGCGAGCAGACGCACCAGGAGAATGTCATAATTCCTCAACTGTCTGAACTGATAACCTCCCTCTCGACGCGAGATGAGATCTCGGTCTTGGAGATTGGCCCAGGCCCGGAAAGTGTTCTAGGGTACCTGCCGATGACTCCGAGGAAGAGGATCACGAAATACGTCGCACTAGAGCCATCTTTTCAATACACCCAAAGTCTCCAAAGATGGCTATCGCTTAAGGAGAACGAGAGACCACTCCCCTCCTTGAACTATTCGTTTGCTCGCCTAGCTCCCTTCATAAAGGGGAGCTGCCCCGGCGAGAAGTACGACGTCATTCTTTTCTGCCATGGCTTGTATGGACTGAAAAATAAAAAGGAGATCATCAGGCATACTATAGAGATGCTGCCCGAAGATCCGCTTGACGGTATGGTCATTATCTTTCACCGCGCTGGCTCTCTCATTTTCGACAACCTGGTCTGTCACCGTTCGCTGTCATTTCCCAATCGCGCTGTAGATCAAAGACGATGATGAAGCCATCGACAGTTTCAGTCGCTTCATCGTCGGATACCGTTTGACAACCGGAGTATTATATGAGACCCGCCAGGCTCAGTGGCGGACGATCTGCCGTGAACTGGCGGGCCATGACGACGATTACCCAGGCCATCTCATATTCAGCTCACCTGAAATCATGATAGCAATGACTCGACATGCCAACAAGCTACCTGACTTGACTGCCTGCTTACCATCAGTACCCAGGCCGTACAAAGTAAAAAAATCGACAGGCGCTATACAACAGACCTGCTGCTATCGTCAGACCATTAGACATCAGCCAGGTTCAGTCGTGTGTTCGATGGGCACTGACCAACAGAACTAGCTTGGCGATCCTGGGTGGTGGCCACAGTGATCATTGCCTTTGGCCTGGTGTAGTTTCCGTTGATATGAGTGCATTCGACAAAGTCCACGTCGCCAATCCACCCCAAGATGTAGACACGGAATGTTGGGTTGTCGCCGAAGCTGGGTGTAAGACGGGGGACATCATCCGTGAGACTATGGCTGTGGGTGTGACAGTGCCTTTGGGCTCTCGACCGAGTGTTGGTGCAGGCCTTTGGCTCCAAGGCGGCATTGGACATCTGGGCAGACACTGCGGCCTCGCCTGCGACGCTATCGTCGGTGCTGTCATGGTTGATGTTATCAGCGGTCAAGTTCTCTGCACCGGTTACGTCCCTGAACAACATCGACCTCCGAATGCCGTTCGTCACGAACAGGACGAGGGACTATTGTGGGCCTTGAAGGGAGCCGGAACGAATTTCGGTATTGTCACCAGCGTTACTTTCAAGTCTTACACAGCTCAGGTATTCTCAGTGCGTAATTATGGTCAGCCAAACGGCCATGACGCTGAGAAGACACTGGCAACTAAAAGTCGCGAGGTATCCAGCCTATATCCCCACGATATCTCTTCAGACTTTTACCTGTACTGCGAAGGTGGAGAGATCCGCTGTGGAATGACCACTTTCTTATGTTCCTTGGAGGGTGCGTCACAGGAAATTTCTACGGGACCGCCTCGGAAGACAACTGATGCTATTGAGCTCTTCGACAAGGAGATGTATGTATCCAAGATGCATGCCGGACACGGGGGCGGCAAGACTTCCGCCTTCAAACGGTGTGTTTTTCTAAAGGACATAGCCAACCCAGATACCATAAAAGTCTTGATAAGTGCCACGAGGGATGGTCCTACGCCCTACTGTTATTTAGACCTTGTGCATGGCGGTAAAGCCGTGAGACATGTTGCACCTGAAGAGACTGCTTTTGGTTGCAGAGACTGGGATTTTGCTTGCGTCGTTACTGGTATTTGGCCCAGAGAATATGATGGAACACACACTGCTGACGCTGTTGTTCGATGGGTCTACCGGGTTGTGAACGAGCTCCTGCCGATGAGCAAAGGTGTCTACGGTGCAGATCTTGGCCCTGATCCTCGAGATAGTATCTTGGCCACCAAAGCTTTCGGCCCCAATCGCCGAAGGCTGGTTAAACTCAAGAAAGCATTTGACCCTAAGAACATCCTCGCGTACACTTGCCCTCTGACGCTTATCGGCCTGCCACAGAAGCTCGTCATTCTTGTCACCGGTGAGCACGGTGCTGGGAAGGACTATTGTGCTGGTATCTGGTCTGCCGTCTTCAAGGCACATGGATATAGTAGTCGGGTGGTCAGCATCAGCGAGGTTACCAAGAGAAAATACGTAGCAGCAAAAGGTTTTGATCTTGTCCGTCTTCTCAATGATCGACCCTACAAAGAACAACACCGGAAGTCTCCTAATGATTTCTACAAGAGCCAACTGGAGGCAGGTCATTTTGCGGCAGAGAATCATTTTCTCGAAGTACTGGAAGAAGATGATTCGGATGTGCTGTTCATCACTGGTATGACGGAAACGGCTCCGTGTGCAGCGCTATCGCACCTTGTTCAGGATGCCAGGCTGATCGACGTCTGGGTTCAGGCGAGCAAGGGCACGCGAAGCTTGCGAAGACGGGGAGACGAAAACACGTGTAAAACACCAGACAGCGAAGAATACATGTCTGCAGACGACATCTACTTACCAAACTTCACCTTTGAGAACGAAGCGAATGGAGAGGAAGCGGTGATGTGGTTTGCCAACCAACGTCTTATTCCTTTCATGAGCAAAGAGCTTCAGAACCTGGCTGGCATGGTGCCAACAGTACCGAACTTTCCACGCCAAGGCATCGACTTTCGATACGTGCTGAATATAGCCCAACAGAAGGGAGGACACGCGCTGTGCACTTCGCTCCTGAAGAGTCATTTCGCAGGTAACTGGGACAAGGTGGATGCTGTAGTCACTAGCGAAGCCAGTGGGTATATCTTTGCCTCGCCTCTGGCACTGGAAACAGGAGTACCTCTGGTTCTAATCACAACAGGCAACAAATTCCCCTCACCTACGGTATCTGTTCAGAGACGTTCGTCGCACATCTCGACTCGCATAGTCGGCGCGACGGATAAGGGTATTTTTGAGATGAACGCCAACATAATTCACAAAGGCAATAAAGTGGTTGTTGTTGACGATGTTCTCGCAACTGGAGGAACGCTCGTGGCGGTGCTCGAGTTACTGGTCAAGGTTGGCGTACGACCAGAGGATATTAGCGTCATGGTTGTGGCGGAGCTTCCTTTTCATCGTGGGCGACAGAGGCTATTGGAGAGTGCGTTTGGAAGAGTGGCTGTTCAGAGCCTCTTGGTATTTGATGAGCAGTAGGAGTGAAAGTCCGAGTTATCTAAATTGACGGCTAGATGAGTGGACGGATCTTAGGACTAGTGCATTTCCAACGCCGGAGATAGCACTGAATAGATATCAATTCACTTTAGACTGAAGTACGTCCGTTCTTTCACAGCCAAGCAACAGATTTGGAACAAATTCAGTCCGATCAGTCGCAGCGATTCATGGCACTCCTTTTGTCAAGACCAGAGAGATAGAATAAGATCATGTCCAGGGAACTGAAATGCCGTAGCTTGACTGAGAAAACCCAGCATCTTTGCAACAGTGAATAAAGAGAGGCGAGGCGGAACTATTGAGTTGTAAGCTTAGAGGTAATCTTGGGACATGGATGTCGGCATCTGCGGAAATCGGAGCGTGCCGTTTTCGTGTAAGTCTTTGAGGACCTGATACAGTTGCACGACTATAGCCACAGAACATTTTCCAGAAGCCCGTGAATGAGGGTAGGATACCATAGAGACGTGCAACGCAATTGAGAAAGTGGTCACCTCGGTGGCCGGAGAATCCTCAACCGTTGGAGAGCCTCGACTTTCAACGCATTCGGACGGCTTCCGTAGCTCAGTTGGTTAGAGCGTCGTACTAATACTTCATTCCGAGTATCCGGTAATGCGAAGGTCTCAGGTTCAAGCCCTGGCGGGAGCAATCCCATCGCCTTCCGAATGATCTTTTTGCCATTTCTGTAACTATCGTGATATGCTTTTGTCGGCGGATCAGGAGTGGCGTTGGTGTTGAGGCTACGGCGGCTGTTTTCGTTCGTCCCTGCCAGCACTTCAGGCGCCGAGAAAATAGATATCTATGATAAGATAAAGAAGTGGGCCTTGATGGCTATAATGTGATTGGCCGTAAAGCAATTCTCAGTGAGGAAAGCATCAAAGAATGGTTAGAGTTTAGACCAGTTTAGACCAGTTTAGACTACATTTTTAATAACTTTAGAATGAGAATTGATGACTGTATGGTGAAAATCACACCAGAAAATTGTTCCCCATTGGGAAGTGATCATTAATTTAGTGTTTAACTACACAGAGAACGTAAGCAACAGTCTACAGCTCGAACACTTCCTCCTGTACAAAGAAAAGTCCTTCTCTATCAGAAACACCACATGCGGCCTCTCTACCTTGCTCAATGAGTTGCCTTGGCCCGCATAAGTTCACGGCTGCATCCATGCCAAGATGGTTAGACTTGAGCTGCCTGAACCACTGCTTTAGATCTGGTCGCCCCGAATGGATAGACCAAGGCTGTGGAGAGCTCATGACCTGCATTTCATGAGACGGGTGGCTCATCTCAACCTCACGATGCCTTCCACCAGTTACAAATATTGCTATTTCAAGAGTTGTTGTCGAATTTGGCTTTGCACATGCATTGGCAAGGTCAGCCAGTTCATCTGCGAACCACTGGATATGCTGAGCATCTCTGACGACCCAAAGAAGATGAACGTGAGACGCGAAACGACTGCCTACATCGATACCCGTTTGTCTGATGATATGAGACGCAATGCTGATACCTGGCGTAATTCCAATGCCTCCGGCGACAAGAACAGTCACTGGCAGCAAGCCCCAGGACACTGACCCAACACCATATGGGCCATCAAGACGCATCTTGAGCGGGTGAGACATCATGCTGTTCGAGTCCAACGAATCGCATCCGTGCGAATTCACATCACCGTTGCAGTCAGCGTACTGTACAGCCTTGGTGAAGCCCCCAAGACCTCGTACGGCGATTGTCGCAGTCTTCTCAGGATCATTCGGCGCACTGGCGACAGTGAATGGATGCCAGTTCACAAAGGACACCCTTGGGATTTGGAGCCAGACAACCTGTCCGGGAGTACGAGTCCTCAGACCCTTGACCTTGAACTTTGTAACGTTTCCATCGAATGCCTCGACACTCTGCACTTGGATGGTGCGAAAGTTGTATGCAAATCGGATCACTCGATCAATTCCCCAGAGCAAAAGCCCCGGAAGCATGAATTCCGGTCCATGCGAGGCATGGATCAAAGCCCCAACGACGAAAACAAAGAACAGAGCGTGCGTGTAGTAGAAGACTTCGAAGAAGCGGCGTCGCACAATCGGTAGGGCCGTAAGAAAGAGTAAGGCTAGAGAAATCCAGGCCGTTAAGCCTAATTGGATCCGATGATTTCCAAAGCTGGTGGTGACCTGTTTTGTCTCGATGTAATGCTGAATATTGAACGATACATGGGCTGTGGCGTGAGCAACTGTTGCAAGGCCGATCCAGCGATGGTACTGAAGGAGGAATGGACTGGGAATACGAAGAAGGGATGCGAATAGATTGTTACGGGATGCCATCAGCAGTGAGAGACCAGCATTGGCAATTGCTAGCCAGCCGTACAGGGTATAATCGGCCGTGAACTCGTTGGATTGTACGCTGAAGATCAAGTTGAGTGTGAGAAAAGCAGTGAAGCGAGCAGCATCGGCGACGTGCCAGTCTAAGTACGGGAGAGGAAGCTGGAAGCTGTGTAGTTTGTGAAGCCAGACAGTAATACTCCAGTGCAAGACATTTCGATCTTGAAGTCGATCTGGGTGCATTAGCGAAGCTTAAGCATGGATAAACGGAGCTATTACACTTGTTGTATCTTTGGAAGGTGTAGATACTGAAAGGGATGAGTGATTCCAGGAATATTAAGCCAATAACGCCGCCAAAATAAACTCTTGCAGCGGTATAGCGATCGATAATCACGGGATCAGTCATTTTCGGATGGTAAGGAGGATCAAAAGTGTAAGTCGATGTGAGTGATCGGTGGTTCAATACTGCACATGAAAATGGAGAACACAAACACTAAATACTTGACGGACAAGCCTATATTGTCAAAAGCATGGCAGTGCAAGGGTGCTATTACAGATGATGATTGATCAAACTTACCATTCGGACCTTGTGGCTGACTAGATTCCCAAGAAATAAATGCTAGGCCTGGGGCTGAGGAGATTCATACTTTGGCACGGTAAATCAGAAACATTGTTGATTGATCAAATGTTCTGGTGCTATCCCTGACGTGGCGTCGAGGCTATGCTTCGAGGTGCGGGCGCTGGCTGCGTTGACCATCATCGCTAATCAGAATTTCCTCTTTGGGCAATGCGGATGGAAACAAGCTTAATTTTACGGTAAAATTAGGCAAAGACCTGCTGTGAAACATTTAGCCTCAAACGCTGAGGCGGATAATTGTTTCTGGGGCTTATTTGTTCTATCATCTGAATTGCCTCTTATAGAATCGAGGTGAAGCTGTACGGCAGTATAAGAACATTGGGCCAGTACAATGAAACCAGCTTCATCAGCAATCAACTCGCATTACAATCTCTTTCCGTCTACTGCGACATTTCTGCAAAGTCAACATTTACCTCAAACCTCAATTTCATTACCTCTCTTTTTCACAATGGCTTTCAAGCTCGCCGCTCTTCTCTTTGCCTCCGCTGCCATGGCCGCCAAGATGGGTGACTCTGGCGCCCTGTCCTCACTGGACGCTGGACTCGGCGGTACAGTTGAGGTCGTCAGCGATACTGAACTCAAGATCACCGACTACGAACTCAAAGACGCATCCGCACCTGCTCTCTACTGGTGGGGATCCAAGACTGAAGACCTCTCATCCGGCTTCCGCATCAACAAAGAGCGCATCGGCGATACCTCATCGAAGATGGACATCATGGTTAAGCTTGATGCTGGCCATACTGCAAAAGACTTCTCTTACGTTGGTCTATGGTGCGAGAAGTTTGACGCCAACTTTGGCCAGGCAAAATTGACATCTGATGGCGGCTCTATGAATTCGACCGACGAGATGGATACGAAGAAAGACGACATGAAGAAGGATGAGATGAACAGCGCATCGGGTTGTCCCACTGGTCAACCTGCCATGGTTGTGGCTATCTTGAGTCTGCTTGCCTTCTCTGTTTACTTTGCTTGATTACTTGTTGGACGTTGAGAGTTGGTGATGGGAGCAGGTACATAACAAATAGCATGTAATTATTTCACTTCAGTATCAATGCTCACTATCTCCAAATGTGCAAATGGCGCTCTGATAGCTCAAGATTTACGCGAATACCCGTTCTCGATATTAATTATGATGTTTGTGCTCGCCAGGAGCAGCGCTAGACCTAGCGGGCCAGGGTGTTACAGGTACCTGGTGCGCTGTAGATCAGGGTCACCAGCGGGTAGCCAGCCATTAGTCTCAACAGAAGCGCCCCTCCGGCTGCATGCCGCTAATGGATGTTTTGAAGTCAATTTCTGTTTCAATCAGAAGGCAGCTGTTGGTTGCAAATTTATCATGATCCCCTGAATATTTCCCAAATACGATTTTTCGTTCCGACCTTTGATCCTTCAAGCCATGAAGCTCACCTGCACCGTTGAGCAGCTTACTCAATTAGGCAATCCTGATTTGAAACTCTCGAAACAAGCAAGCAGAACAAGCCTCACTGTAGTGTCAGCGCTAAGATCTTTAGCCCTGCGGGAGCCAAGTCAACAGCTTTACTGCATTCAGTAATTCTGATTATCTGGCGGACAAAGCTTCAATTGAACATTGGCGAAAATGAATTCTTATTCGGTTTGACCCCAGACTGTGATCGGCATTCGGCAACTTCATTTTGATTATCTCAAAGAGCTGATGGAAAGGGCGTCGCTCCGCCTCTGGACAGGGCTATGTAAGCTTTGATGCATTTCTTCGAGGAAAAATGATGAGTGCATCAATGTTGGGGTCCAAGACAATGGTGTATATAAGCGATTGACCTTGGCATCTGTTTGTTCAATCCATCAAACAACACTCTCGTGCTTCAACACAATTCGATTAATCCATATTCTTTCCAACATCTACCTCCAATACGAACAACACGGACGCTGCCCACCAAACAGCGACATACGACATGACTTCCAACATGACAAGCTTCCAACCAACACCCAATATGCCAGCCTTCGACGCGGCGTCACATACAGAAAACATGGACGGTCGACACACACCTGACGATGAACACGAGCCTTGCATCAGGGCCAATGCAGGATCTGGAGGACATAACCTGTCACCGACTGATCCTGATAGCCCAATGAGTTGGTCAATTCTCAAAAAGGTCTACGTGTCGGCTTGTGCATTCTTCTTTGTCTTTGTCATGTAAGTTACCCACGCCATAAAACGACAAAAAGATACTGACTTAAGTAGCATGTACGGAACAACCACTTACACAGCAGCCATCGGCGCCATCCCAGAGGCATTTGGTGTCTCACAGCGCGTGGCTGTTGTTGGTTTCACAATGCCATTCTTTGGCGTTTTTTTCGCACCCATCTACACTCCGCATCTCTCTGAGAGATACGGCCGACGACCGATTTACTTCACCAGCTTCCCGCTTTTCTGCCTCTGTGTGATCGTGGTTGGTCTTGCAACCAACATTTCGACACTGTTGGCTTTCCGATTCCTCGCTGGACTTTTTGGTGGCCCTTGCGTTGTCTTGATTGAAGGCACTTTCGCTGATGTCTGGTCTGCCAATAAGACCGTGACATATTATTCCTTCTTGACTCTTGCCTCTTATCTTGGAGCTGCTGCCGGTATGTTCTGAGCTTTCTCTTGGATCTAGAAAGAGAACTGACAGTTGTGACTGCAGGCCCTATCATCGGCGGCTTTGTCTTCGCAGCCAAAGGGCCCGCCTGGCTCTCGTGGGTTACTCTCATCTTCGCCACCGCGGCCCTTGCATTTGGCTCCTTCATGCCTGAAACATACGGTCGAGAGATTCTACGAACCCGCATTCGCTATAACAAGAGCGGTATCAGGCTTCCATGTGCTCAAAGCGGAGTGACACTTTCTGAGATGACCCGTATCACCATTCTTACACCAGTCAAAATGCTCTTTGCAGAACCCCTCGTCATCTTGATCTCTCTCTACCTTGGCCTCAATTTTGCAGTTGTATTCCAGTGGTTCATTTCTGTACCAGCTGCATTGGGCGCCACTTATGGATTCGGAGTCAGGCAGTCTGGTCTGGCATTCGTCTCCGCTATCGTTGGAGTGATACTAGCACTTCTTACCTCCTCCTTGATCGAGGCTCTACTCTCTAGTCGAGCTAAGCGAAGCATGGAAGATATCGAGAAGCGCCTTGTTCCAGCCATGTTCGGAGCGTTCTTGGTGGCTGGTTCTCTGTTCTGGGTTGCCTTCACCGCGACTCCGAGCATACATTACCTCGCTCCAATTTCTGGTACTGCAGTATATGTCTGGGGGAATGCTATGGTCCTCATCTCGTTCATTTCTTATCTGTTCGATGCATATCCACCAGCTGGAACTCTATCTGCACTCACCACAGCGGCATGCTTTCGATTGGCCTGCGCAGGCATTGTACCAGTTTTCATCCTCGACATGCTTACCAACCTGGGCGGAGCCTGGACCTTCAGCCTCTTTGGCATTATCTCTGGCGTCATGACATCATTTCCTTTTGCTCTTTATTGGTTTGGAGCCCATTGGCGTAGCAAGAGTAGATACGGTACTCGCTGGACCGCTATTCCCGAGGTGCACACGATGTAATAGATACAACTGATTTTCGGGCTTGAGATTGGCATTTGGTTCCGTGTAGGGTGGTTATGATATCGTGTTTCTGTTATGTCAAGCGCTGGACTTGGAGATAGACTTAAATCTTAGAAGGGAGTTTTGCCATTGGACGTTTAAGTTCCGCGATCTGTAAATGCACGGTGATACTCTCTATTCGCCAATTGACCCTAGAATCTCGGCATTACCTACCACGTCCCATTGGATGCGAATCATAAGAAGAAAACCTTTTTACCCTATCACTGGCTATGCGAGGATTCATCTAATCTGAAGGATTTGAAATGTCACCTTCCTTGAATGACAGGCCTTCTCGCTTAGACTGCCGAGATAACCGTGGTGGGCACTTTCAATGGCACCATAGCGTTTGAAGCTATACGCTTCTGAGGGTAGAGCAATCCTTCGCCCCCCGAGCAACCTCTTCAGCACTTAACCGAAAGCTTAACTGAATGAAGCATACAGGTGAGCCTATTTGAAATGCCGCGTTGGGCAATGGCGAGGTATCATGACAGCTCCTGCAGGAACACATGCATCGGCTTTAGCAGACTCCGCCATTTCAGATAGTCTCAATGTGACATTATTCGGCCCATTTTACTTGTAAGTCGCACCAGACATCAGAAGATGTCAACAAGAAGCAATTGGCCATAAATAGGCGATGTACAAGACCAGTATGTAGCTTTGTATCGACATTTCAAACCTGCGTTCCAACTTGCTCTCCTCGTGTTCATAATGAAGGGACTAGCCAGGTTGTTGGCCATCTCTAGCACTCTCGCTAGAGCTGCTAATGCCAAAGCAGTATTTGCTCATTACATGGTCAGTTCTTCTTACACTCATCTTCTTGTTGTACCGCATTACTAAGGATTATGCCTTGTATTAGGTCGGAACTGTAACCCAGGAGCACGCGCATAAAGACATCGACAATGCCAAGTCTATGGGCCTAGACGGCTTCGCCTTGAACATTGGTGACGCTACTCGCGACTATGTCTCCCAAGCTCTCAGCTACCTTTTCCCATATGCCGAGTCTGTCGGTTTCAAGCTGTACATCTCCATGGATGTCTACGCCTCTGGTGATGCCTGCTACCATGGTGGGAAGTCGGTATGTGAAACGAACTTTCTGCATCACCTTCGAGATTAACTAACAGCCCACAGTGCCATGGCCCATCTGACTACCAGTGGGTTTGGGACTCGTATAAAGGAAGTTCAGCGTACTATCAGATCAAAGGCCGTCCTCTCATCAGCACATTCTCTTCTGGGGGTTTCCACAACGATACATGGATCAACTGGAAGAAAGGACTCGCAAATGACATGTTCTTCATGCCCGACTTTGACGAAACTGACGGATACTATGATTCAGTTGATGCGTGGTGGTCATACTGGGGCCCCATTGTCGACGGCATCTTCAGTTGGGAGTCTGCCTGGCCAGAACGCAAAGGCTTTGGCGGTAAGTATGCAGGAGACGTATCGATCGATGTTCCTGTTCTTGCTGGTGCTCACAAACACGACAAGCTGTACATGATGGGTCTTAGTCCACTACAGTACAAGAATGCTTATGGAGCGCATGTTTATCGACAAGGAGACCTGAACCTACCGAAGCGTATGGTCAACATCCTTAACATGGATCCCCAGCCCGACTATGTTCAATTTCAGACATGGAATGATGGCCCCGAAGCTCATTACATCGGAAACCTCTGGGCTGAGCAGAATAATGACACCCAACCGTACTTCTATGCCAACCAGGAGACTTGGGATCATACAGGCTGGCAACCTCTTGTCTCGTCTTTCGTCAACGCTTACAAGACTGGTCAGTCAGCCTCCCAGATGACACCAATGAACGGGGATGTTCTGGTCGGTGCTGCGTGGTATCGAACTGAGCTTTCGGATGTGAAATGTCCGTATGAGGGCAACGATGCCTACTACAACAAACCCGACGGATGGGATGATGATGTCAACTATCTCTACTACGCTATCATCCTCAATCCCTCGTACGGACCCGGGTACAAGGTAACTGTTTCTGGAACCACCGAGCACACAGCCCCTCTGGTATGAACTACGGTTATGGCGCTGGAGAGGTTCAAACCGGCGCTCAACGGATCACAGTCAAGGACCCCAGTGGCAATGTCATTTATTCAGCGACCGGTGGAATGTGTGTTAGCGATGGCTGTCCCAACTACATTTACAATGGAAACTACCAGGTTCTGCCGTTCAAGAAGGGTAACGCCGATCCCGTTTGCACTCAATGGCCTGGTATGGATCACAGCGCTTGCGACTACGGCACTTGTCATGCCAGTGGTGACGGCGGTAACAACGCAGCGGGCAATGACTTCACTCATGTTACTTGTACTAACCCTGGAGTTACTGATGCATCCAAAGATGCAAAGTTTCGTTGGGACTCTGTGTATGTAGACCAGGCATGGAATTGGGGTGTTGATCAGTGGAATGCTAATCCGTTCCCTGGCGGCTTAAACTTTACAGAGCAGGTTTGTAGTGTCCATCACGATCCAATCAGGATAAATGACTAACACAGTTTGATAGTTCAGCAACCTCTTCCACGGTCCAGAGGGTATTGACTGCGGTACCATCGAGAACGACAACCCCTGCGGCTCTAATGTCGTGCAATGTAACGACGTCACGTACCCGGGAGCCTACTTTGCCATTAACTCCATGGAGTCTATCTACCGCGTATGTACCCTTTGTTAATCTTTCAAGTGTTAGAACCTGACCTGATGACTCTACAGGTTCACTTCAACTTTTGGGACGCACTCGATAGGGCTCAGAACGACATCAATGCTCAAGTTGGAGAGCTCTCCAGCACCTTCGCGCCCATCAAGTCAAGCGATTTCTCAGTCAAGCTCCTTCTTGACATTATTGGTCTGGGCTTTTCCCTCGCGGTGTCGCCGATGTGGAATTCAGGCTAGTACTGGTCGATTACATGAGTGGCATTATGCTCGGCTAACCAGATGTAGTTCTGAAAGGTATGCCTTACTTCAAGGCCAATCCCAACACATTGGCTACTGTCAAGGATTGGGTGAACCCGATGGTAACAAACAGTATTACTATTGCGAAAGACACCCTGAAAGAGTAAGTGACTTCATGTGCTCACAGCGCTTCGAGGACACATTGACTAAAGCCTTATAGTGACAGCGCCCTAAGTGCCGAGAACTCCATCTCAACTAGGCTCAACGGTATGTAGTTCATGTGCGTCTCCTCCTCATGCTTCACTAACAAATCACTCTTCGACAGCCATTGTTACAGTTTGGCAAGCTGAGATCGTCTCTATGAACGAGCAGCTTTTCAACGGTTCCAAGGAAAATACTGATCTACTCTTCACCGCTATTACTGACGGCCAGATGCTCGAAACGAAGCATCAAGATCTTGGTGTCGATGCGATTCAAGCACTTGTCTCAAAGGCGCTCTTCGCGGAACTGGTCCCTCTCGCTTGGCAGCTGTCATCTTCCGAGCTTGGCCCAGTGTACGTTGTCACTCTAAAGTATTATGTCCATTTACTAACCAGGCTTCCAGTGTCATCGACTCCGAGCAAGGCTGCGGAGACAAGCCTAATGTGAAGCATATGAGCTCCAAGAACTACGTTTCATCTGGTGTCTGTGTTGGTTCTACGATGTACTACTTGATCGGATGTACAGGCGAAGCTCGAACCTGCGACGAGTCCCATGGAAGCTTCAATCCTGGATGTACCGACAATTTCTTCAGTAGTCTGCCAGGACTCGCTGATCTGACCGGATCAGAAACAGCGTTTGGTGGTTTGACCAAGGAAGATATTGTCAACGGGTAAGTGGAACCCATATCCCAAGCCTTTAGGTTTATGTTGAAACAATCGCTGATGCTTGGTAACAGAGCCGTGAACAGCTTTGTTGGTAATGGGAATGCCAATGGCTGGTCAATGCTTGATCCTTCCAACACAGTTGACGGTATGGATCTAGTCTCCGAGTACAACGTCACAGCCCCAGGAGTTGTTATGTTGCCAGTCTGCACCGCATCCGAGGCCTTTTCGAATTGGTTCTCCTTCACTAATGGAAAATCCAAGTCGGCCAACTACCCATGCAGTTGATCTAGGCAAAGGTATGGTGATAGCTGGGGGTTATAGATTATCTTTCTTCATTTCACTCCTCGAGGACTCCGTTTTGAGGCCTTATCTTTATAAAAACTTTTACTTAACATTTGGCTGTCTAGCTGCATTTTTTCTTAGGCATCTCAAGGCTAGAACATTGAATACATTATTTTGCTGTGTATCATAATCCTTAGAAGCTGTAACTCAAGTTTTATCAGAAACGACTACATATTGATGATAACAATCAAAAATATCTGCATGACGCATGATTGTCAGGTTGAAACGCTATATAGCTCATGAAAAGGGAACTTGTCCAATATTCTTCTTGAGCATGTACTGGAAGACATCCATAAAACAGTATGTATCGAGGTGGCGTCTCTAGCAATAGAGTCTGAGGTGAAAACAAGAAATCGTGAAAGGGAACGAAAGCCTTAACGGCTATGCTACTGTGAAAAATGTCATGAAGTGCATAGACCCAATGTCCTCGACACAATCTATGCACCCCACCTCTATAATCAAGGTAGCTTCAGAGGTATTCCCAAAATGTTGTCACACCCCTAGTGCCTGGTGGATCAAAGAAGCGAGGAATGGAATCCTCTGCGCTGAACACATACTCCCGTTCTTCGCTTTTGGTATCCTCGATACCCGCCTCTCTTCGGTATTGGCAAAGTTGCAAAAGGCGTAGTCGCTGTCTCTCCTTCTCTTCACGAATGGCTTCCGTTCCAAACGCAGTGCTTCTTTGATTGTCAAGCTCCTCGATTGTAGGGAAGTGGTTAAGACCCATCTTGAAAACTCGAGTATCATCGAGAAAAGCCCACGCTCGTTGTCTAAATATTTGACGTTGTCTACCCGATAAGGGTGTATAAGTACGAGATAATCTCCGCATTAAGAAAGATCTTGGCCAGTCATCTTGATGGATAGGATAGTTCGTCTGGAGTCCGATGAGGAGAGGCACCCGATAATTGCGAGTTAATAAATGCAGCGACCTCGTCCAATAGGAAAATATGGTATAAAACCAACTCCGCATATCTTCGGGCTGTGTCTTGTTTGCAAAGAGTACTCGATTTCTGAGTAGATCGAAACCTAGGTCTGGTAAGTTATAAGCATATCCCATCATTGCAGGCAAACATTGTGGTGGCAGGCTCATATCTTCCCAGGCCCCAAATGGGCTGGAATAAAGATTGTCTGGGTATAACAGGCGTATCGGGCTTGCGGGCTTGTCTGGTAAAGCACTGGAAGCATGTCTGGTTGAGCAATGTGTAGAAACTGTATAAAGAGTCCCATATACAGCCTCGACATACTCAATAACGCAATGAATTGCTTCATGCTCGCAGGTAGTGAGTTAGTGAATTGCTTTCTTAGCAATAGCGCTATATTCGTTGTCTTCCATCAATGGTGCAGCTTTAGATCCTTGAACCTTGCAGCACATCTCGTATTTAAGAAATGCCCATAGGATAAAATGTCGTTCTGATGACGTGAGCTCATCTAAGGTGACATGTCTTGGACTAAAGCTGTGTTCCTTGTAGTAAAGACCTCTATTTGGGTTGGCAATCTGAGGATGACAGAGATAGGCTTGAGGTGGGTTTGAGGAAGTGGCTTTGCTGATGTAGTCCTCAACAAACATACTTATAGAGGAGAAGAGCCTATAAAGCTTGGCAATGGTACCCTGATGCTTTTCCTCAAAAGGATTGGGTAATGCCTTTGAGTTCCACTCCCTAATGATGTATTTCATGACGTGATTGTCTGGTCGATTGTCGGCCGGACCCAAATACAGCAGGCCCAAGGCGTCTTGTAGAAGGTCTTCGTGCCGATCACCGGTGAGTAGGTTGACAACATAATGCCGTCTTATAGTTGCCTTTGATACCCTGTACTGAGAAAACATTGCTGGAGATGCTTGCATAAGTCGAAAAATTGTAGTTGTGGACGAGAACTGAGAGAAGATTCGGATCCTGAGCTCAGGAGGGAGTTTAGAAAAGCAGTCCATTTTTCGGTGTTTCTTCAGGTATACAAGGAGAGGTCTTCTGGTAGTGGTGATCTTGACAAGGTAAGCAACAGACTCTTGACGAAAGAGAATTAGAGGTCTTCTTATAGAGCCTGGAATTATGCGTTACGGGGTTAAATTGGCCTTAAGCTTTTGTACGAATCTTTGATTTTACCACGGAACCTTGATAATTTGAACCACAGGAAAGGTTAGGCTCGTCTAAGTGAACTCTTAATCATAACCAGGGATTGGTGCTTATCTTATGGCAAAAGTCTATTTGCTTTCTTGTTGGCTTTCAACGAATGCAAACAGCAACAAGACAAGGTCCGACCTGAAGTAACGTGGGATTCATGAAGTAACATTCGTTCATATTACCTTACCGGAATGTGAACCATATTTCTACGAGCCACGTACGCTATTAGACTCCGTGTGATAATGTAAATTGGCCTAGATATTCAACCCCATAGCCTCATGAGGCCGCCAAATTCAACCTTTGAGGATAGATCTTCGCCATGTTGACTCATTTGAGAAAGAAGAGTAGGCCTCTCAATCTGAAGAAAGTGAGAATCTAATACAACTACCTATCTTATTGTATATAGAAACGTTCGCCTAACTTTGAAGCCCCCTGTGCTTGAGAGCGGCACCGATTTCGGATCTTAACCGTCCTGCGAACACGATATCTCTCAGCAGCATTGACCATCTTAATCCTTTCGCTTCTCGATCTTAGGTAGTCCAAGCCAGATTATGAAAAGCACAGCCAGAATGGCGAGAATAATTGGCTGAAGAACCTGTACTCCCTTGGCTTGCGCAATCGCACCAACAGCAAAGGGCAGTACAGCCGCGCCGCTTCCACCAAACGCAGCAGCAAAACCAATTGCGCTGACGTGGAGATGTCTCGGAAGAAGCATTGTAAGTGCGACAATCACACAGGGGAACATGGGTCCCAAGAAGAAGCCTTGCAAGGAAACTGCCACGGCTGAGACGTGGAACTGGGGGACGAGCCAAAAGATGAGCTGCAGCCCCATGGTGATAGGAATGAAGATCATGAGTGACAGTTTGACACCGATCTTGGGAATCACCATGCCCAAAACCAGACGTCCTATGGTGATGCCGAGCCAGAAACCGACGGCTGTCATTCCAGCATCGAAGGGATTGGCATTACGAACACGCAGCATGAATTGCACGACCCAGCCGCCGAGAGCGACTTCGGTACCAACGTAGCCGAGTAGGAAGAACGCGCAGAGCCATACGACGCGAGCATGTGGCTTGACGAAGAGAGCAGCGCGTGTTCCCTCGTTGCGAGTGCTCTCGGTGTGAACAGTCTCGCGATACTTCTGAGCTGTCTTGGGCCAGAAGGAGTATGCGAGAGTTGCGGTCTCTAGAACAGCCATACCCAGCTAAAATAATAATCAGTAATCTTGTATAAGGAGATTGATGTCAAGAACTTACAAGCACATAGTAAAAGTCATACCAGCCGAGGTTCGCCTGGGTGATCATGCTAGTCGCGATAAGAGGGCTAACAGTACCTCCAAGTCCATAGCTCGCATGCATAAAACCCAGCAACTCGTTAGACCTCGCCAAATTGCCAATGTACGAGTTCCAAGCAGCAAGTCCAATGCCATTGCCGAGACCTGCAAGGACATATGCCAAGACGAGAACAGGATAAGGCGGATGCTGCGATAAGATAAGATATGTCAAGGCGTGGGATCCTCCGCACATGAAAGCGATCCATCGCTGACCGATGTTTATGTGAAGGTAGTTATTGACCGCTGCTGAGACGATGAATCCGACAAAGGGCGAAAGGAAGATGAGTGATACAACGAGGTAGGAGAGCTCGTAGTAGGTCTCAAGATAAGGGATCAGAGCTCCGTATGCAGCATCGTTGGCGCCTGAGACGAAAAGACTCCAGTAGACAGCGCCGACTCTAAAGGCATTGCCAATGGGTTCGTTCCACTTCTCTACAACGAGAGTGGCCCTCGGAGGTGCGGCTTCATCACCTGAACCGGTGAATTCATCATCCTCATGCGCATGGTCGTTATGCGATCCCAGCCGACGCCCCGTCGTGGATAAAACCGGGTTTGGCTGCTTCGGCGTTGCACCGGCGTCGTGAGTGAGACTGAGAGTCTCGAGCTCAAGAGACTGGGTAGGATAAGACCTTGACGTAGCCATCGTGAGTTGAACTGAATCGAATTGGCACCTCAGCTTTTGGAGGTTGTGCAATTGAAAGGTTCAATTAAAGGGCCAAGAATTTGCTTAGAGGGCTAAAAAATCTTTCTTGACTCATCGGCGAGGAATGGCGGGGGATTGCGCTAACTCGCTGGGTGCTTATCGGAGCCAAGATGTGGCGAGCTCGGGATCTACAGCACTGAGGGGAGACTTCTAGTGACAAAGTGCTCTAGTGCTCTATTTAATCGGCAATGCTATGCGACAGCATTCTATGTATATGTAAACTCCGTAATAACTCCATTAATACCCCAAAATATAGATACAGCCTTCATCACATAGTCCTGTTTGCTACTGGGTAAGGAAATTCCAGTGGGAACTTGGGTGCCTCAACCACTGAATGTCCACCATCAAACACGGCGGGGATCTCATGTCCTGGGCTCATCACATTGAGCAACCAAATGACTAATAAAATGCAAAGAACCCTGATTTTAGGTATTGGGAGACCAGAGAAGCCTGGCATCTTCTGTAGCCAAGCCCAGAAAGAAAGTCTGCCGAGTTTCTCATCTTCGGCGCCTTGATGCATAATCATCTTGACGATGTATCCTGTTGAACCAGCGACCGCGTGACTGATCCATAGGAATATTGGCAGGATGATTATCAAAGTCCTCCATCGGTCTCCCATGAGCGATCCATCGCCAAACAAGCCATCGACAATGAGAACACCATCGGTATCGGCCGCAAGGAGGATATGGAACTGGAGAATGTAGGTCTCTAAAGAACAACGACCGAGCCAAGCCATGGCTCTGGAGTGGTAATTGCGAATAGGTCCCGAGACATTCCGCATGGCGATAAAACCCAGTATCGGTACAAGAGACACATACGGATGCCATTTCGTGTATGCTGCCACGCGGAGATCTGGAGTCGCATAGAAGTAATGTATGGTGGCGAAGAAGCCTACCAGAGCAAGCGTTACACGAAGCCCTAGATGAATAGGTATCTTCAAGTGGCGGTTAGCAACGGCTGTCAGCATACCAAGGTAGACGACGAGCATATCGAGTGTAACGCGGCGATACCATTGCTTGTAACTCCACTGGGTCTTGAAGACAGTGTTGAGAATCTCAAAGACCCAACGCGTCGGAGACGTCCCCATGAATAACATGGATGCAATGAGACTGGACATGCAGATCTTGGCCAGCATAACCTGCAAATCGCTGTTGTACCTTGATCTAATCGCCATTGTCGCGTAGACGACAAGGAACCAGAACGACATCAGAGGCGGGAAATGGTAGAACATATAGTCGGTATCCATAAAGTACGCCAGACAGCAGCTGAGTATGTTAAGGCGCAATAATGTAGCTGCGACGCGGTTGAATGAGAAGTCGTTCTTGTTCAGGAAGTAAAGCGTATGCCCGTAGCCGGTCTGGAATAGATATGCCGCAACGCAGACACGCATGAGGACGTGAATAGAGCCGCCATGAGCACCGGTCCAGTGATAGATAAGAATGAAGAACTGCATCCATCCTTTCCACTCATCAGTTTGACCACGTGAGAGGAATGGCTGGTCTGGCTCTTGCATGTCTACTGAGAGGTCCTCTGGAACAGCTGACTTGATGCGACGAATCGTAGCCAACATGATTGCGATACAAGGAATGCAAAGCGCGACAAAGTCTTTTATTTGCCAAAGCTTACTCCCCTTTGCCATCATCTGCGTGCGGTCAGCGTAGTAGCACATCAGAAGCGCCAACACGAGACATCCTGCTTGCATGTTGAGGAGCTTGAAGCGAGACTGATCGGCACTCCGGTCGGCGAACATATCCAGGACCTCGCACATGATGCAAGCAGCCAGGTACACAATACCAAATGCCACGACGGAAAGTTGCACAAGTGGCTTGACTCCATAGTCAGTGCAGCACGTCCGTGAATAAGGATACGGCTTCATGCGGTCCAGCTTCGCATTGCATCGCATGTTGAGAAGAATGTTGGCTCGAAGCTCTGCGACGTGAAACTTGACGTGAAAGCCAGTGCGGAGGGGATCGCGCCAGACCTTATCTTGGCCCTCGACAAGGTTGGCAATGGACCAAACGAATGGAATGTTGAACTCATCCTCCTTGTCCAGTAGCCAGTCCTGCATCTCAACGACTTCTTCTGCTCGTCGACCTCTGTCGATAACCATCTTGGTATCATTACCGAGGTATCGCGGCCCAGCGGGCGGTGCGTAGAAGATCTGATTTCCAATACCATCTCGTGGATCCATCGGCGCGCTGAACCAATCTTCGTGTGGCGTATTATCGCCGATGAATTTGTCAACTTTTGACATATGATCCTGAAATGCCGAGAAACGATCATCCCAGGGATCAAGGGCGGTAGAGTTGATACCTCCGTAGTGAGGATGGGTATACCATGCGCCTGCAGCTATGTAGATCATGGCCGGGCCTTTTTGGCGTTCAACTGATGGAGGGCTGGTCTTCTCATCTACGTAAGTTTCGAGGTGGCTAACGAACTGTTCTCTTCCTGGGACACCATGCGATGAGAGATACACGTTTGCAACTCGTTCTATCCTTTGGCCATGATATGTCATGTTGAAGGATGTTGTTTTGCTGAACAACTTGGCTGCCTCGTCCTTTTTGTACTGCTTGTTATCGAGCTATCATTTTGTCAATTCATGGCTTTTCAAGGTCTCTTTGAATGACTTACCAGGCTAGCCATGGCAAGACCAAGATTCTTGGAGGTGGAGTCGCCAACGATCACAATTGGACGACCCTCTGTACATCTGCGGATATCTTGTGAGTCGTAGTGATTGAGGATACAGCCATCAGGCTGCCATTGCTTGAATGGATCCCGATTTCCATGCTCATCACGAATCGGGTCAATCCATCGGCCTGTTTTCTGCACAGCGCGACAGCGGTAAGGATCATCTCTAGGGAAAAGAGATTTGAACGCCACCAAGGCTAAGAAAAAGGTTGCAAAAACGACGGGCAGCAATCTGCTCCATGATTGATTCATCTTGTCGTATGGCTTGCAACAAAATGCCTTTGTTGGTTGCTCATAAGCAGATCCATCAACCACGTTTTAAAGATTGTTGATGGATTCAAGTCGAAGAGGCCGCGTTGCGCCAAGTGAAAAGGGGATTCAAGTGAATTCCTGCCAAAGCCTCCCTTGCTCTAACCCCATTATGGCCTCGTGCGCAGATCGGAGATAATCGCTCATTAAATTAGCCCCCGCCTACAGCGCCACAGACCCTCATTGCTCTAAAATGTTTGGAGATACAGAGTGTTTAATGGTTAACGTCGAGACTTCACTCCTGAAGCTTAGCGGTAATCGTGTTAGCTTGGCGCTAGCTAAAAGTCGCTTCCAGTGAAGGGCTACTCTAAAGAGGCCACCCCTGTCCTGGCGCAACGGAAGGCTCAGGCTTGCATATCGAGGTCTTGAATGTCACTGTTTTCCTCGCTGTTAAGCTTAAAACTTTAATTCTTGGATATAACCAGGCTGGTATGCGATAAAGCTAAAGCTAAGTGGAACTATTACTTGGCACAATGAACCCTAAACTCCCTGCTTCCAGCCAGTTGATGCCCAGCAAATGACCACTTGAACCGCCGGGACTAGAGGTCAAACGGAACAGCATTGCAAGCTTTCTTGGCTTTAGAGAGGTTATCAGCATGACGACTGCAAGTTGATCCCGACTCTCGGCATCTGACTCGAGTTTCTTGGCATTCAGGATGCATGCAAGTCGGGCCTGCAACAGTTGCGTGTTTAGAGTACCTGGCATGGCCTGATTTGCATAGCAGGGCATGCTGATCTTTCTACGTGCCAGACACTGAACAAGACTGTGAAAGCGCGTTCAATAACATGTATGTAGTCGTTAAGGAGGAATGCCTACGTGCAGCTTGAATCCGCACCAAAGTCGGTTCTCTGATGTTGAATTGTTCGCCAGAAGTTAATCTCTTCAGTGACAGACACTCTTGTTCTTGAAAGCCCTGCAATTCAGCTAAATGGCGCAAAGGTGAGACATGCAATTTCAATAACCGCCATTTGATTATGTGTAACATATGCCAGCGTAAGAAACCTTAATTATGACGTCGCTTCAAATCAGGGAGATCAATCAAAGGGTATTGAACTCATGGAAAATTCACAAGGTTCATACAAGCTTTGTTGCTTAATTCTGCAGACTAGACAAAAAACAGCATGGTTGGAGAAGGGAGGCTTTGTAGCGTGATGAGCTTATTTTGAATCGCTAGGGAAGGGGGGCATTTGAGACATCAACGGCTCAAGACACGTAAGCCCTGGTTCACTGTTTACCAGTTTGACAAGCCAATAGAATACCCCCGAAAACGTTAAGAGGCTCGTAGGAGGGTAACAGTCTTCAAGAGAGTCTGCATCCGTTATTTTGCTCATGATTAAGGTTGAGATGTCTCAGAAGGGAATTCCTTGCTAGACATAAATGGCGTCAAGACATGGTATTTGTAACATGGCTCTCCAAGAACCCATCGACTCAGAACTCGGAGTTGAATGGCTAAATATATATTTGCCGTTCAGAAACTTTATCACCATGTACTTTACGCGGCATGGAAACTAATCCGGGTCAGAAACACTCGTCAAATCACGGTAGTAGCAGCCTAGCAGGCCTCTTCCATGGTCACCAGCACCTTCAAGGAATGATCCACGAGTCCGTTAATGGGTAAATTGATCGGAGAGTTTCAAATTAGAACTACGTTACTAGATAATTTCACTACCAATCTCAACGGCGAAAAGACTAACAACAACCATGGATTGTTTGCTGTACGGCCCTTCTGTAGTGCTTCAGTGGCTGCACTGGTTCACTCATCTCAGTGGTGACAGAGAAATCAATCTCGCAGCTGGAAAGGTTTGGTCTGCAGAGTCCCGTACCAACTTCAACCAGCACCAACTGACAAGAAAACTCAAGTCCTACTGCCTATTTCAAAACATCTGGGCCTGGTCATCAGTCGATGGCCAAGTCATGTTCTGTTTTTCGTAGATCTGGGACCTGGCACCTGGAAACCGGCGCATCAGTGGGTCACTAGTTAACCCCTGTAGGTCGTTGAGTCGTCGGGTCGTTTATGAATTCTTCAGAGTACTACTACCTTGCTTAATCAAGTTATTGTATTATCATACAGAATAGCTAATGCTGCTAACCACTGATTCCAAAAACCGACTATTATTTATTCTCAGCTTTCAAATGTAACTTGAGCCTGCTCTGCTCCCATTGTTTCGCTCGATTACTTTCGCCAATAAAAACACACAAACGTTGCTTCCACCTTCGTGTGTGGATTACTAGTCGTTTTTTCGATTACGGTGATGCGATGAACAGGAAAACAAGCTGTTAATTGACATTCTGTTTCCTGCCTTAGCTATGAATGTCATGGCTCTAGCCTGTTTCATCGTCCCTTTATGAATGGCAGCTCTCATCCTCCTCTTTGGATGCTGGAAAACTTGCGCTACCCTAGACAGAGTGACTTAACATGGCCGTTTCTTGAATAGCAGGGGACAAACAATTATGACACGAGACCGTAATCTCCGAGGGTTGTCAAGTCTCGTGAAACAATCATGGAATGATTGCGCGGCTTTGAAGGTGAAACAATTCCTACCAATCGATAAAGGGCCGTACGTCTCCAAGGAATGTCGCTCAGAATCGAGACATTTCCTCCCAGCACCTCGGCAACGACTCTCCCATCGGCGAGCGGACCAGATCTTCTCCCGACGTCATCCAATTTCGGTGCATTTTTATCCGATTATCCGTGCCATGATGCCGGCGAGCCAAGCCAATTCAAGATTATCCGTTGCATTTTCCCCGCAAGTTTCATCACCGATTCCCCAGATTCCGAAAGCTTGACCAAATACAGTAACCTCAACGCCGGTCATTGAAAGCTCATGAGGTTTAGCCTGTTAATTTCTAACGGCTTCAAGCATGGCAAATGCAAAAGGGCCGGTGATATGCCGACCGGGGTCAACTTCTGGTTGCCGAAGATAGTATATGGAGTCATGTTGTTTGCGATGAAGTTCAATGACGAGGTAGATGATCCGACAGGTATTCACAATGGATTCGTTGTACCGTATCATCCTGTTGGCAGCACTGCTGCCTTTCTCTGTTGCCGTGAGCTCCACGGTCGATCTTGGGTATAGCAAATACAAAGGTAACGTCCTTGACAACGGTGTCTCGGAATGGCTTGGAGTTCGATATGCTGCCGCACCAGTCAAGGACTTGAGATTCAAGCTTCCCCAAGATCCTGTCCGCATGAGAGCCGTCCAGGATGCGACCAAGGTAGGTCACGCCACTTCTCCGTCGGCCCAATGACCCCTGCTAACATTCTGCAGCGGGGACCAGTATGCATCGGAACAGATTCTGATCCCAATGTCATTGGCGATACTCAATCCGAAGACTGCCTCTTCCTCAACATCTGGGCACCAACAAAAGCCTCGACCAAGGACAAACTTCCAGTATATATCTATATCCAAGGCGGCGGCTTCAACGGCAACTCAAATGCCAACGCAAACGGTACTGCTCTGGTCGTCGCAGGCGACTTGGATATGATCGTCGTTTCCATCAACTATCGTGTTGGTGTATACGGTTTCCTCAATGACGCTGACCAGATCACACCAAACGTCGGTCTCTATGATCAGCGAAAGGCGTTCCAATGGGTCCAGAAGCACATCTCCAAGTTCGGCGGTAACCCTGGCCATGTTGTCATCGGCGGCGAATCTGCTGGTGCTGCAAGTGTCAGTCTGCATCTCACCGCTTATGGAGGCAAGGATGAAGGCCTCTTCCATGGCGCGATTGCCCAATCTATCTCGTTCGGGTCTCTCCTCACCGAGAAGGAATCTGTGTATCAGTTCAACACTCTGGCCGTGCGACTAGGCTGCGTTGGTGCGAAGAAGGACATTCTTCCCTGCATTCGTTCCAAGTCGCCCCAGGAGATCCAGAAGATCAACAGTAACCTCCCGAACCTTGGCAGCACTACACCGCCTCTGTTTATGTGGACTCCCAGCATCGATGGCAAGCTCGTACCCGATGTGACCTATCGGGTTTATGAGGAGGGGAAGTTTGTTAAGGTGCCTCTGATGGCTGGCGATGACACCAATGGAGGGACTGTGTTTACGCCTGTGAATACATCTTCTTCGGTGGAAAGCAATGAGTTTATGAAAGCGAACTTTCCCTTCCTAACTCTAGAGCAACTGGAGCAAATTAACGCACTCTACCCCAACAAAAACGAGTCTTGCCCTAACCCTGGGTGCTGGTGGCGTCAGGTCAGTGACGTCTACGGAGACATGAGATACATGTGCTCATCAATGTATATCTCTAATGCACTGCCAACCCACGGCGTTCCCAACTCTTGGAACTATTGGTATGACGTAGAGGATCCAGCTCAGGTGGCTGCAGGCTACGGTGTTCCTCATGTTGTTGAGAACCAAGCTGTGTTCGGACCTGGTCCGGGCTCGCCAGCCAGCTACCTGAATGGCGGGAAGAATGTCCCCGTGGTCCCTGTGATCCAAGCCTATTGGACCAGCTTCATTCGTACCTTGGATCCAAATACGCATCGCGATAAGAGTGCTGTCAAGTGGGAGCAATGGACGGAAAAGGGTCGGAAGCGACTGAAGTTTGAGACTGGCGGTAAAACCAAAATGGAGCCGCCTAGCAAAGATTTGCAAAAGAAATGCGATTACTGGGCCGATATTGGTCCAAGTATTCGGCAGTAAATGAGATAGTGTTAGAGGCGCAACTAGGTTCTCTCGACTGGATTAAGCTCTCAGCCACAATTCTCAGAGAACCGAGAACCTAGTTGCGCCTCTAACACTATCTATCTCATTTACCTAACTGTGTACCTGATTGCTGCCACCAAGGTTAAGTTTAGGTGGCTCATTTATATGACAGGAATACGATAACCCGTTTTCATATCAGAAGCTACTCCTCAAAGTCTTCCACGAAGCTTTGTCCTTATTTAAGATATTGGCCATAAATTTCAGATGAACTTAGACATTATATTACCATGTATAACCAAACTCTACAGCCCAAGGCTGATTTCATGGTTGATACTTAAAGCTTATGGCATCTCAACGAGACATATCAAGCCAACGCACTGCAAAATGCCAATTAACTTCAGGTTTCCAAAGGCAATATGCACATACCCTCAACAAAGACAAGTCTCCCAATGAGCTGATTTCATGAAAACCTAAAAAATGACTCTATTGCAAAAGCCTGCCACGATGTGTTAGGCACAAGATCAGATGACCCGTCTTGCGGAGAAATCACGTCGGTTCTTTGTGGTGGTCTTGAATGGAATTATCTATTAGCTAACTCGGCTTAACCCAAGCTCTCATACAAGCCACAATTCTCAACTGTAAATTTCATGTGACAGAATTACAATCGAACATTATACTAGAATGCCTGAACGGCGATAATTTCAATTGAACTTAAACTTTCAAGATACCATGGCGATATGAGATACTCTTTGACGTGGCTAAAGTGTATTACGGCCAAACACATGAATTACGTCGTGAGATATTGTTCTAAATGTTACTTTCTTTCAAACCCAAGTCTCGAAGCAGAATATAAGAGCGATCATTTCCTTCGTCTGTCATCTCACTTCAAAGTCTTTCACCATGTTTATATCATGATTAAACATTTATTCCACTTATCCCTTTACTCTACGAAATTCCACCATGACTTCCATACAGGAGATGCCTAATGAGCTCATCCTAATGGTGGTAGGTGAAGTATCGCTGGCCACCTTCGCCGCTCTACGACAGACATGCAGACGGTTCAATCAAGTCACGATTTTGACTTTTGGGAGGAGATACTTCCACACCCGCAATATCATGCTCCATGAGAAAAGTGTCCAGAGTCTCGTTTCCATCGCGGACCACTCTGTCTTGGCTTCTTGTGTTCGAAAGGTTGGTTTTACACCCATGGTCGTTACAAGGGACTGGCTCGGGTTTGACGAAGAATGCAAAGCCCGTCAGTCCTATGAAAGTAAGCACGACATTGAATTCCAGCGATAAGAACAGAGAAGTGCTAACATTGCGTCAGAAAAGGAAATGACATTTCAGAACATGCAAGATATACCCCAACGGCTACCGTCAACATTCTTCATGTTGGCCTTAGAAAAGGCCTTTGAGAGACTCCCGAATTGCAACACAATTTCGGTCACCAATAACCAACGACCTTGGGGCAGAGGTAAACTTACATTCCACGAGAATCGGGATGTCCGGAACTATTATGAGAACCCGGAGGCTGAAGCTCAAGTTCTTATCCGATATTTGATTGGGTATCTCTTTAGCTTAAGCGTCAAATATGGCATAGAGAATGTCGAGATCTTTGCTGATAAAGTTTGCCACAAACCTGTGGTCTGGAGGCATTGCAATTGCAAATCTGTCGGGATATATGATGTCTGCATGGCACAGCCCGCTGCCGTGTCAAAACTAAAGTCCTTGAAAATGACCTTAAACGCAGGGCCCAAAGCTTGGCCAAACGACGCGTTTGCCCAGTTGCTTTCGTGCTTCCCCCAGCTATCAAGCTTAACACAGGACTTTGATAAAGGCACTGGTGAGAGCCTCTACTTCTCGAAATTCAAAATACCAAGGCTCAAAGAGCTCACCCTCTCCTGCAAATTTTGTCATCCAAGCGAGTTAGTAGACATTATAAAGCAGCACGAGGAGACCCTGGAACGTGTGGCTCTCTACGATGTCCAGTTGAAAAATCTGCCAGAATGGCTCTTGTTGATGGACGTTTTCTGTCAGATGTCGGGGATACATGTATACATTGGTTGGCCCATGGTAACCCCACTTATATACAGGAAAGGGCTACTCCGTCAACTGTACAGGGAACTGTATGAGATCAGTGAGCTCAAGGATGACAACGACAAAAGAAAGGTGCGAGACTTGCTCCATCAAATCAACGATTGGTCAACTACGGTTAGAAACGCATAGTTCTTCTTCTATTCAGGTAGTTTGCGCCTCAATATATCTCAAAAGCTTCAATCTTCCGACAACTCGTGATAACTTGATTGGCACTTTTGTTTCTCCGCTGATGAACTGGGCTCATGTCCGCACGAACGGAGCGTGCGTGGTCGACGTCTGTTTCTCTCAATATGCTTCAGGAGCCAGAATAAGAAGGTAATTATTGACCGGGAACTCAGATTGTACTAGTTCCCAGCGTTTCCAGGCAGCGGCATATTCCCCCTCTCTCTCTGCGTTTCAGCATGTGACAATTCCCGAAGCAGGATTCACCCAGCAACTACAAAGACACCAAACAACGCCAGCATCATACGAACAGCCTCTTACATAATTGAGCAGCATAATTCACATGTAGGACCGACCAAGAGAATTCAGAGTTGCATTCCTCGGCGTGCGAAATCCGTGTATCGGCCGATCGCCCGCTTTGGGCCTTAATTGCGATCTTTTAAAGATCTACAGAGGTCATAGCGCCCCATGGGGAAAGCTGTGCCGTTCTCGACTGGCCGAGAAACGAGGGGAATCCTGGCATTGAGGTTACAACGGCCTGCGAAATCGTGGGGAAGTGCAGTTTATCAGGGATCTCTTGGACAGGGAGTAGGGCTCACATGGCTTCTGATTCATTGAAGGAAATTGAGAATGCCGAGCTCAGGAGAACATCCGTGAATGAGACATGAAGAACATGTTTATATGTGATTCACTATAGAAGAATTCGTCTATAAATACTGAGCCTTTGTCCTCAAACCAGATAACTAACCATCTCAACACAAACACTCTACAACTCAGTCTTCAGCAAACAATCAGAAGCCGCTCTTCAACATGCAGTTCTCCACCTCTTTCCTCGTCGCTGCTCTCTTCGGCACTGCCTTTGCCATGCCCCAGGCCAACCCTACTGATTGTCCCGAGACCTCTGCTATCCCTACCTGCGGTGTTAGTCAACCCTGAAAAGCCGCGGTGTTTCAACTGCTAACGATGTTTCTAAGGCTCCTTGCATCACCTCTGCCGCCTCCGCCGTTGGCTGCAGCAACATTGCTTGCCAGTGCGCCAGCTCCAGCGCCATTCAGGCTTCGGCCATCAACTGTGTCCTCGACAACTGTGGCTTCCTCGAGGCTCTGCAGGTTCAGGCTTCTGCGGCCGCCGTCTGCACTGCTTGTGCTTAGATGCAGTCGCGAGGGTGGTCTTTCAAAGTTGTCTTGCCAACTCGCAGCGGAACTAGTTTCCTTCCAAGTACATAGTGGCCGATGAGTTAGAAGTAGCAAATAAAAAGACTTACTTACAAGTGCCCTGATTGATGATATATATGACAGGGATATGCTTCCAGCTTACCAAACATGATATGACCATTCAAACGAAACCAGTGACAAGTCTCAGTAACTCAGTACTGGATGGGATCCTGACTGCTTATTCTTATAGACGTAGACTTAGTATGCCTTTAGAAGAGCATGGTAAATAGCTCGGAACTTCTAAATACTCTGTGATGATATCAGTTCTTAGCCATAAGTCCTAACTATGGATGATCTACATAACTTATTACTTAGGTTTATATTTCAAATCATTACTGTCTAAAAGTTCAGAACAAAGATTATTGAGCAGAATCTGTTAGTATGATGAGCTCTAGTGCATCCGCCAAGACGATCTAAATCAGCAACACACAGCGTCTCGCATATATGGACAAGACTGGTTACTGGGTGGGTTGTTGTTAACTGGTATCGTATTTTGGGCTCTACAATAAGTACCGAAAAGCTGTAGTCAATTTAGGACTCAGCTAAGTTTAAGGTAAACTTGGGACATCTTTTGCTTAGATCAATGTAGGACTTAGAATCAAATCTCTGATATTTCCTTGCTCCCCAATGCCCTGACTGTCTGGATACAAGTCAACAGATAGAAACTACGACACTAGGAATTTAAATGGTTAATAATATAGTAAAAGGACGTCGTTCAACACGTTGATGACTTGACAGGACCGACCGACCCGAATATGGAGGGTGGCATGTAGCAGCGAAGGTGGAGGTCCCAAAGGAATAAAGTTTGAGGAGCCCAACATAGACCATCTAGGCCAAATATACGAGATCGCCATGTCAAGTTGCTATATTCTGGTCAAACCTTGTATAGTTGGCTCCAGATACGCCAAAATGGCGGCACAGTGAAGCTGAAAGTAGTTGGTGAAGCGGACTACCAAGCTCCGCAGTACCGGAATGGTTTGGCTATAAGTTTTTTGACTAGAATAAAAGATCGCAATATTCAGTCTAAGTCAAGCTTTGTTATAAATATTTTGCTATCAAAAAATCGAGGAGGTATAAATGAATTGGAGGACTTGAAAACAGATTTCCTTGACCCTAGAGGTCCGGCCAAATATCAGGCATAGTGTAGCGGGACACGGACTTGTTGGTTGAGGAGGAGTTCAGCCAACATAGGTTTCCGGTTAGAGCGGCAAGATAATTTACGGCTGATCATATCGTTGCAACTTACTGCATGTTTCGAAGAATAGGTAATGATAAACACGGATACTCGGCATGTCCGACACCACGCTTAGTTTCCAGATATTTAGGATACGTATAAATATGCTGATAATTCCACATCCAAATAAAGGTCCTCACAGATCTTCCAATATGTCTCGACACCTTCTCCTCCTCATCGCTTTCGCTATCGTTCTTTGCAACGCATCGACAATCACCAACTACTGGGGCTCGCATAACTGTCAAGGCTCATACCACCGTTGCTACAACCGCCGAGCAGGGCAGTGTTGTGAAGATAACGAGACCTTTCGTTCTGCCAAGTTTGGGGGCCTGCCTAAAGGCCCCAAAACTTGTGTCACAAACGACCAAGACCCTCACGAATACTGCGGGGTGTCACAGAAGGCAATCCTCACATTCAAAAGGACGACTTGTCTGACTGGTAACGGATACGCTTGGTCAGGCGGATCTATCTTCTTCGACTGCAACTACATTCGTGAACACATGTGCCTCTCTGACCGCGGCCTTGAGCATAGTGAAGCGATGCCTGATCGAGAAACAAAGTTGCCTGACATCAAATGTACTTCTTCACACAAGCCTGACGTTGTCGGAGCTCACGGATACGAATTCTTTGTATACGGCACTGATTTGGCGAAAAAGTATGGAAAGGTCGCATTGAATGATGAGGAAACGAATGAAATCTTGGCGCTTGTTAATGGTTCCTCTGAAACGTCACTGGAGGATCTGCTGGTAAAGTTTGGGCACAGTGCTCTCCAGGAGGGGGAGATTCAAGACGAGTAGGAGACTGATTCAGTGCGAGTGAAAGGCCACACTGATGACACTGGATTTAAACTTCCATGGGCCTGTACTCTTGTATCAGCTGCCTAGACGTAACATGGATCACGAGATACTTCAGCCATAATTCCATTGTGTATCAGTCACATATCAAGACACGTGGACAGTGACTAAAAAAGGACATGTTCGTATATAACCTGAGAAATCCCGCACAAACCTTATATAATGACTCCACTAAACTCCCAAAGTCCAACAACAATCAACAAGTTTTAATAAAACTCATCATCATCGCCGATATGTGCAGAAATGTCAGATACAGGTACCACTGTGAGAGGTGCAGACATTTTCTTTCTGAGCAAACATTGATTCAGTCTTGTGATAAGCGAAGAAGAAATGGAAGCTGTATATCCACAAGCGAGGCAGTCAATAGGGACATAGGCTATTGGCATTGCAACAGCTGCCTGACGAAGGAAAGGAAGAAGGTCAAGGAAATGAATTGAGAAACCCGAGTCACAAACATGTATACAGCAGAGCACATGAGTGAAGGAGACAATCAAATGGATATATGATTCACGAATCATAAATACAAACTTATATAAAGCGGCGGTTTCATCCCATATTTCTTTGCCAACTTCAAAATCCTAAATTCGGATAAGGTTCAAACACCATACTAAAGAATACTAAAATCGCTCCAATATTGTTAGAAGAATGTGCTTTACCCAATATACCAACTTCCGATGCGCAAAATGCAATCATCTTCTTAGCTGGAGAACAGACCATGAATGCTATGAGCATCTAGGGGAGCCGAGAAGAGGATGCAGGATTGCCGTTGAGAGGATAGACAAATCTCGCTCAAATACAAAACGTCGAAAATGCAGGGAGAAGAAGAGGAAACAGGGAGAACGAGAAGGTGTCAAAAATACATGAGCTGATGGTGGATCGCTTATGTTCTGAAGGTCTCCGACTCAGACCTATATCAGAGTACATGGCATGGTTGATTTCCGAGAGATTATTGTCTCACATTAGTACAGTGTCATCTAAAGGAAAACAATTGACCCCACCCCAAAAATATTTGAGTTGCAGTGATGGTCAGTTTCTTTTGCACTGAGTGCGACGGAATCCTCCAATATTCAAAGAAAAGAGAATGTTCTGCCGCTCCAGACCAGACAGAAAAAGGCAGTAAAGAATCTGTCCGAACAGATGATTTTTAATGGCTTGGTAAAACATTGTCCACTCTGCCTGGAAAGAAAGAAGGAAAATGAACAGAGAGGAGAACATAGCATAATCCCAACGCACTCGTGACGTTTGTTCCCTGAACAGCCGACATTTGAGCTGGTCTAATCGTTGAACACAGCTGTAGCCCTGATATTCCAAAGCGAGGAACAGCATATAAAACCCACGTCCTCTCTCGTCTCTAAGCATCCATATCTTCATATCCAACCCTTCTCACTCTCTCAACATATCCCTTTCCATACACCACGATGTGCAGGGTTACTTTCACAAAGTACTATTGCGCTGTGTGCAAGGATCTTTTGTCTTTCGATCAAACTTTGTCATGTCAGGGAATTGTCTACGAGTGTAGTGATAAAGCGAAAGATTGTCAGCTTGAGATTCGGGACTTGGAAGGATATATGCCAGCATCGGAATGTCCTCAGTGTGAGGTGAAGAGAATGGTTGAAGAGGACAAGGCAGGCTTGGCAACGCACTGCAAACGAATTTGATGCGGACCTAGTCTTGCACTGCTGTATTAGTCTAGTCATACGATAATAACAGATATACGGACTGAGCGAAGAGCATTCTTATGATCCCATGGATTCAAATGTGTTCAGTTTATTCATTTCATTTGTGAATGTTATCAAAGTCGGGTATTGCCCAATATTTTATCCAATCTGCTTTCAAAAGTTGCTCTGCGGTTGGTCGATCGCCAGGGTGGTAAGACAGCATCCACCGTATCATTTCTTTGAAGGCGTGACTTTCCTTTTCACCAAGAATCTCCATGCCACACTTGCGTCTTGGGTCCTGAATACTTGATTCGAACCGTCCCTCCAACCTCTGTGGGCATCCGCCTTTCTTGTGGCTTCCATCTTCCTTGAACCATTGGGATCTGGCCTCCCATTTGTTCCACCATTTGTCAGGCAGAATCCCAAGAGTATCAACCTGTTCTTGAGTAACATCATCCTCACTCAACAAGAAGCTACCAAAGATAGTCTTCAGTCCCATTACGGCCCAGATGGCATGCGCAAGGCTCCAGATATCAGCGGAGAAAGACAGTGGAGTTATTGGCTCGAATCGTGCCTCGGGCGGGGATATGTCGAGAGGCGTAGAAGACCCAAATCTTGGTCTTCGATGGGGATAAAATGCTGTGCCGAAGTCGGCGAGTAGGATCTTTGACTCAGAGAGCGTAAGCTTGTTGCCTCCCTCCGCCATCCAAATTGGCCAGTAGACATGGCCAGGGACGCCTGGTGGAAGAGGTTGCCCGTTTTCTCGGACGACGAGCTCGGGTCTCGGTGGAGAAAACTTCTCGTATATCTGTTTATCTGAAAGGTGGTCGAGAGTAGATGGTAAACGGAGGAAAAAGTTCCCCAGGTGAAGGTCTGGTGGCGAAGTCAGTATATCGCGATTGTCGCGTTGAAAAAGAGGTATCTCTCACCGCCATGGACCAAGCCTCGGCTGTGAATGTATGCTACGGCCTTAACCATCTGAACAGCAATGTATCTTGCAACTGGAAGCTGAAACATGTAGGAGTCAGCAGCGTCTTGCGCGTCCCTGAGACTGCATCGCGCAAGTGCGGTGACGAAGCATGGATGGGTTCCATTGGGCCCCGAGATGCAGAAATGGTCCAGGATCGGAAGAATGCATCCCTTCCCATAATGCTCCGATCCATGAGACTGACGGGAAAGATACCTTATTATATCCACTTCCCGTTGGTCTGAATTTGCTATTCCAACTTTGACAGCGACATATTTCGATGCGATTTCATCGCGGGCAAGCCAGATGGTCGAGAATCCGCCGTATCCGAGTTTATGTACAACGCAATATCGATTGGCGAGATGGTCACCGATATCAATCGGATGATAGCCACCTGGGCTATAGCCATACGGGCTTTCAACGTCCTCTATTGGAAGATACAAGACTTGCGGGGATGACGTTGCTGTTGTTTGAGTGTAGCGCAGACTTGTGCCTGAAGGAAAGGTCAAAAGATGTCGCGAGGGCAAAGAAGAGAGTGAAACTCTGGTTCTCAGGTGCCGAACTGCTAGGCTGCGCATTTTGGCAAAGCTGATGATGACAGGATGGGGGACTTGCGATACCCAGAGGCTCTGTTACGCATTTGTTTTGATGAGAATATCGAGTTACAGGTTACATACAGTAAGGTACCTTAGGCGGCCAAAAGTGGATCCCCGAGTCGTTTTCCGTCTGCTCTTGGTCACTCACTGGCTTGCCGACTGGATGATATTGATTACAGGTATCTGACCTTAGGATCTGATTCAGAAGCCGACTATGAATTACAGCGCCAAATTTGACCCAAAGGGAAGGCGATTAAAGACCTACCAGGCTAACTTTGAGCCACGATAGACTTACTCAAGGAATGATACTATTATCACTCGTTATCTGCCATCCCAAAAGAAGGCTTAGACCCATCGACCCAGGGCGGGGTTGATTTTATAGCGCTTTTCCAGTGGATGGCTCACTGTAAGGCTTGACTAAACAATCGCCCGGCTCGCTGTCAAACATAAGCTTCAGGAAACTCAACTGTGAATCACTGGCATTCACTTCCCTTCATCAATCGTGGCGATGCGACAATCTCTACGGCGAAAGTCTTGCAGTGCTTGCGCGCGCTCCAAGCGTCGCTGCAGCCTTAGTGCTCCCAGGTGCAGACGCTGCGCAGTAAAAGGCATAGAATGCTCATATCCCACCGTCACGCCTGTGCCGCCTCCGCTCCCAAGCGCCTCTGGCAGCCCGCTCGTCAGTGTCAGTGATTTGATTGACGATGCTTTGCTATCTCTTCAGGTGCCCTCTTTCTCACCCACGACTGAAGCATATGGCATGCAGCTCGACTCCGCGGAATATCCTGCCCACACAGCAAACGATTATACGGCGCGCGCAGAATTCTTGGCTCATTTGATGTCACTGCAGACCACGGCACTGGCTGACAAGGGATTCAATGTATTTATCCACTCGTCACAGACTCTGGCGTCAGATGCGTTGCGCGACGCGTTAGCTGGAAGTGCCCTGCACGCCATGCGAAATCCTTCTAACGCGCGCTTCGTCGATTCTGAGATTACAAGGCGCGCCTCCAGCACTGTCGCAGTCTTATGTGCAGCGTCAATAAGCGACGATACGGGCAACTTGCAAATGCTACCTTGGGTCCAAGCACTTCTTGTCTACCAATGTATGCGACTCTTCGCGCCAGCAAGTATCAGCCAACAGACACAGGCGGAACGCGACAACTTTGTTCTTCAAATCTGGGCATCGCGATTGAAACTATCATTGACTTGTGATGATGACCTTACCGAGGCGCGCTGGGAGCCCTGGGTTGAGCAAGAAGCTATCCGTCGCACGCTGATATGTATAGAGCTTGCGCAAGGCGCCTACACCTACCTCCGAGGGAATTGGCCCGTCGGTGTCCGGTGCCATCACGACCTAAGATTCAATGCACAGAAGGCTCTTTGGGAAGCCAAGTCGGCTGCAGAATGGCGTTTGGTCTGCGACGATTTCACGCATCCCTCGCTGCCATGCAATATGATTCGCTTACACAAAGACATTCGCGACGCAATGCCTGGTGACTTGGATGATCTAGGAGTCGTATTGCGCGCTGCGGGCGAAGGGCTTGCCCATATTAATACCTGGCTTCGTCACGATAAAGAAGCCTTGCAGCGATGGGGCCAAGTAGGCGCATAAATCATCAGCATCCAATAACAACAGTACATACAAGTCCTCGCTCTTGGGTGATCTGCCACTACAAACCATGAACACCAATGCGAAGAAATTGGCCGTCTCTGTCAAGCCTATCCCTGATCGATCCGCACTTCAACTCCTCGACATCCCAAGCTGACCACACAAATCGACCATGCAAGAAGGAAGCTTCATCCGACGCGCACCATACAGCAAACGCGCCTGGAAGACTCACTACAAACCGTTAGTCATGCTTGCATTGCAAAGGCGCATCGCAAAACTTACCGTCGTCCCAATTCACTATCGTTTCTGCCATCCCTTTCTCTCGAACTTGGTCTGTCAGAATGGCGCCTGGATGGAAGCTGGTGATCTGAGTTTGAGAGGGATCCTTCTCGTCTGCAAGCTTCTGGATGAACAAGGTCCCAGATGCCTTGGTCAGGGAATAAGAAGACAAGTTTGTGGGGCCTCGGGAGTCATGAATGGCACCCGTTGAGACGTTGACTATATAGTGCTATGGGCCGGGCTGTCAGTGATTTGTCAAGTGAGGGGGGGAGGTGAGAAATAGAGGAGAAAGAGAGAGAGAGAGATGGCTTCGTACCTTTCTTTTTCCCTGTTCTTGCTCGTGTAGGCGATCGCATAGTTGATGTAGCGCGCGAGTATTGACCATGAACTGCTCCCACGTCTTCTCCCAGCCTTGATGCGACAATGTCCCTTCAACATTGAGAGCAGCATTGAGGACCAAGACATCCACATGAACACCATTTGCGCCCAAATTGTCAAACATCTGATCAATACTGCTGGAATCAGACATTTGACAGACTACCCCTTCGAATTTGGTATCGCAATCGCTGTGATCATGAGCGAGTCTTGCTATCGCCTCGTCAAGCTTCGAGCGAGTTCTACCAGTGAGTATGATCTTATCTGCACCAGCCAAAGCAAAGTTCTCGGCAATGGCGTAGCCGATACCAGCAGATCCGCCGGTGATGAGAACTGTCCTCCCAGCTTGGGAAAGTGAAGGCTGTGAAGGATCTATAGCATCATACACAATTGAATGCAGTTTTTTCGTTAGTGGTACGGGCGTGTATACGAAAGCAGGGGATTCGGCGTTGTTTGCCATGATGGAGGAAGCTTTTGGAGATGTTTGCAACAGACGAGGAGGAATGCCAGGTGAACAGATCCAAGACCCAGCCAGCGACGTCCATTTTATAAGAATTCTCAAGGCTATCAATTTGCAGTTATGGTACTAGGCAGAATTTGCATGTCATTTGCGGACTATTCTGGACCAGGATTGCGGAAGTCCGTAACAGAGAGTGGCCAATTGTGGATCTGACGATAAGAGCCACATTTGACCGCCATTACAAGGATAAAAGGTACAGAAGGCCAAATCGACATCTATACTAAAATTCATCTCTTAGTAGGCCAACCCTATACTGTATAGTACTATAGTTAATATTCTTTATAATTTAATATAAATAAGGTAAATATAGATCTAATTAATTATAGCCTTTTACTTAAAAGGGTTATATAGCTTTACGTAACTTTATAATAGTTATTATTAATCTTAAGTTTAGCTTTATTTTTATCCCTTAAATCTATTATACTTTATAAAATAAGAAATCCTTACTTTTAGTATATTATATTTACCTATAATTGCCTTCTATAACTTAATATATATTTTATTAAATTTATATACTCTAGAGCTTTATTTTTATTTTACTTTAAAGCAATTTAAAGTATATTTCCTTTTAATTTTATATCTAAAGCTAGATTATTAAGGTGCTAGGCTTTAGCCTATATTAACCCTTCCTTTACCTTACTTTTATACCCTTTTATACCTTTATATTATATTAATTAAGGTTATATAATTAAGGGCTTTATTTTTATATCTCTTTTATCTTTTATTCTTTATATTTTAATATATTATATAAGTAACTTAAGGCTAATATTTAATTAAAGGATCTATTTAAATATTATAAAAATCTATATAATTCTATAATATTATACCTCTCTATAAAACTATAAAGGCTAAGAGGGAGCGCTTAGCTTATAAAGCTAAAAAAGCCTATCTTATAGAGGAGGTTAAAGCTAAATATATTACTATAAAGAAGGCTAAAGCTAAGTATATTACTGCTAAGAAGGCTAAAGCTAATTATATTACTACTAAAAAGGCTAAAGAGAAATATATTGCCTTTAAGAAGAAACTTAAAGCTAACTGTATTGTGATAGTTAGTTCCTAACTGTAGATAAACTAAGCTATGCTAGGTTTATTGTTAGCAGATTATATAGGGCATAATGCTAAGCGATTATTAAAGTATTATATCTCTTAATAGTAAATTTAATGTATATTAGGCTTAATTAATATAAAGAAGTTTTATTAATAGCTAGTAAGCTAGAATCTATAAAAGTGTAAATAGGTATATTCTATATATTAAAGTATTTTCTAGTAGGGCTAACTATAAGTAAGGTTATTATTAGTCTTGGCGTAATGCACTTCTAGACTGCTATTAGTTTAATATTAGTTAGTCCTATATTAAATTAGTCTGTTATTAAATATACCTTCTAATAGTTAGTTTAGGCAGTTATATCCTTATTAGGTAAATTTATAGGTCTCTTATATATATATAATATAAGTGCTAGGGTTATAATATAATCTTCTCTCTCTAGTAATCTTACCTTTAAGGCCTATTATTTTAACTAATATTATATTTCTTTTAGTAAGTCTTAATTTAAACCTTTTATTATTATATTTTACTATATTTAATTATATTTCTAAATAGATATCTTAGAAAGATTATAAAATTTAAATACTTATGCTTTCTGTTAAATTTATATATAAAAAAGCCAATATACTATATATTTATTACTTTTAAATAGGCAAAAGTGAAAAATATTTTATATCTGCAGATTCCTTATATTATAATAAGTATATTTAGGCTAAAAAGTCTTATAATGGCATTTATGTTACTTTTTTATGTAAGTTATTTTATGTTTTTCTAATTTAATATTTTTACTGATTTTACAGTAATATTATTAATAAAATAAGAAAAGAAATTAGAGAATAATAAAGATTAAGTAAGTAAGGATCTTTTTAAGCTTTATAAGAAGATGGCGGCTTTATAAATATGCCTTATTAAAGCTGCTAGTTATTTATTCTATATTTATAAGATTTAAAATTAGGTAAAAGAGAAACGTTTTAAAGCTATTTATTAAGGTTTGTAAGAGGTAGAGTAATAGGATAATTTATTATTTATATTAGATATATATAAAAATGTTTTAGTAGAGGACCTTTAAGTTAATTATATTCTAAATGATATTAACTGGTCTGCTTTTAGGTTAGGGGATAATTTCCTTAATGCTTTGCCTTTATTTAATTTTAGTAGAACTTCTTTAGGAGTCTCTAGGTATTAATTAAGTATTTTAGTGGTTTCTATATATTTTTATTTTTTAGGTAGTTTTTCTATTTTATTAAATATTCCTTTTAATTATTAATTTTGCGTATATCTCTAATGGTTTTTACTTTATAGACTTCTAGTCTTGAGATTTTTTGTGGTTTATTGCTGGTTTTGACTTATATTGTATTTACTGCTAATTTAAGTAATGAAATGTAAAAGATTAAATAGAGTCTAACTTTTAGTAGTAGATTTAATTTGTAGTTATTTTTTGAGATTTTTTATAATACCTTATAAGGTCTGATAAATTTATAGTCTAATTTATATGTTAGTCGGTCTGTTTTAATGTTTTTTGTAGCTAGGTAGATTATATCTCTCTTTAAAAAGGTTAATCTTTTTAACCGTTTTAGGTTATAGTAGTTTTTTATTTATTTTTTAATAAATTTAAGTTCTGTTTTTATTTCTTTATATAGGTTTTTTATATTATTGCTTTTAATAATGGTGGCTAGGTTGGTAGATTTTTCTTATCTTATGTTATAATATGCATTTAGTATAAACTTAAAATTGGCATAAGCTAGTATAAGCTTTATGCTTTTATTATATACAGTATTATAGGCAAGTTAGGCTATTAGTAGTTTCTTAACCTAATCGTTCTATTTATAATTAATATAATACTATAAGTATTGTTTAAATACCTAGTTTATTTATTTAGTTTATCTATTAACTTATGGTTAAAATGCTATTATAAGTCAGTAGTTTAGTCCAAATCTATCCATAAGTGATTACCAAAATGTTATTGCAAATATGCCTTCTCTATCTAAAAGGATTTCTTTAGGCAGTCTATATATACTAATAATATATCTGTAAAAAATATAGGAAAGTTGTTCTATATTAGTAGATTCTTAATATAGTATATAATATAAGAATTTTATAAATCGGTTAACTATAACTATAATGCTATTATAAAAGATTTTAGTTAAAGGTTTTTCTAATAAGGGTAGCTTTATAATAAAGTCTATTATAATTAAGTCTTAAGGTTGTTATGCTACTAGTAAAGGTTATAGTTATCTGTAAGGTTTATATTGTTATGCCTTAATTCTGGCATATAAGTTATATTATTTAATAACTTTCTTAACTTCTTTTCTTTTAATCTTATATTTTTATTTTTATAGTCTTTTAAGTATTTTTATTACTTCTTAATATCTATATAATAGATATAAATAAAATTTATAAAGAAAGTTATATTCCTTATTTATTATTTCTATAGCTATTATTCTTACTATTGTCTTAATAGGTTATATAAATTAGTATTTTCCTTTAGGATTTATCTCTAGTAGTTGTTATTTTATTTTAATAATTCCTGTATTAAAATCGTATTATTAACTAATAGTATCTGCACGTTTATTATTAGTGCCTTTACAGTATGCTATAATAAAGTTAAATTTATATAGGTATTTAATATAGTGTAGTTATTATTGGTTTAGTTTCTATATTATTGTGAAGTAAGCTATGTTTTTATAGTTAATAAATACTTTTATTAGGTATTTACTTCCTTTTAGGTAATATCTAAACTCCTTAAAGCAGTTAATAATTACTAAAAATTCTTTATTATAGATAGGGTAGTTAAGTTTTACTTTATATATCTTATAAAAATAGAATGCAATAGGGTATAGTATACTATTATTATTATATTACCCTATTTATCCTCCTAAGGTAAAGTTAGAAGTATCAGTCTTAAATTTAACTTACCGTTTTAGGTTAAATATAACTAAAATAGGTTCACTTATAATAGCTATTTTAAGCTATTTAAAAGCTTTTTAGGCTTTATTATTCTATTTAAAAGTCTTATCTTTTTTAGTGATTTTAGTAAGTAGTATAGCAATTTTACTAAAGTTCTTAATAAATTATTAATAATAGTTAGTAAATCCTAGAAAGGATTGTATTTCTTTAACTATTATAGGTACCTTCTATTTAGTTATTATAGCGATTTTATACTTATCTATCCTGATTTTATTATATAAGATTTTATAACTTAAGTATATTACTTAATTCTAATAGAAATAACTTTTTATAGGTTTAATAAATATATTAGTATCTTATAGTGCTTTTAAGATCTTATAAATATATTCTATATACTCTTTTTTTATATTAAAGAAAATAAAAATATTATTTAGGTAGTAAACTATAAAGATATTAAGGTACTCTTAAAGTATATTTATAATTATATATTAAAATACTGCTAGTGCGTTTATTAATCTAAAAGGCATAACTAAATATTTGAATAATCTATATTTCATTTTAAAGGCCATTTTCTATTCATTGCCCTCTTTAATTTAAATAAGGTTATAAGCAGACTTAAGATTAAGTGCTATAAACTATTTTTTATTAAATAGTCAGTCTTTAAGCTTAATAATAAGTAGTAATGGCATTCTATCTTTTTCTGTAATCTTATTTAGCTATTAGTAGTCTACTATAAGTTATAGTTTATTTAAGTTTAGTTTTAGTATAAATATAACTAGATATCTAGCTAAGGATTTTAAAGTTTTAATATATCCTTTCCTTAATATATCTTTTATCTATTTATTAAGTGTATTAAGCTCTAATTAGGCAAGGTTATAAATTAAAAAGAATTTTAAATTCTTACTGTCCTTTAATATAATTTTAATATTATAGTTTATATATTAAGGTAATTTTATCTTTAGTTCCTCTTAAAATAGTTTTTTATAAATTTAATACTTTATAGGTATATTTTTAAGTTATTTATTAAATTCCTTCTTAATAATCTATTTTATTTCTTAAAGATTTTAGTCTAGTTGCTTAAATTATCCTTTAAGAGTTACTATTATTTATTTAATGTATTTATTTCTGCCTTTATAGAATTTATATTATATTCCTTTTAAAATAGGCAATACTTTATTACTTTATTCTTTATTGCTCTTATTAGTTAAAGTTTAAGATCTTATATTATTACTATTTGAATTGTTTTTATTATTTAAAGGGTAATTTTTATAGGTTACCTAGCTAGTTCTTTAGTTAAATTATAGGTTATAGTGTATTAGCTATAGATATTTAAGTATTAAGTTATATTTCTATATAGAAATAATATTAAAGTTAATGCCTTAATTCCTTTTATTAATAAATACCTTTAAGTAATTAATCTCTTAGGTAATTTTTCTATTTTTATAGGTATAAGTATTCCCTTTTCTATTTTATATTATATAGAGTTCCTTTTTATCTCTTTATAGTAGCCTTAACTTATTAACTATTTTAGGGAAAATAAGGTTTATAATAGCTCTACTATCTATAAATGCATTTAGCTACTTACCTTTAATTCTGACTTTTAAGTTTAGGTATATTTATTTTTATTTATTAACTGTAGTTTATAGAGCTTTTAGGGGAAGTTTGTTTTTCTCTACTCTTTTATTTATCTGGCGCTCTATTATAGATAGCAGGTTCCTTTTCCCTATAGGTAATTATAGCTGCATTTACTATTATAGCAGTTAATATTATTAAGGCAGTTATATTATATAGCTAGTTTATATTAAAATTCTGCATTTGCTTTCTATATTAATTATTCTGCTTTATTGTTAAATTGCAGTAGTTTGCCTGTTTAGCTATTTTTAGGGGTTTTATTATATTCTTTTTCTAGCCTATTTACTTCTGTAATGGCATTATAGATATCTTAATTTAGGTTTTCTTCTTTATCCTGTTCTTACTGGATATAGTTTCTCTATTTTATAATTTATTTTATATTTTAGATGTGGTTTAGGGCTTATTCTTAGGTTTCGGTATATACTATAAGTTTAGCTACTTAAGTCTCTCTATATTTTCTGGTAATCTGGTATCCTAAAGTATTAATAATTAGGTAGGGTTTTTATTTTCTATATTTTTTAATTTATATTAAAAAGCAGTTATTTACTTCTTTTTCCTGCCTATACTGTAGGCAGTAATATTAGGTATATAATACCTAGGATATCTGCTGGTAATTTAGGTAATTTATATACCTTATAGAATCTGCTTTAATTTAAATTTTTTCTTTAGGTATTATTAGGTTTTCTACTTTATTTCTTATATATAATTGAATGTAGATGGCATTATCTTATTCTATAACTGCTCTTTTCTTAGCTAATTTAGTATATCTAATTGTTTTATTAGGCTATACTTTATTTCTGAATTTATTAAATTATAGTATATATTTTATATTTTAAACGTTTTATTTTATCTTTTTTCTAATCTTTCTAGCTTTAGATTTTTAGGTAAGTCTAGAAGCTTCTACATAATTTAAATCCTTATAGTGTTAATTTAGTCTTTTTAATATAGTTTTAACAGAAATGTTATTTACTGCTAAGTAGGGATTATATTAAATAATGCCTTTTTCTATTTTAAGGGGGGCTTCTATCTTCTAGAATATCTATAATAATACTTTATTTATATTTTTATTAGAAATTAAATTAGTATTAAGTTCATTATTTAGGTTAGGATTAACTTCTTTTCCTTTTTTAACTATAGTAATGGTTTTTTCTTAAGTAGGTTATACATTTAATTGCAATATAGGTTCCTATTTAAGATAAATTATCTTATCTTTTTTCTTTTTATAGTATAATTTTTTCTTATTTTTATTTATTCTGGTTCTCTTTTCTTTTAGGGTACTTTAATATAGAATTTCTATTATTAATATAATATATCTTAAAACTGGTCTTTATTCCTTAGGGATATTTAGGTAGTATTTATTAAAAGTTTCTTTTTTACTAAAAAATGGATTTTATATATAAGTGCCTATTAGGTTTTAGATAGATAGTATTTAGGTTTTATTATATTTATCTCTTTTAGTTATATTAATAGTCTAGATAGCTATTTATAGTTTATTATTATTTTTATTCCTTTTTATTATATTTACCTTTTTACTTTTAGAAATATAAAGTACTAATTTATACTTTTAGTTAGTTTTAATAGAATTTTTATATTTAGGTTTCTTATAGCCTTTCTTACTACAGTTTTAGTAAATAAGTTTTAACTTATCTCTAGCTGTAATTCCTATAGTTATTATTAGTCTAGATTCTATTCTATAAGAGGTATTAATGTTTTATTATCTTTTTTAGTTTATATTATAATAGGGTTTATTTCCTTATTGTCTTTAGTTATTTTTATTGTTTTAAGTTCTTTAGGTATATTAATAATTATTAATTTTTACTGCTATTTTAATATAGTTAATTAAGGTATTGGGTTAGGGTATTTTATATAATTCTGCTTAAATGGTTTCTTTGAGTCTATTAAAGAAGAGTAATAAGGATATCTTAATCCTAGGGTAGCTTTAAGGCTAGCTATTAATATTCTGCTGTATATTTAGAAGCTAACTTAATCTATTTTAGGGTTTTAATGCATCATTCTATATATCCTTTTTTATTAATCGTTCTAAATGCTTACTTAAATGTATTTTTAAATATACTAAAATTATTATAAAGTATAAATGTTTAAGGTTATTATTCTAATTTAGGTTTACTAATATAGTCCTCTATAATAGGTTAGAACCATTATATAGCTATGCCCTTAAGGCATTCTATAATATATATAGTTTTAGCAAAGTCTCTTTTAAACTAAGTTAGGTAGTAGATTATAAAGGCTTTATACTAAATAAGGAATATAGCTAGTTTACTAGAGGTTCTATTAAATAGCTTAAGCAGGTTAGGCTTAAGTATTTCTTTAGTATCTCTGCCTGCTACTGCAGTATTTATAAGGTTTTATATTTCTTAAAGTCTATTTTAATTATTAATTACTTATTAGGCTTAAAGGTTTATAGTTTCTATAAGTATTTAATAAAGCTTAGCCATTTTAATAGTTATATTAATGACTTACTATTAAAGTTAAGTAACTTCCTTATCTTCTTCCTTAAAAGAGTTATTATTATTATTTTTTATAACTTAATTAATAGGGGGATAGTTAATAAATGCAGCAAGATACTATTAGATAGGTTAGACTGATGCAGCTATTATATTTATATTACTTAATGTAATGCAGTATAGTCTAAATAAAAGCTATTAATATATAACAGTTAATTCTTAACTGTAAATAAACTAAGCTATATTAGGTTTATTATTAGTAGATTATATAAGGCATAATGCTAAGCAATTATTAAAGTATTACATCTCTTAATAGTAGATTTAATATATATTAGGCTTAATTAATATAAAGAAGTTTTATTAATAGCTAATAAGCTAGAATTTATAAAAGTATAAATAGGTGTATTCTATATATTAGAGTATTTTCTAGTAGGGCTGACTGTAAGTAAGGTTATTATTAGTCTTGGCGTAATACGCTCCTAGACTGCTATTAATTTAATATTAGTCAGTCCTATATTAAATTAATCCGTTATTAGATATACCTTCTAATAGTTAGTTTAGGCAGTTATATCCTTATTAGGTAAATTTATAGGTCCCTTATATACATGTGATGTAAGCGCTGGGGTCGTAATATATATTACTACTTAAAAGAAAAAGGCTAAAAAAGCCTATATTACTGCTAAGAAGTTTAAAGTAAAGTATACCAAATTAAAGTAATATTATAATAAGCTTATAAAAATACTTACTTATACTAAAAAGGAAATAGATAATAAAGCTCTTAAAGAGAATTATATTATTAAGAAGAAGTAACTTAAATATTAGCTATATATCCTTAAATATAATAACAATAAAGACTATAGAGCTATAAAGGAAGCTTTATAATATAACTTTAGTAACTATACTTTTAAATATCTAGCTAAAAAGGTTAATAGGATTCCTACCTTTACCTTTAACTATAAGGCTAAATGCCTTTCTATAAACTTATAGTTAATTATTTAGGTATATATAAATGCATTAAAGAATTATTTCTATAAAGGCCTTATATATATAAAGTTTAATAAAAATAAAGTAAAATATTTAATTACTTTCTATTTTATATTATATTATATTAATTTATATAGCTTTTTAAAAAGCCTAACTTACTTTTTTTATATAAAAAGAAAGGTAAGAACCTTAAGGCTAAATATATATTTAAATTCTTATTATAAAATGCTAATACTATACTTTACTATTTATATAGATTTATAATACTTAAATTACTTTTATATAATAAGTATATATCTAGTAATAGTGCTCTTATTTATTACTGTATTATAGCTCTATTTAAGGGCTATATTAATTGCCTTTAGAACTATTTAAAACTAAACTACAGCTATATTAGAGGTATATACTTATAGTGCCTTATATATCTCTATACTAACTTATTTAATAGTAACTCTTAAGAAGTATAAGGCTATATTTAATACTATTTCTATTACTAGTAGTAGCAGTAGCTTTTTATTTAATAGTAAAGAGGACCTTATAGATATATTAAAGGACTTTATTAAGAAGGAATATTATAGACTCTCTTAATTCTTCTATAAGGTTACTAACTATAAAAAGAAAAAGAAAAAGTCTAAAGGTAAGGGTAAGTCTAAGTCTAAAAAGGCAAAAGGCAGTAAATAAGGTATTTTAATTTTATATATAACTATTTAAAATAGTACTAACTTCTTTTAGCTACCTATAATTAGTTTTTAGGTCTTTATTTTTATAAGGATATAGCTTATAGGTTATAAATTATAATTAGTATTATAGGTATATAGAGCATTATAGAGTATTATAGGCTATTATAAATAACTATAGGGTATATAAAGTATTATAATATCTAATAGTAAAAGTTTAATGTTTTTATTAACTTACTTTATTAATTAATTATATCTTTAAATTATATTTATAATAGATATATATATAGATTTTATAGTACCTTATAGTACCTTATAGTACTTTATAGTTTCTTATTATAAGTAATTTTAAATATTTTTTTTAGTATTACTAGCTATAGTTAATATAGTATACTTATATACTGTATCTTAGGGCTATATACTATAGCGTAAGGCTATATATTATTCTTTACAGTCTTATCTTAAGCCCCTTAATATAAATTTATTTTCTTATATTATATTAATCTTTCTTTTAACCTTATAATAAGCTTTAAAGGGCACCCTCTTATTAACCTTAATACTTTCTATATTTAAATTAAATAATAGAAGTATTATAACTAAATAACTATAGATAATATTATATGGTATATTTTAATTAAGTTTAATATTTCTACCTTTTATAAAGTATTATATTAATATCTTTAGACTTAGCAGTTAGATTAGATAATATCTAATATAACTTAAGCCTAAATAAAAGATATTAAGGCATTATAAAATTATATTAAAGAGCTTTTCTTTAAAAATGTTCTTAAAGATAAAAATATCCTTTTCTAGTTATAAAAGGAAGGCTTTATAGTAATTAATAGGGGGCTAATTAGAATATAATAAAGCTTTAGCCTTTTATGGCATTAGACCCTTAAGTAGAAAGAGGAGTAACTTATTAAATTGCGCTATTTTTTTAAGAATAATACCTTATTAAATACTAAGCTATAGTTATTTAATTAGATATATCTCTATACCTATATTTAGTAAAAACAGCTATCCTTAAGTTAATAGGCACTATATAAAGCATTTTATAACTTTATATCTATAAATATAATTAATTAATAGAATATAATATAATACTATTAAACTAAATAGATAGTACCTAGGCCTAACTTTATTTAGTTAATTAATACTTATAATAAGTTAAAGGCATAAGGGATTAAAATATATATATTAATTAATATATACTTACGGTATATTATATAGCTATATATTAATATATTAGCCAATATATTATAAAGTATACTTAAGTAATACTTTTATATTCTAGAGAATTAAGAGAGTATACCTCTTATTATTTAATTAAATTGTAGTAATAAAACTCTTATAATAGCTAGGGCTTATTTTTACCTTTTATAAGCGCAGAGCTTCCTATAGGCTATTATAGCTTAGTAGATATAATTCTATAATTATTAGATATATAGTAAAAGTATATATAATAAAAAGATTAAGAGTTAGTAATACTAACTTAGCAATAGTTAAGTAAGGTATTAGCATATATATATATATATATATATATATATATATATATATATCTATAGTAGTAGTTAGTTAGTAAGTAATATAAGATAGTAAGTTCGTTCTTNTT